>NC_092328.1:20212327-21462327 GCF_036785885.1 Coffea arabica | reverse complement strand
AGATTTCCAGAAATCTGGAATTTTTGTTATTTCAAGCTATAATTCATATTTTCACCTTGAAACTACCACTACTACTACCTTTACAAGATCATATACCACATATATGCATCATACAACACCAACCCACAAGAAACCCTAACTCAAAGGTCATCCATCCAATCATCAAAACTCTTTGAAACAAGCATCACAAGCACTATACTAACATTAATACCCAACTTAATCATGATTAATGGAAAAGAAATGGTTGATCAGCCATTATACCTCAAGGCAAGACCTTGCTAGGATGATCCTTCACCTCTCCTTGATATTCTTGGTTCCTTAGGCTTCCCAAGCTTCCAACTAGTGATTGATCGGTTTAGTTTTTCTTGTTGGCAATAAAAAGGTTGGATTCAAGGTTGAAGATGGAAAACTCTCTTCACTCTCTTGCTCCTCTTGCACTCAGCTGACCAGGAAAAAAAATGAGAAAGAATGAGCTCAATTAAGGGATAAGAAGGCAAGACAAAAGGTTGGGCAAGAAACCATAGATGGGTGACATTTGTCACCACCAAAGCCATCCAAGTTTCTCTTTCTTTTCCTTGCATTTTGGGCCACATGTTTCGGTTATGAGGCTGAGGAAGAGGGGGGGATATTTTGCAAAAATATCAAGGGTATGTGGTGGTAAGGAAGTGGCGGTCAAGTGGTGGGTTGGTAGTGATCGATATCCGTCGGTTCGAGCCGATTTTCTTAAATCGCGTATACTAGGGTTTTAAACTTCTAATCACTAACTTATTATTATCACTTCTAATCATATAATATTTTCTCATCCAAAAGTCACTCTTACCTACCAAATTTGATCCTCACTCCGTACCGAATAGTCACATTACGGTAAAATCTGAAAACCCTAATTCGCTCTAACTTGGAAACGGACAACGAAAACCCTTACTTCTATATTCATTTACACTTATTGTGGGGTGATTGGGTAGTAGGGCCATAATAAATGAATAATTTCCAAATAAAAGGGCATTTTTAAGAAAAACGCGAGGGGTTTTATAATTCTATAAATTGAATTTAGGGTTTCGGTTAAAATAGGAGAAATTTAAGAAAACGGTCAGTCACAAGTGAAACTAGGGTTTTGATTAAACTTTTAGGGTTTCCAGTCTTTTAAAATAAAACAAGGTTTTAAATCAAACCCAAAGAAATAACTTTAGTTTCTTCTTTAAAATAAAATAATGTTTTAAAATAAAAATAAACTAAAGAAACCATAATATCCTCTTTGAGACTAAACAAAAGATGATCCTAAAAGTTGAGGTATCACAATCTCCCCTCCTTCAAAGAATTTCGTCCTCGAAATTGCAATCAACGAGCTAAGGGTTGGAATACTCGAATACCTCATTAACGAGTTCATCTGTAGTGGTAAAGATTACCTCAAGAATTAGTCACTCTATGTATCGCAAATCCAAGATCCAACCGTATAATCCTTATCTCACAGTCTCAATGGTCTTTAAATATTTTGTAAAACGAGTAGAAGGAAACCTCAATACGATGGAAAATAGGGAAGGTACCTTCGGTGATTGCCAATGGGTCTGTCACCTCTTGGCTTCCTATTGCATAGGTCCTTGCCGACACTTTCGGTCGATTACCCGTTGCATTGGTCGGCTTAGACGTGTTCCTTTCTGCCATTGGCAAATTTCCTTCTTTTGGCAGGTGAGGGCACTGAGCAATCAGATGCTCAGCACTACCACATCGGTAGCATTTCCGTACTTGTCCTTTCTTCCAACAATTATCTTCTATGTGATTAGAAGCCCCACAAAATCCGCATGCCATTCTAGGTCCTGATGTCGGACCTCCTCGTGAGGTACCCCTTTGGGTCTCTTTCCCTACCTGATTTTTCTCAACATTTCCTTGATTTGGCATCCCAGTGGATCGTGGTCCACCTATTCCTCGACCCTTCTTAGGTGATGGCTCGCTCCCCGAGCTCTGTCCCCTAAAATAACTACTTGTATTTGGGTGCCTTCTTTTCTTATCATGAAAGGCCTTTACTTGACTCTTAGTACTTTCAATTCTTTGTGCCTTTTCAATCGCTTGACTATAAGTCTCTAATTGAGCAGCTGCCAGTGCCTCTTGAATTTCCACGTTCAAACCCTGGACAAACCAACGAATTCTCCTTTGTTCTGTCAGTACTAACTCTGGAGCAAAACGAGAGAGTTTGGTAAATTGCGTCTCGTACTCCGCCGCACTCATAGTCCCTTGACGTAGGCGTATGAACTCATCCTCTCGCCTTTCTTGAACAAGTGGCGGTAAGTACTTCTCATTAAACTCACGGGTGAAATTAACCCATGTCCATGGGGTCTGCTCTCTATCCCACTTGGCTCGAATTACATTCCACCAGGCACGAGCCGCTCCCTCAAATTGAAAAGCGGCGGAAGCTATCTGCCGTTCCTCCGGGTATCCTAACGTAACAAAAATGTCGAGCATTTGTGTAAGGCCCAAAGACAACCTAAGAGGGGGGTGAATTAGGTTGATTAAAATCTTAATCAAATTTATACAATTTTTCTTTAATAAAAATTTACCTTCTTTTCTCGTAATGATCAACCAAGTAGATTAGAAGAAGAGAGCAATGTTGATTAGAAAAACAAGTATAGATAAGCAATGAGAATTTTATTAAACAAAAAGAATAAGATAGAATATCAAACCGATTGTCTACCAAGCTTTCCTCAAACTTGAAGACCAATCACTAGGTTGAGCAACATCTCTTTGATGAAAGATGATCAACTAGATGTCCAATGGAGGGAGCACTTCCTCCTTGCCCTAACCCTCACTTAGTCAAGCTAAGAAGTTTTACAATCACTCAGATAACCCTCAAAAAATCTACACTAATAAAACTTTCAACCACAAGAGAAATACTCACAAGAAATTCACACCACTTGGAGAACAAATCTAGTTTTGGATACTATTTTCTAGCTAAAATATCTCTTGAGATCTTGTAAACAAAGTGTGTAAAAGTCCTTGTCTGATTCAGAATCATTTGTATTTGAAGGGAATAAAAAATGGGCTTCATTAATGCTTCCAACGGATAGAAGGCAGATGAAGAGTCAGCTAGCCGTTGGAACTGTCGGACGTCCGACAGCTTAGTCATCGTCCGATCCCATCATCCGAAAATCAGTCAAGTTGTTGTTCGGACGTCCGATGGGATTTTATCGTCCGAGCTTCTGTGTTCGAACGTCGTCCAGAGAGTTATCAAAGCTTTGTGGAATTTTTAGGACGTCCGATGAGATTGATGTGCGTCCGAAGCATGCGTCCAATCCTTCAGGACGTCCGATGCTTCCTTACGAGCGTCCGATAGAGTTTCCTTCTTGATGTTCTTCATCCTTTCGGACGTCCGACAGATTCCTTCGGACGTCCGACATGAGTGTCCTGTTTTTGCTTCTTCTTTTGGTTGATTTTCATTTCTTGACATATTCGTACCTGATTCTTTGATAGGCAAAAAACACTTATATTTGAAGAGAGTTAGATAAACATTTCAAAGTACTTTGTGATCATCAAAACCAAGAATAACATTCTCCCCCTTTTTGATGATGACAAAACAATGGTTTGAAATGAGATTTGATGATTGCAATATCAGCTCCCCCTTTCTCAATTGATAAAAACTCCCCCTTACTTAGTGGATCATAGAGCAAAAATTTGAAAAACTCCCCCTCACTTGGCTACCCTACCGAATTAATCAATTATCCAAAAACATAACAATTAAGCAGCCAACATCCAACATTTCACCAATTCCATCCATCAAGCCAATTCAATTTCAATTAAATCATCAATCAATCCATCAATCAATCCAATCCAGTCCTCTCCCCCTTTTTGTTATCACAAAAGGCCAATCAATCACATATATCACGGAGAACCAATAACAAAAACATTCATCATATCACATTCATCATTCAAAATACTTAAACATCCATCCACATATCCATAAGCATTACAGCCATAATCATCTATCAAAAAGTACTAAACGAACACAACATGTTGGATGTTGAACACCACAAACACTACAAACACTACAAACATAAGCATTATATCTACATATCCATTGTTGAACACCACAAACACTAGAAACACATGAAATAGTCAAACAAAATGCAAATGACCCTATGTGATCCTAAATGGTGAACTAGGTGGATCCAGGTGTCTTTCGAGAAAGCTGATATTGGGAGAGGTCCTCCTCTTCAGTTTCTTCATCATCTTCAGCAGCTTCTTCAATTGGTGCCTTGCCTTTATCTGATGTGGAAGGGCCATGAGGAGTCACGGGAGTTGATGAGCTCGGGTCTGGAATTGATGAACTTGGATCAGTGGGGCGTGGCTCTTTGCCATGGGAAACTTCCTCAACCACAGGTGGGGGAAAAAGAAGGTTCTTTTTGTCTAGGTAGGCTGTTTGTTGCTCAGAGGACATGGTGAGCATTAGACCATGTTCCAGAAGAAGAACATGCTGTTTGAGTTCACGAAGGAGCTCAATCACTTCATCATTGGAGGAGGAAGATGTCTTAGTGGCAAACTTCCTGGGATGAATGGGAGTGAGTGCAACAGATGAATGAGTGTGTAGTGGATCATGTGCAGCCTTAGACCTAGGTTCACTAGATGATGCCCCCTTATAAGCCCATAGATTATCCTTAAAGACAAGATTTTTCCTTTCAAAATATCTTTTGGTAAAGGCATAAGAAGATGCTTCTTTGGGACAAACACCTAGAATTGGTACTCTGTAAAACTCAAAAATCTTTTGAAGAAATTTTCCATAAGATAATTTTCTGCGAGAATCAGTGGCATAGCGAAGTAAAAACTTGCACATGACAAAACCAAAATCAATACGAATCTTTTCTCGAAAACAGTAAAAGAGATACAATTCCATTTTGTTTGCATCTGTTCTATGGCCATCAGTAGGCACAAGCAGGTTTGAAATGATTGAAAAGGCAATTAGATTCACAGGGGCAAGATCATTCAGTTTAGCATCAGCAGGGGCAGAAAAACTTCTTTTAAAATAAGTCAACATCTTAGCCCCATCAAAATGATTATCAGCAGTAGGATGCTCTTCATAGGAAAAGAAATTTGCAATTTTACTCTTGCATCCAGGTTCAATAGTAGTTTTTAAAATATCATTCACAATTTCAGAATCAAAGACTAAGTCTACCCCATTAGCCCTGGACATAATCTCAGTTTGATCAGTGCCTTTCCTAAGATTGGCAAAGAATTGAAACATCATTTCAGGATAATAGACATTAGGCATAGAAATGAGATGTGACCATTTCTGGAAAGCAAACAGACTCAGAATGGATTCTAAACCTATTTGGCGAAATTCAGAAGAATTTACGGTGCGTTGAGGTATGACACCTTTCTGGGATATCCAGGAGTGTTTGTCTTTTGCAGCATCATCAAAGAATGTAGGGACTGTGGTTGATTTTGGAGGCGGTTGAGATGAGGTTCCCTGTCCAGATTCAGGCTGAGGGGTAAGTTGTGGTGTTGGCCGTGACATTTGACCCTTTACAGCTCCCCTCTTGATGCGTTTGGATGATCGTTTGACCGTAGGAACATCATCATCGTCATCCCTGAGTGGATGCTTGCGTCCGGCAGTGACCTTCCCTCCTCTTAGATTCACCATTGTGCGAAATGTGTGGAATGAAGGATGCAAATGATGCACACAGTAGTATGGAAGTGAATCACACAGAAATTTTGGGACAGAAAGGCCTTGAAGAAGATTGGACAGAGCAGTTATGAAAAAATAGGGTTTTGAGGGAAATTTGGGAATTTGCGAAATGTTATGCGATTTGGTGAAATGATCAGGAGAAATGAATCGCAATCGATCAGGAAAAGTTTTGGTTGAGTCAATTTGGGAATGAGAGCTTCAGAATGGTACGAATTTGAGAGAGAGAAACGAGAGAGTTTTCGTCCGAGAGGAAATAGAAGAAGAAGAGTTTGAAGCAAATGAGGAAGAAAGTTACTTTAAAAAGTGAACCGTTGCACTGTCGGACGGCCGAACAAAGTCGTGCGTCCGACAGCTTCGTCCGAACAGGTGTTTTCTGGAAAAATAGCTGAAGAACATTATCGGACGTCCGTTCATCTTCTTTCGAACGTCCGAAGGCTTTGAAAAATTTTAAGATGATTTTTCGATTATCCCTAATTTTGATCTTAGATGAATGAACTGATCTAATGGCAAAGCTTTTGTAAAAATATCAGCAAATTGATCTTTAGAACAAACATAATTTACACATACTTCACCTTTTTGAACAAGATCGCGAATAAAGTGGTGTTTTATATCTATATGCTTTGTCCTAGAATGTTGAATTGGATTTTTGGTCAAATTGATAGCACTAGTATTATCACCGAATATAGGCATGCAGTCAAATGACAATCCAAAATCATTCAAGGTATGCTTCATCCGTAAAAGTTGAGCACAACATGCACTAGCGGCAATATATTCTGCTTCGGTTGTAGACAAAGAGATTGCATTTTGTTTCTTGCTAAACCAAGAGACTAAGCAATTACCAAGAAAGTGACAAGTTCCACTAGTACTCTTTCTTTCCACACGACAACCTCCAAAATCAGCATCCGAATATCCATATAGTGCAAACCCACTAGATCTAGCATACCAAAGACCATAGTCTAATGTACCTTTCAAATACCTAAAAATCCTTTTAACAGCATTCAAATGTGATTCTTTTGGACAAGATTGAAATCTAGCACACAAGCAAACAACAAACATAGTATCGGGTCTACTTGCGGTTAAATAAAGTAAGCTTCCAATCATACCTCTATAGTGCTTTTCATCCACATGTTTACCTTCTTAATCTTTGTCAAGTTTTGTTGAAGTGCACATTGGAGTTCCAACTTGCTTTGAGTCCTCCATGCCAAATCTTTTCAGCAATTCCTTAGTGTATTTTGCTTGATTTATGAAAATGCCCTCTATGGCTTGATGTATTTGAAGTCCAAGGAAGAAATTTAATTCTCCCATCATACTCATTTCAAATTCACTTTGCATAATGGTGGAAAAATCCTTGCATAGATACTCATTAGTAGCACCAAAAATAATATCATCTACATATATTTGCACGATAAGGAGTTCATTTAGCACTTGCTTAGTAAGCAGTGTGGTGTCCACAACTCCTCTTTTGAAATTATTTTCAATCAAGAAACCACTCAATCTTTCATACCAAGCTCTTGGAGCTTGTTTTAGCCCATACAATGCTTTTGAGAGTTTAAACACATGATTTGGAAATTTTGAATTTTCAAAACCGGGGGGTTGATCCACATATACTTCTTGATCAATAAAACCGTTTAAGAAGGCACTTTTAACATCCATTTGAAACAGTTTAAAACCTTTGAAGAAAGCAAAAGCAAGAAGCATTCTAATTGATTCTAATCTAGCTATGGGAGCAAATGTTTCATCAAAATCAATACCTTCTTCTTGAGCATACCTTTTTGCAAATAATCTGGCTTTATTTCTTACAACTATACCTTTATCATCCAGCTTATTTCTAAATACCCACTTAGTGCCAATGATAGGGTGATTTTGAGGTCTATCAACTAGTGTCCAAACCTCATTTCTTTCAAATTGATTGAGTTCCTCTTGCATTGCCAAAATCCAGTTTTCATCCTTTAAGGCATCATTGATATTTTTAGGTTCAAAAAGAGAAACTAAAGCAAAATTGTCTATCAATTTCTTAGATGAGGAACGAGTGTTTACCTTCTCGGAGGGATCACCAATTATAAGTTCTTTTGGATGATTTTGGCTAAATTTCCAAGCCTTGGGAAGATCTTTGAATGAATCATCATTTTTGTCCTCATCTTCCCTTTCTTGATCTTCATGAGCTTCATTCTCCATTTCCTTTGCTTCCGGTTTAGAGTTTCCTCCATCTCCAATTTTTAGCTTTTCTATTCCTTCACGAACACCTACATCATCATCCTCACACGAACTTTTGGAATTATCATCATTAGTTTCATCAAATGTTATGTGTATGGCTTCTTCTATCACAAGAGTCCTTCTATTAAAGACTCTATATCCTCTTTTGTTCTCACAATATCCCAAGAATATTCCTACATCAGATTTTTTCTCAAACTTACCAAGATGTTCCTTTACATTTAAAATAAAACATTTACAACCAAAGACTTTGAAATATCCAACCGTAGGTTTCTTATCAAAAATCAGTTCATAAGATGTTTTATTCAAAATGGGTCTCAAAAGGATTCTATTCATCACATAACATGCAGTGTTTACCGCTTCAGCCCAAAGGTATTTTGGCAAACTACATTCACTTAACATAGTTCTAGCAGCCTCTTGTAGTGTCCTATTTTTCCTTTCTACAACACCATTTTGTTGTGGAGTTCTTGCAATTGAAAACTCATGTGTTATGCCAATATGATCACAAAATTCTGGAAAACCACAGTACTTGAATTCCGTTCCATTATCACTTCCAATCCTAACAATTTTTAAACCAAGCAGATTTTACACTTTAGCAAACAATGAAGTGAAATTCTTGAAGGCATCATCCTTATGAGCAAGAAATATCACCCAAGTATATCTAGAATAATCATCCACAATCACAAAGCAGTATTTCTTACCTCCCAAGCTAGTGATTTGAGTAGGACCAAATAAGTCAAGATGCAAGAGTTCTAAAGGTTTAGAAGTTTATACACACTTCTTTGGTTTAAAAGAAACTTTTGTTTGCTTTCCAAATTGACATGCATCACAAATTTTATCCTTTTCAAAACTGATTTTTGGCAAGCCTCTAACCAGCTCCTTTTTCGAAATTTCCTTTAGTAAATCCATGTTAAAATGACAAAGTCTCCTATGCCACAACCAAGGATTTTCATTTGAAGCTTTAAGACATTTGAAGCTAGATGAATCAATTTTATCAAGAACCACAATATATATGTCGTTAAACCTCTTACCTTTGAACACAACATTATATTTGGAATCAAGCACAATGCATTCATGCTTTTTAAACAACACATTCAAGTCTTTATCACACAATTGACTAACACTAAGCAAGTTATAACCTAAGTTATCAACCAAGAGCACATTATGAACAAAAGTTTCACCATCCTTACCAACATCACCTATTCCAATTGTCTTAGCTTTCACATCATCACCAAATGTCACCTTTCCACTTGATTTTGATTTTAGCTTTATGAACAAGGAAGGATCACCGGTCATGTGCCTTCAACAGCCACTGTCAATGAACCATTTTGACTTGTTTGAGCCTTTTCCCTGAAAAGAGAGAGTGTTTGGTACCCTTTAACTTTTGGATCCTCAAAAGTTAGCATTGTGCCTAACTACCCACATGCATTTCCCTCCTTTGTTCAGATTTCTTTTAACATAACAATCTCCTTTCAAATGCCCTCTTTGACAACAAAAACTACACAAAATAGAAGAGTCTCTAGCATGTAATGGTTTGACATATCTCAATCCACTTCTTCTATATGTTGTGAAACCATGTACATTTTTTTGTGTGCTAATGTTCTTTGATGAGCAGTAAGAAAGGTAGATGACATTTTCTTTTTGAGAAAATCTTGCTTTCTTGCTTTCAACGTCTCATCCAAGTTGTCCATTCTTTTCTTCAAATCACCATGTCTTTCCTTCAGCATTTCACAAATACTTGTCTTTCTATCAAGCTCATTTTGAACATCAAATCCGGCTCTTACAAGACATTCATTGTCAGTCTTTAGTTGTTTATTTTGTTGAAGAAGACTTGCATTTTCATGAATGAGAAAAGCAATTTTCTGTTTTAGCTGCTTGTTTTTATCATAAGATTCCTTCAAGGCATTATGCATTTTTTCAACAAAGGATTCAAGATCATCATCTTCTTCATCATCACTTTCAGATTGAGAGTGTATGGAAGTTACCTCATTATCTCCAATAGCCATGAAGGCCATTTGAGCTGATTCTTCCTCTTCTTCAACTTCCCCTTCGGAGTTGCATTCATTCCAAGTAATCTGGAAGTTGTTGAATCTTGCCTTTCGATCAGCTTTCCCATCTTTCATTTTCTTCATGGGGCATTCGTTTGCATAGTGTCCAGGCTGTCCACATTCATAGCATTTGTCCACTTGCTTCTTGTTGAATTCTTGTTTTCCTTTGTTCCTTGCATTTGATGAATAATTCTAAAATTGATTGCTAGGTCCTCCCCTTCTAAACTTTCTTTTATTCAATATTCTCTTGAAGCCTCTTGTGATGAGAGCAAGATCATTATCATCACCATCCGAGTCTTCATCATCCAAGTGAGCTGGATCATCTTCACCTTGGGTAGTCTTTAGAGCAATGTTTCTCTTTGCTCTAGCATCCTCTTCCTCCTGCACTTTAGATTTCAATTTCAACTCATAAGAGGTTAGTGAGTTAATGAGAGATTCAATAGGCACAGAATTTAAATCCTTAGCCTCCTCTATTGCAGTCACTTTATTTTCCTATTCTTTGCCCAATGCATTGAGAATTTTCCTGTTCTTCTCTCCCAAGGTGTACTCCTTGCCCAACACCTCGAGATCTTTGATCAAGTCATTGAACCTGCAATACATTTTGTCAATATCCTCAAGAGGTTCAATTTTAAATGATTCATACTTTGTGACCAAGATAGTCTTTTTCTGTTCTCTCACATTGTCACCACCCTCATGGATTTCTCTTAGCTTATCCTACATTTATTTGGCCGATTTACAGCCTTTTACGCTAATTGATTCATTTGAATCTAAGGCACTATAAAGAACATTCATGGCTTTGGCATTCAATGTGAGATTAGTCCTATCTTGAGCATTCATTTCAGCTCTCGTTTTTGGCCGAAGCAAACCTGTATCTGCATCAAGAAAGTTAGCTTTATGCGGTCCTTCACTCACAATAAACCATAGCTCAAGATCAATAGATTGCAAAAAGATAATCATCCTTTCTTTCCAGCTAATATAATTGGAGCCACTAAACATGGGAGGTCTAGTAACAGATTGCCCATCAACAAACATAGCATGACTGGTTGTCATCTTTACTCCAAGCCGCTTGAGCTTAATCTCTAGGAGACCAAGCTCTGATACCAATTGTAAGGCCCAAAGACAACCTAAGAGGGGGGGTGAATTAGGTTGATTAAAATCTTAATCAAATTTATGCAATTTTTCTTTAATAAAAATTTACCTTCTTTTCTAGTAATGATCAACCAAGTAGATTAGAAGAAGAGAGCAATGTTGATTAGAAAAACAAGTATAGATAAGCAATGAGAATTTTATTAAACAAAAAGAATAAGATAGAATATCAAACCGATTGTCTACCAAGCTTTCCTCAAACTTGAAGACCAATCACTAGGTTGAGCAACTTCTCTTTGATGAAAGATGATCAACTAGATGTACAATGGAGGGAGCACTTCCTCCTTGCCCTAAGCCTCACTTAGTCAAGCTAAGAAGTTTCACAATCACTCAGATAACCCTCAACAAAGCTACACTAATAAAACTTTCAACCACAAGAGAAATACTCACAAGAAATTCACACCACTTGGAGAACAAATCTAGCTTTGGAGACTATTTTCTAGCTAAAATATCTCTTGAGATCTTGTAAACAAAGTGTGCAAAAGTCCTTGTCTGATTCAGAATCGTTTGTATTTGAAGGGAATCAAAAATGGGATTCATTAATGCTTCCAACGGATAGAAGGCAGATGAAGAGTCAGCTAGCCGTTGGGACTGTCGGACGTCCGACAGCTTAGTCATCGTCCGATCCCATCGTCCGAAAATCAGTCAAGTTGTTGTTCGGACGTCCGATGGGATTTTATCGTCCGAGCTTCTGTGTCCGAACGTCGTCCAGAGAGTTATCAAAGCTTTGTGGAATTTTTAGGACGTCCGATGAGATTGATGTGCGTCCGAAGCATGCGTCCGATCCTTCAGGGCGTCCGATCCTTCAGGACGTCCGATGCTTCCTTACGAGCGTCCGGCAGAGTTTTCTTCTTGATGTTCTTCATCCTTTCGGACGTCCGACAGATTCCTTCGGACGTCCGACATGAGTGTCCTGTTTTTGCTTCTTCTTTTGGTTGATTTTCATTTCTTCACATATTCGTACCTGATTCTTTGATAGGCAAAAAACACTTATATTTGAAGAGAGTTAGATAAACATTTCAAAGTACTTTGTGACCATCAAAACCAAGAATAACAATTTGCTCCAACCAATTCTCCGCTATATCCGGGCTTGGCCCACCCAAAAATTTTGGTGGTAGAAACTTCTGGAACCGTTCTAAGGCACGGTCCTCTCCTTCATGATTTCCAGGATGCTGTAATTGGCCTTGACCCTGTTGGTTGACCATTTGTTCTAATAAATCAGCCATTCGCTATATAGCTATAGCTACTTGGGTTTCGGCTTGTGTACTCGTATTTTCATTGGTTACCCCTTCAGTTCCTTGTCCTCGTCCTCTATCCCCACCACGAGTCTCCATTTGATGGTTTTATAGTTGCTATAATTGGGACAAAATATGGTACAAGATCAAAGTGTTGAAAAGTTATAAAATGCACGAAATAATCAAAAGATCAAAATGTGTACATATATATACAAGTCACGCCGAAAATATACATAATATAATGCACCATATACACCAAGGGACATTTCAAGTTAGACAAAGTCAAGTGCAGTAAGTACTATATATGGAGGTATTAACATACCACAAGTGAATGACATATAGGGACAATGCAAGGGCAAAATGAAAGAAAACGCGACTTGTCGTCCCACACTCAGTGAAAATCACCCCCGTTCGGTTTCTTACTCCACTTCCCAAGGTGCCCGTTGATCTCTTGTACTCACTCCAGCCAGACAAAGCCTGTTCAGGTTCCCAAAATGCAAGTCTCAAGTTTCAACTCTGGAATACTCAGGCACGAGAATCCAAAATAAGATAATTCACATCTCGAGCTGGCCAATTCCAAGAGTAAACTATCTACATTCGAAATTCCTACCTGACGTACCTATCTATGGTCCTCAGATACCATGAGAAAGATTTGAGGCCTATAACATTTATGATCCATAACTTATGCTCGAACGAGCACTTAGTCCTTCATACTTATTCACCACTTGGCCCAAGCTCACTCCGCGCAGAGACCACGCGAAGCAGGCTCTGATACCACCTGTGACGGCCCCACCTCCCCCTGGGGCGTACCCCAGGGTTCGGCGGGTCGCCTGCCCAGCTCACGCCAGGACTCAATACTCTAAAACTAGAAAATAAAATTCATGCCAAAAGTAAGTTCTATGTACTCTATTATAGCTTCAAAGGTTGCATAAACTAGTACATCAAGTCATACATACCACGAGTATCAGAAAGTAAACCCTAGAACAGCTAATAACTACAACCACCACGATAACTATATACATCTTACTAGTCAACTTATAACAATGATAAATTCAACCATTCTCAAATCAAAAGACTAAACACCTTCCCGAGCGATCTCCGCGTCGGCCCCCTGCTAAGGAAAACAAATGGAATGGGGTAAGCTATATGCTTAGTGAATAATCAGGGGTATAAATATAAACTCACATCCAAATAACAAGTAATCAGGTTATTTCACATCAATAACAAAAAGGTAACAACACAATGGTAGGATACAGGTGGCTCCAAAGCCAGTTCAATTCTCCGAGCTTGAACGCCTGTTGACACTCTGTCAACCAAAGTACTCATAAACCGTAGACTCCATTTAACTTTCCCCTTTCACCTTATCAACCCCCGCTGGCCAGTCAACAGCACACAGCAGCTCGAGCGAAACAAAATAACTTAGCTTTCGTCGAAGCTTTAACAAGGAACTAAATCCCAAGTTTAGCATGGAACTATCTTCAACCAAGCCCCAACTGGCTCGAATAGTTCGTCTAACCCTTGGAACCGGGCTAGAACCAAGCCCTGAGATATCCGATCTCTCAATAGATGGTATCTCTCAACAAAATACATAACAAAGTACTTACCCCAAACATCACACATCAAATGGGGTTTAATTCAAGTCATGTAATCACCCCCATCAGCACACAGCAAAAGGACGATACTCAAGTCATGTAATCACCCCCAACAGCACACAGCAAAAGGGTGTTACTCAACATAAGGCATGTATTCTCAAATATGAAATCAAAACAAAGGATGGGTTTAGGTCGAGTGAGATAAAGTACACCCTCGCCTATGTACCCATTTAATATATACAAAGCACTTTAACAATTTCACGTCAAGAACAACCCAATTACTCACTTGATAAAGCTTGGCACGAAAAATAATACAATTCACTGAGTTTGACCGTCACCGTCAAAAGCCTCACAATCTGTATTGACAGATTATATACACACATAAGTGAAGCGGCCACACAATAGCAGTTTATAACTTAAACGATCAAATACGGTCGAAAACGGTCAAAAATAATCAAAAACGGTCAAAAATGACGTTAAGGCCAAAAGAATGTCAAAATTGGCCGAAACGGCCGGAATGGTAACAAAATACCAAAAGTAGACCTAAACGGTCCAAAATGGAAAAAACGGTTGAGAAAATGCACGTGCGCGTTCGTAAAATGAAAATGGTACAAAACGGGTTACACGATTTTGCCCATAACTGGAGCTGTGGTTATCGGATCAAAATGTACTAGATGGTGTCTCGAACCTTAGACAAAAGGTTACAACTTCCATGAAGATACCTCAACCCATTTTTTAGTGCATCCAAGTTAAATTTGCAAAATACAGAACTAGAACTCCAAAGGCTAGTTTATCTTTATCGTGAAAATTTGGCGGCATGCCGCTTGTGTTTACCCATTTTCCAGCCATTTATGGCTTCAATATTTTCCTCAAACAAACTCAAAGTTATATACAAAAAAATCTCATTTCAATAGCCGTTCAAAAGGCTCAAGGTCATACAGGTACAAAATCAAGCTAACGACATGTGCGGAAATGAAGTTTAACAAAAGACAGATTTGACGTGTTTTTACGTAACGGACACAACCGAGGCTACACGTATTGGATTGAGGTGTAACTTATACCGTTTCGAAGCTAAGGCAGAGAGCTACAACTTTGGTTAAGACCACATAGTCTAATTTCTAGTGTAACCTAATGAAATTCCCAATTCACAGAACCAAATTTCAACTAATCGGCTAATTAACCGTACTGCCTTCAAATGGCCATATCTCAAGCTACCAAAGTCCGTTTAAGACGTTCTTGGAGGCGTTGAAAAACTAAGACAAAGTAATAAAACTTTCATGTTCTGGAAAATGGCTAAATCAGCACAGATCATAGTGAATAGACATGGTCAATTGGATGAACTGTCTAAAATGGATCACTGGATGCATCCTAGGGCAGTGAGGGTATTTTGGTCTTTTCAATGGCTACGTTGCTCTGATTGAGCTGAAATTTTGTAGGAAACCATAAAATGTCATTATCTACAACTTTCATGTTTTGTGCTAAGCCTAGTTCGGCCTCTAACATGATTAAATAGAACCAGACAGAACTGAAGCTAAGATTTCCAGAAATCTGGAATTTTTGTTATTTCAAGCTATAATTCATATTTTCACCTTGAAACTACCATTACTACTCCTTTACAAGATCATATACCACATATATGCATCATACAACACCAACCCACAAGAAACCCTAACTCAAAGGTCATCCATCCAATCATCAAAACTCTTTGAAACAAGCATCACAAGCACTATACTAACATTAATACCCAACTTAATCATGATAAATGGAAAAGAAATGGTTGATGAGCCATTATACCTCAAGGCAAGACCTTGCTAGGATGATCCTTCACCTCTTCTTGATATTCTTGGTTCCTTAGGCTTCCCAAGTGTAGACACCAAATTTTTAATTTTTTAACTTTATTGGTTTAATTAATTTAATTTTGCTTTATTTGTTTCAATTCTAGGGTTTTTATTTTATTTTATTTTTATTTTGTTCTAGTTCATTTTATTTTATTATTTATTTATTTTTGTCTTCATACTAAATTTCAAAAAAAGGGAAAAATGAAAAATACAAAAATACAAAACAATGTGTGAAATAGGTGGAAGTTTGCATGCTAGACAAATGGAGAATATCCAATACGGACAAGTGTCCCTTTTTGTCTTGGACAACACATTATCTAGATGGTGAAGTGTCTAGACACTTGTAGGATAGGGATTTTTGAAAGCAAAAAACTTGGAAAAGGAAAAGGAAATAAGCAATGGGGGGATTGAGCTAGGGAGAACCATCGGAGAGGCTTGAGAACAGAGGGGCAACAAGACAAGAAGAAAATAGAGGAAGAAAAGAGCAAAGGAGGGAGCCAAGAGGGCGGCAAAGAAAAAAAAAGAACAGGAAAAATTAGAAGGGAGATTTGGGGGTGAATCAAAAAACAGGAGAGGGAAGGGGCTTCAGAAAAGGGAAGGAAAAGAAGAAAACAGAGGAGCGGCGGTCTGAGAGCAAGGAAAAAAAAAATAGAGCAAAAAGGAAAAATGGAGGGGGTTGCGTCTGAGAGCAAAAGAAAGGAAAAGAAGGGAGCAAAAGAAATGAAAAGCTGGAAAATTGAAAGAAGCTTCGGCGGTAGAAAAATCAGAGGGGAAAGAAGAAAAAGAGACGAGGGTGGCGGCTGGAATCTGGGGAAGATTGCGAAAAAGAACACAGAAAAAGGAAAGAAAAAGCCGAGAAAAGGGAACGATCTAAATTTTTTTGGAGGAGAAACAGAGAGAGCTTCGGTCAGGAAAAAGTAGAAACAAAGGGGCGGCGAACAGAAAAAAAACAGAGGGGATTTTTTGGAGAAGCAAAACTAGAAAAGGAGTCTGAGAAAGCTTCGGCTTTGGTTGAAAAACAGCAACAGAGGAGGAAGACAAAAACGCTGAGCAAGAGAAGAAGGGGTAGTCTGAGGAAGAAGCCGCGACCGGAACCGCCGCCGCTCATAGCCGCCATCACCTCGTCGGAATCCACCATTGCCACTTGTGAATCTGCACCAAGAAAACGCTGTAAGTTATCCCCTTTCTTTGCACTACGGTTTTCTTTCAAGCATGGACTTTGGAAGCTTTCAGAGCACGTCTGCCGTGCCTTTATTTATTGCAATTTTCCCGCTGATTGTGTATGATTTTGGATTGTACATGTCTTCTGTGTCAATTGGACCGAAGTTTTGTTGTCTGAACAATTTTGGGGCTAATTAACTTCAATTGGACAAAGAATTGGCGAAATTTTTTATGCCCCTAACCTGTTCGATGAAGTGCCTAACTGAGATTTCTAATTGAAAGATAACTCGTCTGCATTTTTGTGTGTGAAGAAACTGGATAAGTTAGCAAGTTCAATTCCTTGCGTTTGAGAAATCTTGATGTACTAGTATTCGTGCATTCTTTTTCTGTTTTCGTTTCCGAATGCTCCCCTCGGTATGAATTTGAATCAATGATTGTGAGAAGGAATTCACGTGAGTTTCATGTTTTTTGGGGAGTGTAAAAATGATTTTTTTTTTTTTATGTTTTTCTTTCTGTGAATAAAGATTAAATGGCAGTTGATGTTCTATTGATCTTTCATGGTTTAATATTTAGGATTGGGTTGTGTTAATCAAAGGGGCTTGAACTGATTAAAGAGCTTTTGTTTGATAGGTTCTCAGGCTTAGTTTGCGCAAGATTTATGCACTGAATAGGTTTCAATTGTAGAACTCAGAAATTAGTGTCGAAGAAGAGAGCTTCTGCGGAGCATGAATGAATAAATTTCGGAAAATTGCAGTTTAACCCCTCCATGTTTGCTTAATTATACTACGTCCTAAAGACTTTAATTTTCTTTCAATTAGGTCCTTGGTTTAATTACAATTTGGTCCTTTTATTTTAGTTTTCTTTAATCTTAACCCCAACACTTGTAATAATGATGATTTGATCCCTTAAACTTCTCTAATTCTTTCAATTGGGTCCTTGTTTGTCTTAATTGGTTAAATATGAGTAGTTTACTTTCCTTGGAATGATTTAATTGATTCAATTTCATGTTTATTTTTTATCTTTTGTGATTACTTATTAATTAAAGTGATGCCTTGACCTTTTCTTTGTATTTTGGAGGGCAAATAAGTGATTTCATTTCATTAGGGCCCCAATTCAAGGGAGGTACACCCTGATCTCTTATTTCTTGCTTTATTTGACTCTACGTGCCCTATGTGACTTTACATGTTTGATTGTATGCCTCCTGAATGTTTTTTTATTCATATCATTTGTTTATTTATTTGCTTTATTGGCTTTGTATATTTATTTTAGTTCAATTTGATTATTTGAAAGGCAATTTAATGCAAGGTTGTAATAGTTAGGTTATTATTTTATTTATGTATTTCTTTTCCCCCTTAGATTGTAGTAGGACCCCCCTCAAATGTAATAGCTAGGACTTTATCCGCTTTCTTTTCGCTTGTGTGATTTGCATGCTTACGTGCTATGTGTTACCGCTTTCTTAGGGCCTTGCATCTAGATATCATGACTATGCGTTATGTGTTTATGTGGTATTATGTGTTTACTCGCTTTATTATGTTTTTATGAGATTATAATTAATGTGTGACGTTATCACACTAGTCCAACGCTAGTTGTGATCCATTTCTCGATACCACACTAGTCCAACGCTAGTTGTGGTTTCCTTGTTCGATTTCTCACTAGTCCAACGCTAGTGAGGAAGTAGAAATATGGGCTAGTCCAACGCTAGACCCTTAGGAGCCCTTCGCGCGTTAGATCATGATTGTATGATAAAATCACTTCATCTCATGCATATTTTCACTTTCTAGGGTCTTTTATCATTTTGTATGATATTCCCCTTATACGTATATCCCTTATCCCTAATTTCCCTACATACATACCCCTATGTATGATACATAACATTAGACTTGCATTTCATTTTAGAATTATGATTAGGGTAGTGCATTTGCTTGATTAGATTAGGGAATCACCCCTTGAGTATGGGATATGGACGAGTTTGGCTTTCTAGCCTTAGCACACTCGTATTCCCTCTATTAAAGGGAACATTGAAGTCACGAACATTAGTCCCCCGCACCCGACATGATGCATTCCTTTAGGTCATGTATATTTGTATAATTATTTTATTTTCCTTTTCTTTTCTTAGAGTCTCATATTTTTGCATTATTCGTGACCTCTTTTAAGAGTCTTTATTGGGCGTCACAATTAATGTGACTGGTACCAAGTGAGCTTTGAAGAGAAATTTCGATCCCCCCGATATCCTCTTAGGTCTAGGGTTTGCATTCATATAGTACATTCAAATGTGATAAATCTTTAGGTTAAAATTAGAAAATCTTTTGACTAAACCACGCAACTAGCCTTGGCTAGGTTGAAAGGGTGTCTTGGATTCTTATCCTTGCCTTCCCTTTCTTCAAATGTGACTCCCGAATCTTTTTCTCTGATTTTCGTAGACTTGGAGTCGTTTAAAAAGGGCTTTTTTACTTTTTTCTTTAAAAATTCATTTTTTAGGTGACTTGGTACACCTTAACTCTATACCAAGTGGCGACTCCATTTTTCATTCAAAATACCCTTTTTAAACTATATTTTGGGTCAAATCGTCGCATTTTCAAGTCCCATTTAGACCCATATTTTTCTTCATTTTCTTTGTAAATCAAAATTCATTGCTACAAATAAAAAATTCACTTTTTAAACCATTTATTTATTTTATAAAAAAATGGGGCGCGACAGCTGGCGACTCCACTGGGGACTTAGAGAGTCCGAGCAAATTTGATTTAGTCAATCTTTTTATTCTTTAACCTTTTCATATATCACATTTGGAGGTTTATGGTTGCATTTTTCTTTTCCTTTTGCCCTTTTTCTCTTTTTAGGGATTTTGCATCTATCACGCGCACAATCGCTCTTCGCACACTACGTATGTGATGAATGGATGGTCATTTATTTGTTTACTTTTACTTGTTTCGCGATTGCATTTTGGGATGGGGGGTAGTTACCCTAGAACCTTCGACCGCATCTAATGGTACAATCCCTCCCCTCAATAAGAAAGCACCTCATACGTGCATGCATAGTCTTATTTACCCTATTTTTTTCTTTTTCGTGGGCGTTTCACACACCTCCTTGTAGGATTAGGATCGATTGCCTTGGGTAGGCGGATGGTGTGTTCTGCGCCCATAGCGCTACCTAAGGGATCACTCGAGCCACCGATCGAAGGCCTTAGGAGTGATGACCCTTCGCCTTTAGGTCTGAAGGCTTGGGAGCCGAAGCCGTATCGAGTCTAGATGCATTAGTGAACCAAACCTCATGCATCCATAATAGAATTGTCTAGAGTAGAATCGACCTTATCCTGAATTAGAGACACTAGGCACGAGGGGAGGGATTCCAACCCTCTTTCCTTATTTTTGCTTTCTATATTTATTATTTGATTGCCACAACGTGTTATGTGTTGAACTAACTTTCTTTGTTTCTTGTCTTTTGCATTCACAAACGTTGGGAAATAAGAGGTCTGGCATGATCTCCTTTTAGAACCTACCCTTGTAGATAGGCTATTGCACGTTTAAGAAATTTTGGTATATTTCGTTCATAAATTAATAATGCCATATCTTTTTAGGCCTACCCTAGCAAATAAAGGGTCGCTTAGGTCATGTTTCATTTCAAATTGCATATTTTACTGCTTTAATAAACTGGCATCACGCATAAACCATAGAAAGGGAATGCCATTTAGGAGATCCCACGTTAGGAATAAGCCGCCCTGTGTCTCAGATATTTAATCCAAGGAGATTTGCACGTTTATATTTTTGTACCATCCAAAGGGGTAGTGCACAAGGTAAGGTAGGATCCGATCCTTTCCATGACCCTGGGGCGATCTTTGGTACATTAGAATATGAGCATCTAACAATCATTCTTTGGCCATTTTTTAACATAAGTGGTAAAAATCCCTTGCTTAAAGGACATTAACTTGAAGAAATTCGTAAATAATTCCTCATTGTTGAGATGGTAAACTTATTGAGGCCAAATCTTGATTGTAGGAGGCTCATAGGCTAATGCTTCGCAATGCATTTTTGAAAACTACCAAAGGGGGGATAATTCCATTGATTTTTTAATAAACCATCAATTCCATTCAATTCCTTCGATCAAATTATTTATCATTTTCATTTTGTCAATTCATTCATTTTAGGACATTTAGTCAATAAATCATCAATTCTATTCAAACAATTTGACCAATTCATTCATCAATTCCATCCAGTCCATTTTATCAATTTGTTCATTTTTAGGGCAATCTATTTTGAAAAAATAACCAATTTCATTCAACTGACCAATTTACCCTTTTTAGGATGGTCCGGTCAATTTTGAATAAATCATCAATTTCATTCGACCAATTTACCCTTTTTTAGGGTGATCTGATCAATTTTGAATAAATCATCAATTTCATTCAATTCATTTGATCAGTTTACCTATTTTTGGGGTGATCTAGTCAATTTTGAATAAATCATCAATTCCATCCAATCCCTTTGACCTGTTTTTTCCCTTTTAGGGTTTAAGTCTAAGCTTCACTGAATAAATTAGTCGAGACATGTAATCCTTATAAGAGTATATGTGACACCCCGAAAATTAGGAGATTGTTTGTAAAGAAGATACTAAAGTGTATTTCTTTGGATTTGATTTAAAACCTTATTTTGTTTTAAAAGACTAGAAACCCTAATTTTAATCACTGAAATTGTAAAACCCTCACGTTTTTCTTAAAAATTTCCTTTTATTTGGAAATTCATTATTTATTAAAGCCCTACCGCCCAATCTTTCCACAATAAGTGCAAATAAACCTAGAAAGTAGTGTTTCACTTTTAGTTTCAAGATCGGAGCAAAACTAGGGTTTTCGCGATTTTTCGTCGGATGAATTTTCGGTACAGAGTAAGGATTAAATTTGGTGATTAAAAGTGACTTTTAAGTGAGAAATAATATGTGAATAGGAGCAATGATATAAGGTTAGTGAATGGGAAGTAAAAACCCTAGTACGTGTGTTTTTAAGAAAAACGGTGCGAACCGGCGGGTCCCGCGCACTACCGGTTGAACGCACCACTTGACCACCACTTTCTTACCCTACAAGCTCATTGATATTTGAGCAAAATATCTTCTTAAATTACAGCTAAGTCTGACCGAAATTGGTGGCTAGAATAACAAGGAAAAGAAAGAGAAAAAAAGAAAGGTGGTGGTGGCGACAAGTGTCGCCACCTAAGAGCATCTTGACCAAGACAGTTTGCCTTCTTACTTAACCAATTTTCTGCACTTTCCCCTTCATTTTTCCAGTAGCTTCCGACCAAAAGAGAGAGAGAAAGTGAGAGCAAGAAAACAATTCCATCTTCTTGATTTGCTTCAACTAAGTGAGGAATTCCAATTCCAAACCGATTAAAGGGTAGGTTGTGAGTTGGGAAGCTTGAGGAACCAAGAAATTTCAAAGGGAGTGAACTATCACTCATCCAAGCCTTGCTTTTGAGGTATAAACATCTGATCATGATCCTTGTTGCTTTAAATCTTGCTTTAAGATGTTTTTTTTAGCTTAAGTTTTGGCTTGATTTCATGATTATGCAAGTGGTTGTGATGAATTTGGGATGAATAAGCAAGTTAGGGTTTCATAATTTTCTGCCTAAACTTGCTGTATGGTTGCACATGTTGTAAATAAGGTTATAAAAGGGGCTTTGGTAGTGATTAGAACAAGAAAATTGAGAAAGTTCCATTAAATACCAAAAATTCCAGAATCTGGAAAATTTTCCCCATCTTTCTGTCCGGTTTTGTAGCCCTATGTTAGAGGCCGAATTGGCCTTAGGTCAAAACATAAAAGTTGTAGATAATGGTATTTTATAGGTGTACAAATTTTCAGCTCAATCGGAGCAACGTAGCTCGTGAAAAGATGAAAATACCCTTGCTGTTCTAGGGTATAAACCAGAGTTCCGCGTGGACAGTTAGTCTGTTTGGGGGTGATTATTCACTAGGATCCGTTCAGTTTTAGTTTTTTTCCAAAACATTAAAGTTGTATTATTCTGACTTAGCTTTCAAACGCCTCAAATAACACCTTAATCGGACCTTGGTAACCTGAGATATGACCATTCCAGTGCAGTGTGGTTAAATAGCCGACTAGTTGGGTTTTGGTTCTGTAAATTGAGGATTTGACTAGGTTTCATTGGAAACTGGACTAAGTGATCTTCATGAACATTGTAGCCCTGTGTCTTAGCTTCGAAACGGCATAAGTTTTACCTCAATCCAATAAGCGTAGCCTCGGATGTGTTATTTCCACAACCATACGTCAAATCTGTCTTTTGCTAAGTTGCATTTCCACCCTTATTATCACTTTGATTTTTGTTCTTATGTTGTGTTGAGCCTATGGAATGGCTAATGAACTGAAATTATATTGCGGGTGATGTTGGGTTGGATTGTGCAAGGATTGAAGCCGAAATGGCTGGAAAATTTGGTAAACACAAAGGGCATGCTGCCCGAATTTACACTCGAGGAATAGGAAACTATACTTGTAACGTAAGTAAGGGTTAAGTGATTATCACTTGAACTAGCGAGGACCTTGCTGCTTTGTTATCAAGGGTTATATGTTAGGACTTGGCCGAACTTGTACCTTGAGGAAAAGACATAATGGTCAATGTGAACCTGTTTTCCTTGTACTTTCAACTCAAGTGATATTTCCAAGTATATATACTACAAAACCTTATGAATTGAAAAAACGAGCAAGTGTTTCACGAATGACTTCCAAATGAATTTCAAAGGGTCGATTCTTAACGAACGAAACGTTTAAGTTTCGAATCTTAGTCATGTTTCAAAGTTCTCAAACTGAGTTTTATCGCAGATTTGGACTCCGAACCCGGAGTATAACCTGAAAGTGACCAGTAAAGGCACTATATCTTGTGGTGAGTGCTTTCAAATACTGAATTACACTAGATACTTGAACTTGATACGTGACCAATATAAGTACATGTTATATACGTGAATTGATAGGGCAAGAGTGTACTTTATCGCACTTGCCCTTACGTGATATACTTGTTTATTGATTGCAATTGACTTGATATACTTGTTTATGATGTGCGCACTTCCTGGAATTCCAGAAACCCTGTGGCGAGTTACTCTAGTCGAGCCGGCAAGGGCTTGGTCGATTGGGTAGCGAACCCTGGGTCTCTTGTTGTGTCGAGTGGAGTGATATCTCCTCGACTAATCGGTATACTCGAGTATTACCACCCGTGTTTATTGAGGATTTTGGGCCCAGTAGGGGGTGTGAATGGTGGACGGAGAGTCATGTAAGTGGTGCTCTACTGGATTGGTTCCTTTACTTGAAAGTTGACGGAGTGTCAACTATTACGTGATCGAGCTCCTGATGATGAAATGGGAAGTTGGCTCCTGAGAGCCATCCGTATCCTTATGCTTTGGAATGATTATTACTTATTGGATTATTGTTGATTTTGAAAAACTTTTACACTCGCTCATTTTGAGATTTCTACTTGACGTGTTATTGCTCACGTTTATGAACTCTTCATGCTCGTTACTTTGCTATATCGAAAACTTGTACTTATAAATAATGGTCAATTTGCTATTTGGAACCTCACTGGACTTTTAGCTCATACCACGCTATTTGTTTTCCTTACAGGGGGTACGAGCGAGGCATGAGACCTGTAAAGACTAGCATAGTCTAGTTGTTTTTGACTTTTGACTTTTGACTTGTACTCGCGCTATTCCTCGAATAGAATGTTTTGTATTTGGATTGTATACGCCTTGAACCAGTTTGAGTATATTGAGGCTTTGTACCTTGATTTTCATCAATGTAAATTCTAAGCTTGAATTGCGATGTTATTTATGGTCCATAAATGAATGCACGTGATACGAGTGAGTGAGTCCTGGCGAGAGCTGGGCAGGCGGTCCGCCAAACCCTTTGGTACGCCTCAGGGGGAGGTGGGGTCGTCACAATATAATTTTTCACACATCATTTTGTGTGTCGATCAAAACAGGTGATCCATTCGGACTTTGTCCTCATTTTTGGGACAAATGTCCCTTTTTCACTCCAATTGGACAATTTTTTTTTTTCAAATTATTTTTCACTCAATAAGTTGATCGGATCCATCAGGTATTGTATAGTGCCTGCTCTGGAGGATTGCATTTTCATTCTAGGCCTACCCTTGGCACAAAAAGGGTTCCCCCATAAGACACGCATACCGATTTTACAATTTTGCTTACTAACTCTGGGTATTATCTTCTTTTATTTTTCCCCCTCCCCTGCATTTGTAAAAGAGATTTCAATGAGGTAAAAATATTCTTTCTATATTTAATAACGATTTTGTCTAATAAATCCTGAAAATTACAAGTATTACTTGATTCTTGGGCAGGCCCTACAATGTAAATTTGAAAATTCATCTGAAAGCGCTCGTGTAAAACATTTAAGAGATTTCATTGCTCAAAGGAAAAAGAGGGCTATTAAGAGAGAAAAGTGTGTATACAAGTGTAAAGGAGTTCTTTAGAATTTTTCTCATATGTATTGCTTTTAAAATTTTTCAAACATTGGGAATAATGAAGCTTTTATTCAGACAATTATTTGTTTTGTATATACTCGTCTACATTTTATTCTTTATTGAGCTCATTAAGAGATTTCATGATGAATTTTAAGAAGTAAGCTCAAATTGAGATTTTTCAACCTCTTGCCTGAAAATTCACACTAGATTGGTGATCTGAGCTATACAATAAGAGTGTTCGAGATTAAAAGAGGTCACTCAAACTGATTGGTCTGTCTCGAAAAATCCAATACCTTTTTCTCTTTCACTGGACAATTCATATTTTTGCCCACTGCTATTAGCCCTCCAAAAATCAGTCACATTGATTGACAAGTTGCAAATTGGGATAATCTTTGCTTGGAAAAATGTCCACTGGTCTAATCAGATTCAATCCACATGTAAGTGAAAGCAAAAATGTATATTATTCTTATTTGTTTTGAAAATTTGGAATGATACTTCAAGCGTTCGTTTCTCTATCTATACAGATTTCATCATTTGCTCTCCCACTTGAACCTTAAAAGAATAATTTCATTTCAAATAAGGGCCTTAATGATCACTACCCTACATTGGGAAAATTTTCAAAAGGGAATGGGTTCTCAATGAGCTATTCTTTACTTTGGCTGTCATGAGGCGTAAGAATGATGCTTTGGCCATCGTTTCTACAACCTAAACACTATTTATCCCTTGCATCCTCATTTGAGCTAAAATGGGTGGTTCTTTTCAAAGGCACTTATGATCGCACCCACAATGGAGAAGGAGATTGGAGAATTTGGAAAAAGGGGAAGAAAAAGCATAAATGCTAAAATTAAATTGAAAAAATTTGATCCTACCATTACTATCTGGGCTTCAATTTTGACGGAAAAGAAAAAAGGAAGAGTTTTGTCCGACGAACCACTTATGGATGAGCAAGAGTCTTCCTCAGTCAATTAATTCAGATACATGCAAGAAATTTCGCATTAATGAAAGTTTCCTTTCAGGGTCAATGTGAGGAATGGAACGAAAGTCAGGCCGTCTTTCTTTCCAATCAAATATTTTATCTCTAGTTATCCCTTTTGAACCTTCAGAATAAGCTATTTCGTTTGGCAACCCCTGAGAATCGCAAACCCCACATGGGGGTAAATTGAGTTTTGAAAAAGGAGGCAAAAGAAAAACCCCAAACTGGGGCAAATTTAATTTTGAAAGAAGGCCGAAAGAAAAGAAAATGAAAGAAAAGAAAACCTCGGTGAATGAAATGACCGAAGGCCAGAAAAGAGAAGAAAGGAAAGAAAAGAAAAGGAGGAAAATGAAAGAAAAAGCCTCAATGAAGAATGAACTGGGGCAAGTTTTGATTTAACCCTAAAAAGGGTTGATATAATAATGCGATCTCAGATCATTTAAACCACTTTTGAAAATCCGCTTTCAAGCCTTAACTTTTCTAAGCACCCCACCAGACCCCATTACAAAAGCCGAAAGTCCTGACTTCTGTTCTTTGCAATATCTCTGTTAAGAAACTTTCTAATTAATTGGCAAGTGATGCGCATATACTGATGCTAGGAAATTGTTTAGATGTATTTTTGAATTGATTAGCTGTGAAGTTGACATTACTCATCGTCTGAAAATCCGCCAGGGCACCTTTGAAAAGAAAAGGAAAGGAAAAAGCAAAAATAATTGCAAAGGAAATGAAAAAGATTTGATGGTGAAGTCCCCGTTAAGTGATGATGAAAGTCACCAAATCTGAGATCTTTGAGTTCAAAATAGGGGCAATTTTGGAAATGCGATCTTCGGTGCAATGTCCTTGAAAGTCTTATTCTTTAACTATCATTTTCAAACCACATTACAAGCTCATAAAGTCCATCGCTGATTTATCCTTCATGACAACCCAAAGTAAGGATTATGCTCATAAGAAATCCATCAATCATTTGTGATCATAAGGGTATAACCAGTTTTCACATGTTTAGCTATCGTTTCTACCCATATGTTGCAAGCTTATAAAGCTTATATGTTGACTAAGTTTTCTTAAGAAATAAGGGTGACAAACTCTTTGCTTTCACTAAGATGTGATGTTGAATAGATTACATACAATTTTGGGCACAAGAACAAGACAAAATCTTGACTTCTCATTTTCCTTAGCCACCTCAAAATCAGAAATAAGATCACTTGATTGGTCCTGAAAGACGAGTTAACAAGAAGTGATGACCCATTACTCTAAGCATCGATGCTAAGATGAGGAAGAAATCTTCTGTAATTTGGTATTATTTCGAGAAATTCATCATGAAATCTTCTGTTAGGAAACATAGTTTCTTACTTTGTTTAAAATAAATGGAGAGTCATCCAAACAAATTTTTTATAATCAAAAGGAACCCACACTGGGGCAAATTTTCATTTGAGAGATTTTGCAAAATGGGCTCACACTGGGGCAAATTTTTATTGTGAGATTTCACAAAATAAGCCCACACTGGGGCAAAATTTTTAATACATCTGGGAATTTCGTCCAAGAGTCAAATAATATACTTTCGAATCAATCAGGCTATTTTTTTCATGAGTAGTAAGTGCATCAATTTAAGTGCATGTTGTACTTTGGTAAGCCCCCCTGTGCAGGTATTCATGGCTCAAAACAATGGAGAAACATCAATTGAGGTGGAAGGCCGATGCCGAAAAAGAAAAGGAAGAAAAAAGAAGAAGGGCCCACGTTGGGGATTGGGTCTTATCACTCTGACATTAACAAAAATCCCGTTGGGCCTGGACTTTGTGTCACCAACATCCCGTTGGGCCTGAATTTTGTGCCGCCAACATCACAAAGATCACGTTGGGCCTGGACTTTGTGCCGCCAACATCACAAAAATCACGTTGGGCCTGGATTTTGTGCCGCCAACATCACAAAGATCACGTTGGGCTTGGATTTCGTGCCACCAACATCACAAACGTCACGTTGAGCTTGGATTTTGTACCACCAACTAAGACAGGCTCGGGTTTAATCCCACTGACCAATGCATCACATTGGAGCAAATCTTTGGATAATTTTTCAAGCAAGTCTTATACAGTTTCTTCATACATACCAGCATTTCTTTACCGCCACTAGCCGTTGGGTCAGTCCCACTAGTGAGTATTTTATTTTGTACCGCCACTAGCCGTTGGGTCAGTCCCACTAGTGAGCATTTCTTTTACATCGCCACTAGCCGTTGGGTCAGTCCCACTAGTGAGCATTTCTTTTACACCGCCATTAGCCGTTGGGTCAGTCCCACTAATGAGCATTTCTTTTGCACCGCCACTAGCTGTTGGGTCAGTCCCACTAGTGAGCATTACATTTACACTGCCACTAAACGTGGGTCAGTCCCACTAGTGTGCGTTTCATGATTAAATTTTGTTCGGGTCAGTCCCATGATTTTAAATTTTGTTCGGGTCAGTCCCATGATTTTAAATTTTGTTAGGGTCAGTCCCACGATTTAAATTTTGTTCGGGTCAGTCCCATGATTTAAAGTTTCGTTCGGGTCAGTCCCATGATTTAAAATTTTGTTCGGGTCACTCCCATGATTTAAATATTGTTCGGGTCAATCCCATGATTTAAATTTTGTTCGGGCTAGTCCCATGATTTAAAGTTTGTTTGAGTCAGTCCCATGATTTAAAGTTTGTTCGGGTCAGTCCCATGATTTAAATTTCGTTTAAATTTTCTGTTCGGGTCAGTCCCATTTTAAATATTCTGTTCGGGTCAATCCCGTTTAAATTCTCGTTCGGGTCAGTCCCATGGTTTAAATTTTTGTACGGGTCAGTCCCGTTTTAAAATTCTCGTCAGGGTCAGTCCCATTTTAAAGTTTTGTTAAAGAGGTCAGTCCTCATTTCAAAAGCGTCAGTCGTTCGAGTCGTTCGCAGCCGAATAACACAGGTAAGTATTTGGTGTCTACTTCTTTGTCTCAAGTTTTTTCAAAACTCAGACAAAGAGGGGCAAACTGTAGACACCAAATTTTTAATTTTTTAACTTTATTGGTTTAATTAATTTAATTTTTCTTTATTTGTTTCAATTCTAGGGTTTTTATTTTATTTTATTTTTATTTTGTTCTAGTTCATTTTATTTTATTATTTATTTATTTTTGTCTTCATACTAAATTTCAAAAAAAGGGAAAAATGAAAAATACAAAAATACAAAATAATGTGTGAAATAGGTGGAAGTTTGCATGCTAGACAAATGGAGAATATGCAATAGGAACAAGTGTCCCTTTTTGTCTTGGACAACACATTATCTAGATGGTGTGGTGTCTAGACACTTGTAGGATAGGGATTTTTGAAAGGAAAAAACTTGGAAAAGGAAAAGGAAATAAGCAAGGGGGGATTGAGCTAGGGAGAACCATCGGAGAGGCTTGAGAACAGAGGGGCAACAAGACAAGAAGAAAATAGAGGAAGAAAAGAGCAAAGGAGGGAGCCGAGAGGGCGGCAGAGAAAAAAAAGAACAGGAAAAATTAGAAGGGAGATTTGGGGGTGAATCAAAAAACAGGAGAGGGAAGGGGCTTCGGAAAAGAACAAAACAGAGGAGCGGCGGTCTGAGAGCAATGAAAAAAAAAATAGTGCAAAAAGGAAAAATGGAGGGGGTTTCGTCTGAGAGCAAAAGAAAGGAAAAGAAGGGAGCAAAAGAAACGAAAAGCTGGAAAATTGAAAGAAGCTTCGGCAGTAGAAAAATCAGAGGGGAAAGAAGAAAAAGAGACGAGGGTGGCGGCTGGAATCTGGGGAAGATTGCGAAAAAGAACACAGAAAAAGGAAAGAAAAAGCCGAGAAGAGGGAACGATCTAAATTTTTTTAGAGGAGAAATAGAGGGAGCTTCGGTCAGGAAAAAGGAGAAACAAAGGGGCGGCGGACAGAAAAAAAATAGAGGGGATTTTTTGGAGAAGCAAAACTAGAAAGGGAGTCTGAGAAAGCTTCGGCTTCGGTTGAAAAACAGCAACAGAGGAGGAAGACAAAAACGCTGAGCAAGAGAAGAAGGGGTAGTCTGAGGAAGAAACCGCGACCGGAACCGCCGCCGCTCATAGCCGCCATCACCTCGTCGGAATCCACCATTGTCACTTGTGAATCTGCACCAAGAAAACGCTGTAAGTTATCCCCTTTCTTAGCACTACGATTTTCTTTCAAGCATGGACTTTGGAAGCTTTCAGAGCACGTCTGCCGTGCCTTTATTTATTGCAATTTTCCCGCTGATTGTGTATGATTTTGGATTGTACATGTCTTCTGTGTCAATTGGACCGAAGTTTTGTTGTCTAAACAATTTTGGGGCTAATTAACTTCAATTGGACAAAGAATTGGCGAAATTTTTTATGCCCCTAACCTGTTCGATGAAGTGCCTAACTGAGATTTCTAATTGAAAGATAACTCGTCTGCATTTTTGCGTGTGAAGAAACTGGATAAGTTAGCAAGTTCAATTCCTTGCATTTGAGAAATCGTGATGTACTGGTATTCGTGCATTCTTTTTCTGTTTTCGTTTCCAAATGCTTCCCTCGGTATGAATTTGAATCAATGATTGTGAGAAGGAATTCATGTGAGTTTCATGTTTTTTGGGGAGTGTAAAAATGATTTTTTTTTATGTTTTGCTTTCTGCGAATAAAGATTAAATGGCAGATGATGTTCTATTGATCTTTCATGGTTTAATATTTAGGATTGGGTTGTGTTAATCAAAGGGGCTTGAACTGATTAAAGAGCTTTTGTTTGATAGGTTCTCAGGCTTAGTTTGCGCAAGATTTATGCACTGAATAGGTTTCAATTGTAGAACTCAGAAATTAGTGTCGAAGAAGAGAGCTTCTGCGGAGCATGAATGAATAAATTTCTGAAACTTACAGTTTAACCCCTCCATGTTTGCTTAATTATACTACGTCCTAAAGACTTTAATTTTCTTTCAATTAGGTCCTTGGTTTAATTACAATTTGGTCCTTTTATTTTAGTTTTCTTTAATCTTAACCCCAACACTTGTAATAATGATGATTTGATCCCTTAAACTTCTCTAATTCTTTCAATTGGGTCCTTGTTTGTCTTAATTGGTTAAATATGAGTAGTTTACTTTCCTTGGAATGATTTAATTTATTCAATTTCATGTTTATTTTTTATCTTTTGTGATTACTTATTAATTAAAGTGATGCCTTGACCTTTTCTTTGTATTTTGGAGGGCAAATAAATGATTTCATTTCATTAGGGCCCCAATTCAAGGGAGGTACACCCTGATCTCTTATTTCTTACTTTATTTGACTCTACGTGCCCTATGTGACTTTACATGTTTGATTGTATGCCTCCTGAATGTTTTTTTATTCATATCATTTGTTTATTTATTTGCTTTATTGGCTTTGTATATTTATTTTAGTTCAATTTGATTATTTGAAAGGCAATTTAATGCCAAGGTTGTAATAGTTAGGTTATTATTTTATTTATGTATTTCTTTTCCCCCTTAGATTGTAGTAGGACCCCCCTCAAATGTAATAGCTAGGACTTTATCCGCTTTCTTTTCGCTTGTGTGATTTGCATGCTTACGTGCTATGTGTTACCGCTTTCTTAGGGCCTTGCATCTAGATATCATGACTATGCGTTATGTGTTTATGTGGTATTATGTGTTTACTCGCTTTATTATGTTTTTATGAGATTATAATTAATGTGTGACGTTATCACACTAGTCCAACGCTAGTTGTGATCCATTTCTCGATACCACACTAGTCCAACGCTAGTTGTGGTTTCCTTGTTCGATTTCTCACTAGTCCAACGCTAGTGAGGAAGTAGAAATATGGGCTAGTCCAACGCTAGACCCTTAGGAGCCCTTCGCGCGTTAGATCATGATTGTATGATAAAATCACTTCATCTCATGCATATTTTCACTTTTTAGGGTCTTTTATCATTTTGTATGATATTCCCCTTATACGTATATCCCTTACCCCTAATTTCCCTACATACATACCTCTATGTATGATACATAACATTAGACTTGCATTTCATTTTAGAATTATGATTAGGGTAGTGCATTTGTTTGATTAGATTAGGGAATCACCCCTTGAGTATGGGATATTGACGAGTTTGGCTTTCTAGCCTTAGCACGCTCGTATTCCCTCTATTAAAGGGAACATTGAAGTCACGAACATTAGTCCCCCGCACCCGACATGATGCATTCCTTTAGGTCACGTATATTTGTATAATTATTTTATTTTCCTTTTCTTTTCTTAGAGTCTCATATTTTTGCATTATTCGTGACCTCTTTTAAGAGTCTTTATTGGGCGTCACAATTAATGTGACTGGTACCAAGTGAGCTTTGAAGAGAAATTTCGATCCCCCCGATATCCTCTTAGGTCTAGTGTTTGCATTCATATAGTACATCCAAATGTGATAAATCTTTAGCTTAAAATAAGAAAATCTTTTGACTAAACCACGCAACTAGCCTTGGCTAGGTTGAAAGGGTGCCTTGGATTCTTATCCTTGCCTTCCCTTTCTTCAAATGTGACTCTCGAATCTTTTTTCTCTGATTTTCGTAGACTTGGAGTCGTTTAAAAAGGGTTTTTTTACCTTTTTCTTTAAAAATTCATTTTTAGGTGACTTGGTACACCTTAACTCTATACCAAGTGGCGACTCCATTTTTCATTCAAAAAACCCTTTTTAAACTATATTTTGGGTCAAATCGTCGCATTTTCAAGTCCCATTTAGACCCATATTTTTATTCATTTTCTTTGTAAATCAAAATTCATTTTTTCAAATCAAAAATTCACTTTTTAAACCATTTATTTATTTTATAAAAAAATGGGGCGCGACACCAAGCTTCCAACTAGTGATTGATCGGTTTAGTTTTTCTTGTTGGCAATAAAAAGGTTGGATTCACGGTTGAAGATGGAAAACTCTCTTCACTCTCTTGCTCCTCTTTCTCTCGGCTGACCAGGAAAAAAAATGAGAAAGAATGAGCTCAATTAAGGGATAAGAAGGCAAGACAAAAGGTTGGGCAAGAAACCATAGATGGGTGACACTTGTCACCACCAAAGCCATCCAAGTTTCTCTTTCTTTTCCTTGCATTTTGGGCCACATGTTTCGGTTATGAGGCTGAGGATGAGGGGGGGATATTTTGTGAAAATATCAAGGGTATGTGGTGGTAAGGAAGTGGTGGACAAGTGGTGGGTTCAATCGTTAGTGATCGATATCCGTCGGTTCGAGCCGATTTTCTTAAATCGTGTATACTAGGGTTTTGAACTTCTAATCACTAACTTATTATTATCACTTCTAATCATATATTATTTTCTCATCCAAAAGTCACTCTTACCTACCAAATTTGATCCTCACTCCGTACCGAATAGTCACATTACGAAAAAACGTGAAAACCCTAATTCGCTCTAACTTGGAAACGAACAACGAAAACCCTTACTTCTATATTCATTTGCACTTATTATGGGGTGATTGGGTAGTAACGCCACAATAAATGAATAATTTTCAAATAAAAGGGCATTTTTAAGAAAAACGCGAGGGGTTTTACAATTCCATAAATTGAATTTAGGGTTTCGGTTAAAATAGGAGAAATTTAAGAAAACGGTCAGTCACAAGTGAAACTAGGGTTTTGATTATACTTTTAAGGTTTCCAGTCTTTTAAAATAAAACAAGGTTTTAAATCAAACCCAAAGAAATAACTTTAGTTTCTTCTTAAAAACAAAATAATGTTTTAAAATAAAAATAAACTAAAGAAACCGTAATATCCTCTTTGAGACTAAACAAAAGATGATCCTAAAAGTTGGGGTATCACAGTCACCGAATTCAAGTGTGACGCCCCCGCTTCTCCCAAGGCCGAACCCTAGGGTATCGGCGGGACGCCTGCCTAACTCGCGCCAGGACTCAAAATTTCAAAACAATAAAACTAGATAAACCCACAAGCGTACTATTCACTATATATCTAATGCCAAAAGAGTTATATTTACATCTTCAAAAGTATCGAGTCAAACCACTCTAATACATTAGAATAACAACCAGCAGAAGGTAGACCCTATGGAGGGTCCTTATACAAACCACCAAAACAAAAAACAAACATCCTAACTGTCCGACTATTACAATCAAACCTAACTATACTAGTGAAGGTGCCAAGAAGTTCCCCGCGTCGTCCCCTGCTAAGGAAAACAAAGGAAACGGGGTAAGCTAGAAGCTTAGTAAGTAAATAGGGTAAAAGTGTAAAATTTCACATTTAAATAAACAGCTATTCCACAAAATGTCAAGTCGAGTGCAAAAGTAACAATACAAAGGAAGGATACAGGTTGGCTCCAAAGCCAAGTCATTTGCCATGCGTGATCTCCTGTCGACACTCCGTCGACCATAAATAAGGTCCGTAGAACTCCACTTGTACACCCACCGAACACCTTATCACCCTCCCTGGCCAGTCACCTCACAAACTTGCCCGGGCGAACGAAATCACACACTTGAGCTTGAGTCACAAGCTCGGGTCACAAACTTGGTCCACATTCTCGGTGAACCGGATTCACAAACTCGGTGACCTCAGACTAAGTTGGACTGGTTTCGACCAAGCCCTGACCGGCTCGAATAGTCCATCTAGGTCGGAAGATCAACCCCAACTTACAAACGTCACCCCGAGCTACAAGCTCAAGGGGTTCAAACCCAAAACTCACAAACGTCACCCCGAGCTACAAGCTCAAGGGGTTCAAACCCAAAATAATTCATGTATATACATCTCAGAAAGAAACATAGGTACAAACTAGGGTTTAGGTCGAGTGTGATAAAGTACACCCTCGCCTAAGTTCCCCTTTTATTCACATCAAAACACATAAGCAGTTTATACACATAAACGGCCTGAATACTTACTCAAAATACAAAAGTAGTACAAGAACAAAATCACTTCGTGCGTGTTCGCTAGTAGTGGGCCCCACCGGCTCCGCCTAACTCACCACTGTCTGAAATAGAAGATTGCATCACATATTATCACAAACGGCCACTGACATTCCCAAAACAAGCAAAACGGCAAAATCGGCACATGCAAGTGTGGAAACGGCAAAATGGGCACACGCGCGCGCGCGGAACGGCAAACGGAAATGGCCAAATCTGCCATCTCAAACCGTTTTGATCAAAAGTTAGGCTAGGAATGTCGGATCAAGGTGAACGAGAACAATTTCGAAGCTATGAGGAAGGGCTACAATTCTCATGAAGACACATTAATCTAGATCTGAATGGAAGCAGGTCGAAATTATGGAAAACAGTACCAGAAATTTACGTGTTCGGGTGACGAACAGGGTTTGTTTGCTGGACCATAACTCACAGCTCACAAATCTAAATCAAGAAATTCCAAAGGAGTTGGAAAGCTAGGACATAAGTCTATAACTTTCATGTTTGGACCAAAAGCTGAATCAATACAGAGCATGGAGAAAAATAGGTCCAAACATTCCTGTCAGAACTGTCCAAATTCGAAGGTAGTTCTGACAACCGATCTTGTTTTGGTCATAACTGGAGCTACGGGACTCGGATTTGGATGAAATTTATACCGTTTCGAAGCTGAAACCAAGATACATATTTCTTATGAAGGGGTCAACACCCAGTTCGTACGTTATCAAAACGGATAAAGCAAGGTCAGAAGCAAAATTCAGAACGTACGCAATTCCAGGGTACAAAACAGGTGCGAGTGTTTTGGCTATAACTCGGGCTACCTCAGTCCCAATCAAGTGATTCCAAAGCCAACCGAAAGCTAAGACACCAGGTTACATTTATTAAGAAGACGTTAACAACCAAATCAGAAGTATTCCCAACCAAATTAACCAATTACAGAAGCAATTATCAAGTTCGGATAGAAACAGGGCAGCAGGGGTATTTCAGTCTTTTCACTGGCTACGTTGCTCCGATTGAGCTGAAATTTTGTAGGCATCTATAAAATACCATTATATAAAACTTTCATGTTTTATGCCAAGCCTAATTCGGCCTCTAAGATGGTGCAATAAAACCGGACAGAACAAGGCTGAAATTTTCCAGAAATCTGGGAATTTTGGGATTCAATGAAACTTTCTTCATTTCTTGCCTCAATCCACAACCACAACCTCCTATATAAGCTTAGATACAACATATATAATCCATATAGCAAATATAGGCAGAAATCATCAAACCCTAACTTACATATATCACCTTAAAATCATCCCAACAACTTGTATCACAACTAATCTAACCAAAACATGAATTATATAACATCTTAATAAAAAATAAAAGAACCAAAGCTATGGGTTAGACCTTGTACCTCAACAAAAGAAGCTTGCAAGAGTAATACTTCACCTTCTCTTGGAATTTTTGTTTCCCCTAGCTTCCCAAGATCACAACTCATACTTTAATCGGTTTAGTTTTTCTTGTTTTCACTCATTCAAGCTCAAACCAAGATTGATTGAAGTTTCCTTTTATTTTGTTTTTCCTCCCTCAACTCACGGCTGATATACAGAAATAATGGAGGAAATAGGTTGGTTTTTGGTGATAAATATGGTGTAAAGTAGTTAGTCAACCATCCAATGAAATACCGCCACTTGTCGCCACCAATTCCATTCATTTTTTCCCTTCTCTCTCTTGGTATTTAAAGTCAACAATTGTGGCTGATGTATGAGATATTTTGAGGGTTAATTAGCTGTAATAAAATAAGAAGATTAAGGTAATAAAGTAGGGATCAAGTGGTGTGTTCAATTGGTAGCGCGCGACACCCGTCGGTCCAAGCCGTTTGTCCTAAAATCGCATATACTTGAGTTTTTAACTTCTAATCACTAACTTATTATTATCACTTCTAATCATATAATATTTCCTCATCCAAAAGTCACTCTTAGCTACCAAATTTGATCCTTACTCGGTACCGAATAGGCACACTACGAAAAAATGTGAAAACCCTAATTTGCTCCAATCTTGAAACCGAAAAGTGAAACCCTACTTTTTAGGTTCATTTACACTTATAGTGGAATGACTGGGTAGTAGGGCTATAATAAATAAATAATTTCCAAATAAAGGGCATTGTTAAGAAAAACGTGAGGAATTTTACAATTCCAGTGATTAAAATTAGGGTTTCAATTAAAATATGAGGGATTTAAGAAATCCGGTTAGTCACAAGTAAACTAGGGTTTTTGATTAAAATATTAGGGTTTCTAATCTTTTAAAACAAAACAAGGTTTTAAATCAAATCCAAAGAAATAGTATTTTCTTTACAAACAACCTCCTAATATTCGGGGTGTCACATCAAGTCCACATATAGGTCATATTACTCAAGCGTAAATTGAAATCAGGTCCATTACGTATACGTAAGAGCACACTCGCCAAAACAAGTTCAAGTCTCAAATGAGCTCATCTTAGTTTGTCTCAGACAGTTCAAGTATTGCAAATCCCTTTGATCAGTCCAATGACTAGGTTAAATGTTAGAATCATCCACGCCTTAACCTTTGCCATCCAAACTCACCTAGAGTGCAATCAAGATGCATACCCTTATTCTTGCGCTCTCCACTATTTGATACCCAAGTACAAGAATCCACAATAAGACAATTCACAACTCGAGCCGGCCGGTCCCAAGAGTAAATCACCCATATTAGAGATTCCTACCTGGCATACCTAACTATTGTCCCCAAAGTACCATGATAAAGGTTTAAACCTAGAACGTTTCATGATTCGTAACTTATGCTCAAAAGTGTCCTTAATCCTTTACACCCATTCACGAAATTAGGATCATAACACCACTTGCCCCAAGCTCACTCCGTGCAGAGACCACGCGAAGTGGCTCTGATACCATCTGTGACGGCCCCACTTCTCCCAAGGGCGAACTCGAGGGTATCGGCGGGACGTCTGTCCAACTCTCGCCAGGACTCACTCACTCGGATCTCCGCATACATCCATATACAATAAATAACATTACAATTCAAACTTATAATATACATCGATGCACAAATCCAGATACACAACTTCTACACACCAAAACACTTCAAAGTGTTTACAATTCGAGTACAATCAACCCTAGTTCAAAACTAAACTACTCTGTACAAGTCTCACGCCTCGCTCGTACTCCCTGCTAAGGAAAACAAATGGAATGGGGTAAGCTATATGCTAAGTGAATGATCAGGAGAAAAAAATGTAAAATCACATCCAATAAACAAGTAAATCAGGATATTTCACATCAATAACAGAAATATAACATCACAATGGTAGGATACGGGTGGCTCCAAAGCCAGTTCAATTCCCCGAGCTTGAACGCCTGTTGACACTCCGTCAACCAAAGTACTCATAGACCGTAGACTCAACTTAACTTTTCCCGTTCACCTTATCAACCCCCGCTGGCCAGTCAACAGCACACAACAGCTCGAGCGAAACAAAATAACTTAGCTTTCATCAAAGCTTTAACAAAGAACTAAATCCCAAGGTTAGCATGGAACTATCTTCGACCAAGCCCCCTCTGGCTCGAATAGTTCGTTTACCTTTGGAACGGGGCTGGAACCAAGCCCTGAGAAATCCAATCTCTCAATAGATGATATATCTCAACAAGGTACACAACAAAATACTTACCCCAACAGCACATAGCAAAAGGGATTCAAATCAAATCATGTAATCACCCCCATCAGCACACAGCAAAAGGGTGATACTCAACATAAGGCATGTATTCTCACATATGAAATCAAAACAAAGTATGGGCTTAGGTCGAGTGAGATAAAGTACACCCTCGCCTAAGTACCCATTTAACATATACAAAGCACTTTAACAATTTCACGTCAATAAACAACCCAATTACTCACTTGATAAAGATTGGCATGAAAAACGATACAATTCACTGAGCTTGACTGTCACCGTCAAAAGCCTCACAGTCTGTATTGACAGATTATATACACACATAAGTGAAACAGTCATACAATAGCAGTTTATAACTTAAACGATCGAAAACGGTCAAAAATAATAAAAAACGGTCAAAAACGACGTTAAGGCCAAAAGAATGTCGAAATTGGCCGAAACTGCTGGAATGGTAACAAAATAACAAAAGTAGTCCTAAACGGTCCAAAACGGCAAAAACAGTTGAAAATGCACGTGCGTGTGCGTGAAAATGAAAATGGTACAAAACGGGTTACAACTTCCATGAAGGCACCTCAACCCAGTTTTCAAGGTATCCAAGTCAAATGTGCAAGTTATAGAACTCGAACTCCAAAGACCAGTTTAAATCTCTAGCGAAAATTTGGCGGCATGCCCCTTGTGTTTCCCTATTTTCCAGCCATTTATGGCTTCAATATTTTCCTGAAACAGTCCCAAAGTCATACACCAAATAATCTTATTTCAATAACCATTCAATAGGCTCAAAGTCATACAAGTACAAAATCAAGCTAGGACCATGTGCGGAAATGAAGTTTGAGTTAAGAAACAAAAGACAGATTTGACATTATTTTGCGTAACGGACACAACTGAGGCTACGCTTATCAGATTGGGATTCAATTTATACCATTTCGAAGCTAAAATAAAGGGCTACGACCTTGATGAAGACCACTCAGTCTAGTTCGTAGTGTATCCAGGTCAAAATTCCAGTGTACAAAACCAGAATCTCACAAACGGGTTAGCTAACCGCACTATGGTGAAACGATAATAACTCAGGCTACCAAAGTCCAATCGATGTGATTCTAGGGGTGTTGGAAAACTAAGACATAGCACTACAACTTCTATGTTTTAGCCAACTGCTAATTCTGTACGGATTAGGGTGAACAGACGCGGTAACATTGGTGAAATGTCAAAACTGTCCCTAACGTTCTACCTATGGCAGTCAGGGGTATTTTGGACTTTCCACAGGCTACGTTGCTCCGATTGAGCTGAAATTTTACAGGAACCTATAAACCATCATTCTATATAACTTTCATGTTTTATTCTAAGCCTTATTCGGCCTCTAACATGGTGAACTGAAACCGGACAGAACAGGGTACATACTAACTTCAATTCTGGAAATTTGCTACAATCAAGATATAAATCTCATTTTTAGCTTGAAACCATCACTACCACCTCATATACCAACATATATACATCATACACCATCCATAAAACAAGTATGAGGAGGGTATCATTCAAACCCTAACTCAATTGCATCATTCCAATCATCCAAAATCACTTGATATAAGCATTATTATAACCACAAATACAAGCTACTAAGCAACTCCAACATGATTAAAGGACAAAGAAAAGTATGGGCAGCCATATTACCTCAAAACAAAGCTTGCTAGAGTTATCCTCCACTTCCCCTTGAAATTTTTGGTTCCTTAAGCTTCCCAAGCTCCCAAACTAGTGATTAATCGGTTTAGTTTTTCTTGTTTTCACTCAAAATGGTTCAAATTCAAGATGGATTGAAGTTGTTTCTCTTGCTCTCTCTCTCTCCCTTAAGCTCGGCCAAACCAGGGAAAAATGGTGAATAAATGGAGCCAATGTGAAGATAAGAAGCAAAGAAAATTGGCTTGGTCAAAAGTCTTGGATTGGTGCCACTTGTCACCACCAATTTCCATCTCAAATTATTTTCTTTTCTCTTGGTTTTGAGTCAATAATTTCGGCTTCCATAAGGGATATTTTGGAGCTGATTTTAATCACTTAATAGCAAGGAGATTAAGGTAATAAAGTAGTGTTCAAGTGGTGCACTCACTCGGTAACAAACGGTACCCGTCGGTTCAACCCGTTTTTTCTTAAATCGCGTATACTAGGGTTTTAACTTATAATTCACTAACTTATTATTATCACTTCTAATCACACACTTAATATCATCTAAAACTCACTCTTAATCACCAAATTTGGTACACTCTCCGTACCGAATGGTCATACTACGAAAAGGGTGAAAACTCTAGTTTGTGATAACTTGAAAACGAATAGGGAAAACCCTTAATTCTATGTTCATTTGCACTTATTGTGGGGTGATTGGGTAGTAGGGCCGCAAGGCCATTATAAAGTAATCTTTTCCAAATAAAAGGGAATTTTTAAGAAAAATGTGAGGGATTTTAGAATTCCATTGATTACAATTAGGATTTCAATTAAAAATGAGAGATTTAAGAAAACCGATTAGTCACAAGTAAACTAGAGTTTTTTTATTAAAATTTCAAGTGTCCAACAACAAAAAAAATAATGTTTTAAAATAAGACAAAAGAAATAAATCGAAATTTTAAAAGAACGAGGGAAAAACATTGTCCTAACATTCGGGGTATCACAATCTCCCCTCCTTAAAAGAATGCCGTCCTCGACATTCCAACGGGTTCTAATCTAGTCAAAATAGTCCTCCAAAGTTAGTCAAGTACTAAAAATCACTCCAATCCCTTATATATGATCTTATCACTTAGTAAAGAGCTAATAGATAGCTAAACAAGTAACCAAATAGAACATGCAAAAGGGTTCGGTTCACACAACTAGCCCTGAATTGAAAGTAAAGTCTCAGATATTCGAAAAATTCAGAACATGGCTTAGCCTCAAGTCGAAAATTTCTCAGGTCGGAAATTTTACCCCTGGCGGTGCTGGACAACACAACAAGCTAGCACAACGGCTATACTTCACCAGCGAGTCTCAGTTCAAGAAGTTCATCCCTGGCGGTGCTTGAAAACACAACAGGCAATGCCTCACCAGAGAGTTTCAGTTCAACCGCTACAGAGGAGTAGTAGCCGGTCTACAACCACACGAGTACGAATAAGTTCAAAAGCAAGGTCAAGGCCGGGTTCAAACATATAAGTTCAAAAGCAGAGTCAATTACTTCAAGTTCAAGGGGCACGGGTACGAATAAGAACTCAATCGGCTAGCCTATACCCAGCAATTCACATTCTCAAACAGTCACCGAATTCAAGTCCACATATAGGTCATATTACTCTAGCGTAAAGTCAAATCAGGTCCATTACGTGTATGTAAGAGCGCACTGGCCAAAACAAGTTCAAGTCTCAAATGAGCTCATCTTAGTTTGTCTCAGACAGTTCAAGTAATGCAAATCCCTTTGATCAGTCCAATGACTAGGTTAAATGTTAGAATCATCCACGCCTTAACCTTTGCCATCAAAACTCACCTCAAGTGCAATCAAGATGCAGACCCTTATTCTAGCGCTCTCCACTATTTGGTACCCAAGTACAAGAATCCACAATTAGACAATTCACAACTCGAGCCGGCCGGTCCCAAGAGTAAATCACCCATATTAGAGATTCCTACCTGGCATACCTAACTATTGTCCCCAAAGTACCATGATAAAGGTTTAAACCTAGAACGTTTCATGATTCGTAACTTATGCTCAAAAGAGTCCTTAATCCTTTACACCCATTCACGAAATTAGGACCACAACACCACTTGACCCAAGCTTACTCCGTGCAGAGACCACGCGAAGTGGCTCTGATACCATCTGTGACGGCCCCAATTCTCCCAAGGGTGAACCCGAGGGTATCGGCGGGACGCCTGCGCAGCTCTCGCCAGGACTCACTCACTCGGATCTCCCGCATACATTCATATACAATAAATAACATCACAATTCAAACTTATAATATACATCGATGCACAAATCCAGATATACAACGTCTACACACCAAAATACTTCAAAGTCTTTACAATTCGAGTACAATCAACCCTAGTCGAGTGTTAGCGCGAGTACCATTCAAAGTTCAAAACTAAACTATTCTGTACAAGTCTCACGCCTCGCTCGTACTCCCTGCTAAGGAAAACAAATGGAATGGGGTAAGCTATATGCTTAGTGAATAATCAGGAGAAAAAATGTAAAATCACATCCAATAAACAAGTAAATCAGGATATTTCACATCAATAACAGAAATATAACATCACAATGGTAGGATACGGGTGGCTCCAAAGTCAGTTCAATTCCCCGAGCTTGAACGCCTGTTGACACTCCGTCAACCAAAGTACTCATAGACCGTAGACTCCACTTAAATTTACCCGTTCACCTTATCAACCCCTGCTGGCCAGTCAACAGCACACAGCAGATCGAGCGAAACAAAATAACTTAGCTTTCATCAAACCTTTAACAAAGAACTAAATCCCAAGGTTAGCATGGAACTATCTTCGACCAAGCCCCGACTGGCTCGAATAGTTCGTCTAACCCTAGGAACCGGGCTGGAACCAAGCCCTGAGATATCCGATCTCTCAATAGATGGTATCTCTCAACAAAGTACACAACAAAGTACTTACCCCAAACAACACACAGCAAATGGGGTTTAATTCAAGTCATGTAATCACCCCCATCAGCACATAGCAAAAGGGTGATACTCAAGTCATGTAATCACCCCCATCAGCACACAGCAAAAGTGTGTTACTCAACATAAGGCATGTATTCTCAAATATGAAATCAAAACAAAGGATGGCTTAGGTCGAGTGAGATAAAGTACACCCTCGCCTAAGTACCCATTTAACATATACAAAGCACTTTAACAATTTCACATCAACAAACAACCAAATTACTCACTTGATAAAGCTTGGCACGAAAAATGATACAATTCACTGAGCTTGACCGTCACCGTCAAAAGCCTCACAATCTGTACTGACAGATTATATAAACACATAAATGAAACGGCCATACAATAGCAGTTTATAACTTAAACGATCGAATACGGTCGAAAACGATCAAAAAATAATAAAAAAAACGGTCAAAATGACGTTAAGGCCAAAAGAATGTCGAAATTGGCCGAAACGGCCGGAATGGTAACAAAATACCAAAAGTAGACCTAAACAGTCCAAAACGGCAAAAACGGTTGAGAAATGCCCGTGCGCGTCCGTGAAAATGAAAATGGTACCAAACGGGTTACACGATTTTGCCCATAACTGGAGCTGTGGTTATCGGATCAAAATGTACTAGATGGTGTCTCGAACCTTAGACAAAAGGTTATAACTTCCATGAAGATACCTCGACCCATTTTTCAGTGCATCCAAGTTAAATTTGCAAAATACAGAACTAGAACTCCAAAGGCTAGTTTATCTTTCTCGTGAAAATTTGGCGGCATGCCCCTTGTGTTTACCCATTTTCCAGCCATTTATGGCTTCAATATTTTCCTCAAACAAACTCAAAGTTACATACAAAAAAATCTCATTTCAATAGCCGTTCAATAGGCTCAAGGTCATACAGGTACAAAATCAAGCTAACGACATGTGCGGAAATGAAGTTTAACAAAAGACAGATTTGACGTGTTTTTGCATAACGGACACAACCGAGGCAACGCGTATCGGATTGAGGTGCAACTTATACCATTTCGAAGCTAAGGTAGAGAGCTACAACATTGGTGAAGACCACCTAGTCTAATTTGTGACGCCCCCGCTTCTCCCAAGGGCGGACCCTAGGGTATCGGCGGGACGCCTGCCTAGCTCGCGCCAGGACTCAAAATTTCAAAACAAAATATTAACGATATGAGCCAAAAGAGCACTATTCACAATATATACAGTCCTCAAAAGAGTATTTACATCCTCGAAAGTAGCTATCGAGACTACTATAGAATTCCACACCACTAACCAAAAGAAAGTAGACCCGAAGACAGGTTCTTATACAGATCACTAAAATAAGGATAAACACCTTAACTATCGAACTATTACAAGCACACCTAACTATACTAGTGAATGTGCCAAAGAGTTCCCCGTGTCGGCCCCTGCTAAGGAAAACAAAGGAAAAGGAGTAAGCTATATGTTTAGTAAGTAAACAGGGGTAAAAACGTAAATTGCACATAAATACGAACAATTATGCCACAAAATGTCAAAACAAAAGTACAAAATAACAACACAAATGAATGATACAGGTTGGCTCCAAAGCCAAATCGTATGCCACGTGTGATCTCCTGTCGACACTCCGTCGACCACAAATAATGGTCCGTAGAACTCCACTTGTACTCCCACCGTACACCTTACCACCCTCACTGGCCAGTCACCTCACAAACTTGCTCGAGCGAACGAAATTGAGCTTGGTTCACAAGCTCGGGTCACAAACTTGGTTCACATACTCGGTGAACCGGATTCACAAACTTGGTGACCTCAGCCTAGGTTGGACTGACTTCGACCAAGCCCTGACCGGCACGAATAGTCCATCTAGGTCTTGAGATCGGGCCCCAAACTCACGAACTTCACAAAATCACCCAAAAGTCACCCCGAGCTACAAGCTCAAGGGGTTAGTTCCAAAATAGTTCATATACATATGCCATGTACAAATATGTGTACAGATTAGGGTTTAGGTCGAGTGCGATAAAGTACACCCTCGCCTAGGTACCCTTTTTATACATATCAAAACACATCAGCAAGTAACACGTAAGAATGGCCTGAATACTTACTCAAAACACAAAAGTAGTACAAGAGCAGAAATCACTTCGTGCGTGTTAGCTAGTAGTAGGCCCCACCAGCTCCGCCTAGCTCACCACGGTCTGAAATAGAAGATTGCATCACATTATATCACAAATGGCCACTAACATGCCCAAAACAAGCAAAACGGCAAAATCGGCACATGCAAGTGCGGAAACGGCAAAATGGAGACGCGCGCGCGCGCGGAACGGCAAACGGAAACGGCCAAATCTGCCACCTCAACCCGTTTTGATCAAAAGTTAGGCTAGGAATATCAAATCAAGGTGGGTGAGACACCGTTTCGAAGCTACGAAGAAGTGCTACAACTTTTATTTAAACATCTCAACCCATATCTCAATAGGTATTGGTCAAAAATACACAAAATAGTTCCAGCCATTTCATTTCGGTTTACCAAACAGGCCCTGTTTGAAAGACCGTAACTCACGGCTCAGAAATCGGAATCAAGAAATTCATAGGCGTTAGAAAGCTCATCCATAAGGTTATAACTTTCGTGTTTGGACTAAAAGTTTAATCAATACATAGCATGGAGGAAAATGGGTCTAAACATTCCTGTCAGAACTGTCCAAATTCGAAGGCAGTTCTGACGACCGATCTTGTTTTGGTCATAACTGAAGCTACGGGACTCGGATTTGGATGAAATTTATACCGTTTCGAAGCTAAGACCAAGATATACATTTATTATGAAGAGGTCAACACCCAGTTCGTACGTTATCAAAACGGACAGAACATGGTCAGAGGCTAAAACAAGAAACGCGGCAGAATTCTGAGTTTAGAATAGATGCGACTATTTTGGCCATAACTCAGGTTACATAGATCCGTTTGACCTGAAATTTTGAAGGCACCACAAGGACTTCGAAATCTACAACTTTTATGTTTTGAGAAAACTCTGAATCAATACGTAGTATCAAGAAAAATGGAGCTCAAGTTCAGGTGCTGGCTGCCCTGTTTACCCGGATTTGCCGGTTTTGCACGCCGCAAACGCATGGTCTGTTCCATGATTCTCATGCAAATTTTCTAACCAATTTCATACCAAAGAAACACATATATACCAGCTTCTAAATGACCTACCAAAGGTCCGAAACTTTCCTTCTAAGACACTACAACTTGCCCAAAACTAACCATAATCCCTAACCTAACTTTATTTGCATCACTAAACTTAATCTAACAACCTACTAACCAAACCCTAACTCACTAAACATTAGCCAACCTAAGGAAGCCTAGGGTTTCTTAACCCAAATCAGTTTTTACCATTCACTCACCAAACCAATGAAGCCAATCATCAAACACAACCACTACAAGTTCAATAACACAAGATTAGAACTAACTAGAATGTTTATCATGAAACCCCTAATTCTTTCTTATCTTGACCGAAATTCCAGCAGCAATAAATCACTAAAATTAACCATTAAACTACTCAATAATCATCACACAACCCATAAAAATGCATAATCACCACAAAAGTGTCACTTTCATAGCTTCAAGATTAAGACCCCAAAACTTAACTTTCCAAAAGAGGTGATTTACCTTCAAACAAGCTTTGTAGTTGATCAACCTTCAACAATCAAGTACCCAAGTTAATCCCTTAAGCTCCAACAACAAGATGGAAGGCTAGAAGATGAATAACTTGAAGGAAATTTTTCTCTTTCTTTCCTCCTTGGTTCAGCTCCTTTCTCTCTCTCTTTTTAGTTTTATTTTGTTTTTTTCTTATGATAATCTTGCAATCCTATGATATATATAAGATGGTCAAAGTGTAAGAAGGTATTTTCTCTCTCCACCAATCACATAAAAGCTCACATTTTGCTCTCAAGCCCTTACACCTTCAACTTTGCATTTGATCAACTCTTGCCCTCAAACATTTGGAACTCTTTTAATTAACTCCATAGGTCATAACTTAATATAGTCCAAAACATGTAATCACACTTAATTGCTTCACTAATCACCTTCCTATCTTAATCACCTATACTTAAACATACTTTATCCCACATAAAAGCAATTAAATAACAACCTTTTTGTCAAGGGTGAAATTAGGGTTTTAAACCCAACTTAAACTTCTAATAGATCATAACACTAAAGGTTTTGCTAGCTTAGGGTTTTCTAACTTTTAAACTCACTTAACCTATATAAAATAGATCAAATCCTATACTTACCTATACTAAAACACACACTAACATAACTAACTTTAATCACCACTCGAACTTATAATTAATACAAAAACTAGGGTTTCAATCCAAACCCCAACTTAGGGTTTTCGAAGTAGTGCCAAAACCAAATGTTACCGCACAAATAATGAATATAACCTAATATTAAACTTAAGAACGGACGGGGGCCTCACATTATTTCCGGTGTAACCCAGTCAAATTCCCAATTCACAGAACCAAATTTCAACTAATCGGCTAATTAACCGTACTTCCTTCAAATGGCCATATCTCAAGCTACCAAAGTCCGTTTAAGATGTTCTTAGAGGCGTTGGAAAGCTAAGACATAGTAAAAAAACTTTCATGTTTTGGTAAATGGCTAAATCAGTACGAATCATAGTGAATAGACACGGTCAATTGGATGAACTGTCCAAAACGGATCACTGGATGCATCCTAGGTCAGTGAGGGTATTTTGGTCCTTTCACAGGCTACGTTGCTCCGATTGAGCTATAATTTTGTAGCCGACCACAAAATGTCATTCTCTACAAATTTCATGTTTTGTGCTAAGCCTAGTTCGGCCTCTAACATGATGAAATAGAACCGGACAGAACTGAAGCTAAGATTTCCAGAAATCTGGAATTTTTGTTATTTCAAGCTATAATTCATATTTTCCCTTGAAACTACCACTACTAATACCTTTACAAGATCATATACCACATATATGCATCATACAACACCAACCCACAAGAGACCCTAATTCAAAGGTCATCCATCCAATCATCAAAACTCTTTGAAACAAGCATCACAAGCACTATACTAACATTAATACCCAACTTAATCATGATTAATAGAAAAGAAATGGTTGATCAGCCATTATACCTCAAGGCTAGACCTTGCTAGGATGATCCTTCACCTCTCCTTGATATTCTTGGTTCCTTAGGCTTCCCAAGCTTCCAACTAGTGATTGATCGGTTTAGTTTTTCTTGTTGGCAATAAAAAGGTTGGATTCAAGGTTGAAGATGGAAAACTCTCTTCACTCTCTTGCTCCTCTTGCTCTCGGCTGACCAGGAAAAAAAATGAGAAAGAATGAGCTCAATTAAGGGATAAGAAGGCAAGACAAAAGGTTGGGCAAGAAACCATAGATGGGTGACACTTGTCACCACCAAAGCCATCCAAGTTTCTCTTTCTTTTCCTTGCATTTTGGGCCATATGTTTCGGTTATGAGGCTGAGGATGAGGGGGGATATTTTGCAAAAATATCAAGAGTATTTGGTGGTAAGGAAGTGGTGGTCAAGTGGTGGGTTCAATCGGTAGTGATCGATATCCGTCGGTTCGAGCCGATTTCTTAAATCGCGTATACTAGGGTTTTTACCTTCTAATCACTAACTTATTATTATCACCTCTAATCATATAATATTTCCTCATCCAAAAGTCACTCTTACCTACCAAATTTGATCCTCACTCCGTACCGCATAGTCACACTACGAAAAAACGTGAAAACCCTAATTCGTTCTAACTTGGAAACGGACAACGAAAACCCTTACTTCTATATTCATTTACACTTATTGTGGGGTGATTGGGTAGTAGGGCCATAATAAATGAATAATTTCCAAATAAAAGGGCATTTTTAAGAAAACCGTGAGGGGTTTTACAATTCCATAAATTGAATTTAGGGTTTCGGTTAAAATATGAGAAATTTGAGAAAACGGTCAGTCACAAGTGAAACTAGGGTTTTGATTAGACTTTTAGGGTTTCCAGTCTTTTAAAATAAAACAAGGTTTTAAATCAAACCCAAAGAAATAACTTTAGTGTCTTCTTTAAAAAAAATTAATGTTTTAAAATAAAAATAAACTAAAGAAACCGTAATATCCTCTTTGAGACTAAGCAAAAGATGATCCTAAAAGTTGGGGTATCAAAATCTCCCCTCCTTCAAAGAATTTCGTCCTCGAAATTGCAATCAACGAGCTAAGGGTTGGAATACTCGAATACCTCATTAACGAGTTCATCAGTAGTGGTAAAGATTACCTCAAGAATTAGTCACTCTATGTATCACAAATCCAAGATCCAACCGTATAATCCTTATCTCACAGTCTCAATGGTCTTTAAATATTTTGTAAAACGAGTAGAAGGAAACCTCAATACGATGGAAAATAGGGAAGGTACCTTCGGTGATTGCCAATGGGTCTGTCACCTCTTGGCTTCCTATTGCATAGGTCCTTACCAGCACTTTCGGTCGATTACCCGTTGCATTGGTCGGCTTAGACGTGTTCCCTTCTGCCCTTGGCAAATTTCCTTCTTTAGGCAGGTGAGGGCACTGAGCAATCAGATGCTCAGCACTACCACATCGGTACCATTTTCGTACTTGTCCTTTCTTCCAACAATTATCTTCTCTGTGACTAGCAGCCCTACAAAATCTAGGTCCTGATGTCGGACCTCCTCGTGAGGCACCCCTTTGGGTCTCTCTCCCTACCTGATTTTTCTCAACATTTCCTTGATTTGGCATCCCAGTGGATCGTGGTCCACCTGTTCCTCGACATTTCTTAGGTGGTGGCTCGTTCCCCAAGCTCTGTCCCTCAATATAACTACTTGTATCTGGGTGCCTTCTTTTCTTATCATAAAAGGCCTTTATTTGACTCTTAGTACTTTCAATTCTTTGTGCCTTTTCAATCGCTTGACTATAAGTCTCTAGTTGAGCAGCTGCCAGTGCCTCTTGAATTTCCACGTTCAAACCCTGGACAAACCGACGAATTCTCCTTTGGTCTGTCAGTACTAACTCTGGAGCAAAATGAGAGAGTTTGGTAAATTGCGTCTCGTACTTCGCCACACTCATAGTCCCTTGACGTAGGCGTATGAACTCATCCTCTCGCCTTTCTTGAACAAGTGGCGGTAAGTACTTCTCATTAAACTCACGGGTGAAATTAACCCATGTCCATGGGGTCTGCTCTCTATCCCACTCGGCTCGAATTGCATTCCACTAGGCACTAGCCGCTCCCTCAAATTGAAAAACGGCGAAAGCTATCTGCCGTTCCTTCGGGAATCCTAACGCAGCAAAAATGTCTAGCATTCGCTCCAACCAACTCTCCGCTATATCCGGGCTAGGCCCACCCAAAAATTTTGGTGGTAGAAACTTCTGGAACCGTTCTAAGGCACAATCCTCTCCTTCATGATTTCCAGGATGCTGTACTTGGCCTTGACCCTGTTGGTTGACCATTCGTTCTAATAAATCAGCCATTCGCTGTATGGCTGTAGCTACCTGGGTTTCGGCTTGTGTACTCGTATTTTCATTGGTTACCCCTTCGGTTCCTTGTCCTCGTCCTCTACCCCCACCACGAGTCTCCATTTGATGGTTTAATAGTTGCTATAATTGGGACAAAATATGGTACAAGATCAAAGTGTTGAAAAGTTATAAAATGCATGAAATAATCAAAAGATCAAAATGTGTACATATATATACAAGTCACGCCAAAAATATACACAATATAATGCACCATATACACCAAGGGACATTTCAAGTTAGACAAAGTCAAGTGCAGTAAGTACTATATATGTAGGCATTAACATTAAGTAAATAACATGTAAGGACAATGCAAGGGTAAAATGAAAGAAAACGCGACTCGTCGTCCCACACTCAGTGAAAATCACCCCCGTCCGGTTTTCTTACTCCACTTCCCAAGGTGCCCGTTGATCTCTTGTACTCACTCTAGCCAGACAAAGCCTGTTCAGGTTCCCAAAATGAAAGTCTTAAGTACTTAGCAGCGCCTCAACTCTGGAGTACTCAGGCACGAGAATCCAAAATAAGATAATTCATATCTCGAGCTGGCCAGTCCCAAGAGTAAACTATCTACATTCGAAATTCCTACATGACGTACCTATCTATGGTCCTCAGATACCATGAGAAAGATTTAAGGCCTATAACATTTATGATCCATAACTTATGCTCGAACGAGCACTTAGTCCTTCATACTTATTCACCACTTGGCCCAAGCTGAATCCGCGCAGAGACCACGCGAAGCAGGCTCTGATACCACCTGTGACGGCCCCACCTTCCCCTGGGGCGTACCCCAGGGTTCGGCGGGTCGCCTGCCCAACTCGCGCCAGGACTCGATACTCTAAAACTAGAAAATAAAGTTCAAGCCAAAAGTAAGTTCTATGTACTCTATTATAGCTTCAAAGATTGCATAAACTAGTACATCAAGTCATACATACCACGAGTATCAGAAAGTAAACCCTAGAAAAGCTGATAACTACAACTACCACGATAACTATATACATCTTACTAGTCGACTTATAACAAGGATAAATTCAACTATTCTCTAATCAAAAGACTAAACACCTTCCCGACCGATCCCCGCGTCGGCCCCCTGCTAAGGAAAACAAATGGAATGGGGTAAGCTATATGCTTAGTGAGTAATCAAGGGTATAAATGTAAACTTGTGACGACCCCACCTCTCCCAAGGGCGAACCCAAGGGTATCGGTGGGCCGCCTGCCTAGCTCGCGCCAGGACTCGAAACACAAAACTAATAAAATGATAGTAAACCAAAAGAGAACTGTCTATAATATATACAACCACCACAAGTTCTATTTACATCTTCAAAAGCATCAAGTCAAACCTCTCTAATATACTATAACAACAACCAGTAGAAGGTAGACCCTAAGGAGGGTTCTTATACAAACCACCAAAACAAAAACAAACATCCTAACTGTCCAACTATTACAAACGAGACCTAACTATACTAACGGCAGAGTCCCAAAGTTCCCCGCGTCGTCCCCTGCTAAGGAAAACAAATGGAACGGGGTAAGCTAGAAGCTTAGTAAGTAAACAGGGGAAAAAATGTAAATTTCACGTCACCACATTTACACAGTAGGAGTAAAGCAAAAGCAGAAAAATAACATCACATGATAAGGATACATATGGCTTCAAAGCCAAGTCGTTTGCCATGCGTGATCTCCTGTCGACACTCCGTCGACCATAAATAAGGTCCGTAGAACTTCACTTGTACACCCACCGGACACCTTATCACCCTCACTGGCCAGTCACCTCACAAACTTGCCCGGGCGAACGAAATCACAAACTTGAGCTTGAGTCACAAGCTCGGGTCACAAACTTGGTTCACAACTCGGTGAACCGGATTCACAAACTTGGTGACCTCAATCCAAGTTGGACTGACTTCGACCAAGCCCTAACCGGCTCGAATAGTCCCTCGAGGTATCGAGATCAGCCCCAAACTCACAAATTTCACAAAATTATGTAAAAGTTACCCTGAGCCACAAGCTCAAGGGTTTTAGTTCCAAAATTGCTCATATACACAAGCCATGTATAAATATGTGCGCAGATTAGGGTCTAGGTCGAGTGCGATAAAGTACACCCTCGCCTAGGTACCCTCTTCATACAAATCGAAACACATAAGCAACGAATACACAAGAGCGGCCTGAATACTTACTCAAAATACCAAAAGTAGTACTAAAGCAAAATCGCTTCGCGCGTGTTCGCTAGTAGTGGGCCCCACCGGCTCCGCCTAGCTCACCACTGTCTGAAATAGAAGATTTTACCACAATATATCACAAACGGCTACTAACAGATCCAAAACAAGCAAAACGGCAAAAATCGGCACACGCGCTCGCGCGGAACGGCAAACGGAAACGGCCAAATCGGCCATCTCAAACCGTTTTGATCAAAGGTTAGGCTAGGAATATGGGATCAAGGTGAAAGAGACACCGTTTCGAAGCTATGAGGAAGGCCTACGATTCTCATGAAGACACCTTAAACTAGATCCGAATCAACACAAGTCGAAATCATGGAAAACGGTACCAGAAGTTTGCACTTTGAATGACAGACAGGGTCTGTTTACTGGACCATAAATTCTAGCTCACAAGTCCAAATTAGGAAATTACAAAGGCATTAGAAATCTGAGACATAAGGCTAAAACTTTGATGTTTTGGCCAAGACCTGAATCCACTCAGAACAGAACGAAAATTGAGTGCCAAAGTACCTGTCAGAACTGTCCAGATACAAGGCAGTTCTGACGATCAATCTTGTTTTGGTCATAACGGAAGCTACGGAACTCGGATTTCGACGTACTTTATACCGTTTCGAAGCTGAGACCAAGATCTACATTTCTTACGAAGGAGTTGACACCCAGATCGTACGGGATCAAAACGGAAAACCCACGGTCAGAAGCTGAAAGTCAAAACGTACACAAACTAATGTCTAAAACAGGCCTAAGTGTTCTGTCTATAACTCAGAATACGCTAATCCGTTTGACCTAAAATTTTACATAAATATTCAGGACTTAAGGGGCTACAATGTTAAAGAAGGCAACTTTGTCCAGTTTTGAAGGTAACAAGGTAAAAAATGCAAGACACTATACCAGAATCGCAAAACAGGTTCACAAACCGTATTCTAGTACAAACATCATAACTCAGCCTACACAAGGCCAAATCCAGAAATTCCAAAGCCATCCGAAAGCTTAGAAACAGGGATACATTTCATCAGAAGACCTCAACACCCAAATCCAAAACAATTCAAGGCAAAACAACCCATTTCAGACGCAGTTCTAACATCCTGATGAACCCAGAACAGCAATAGTAATTTCGGCTTATCTCATTCTACACTACTCCGATTGACCTGAAATTTTACATGAACCTTTAAAAAATCAATACCTACAACTTTCATGTTTTAAGACAAGGCTAATTCGGCCTCTATCTAGGACCAAAAATTTCGGACAGAATGAAGAACCAAGAACCCTAATTTTCCAGAATTTCTTCCAAAACAGAAATTGATTGCAATTATCAATCATTTACACCTACTAGAGTTATTAAACATCATTTCCAATCATCAAAGATAGCCACACCATCATGATCATATTAAACCAGAAAAATCACCAATAAATTGAAAACTTCATCAATTCATCCAAAAGCAAGAAATAACCACAAAATTCATCACTTTAACTATCACTAGGCATCAATTAAGCTTCATTAGATGAAGGAGAAGGTTCATTCATTACTCACCTAGTAAAACAAGAGAGAGAGAGTTGCTTGACACCTTAGCTTCTCCAAACACTTCACCAAACTACTAAATAACACCTAATGAAGAGATTTTATGGAGTAGAAACAAGTTTATGTGATTGTTTTGGAAGATTTGAGCTAGATAGAAGCTAGAAATTGGAAGAGTTTTCTTTCTTCTTTGTTCAAGATGGCCGACCAAGAGGGAGGAGGAAAGAGTGAATTTTTGGTAAGTTTTTGAGATATTTTAACTAAATGGTAAAAAGTCAAAAAAATGAATAGTTGTCCAACAAGTCCAACCAATGAGATAGTGACACTTGTCACTCCATTTAAAGCATCTCTATCCTTTTTCTCTCTCACATCAATCACATCACAACCTCTACTTATCTCTTAACACCCGATAAATTTCACCCAGTGTCAGGAACTTAACCTAATTGGCCGAATTTTTCCGAACATTTCGCACTAGCAGGTCCCACGTCCGTTATATATCCTTAATTTCTCAAAATCTAACCGATACTAGAAAAATCATCTAACACCTATATTTACTCATAAGAATTATCTGGGGAAAGTTCTATTAAAGAAAAATGTAGAAAAGGCGGGCGATAAAGAAAAAAAAAACCCACTTAAACTTTCTAATAAAATAAACTAGGGTTTTCAACCTTAACCGAGGTTAGGGTTTTACTCCTTAGCCTTAAAACCCGAATTGCATCCCACCGATTTACGAATAACCCTCATCTCAGCTTACGGACGGACTGGGGCCTCACAAAACTCACATCCAAATAACAAGTAATCAGGTTATTTCACAAGAATAACAGAAAAGTAACATCACAATGGTAGGATACGGGTGGCTCTAAAGCCAGTTCAATTCCCCGAGCTTGAACGCCTGTTGACACTCCGTCAAGCAAAGTACTCATGGTCCGTAGACTCCACTTAACTTTTCACGTTCACCTTATCAACCCCCGCTGGCCAGTCAACAGCACACAGCAGCTCGAGCGAAACAAAATAACTTAGCTTTCGTCAAAGCTTTAACAAGGAACTAAATCCCAAGTTTAGCATGGAACTATGTTCGACCAAGCCCCAGCTGGCTCGAATAGTTCGTCTAACCCTTGGAACGGGGCTGGAATCAAGCCCTGAGATATCCGATCTCTCAATAGATGGTATCTCTCCACAAAGTACACAACAAAGTACTTACCCCAAACAGCACACAGCAAATGAGGTTTAATTCAAGTCATGTAATCACCCCCATCAGCACACAGCAAAAGGGTGTTACTTAACATAAGGCATGTATTCTCAAATATGAAATCAAAACAAAGGATGGCTTAGGTCGAGTGAGATAAAGTACATCACCTAAGTACCCATTTAACATATACAAAGCACTTTAACAATTTCACATCAGTAAACAACCCAATTACTCACTTGATAAAGCTTGGCACGAAAAATGATACAATTCACTGAGCTTGACCATCATCGTCAAAAGCCTCACAATCTGTATTGACAGATTATATAAACACATAAATGAAACGGCCATACAATAGCAGTTTATAACTTAAACGATCGAATACGGTCGAAAACGATCAAAAATAATAAAAAAACGGTCAAAATGACGTTAAGGCCAAACGTATGTCGAAATTGGCCGAAACGGCCGGAATGGTAACAAAATACCAAAAGTAGACCTAAACAGTCCAAAACGGCAAAAACGGTTGAGAAATGCCCGTGCGCGTCCGTGAAAATGAAAATGGTACCAAACGGGTTACACGATTTTGCCCATAATTGGAGCTGTGGTTATCGGATCAAAATGTACTAGATGGTGTCTCGAACCTTAGACAAAAGGTTATAACTTCCATGAAGATACCTCGACCCATTTTTCAGTGCATCCAAGTTAAATTTGCAAAATACAGAACTAGAACTCCAAAGGCTAGTTTATCTTTCTCGTGAAAATTTGGCAGCATGCCCCTTGTGTTTACCCATTTTCCAGCCATTTATGGCTTCAATATTTCCTCAAACAAACTCAAAGTTACATACAAAATAATCTCATTTCAATAGCCGTTCAATAGGCTCAAGGTCATACAGGTACAAAATCAAGCTAACGACATGTGCGGAAATGAAGTTTAACAAAAGACAGATTTGACGTGTTTTTGCGTAACAGACACAATTGAGGCTACGTATATCAGATTGAGGTGAAACTTATACCGTTTCGAAGCTAAGGCAGAGAGGTACAACTTTGGTGAAGACCACCTAGTCTAATTTCCAGTGTAACCCAGTCAAATGCCCAATTCACTGAACCAAATTCCAACTAATCGGCTAATTAACCGTACTGCCTTCAAATGGCCATATCTCAAGCTACCAAAGTCCGTTTAAGATGTTCTTAGAGGCGTTTGAAAGCTAAGACATAGTAAAAAACTTTCATGTTTTGGAAAATGGCTAAATCAGCACGGATCATAGTGAATAGACACGGTCAATTGGATGAACTGTCTAAAACGGATCACTGGATGCATCCAAGGGCAGTGAGGGTATTTTGGTCTTTTCACAGGTTACGTTGTTCTGATTGAGTTGAAATTTTATAGTAAACCATAAAATGTCATTCTGTACAACTTTCATGTTTTGTGCTAAGCCTAGTTTGGCCTCTTACATGATGAAATAGAACCGGACAGAATTGAAGCTAAGATTTCCAGAAATCTGGAATTTTTGTTATTTCAAGCTATAATTCATATTTTCCCTTGAAACTACCACTACTAATACCTTTACAAGACCATATACCACATATATGCATCATACAACACCAACCCACAAGAGACCCTAATTCAAAGGTCATCCATCCAATCATCAAAACTCTTTGAAACAAGCATCACAAGCACTATACTAACATTAATACCCAACTTAATCATGATTAATGGAAAAGAAATGGTTGATCAGCCATTATACCTCAAGGCAAGACCTTGCTAGGATGATCCTTCACCTCTCCTTGATATTCTTAGTTCCTTAGGCTTCCCAAGCTTCCAACTAGTGATTGATCGGTTTAGTTTTTTGTTGTTGGCAATAAAAAGGTTGGATTGAAGGTTGAAGATGGAAAAATCTCTTCACTCTCCTGCTCCTCTTGCTCTCGGCTGACCAGGAAAAAAATGAGAAAGAATGAGCTCAATTAAGGGATAAGAAGGCAAGACAAAAGGTTGGGCAAGAAACCATAGATGGGTGACACTTGTCACCACTAAAGCCATCCAAGTTTCTCTTTCTTTTCCTTGCATTTTGGGCCACTTGTTTCGGTTATGAGAATGAGGATGAGGGGGGATATTTTGTAAAAATATCAAGAGTATGTGGTGGTAAGGAAGTGGTGGTCAAGTGGTGGGTTCAATCGGTAGTGATCGATATCCGTCGGTTCGAGCCGATTTCTTAAATCGCGTATACTAGGGTTTTTGCCTTCTAATCACTAACTTATTATTATCACCTCTAATCATATAATATTTCCTCATCTAAAAGTCACTCTTACCTACCAAATTTGATCCTCACTCCGTACTGCATAGTCACACTACGAAAAAACGTGAAAACCCTAATTCGCTCTAACTTGGAAACGGACAACGAAAACCCTTACTTCTATATTCATTTACACTTATTGTGGGGTGATTGGGTAGTAGGGCCATAATAAATGAATAATTTCCAAATAAAAGGGCATTTTTAAGAAAAACGTGAGGGGTTTTACAATTCCATAAATTGAATTTAGGGTTTCGGTTAAAATATGAGAAATTTGAGAAAACGGTCAGTCACAAGTGAAACTAGGGTTTTCATTAGACTTTTAGGGTTTCCAGTCTTTTAAAATAAAATAAGGTTTTAAATCAAACCCAAAGAAATAACTTTAATGTCTTCTTTAAAACAAAATAATGTTTTAAAATAAAAATAAACTAAAGAAACCGTAATATCCTCTTTGAGACTAAACAAAAGATGATCCTAAAAGTTGGGGTATCACACAACAAAATTCTTACCCCAACAGCACACAGCAAAAGGGGTTCAACTCAAATCAAGTAATCACCCCCATCAGCACACAGCAAAAGGGTGATACTCAACATAAGGCATGAATTATCACATATGAAATCAAAACAAAGGATGGGCTTAGATCGAGTGAGATAAAGTAAACCCTCGCCTAAGTACCCATTTAACATATACAAAGTACTTTAACAATTTCACGTCAACAAACAACCCAATTACTCACTTGATAAAGTTTGGCACGAAAAATGATACAATTCACTGAGCTTGACCGTCACCGTCAAAAGCCTCACAGTCTGTATTGACAGATTATATACACACATTAGTGAAACAGCCATACAATAGCAGTTTATAACTTAAACGATCGAAAACAGTCGAAAACGGTCAAAAATAATAAAAAATGGTCAAAAACAACGTTAAGGCCAAAAGAATGTCGAAATTGGCCGAAACGGCCGGAATGGTAACAAAATAACAAAAGTAGTCCTAAACGGACCAAAACGACAAAAACGGTTGTGAAATGCACGTGTGTGCGCGTGAAAATGAAAATGGTACAAAACGGGTTACAACTTCCATGAAGACACCTCAACCCAGTTTTCAAGGTATCCAAGTCAAATGTGCAAGTTATAGAACTCAAAGTCCAAAGACCAGTTTAAATCTCTAGTGAAAATTTGTCGGCATGCCCCTTGTGTTTCCCTATTTTCCAGCCATTTATGGCTTCAATGTTTTCCTGAAACAGTCCCAAAGTCACACACCAAATAATCTTATTTCAATAGCCGTTCAATAGGCTCAAAGTCATACAAGTACAAAATCAAGCTAGGACCATGTGCGGAAATGAAGTTTGAGTCAAGAAACAAAAGACAGATTTGACATTGTTTTGCGTAACGGACACAACCGAGGCTACGCTTATCAGATTGAATTGCAATTTATACCATTTCGAAGCTAAGATAAATGGGTACGACCTTGATGAAGACCACTCAGTCCAGTTCGTAGTGTATCTAGGTCAAAATTCCATTGTACAAAACCAGAATCTCACAAACGGGTTAGCTAACCGCACTACGGTGAAACGATAATAACTCAGGTTACCGAAGTCCAATCGATGTGATTCCAGGGGCGTTGGAAAACTATGACATAGAAATACAACTTATATGTTTTAGCCAACTACTAATTCTATACGGATCAGGGTGAACAGACGCGGTCAGATTGGTGAAATGTGTGAGAACCCGTAAAACCCTAATATTTTTCCTAGGGTTTATTACCCCTTAATTACATAATTTTTTGCATTTTCTGGCTTAGAAATATTTTCCTGGTGAATTTTATGAGCAATTATAGTTTTTAGATGTTTTTTCTAGCATTGGTGAATTTTTAGAAAATTAAGATTATCTATTGGATGTGGGACCCACTAGTGCGAAAAGTTCGGAAAAATTCGGCCAATAAGGTTAAGTTTCGGATACTGTGAAAAATTTATCGGGTGTTAAGAGATAAGTAGAGAGTGAGATTTGATTGATGAGAGAGAGAAAAGAAAGGATAGGAATGCATTTATGATAGTGACAAGTGTCACAAGATCATTGGAGTTGACTTAAGAAATACTATTCACATTTTTGACTTTTTTGACCAAAGGATTATATATCTCAAAAAAATCACAAAATTCACCATTTTTCTTCTCATTGTGGCCGAACCTCTCACTTGCAAGAAGGAAGAAAATTCTTCAACATTTCAAGCTTCCAACTTGTCCAAATCCACCAAATCAAGTGTTTAACTTAGTTTTTACTCCATACAATCTTTCCTTCTAGTGATAGTAAGGGTATTAGTGAAGTTTGTTTGAAGCTCTAAGGTGGCCAACACCTCTCTACATCTCTTGATACTTGGTAAGTGATGCTTGAACCTCTACTACACCTAATGATGGTTATAGTATGCTTAGAAGTGGCTTGAGTGTTGGAATATATGATTTATTTCTTGGTTTGGCTTGATTTAGTGAAGTTTTCCATTTTATGATGAATTTTCTGGTTTCATATGATTTTGATGGTATGGTTGTTTTTTATGGTTGGTAATAAGGGGCTTTGACTCTAGTGGGTGTGAATTGTTGATAAATGCAACCAATTTTGGATTTGAAGTGAATTGTGAAAAGTTAGGGTTCATGAACCCCTATTTTGTCCGAAATTTTAGGTCATATCTAGCGGCCGAATTGGACTTTGCTCAAAACATGAAAGTTTTAGGTATTGGTGAGTATGAAGTGCCTGCAAAATTTCAGGGCATTTGGAGTAGTATAGAGAGAGTTATGCCGTTTTTACTGTTGCTGTTTTTGGTGAACAGAATGTGCGGAACTGCGATAGTAATTGCCTATTTTGACTGGATTTGGTTTGGATTTTGAAGTTTGTGTCTTCTGATGAAATGTTACTGGATGTCTTAGCTATCATATGCCTTTGGAATTTCGGCATTTGGACTTGTATAGACTGAGTTATAGTAATTACCGTTTTGTGTGATTTGCAAACCTGTTTTGGGAATTCTGGTATAGTATTTTGCATATTTGACCTAGTTGTGTTAGGAACTGGATTGAGTGACCTTCTACATTGTTGTAGCTCTGTTTCTTGGCTTCGAAATCCGATAATCGTAGTGAATTTGACGCCATTACCGCAAAATAAGGGCAAAACAGTTTTCTATTTGGGGCCAAGACTAATGCTATTTCTAATTTCTGGTTTGCTATCATGCTTATTTATGCATATGAGACCCTATTGGGGTTGTGTTCGGCATTGTTTTATGACTCGTCGTCGAGTCTCTCTTAGGGCTTGCTTTCATTTTGGTTGTTTCCTAGCTAACTTTTGTACTTGTACCACTTTGAGCCCTGTACGGCTTTTGGGAAATGAGATAACCTTTGGTGTGAAATGTTGGGGCTGAGTTGAGGAAATAATGAAGCCTTAATGGCTGGAAAAGTAAGAAATTTAGGGGAAGTGCTGCCCGATTTTCTAGGCCGTTTGGTTCTTTTAAGTTGGATTTGCCTTTTGGTAGAAATGAAAGGGCTTTTGGGTTGTTTGCGCCTAGGTCTTCATGCTACCTTTTCGTTTCCAAGGGAATCGTGTTTTTGCATTCTTGCACTAGTATTTATTTGGCAAGGCGTACGACGTGTAGTCGAGCCTCACATGTGCATTCTGTTTACTCGATTCTGGAAGTAAAACCTTCAATTGGTTTATTTTGGTTGTTTTAGGGTTTCTTGGCGATTAAGGCCAATCTGAAGTGAAAACTTTTGAAGTTGAGCCGGTGAGTGTACCACTCCCCTCCATTGCTGTTTAACTTGATTTCTGCTCTGCAATTTGTTTAATTTGTTTGAGACGAGGGTGTACTTTATCACACTCGTTCTCTTGTCTGTCCATATGCCAATTTTGAGTGCCTATCTGAATCTGCCGTCTGAATCTGCTATCTGAATCTGCTATTCTGTATCTGTATCTGAATCTGTTATCTGTGTCTGCATCTGTTCGGATTTCTATGACCTATGAGCTCAATCCTGTGGCTAAGTTATTCGAGTCGGGCCGGCAAGGGCCTGGACGATTAGATAACGAACCACGGTAGTCTGTTCGGGGATTTTGGGTATTGAGACCCTTGATTCCGGTATACTCGAGTATTACCATTTTGTTCGTTTGAGGTGAGCGGGCCCGGTAAAGGGGTGTTTGGTGGACGGAATTCGGTGATAAGAGGGGTCTACGGACGCGTTGGTTCTATATACGTTGACGGAGAGTCAACCGGTTTGGATCAAGTATTGCGCTGGAAATTTGGCTCCTGAGAGCCACCCGTATCCTTCTGATTTGAATCATTGGTTCCTTTGCTTTACATCTGACATGTGTGTCTGATTTGTTAAATGTGAAATGCCATGATTTCAATGCTATCTGTTTGGTACCTCATTGAGCGCAAGCTCACCCCTTTCTGTTCCTTTTGTTTTCCTTACAGGAAAATTTTGCCCTTTTGGTCTGGATTTGACAAATGGCTGCCAAATTGAGCTAGTTGAACATATCTTTTGTATAGCTCATGTATTAAAACCCTAAGTATACTTTTGGGGCGTTTTCTCTTTTGATTTGGCAAACCGTGTATATGTATTAACTTTTGAAAACTTTTGTATGTCCTTTTGGATTGTAATCGCTAAAGTTCAGATGTGAATGGTTGCGTGCTCTTTCGGTTGGGTTTTGACGGATCGGTTACTATTCATGGCCGGCTCCGGATGTCATCTCATTTTATCTTGGGTTGTTTTACTATTTTGATTTGTTTACACGAGTTTGTAAGTTCCGGATTGAAGCGGATAGCTCTAATCTGATCCGTAGTCCTGGCGAGAGCTGGGCAGGCAGTCCGCTAACCCCTTTGGTTCACCTTAGGGGAAAGTGGGGCTGTTACAAAATGTCAAAACTGTCCCTAACGTTCTGCCTATGGCAGTCAGGGGTATTTCGATCTTTTCACAGGCTACGTTACTCCGATTTTGGTGAAATTTTTCAGGAACCTATAAAAAATGATTCTCTATAACTTTTATGTTTTATGCTAAGCCTAATTTGGCATCTAACATGGTGAACTGAAACCGGACAGAACAGGGTACATACTAACTTCAATTCTGGAAATTTGCTACAATCAAGATATAAATCTCATTTTTAGCTTGAAACCATCACTACCACCTCTTATACCAACATATATACATCATACACCATCCATAAAACAAGTATGAGGAGGGTATCATTCAAACCCTAACTCAATTGCATCGTTCCAATCATCCAAAATCACTTGATATAAGCATTATTATAACCACAAATACAAGCTACTAAGCAACTCCAACATGATTAAAGGACAAAGAAAAGTATGGGCAGCCATATTACCTCTAAACAAAGCTTTCTAGAGTTATCCTCCACTTCCCCTTGAAATTTTTGGTTCCTTAAGCTTCCCAAGCTCCCAAACTAGTGATTAATCGGTTTAGTTTTTCTTGTTTTCACTCAAAATGGTTCAAACTCATGATGGATTGAAGTTGTTTCTCTTGCTCTCTCTCTCTCCCTTAAGCTCAGCCAAACCAGGGAAAAATGGTGAGGAAATGGAGCCAATGTGAAGATAAGAAGCAAAGAAAATTGGCTTGGTCAAAGGTCTTGAATTGGTGCCACTTGTCACCACCAATTTCCATCTCAAATTATTTTCTTTTCTCTTGTTTTTGAGTCAATAATTTCGGCTGCCATGAGGGCTATTTTGGGGCTGATATTAATCACTTAATAGCAAGGAGATTAAGGTAACAAAGTAGTGTTCAAGTGGTGCACTCACTCGGTAACAAACGGTACCCGTCGGTTCAACCCGTTTTTCTTAAATCGTGTATACTCAGGTTTTAACTTATAATTCACTAACTTATTATTATCACTTCTAATCACACACTTAATATCATCTAAAACTCACTCTTAATCACCAAAATTAGTACACTCTCCGTACCGAATGGTCATACTACGAAAAGGCGTGAAAACTCTAGTTTGTGATAACTTGAAAACGAAAAGGAAAAACCCTTAATTCTATGTTCATTTGCAATTATTGTGGGGTGATTGGGTAGTAGGGCCGCAGGGCCATTATAAAGTAATCTTTTCCAAATAAAATGGAATTTTTAATAAAAATGTGAGGGATTTTAGAATTCCATTGATTACAATTAGGGTTTCAATTAAAAATGAGAGATTTAAGAAAACCGATTAGTCACAAGTAAACTAGAGTTTTTTTATTAAAATTTCAAGTGTCCAACAACAAAAAAAATAATGTTTTAAAACAAGACAAAAGAAATAAATCGAAATTTTAAAAGAACGAGGGAAAAACATTGTCCTAACATTCGGGGTATCACAATCTCCCCTCCTTAAAAGAATGTCGTTCTCGACATTCCAACGGGTACTAATCCAGTCAAAATAGTCCTCCAAAGTTAGTCAAGTACTAAAAATCACTCCAATCCCTTATATATGATCTTATCACTTAGTAAAGAGCTAATAGATATCTAAGCAAGTAACCAAATAGAACATGCAAAAAGGTTCGGTTCACACAACTAGCCCTGAATTGAAAGTAAAGTCTCAGATAGTCGAAAAATTCAGAACATGGCTTAGCCTCAAGTCGAAAATTTCTCAGGTCGGAAATTTTACCCCTGGCGATGCTGAACAACACAACAAGCTAGCACAACAGCTATACTTCACCAGTGAATCTCAATTCAAGAAGTTCATCCCTGGCGGTGCTTGAAAACACAACAGGCAATGCCTCACCAGAGAGTTTCAGTTCAACCGCTACAGAGGAGTAGTAGCCGGTCTACAACCACACGAGTACGAATAAGTTCAAAAGCAAGGTCAAAGCAGGGTTCAAACATATAAGTTCAAAAGTAGAGTCAATTACTTCAAGTTCAAGGGGCACGGGTATGAATAAGAACTCACTCGGCTAGCCTATACCCAGCAATTCACATTCTCAAACAGTCACCGAATTCAAGTCCACATATAGGTCATATTACTCAAGCGTAAAGTCAAATCAGGTCCATTACGTGTACGTAAGAGCGCACTCGCCAAAACAAGTTCAAGTCTCAAATGAGCTCATCTTAGTTTGTCTCAGACAGTTCAAGTATTGCAAATCCCTTTGATCAGTCCAATGACTAGGTTAAATGTTAGAATCATCCACGCCTTAACCTTTGCCATCAAAAATCACCTCAAGTGCAATCAAGATGCAGACCCTTATTCTAGCGCTCTCCACAATTTGGTACCCAAGTACAAGAATCCACAATAAGACAATTCACAACTCGAGCCGGCCGGTCCCAAGAGTAAAACACCTATATTAGAGATTCCTACCTGGCATACCTAACTATTGTCCCCAAAGTACCATGATAAAGGTTTAAACCTAGAACGTTTCATGATTCGTAACTTATGCTCAAAAGAGTCCTTAATCCTTTACACCCATTCACGAAATTAGGACCATAACACCACTTGGCCCAAGCTCACTCCATGCAGAGACCACGCGAAGTGGCTCTGATACCATCTGTGACGGCCACACTTCTCCCAAGGGCGAACCCAAGGGTATCGGCGGGACGCCTGCCCATCTCTCGCCAGGACTCACTCAATCGGATCTCCTGCATACATCCATTTACAACAAATAACATCACAATTCAAACTTATAATATACATCGATGCACAAATCCAGATACACAACCTCTGCACACCAAAATACTTCAAAATGTTTACAATTCGAGTACAATCAACCCTAGTCGAGTGCTAGCGCGAGTACCATTCAAAGTTCAAAACTAAACTACCCTGTACAAGTCTCACGCCTCGCTCGTACTCCCTGGTAAGGAAAACAAATGGAATGGGGTAAGCTATATGCTTAGTGAATAATCAGGAGAAAAAAATGTAAAATCACATCCAATAAATATGTAAATCAGGATATTTCACATCAATAACAGAAATATAACATCACAATCATAGGAAATGGGTGGCTCCAAACCCAGTTCAATTCCCCGAGCTTGAACGCCTGTTGACACTCCGTCAACCAAAGTACTCATAGACCGTAGACTCCATTTAACTTTCCCCGTTCACCTTATCAACCTCCGCTGGTCAGTCAACAGCACACAGCAGCTCGAGCGAAACAAAATAACTTAGCTTTCATCAGAGCTTTAACAAAGAACTGAATCCAAACGTTAGCATGGAACAATCTTCGACCAAACCCCGGCTGGCTCGAATAGTTCGTCTACCCTTGGAACCGGGCTGGAACCAAGCCCTGAGATATCCAATCTCTCAATAGAAGATATCTCTCAACAAAGTACTTACCCCAACAGCACACAGCAAAAGGGGTTCAACTCAAGTCATGTAATCACCCCCATCAGCACACAGCAAAAGGGTGATACTCAACATAAGGCATGAATTCTCACATATGAAATCAAAACAAAGGATGAGCTTAGATCGAGTGAGATAAAGTACACCCTCGCCTAAGTACCCATTTAACATATACAAAGCACTTTAACAATTTCACGTCAATAAACAACCCAATTACTCACTTGATAAAGCTTGGCACGAAAAACGATACAATTCACTGAGCTTGACCGTCACCGTCAAAAGCCTCACAGTCTGTATTGACAGATTATATACACACATAAGTGAAACAGCCATACAATAGCAGTTTATAACTTAAACGATCGAAAACGGTCGAAAACGGTAAAACATAATAAAAATGGTCAAAAATGACGTTAAGGCCAAAAGAATGTCGAAATTGGCCGAAACGGCCGTAATGGTAACAAAATAACAAAAGTAGTCCTAAACGGCCCAAAACGGCAAAAACGGTTGAGAAATGCACGTGCGTGTGCGTGAAAATGAAAATGGTACAAAACGGGTTACAACTTCCATGAAGACACCTCAACCCAGTTTTCAAGGTATCCAAGTCAAATGTGCAAGTTATAGAACTCGAACTCCAAAGACCAGTTTAAATCTCTAGTGAAAATTTGGCGGCATGACCCTTGTGTTTCCCTATTTTCCAGCCATTTATGGCTTCAATATTTTCCTGAAACAGTCCCAAAGTCACACACCAAATAATCTTATTTCAATAGCCTTTCAATAGGCTCAAAGTCATACAAGTACAAAATCAAGCTAGGACCATGTGCGGAAATGAAGTTTGAGTCAAGAAACAAAAGACAGATTTGACATTGTTTTGCGTAACGGACACAATCGAGGCTACGCTTATCGGATTGGGATACAATTTATACCATTTCGAAGCTAAGATAAAGGGCTACGACCTTGATGAAGACCACTCAGTCCAGTTCGTAGTGCATCCAGGTAAAAATTCCATTGTACAAAACCAGAATCTCACAAACGGGTTAGCTAACCGCACTATGGTGAAACGATAATAACTCAGGCTACCGAAGTCCAATCAATGTGATTCCATGGGCGTTGGAAAGCTAAGACATAGCACTACAACGTTTTTGTTTTAGCGAACTTCTAATTCTGTACGGATCAGGGTGAACGGATGAGGTCAGTTTGGTGAAATGTCAAAACTGTCCCTAACATTCTGCCTATGGCAGTCAGGGGTATTTCGGTCTTTTCACAGGTTACGTTACTCCGATTTTGGTGAAATTTTACAGGAACCTATAAAAAATGATTATCTATAACTTTTATGTTTTATTCTAAGCCTAATTTGGCCTCTAACATGGTGAACTGAAACCGGACAGAACAGGGTACATACTAACTTCAATTCTGGAAATTTGCTACAATCAAGATATAAATCTCATTTTTAGCTTGAAACCATCACTACCACCTCTTATACCAACATATATACATCATACACCATCCATAAAACAAGTATGAGGAGGGTATCATTCAAACCCTAACTCAATTGAATCGTTCCAATCATCCAAAATCACTTGATATAAGCATTATTATAACCACAAATACAAGCTACTAAGCAACTCCAACATGATTAAAGGACAAAGAAAAGTATGGGCAGCCATATTACCTCTAAACAAAGCTTTCTAGAGTTATCCTCCACTTCCCCTTAAAATTTTTGGTTCCTTAAGCTTCCCAAGCTCCCAAACTAGTGATTAATCGGTTTAGTTTTTCTTGTTTTCACTCAAAATGGTTCAAATTCATGATGGATTGAAGTTGTTTCTCTTGCTCTCTCTCTCTCCCTTAAGGTCGGCCAAACCAGGGAAAAATGGTGAAGAAATGGAGCCAATGTGAAGATAAGAAGCAAAGAAAATTGGCTTGGTCAAAGGTCTTGGATTGGTGCCACTTGTCACCACCAATTTCCATCTCAAATTATTTTCTTTTCTCTTGTTTTTGAGTCAATAATTTCGGCTGCCATAAGGGATATTTTGGGGCTGATATTAATCAATTAATAGCAAGGAGATTAAGTTAATAAAGTAGTGTTCAAGTGGTGCACTCACTCGGTAACAAACGGTACCCGTCGGTTCAACCTGTTTTTTCTTAAATCGCGTATACTCGGGTTTTAACTTATAATTCACTAACTTTTTATTATCACTTCTAATCACACACTTAATATCATCTAAAACTCACTCTGAATCACCAAATTTAGTACACTCTCCGTACCGAATGGTCATAATACGAAAAGGCGTGAAAACTCTAGTTTGTGATAACTTGAAAACGAAAAGGGAAAACCCTTAATTCTATGTTCATTTGCAATTATTGTGGGGTGATTGGGTAGTAGGGCCGCAGGGCCATTATAAAGTAATCTTTTCCAAATAAAAAGGAATTTTTAAGAAAAATGTGAGGGATTTTAGAATTTCATTGATTACAATTAGGGTTTCAATTAAAAAAGAGATTTAAGAAAACCGATTAGCCACAAGTAAACTAGGGTTTTTTTATTAAAATTTCAAGTGTCCAACAACAAAAAAATTATGTTTTAAAACAAGACAAAAAAATAAATCGAAATTTTAAAAGAACGAGGGAAAAACATTGTCCTAACATTCGGGGTATCGAAATAACAAGTCAGAGTAACGGCCCTAGCGAAAATTCCCTACAGAGTCCATGGGGTCTATTGCATCCATCGGCCCCGCGCCACCAGCCCTAGGTAGCGCCTCGGCAGCCTTATCTAAAAGAACTTCTCAGTCTAACATAATACTCCGGGCTCTCTGTCTCATCTGCCCCTTCAAAGCGAAGAGGTGACGGTGGGTCTCCTCAAACTGACGACCAAGGGTATGCGTCCGCTCCTCCTCAGCTCGTAACCCCGTCTCGAAGTCACGCAGGCGTATGGCTTGTGCATGACTCATCCCTCTGGCCTCATCCAACTATGCCCTCAAAGTGTCAACCGTCCTACCTAGGCGACGACGCTCGTTATCTATAGCCATAACAATCTCATCCGGGTATCCATACGTATGTCGACACTCACACGATCGATTCATTTGATCGAAGGGAGAATATAGCCTATAGGGTTCCCCGACCCTCCTCTGATATCTATGGACTCGTCGGCGCACCATCCGGTTCACCGGCCCGCCTATACCCGTAGCTCGTGCTCCGGCACCGCTAGGTCCACCGGTATTGCTAGGTCCACCAGCCTCCATACCTACACAACAGAATATTACCTAATCAATTCTCCGGCATTTCATCTTAATAGATACGATTCAATTTAAAGACAATCGAATACTTACATGTTCTATAACACATTTCCCAACTACCCAAGTCTTCTAACCTAGGAGCTCTGATACCACCTGTGACGACCCCACCATATCCAGAGGCGTACCAAAGGGCTTAGAGGATCGCCTGCCTAGCTCGTGCCAGGACTCAATACTTAAAGTGGAAAAATCGATTTCACGCTAAAAGAAAGTTCTATTTACTCTATTACATCTTTAAAAGTTGTACAAACTATTACATCAAGTCATACATACCACTAGTACCAGAAAGTAAACCCTAGAAAAGCTAGTGACTATAACCATCACAACCAAAATATACATCTTACTCGTCAGCCTATAATAAGTACTAGGGCAAATCAATTATTCTTTAAACCAAAAGTCTATACACCTTCCTGAACTTTGCCCGCGTCGGCCCCTGCTAAGGAAAACAAATGGAACAGGGTAAGCTATATGCTTAGTGAATAATCAGGGGTAAAAATGTAAAATCACATCCAAATAAACAAGTAAACAGAAAGGTAACATCACAATGGTAGGATACGGGTGGCTCCAAAGCCAGTTCAATTCCCCGAGCTTGAACGCCTGTTGACACTCCATCAACCAAAGTACTCATGGTCCGTAGACTCCACTTACTTTCCCTGTTCACCTCATCAACCCCCGCTGGCCAGTCAACAGCACACAGCAGCTCGAGCGAAACAAAATCACTTAGCTTTAATCAAAGCTTTAACAAAGGACGAAATCCCAAGGTTAGCATGGAACTTGTGACGGCCCCACCTCCCCCTAAGGCGAACCAGAGGGTTCGGCGGGCCGCCTGCCCAACTCTCGCCAGGACTCAGTCGCTCACTACAGTCCTCAAACAAATATAAGATAAATCTCAATATAACTCAAATGAATTACAAGATAAATCTCAAATATTACATCAAATTCTCCACTAATAATTACATATCAAAAGCGAAGCGTCCATGCTTCCACTGCGCCACTCTGATCCATGATCCAACTATTACACAAGAGGAAGTCCAAATTCAAAGTACACATGAGATAATTCATCCGATCACAGGAATAAGTACTACAAGCCTTCCTTCGCCTTGAGCCCTGTGGAGGGGAATAAAATATTTTTGGGGTGAGCTAGAAGCTCAGCGAGTAACCAGTAAAATCAGTCATCAAATCGGTTTAACAATAGTTCATTTCAATGATGTCATAAATCAATGATGTCATAATTCAAATGATAAGTCCAGAAACAATTACAACATTTACAAAACATTAAATATGGAGTATCAATAATTCAAGAAACATTTACAATGGAAAGCGATAGTAACATTCATGAAAAGGATACGGGCCCACATGGAGCCAAATATTCGCGCGCTCGCTCGTTCTCCTGTCATTTCCCCTTATTCCTCCAATTATTTGAAAATTTCATTTTGTGAATAAACCCTCGTTTGTTCGTTCATTTGTTCATTTCATTCACCCTTTCCTGGACATTGTCCAGGCTCCACCAACCTCCACCAACCTACAAAGGTAATACTCGAGTATACCAAAACGTTCACCCAGGTCACCATATCGCCCGACCGAGTCCGCTTCTGGCTCGAGTCGATCGGTAACAAGGGACAGTGGCCAGTTCAGCCAAAAGGCTTACATTCATGCGCAACTAGCATTTAATCATTAATCATTAAAAATTTCACATTTATTTAGGTCGAGTGCGATAAAGTACACACTCGCCTAGAAAACTCGTTTTAACAATCATTGAAAGCACTTAACACATTATCAATCAATATCAACAAGCCAATAAGTCAAGGAAATATAACAAACCAGGAACACTCACATGCAAGCACGCATGATATGCAAGAAAACAGTTCAAAAGTAAATAATGCAGGAAAACAGTTCAAAAGTAACTTTGGAAAAAGTTCAAAAGTAAATAATGCAGGAAACGGTTCATAAATAACTTTAGAAATAGTTTGAGGTCACTCACCTCCATGGCTCAGAAATCATCCATCATATAACATTGCCTTGCGCAAATCCAAGTCTTAGATCACAAACTCAATGCAAACAAATCCCTTCAAAGTTCGGACAGCACTTCCCCTGAATTTGCTAACTTTTCCAGCCATCATGGCTCCATTATTTCCTCAGCCAGTCCCAAAGTCACACGAAATATAAATTCTTCACAACGGCCGTTCAATAGGCTCCCAATAGTACAAGTACAATTCAAGCTCTAAAATATTCCAATAAGCACAATAAGACTCGATTACAAGTCATAAACCAATTCCAAATACCACCAAAATAGGGCTCCATAAGAATGTATAAGCACTAGAGTAAACCAGGAAAAATCCGGAAATGATTTAGCTTTAACCCTGAAAAAAAACAGTTTTTGACGTCATTTTACGGTAATGGTACAAAAAGCGTTACGATTGTCGGAAGAAGGTGCAAGATACACCGTTTCGAAGCTAAGAGATAGGGCTACAATATTGAAGAAGGTCACTCAACCCAGTTCCGAGTGTAACCAGGTCAAAAATGCAAGATACTACACCAGAACCGCAAAAACAGATTCACAGAACGCATTCTAGCGGAAACATCATAAATCAGGCTACCTAAGTCCAAATTCAGAAATTCCAAAACCATCTAAAAGATAAGAAACAGGGTTAAATTTCATGAGAAGACCTCAACAACCAATTCGGAAGTAATTCCAGCCAAAACAACCAATTACAGGCGCAATTCTTACATTCTGGTAAAACCAGGACAGCAAGGGTAATTCCGTCTTTTCTCATTCTACGCTACTCCGATTGACCTGAAATTTTGTAGGCACATCTAAAATGTCATTCCCTACAACTTTCATGTTTTAATCCAAGGCCAATTGGGCCTCTAACTAGGAGCTATAAATTCGGGCAGAATGTATTCATCATAACCCTAACTTTCCAAAATTTCTTCCAAAACAGAAATTGGTTGCAATTAACCACTTTTCCCACCTCCTAGAGTCATTATATACCATTTCCAATCATCATATATTGCCACACAATCATGTACATATTAAAACAGAAAAATCCCCAAAAATTATAAAACTTCATCATTTCAACCACAAATCAAGAAATAATCCATAAACTTGCATCTCATACTACCACTAATCATGATTTAAGCATCAATTAAGGGAGGAGGGTGGTTCTTCACAACTCACCTTAGAAACAAGAGAGAGGGAGCAATAGGTCCTCTTAGCTTTCCACATAACTCCACAAATCAACTCACAAACACTAAGTGAAGAGGTTTTATGGAGAGATTGCAAGATTAAATGGTTAGATTGTTGAACTTGAGCAAGATTGAAGCCAAAAATTGAAGAGTTTTCTTTCTTTTCTTGCCTTGAAGAAGTCGGCCAAGAGGAAGACAAAAATGAGGAATTTTGGTGAATTTTTAGTTATTTAAGTCAATTGGTAAGACATGGAATAGTAGTCAAATGGTCCACCCAATAGCCAAGTGACACTTGTCACTTAATTTAATGCTTGCCTAACTTTTGTCTCTCTCTCATACCAATCCACTTAACATCCTCTACTTATCTTTTAACACCCGATAAATTAATTCCAGTATCCAAAACTTAACCTAGTTGGCCGAATTTTTCCGAACTTTTCGCACTAGTGGGTCCCACGTCCGGTATATGCTCTTAATTTCTCGAAAACTATCTGATACTAGAAAATCATCCAAAAACTATATTTACTCATAAAAATTATTTTCCCAAATTCTCACATCAATAAAATGTGGAAAAACGTGCAATTATAAAAATAAAATAAAATCGAGTACTTTAAAACAAAATTACAGGCTCTCACACTTATACTTTTCAGGGCGTCACAATCTCCCCTCCTTAAAAGAATGTCATCCTCGACATTCCCTCTTGTACCAATCAAGTCAAGACATCCCGCAAAAATCACTCAAGCATTCCAAGTAAACACTAAGAGTAAAATCAAACCCACAGTCCGGCATCCTAAACTTCAAGCCTAGGATACACTACAGAGATCTGAAGCCTAAGCTCTGATACCAACTGTGACGGCCCAACCTCCCCCTAAGGCGAACCAGAGGGTTCGGCGGGCCGCCTGCCCAGCGCTCGCCGGGACTCAGTCGCTCACTACAGTCCTCAAACAAATGTAAGATAAATCTCAATATAACTCAAATGAATTACAAGATAAATCTCAAATATTACATCAAATTCTCCACTAATAATTACATATCAAAAGCGAAGCGTCCATGCTTCCACTGCGCCACTCTGATCCATGATCCAACTATTACACAAGAGGAAGTCCAAATTCAAAGTACACATGAGATAATTCATCCGATCACAGGAATAAGTACTACAAGCTTTCCTTCGCCTTGAGCCCTGTGGAGGGGAATAAAATATTTTTGGGGTGAGCTAGAAGCTCAGCGAGTAACCAGTAAAATCAGTCATCAAATCGGTTTAACAATAGTTCATTTCAATGATGTCATAAATCAATGATGTCATAATTCAAATGATAAGTCCAGAAACAATTACAACATTTTACAAAACATTAAATATGGAGTATCAATAATTCAAGAAACATTTACAATGGAAAGCGATAGTAACATTCATGAAAAGGATACGGGCCCACATGGAGCCAAATATTCGCGCGCTCGCTCGTTCTCCTGCCATTTCCCCTTATTCCTCCAATTATTTGAAAATTTCATTTTGTGAATAAACCCTCGTTTGTTCGTTCATTTGTTCATTTCATTCACCCTTTCCTGGACATTGTCCAGGCTCCACCAACCTCCACCAACCTACAAAGGTAATACTCGAGTATACCAAAACGTTCACCCAGGTCACCATATCGCCCGACCGAGTCCGCTTCTGGCTCGAATCGATCGATAACAAGGGGCAGTGGCCAGTTCAGCCAAAAGGCTTACATTCATGCGCAACTAGCATTTAATCATTAATCATTGAAAATTTCACATTTATTTAGGTCGAGTGCGATAAAGTACACACTCGCCTAGAAAACTCGTTTTAACAATCATTGAAAGCACTTAACACATTATCAATCAATATCAACAAGCCAATAAGTCAAGGAAATATAACAAACCAGGAACACTCACATGCAAGCACGCATGATATGCCAGAAAACAGTTCAAAAGTAAATAATGCAGGAAAACAGTTCAAAAGTAACTTTGGAAAAAGTTCAAAAGTAAATAATGCAGGAAACGGTTCATAAATAACTTTAGAAATAGTTTGAGGTCACTCACCTCCATGGCTCAGAAATCATCCATCATATAACATTGCCTTGCGCAAATCCAAGTCTTAGATCACAAACTCAATGCAAACAAATCCCTTCAAAGTTCGGACAGCACTTCCCCTGAATTTGCTAACTTTTCCAGCCATCATGGCTCCATTATTTCCTCAGCCAGTCCCAAAGTCACACGAAATATAAATTCTTCACAACGGCCGTTCAATAGGCTCCCAATAGTACAAGTACAATTCAAGCTCTAAAATATTCCAATAAGCAGAATAAGACTCGATTACAAGTCATAAACCAATTCCAAATACCACCAAAATAGGGCTCCATAAGAATGTATAAGCACTAGAGTAAACCAGGAAAAATCCGGAAATGATTTAGCTTTAACCCTGAAAAAAAACAGTTTTTGACGTCATTTTACGGTAATGGTACAAAAAGCGTTACGATTGTCGGAAGAAGGTGCAAGATACACCGTTTCGAAGCTAAGAGATAGGGCTACAATATTGAAGAAGGTCACTCAACCCAGTTCCGAGTGTAACCAGGTCAAAAATGCAAGATACTACACCAGAACCGCAAAAACAGATTCACAGAACGCATTCTAGCGGAAACATCATAAATCAGGCTACCTAAGTCCAAATTCAGAAATTCCAAAACCATCTAAAAGATAAGAAACAGGGTTAAATTTCATGAGAAGACCTCAACAACCAATTCGGAAGTAATTCCAGCCAAAACAACCAATTACAGGCGCAATTCTTACATTCTGGTAAAACCAGGACAGCAAGGGTAATTCCGTCTTTTCTCATTCTACGCTACTCCGATTGACCTGAAATTTTGTAGGCACATCTAAAATGTCATTCCCTACAACTTTCATGTTTTAATCCAAGGCCAATTGGGCCTCTAACTAGGAGCTATAAATTCGGGCAGAATGTATTCATCATAACCCTAACTTTCCAAAATTTCTTCCAAAACAGAAATTGGTTGCAATTAACCACTTTTCCCACCTCCTAGAGTCATTATATACCATTTCCAATCATCATATATTGCCACACAATCATGTTCATATTAAAACAGAAAAATCCCCAAAAATTATAAAACTTCATCATTTCAACCACAAATCAAGAAATAATCCATAAACTTGCATCTCATACTACCACTAATCATGATTTAAGCATCAATTAAGGGAGGAGGGTGGTTCTTCACAACTCACCTTAGAAACAAGAGAGAGGGAGCAATAGGTCCTCTTAGCTTTCCACATAACTCCACAAATCAACTCACAAACACTAAGTGAAGAGGTTTTATGGAGAGATTGCAAGATTAAATGGTTAGATTGTTGAACTTGAGCAAGATTGAAGCCAAAAATTGAAGAGTTTTCTTTCTTTTCTTGCCTTGAAGAAGTCGGCCAAGAGGAAGACAAAAATGAGGAATTTTGGTGAATTTTTAGTTATTTAAGTCAATTGGTAAGACATGGAATAGTAGTCAAATGGTCCACCCAATAGCCAAGTGACACTTGTCACTTAATTTAATGCTTGCCTAACTTTTGTCTCTCTCTCATACCAATCCACTTAACATCCTCTACTTATCTTTTAACACCCGATAAATTAATTCCAGTATCCAAAACTTAACCTAGTTGGCCGAATTTTTCTGAACTTTTCGCACTAGTGGGTCCCACGTCCGGTATATGCTCTTAATTTCTCGAAAACTATCTGATACTAGAAAATCATCCAAAAACTATATTTACTCATAAAAATTATTTTCCCAAATTCTCACATCAATAAAATGTGGAAAAACGTGCAATTATAAAAATAAAATAAAATCGAGTACTTTAAAACAAAATTACAGGCTCTCACACTTATACTTTTCAGGGCGTCACAATCTCCCCTCCTTAAAAGAATGTCATCCTCGACATTCCCTCTTGTACCAATCAAGTCAAGACATCCCGCAAAAATCACTCAAGCATTCCAAGTAAACACTAAGAGTAAAATCAAACCCACAGTCCGGCATCCTAAACTTCAAGCCTAGGATACACTACAGAGATCTGAAGCCTAAGCTCTGATACCAACTGTGACGGCCCAACCTCCCCCTAAGGCGAACCAGAGGGTTCGGCGGGCCGCCTGCCCAGCGCTCGCCGGGACTCAGTCGCTCACTACAGTCCTCAAACAAATGTAAGATAAATCTCAATATAACTCAAATGAATTACAAGATAAATCTCAAATATTACATCAAATTCTCCACTAATAATTACATATCAAAAGCGAAGCGTCCATGCTTCCACTGCGCCACTCTGATCCATGATCCAACTATTACACAAGAGGAAGTCCAAATTCAAAGTACACATGAGATAATTCATCCGATCACAGGAATAAGTACTACAAGCTTTCCTTCGCCTTGAGCCCTGTGGAGGGGAATAAAATATTTTTGGGGTGAGCTAGAAGCTCAGCGAGTAACCAGTAAAATCAGTCATCAAATCGGTTTAACAATAGTTCATTTCAATGATGTCATAAATCAATGATGTCATAATTCAAATGATAAGTCCAGAAACAATTACAACATTTTACAAAACATTAAATATGGAGTATCAATAATTCAAGAAACATTTACAATGGAAAGCGATAGTAACATTCATGAAAAGGATACGGGCCCACATGGAGCCAAATATTCGCGCGCTCGCTCGTTCTCCTGCCATTTCCCCTTATTCCTCCAATTATTTGAAAATTTCATTTTGTGAATAAACCCTCGTTTGTTCGTTCATTTGTTCATTTCATTCACCCTTTCCTGGACATTGTCCAGGCTCCACCAACCTCCACCAACCTACAAAGGTAATACTCGAGTATACCAAAACGTTCACCCAGGTCACCATATCGCCCGACCGAGTCCGCTTCTGGCTCGAATCGATCGATAACAAGGGGCAGTGGCCAGTTCAGCCAAAAGGCTTACATTCATGCGCAACTAGCATTTAATCATTAATCATTGAAAATTTCACATTTATTTAGGTCGAGTGCGATAAAGTACACACTCGCCTAGAAAACTCGTTTTAACAATCATTGAAAGCACTTAACACATTATCAATCAATATCAACAAGCCAATAAGTCAAGGAAATATAACAAACCAGGAACACTCACATGCAAGCACGCATGATATGCCAGAAAACAGTTCAAAAGTAAATAATGCAGGAAAACAGTTCAAAAGTAACTTTGGAAAAAGTTCAAAAGTAAATAATGCAGGAAACGGTTCATAAATAACTTTAGAAATAGTTTGAGGTCACTCACCTCCATGGCTCAGAAATCATCCATCATATAACATTGCCTTGCGCAAATCCAAGTCTTAGATCACAAACTCAATGCAAACAAATCCCTTCAAAGTTCGGACAGCACTTCCCCTGAATTTGCTAACTTTTCCAGCCATCATGGCTCCATTATTTCCTCAGCCAGTCCCAAAGTCACACGAAATATAAATTCTTCACAACGGCCGTTCAATAGGCTCCCAATAGTACAAGTACAATTCAAGCTCTAAAATATTCCAATAAGCAGAATAAGACTCGATTACAAGTCATAAACCAATTCCAAATACCACCAAAATAGGGCTCCATAAGAATGTATAAGCACTAGAGTAAACCAGGAAAAATCCGGAAATGATTTAGCTTTAACCCTGAAAAAAAACAGTTTTTGACGTCATTTTACGGTAATGGTACAAAAAGCGTTACGATTGTCGGAAGAAGGTGCAAGATACACCGTTTCGAAGCTAAGAGATAGGGCTACAATATTGAAGAAGGTCACTCAACCCAGTTCCGAGTGTAACCAGGTCAAAAATGCAAGATACTACACCAGAACCGCAAAAACAGATTCACAGAACGCATTCTAGCGGAAACATCATAAATCAGGCTACCTAAGTCCAAATTCAGAAATTCCAAAACCATCTAAAAGATAAGAAACAGGGTTAAATTTCATGAGAAGACCTCAACAACCAATTCGGAAGTAATTCCAGCCAAAACAACCAATTACAGGCGCAATTCTTACATTCTGGTAAAACCAGGACAGCAAGGGTAATTCCGTCTTTTCTCATTCTACGCTACTCCGATTGACCTGAAATTTTGTAGGCACATCTAAAATGTCATTCCCTACAACTTTCATGTTTTAATCCAAGGCCAATTGGGCCTCTAACTAGGAGCTATAAATTCGGGCAGAATGTATTCATCATAACCCTAACTTTCCAAAATTTCTTCCAAAACAGAAATTGGTTGCAATTAACCACTTTTCCCACCTCCTAGAGTCATTATATACCATTTCCAATCATCATATATTGCCACACAATCATGTTCATATTAAAACAGAAAAATCCCCAAAAATTATAAAACTTCATCATTTCAACCACAAATCAAGAAATAATCCATAAACTTGCATCTCATACTACCACTAATCATGATTTAAGCATCAATTAAGGGAGGAGGGTGGTTCTTCACAACTCACCTTAGAAACAAGAGAGAGGGAGCAATAGGTCCTCTTAGCTTTCCACATAACTCCACAAATCAACTCACAAACACTAAGTGAAGAGGTTTTATGGAGAGATTGCAAGATTAAATGGTTAGATTGTTGAACTTGAGCAAGATTGAAGCCAAAAATTGAAGAGTTTTCTTTCTTTTCTTGCCTTGAAGAAGTCGGCCAAGAGGAAGACAAAAATGAGGAATTTTGGTGAATTTTTAGTTATTTAAGTCAATTGGTAAGACATGGAATAGTAGTCAAATGGTCCACCCAATAGCCAAGTGACACTTGTCACTTAATTTAATGCTTGCCTAACTTTTGTCTCTCTCTCATACCAATCCACTTAACATCCTCTACTTATCTTTTAACACCCGATAAATTAATTCCAGTATCCAAAACTTAACCTAGTTGGCCGAATTTTTCCGAACTTTTCGCACTAGTGGGTCCCACGTCCGGTATATGCTCTTAATTTCTCGAAAACTATCTGATACTAGAAAATCATCCAAAAACTATATTTACTCATAAAAATTATTTTCCCAAATTCTCACATCAATAAAATGTGGAAAAACGTGCAATTATAAAAATAAAATAAAATCGAGTACTTTAAAACAAAATTACAGGCTCTCACACTTATACTTTTCAGGGCGTCACAATCTCCCCTCCTTAAAAGAATGTCATCCTCGACATTCCCTCTTGTACCAATCAAGTCAAGACATCCCGCAAAAATCACTCAAGCATTCCAAGTAAACACTAAGAGTAAAATCAAACCCACAGTCCGGCATCCTAAACTTCAAGCCTAGGATACACTACAGAGATCTGAAGCCTAAGCTCTGATACCAACTGTGACGGCCCAACCTCCCCCTAAGGCGAACCAGAGGGTTCGGCGGGCCGCCTGCCCAGCGCTCGCCGGGACTCAGTCGCTCACTACAGTCCTCAAACAAATGTAAGATAAATCTCAATATAACTCAAATGAATTACAAGATAAATCTCAAATATTACATCAAATTCTCCACTAATAATTACATATCAAAAGCGAAGCGTCCATGCTTCCACTGCGCCACTCTGATCCATGATCCAACTATTACACAAGAGGAAGTCCAAATTCAAAGTACACATGAGATAATTCATCCGATCACAGGAATAAGTACTACAAGCTTTCCTTCGCCTTGAGCCCTGTGGAGGGGAATAAAATATTTTTGGGGTGAGCTAGAAGCTCAGCGAGTAACCAGTAAAATCAGTCATCAAATCGGTTTAACAATAGTTCATTTCAATGATGTCATAAATCAATGATGTCATAATTCAAATGATAAGTCCAGAAACAATTACAACATTTTACAAAACATTAAATATGGAGTATCAATAATTCAAGAAACATTTACAATGGAAAGCGATAGTAACATTCATGAAAAGGATACGGGCCCACATGGAGCCAAATATTCGCGCGCTCGCTCGTTCTCCTGCCATTTCCCCTTATTCCTCCAATTATTTGAAAATTTCATTTTGTGAATAAACCCTCGTTTGTTCGTTCATTTGTTCATTTCATTCACCCTTTCCTGGACATTGTCCAGGCTCCACCAACCTCCACCAACCTACAAAGGTAATACTCGAGTATACCAAAACGTTCACCCAGGTCACCATATCGCCCGACCGAGTCCGCTTCTGGCTCGAATCGATCGATAACAAGGGGCAGTGGCCAGTTCAGCCAAAAGGCTTACATTCATGCGCAACTAGCATTTAATCATTAATCATTGAAAATTTCACATTTATTTAGGTCGAGTGCGATAAAGTACACACTCGCCTAGAAAACTCGTTTTAACAATCATTGAAAGCACTTAACACATTATCAATCAATATCAACAAGCCAATAAGTCAAGGAAATATAACAAACCAGGAACACTCACATGCAAGCACGCATGATATGCCAGAAAACAGTTCAAAAGTAAATAATGCAGGAAAACAGTTCAAAAGTAACTTTGGAAAAAGTTCAAAAGTAAATAATGCAGGAAACGGTTCATAAATAACTTTAGAAATAGTTTGAGGTCACTCACCTCCATGGCTCAGAAATCATCCATCATATAACATTGCCTTGCGCAAATCCAAGTCTTAGATCACAAACTCAATGCAAACAAATCCCTTCAAAGTTCGGACAGCACTTCCCCTGAATTTGCTAACTTTTCCAGCCATCATGGCTCCATTATTTCCTCAGCCAGTCCCAAAGTCACACGAAATATAAATTCTTCACAACGGCCGTTCAATAGGCTCCCAATAGTACAAGTACAATTCAAGCTCTAAAATATTCCAATAAGCAGAATAAGACTCGATTACAAGTCATAAACCAATTCCAAATACCACCAAAATAGGGCTCCATAAGAATGTATAAGCACTAGAGTAAACCAGGAAAAATCCGGAAATGATTTAGCTTTAACCCTGAAAAAAAACAGTTTTTGACGTCATTTTACGGTAATGGTACAAAAAGCGTTACGATTGTCGGAAGAAGGTGCAAGATACACCGTTTCGAAGCACAGATTTGACATTGTTTTGCGTAACGGACACAATCGAGGCTACGCTTATCGGATTGGGATACAATTTATACCATTTCGAAGCTAAGATAAAGGGCTACGACCTTGATGAAGACCACTCAGTCCAGTTCGTAGTGCATCCAGGTAAAAATTCCATTGTACAAAACCAGAATCTCACAAACGGGTTAGCTAACCGCACTATGGTGAAACGATAATAACTCAGGCTACCGAAGTCCAATCAATGTGATTCCATGGGCGTTGGAAAGCTAAGACATAGCACTACAACGTTTTTGTTTTAGCGAACTTCTAATTCTGTACGGATCAGGGTGAACGGATGAGGTCAGTTTGGTGAAATGTCAAAACTGTCCCTAACATTCTGCCTATGGCAGTCAGGGGTATTTCGGTCTTTTCACAGGTTACGTTACTCCGATTTTGGTGAAATTTTACAGGAACCTATAAAAAATGATTATCTATAACTTTTATGTTTTATTCTAAGCCTAATTTGGCCTCTAACATGGTGAACTGAAACCGGACAGAACAGGGTACATACTAACTTCAATTCTGGAAATTTGCTACAATCAAGATATAAATCTCATTTTTAGCTTGAAACCATCACTACCACCTCTTATACCAACATATATACATCATACACCATCCATAAAACAAGTATGAGGAGGGTATCATTCAAACCCTAACTCAATTGAATCGTTCCAATCATCCAAAATCACTTGATATAAGCATTATTATAACCACAAATACAAGCTACTAAGCAACTCCAACATGATTAAAGGACAAAGAAAAGTATGGGCAGCCATATTACCTCTAAACAAAGCTTTCTAGAGTTATCCTCCACTTCCCCTTAAAATTTTTGGTTCCTTAAGCTTCCCAAGCTCCCAAACTAGTGATTAATCGGTTTAGTTTTTCTTGTTTTCACTCAAAATGGTTCAAATTCATGATGGATTGAAGTTGTTTCTCTTGCTCTCTCTCTCTCCCTTAAGGTCGGCCAAACCAGGGAAAAATGGTGAAGAAATGGAGCCAATGTGAAGATAAGAAGCAAAGAAAATTGGCTTGGTCAAAGGTCTTGGATTGGTGCCACTTGTCACCACCAATTTCCATCTCAAATTATTTTCTTTTCTCTTGTTTTTGAGTCAATAATTTCGGCTGCCATAAGGGATATTTTGGGGCTGATATTAATCAATTAATAGCAAGGAGATTAAGTTAATAAAGTAGTGTTCAAGTGGTGCACTCACTCGGTAACAAACGGTACCCGTCGGTTCAACCTGTTTTTTCTTAAATCGCGTATACTCGGGTTTTAACTTATAATTCACTAACTTTTTATTATCACTTCTAATCACACACTTAATATCATCTAAAACTCACTCTGAATCACCAAATTTAGTACACTCTCCGTACCGAATGGTCATAATACGAAAAGGCGTGAAAACTCTAGTTTGTGATAACTTGAAAACGAAAAGGGAAAACCCTTAATTCTATGTTCATTTGCAATTATTGTGGGGTGATTGGGTAGTAGGGCCGCAGGGCCATTATAAAGTAATCTTTTCCAAATAAAAAGGAATTTTTAAGAAAAATGTGAGGGATTTTAGAATTTCATTGATTACAATTAGGGTTTCAATTAAAAAAGAGATTTAAGAAAACCGATTAGCCACAAGTAAACTAGGGTTTTTTTATTAAAATTTCAAGTGTCCAACAACAAAAAAATTATGTTTTAAAACAAGACAAAAAAATAAATCGAAATTTTAAAAGAACGAGGGAAAAACATTGTCCTAACATTCGGGGTATCGAAATAACAAGTCAGAGTAACGGCCCTAGCGAAAATTCCCTACAGAGTCCATGGGGTCTATTGCATCCATCGGCCCCGCGCCACCAGCCCTAGGTAGCGCCTCGGCAGCCTTATCTAAAAGAACTTCTCAGTCTAACATAATACTCCGGGCTCTCTGTCTCATCTGCCCCTTCAAAGCGAAGAGGTGACGGTGGGTCTCCTCAAACTGACGACCAAGGGTATGCGTCCGCTCCTCCTCAGCTCGTAACCCCGTCTCGAAGTCACGCAGGCGTATGGCTTGTGCATGACTCATCCCTCTGGCCTCATCCAACTATGCCCTCAAAGTGTCAACCGTCCTACCTAGGCGACGACGCTCGTTATCTATAGCCATAACAATCTCATCCGGGTATCCATACGTATGTCGACACTCACACGATCGATTCATTTGATCGAAGGGAGAATATAGCCTATAGGGTTCCCCGACCCTCCTCTGATATCTATGGACTCGTCGGCGCACCATCCGGTTCACCGGCCCGCCTATACCCGTAGCTCGTGCTCCGGCACCGCTAGGTCCACCGGTATTGCTAGGTCCACCAGCCTCCATACCTACACAACAGAATATTACCTAATCAATTCTCCGGCATTTCATCTTAATAGATACGATTCAATTTAAAGACAATCGAATACTTACATGTTCTATAACACATTTCCCAACTACCCAAGTCTTCTAACCTAGGAGCTCTGATACCACCTGTGACGACCCCACCATATCCAGAGGCGTACCAAAGGGCTTAGAGGATCGCCTGCCTAGCTCGTGCCAGGACTCAATACTTAAAGTGGAAAAATCGATTTCACGCTAAAAGAAAGTTCTATTTACTCTATTACATCTTTAAAAGTTGTACAAACTATTACATCAAGTCATACATACCACTAGTACCAGAAAGTAAACCCTAGAAAAGCTAGTGACTATAACCATCACAACCAAAATATACATCTTACTCGTCAGCCTATAATAAGTACTAGGGCAAATCAATTATTCTTTAAACCAAAAGTCTATACACCTTCCTGAACTTTGCCCGCGTCGGCCCCTGCTAAGGAAAACAAATGGAACAGGGTAAGCTATATGCTTAGTGAATAATCAGGGGTAAAAATGTAAAATCACATCCAAATAAACAAGTAAACAGAAAGGTAACATCACAATGGTAGGATACGGGTGGCTCCAAAGCCAGTTCAATTCCCCGAGCTTGAACGCCTGTTGACACTCCATCAACCAAAGTACTCATGGTCCGTAGACTCCACTTACTTTCCCTGTTCACCTCATCAACCCCCGCTGGCCAGTCAACAGCACACAGCAGCTCGAGCGAAACAAAATCACTTAGCTTTAATCAAAGCTTTAACAAAGGACGAAATCCCAAGGTTAGCATGGAACTTGTGACGGCCCCACCTCCCCCTAAGGCGAACCAGAGGGTTCGGCGGGCCGCCTGCCCAACTCTCGCCAGGACTCAGTCGCTCACTACAGTCCTCAAACAAATATAAGATAAATCTCAATATAACTCAAATGAATTACAAGATAAATCTCAAATATTACATCAAATTCTCCACTAATAATTACATATCAAAAGCGAAGCGTCCATGCTTCCACTGCGCCACTCTGATCCATGATCCAACTATTACACAAGAGGAAGTCCAAATTCAAAGTACACATGAGATAATTCATCCGATCACAGGAATAAGTACTACAAGCCTTCCTTCGCCTTGAGCCCTGTGGAGGGGAATAAAATATTTTTGGGGTGAGCTAGAAGCTCAGCGAGTAACCAGTAAAATCAGTCATCAAATCGGTTTAACAATAGTTCATTTCAATGATGTCATAAATCAATGATGTCATAATTCAAATGATAAGTCCAGAAACAATTACAACATTTACAAAACATTAAATATGGAGTATCAATAATTCAAGAAACATTTACAATGGAAAGCGATAGTAACATTCATGAAAAGGATACGGGCCCACATGGAGCCAAATATTCGCGCGCTCGCTCGTTCTCCTGTCATTTCCCCTTATTCCTCCAATTATTTGAAAATTTCATTTTGTGAATAAACCCTCGTTTGTTCGTTCATTTGTTCATTTCATTCACCCTTTCCTGGACATTGTCCAGGCTCCACCAACCTCCACCAACCTACAAAGGTAATACTCGAGTATACCAAAACGTTCACCCAGGTCACCATATCGCCCGACCGAGTCCGCTTCTGGCTCGAGTCGATCGGTAACAAGGGACAGTGGCCAGTTCAGCCAAAAGGCTTACATTCATGCGCAACTAGCATTTAATCATTAATCATTAAAAATTTCACATTTATTTAGGTCGAGTGCGATAAAGTACACACTCGCCTAGAAAACTCGTTTTAACAATCATTGAAAGCACTTAACACATTATCAATCAATATCAACAAGCCAATAAGTCAAGGAAATATAACAAACCAGGAACACTCACATGCAAGCACGCATGATATGCAAGAAAACAGTTCAAAAGTAAATAATGCAGGAAAACAGTTCAAAAGTAACTTTGGAAAAAGTTCAAAAGTAAATAATGCAGGAAACGGTTCATAAATAACTTTAGAAATAGTTTGAGGTCACTCACCTCCATGGCTCAGAAATCATCCATCATATAACATTGCCTTGCGCAAATCCAAGTCTTAGATCACAAACTCAATGCAAACAAATCCCTTCAAAGTTCGGACAGCACTTCCCCTGAATTTGCTAACTTTTCCAGCCATCATGGCTCCATTATTTCCTCAGCCAGTCCCAAAGTCACACGAAATATAAATTCTTCACAACGGCCGTTCAATAGGCTCCCAATAGTACAAGTACAATTCAAGCTCTAAAATATTCCAATAAGCACAATAAGACTCGATTACAAGTCATAAACCAATTCCAAATACCACCAAAATAGGGCTCCATAAGAATGTATAAGCACTAGAGTAAACCAGGAAAAATCCGGAAATGATTTAGCTTTAACCCTGAAAAAAAACAGTTTTTGACGTCATTTTACGGTAATGGTACAAAAAGCGTTACGATTGTCGGAAGAAGGTGCAAGATACACCGTTTCGAAGCTAAGAGATAGGGCTACAATATTGAAGAAGGTCACTCAACCCAGTTCCGAGTGTAACCAGGTCAAAAATGCAAGATACTACACCAGAACCGCAAAAACAGATTCACAGAACGCATTCTAGCGGAAACATCATAAATCAGGCTACCTAAGTCCAAATTCAGAAATTCCAAAACCATCTAAAAGATAAGAAACAGGGTTAAATTTCATGAGAAGACCTCAACAACCAATTCGGAAGTAATTCCAGCCAAAACAACCAATTACAGGCGCAATTCTTACATTCTGGTAAAACCAGGACAGCAAGGGTAATTCCGTCTTTTCTCATTCTACGCTACTCCGATTGACCTGAAATTTTGTAGGCACATCTAAAATGTCATTCCCTACAACTTTCATGTTTTAATCCAAGGCCAATTGGGCCTCTAACTAGGAGCTATAAATTCGGGCAGAATGTATTCATCATAACCCTAACTTTCCAAAATTTCTTCCAAAACAGAAATTGGTTGCAATTAACCACTTTTCCCACCTCCTAGAGTCATTATATACCATTTCCAATCATCATATATTGCCACACAATCATGTACATATTAAAACAGAAAAATCCCCAAAAATTATAAAACTTCATCATTTCAACCACAAATCAAGAAATAATCCATAAACTTGCATCTCATACTACCACTAATCATGATTTAAGCATCAATTAAGGGAGGAGGGTGGTTCTTCACAACTCACCTTAGAAACAAGAGAGAGGGAGCAATAGGTCCTCTTAGCTTTCCACATAACTCCACAAATCAACTCACAAACACTAAGTGAAGAGGTTTTATGGAGAGATTGCAAGATTAAATGGTTAGATTGTTGAACTTGAGCAAGATTGAAGCCAAAAATTGAAGAGTTTTCTTTCTTTTCTTGCCTTGAAGAAGTCGGCCAAGAGGAAGACAAAAATGAGGAATTTTGGTGAATTTTTAGTTATTTAAGTCAATTGGTAAGACATGGAATAGTAGTCAAATGGTCCACCCAATAGCCAAGTGACACTTGTCACTTAATTTAATGCTTGCCTAACTTTTGTCTCTCTCTCATACCAATCCACTTAACATCCTCTACTTATCTTTTAACACCCGATAAATTAATTCCAGTATCCAAAACTTAACCTAGTTGGCCGAATTTTTCCGAACTTTTCGCACTAGTGGGTCCCACGTCCGGTATATGCTCTTAATTTCTCGAAAACTATCTGATACTAGAAAATCATCCAAAAACTATATTTACTCATAAAAATTATTTTCCCAAATTCTCACATCAATAAAATGTGGAAAAACGTGCAATTATAAAAATAAAATAAAATCGAGTACTTTAAAACAAAATTACAGGCTCTCACACTTATACTTTTCAGGGCGTCACAATCTCCCCTCCTTAAAAGAATGTCATCCTCGACATTCCCTCTTGTACCAATCAAGTCAAGACATCCCGCAAAAATCACTCAAGCATTCCAAGTAAACACTAAGAGTAAAATCAAACCCACAGTCCGGCATCCTAAACTTCAAGCCTAGGATACACTACAGAGATCTGAAGCCTAAGCTCTGATACCAACTGTGACGGCCCAACCTCCCCCTAAGGCGAACCAGAGGGTTCGGCGGGCCGCCTGCCCAGCGCTCGCCGGGACTCAGTCGCTCACTACAGTCCTCAAACAAATGTAAGATAAATCTCAATATAACTCAAATGAATTACAAGATAAATCTCAAATATTACATCAAATTCTCCACTAATAATTACATATCAAAAGCGAAGCGTCCATGCTTCCACTGCGCCACTCTGATCCATGATCCAACTATTACACAAGAGGAAGTCCAAATTCAAAGTACACATGAGATAATTCATCCGATCACAGGAATAAGTACTACAAGCTTTCCTTCGCCTTGAGCCCTGTGGAGGGGAATAAAATATTTTTGGGGTGAGCTAGAAGCTCAGCGAGTAACCAGTAAAATCAGTCATCAAATCGGTTTAACAATAGTTCATTTCAATGATGTCATAAATCAATGATGTCATAATTCAAATGATAAGTCCAGAAACAATTACAACATTTTACAAAACATTAAATATGGAGTATCAATAATTCAAGAAACATTTACAATGGAAAGCGATAGTAACATTCATGAAAAGGATACGGGCCCACATGGAGCCAAATATTCGCGCGCTCGCTCGTTCTCCTGCCATTTCCCCTTATTCCTCCAATTATTTGAAAATTTCATTTTGTGAATAAACCCTCGTTTGTTCGTTCATTTGTTCATTTCATTCACCCTTTCCTGGACATTGTCCAGGCTCCACCAACCTCCACCAACCTACAAAGGTAATACTCGAGTATACCAAAACGTTCACCCAGGTCACCATATCGCCCGACCGAGTCCGCTTCTGGCTCGAATCGATCGATAACAAGGGGCAGTGGCCAGTTCAGCCAAAAGGCTTACATTCATGCGCAACTAGCATTTAATCATTAATCATTGAAAATTTCACATTTATTTAGGTCGAGTGCGATAAAGTACACACTCGCCTAGAAAACTCGTTTTAACAATCATTGAAAGCACTTAACACATTATCAATCAATATCAACAAGCCAATAAGTCAAGGAAATATAACAAACCAGGAACACTCACATGCAAGCACGCATGATATGCCAGAAAACAGTTCAAAAGTAAATAATGCAGGAAAACAGTTCAAAAGTAACTTTGGAAAAAGTTCAAAAGTAAATAATGCAGGAAACGGTTCATAAATAACTTTAGAAATAGTTTGAGGTCACTCACCTCCATGGCTCAGAAATCATCCATCATATAACATTGCCTTGCGCAAATCCAAGTCTTAGATCACAAACTCAATGCAAACAAATCCCTTCAAAGTTCGGACAGCACTTCCCCTGAATTTGCTAACTTTTCCAGCCATCATGGCTCCATTATTTCCTCAGCCAGTCCCAAAGTCACACGAAATATAAATTCTTCACAACGGCCGTTCAATAGGCTCCCAATAGTACAAGTACAATTCAAGCTCTAAAATATTCCAATAAGCAGAATAAGACTCGATTACAAGTCATAAACCAATTCCAAATACCACCAAAATAGGGCTCCATAAGAATGTATAAGCACTAGAGTAAACCAGGAAAAATCCGGAAATGATTTAGCTTTAACCCTGAAAAAAAACAGTTTTTGACGTCATTTTACGGTAATGGTACAAAAAGCGTTACGATTGTCGGAAGAAGGTGCAAGATACACCGTTTCGAAGCTAAGAGATAGGGCTACAATATTGAAGAAGGTCACTCAACCCAGTTCCGAGTGTAACCAGGTCAAAAATGCAAGATACTACACCAGAACCGCAAAAACAGATTCACAGAACGCATTCTAGCGGAAACATCATAAATCAGGCTACCTAAGTCCAAATTCAGAAATTCCAAAACCATCTAAAAGATAAGAAACAGGGTTAAATTTCATGAGAAGACCTCAACAACCAATTCGGAAGTAATTCCAGCCAAAACAACCAATTACAGGCGCAATTCTTACATTCTGGTAAAACCAGGACAGCAAGGGTAATTCCGTCTTTTCTCATTCTACGCTACTCCGATTGACCTGAAATTTTGTAGGCACATCTAAAATGTCATTCCCTACAACTTTCATGTTTTAATCCAAGGCCAATTGGGCCTCTAACTAGGAGCTATAAATTCGGGCAGAATGTATTCATCATAACCCTAACTTTCCAAAATTTCTTCCAAAACAGAAATTGGTTGCAATTAACCACTTTTCCCACCTCCTAGAGTCATTATATACCATTTCCAATCATCATATATTGCCACACAATCATGTTCATATTAAAACAGAAAAATCCCCAAAAATTATAAAACTTCATCATTTCAACCACAAATCAAGAAATAATCCATAAACTTGCATCTCATACTACCACTAATCATGATTTAAGCATCAATTAAGGGAGGAGGGTGGTTCTTCACAACTCACCTTAGAAACAAGAGAGAGGGAGCAATAGGTCCTCTTAGCTTTCCACATAACTCCACAAATCAACTCACAAACACTAAGTGAAGAGGTTTTATGGAGAGATTGCAAGATTAAATGGTTAGATTGTTGAACTTGAGCAAGATTGAAGCCAAAAATTGAAGAGTTTTCTTTCTTTTCTTGCCTTGAAGAAGTCGGCCAAGAGGAAGACAAAAATGAGGAATTTTGGTGAATTTTTAGTTATTTAAGTCAATTGGTAAGACATGGAATAGTAGTCAAATGGTCCACCCAATAGCCAAGTGACACTTGTCACTTAATTTAATGCTTGCCTAACTTTTGTCTCTCTCTCATACCAATCCACTTAACATCCTCTACTTATCTTTTAACACCCGATAAATTAATTCCAGTATCCAAAACTTAACCTAGTTGGCCGAATTTTTCTGAACTTTTCGCACTAGTGGGTCCCACGTCCGGTATATGCTCTTAATTTCTCGAAAACTATCTGATACTAGAAAATCATCCAAAAACTATATTTACTCATAAAAATTATTTTCCCAAATTCTCACATCAATAAAATGTGGAAAAACGTGCAATTATAAAAATAAAATAAAATCGAGTACTTTAAAACAAAATTACAGGCTCTCACACTTATACTTTTCAGGGCGTCACAATCTCCCCTCCTTAAAAGAATGTCATCCTCGACATTCCCTCTTGTACCAATCAAGTCAAGACATCCCGCAAAAATCACTCAAGCATTCCAAGTAAACACTAAGAGTAAAATCAAACCCACAGTCCGGCATCCTAAACTTCAAGCCTAGGATACACTACAGAGATCTGAAGCCTAAGCTCTGATACCAACTGTGACGGCCCAACCTCCCCCTAAGGCGAACCAGAGGGTTCGGCGGGCCGCCTGCCCAGCGCTCGCCGGGACTCAGTCGCTCACTACAGTCCTCAAACAAATGTAAGATAAATCTCAATATAACTCAAATGAATTACAAGATAAATCTCAAATATTACATCAAATTCTCCACTAATAATTACATATCAAAAGCGAAGCGTCCATGCTTCCACTGCGCCACTCTGATCCATGATCCAACTATTACACAAGAGGAAGTCCAAATTCAAAGTACACATGAGATAATTCATCCGATCACAGGAATAAGTACTACAAGCTTTCCTTCGCCTTGAGCCCTGTGGAGGGGAATAAAATATTTTTGGGGTGAGCTAGAAGCTCAGCGAGTAACCAGTAAAATCAGTCATCAAATCGGTTTAACAATAGTTCATTTCAATGATGTCATAAATCAATGATGTCATAATTCAAATGATAAGTCCAGAAACAATTACAACATTTTACAAAACATTAAATATGGAGTATCAATAATTCAAGAAACATTTACAATGGAAAGCGATAGTAACATTCATGAAAAGGATACGGGCCCACATGGAGCCAAATATTCGCGCGCTCGCTCGTTCTCCTGCCATTTCCCCTTATTCCTCCAATTATTTGAAAATTTCATTTTGTGAATAAACCCTCGTTTGTTCGTTCATTTGTTCATTTCATTCACCCTTTCCTGGACATTGTCCAGGCTCCACCAACCTCCACCAACCTACAAAGGTAATACTCGAGTATACCAAAACGTTCACCCAGGTCACCATATCGCCCGACCGAGTCCGCTTCTGGCTCGAATCGATCGATAACAAGGGGCAGTGGCCAGTTCAGCCAAAAGGCTTACATTCATGCGCAACTAGCATTTAATCATTAATCATTGAAAATTTCACATTTATTTAGGTCGAGTGCGATAAAGTACACACTCGCCTAGAAAACTCGTTTTAACAATCATTGAAAGCACTTAACACATTATCAATCAATATCAACAAGCCAATAAGTCAAGGAAATATAACAAACCAGGAACACTCACATGCAAGCACGCATGATATGCCAGAAAACAGTTCAAAAGTAAATAATGCAGGAAAACAGTTCAAAAGTAACTTTGGAAAAAGTTCAAAAGTAAATAATGCAGGAAACGGTTCATAAATAACTTTAGAAATAGTTTGAGGTCACTCACCTCCATGGCTCAGAAATCATCCATCATATAACATTGCCTTGCGCAAATCCAAGTCTTAGATCACAAACTCAATGCAAACAAATCCCTTCAAAGTTCGGACAGCACTTCCCCTGAATTTGCTAACTTTTCCAGCCATCATGGCTCCATTATTTCCTCAGCCAGTCCCAAAGTCACACGAAATATAAATTCTTCACAACGGCCGTTCAATAGGCTCCCAATAGTACAAGTACAATTCAAGCTCTAAAATATTCCAATAAGCAGAATAAGACTCGATTACAAGTCATAAACCAATTCCAAATACCACCAAAATAGGGCTCCATAAGAATGTATAAGCACTAGAGTAAACCAGGAAAAATCCGGAAATGATTTAGCTTTAACCCTGAAAAAAAACAGTTTTTGACGTCATTTTACGGTAATGGTACAAAAAGCGTTACGATTGTCGGAAGAAGGTGCAAGATACACCGTTTCGAAGCTAAGAGATAGGGCTACAATATTGAAGAAGGTCACTCAACCCAGTTCCGAGTGTAACCAGGTCAAAAATGCAAGATACTACACCAGAACCGCAAAAACAGATTCACAGAACGCATTCTAGCGGAAACATCATAAATCAGGCTACCTAAGTCCAAATTCAGAAATTCCAAAACCATCTAAAAGATAAGAAACAGGGTTAAATTTCATGAGAAGACCTCAACAACCAATTCGGAAGTAATTCCAGCCAAAACAACCAATTACAGGCGCAATTCTTACATTCTGGTAAAACCAGGACAGCAAGGGTAATTCCGTCTTTTCTCATTCTACGCTACTCCGATTGACCTGAAATTTTGTAGGCACATCTAAAATGTCATTCCCTACAACTTTCATGTTTTAATCCAAGGCCAATTGGGCCTCTAACTAGGAGCTATAAATTCGGGCAGAATGTATTCATCATAACCCTAACTTTCCAAAATTTCTTCCAAAACAGAAATTGGTTGCAATTAACCACTTTTCCCACCTCCTAGAGTCATTATATACCATTTCCAATCATCATATATTGCCACACAATCATGTTCATATTAAAACAGAAAAATCCCCAAAAATTATAAAACTTCATCATTTCAACCACAAATCAAGAAATAATCCATAAACTTGCATCTCATACTACCACTAATCATGATTTAAGCATCAATTAAGGGAGGAGGGTGGTTCTTCACAACTCACCTTAGAAACAAGAGAGAGGGAGCAATAGGTCCTCTTAGCTTTCCACATAACTCCACAAATCAACTCACAAACACTAAGTGAAGAGGTTTTATGGAGAGATTGCAAGATTAAATGGTTAGATTGTTGAACTTGAGCAAGATTGAAGCCAAAAATTGAAGAGTTTTCTTTCTTTTCTTGCCTTGAAGAAGTCGGCCAAGAGGAAGACAAAAATGAGGAATTTTGGTGAATTTTTAGTTATTTAAGTCAATTGGTAAGACATGGAATAGTAGTCAAATGGTCCACCCAATAGCCAAGTGACACTTGTCACTTAATTTAATGCTTGCCTAACTTTTGTCTCTCTCTCATACCAATCCACTTAACATCCTCTACTTATCTTTTAACACCCGATAAATTAATTCCAGTATCCAAAACTTAACCTAGTTGGCCGAATTTTTCCGAACTTTTCGCACTAGTGGGTCCCACGTCCGGTATATGCTCTTAATTTCTCGAAAACTATCTGATACTAGAAAATCATCCAAAAACTATATTTACTCATAAAAATTATTTTCCCAAATTCTCACATCAATAAAATGTGGAAAAACGTGCAATTATAAAAATAAAATAAAATCGAGTACTTTAAAACAAAATTACAGGCTCTCACACTTATACTTTTCAGGGCGTCACAATCTCCCCTCCTTAAAAGAATGTCATCCTCGACATTCCCTCTTGTACCAATCAAGTCAAGACATCCCGCAAAAATCACTCAAGCATTCCAAGTAAACACTAAGAGTAAAATCAAACCCACAGTCCGGCATCCTAAACTTCAAGCCTAGGATACACTACAGAGATCTGAAGCCTAAGCTCTGATACCAACTGTGACGGCCCAACCTCCCCCTAAGGCGAACCAGAGGGTTCGGCGGGCCGCCTGCCCAGCGCTCGCCGGGACTCAGTCGCTCACTACAGTCCTCAAACAAATGTAAGATAAATCTCAATATAACTCAAATGAATTACAAGATAAATCTCAAATATTACATCAAATTCTCCACTAATAATTACATATCAAAAGCGAAGCGTCCATGCTTCCACTGCGCCACTCTGATCCATGATCCAACTATTACACAAGAGGAAGTCCAAATTCAAAGTACACATGAGATAATTCATCCGATCACAGGAATAAGTACTACAAGCTTTCCTTCGCCTTGAGCCCTGTGGAGGGGAATAAAATATTTTTGGGGTGAGCTAGAAGCTCAGCGAGTAACCAGTAAAATCAGTCATCAAATCGGTTTAACAATAGTTCATTTCAATGATGTCATAAATCAATGATGTCATAATTCAAATGATAAGTCCAGAAACAATTACAACATTTTACAAAACATTAAATATGGAGTATCAATAATTCAAGAAACATTTACAATGGAAAGCGATAGTAACATTCATGAAAAGGATACGGGCCCACATGGAGCCAAATATTCGCGCGCTCGCTCGTTCTCCTGCCATTTCCCCTTATTCCTCCAATTATTTGAAAATTTCATTTTGTGAATAAACCCTCGTTTGTTCGTTCATTTGTTCATTTCATTCACCCTTTCCTGGACATTGTCCAGGCTCCACCAACCTCCACCAACCTACAAAGGTAATACTCGAGTATACCAAAACGTTCACCCAGGTCACCATATCGCCCGACCGAGTCCGCTTCTGGCTCGAATCGATCGATAACAAGGGGCAGTGGCCAGTTCAGCCAAAAGGCTTACATTCATGCGCAACTAGCATTTAATCATTAATCATTGAAAATTTCACATTTATTTAGGTCGAGTGCGATAAAGTACACACTCGCCTAGAAAACTCGTTTTAACAATCATTGAAAGCACTTAACACATTATCAATCAATATCAACAAGCCAATAAGTCAAGGAAATATAACAAACCAGGAACACTCACATGCAAGCACGCATGATATGCCAGAAAACAGTTCAAAAGTAAATAATGCAGGAAAACAGTTCAAAAGTAACTTTGGAAAAAGTTCAAAAGTAAATAATGCAGGAAACGGTTCATAAATAACTTTAGAAATAGTTTGAGGTCACTCACCTCCATGGCTCAGAAATCATCCATCATATAACATTGCCTTGCGCAAATCCAAGTCTTAGATCACAAACTCAATGCAAACAAATCCCTTCAAAGTTCGGACAGCACTTCCCCTGAATTTGCTAACTTTTCCAGCCATCATGGCTCCATTATTTCCTCAGCCAGTCCCAAAGTCACACGAAATATAAATTCTTCACAACGGCCGTTCAATAGGCTCCCAATAGTACAAGTACAATTCAAGCTCTAAAATATTCCAATAAGCAGAATAAGACTCGATTACAAGTCATAAACCAATTCCAAATACCACCAAAATAGGGCTCCATAAGAATGTATAAGCACTAGAGTAAACCAGGAAAAATCCGGAAATGATTTAGCTTTAACCCTGAAAAAAAACAGTTTTTGACGTCATTTTACGGTAATGGTACAAAAAGCGTTACGATTGTCGGAAGAAGGTGCAAGATACACCGTTTCGAAGCTAAGAGATAGGGCTACAATATTGAAGAAGGTCACTCAACCCAGTTCCGAGTGTAACCAGGTCAAAAATGCAAGATACTACACCAGAACCGCAAAAACAGATTCACAGAACGCATTCTAGCGGAAACATCATAAATCAGGCTACCTAAGTCCAAATTCAGAAATTCCAAAACCATCTAAAAGATAAGAAACAGGGTTAAATTTCATGAGAAGACCTCAACAACCAATTCGGAAGTAATTCCAGCCAAAACAACCAATTACAGGCGCAATTCTTACATTCTGGTAAAACCAGGACAGCAAGGGTAATTCCGTCTTTTCTCATTCTACGCTACTCCGATTGACCTGAAATTTTGTAGGCACATCTAAAATGTCATTCCCTACAACTTTCATGTTTTAATCCAAGGCCAATTGGGCCTCTAACTAGGAGCTATAAATTCGGGCAGAATGTATTCATCATAACCCTAACTTTCCAAAATTTCTTCCAAAACAGAAATTGGTTGCAATTAACCACTTTTCCCACCTCCTAGAGTCATTATATACCATTTCCAATCATCATATATTGCCACACAATCATGTTCATATTAAAACAGAAAAATCCCCAAAAATTATAAAACTTCATCATTTCAACCACAAATCAAGAAATAATCCATAAACTTGCATCTCATACTACCACTAATCATGATTTAAGCATCAATTAAGGGAGGAGGGTAGTTCTTCACAACTCACCTTAGAAACAAGAGAGAGGGAGCAATAGGTCCTCTTAGCTTTCCAAATAACTCCACAAATCAACTCACAAACACTAAGTGAAGAGGTTTTATGGAGAGATTGCAAGATTAAATGGTTAGATTGTTGAACTTGAGCAAGATTGAAGCCAAAAATTGAAGAGTTTTCTTTCTTTTCTTGCCTTGAAGAAGTCGGCCAAGAGGAAGATAAAAATGAGGAATTTTGGTGAATTTTTAGTTATTTAAGTCAATTGGTAAGACATGGAATAGTAGTCAAATGGTCCACCCAATAGCCAAGTGACACTTGTCACTTAATTTAATGCTTGCCTAACTTTTGTCTCTCTCTCATACCAATCCACTTAACATCCTCTACTTATCTTTTAACACCCGATAAATTAATTCCAGTATCCAAAACTTAACCTAGTTGGCCGAATTTTTCCGAACTTTTCGCACTAGTGGGTCCCACGTCCGGTATATGCTCTTAATTTCTCAAAAACTATCCGATACTAGAAAATCATCCAAAAACTATATTTACTCATAAAAATTATTTTCCCAAATTCTCACATCAATAAAATGTGGAAAAACGTGCAATTATAAAAAAAAATAAAATCGAGTACTTTAAAACAAAATTACAGGCTCTCACACTTATACTTTTCGGGGCGTCACAGAACTAACTTCGACCAAGTTCCGGCTGGCTCGAATAGTTCGTCTACCCTTGGAACCAAGCTGGAACCAAGCCCTGAGATATCCAATCTCTCAATAGATGATATCTCTCAACAAAGTACTTACCCCAACAGCACACAGCAAAAGGGGTTCAACTCAAGTCATGTAATCACCCCCATCAGCACACAGCAAAAGGGTGATACTCCCATTTAACATATACAAAGCACTTTGACAATTTCACATCAGTAAACAACCCAATTACTCGCTCAAAATAGTGAGCACGCAAATCAAGGCACTTTATACTGGTCCACCGACTCTGTCCTGTTCGTCACTGCCTGTGACAGAAGATTATACTCAACTATCAGTGAATCGACCATCACAAATGGAAATAAGGACTAAAACGATTAAAGCGGCAAAAAGAACAAGGAAATGCAAGCGCGCGTGCGCGGAAATGACAACGGTATGAAAATAGGTTACACGGTTTTGATCATAACTAGAGCTGTAGTTATCAGATCAAGGTGTACTAGGTAGCGTCTCGTAGCTAAGACAAAAGGTTACAACTTTCATGAAGATAATTCGACCCAGTTTTCAGTGGATCTAGGTCAAATTTGCAAAATACAGAACTAGAACTCCAAAGGCTAGTTTATTCCTCTAGTGAAAATTTGGGCGGCATGCCCCTTGTGTTTACCTATTTTCCAGCCATTTATGGCTTCAATATTTTCCACAAGTCAGTCCCAAAGTCACACATATGCAATGGTAACACAATAGCCCTTCAACTAGGCTCAAAATAATCCAAGTACAACACAAGTCTTAACAAGGCAACCGAAAATCAAGTTTAAAGACAAATAGCCAAATGGCAGATTTGATGTCTCTTAGCGTATCGATCACAACTGAAACTACGCTTATCGGATTGGGGTACAACTTATACCGTTTCGAAGCTAAGATGGAGAATTATAAGTCTCATGAAAATATCAACAGAAAATTCATTCATTTCCATGGTCAAATTTATCGATTACAAAACCAGAATTCCACCGTCAAGCTGGTTAATAGTACTGTGTTCAAATGACAATAACTCAGGCTACAAAAGTCTGATCGAGGCATTTTCAGATGCGTTGGAAACCTACAACATAGAACTACAACTTTTGTGTTTTGGCCAAATGCTAATTCAATACGGATGAAGGTGAAAAATCCCGGCCAGAATGATGAAATGTCAAAACTGTCCACAGAACTCTACCTATGGAAGTCGAGGGTATTTTTGTCATGTCATGAGCTACAGTGCTCTGATTGAGCTGAAATTTTGTAGGTAACTATAAAACAGCATTTCCTACAACTTTCATGTTTGGATCTAAGTCTAATTCGGCCTCCATCATAGCCAAATGGAACCAGTCAGAGCAAAGTAGCATGAAAACTCAAATCTGGAATCTAGCGAATTCAAAGTGTAAACTTCACATTTCTAGCTTAAACCACTACTATAACTTCCTATACAAGATTATATACACCATATACCATCCAAAGAACAAGAAATATAAGTGAACAATTCAAACTCTAACTCACAATTTCATCACCACAATCATCAAAATCACTTAAATAGGTATCACAAGGCAAGAATACAAGTTACTACATAGCTTTGTATTCCCTCTTTTGCTTATAGTTTGGACAATAAGTATATGTTATGTTCCGATCTATAGACTTGTACCCCTAGATGGATTCCGGTGGTCCAAGTAGAGATAGGGAGCCAGGACGAGGCTCTGAAGGAAATAATGAAAATGGGCCGGATCAAGTCGCCCCAGGTAGATATATTATAATGCATAGCTCGAATGATTCCGCGGTTGGACAGAGCTTGCGAAATGAGCCACTTGCTAAGATGAGTAAAGGCACAGACGGTCCACGACCTGTAAGAACTCTGAACAACTTTGGGCGAGGTCAGGTAGTGCAAGAGCCCCCGAGGAGTACCCAGCGTGGATGGTCAAGTACGGCCACTAAGCCGATCTGTGGTTTCTGTGGGGGCAATCACACCGATGAAAATTGCTGAAAAAATAGTTCGGTACGAAAATGCTTCAAATGTGGCAGCACCGAACATCTGATTGCCCGGTGCCCTAAGATGCAGAATGAAGGACTCAAACCACCAATAGAAGGGACCACAACAAAACCGACGAACGCAGGGGGAAATCGACCCAAAGGACCAGCTAGAGTATACTCAATGGGTCAACAAGAGGTGACTGACCCTTCGGCGGGTTTCGAAGGTACGCTTTGACCAAAGAATTAATTTCGAGGATGAAATTGTCCTAAGTGGGGGAGATTGTGAGGCCCCAGTCAGTTTGTAAGTTGATATTAGGGCTATTCATTATTCGGTGTGGTGAAATTAGGGTTTTGGGGATAAGGAGAAAACCCTAATCTTGGTTAAGATTGAAAACCCTAGTTTATGTATTATTATTCGTAGGTTCGAGCTATAATTTATATTCGGTGTTCTAGTGTGTGTTTTGGCATACGTAAGTTTAGGATTCGTTTTAGTTTACAAAGGTTTAGCAAGTTTGAAATGGTTAGCAAACTCTGGATTAGCAAACCTCTAGTGTTACAATTTATTAGAAAGCTTAAGTGGAGTTTTATTTATCGCCCGCCTTTTCTACATTTTCTTTATTAGAAATTTCCCCAGATAATTTTTATGAGTAAATATAGGTTTTAGATGATTTTTCTAGTATCGGTTAGTTTTTGGGAAATTAAGAACATTTACCGGACGTGGGACCCACTAGTGTGGAAAGTTCAGAAAAATTCGGTCAACTAGGTTAAGTTTTGGATACTGGGTTTAAAGTACCGGGTGTTATGAGATAATTAGAGGTTGCTATTTGGATTTTTGTGAGAGGAAACAAAGAGATAGAGATGCATTAATTATAGTGACAAGTGTCACTAAGAGATTAAGTCTTGATCCTTGACCACTATTCATCCTTTTTCCATTTGACTAAATAAACCAAAACAAATTTTGATTAAAATCATCTCCATTTCCAAGCTATTGAAGCCGGCTCTCTCTCCTGCAAGAAGATAAGAAAAATCTCCAAATTCCTACCTCTAATCTTGCACAAATTCAACAATCCAACCGTTTAATCTTGCAATTACTCCATAAAACCCCTTCACTTAGTGATTTGGAGGTGATTGGTGAAGTTGTTTGGAAGGCTAAGGTGTTGAATTGCTTCCTTCCTTGTCTTATAAGGTGAGTGACTAAGGGACTACTCTTGTCTTTCCAATAATGCTTAATTAGTGACCTATGTGAATTGAAGTGGTGAGATTAGGTGTTATTTCATGATTTTGGTTGAGATTGATGACATTTTCTATTTATACTTGATTTTTCTGATTTCATGTGAGTTATATGTTGTGGCCATGTATGATGATGGAAAATGATCTAGAATGAAGCCTTGGTGTGTGAATGGTAGTTATTTGCGGAAACTTTCCGCATTTGAACGGAAATTTCGGAAGTTAGGGTTTGAATTACCTCATTTCTGCCCGGCACTGTTCATCATAGTTAGAGGCCGAATTAGCCTTGGATCAAAACATGAAAGTTGTAGGAAATGATATTTTAGAGGTGCCTACAAAATTTCAGGTTAATCGGAGCAGTGTAACTTGTGAAAAGATGGAATTACCCTTGCTGTCCTGGTTTTACCCGAATGTGATAATTGCGTCTGTAATTGGATTATTTTGGTAGGGAATACTTCAGAATTGGTTGTTGAGGTCTTCTGATGAATTGTATCCGTGTATCTTAGCTTTTGGTTGGTTTTGGAATCACTTTGTTTGGACTTAGGTAGCCTGACTTATGATGTTTGAACCAGAATGCGGTTTGTGAACCTGTTTTTGCGATTCTGGTGTGGTATATTGCATTTTTGACCTAGTTACACTCGAAACTGCACTGAGTGGCCTTCTTCAACATTGTAGCCTCTTAAGTCCTGAATATACCTACAAAATTTCCGGTCAAACAGATCTATTTAGCCTGAGTTATGGCCAAAATAGTCGCATCTATTCTAAACTGTGAATTCTGTCGCATTTCTGGATTTAGCTTCTGCCCTGTTTTGTCCGTTTTGATAACGTACGATCTGGGTGTTGACTCCTTCATAAGAAATGTATATCTTGGTTTTAGCTTCGAAACGGTATAAAGTGCGTTGAAATCCGAGTTCCGTAGCTTCCGTTTTGACCAAAACAAGATTGATCGTCAGAACTGCCTTTGAATCTAGACAGTTTTGATGGGTACTTTGGCACCCAATTTTCGTTCTGTTCTGAGTGGATTCAGGTCTTGGCCAAAACATCAAAGTTTTAGCCTTATGTCCCAGCTTTCTAATGCCTTTGGAATTTCCTGATTTCGATTTGTGAACTGGGAGTTATGGTCCAACAAACATACCCTGTCTGTCACTCTAAAGTGCAAATTTCTGGAACGATTTTCCATTCTTTCGACCTATTTCTGTTCACATCCGGACTTAGGTGTCTTCATGAAAATTGTAGCCCTTCCTCTTAGCTTCATAACAGTACCTCATGAACCTTGATCCAACATTCCTAGCCTAACTTTTGATTAAAACGGTTTGAGATGGCAGATTTGGCCATTTCCGTTTGCCATTCCGCGCGCGCGCGTGCGCCAATTTTGCCGTTTCCGCACTTGCATGTACTGATTTTGCCGTTTTGCTTATTTTGGGCATGTTAGTGGCCGTTTGTGATAATATGTGATACAATCTTCTATTTCAGATAGTGGTGAGCTAGGCGGAGCCGGTGGGGCCCACTATTAGCGAACACGCGCGAAGTGATTTTGCTCTTGTACCACTTTTGTATTTTGAGTAAGTATTCAGGCCGCTCTTGTGTGTTAGTTGCTTATGTGTTTCGATATGTATGAAGAGGGTACCTAGGCGAGGGTGTACTTTATCGCACTCGACCTAAACCCTAACTTGCGCACATATTTGTACATGGCTTGTGTATATGAGCAATTGTGGAACTAAAACCCTTGAGCTTGTGGCTCGGGTGACTTTTGAATAATTTTGTGAAGTTTGTGAGTTTGGGGCCCGATCTCAATACCTAGATGAACTATTCGAGCCGGTTAGGGCTTGGTCGAAGTCAGTCCAACCTGGATTGAGGTCACCAAGTTTGTGAATCCGGTTCACCGAGTATGTGGACCAAGTTTGTGACCCAAGCTTGTGAACCAAGCTCAATTTCGTTCGCTCGAGCAAGTTTGTGAGGTGCCTGGCCAGAGAGGGTGACAAGGTGTACAGTGGGGGAACAAGTGGAGTTCTACGGACCATTATTTGTGGTCGACGGAGTGTCGGCAGGAGATCATACATGGCACATGAATTGGCTTTGGAGCCACCCGTATCCTTATTATGTGGTGTTATTTTTCTGCTTTTGCTTTACTCTTACTGTGTAATTGTTAATATGTGAGATTTACGCTTTTGCCCCTGTTTAAGTGTGAGAACCCGTAATTTGCATTTTCTAGGTTTTCGCATTTTTCATGGCTTGTTTTCTGCACTTTCTGTATCCGGAAAATTTTTCTAGATAAATTTTATGAGCAATTATAGTTTTTAGATAATTTTTCTAGTATTGGAGAGGTTTTACAAAATGAAGAATATATATTGGACGTGGGACCCGCTAGTGCGAAAAGTTCGGAAAAATTCGGCCAATAAGGTTAAGTTTCGGATACTGTGTAAAATTTATCGGGTGTTAAGAGATAAGTAGAGAGTGAGATTGATTGATGTGAGAGGAAAAAGAAAGATAAGATTGCATTAATGTAGGTGACAAGTGTCACCACTACATTGGTTTTGACTTAAGAGTTACTATTCACTATTTTGACTTTTGACCAAAAATTGGTTAAATATCTCAAAAATGCACAAAAAATTACCATTTCTTACCTCTTGTTGGCCGAACCTCTTGTGCAAGGAAGGAAGAAGAAACTCTTCAAGTTCTAGCTACTACTTGGTGCAAATCACCCAAAAACATTTGCTTACATCCATTTCTACTCCATAAAAATCTTTCTAGTTGGTGATAGAGGTTGTTTGGTGAAGTTTTCTTGAAGAGCTAGGGTGGTCTACAACTCCTCTTCTCTTATTTCTTAGGTAAGTGATGATTAAACATTCTACTACACTTATTGATGCTTATATGGTGCTTAATGGGACCTAAAGTGATGGATTATGTGACTTGTTTCTTGATTTGAAGTGTTTTGGTGAAGTTTTCAATTTTATGATGAATTTTCTGGTTTCATATGATCTTGATGGTGTGGTTGTTTTTGATGGTTGGTAATAAAGGGCTTTAGCTCTAGTAGGTGCATATGATAGGAAATTGCAATCAATTTTGAATTTGGAAGAATTTCTGGAAAATTAGGGTTCTTGGTTGAACATTCTGTCCGAAATTTTAGGTCATATATAGAGGCCGAATTGGACTTTTCTCAAAACATGAAAGTTGTAGGTATTGATGAGTTTGAAGTGCCTACAAAATTTCAGGGCATTTGGAGTAGTGTAGAGCGAGTTATGCCGTTTTTACTGTTGCTGTTCTGGGTGAACAGAATGTGCGAACTGCGATAGTAATTGTCTATTTTGACTGGCATTGGTTTGGATTTTGAAGTTGGTGTCTTCTGATGAAATGTAGCTGGATGTCTTAGCTAGCTTATGCCTTTTGAATGTCGGCATTTGGACTTGTATAGACTGAGTTGTGTTCATTACAGTTTTGTGTGTTTTGCAAACCTGTTTTGGTAATTCTGGTTTAGTATTTGGCACATTTGACCTAGTTGTGCTAGGATTTGGACTGAGAGGCCTTCTACATTGTTGTAGCCCTGTCTTTTAGCTTCGAGATGGTGGGTCTTACGCCCTCATCCGATAAGCGTAGCGCATTTTGTGCCATTACCGCATACGGAGGCCAAACCTGTTTTTGTTGATTGATCAAATGAGTTATATTTTCTGATTTTCTGGTTTGCTATTATGCTTATATATGTATATGAAACCCTATTGGGGTTGTGATTGGCATGGCTTTATGATTCGTTATCGAGTCTCATTGTACTTGTTTGCATGTTTTAAGGCTTACTCTTATTCCGGTCATTTCCTAGCTAACTTTTGTACTTGTATTGCTTTGAGCCTAGTGAACGGCTTTTGGGAAATGAGATGACTTTTGTGTGAGGTTTTGGGACTGATTTGAGGAAATCATGAAGCCTTAATGGCTGGAAAAGTAAGAAATTTGGGGGAAATGCTGTCCGATTTTCTAGGCTGTTTGGTTCTTTAAGTTGGATTTGCCTTTTGATGGAAATGAAGGGCTTTTGGGTTGTTGACCCTAGGTCTTCATGTTATCTTTTGTTTCCAAGAAAATCATGTTTTTGCACCCTTGCATTAGTATTTTTGGGCAAGGCGTACGACGTGTAGTCGAGTCTCACTTGTGCATTCCGTTTACTCGATTTTGGATATGAAACCTTCAATTGGTTTATTTTGATTATTTTAGGGTTTCTTGGCGATTAAGGCCAATCTGAAGTAAAAACTTTTGAAATTGAGCCGGTGAGTGTACCACTCCCCTCCATTGCTATTTAACTTGATTTCTGCTCTGCAATCTGTTTATTTGTTCGAGACGAGGGTGTACTTTATCACACTCGTTCTCTAGTCTGTTCATATGCCAATTTACTATGCAAAATTTGAATCTGTTATCTGTGTCTGCATCTGTTCAGATTTCTATGACCTATGAGCTCAATCCTGTGGCTAAGTTATTCGAGTCGGGCCGGCAAGGGCCTGGACGATTAGATAACGAACCACGGTAGTCTGTTCGGGGATTTTGGGTATTGAGACCCTTGATTCCGGGTATACTCGAGTATTACCATTTTGTTCGTTTGAGGTGAGCGGGCCCGGTAAAGGGGTGTTTGGTGGACGGAATTCGGTGATAAGAGGGGTCTACGGACGCATTGGTTCTATATACGTTGACGGAGAGTCAACCGGTTTGGATCAAGTATTGCGCTGGAAATTTGGCTCCTGAGAGCCACCCGTATCCTTCTGATTTGAATCATTGGTTCCTTTGCTTTACATCTGACATGTGTATCTGATTTGTTAAATGTGAAATGCCATGATTTTAATGCTATCTGTTTGGTACCTCATTGAGCGCAAGCTCACCCCTTTCCGTTCCTTTTGTTTTCCTTACAGGAAAATAAACCCTTTTGGTCTGGATTTGACAAATGGCTGCCAAATTGAGCTAGTTGAACATATCTTTTGTATAGCTCATGTATTAAAACCCTAAGTGTACTTTTGGGGCGTTTTCTCTTTTGATTTGGCAAACCGTGTGTATATATTAACTTTTGAAAACTTTTGTATGTCATTTTGGATTGTAATCGCTAAAGTTCAGATGTGAATGTTTGCGTGCTCTTTCGGTTGGGTTTTGACGGGTCGGTTACTATCATGGCCGACTCCGGATTTCATTTTTTCTTATTTTGGGTTATTTTTCCATTTTGACTTGTTTACGCTCGTTTGTAAGTTCCGGATCGCAATAGATAGTTCTAGTCTGCATCGTTAGTCCTGGCGAGAGCTGGGCAGGCAGTTCGCTCACCCCTTTGGTTCGCCTTAGGGGAAAGTGGGGCTGTTACAATTGGTATCAGAGCCACTTCGCGTGGTCTCTGCGCGGAATGAGCTTGGGCCAAGTGGTGTATGGTCCTGATTTCATGAATATGTCTAAGTGCTCGTTTGAGCGTAAGTTATGAACCAGACATGCCATAAGTGTAAAGATCTTTATCATGGGATTCGAGGAAGATAGATATGTATGTCGGGTAGGAATCTGTAATATAGATGATTTACTCTTGGGACTGGCCAGCTCGAGAGGTGAATTGTCTTATTTCGGATTCTTGTGCCTGAGTACTTCAGAGTTGAAACGGTGTTAAGTATGTGAGATTTGCATATTGGGAACATGAATAGGCTTTGTTTGGCTGGAATGAGTCCATGAGGTTATTGGATATCTAGTTTGCATGGTAAGTGACGTGAGGGATCGGACGGGGTTATTTTAATTGGGTCTGGGACTATATCGCCTTTACTCTTGATTTGCTTTGATACCGCTATGACATAACAGTGGTTTGAGTATTGTGCATAGGATTATCTGTCTAATTTGGCATGTATTGGTGTATCTGATTAACCGTTTTCTTGATACATGGTGTGTTATATGTGCATATGTCATTGGTGTATTTAGTGTGCTAGAATTTGATTACTTTTGTCACTTTACTGTGGTTATGCGTTGAATTACCTTGGGGAAAGGGGAAAAAGAAAAGAGAGAAAAAAAATATAAATATATATATATGTAAGGAGTAAGCAGTCGTGGACGTGGTCGTGGCCGTGGAACTAAGCGAGGCCAAGAATCAAGAGAAGAAAAGGGAAACAATAACTGTACGAGGATCGAGAATGCCACTTGTACTTAGGAATGTATTATGACTCATTGTTTTGCCCGACAGGCTAGTACCCGAGTTCCAGCACTTCCGTAAGATGACACATTGGATTGATCCGTATCAGAAAATTTCGGTTCTCCGAGATGAACTAGAGGTTCAAGGGAGGCTGACCGAGTACTGGGAAAGGCAATGGAAGCAAGAGTATTCGGAGAAACTTGAGCTCTTATACCAAAACATGGAGTTAAAGAGGAAATACGAAGAGATTTCCAAGGAGACTGTAGCAATGGCACAAGGTAATACTTCTATGGGGACGCCAGAGGAAGCTCAAAGGGCAGGAATTGTAAGGCCACAGGGGACGATCTTCTATGCCAAGAAAAGGGGTAAATTGCCAGAACAGGGTGAGCAAGGTAGGCCCTTGGCGAAGAAGGGTCGTGGAGCTAGGGGTGTGACAATTCTGGAGACACTTAAGGAGGATACGCCGGGAGGAAACTCAAGGGAAAAAGGACCACTGAGGGATATCTCACAAGGAGATCAGACCCCAATTCCTCTACCATATTGTGGCTATTGTAGAAAATCCAATCATTTTGAAGAAAATTGTTGGAAAAGAGGAGGGAGATGTCTGTGCTGTGGGAGCGCCGAGCATCGAATTGCTCATTGCCCGAGTAAAACGCGTGAAAAGAAAGGAACCCAGCAACCAACCAAGACCGACCCTGGACCGTCAAGTGGAAAAGGGACTGGAATGAAGAATCTCGTTTCTTCTGACTCTGAAGACGAAGAAGGTACAGGCCATTGGTTACTTTAAATTTGAAAGGTAAAATTTCGAGGGCGAAATTCTTTTAAGGGGGAGAGTGTGAGAACCCGTAATTTGCATTTTCTAGGTTTTCGCATTTTTCATGGCTTGTTTTCTGCACTTTCTGTATCCGGAAAATTTTTCTAGATAAATTTTATGAGCAATTATAGTTTTTAGATAATTTTTCTAGTATTGGAGAGGTTTTACAAAATGAAGAATATATATTGGACGTGGGACCCGCTAGTGCGAAAAGTTCGGAAAAATTCGGCCAATAAGGTTAAGTTTCGGATACTGTGTAAAATTTATCGGGTGTTAAGAGATAAGTAGAGAGTGAGATTGATTGATGTGAGAGGAAAAAGAAAGATAAGATTGCATTAATGTAGGTGACAAGTGTCACCACTACCTTGGTTTTGACTTAAGAGTTACTATTCACTATTTTGACTTTTGACCAAAAATTGGTTAAATATCTCAAAAATGCACAAAAAATTACCATTTCTTACCTCTTGTTGGCCGAACCTCTTGTGCAAGGAAGGAAGAAGAAACTCTTCAAGTTCTAGCTACTACTTGGTGCAAATCACCCAAAAACATTTGCTTACATCCATTTCTACTCCATAAAAATCTTTCTAGTTGGTGATAGAGGTTGTTTGGTGAAGTTTTCTTGAAGAGCTAGGGTGGTCTACAACTCCTCTTCTCTTATTTCTTAGGTAAGTGATGATTAAACATTCTACTACACTTATTGATGCTTATATGGTGCTTAATGGGACCTAAAGTGATGGATTATGTGACTTGTTTCTTGATTTGAAGTGTTTTGGTGAAGTTTTCAATTTTATGATGAATTTTCTGGTTTCATATGATCTTGATGGTGTGGTTGTTTTTGATGGTTGGTAATAAGGGGCTTTAGCTCTAGTAGGTGCATATGATAGGAAATTGCAATCAATTTTGAATTTGGAAGAATTTCTGGAAAATTAGGGTTCTTGGTTGAACATTCTGTCCGAAATTTTAGGTCATATATAGAGGCCGAATTGGACTTTTCTCAAAACATGAAAGTTGTAGGTATTGATTAATTTGAAGTGCCTACAAAATTTCAGGGCATTTGGAGTAGTGTAGAGCGAGTTATGCCGTTTTTACTGTTGCTGTTCTGGGTGAACAGAATGTGCGAACTGCGATAGTAATTGTCTATTTTGACTGGCATTGGTTTGGATTTTGAAGTTGGTGTCTTCTGATGAAATGTATCTGGATGTCTTAGCTAGCTTATGCCTTTGGAATGTCGGCATTTGGACTTGTATAGACTGAGTTGTGTTCATTACAGTTTTGTGTGTTTTGCAAACCTGTTTTGGTAATTCTGGTTTAGTATTTGGCACATTTGACCTAGTTGTGCTAGGATTTGGACTGAGAGGCCTTCTACATTGTTGTAGCCCTGTCTTTTAGCTTCGAGATGGTGGGTCTTACGCCCTCATCCGATAAGCGTAGCGCATTTTGTGCCATTACCGCATACGGAGGCCAAACCTGTTTTTGTTGATTGATCAAATGAGTTATATTTTCTGATTTTCTGGTTTGCTATTATGCTTATATATGTATATGAAACCCTATTGGGGTTGTGATTGGCATGGCTTTATGATTCGTTATCGAGTCTCATTGTACTTGTTTGCATGTTTTAAGGCTTACTCTTATTCCGGTCATTTCCTAGCTAACTTTTGTACTTGTATTGCTTTGAGCCTAGTGAACGGCTTTTGGGAAATGAGATGACTTTTGTGTGAGGTTTTGGGACTGATTTGAGGAAATCATGAAGCCTTAATGGCTGGAAAAGTAAGAAATTTGGGGGAAATGCTGTCCGATTTTCTAGGCTGTTTGGTTCTTTAAGTTGGATTTGCCTTTTGATGGAAATGAAGGGCTTTTGGGTTGTTGACCCTAGGTCTTCATGTTATCTTTTGTTTCCAAGAAAATCATGTTTTTGCACCCTTGCATTAGTATTTTTGGGCAAGGCGTACGACGTGTAGTCGAGTCTCACTTGTGCATTCCGTTTACTCGATTTTGGATATGAAACCTTCAATTGGTTTATTTTGATTATTTTAGGGTTTCTTGGCGATTAAGGCCAATCTGAAGTAAAAACTTTTGAAATTGAGCCGGTGAGTGTACCACTCCCCTCCATTGCTATTTAACTTGATTTCTGCTCTGCAATCTGTTTATTTGTTCGAGACGAGGGTGTACTTTATCACACTCGTTCTCTAGTCTGTTCATATGCCAATTTACTATGCAAAATTTGAATCTGTTATCTGTGTCTGCATCTGTTCGGATTTCTATGACCTATGAGCTCAATCCTGTGGCTAAGTTATTCGAGTCGGGCCGGCAAGGGCCTGGACGATTAGATAACGAACCACGGTAGTCTGTTCGGGGATTTTGGGTATTGAGACCATTGATTCCGGGTATACTCGAGTATTACCATTTTGTTCGTTTGAGGTGAGCGGGCCCGGTAAAGGGGTGTTTGGTGGACGGAATTCGGTGATAAGAGGGGTCTACGGACGCATTGGTTCTATATACGTTGACGGAGAGTCAACCGGTTTGGATCAAGTATTGCGCTGGAAATTTGGCTCCTGAGAGCCACCCGTATCCTTCTGATTTGAATCATTGGTTCCTTTGCTTTACATCTGACATGTGTATCTGATTTGTTAAATGTGAAATGCCATGATTTTAATGCTATCTGTTTGGTACCTCATTGAGCGCAAGCTCACCCCTTTCCGTTCCTTTTGTTTTCCTTACAGGAAAATAAACTCTTTTGGTCTGGATTTGACAAATGGCTGCCAAATTGAGCTAGTTGAACATATCTTTTGTATAGCTCATGTATTAAAACCCTAAGTGTACTTTTAGGGCGTTTTCTCTTTTGATTTGGCAAACCGTGCGTATATATTAACTTTTGAAAACTTTTGTATGTCATTTTGGATTGTAATCGCTAAAGTTCAGATGTGAATGTTTGCGTGCTCTTTCGATTGGGTTTTGACGGGTCGGTTACTATCATGGCCGACTCCGGATTTCATTTTTTCTTATTTTGGGTTATTTTTCCATTTTGACTTGTTTACGCTCGTTTGTAAGTTCCGGATCGCAATAGATAGTTCTAGTCTGCATCGTTAGTCCTGGCGAGAGCTGGGCAGGCAGTCCGCTCACCCCTTTGGTTCGCCTTAGGGGAAAGTGGGGCTGTTACGTTACTTACTAAGCATATAGCTTACCCCTTTTCTTTTGTTTTCCTTAGCAGGGGCCGACGCGGGGACTTTTGACACATACACTAGTATAGTTAGATTTGCATGTAATAGTCGGACAGTAGGATTTTTGTTTTTGTTTTAGTGGTTTGTATAAGGATCCTCCTTAGGGTCTACCTTCTGCTGGTTGTTATTATAATGTATTAGAGTGGTTTGACTCGATACTTTTAAAGATGTAAATAGAACTCTTTTGGCGTTAGATATATTGTGAATAGTACGCTTGTGGGTTTGTCTAGTTTTATTGTTTTGAAAATTTAAGTCCTGGTGCGAGCTAGGCAGGCGTCCCGCCGATACCCTAGGGTTCACCCATGGGAGAAGCGGGGGCGTCACAGGATTGATAGGGGATTTTGAAATCCGTTTGAGTTGGCTACTGCCTCCAATCCGGCCAGGATCCGGCCGGATTGTGATGTGGCAGTCACTATTCACCTTCAGTTTCGATTTTCATTTTTCTGTTTCATGGTTGTTGAATCGTTTAAGCGCGCTAATATATTTTGGAACATTTTAGTTTGTGTATAACCGTCTTAGTAGTCCTGACGAGAATTGGGCATGCAGTTTGCTAACCCCTTTGGTACGCCTTAGGGGAAAGTGGGGTTATCACAGTTGGTATCAGAGCCAGGTTAGAAGTGACTTGGGCGTGTTAGAACTGTGTTTCTTATAACTTGTGGGGTTTGTATTAAGGAGCCGTTAACTGTAACTACCTTGTCTAAGATATGAATCTTGGCTATCCTTGTAGGTTATGGCTGGAACAAGTGGAGAGGGCGGAGGTGAGCCGCCTCGGAGGCGCCCACGTGTCATCGATTACCAAGAGAGGCCTGGAGGTCCGATCCGGCTTTGGTATACTGCTAGTCAGACCCGTCACTGTAGTCGTTGCCAGAATTACTCCTACGCTGACCATATGGTCGTGGCGGTACTAGATGAAAGAAGGAGGCTTAGACGTGCCGCCGCCAGGGATCACACTGAGATGCTTAGACTGAGAGGCATCATGAGAATGCAAGCATATTGGATTGGAGAGCTCCAGGGGGACATAGCCATGGAGCAAGAGCGAACGAATGCTCTTAGAGAGCAGTTACAAGTAGTTAACAACCGTCTTACGAATGTGGTCCGAAAAGTTAGAAACCGTTCCGGCGGCATCAGTAACGAGTGCGAGGCGCTAATCCAAGGAGTGATTAGCGCCAATGCGCAAGTGGAGGCTTCTGATGACGGAACGTCTAGAGAAGGGAGCACCCCTAGTTCTAGCCAAGGGGGAGAGTCTGTGGGCTCAGTGGGGAACTAGACTAGAGCTCCTTTGAGCTAAGTTTTGATTCCATGGGAGTAGTAGTTTAGGGGAAGAACTTTTAGCTAGTTACTTTTGTAGGTTTGGACTAGCTTTGTAAATAGTGCTTTTGATGACTCCGTTATCTCATGGAATTTCTTTGTTTGTATCTGACTGACTGTTGTTGTGTGACTTGTTTGATATGGTTGTGTTATGTGTATATATATGTTTTGATTTGTGAGTAGCTTCTGTTCCTTATTTATGTATGTATCTTTCTTTAATGTTATACTTATGCTTCGACCCTAGATTGGTTAATTCCAATGGAGGGAACCCGTAGTGGACGAGGTCGTGGTCGCGGAACTAGGTAACCCTCGAATGAAGGGGGTAACCAAGAACCAATACTTGAACCGAATCCTGAACCTAGGGTCGATCCGAATGTTCAAGTAGCCGCAGTCATCCAACGAATGACTAACTTGCTAGCTGCTGTAGTGGAGCACCAGGGTCAAAACCCTAATCCCCAACCTGAAAACCATGGAAACCCTGGTAATTATGTGGAAAGCGAGGATAGGGCCCTCGAAAGGTTTCAGAAATTTTTCCCACCAAAGTTTATTGGCGGGCCAGATCCAGATGTGGCCGAGAGATGGTTGGAAAAGATGGTGGATATCTTCGCTGCCTTGCATTACATGGAGGAGAGACAGGTGATTTTCGCTGTCTTTCAACTGGAAGGGGCAGCCCGTTCTTGGTGGAACGTAATAAGACAAAAATGGGAAAGAGAACAGACGCCAAGGACGTGGGTGAACTTTATGAGGGAGTTCAACGCTAAGTTTTTCCCTCCTCTGATTTAAGAACGGAAGGAAGATGAGTTTATTCGGCTCCGTCAGGGGACTCAGACCGTAGCCAAGTACGAGAGCCAATTCACTTGACTGTCCAAATTTGCCCCCGAACTAATTGTGACCGAACAACGAAGAATAAGGAGTTTTGTTCAGGGCCTGAATGTGAAGATCCAGAAGGACCTAGCTGTAGCCCAAATTAATGCCTTTAGTGAGGCGGTGGAGAAGGCTCAACGAGTGGAAAGTGCCAGGCTACAAGTAAGAAACTTCCAAGCAAAGAAGCGAGGACTTCCTGGAAGTAGTTCGGGGCAGGGGGATGGGAGTACCCCTCCCATGTTTGGAAAGGGAACAGGAGGAGGAAGGCAGCCGGGAATATCGAGAGGGGCCCCGTCAAGAGGTGGCCAAGTTGGATGAGGCTAAAGAAGAGGGTCCCAAGGAGGTTCGGTTTCTGCATCTCACGGTCCCTGCGGGTATTGTGGAAAGCCAAACCACATGGAAGACAATTGCTGGAGGAAGGAAAGAAAACGTTTGCGCTGTGGGAGTGTAGACCACCAAATTGTCAATTGCCCGGTTCTACCACGAGACGGAAAGGGAAGCCAGCAACCGACGAGGACCAATTCTAGACCGGCTAAGGTGGAAGGGACTAAACCTAAAGTATTGGCTCGGGTGTACTCGCTAGAGCCACAATAGGTCCCTGACTCTTCTGAGGTCGTAGAAGGTACGATCCCTATATTCCACCAATTTACAAAAGTTTTAGTAGATCCAGGGGCCACTCATTCATTTGTCAACCCCGATTTCATGTGTGGAATTGATATAAAACCTGTTAGTTTACCTTATGACCTAGAAGTTAGTACTCCTACGGGGGAACACCGTTTGCTCACTAGTATGGTTTATAAGAATTGTGAAGTTTGGGTAGGAGAGAGAAAATTGTTAGGGGACTTAATAAGCTTGTCCATTAAGGGGTATGATGTAATTCTAGGCATGGATTGGTTAGCCCGGTACCATGCTCAACTTGATTGTAAGAGAAAAGTAGTAGAATTTCGTATTCCTGGGGAGGCGACCTTAAGGCTAGATATAAGGGGTAAGTTAGCCTCATCTGTATTGATCTCGGGTATTCGGGTAAAAAATTGCTAAGTAGAGGGGCGCAAGGGTTCTTAGCCTTTCTAATCAATAACCCCACCGACAAACTGAAGGTAGAAGATGTACCAATAGTGAGTGAATATCCAGACGTATTTGACTTGTTACCAGGGACATCACCTATCTCTAAGACCCCATATCGAATGGCCCCTGCCGAACTTAGGGAGTTAAAGTTACAGTTACAAGACCTTTTGGAGCGAGGGTTTATTCGAGAGAGTGGATCTCCTTAGGGAGCTCCTGTGCTATTTGTGAAGAAAAAAGATGGGAGTGTGCGGATGTGTATAGACTACTGGGGGTTGAATAATGTAACGGTTAAGAATAAATACCCACTGCCCCATATCGATGAATTGTTTGACCAGTTGCAAGAAGCAGTGGTCTTTTCGAAGTTAGACCTCCGCCAGGGATACTATCAGTTGCAAATTCGAGAGGAGAACATACCAAAGACTGCCTTCAATTCTAGATACGGGCATTTTGAATTCGCAGTCATGCCCTTCGGACTAACCAATGCCTCTGCTATTTTTATGGATTTGATGCATAGAATTTTTAAACCCTAGTTGGACCGATTTGTCGTTGTATTTATCGATGACATTTTGGTTTATTCAAAAACCCGAGAGGAGCATGAGCAGCACCTACGAATCGTCTTACAAACCCTAAGAGAGCACCAATTTTACGTAAAGTTTAGTAAGTGTGAGTTTTGGCTGGAGAAAATCTCTTTCTTGGGGCATGTGATTCCAAAAAAAGGTATCATGGTAGACCCGGCAAAAGTAGAGGCGGTGATTGAATAGAAGAGGGCAGAGAACCCCACTGAGATTCATAGCTTTCTAGGGTTGGCTGGGTATTATAGGCGTTTTATTAAGAACTTTTCTAGACTTGCCGACCCTTTAACCGACCTGACGAAGAAAAATGGTCGTTTTATGTGGGATGCTAGGTGTGAAACTAGTTTTCAAGAATTGAAGAGAAGATTAACCATGGCACCCATTCTAGCTTTACCTAACGGAATAGATAGCTTTACTGTTTAGACCGATGCCTCGAGGGAAAGTTTGGGGTGTGTGTTGATGCAAAACAAAAATGTGATATCTTTTGCCTCTTGAAAATTGAAAGCTCATGAGCAGAATTACCCAACCCACGACTTGGAGCTAGCCGCAGTTGTTTTTGCTCTGAAAAAGTGGAGACACTATCTATACGGGGTAACTTTTGAGGTTTACTCTGACCATAAGAGCCTTAGATACCTCTTCTCGCAAAAGGAATTGAACATGAGACAGCGGCGATGGATGGAATTTCTGGAGGACTATGACTGCACCATCAACTACCATCCGGGAAAAGCTAACGTGGTGGCCGATGCCTTAAGTCGAAAGGCTCAAGTAGCGGGGTTAATGATTGAGGAGTGGGACTTGTTAAAATCGATTAGTGAATGGAACCCTTGCCTTGGCAATCAAAAGGTGATTTTTGGTAGCATTAGAGTGACATCCACTTTACTGGAGCAAATCAAAGAGACCCAGAAAGAAGACTCGATGGTACGGAAGTGGGGGGAGAAAGTGAAAAAAGGAGAAACGTCTGATTTCATTCTAAATCCCGAAGGAGTTTTGAAGTATCGGAATCGAGTAGTGGTGCCTAAGGACGAAACATTGAAAAAGGAGATTTTGGAGGAAGCCCATCGGTCGAAATATACAATCCATCCGGGTAGTAGTAAGATGTATCAGGACTTGAAAGGGGCATATTGGTGGGACAACATGAAAAAAGAAATTGCCCAATACGTGCAAACTTCTCTCATCTGTCAGCAAGTTAAGGCAAAACATCAAAAACCATCTGGATTGTTACAACCCCTTGAGATACCCAAATGGAAGTGGAAAAACATTACAATGGATTTCGTTTCAGGTTTGCCACGAACACAACGAGGACATGATGCCGTTTGGGTGATCGTCGATCGGTTAACCAAATCGGCCCATTTCTTGCCGATAAACATGAAGTATTCCATGGATAAATTTGCTCAATTGTATATGGATGAGATTGTAAGACTACACGGAGTCCCTGTGAGTATCGTTTCGGATAGAGATCCTCGTTTTGTGTCTAGGTTTTGGCAAAAATTTCAAGAAACCTTAGGGACCAAACTCAACTTTAGTACCACTTATCACCCCCAGACGGATGGGCAGTCGGACCGAACCATTCAAACCCTTGAAGACATGTTACGGACTTGCATCTTAGACTTTGGGGGTAGTTGGGGCCAACATATGACGTTAGTGGAATTCGCATACAATAAAAGTTACCATTCATCAATTCAAATGGCACCATACGAAGCTCTTTATGGGAGGAAGTGCCGATCACCAATTTATTGGGATGAAGTAGGTGAGAAGAAAGTTTTAGATCCGACAACCGTTTCGTGGATGGAGGATGCACAGGAAAAGGTTAAGTTGATACGTCAAAGACTCCTAACAGCTCAAAACTAACGAAAGAGTTACGCGAATAACCGAAGGAAAGATTTGGTGTTCGAAGTTGGAGATCGTGTCTTTCTGAAGATCACACCGTTACGAAGTGTCACGGCGAGTAGAGGAAAGAAACTTCAACCGAGATTTGTAGGACCCTTCAAAATTCTCCAAAGAGTTGGAAAAGTAGCATATCGACTCGAGCTACCATTAAGTTTGTCCAAGATTCACGACGTCTTTCATGTCTCAATGCTCAAAAAGTATTACCTCGATCCAACTCACATTTTACAACCGGAGAAGATTGAGATAGATGAAGCACTCACCTATGAGGAGAAACCTGTGCAATTGCTTGACCGAAAGGTTAAGGACTTGAGAAATAAACAAATCCCTTTGGTGAAAATTTTGTGGAAAAATCACGGGGTAGAAGAGGCAACCTGGGAGGTGGAAGAAGAGATGCCAAAGAAATATTCTGGGCTATTTGCGAATCACGGTAAGAAATTTCGAGGATGAAATTTTTTAAGGGGGAGAGAGTGTGAGAACCCGAAAATTTTCTTATTTTCTAGGCATTATTTTATTTATTTGCACACATTTTCTATATTTTCTTTATTATGAAAATTTTCTAGATAATTTTTATTAGTAAAAATAGTTTTTAAATTATTTTCTTAGTATAAGATAGTTCATGAGACAATAGTAGTATATATTGGACGTGGGATCCGCTAGTGCATTAAGTGCGATAAATTCGGCCAATTAAGTTAAGTTTTGCATAAAGGGATTAAATTACTAGGTGTTAGGAGATAATTAGAGGTTACCTAGATGGATTAACCTTGGAGAGACAAGAAGATAGGTTTGAAATTAAAAGGTGCTAGGTGTCGCGACATGGTTGGATGTTGGACTTTGACCACTATTCCCCAACTTTACTAAAACATTAATTTTGACCCAAAATCATCTTCATTCTTGCTCCTTCTTGGTCGAGCTTCATAGAGAGAAAAAGAGAGAAAACCTTCAACTTGTTTCTTCCATTCTTGCTCATATCTTGTGATGCAACCACTAGAACTTCAAATTACTCCATAAAAAATCCTTTGCTAGGTAGGATTAAAGAAGGTGGTGGAGTGGTTTTAGAAGAGGAGGTTCTAAGTTGCTATCTTTCTTGAGTTTATAAGGTGAGTTGCTAAGAAATTTCCTCTTTGTTCTTAATAAGGATAGATTAGTGGTTTTATTGGCTAAATATACTATTTTGTGGAAGATTTCATGATTTTAAGTAGAGTTTGATAAATTTCTGATTTATTAGTGATTTTTTTGATTTTATATAATAATTGTTGGTTGGCCATGGAATGATAGTTTGATATGGTGTAAAATGGAGCCTTTGTGTGTTAATTGTGGTTGTTGCGGAAAATTTCAGATTTGTGCGGAAAATTTCAGTTTTAGGGTTTCAAAATTTGGGGCTTTTCTAGGGTTGTTGCGGAACTCTTGATTGGCTAAGATTGAAGGGTATTGTAACCCTAATAAGGTGTGTTGAATAGCTTATGAATTGTAGTTGTACTTGTGGTTGTGTTGGATGAATTTAAATGGTTATTTGTAGGATGGAAAATCTGAAATTTTAGGGGAAATGCTGTCCAAATTTTAAGTCTATGTGATTTCTTGGTTTTGGCTTGCTTTGAGTGGAAATGAGTGACTTTGGGAGTTGTCTAAACCTTTGGCACCAAGTGTTTCTTATTTTCACTTCCAAGTTCTTTTTGGCCTTGGATTAGTAGTTTATTAATTAGGTTTACGACTCGTGCCCGAGTCTCAATTGTGTTTTCTTGATTGTTATAGGGCGTGCCGGTGATCCGAGGCATACATCGGGCGGAAACTTGTGAAATTTCTTTGTTTGAAGTGGTGAGTGTACTACTCACATGATTGTTATTTCATGGCTTTATTGTACTTGAAATCTATAACCGGACTGCTTGTGATTACTGTTTATGCTAGATGAGACGAGGGTGTACTTTATCACTCTCGTATTCTATGATTTATTTGACTGTTCACTGTATCACTTGGAATTCTCTTAATTGTACTTGAACTGATGTCGTTTGGACGTGTATCCAACAACCTTTACTGATAACTTTGAGCTCAACCTCATTGGTAGTCATTTGAATCGAGCCAGCAAGGGCTTGGTCGAGGAAAATTGACAAGCCATAGGGACTGTTTTTGGGAATCTTTGGGTATGAGACTCTTAATTCTGGTGTACTCCAGTATTGCCAATTCTATTCTACTTGGTGTTCAAGCCCGGTAAGGGGTATGTGTGGTGGACGAAAATCGGAGTAAAGTGGAGTCTACGGTTATGGTTACTCTATATACATTGACGGAGAGTCAATGAGGTGAGATCAAGTACGACAAAAGAGAAAAAGGGCTCTTAAGAGCCGTCCGTATCCTTTTACTCTCTATTGTTGTGTGGTGTTGGTTTTGCTCACTTGATGAACGTATTTGAATTGAGTATCATTGTGTTTATGTGATCCTTGAATGCTTGAATGATGGTACCTCATTGGGCGAAGGCTCACTTCGTTAATTTTGTTTTCCTTACAGGGAATAATCTTTTGGGCCTATGATATTCTGAAGAATGAGTTGAGCTAGTATAGATATTCTTTTCTATAGCTCCTCGATAGTTGGAAAAACCCTAAATGTATTTTGATCCGAACGTTACCCTTTTCGATTTGTAAATGTACAAACATGTGTATATAAAAGTGCTAATCATGTTCATGTGTTATTTTGGCTTGGAAATATTTTTTCCTTAGGGTTATATGAAGTTAATTGTTCTTGATTGGGTTTCGAACAGATTCGAAATTTGAACGAACAAGAAAAATCCAAAACTTAACCTAGTTGGCCGAATTTTTCCGAACTTTTCGCACTAGTGGGTCCCACGTCCGGTATATGCTCTTAATTTCTCAAAAACTATCCGATACTAGAAAATCATCCAAAAACTATATTTACTCATAAAAATTATTTTCCCAAATTCTCACATCAATAAAATGTGGAAAAACGTGCAATTATAAAAAAAAATAAAATCGAGTACTTTAAAACAAAATTACAGGCTCTCACACTTATACTTTTCGGGGCGTCACAGAACTAACTTCGACCAAGTTCCGGCTGGCTCGAATAGTTCGTCTACCCTTGGAACCAAGCTGGAACCAAGCCCTGAGATATCCAATCTCTCAATAGATGATATCTCTCAACAAAGTACTTACCCCAACAGCACACAGCAAAAGGGGTTCAACTCAAGTCATGTAATCACCCCCATCAGCACACAGCAAAAGGGTGATACTCCCATTTAACATATACAAAGCACTTTGACAATTTCACATCAGTAAACAACCCAATTACTCGCTCAAAATAGTGAGCACGCAAATCAAGGCACTTTATACTGGTCCACCGACTCTGTCCTGTTCGTCACTGCCTGTGACAGAAGATTATACTCAACTATCAGTGAATCGACCATCACAAATGGAAATAAGGACTAAAACGATTAAAGCGGCAAAAAGAACAAGGAAATGCAAGCGCGCGTGCGCGGAAATGACAACGGTATGAAAATAGGTTACACGGTTTTGATCATAACTAGAGCTGTAGTTATCAGATCAAGGTGTACTAGGTAGCGTCTCGTAGCTAAGACAAAAGGTTACAACTTTCATGAAGATAATTCGACCCAGTTTTCAGTGGATCTAGGTCAAATTTGCAAAATACAGAACTAGAACTCCAAAGGCTAGTTTATTCCTCTAGTGAAAATTTGGGCGGCATGCCCCTTGTGTTTACCTATTTTCCAGCCATTTATGGCTTCAATATTTTCCACAAGTCAGTCCCAAAGTCACACATATGCAATGGTAACACAATAGCCCTTCAACTAGGCTCAAAATAATCCAAGTACAACACAAGTCTTAACAAGGCAACCGAAAATCAAGTTTAAAGACAAATAGCCAAATGGCAGATTTGATGTCTCTTAGCGTATCGATCACAACTGAAACTACGCTTATCGGATTGGGGTACAACTTATACCGTTTCGAAGCTAAGATGGAGAATTATAAGTCTCATGAAAATATCAACAGAAAATTCATTCATTTCCATGGTCAAATTTATCGATTACAAAACCAGAATTCCACCGTCAAGCTGGTTAATAGTACTGTGTTCAAATGACAATAACTCAGGCTACAAAAGTCTGATCGAGGCATTTTCAGATGCGTTGGAAACCTACAACATAGAACTACAACTTTTGTGTTTTGGCCAAATGCTAATTCAATACGGATGAAGGTGAAAAATCCCGGCCAGAATGATGAAATGTCAAAACTGTCCACAGAACTCTACCTATGGAAGTCGAGGGTATTTTTGTCATGTCATGAGCTACAGTGCTCTGATTGAGCTGAAATTTTGTAGGTAACTATAAAACAGCATTTCCTACAACTTTCATGTTTGGATCTAAGTCTAATTCGGCCTCCATCATAGCCAAATGGAACCAGTCAGAGCAAAGTAGCATGAAAACTCAAATCTGGAATCTAGCGAATTCAAAGTGTAAACTTCACATTTCTAGCTTAAACCACTACTATAACTTCCTATACAAGATTATATACACCATATACCATCCAAAGAACAAGAAATATAAGTGAACAATTCAAACTCTAACTCACAATTTCATCACCACAATCATCAAAATCACTTAAATAGGTATCACAAGGCAAGAATACAAGTTACTACATAGCTTTGTATTCCCTCTTTTGCTTATAGTTTGGACAATAAGTATATGTTATGTTCCGATCTATAGACTTGTACCCCTAGATGGATTCCGGTGGTCCAAGTAGAGATAGGGAGCCAGGACGAGGCTCTGAAGGAAATAATGAAAATGGGCCGGATCAAGTCGCCCCAGGTAGATATATTATAATGCATAGCTCGAATGATTCCGCGGTTGGACAGAGCTTGCGAAATGAGCCACTTGCTAAGATGAGTAAAGGCACAGACGGTCCACGACCTGTAAGAACTCTGAACAACTTTGGGCGAGGTCAGGTAGTGCAAGAGCCCCCGAGGAGTACCCAGCGTGGATGGTCAAGTACGGCCACTAAGCCGATCTGTGGTTTCTGTGGGGGCAATCACACCGATGAAAATTGCTGAAAAAATAGTTCGGTACGAAAATGCTTCAAATGTGGCAGCACCGAACATCTGATTGCCCGGTGCCCTAAGATGCAGAATGAAGGACTCAAACCACCAATAGAAGGGACCACAACAAAACCGACGAACGCAGGGGGAAATCGACCCAAAGGACCAGCTAGAGTATACTCAATGGGTCAACAAGAGGTGACTGACCCTTCGGCGGGTTTCGAAGGTACGCTTTGACCAAAGAATTAATTTCGAGGATGAAATTGTCCTAAGTGGGGGAGATTGTGAGGCCCCAGTCAGTTTGTAAGTTGATATTAGGGCTATTCATTATTCGGTGTGGTGAAATTAGGGTTTTGGGGATAAGGAGAAAACCCTAATCTTGGTTAAGATTGAAAACCCTAGTTTATGTATTATTATTCGTAGGTTCGAGCTATAATTTATATTCGGTGTTCTAGTGTGTGTTTTGGCATACGTAAGTTTAGGATTCGTTTTAGTTTACAAAGGTTTAGCAAGTTTGAAATGGTTAGCAAACTCTGGATTAGCAAACCTCTAGTGTTACAATTTATTAGAAAGCTTAAGTGGAGTTTTATTTATCGCCCGCCTTTTCTACATTTTCTTTATTAGAAATTTCCCCAGATAATTTTTATGAGTAAATATAGGTTTTAGATGATTTTTCTAGTATCGGTTAGTTTTTGGGAAATTAAGAACATTTACCGGACGTGGGACCCACTAGTGTGGAAAGTTCAGAAAAATTCGGTCAACTAGGTTAAGTTTTGGATACTGGGTTTAAAGTACCGGGTGTTATGAGATAATTAGAGGTTGCTATTTGGATTTTTGTGAGAGGAAACAAAGAGATAGAGATGCATTAATTATAGTGACAAGTGTCACTAAGAGATTAAGTCTTGATCCTTGACCACTATTCATCCTTTTTCCATTTGACTAAATAAACCAAAACAAATTTTGATTAAAATCATCTCCATTTCCAAGCTATTGAAGCCGGCTCTCTCTCCTGCAAGAAGATAAGAAAAATCTCCAAATTCCTACCTCTAATCTTGCACAAATTCAACAATCCAACCGTTTAATCTTGCAATTACTCCATAAAACCCCTTCACTTAGTGATTTGGAGGTGATTGGTGAAGTTGTTTGGAAGGCTAAGGTGTTGAATTGCTTCCTTCCTTGTCTTATAAGGTGAGTGACTAAGGGACTACTCTTGTCTTTCCAATAATGCTTAATTAGTGACCTATGTGAATTGAAGTGGTGAGATTAGGTGTTATTTCATGATTTTGGTTGAGATTGATGACATTTTCTATTTATACTTGATTTTTCTGATTTCATGTGAGTTATATGTTGTGGCCATGTATGATGATGGAAAATGATCTAGAATGAAGCCTTGGTGTGTGAATGGTAGTTATTTGCGGAAACTTTCCGCATTTGAACGGAAATTTCGGAAGTTAGGGTTTGAATTACCTCATTTCTGCCCGGCACTGTTCATCATAGTTAGAGGCCGAATTAGCCTTGGATCAAAACATGAAAGTTGTAGGAAATGATATTTTAGAGGTGCCTACAAAATTTCAGGTTAATCGGAGCAGTGTAACTTGTGAAAAGATGGAATTACCCTTGCTGTCCTGGTTTTACCCGAATGTGATAATTGCGTCTGTAATTGGATTATTTTGGTAGGGAATACTTCAGAATTGGTTGTTGAGGTCTTCTGATGAATTGTATCCGTGTATCTTAGCTTTTGGTTGGTTTTGGAATCACTTTGTTTGGACTTAGGTAGCCTGACTTATGATGTTTGAACCAGAATGCGGTTTGTGAACCTGTTTTTGCGATTCTGGTGTGGTATATTGCATTTTTGACCTAGTTACACTCGAAACTGCACTGAGTGGCCTTCTTCAACATTGTAGCCTCTTAAGTCCTGAATATACCTACAAAATTTCCGGTCAAACAGATCTATTTAGCCTGAGTTATGGCCAAAATAGTCGCATCTATTCTAAACTGTGAATTCTGTCGCATTTCTGGATTTAGCTTCTGCCCTGTTTTGTCCGTTTTGATAACGTACGATCTGGGTGTTGACTCCTTCATAAGAAATGTATATCTTGGTTTTAGCTTCGAAACGGTATAAAGTGCGTTGAAATCCGAGTTCCGTAGCTTCCGTTTTGACCAAAACAAGATTGATCGTCAGAACTGCCTTTGAATCTAGACAGTTTTGATGGGTACTTTGGCACCCAATTTTCGTTCTGTTCTGAGTGGATTCAGGTCTTGGCCAAAACATCAAAGTTTTAGCCTTATGTCCCAGCTTTCTAATGCCTTTGGAATTTCCTGATTTCGATTTGTGAACTGGGAGTTATGGTCCAACAAACATACCCTGTCTGTCACTCTAAAGTGCAAATTTCTGGAACGATTTTCCATTCTTTCGACCTATTTCTGTTCACATCCGGACTTAGGTGTCTTCATGAAAATTGTAGCCCTTCCTCTTAGCTTCATAACAGTACCTCATGAACCTTGATCCAACATTCCTAGCCTAACTTTTGATTAAAACGGTTTGAGATGGCAGATTTGGCCATTTCCGTTTGCCATTCCGCGCGCGCGCGTGCGCCAATTTTGCCGTTTCCGCACTTGCATGTACTGATTTTGCCGTTTTGCTTATTTTGGGCATGTTAGTGGCCGTTTGTGATAATATGTGATACAATCTTCTATTTCAGATAGTGGTGAGCTAGGCGGAGCCGGTGGGGCCCACTATTAGCGAACACGCGCGAAGTGATTTTGCTCTTGTACCACTTTTGTATTTTGAGTAAGTATTCAGGCCGCTCTTGTGTGTTAGTTGCTTATGTGTTTCGATATGTATGAAGAGGGTACCTAGGCGAGGGTGTACTTTATCGCACTCGACCTAAACCCTAACTTGCGCACATATTTGTACATGGCTTGTGTATATGAGCAATTGTGGAACTAAAACCCTTGAGCTTGTGGCTCGGGTGACTTTTGAATAATTTTGTGAAGTTTGTGAGTTTGGGGCCCGATCTCAATACCTAGATGAACTATTCGAGCCGGTTAGGGCTTGGTCGAAGTCAGTCCAACCTGGATTGAGGTCACCAAGTTTGTGAATCCGGTTCACCGAGTATGTGGACCAAGTTTGTGACCCAAGCTTGTGAACCAAGCTCAATTTCGTTCGCTCGAGCAAGTTTGTGAGGTGCCTGGCCAGAGAGGGTGACAAGGTGTACAGTGGGGGAACAAGTGGAGTTCTACGGACCATTATTTGTGGTCGACGGAGTGTCGGCAGGAGATCATACATGGCACATGAATTGGCTTTGGAGCCACCCGTATCCTTATTATGTGGTGTTATTTTTCTGCTTTTGCTTTACTCTTACTGTGTAATTGTTAATATGTGAGATTTACGCTTTTGCCCCTGTTTAAGTGTGAGAACCCGTAATTTGCATTTTCTAGGTTTTCGCATTTTTCATGGCTTGTTTTCTGCACTTTCTGTATCCGGAAAATTTTTCTAGATAAATTTTATGAGCAATTATAGTTTTTAGATAATTTTTCTAGTATTGGAGAGGTTTTACAAAATGAAGAATATATATTGGACGTGGGACCCGCTAGTGCGAAAAGTTCGGAAAAATTCGGCCAATAAGGTTAAGTTTCGGATACTGTGTAAAATTTATCGGGTGTTAAGAGATAAGTAGAGAGTGAGATTGATTGATGTGAGAGGAAAAAGAAAGATAAGATTGCATTAATGTAGGTGACAAGTGTCACCACTACATTGGTTTTGACTTAAGAGTTACTATTCACTATTTTGACTTTTGACCAAAAATTGGTTAAATATCTCAAAAATGCACAAAAAATTACCATTTCTTACCTCTTGTTGGCCGAACCTCTTGTGCAAGGAAGGAAGAAGAAACTCTTCAAGTTCTAGCTACTACTTGGTGCAAATCACCCAAAAACATTTGCTTACATCCATTTCTACTCCATAAAAATCTTTCTAGTTGGTGATAGAGGTTGTTTGGTGAAGTTTTCTTGAAGAGCTAGGGTGGTCTACAACTCCTCTTCTCTTATTTCTTAGGTAAGTGATGATTAAACATTCTACTACACTTATTGATGCTTATATGGTGCTTAATGGGACCTAAAGTGATGGATTATGTGACTTGTTTCTTGATTTGAAGTGTTTTGGTGAAGTTTTCAATTTTATGATGAATTTTCTGGTTTCATATGATCTTGATGGTGTGGTTGTTTTTGATGGTTGGTAATAAAGGGCTTTAGCTCTAGTAGGTGCATATGATAGGAAATTGCAATCAATTTTGAATTTGGAAGAATTTCTGGAAAATTAGGGTTCTTGGTTGAACATTCTGTCCGAAATTTTAGGTCATATATAGAGGCCGAATTGGACTTTTCTCAAAACATGAAAGTTGTAGGTATTGATGAGTTTGAAGTGCCTACAAAATTTCAGGGCATTTGGAGTAGTGTAGAGCGAGTTATGCCGTTTTTACTGTTGCTGTTCTGGGTGAACAGAATGTGCGAACTGCGATAGTAATTGTCTATTTTGACTGGCATTGGTTTGGATTTTGAAGTTGGTGTCTTCTGATGAAATGTAGCTGGATGTCTTAGCTAGCTTATGCCTTTTGAATGTCGGCATTTGGACTTGTATAGACTGAGTTGTGTTCATTACAGTTTTGTGTGTTTTGCAAACCTGTTTTGGTAATTCTGGTTTAGTATTTGGCACATTTGACCTAGTTGTGCTAGGATTTGGACTGAGAGGCCTTCTACATTGTTGTAGCCCTGTCTTTTAGCTTCGAGATGGTGGGTCTTACGCCCTCATCCGATAAGCGTAGCGCATTTTGTGCCATTACCGCATACGGAGGCCAAACCTGTTTTTGTTGATTGATCAAATGAGTTATATTTTCTGATTTTCTGGTTTGCTATTATGCTTATATATGTATATGAAACCCTATTGGGGTTGTGATTGGCATGGCTTTATGATTCGTTATCGAGTCTCATTGTACTTGTTTGCATGTTTTAAGGCTTACTCTTATTCCGGTCATTTCCTAGCTAACTTTTGTACTTGTATTGCTTTGAGCCTAGTGAACGGCTTTTGGGAAATGAGATGACTTTTGTGTGAGGTTTTGGGACTGATTTGAGGAAATCATGAAGCCTTAATGGCTGGAAAAGTAAGAAATTTGGGGGAAATGCTGTCCGATTTTCTAGGCTGTTTGGTTCTTTAAGTTGGATTTGCCTTTTGATGGAAATGAAGGGCTTTTGGGTTGTTGACCCTAGGTCTTCATGTTATCTTTTGTTTCCAAGAAAATCATGTTTTTGCACCCTTGCATTAGTATTTTTGGGCAAGGCGTACGACGTGTAGTCGAGTCTCACTTGTGCATTCCGTTTACTCGATTTTGGATATGAAACCTTCAATTGGTTTATTTTGATTATTTTAGGGTTTCTTGGCGATTAAGGCCAATCTGAAGTAAAAACTTTTGAAATTGAGCCGGTGAGTGTACCACTCCCCTCCATTGCTATTTAACTTGATTTCTGCTCTGCAATCTGTTTATTTGTTCGAGACGAGGGTGTACTTTATCACACTCGTTCTCTAGTCTGTTCATATGCCAATTTACTATGCAAAATTTGAATCTGTTATCTGTGTCTGCATCTGTTCAGATTTCTATGACCTATGAGCTCAATCCTGTGGCTAAGTTATTCGAGTCGGGCCGGCAAGGGCCTGGACGATTAGATAACGAACCACGGTAGTCTGTTCGGGGATTTTGGGTATTGAGACCCTTGATTCCGGGTATACTCGAGTATTACCATTTTGTTCGTTTGAGGTGAGCGGGCCCGGTAAAGGGGTGTTTGGTGGACGGAATTCGGTGATAAGAGGGGTCTACGGACGCATTGGTTCTATATACGTTGACGGAGAGTCAACCGGTTTGGATCAAGTATTGCGCTGGAAATTTGGCTCCTGAGAGCCACCCGTATCCTTCTGATTTGAATCATTGGTTCCTTTGCTTTACATCTGACATGTGTATCTGATTTGTTAAATGTGAAATGCCATGATTTTAATGCTATCTGTTTGGTACCTCATTGAGCGCAAGCTCACCCCTTTCCGTTCCTTTTGTTTTCCTTACAGGAAAATAAACCCTTTTGGTCTGGATTTGACAAATGGCTGCCAAATTGAGCTAGTTGAACATATCTTTTGTATAGCTCATGTATTAAAACCCTAAGTGTACTTTTGGGGCGTTTTCTCTTTTGATTTGGCAAACCGTGTGTATATATTAACTTTTGAAAACTTTTGTATGTCATTTTGGATTGTAATCGCTAAAGTTCAGATGTGAATGTTTGCGTGCTCTTTCGGTTGGGTTTTGACGGGTCGGTTACTATCATGGCCGACTCCGGATTTCATTTTTTCTTATTTTGGGTTATTTTTCCATTTTGACTTGTTTACGCTCGTTTGTAAGTTCCGGATCGCAATAGATAGTTCTAGTCTGCATCGTTAGTCCTGGCGAGAGCTGGGCAGGCAGTTCGCTCACCCCTTTGGTTCGCCTTAGGGGAAAGTGGGGCTGTTACAATTGGTATCAGAGCCACTTCGCGTGGTCTCTGCGCGGAATGAGCTTGGGCCAAGTGGTGTATGGTCCTGATTTCATGAATATGTCTAAGTGCTCGTTTGAGCGTAAGTTATGAACCAGACATGCCATAAGTGTAAAGATCTTTATCATGGGATTCGAGGAAGATAGATATGTATGTCGGGTAGGAATCTGTAATATAGATGATTTACTCTTGGGACTGGCCAGCTCGAGAGGTGAATTGTCTTATTTCGGATTCTTGTGCCTGAGTACTTCAGAGTTGAAACGGTGTTAAGTATGTGAGATTTGCATATTGGGAACATGAATAGGCTTTGTTTGGCTGGAATGAGTCCATGAGGTTATTGGATATCTAGTTTGCATGGTAAGTGACGTGAGGGATCGGACGGGGTTATTTTAATTGGGTCTGGGACTATATCGCCTTTACTCTTGATTTGCTTTGATACCGCTATGACATAACAGTGGTTTGAGTATTGTGCATAGGATTATCTGTCTAATTTGGCATGTATTGGTGTATCTGATTAACCGTTTTCTTGATACATGGTGTGTTATATGTGCATATGTCATTGGTGTATTTAGTGTGCTAGAATTTGATTACTTTTGTCACTTTACTGTGGTTATGCGTTGAATTACCTTGGGGAAAGGGGAAAAAGAAAAGAGAGAAAAAAAATATAAATATATATATATGTAAGGAGTAAGCAGTCGTGGACGTGGTCGTGGCCGTGGAACTAAGCGAGGCCAAGAATCAAGAGAAGAAAAGGGAAACAATAACTGTACGAGGATCGAGAATGCCACTTGTACTTAGGAATGTATTATGACTCATTGTTTTGCCCGACAGGCTAGTACCCGAGTTCCAGCACTTCCGTAAGATGACACATTGGATTGATCCGTATCAGAAAATTTCGGTTCTCCGAGATGAACTAGAGGTTCAAGGGAGGCTGACCGAGTACTGGGAAAGGCAATGGAAGCAAGAGTATTCGGAGAAACTTGAGCTCTTATACCAAAACATGGAGTTAAAGAGGAAATACGAAGAGATTTCCAAGGAGACTGTAGCAATGGCACAAGGTAATACTTCTATGGGGACGCCAGAGGAAGCTCAAAGGGCAGGAATTGTAAGGCCACAGGGGACGATCTTCTATGCCAAGAAAAGGGGTAAATTGCCAGAACAGGGTGAGCAAGGTAGGCCCTTGGCGAAGAAGGGTCGTGGAGCTAGGGGTGTGACAATTCTGGAGACACTTAAGGAGGATACGCCGGGAGGAAACTCAAGGGAAAAAGGACCACTGAGGGATATCTCACAAGGAGATCAGACCCCAATTCCTCTACCATATTGTGGCTATTGTAGAAAATCCAATCATTTTGAAGAAAATTGTTGGAAAAGAGGAGGGAGATGTCTGTGCTGTGGGAGCGCCGAGCATCGAATTGCTCATTGCCCGAGTAAAACGCGTGAAAAGAAAGGAACCCAGCAACCAACCAAGACCGACCCTGGACCGTCAAGTGGAAAAGGGACTGGAATGAAGAATCTCGTTTCTTCTGACTCTGAAGACGAAGAAGGTACAGGCCATTGGTTACTTTAAATTTGAAAGGTAAAATTTCGAGGGCGAAATTCTTTTAAGGGGGAGAGTGTGAGAACCCGTAATTTGCATTTTCTAGGTTTTCGCATTTTTCATGGCTTGTTTTCTGCACTTTCTGTATCCGGAAAATTTTTCTAGATAAATTTTATGAGCAATTATAGTTTTTAGATAATTTTTCTAGTATTGGAGAGGTTTTACAAAATGAAGAATATATATTGGACGTGGGACCCGCTAGTGCGAAAAGTTCGGAAAAATTCGGCCAATAAGGTTAAGTTTCGGATACTGTGTAAAATTTATCGGGTGTTAAGAGATAAGTAGAGAGTGAGATTGATTGATGTGAGAGGAAAAAGAAAGATAAGATTGCATTAATGTAGGTGACAAGTGTCACCACTACCTTGGTTTTGACTTAAGAGTTACTATTCACTATTTTGACTTTTGACCAAAAATTGGTTAAATATCTCAAAAATGCACAAAAAATTACCATTTCTTACCTCTTGTTGGCCGAACCTCTTGTGCAAGGAAGGAAGAAGAAACTCTTCAAGTTCTAGCTACTACTTGGTGCAAATCACCCAAAAACATTTGCTTACATCCATTTCTACTCCATAAAAATCTTTCTAGTTGGTGATAGAGGTTGTTTGGTGAAGTTTTCTTGAAGAGCTAGGGTGGTCTACAACTCCTCTTCTCTTATTTCTTAGGTAAGTGATGATTAAACATTCTACTACACTTATTGATGCTTATATGGTGCTTAATGGGACCTAAAGTGATGGATTATGTGACTTGTTTCTTGATTTGAAGTGTTTTGGTGAAGTTTTCAATTTTATGATGAATTTTCTGGTTTCATATGATCTTGATGGTGTGGTTGTTTTTGATGGTTGGTAATAAGGGGCTTTAGCTCTAGTAGGTGCATATGATAGGAAATTGCAATCAATTTTGAATTTGGAAGAATTTCTGGAAAATTAGGGTTCTTGGTTGAACATTCTGTCCGAAATTTTAGGTCATATATAGAGGCCGAATTGGACTTTTCTCAAAACATGAAAGTTGTAGGTATTGATTAATTTGAAGTGCCTACAAAATTTCAGGGCATTTGGAGTAGTGTAGAGCGAGTTATGCCGTTTTTACTGTTGCTGTTCTGGGTGAACAGAATGTGCGAACTGCGATAGTAATTGTCTATTTTGACTGGCATTGGTTTGGATTTTGAAGTTGGTGTCTTCTGATGAAATGTATCTGGATGTCTTAGCTAGCTTATGCCTTTGGAATGTCGGCATTTGGACTTGTATAGACTGAGTTGTGTTCATTACAGTTTTGTGTGTTTTGCAAACCTGTTTTGGTAATTCTGGTTTAGTATTTGGCACATTTGACCTAGTTGTGCTAGGATTTGGACTGAGAGGCCTTCTACATTGTTGTAGCCCTGTCTTTTAGCTTCGAGATGGTGGGTCTTACGCCCTCATCCGATAAGCGTAGCGCATTTTGTGCCATTACCGCATACGGAGGCCAAACCTGTTTTTGTTGATTGATCAAATGAGTTATATTTTCTGATTTTCTGGTTTGCTATTATGCTTATATATGTATATGAAACCCTATTGGGGTTGTGATTGGCATGGCTTTATGATTCGTTATCGAGTCTCATTGTACTTGTTTGCATGTTTTAAGGCTTACTCTTATTCCGGTCATTTCCTAGCTAACTTTTGTACTTGTATTGCTTTGAGCCTAGTGAACGGCTTTTGGGAAATGAGATGACTTTTGTGTGAGGTTTTGGGACTGATTTGAGGAAATCATGAAGCCTTAATGGCTGGAAAAGTAAGAAATTTGGGGGAAATGCTGTCCGATTTTCTAGGCTGTTTGGTTCTTTAAGTTGGATTTGCCTTTTGATGGAAATGAAGGGCTTTTGGGTTGTTGACCCTAGGTCTTCATGTTATCTTTTGTTTCCAAGAAAATCATGTTTTTGCACCCTTGCATTAGTATTTTTGGGCAAGGCGTACGACGTGTAGTCGAGTCTCACTTGTGCATTCCGTTTACTCGATTTTGGATATGAAACCTTCAATTGGTTTATTTTGATTATTTTAGGGTTTCTTGGCGATTAAGGCCAATCTGAAGTAAAAACTTTTGAAATTGAGCCGGTGAGTGTACCACTCCCCTCCATTGCTATTTAACTTGATTTCTGCTCTGCAATCTGTTTATTTGTTCGAGACGAGGGTGTACTTTATCACACTCGTTCTCTAGTCTGTTCATATGCCAATTTACTATGCAAAATTTGAATCTGTTATCTGTGTCTGCATCTGTTCGGATTTCTATGACCTATGAGCTCAATCCTGTGGCTAAGTTATTCGAGTCGGGCCGGCAAGGGCCTGGACGATTAGATAACGAACCACGGTAGTCTGTTCGGGGATTTTGGGTATTGAGACCATTGATTCCGGGTATACTCGAGTATTACCATTTTGTTCGTTTGAGGTGAGCGGGCCCGGTAAAGGGGTGTTTGGTGGACGGAATTCGGTGATAAGAGGGGTCTACGGACGCATTGGTTCTATATACGTTGACGGAGAGTCAACCGGTTTGGATCAAGTATTGCGCTGGAAATTTGGCTCCTGAGAGCCACCCGTATCCTTCTGATTTGAATCATTGGTTCCTTTGCTTTACATCTGACATGTGTATCTGATTTGTTAAATGTGAAATGCCATGATTTTAATGCTATCTGTTTGGTACCTCATTGAGCGCAAGCTCACCCCTTTCCGTTCCTTTTGTTTTCCTTACAGGAAAATAAACTCTTTTGGTCTGGATTTGACAAATGGCTGCCAAATTGAGCTAGTTGAACATATCTTTTGTATAGCTCATGTATTAAAACCCTAAGTGTACTTTTAGGGCGTTTTCTCTTTTGATTTGGCAAACCGTGCGTATATATTAACTTTTGAAAACTTTTGTATGTCATTTTGGATTGTAATCGCTAAAGTTCAGATGTGAATGTTTGCGTGCTCTTTCGATTGGGTTTTGACGGGTCGGTTACTATCATGGCCGACTCCGGATTTCATTTTTTCTTATTTTGGGTTATTTTTCCATTTTGACTTGTTTACGCTCGTTTGTAAGTTCCGGATCGCAATAGATAGTTCTAGTCTGCATCGTTAGTCCTGGCGAGAGCTGGGCAGGCAGTCCGCTCACCCCTTTGGTTCGCCTTAGGGGAAAGTGGGGCTGTTACGTTACTTACTAAGCATATAGCTTACCCCTTTTCTTTTGTTTTCCTTAGCAGGGGCCGACGCGGGGACTTTTGACACATACACTAGTATAGTTAGATTTGCATGTAATAGTCGGACAGTAGGATTTTTGTTTTTGTTTTAGTGGTTTGTATAAGGATCCTCCTTAGGGTCTACCTTCTGCTGGTTGTTATTATAATGTATTAGAGTGGTTTGACTCGATACTTTTAAAGATGTAAATAGAACTCTTTTGGCGTTAGATATATTGTGAATAGTACGCTTGTGGGTTTGTCTAGTTTTATTGTTTTGAAAATTTAAGTCCTGGTGCGAGCTAGGCAGGCGTCCCGCCGATACCCTAGGGTTCACCCATGGGAGAAGCGGGGGCGTCACAGGATTGATAGGGGATTTTGAAATCCGTTTGAGTTGGCTACTGCCTCCAATCCGGCCAGGATCCGGCCGGATTGTGATGTGGCAGTCACTATTCACCTTCAGTTTCGATTTTCATTTTTCTGTTTCATGGTTGTTGAATCGTTTAAGCGCGCTAATATATTTTGGAACATTTTAGTTTGTGTATAACCGTCTTAGTAGTCCTGACGAGAATTGGGCATGCAGTTTGCTAACCCCTTTGGTACGCCTTAGGGGAAAGTGGGGTTATCACAGTTGGTATCAGAGCCAGGTTAGAAGTGACTTGGGCGTGTTAGAACTGTGTTTCTTATAACTTGTGGGGTTTGTATTAAGGAGCCGTTAACTGTAACTACCTTGTCTAAGATATGAATCTTGGCTATCCTTGTAGGTTATGGCTGGAACAAGTGGAGAGGGCGGAGGTGAGCCGCCTCGGAGGCGCCCACGTGTCATCGATTACCAAGAGAGGCCTGGAGGTCCGATCCGGCTTTGGTATACTGCTAGTCAGACCCGTCACTGTAGTCGTTGCCAGAATTACTCCTACGCTGACCATATGGTCGTGGCGGTACTAGATGAAAGAAGGAGGCTTAGACGTGCCGCCGCCAGGGATCACACTGAGATGCTTAGACTGAGAGGCATCATGAGAATGCAAGCATATTGGATTGGAGAGCTCCAGGGGGACATAGCCATGGAGCAAGAGCGAACGAATGCTCTTAGAGAGCAGTTACAAGTAGTTAACAACCGTCTTACGAATGTGGTCCGAAAAGTTAGAAACCGTTCCGGCGGCATCAGTAACGAGTGCGAGGCGCTAATCCAAGGAGTGATTAGCGCCAATGCGCAAGTGGAGGCTTCTGATGACGGAACGTCTAGAGAAGGGAGCACCCCTAGTTCTAGCCAAGGGGGAGAGTCTGTGGGCTCAGTGGGGAACTAGACTAGAGCTCCTTTGAGCTAAGTTTTGATTCCATGGGAGTAGTAGTTTAGGGGAAGAACTTTTAGCTAGTTACTTTTGTAGGTTTGGACTAGCTTTGTAAATAGTGCTTTTGATGACTCCGTTATCTCATGGAATTTCTTTGTTTGTATCTGACTGACTGTTGTTGTGTGACTTGTTTGATATGGTTGTGTTATGTGTATATATATGTTTTGATTTGTGAGTAGCTTCTGTTCCTTATTTATGTATGTATCTTTCTTTAATGTTATACTTATGCTTCGACCCTAGATTGGTTAATTCCAATGGAGGGAACCCGTAGTGGACGAGGTCGTGGTCGCGGAACTAGGTAACCCTCGAATGAAGGGGGTAACCAAGAACCAATACTTGAACCGAATCCTGAACCTAGGGTCGATCCGAATGTTCAAGTAGCCGCAGTCATCCAACGAATGACTAACTTGCTAGCTGCTGTAGTGGAGCACCAGGGTCAAAACCCTAATCCCCAACCTGAAAACCATGGAAACCCTGGTAATTATGTGGAAAGCGAGGATAGGGCCCTCGAAAGGTTTCAGAAATTTTTCCCACCAAAGTTTATTGGCGGGCCAGATCCAGATGTGGCCGAGAGATGGTTGGAAAAGATGGTGGATATCTTCGCTGCCTTGCATTACATGGAGGAGAGACAGGTGATTTTCGCTGTCTTTCAACTGGAAGGGGCAGCCCGTTCTTGGTGGAACGTAATAAGACAAAAATGGGAAAGAGAACAGACGCCAAGGACGTGGGTGAACTTTATGAGGGAGTTCAACGCTAAGTTTTTCCCTCCTCTGATTTAAGAACGGAAGGAAGATGAGTTTATTCGGCTCCGTCAGGGGACTCAGACCGTAGCCAAGTACGAGAGCCAATTCACTTGACTGTCCAAATTTGCCCCCGAACTAATTGTGACCGAACAACGAAGAATAAGGAGTTTTGTTCAGGGCCTGAATGTGAAGATCCAGAAGGACCTAGCTGTAGCCCAAATTAATGCCTTTAGTGAGGCGGTGGAGAAGGCTCAACGAGTGGAAAGTGCCAGGCTACAAGTAAGAAACTTCCAAGCAAAGAAGCGAGGACTTCCTGGAAGTAGTTCGGGGCAGGGGGATGGGAGTACCCCTCCCATGTTTGGAAAGGGAACAGGAGGAGGAAGGCAGCCGGGAATATCGAGAGGGGCCCCGTCAAGAGGTGGCCAAGTTGGATGAGGCTAAAGAAGAGGGTCCCAAGGAGGTTCGGTTTCTGCATCTCACGGTCCCTGCGGGTATTGTGGAAAGCCAAACCACATGGAAGACAATTGCTGGAGGAAGGAAAGAAAACGTTTGCGCTGTGGGAGTGTAGACCACCAAATTGTCAATTGCCCGGTTCTACCACGAGACGGAAAGGGAAGCCAGCAACCGACGAGGACCAATTCTAGACCGGCTAAGGTGGAAGGGACTAAACCTAAAGTATTGGCTCGGGTGTACTCGCTAGAGCCACAATAGGTCCCTGACTCTTCTGAGGTCGTAGAAGGTACGATCCCTATATTCCACCAATTTACAAAAGTTTTAGTAGATCCAGGGGCCACTCATTCATTTGTCAACCCCGATTTCATGTGTGGAATTGATATAAAACCTGTTAGTTTACCTTATGACCTAGAAGTTAGTACTCCTACGGGGGAACACCGTTTGCTCACTAGTATGGTTTATAAGAATTGTGAAGTTTGGGTAGGAGAGAGAAAATTGTTAGGGGACTTAATAAGCTTGTCCATTAAGGGGTATGATGTAATTCTAGGCATGGATTGGTTAGCCCGGTACCATGCTCAACTTGATTGTAAGAGAAAAGTAGTAGAATTTCGTATTCCTGGGGAGGCGACCTTAAGGCTAGATATAAGGGGTAAGTTAGCCTCATCTGTATTGATCTCGGGTATTCGGGTAAAAAATTGCTAAGTAGAGGGGCGCAAGGGTTCTTAGCCTTTCTAATCAATAACCCCACCGACAAACTGAAGGTAGAAGATGTACCAATAGTGAGTGAATATCCAGACGTATTTGACTTGTTACCAGGGACATCACCTATCTCTAAGACCCCATATCGAATGGCCCCTGCCGAACTTAGGGAGTTAAAGTTACAGTTACAAGACCTTTTGGAGCGAGGGTTTATTCGAGAGAGTGGATCTCCTTAGGGAGCTCCTGTGCTATTTGTGAAGAAAAAAGATGGGAGTGTGCGGATGTGTATAGACTACTGGGGGTTGAATAATGTAACGGTTAAGAATAAATACCCACTGCCCCATATCGATGAATTGTTTGACCAGTTGCAAGAAGCAGTGGTCTTTTCGAAGTTAGACCTCCGCCAGGGATACTATCAGTTGCAAATTCGAGAGGAGAACATACCAAAGACTGCCTTCAATTCTAGATACGGGCATTTTGAATTCGCAGTCATGCCCTTCGGACTAACCAATGCCTCTGCTATTTTTATGGATTTGATGCATAGAATTTTTAAACCCTAGTTGGACCGATTTGTCGTTGTATTTATCGATGACATTTTGGTTTATTCAAAAACCCGAGAGGAGCATGAGCAGCACCTACGAATCGTCTTACAAACCCTAAGAGAGCACCAATTTTACGTAAAGTTTAGTAAGTGTGAGTTTTGGCTGGAGAAAATCTCTTTCTTGGGGCATGTGATTCCAAAAAAAGGTATCATGGTAGACCCGGCAAAAGTAGAGGCGGTGATTGAATAGAAGAGGGCAGAGAACCCCACTGAGATTCATAGCTTTCTAGGGTTGGCTGGGTATTATAGGCGTTTTATTAAGAACTTTTCTAGACTTGCCGACCCTTTAACCGACCTGACGAAGAAAAATGGTCGTTTTATGTGGGATGCTAGGTGTGAAACTAGTTTTCAAGAATTGAAGAGAAGATTAACCATGGCACCCATTCTAGCTTTACCTAACGGAATAGATAGCTTTACTGTTTAGACCGATGCCTCGAGGGAAAGTTTGGGGTGTGTGTTGATGCAAAACAAAAATGTGATATCTTTTGCCTCTTGAAAATTGAAAGCTCATGAGCAGAATTACCCAACCCACGACTTGGAGCTAGCCGCAGTTGTTTTTGCTCTGAAAAAGTGGAGACACTATCTATACGGGGTAACTTTTGAGGTTTACTCTGACCATAAGAGCCTTAGATACCTCTTCTCGCAAAAGGAATTGAACATGAGACAGCGGCGATGGATGGAATTTCTGGAGGACTATGACTGCACCATCAACTACCATCCGGGAAAAGCTAACGTGGTGGCCGATGCCTTAAGTCGAAAGGCTCAAGTAGCGGGGTTAATGATTGAGGAGTGGGACTTGTTAAAATCGATTAGTGAATGGAACCCTTGCCTTGGCAATCAAAAGGTGATTTTTGGTAGCATTAGAGTGACATCCACTTTACTGGAGCAAATCAAAGAGACCCAGAAAGAAGACTCGATGGTACGGAAGTGGGGGGAGAAAGTGAAAAAAGGAGAAACGTCTGATTTCATTCTAAATCCCGAAGGAGTTTTGAAGTATCGGAATCGAGTAGTGGTGCCTAAGGACGAAACATTGAAAAAGGAGATTTTGGAGGAAGCCCATCGGTCGAAATATACAATCCATCCGGGTAGTAGTAAGATGTATCAGGACTTGAAAGGGGCATATTGGTGGGACAACATGAAAAAAGAAATTGCCCAATACGTGCAAACTTCTCTCATCTGTCAGCAAGTTAAGGCAAAACATCAAAAACCATCTGGATTGTTACAACCCCTTGAGATACCCAAATGGAAGTGGAAAAACATTACAATGGATTTCGTTTCAGGTTTGCCACGAACACAACGAGGACATGATGCCGTTTGGGTGATCGTCGATCGGTTAACCAAATCGGCCCATTTCTTGCCGATAAACATGAAGTATTCCATGGATAAATTTGCTCAATTGTATATGGATGAGATTGTAAGACTACACGGAGTCCCTGTGAGTATCGTTTCGGATAGAGATCCTCGTTTTGTGTCTAGGTTTTGGCAAAAATTTCAAGAAACCTTAGGGACCAAACTCAACTTTAGTACCACTTATCACCCCCAGACGGATGGGCAGTCGGACCGAACCATTCAAACCCTTGAAGACATGTTACGGACTTGCATCTTAGACTTTGGGGGTAGTTGGGGCCAACATATGACGTTAGTGGAATTCGCATACAATAAAAGTTACCATTCATCAATTCAAATGGCACCATACGAAGCTCTTTATGGGAGGAAGTGCCGATCACCAATTTATTGGGATGAAGTAGGTGAGAAGAAAGTTTTAGATCCGACAACCGTTTCGTGGATGGAGGATGCACAGGAAAAGGTTAAGTTGATACGTCAAAGACTCCTAACAGCTCAAAACTAACGAAAGAGTTACGCGAATAACCGAAGGAAAGATTTGGTGTTCGAAGTTGGAGATCGTGTCTTTCTGAAGATCACACCGTTACGAAGTGTCACGGCGAGTAGAGGAAAGAAACTTCAACCGAGATTTGTAGGACCCTTCAAAATTCTCCAAAGAGTTGGAAAAGTAGCATATCGACTCGAGCTACCATTAAGTTTGTCCAAGATTCACGACGTCTTTCATGTCTCAATGCTCAAAAAGTATTACCTCGATCCAACTCACATTTTACAACCGGAGAAGATTGAGATAGATGAAGCACTCACCTATGAGGAGAAACCTGTGCAATTGCTTGACCGAAAGGTTAAGGACTTGAGAAATAAACAAATCCCTTTGGTGAAAATTTTGTGGAAAAATCACGGGGTAGAAGAGGCAACCTGGGAGGTGGAAGAAGAGATGCCAAAGAAATATTCTGGGCTATTTGCGAATCACGGTAAGAAATTTCGAGGATGAAATTTTTTAAGGGGGAGAGAGTGTGAGAACCCGAAAATTTTCTTATTTTCTAGGCATTATTTTATTTATTTGCACACATTTTCTATATTTTCTTTATTATGAAAATTTTCTAGATAATTTTTATTAGTAAAAATAGTTTTTAAATTATTTTCTTAGTATAAGATAGTTCATGAGACAATAGTAGTATATATTGGACGTGGGATCCGCTAGTGCATTAAGTGCGATAAATTCGGCCAATTAAGTTAAGTTTTGCATAAAGGGATTAAATTACTAGGTGTTAGGAGATAATTAGAGGTTACCTAGATGGATTAACCTTGGAGAGACAAGAAGATAGGTTTGAAATTAAAAGGTGCTAGGTGTCGCGACATGGTTGGATGTTGGACTTTGACCACTATTCCCCAACTTTACTAAAACATTAATTTTGACCCAAAATCATCTTCATTCTTGCTCCTTCTTGGTCGAGCTTCATAGAGAGAAAAAGAGAGAAAACCTTCAACTTGTTTCTTCCATTCTTGCTCATATCTTGTGATGCAACCACTAGAACTTCAAATTACTCCATAAAAAATCCTTTGCTAGGTAGGATTAAAGAAGGTGGTGGAGTGGTTTTAGAAGAGGAGGTTCTAAGTTGCTATCTTTCTTGAGTTTATAAGGTGAGTTGCTAAGAAATTTCCTCTTTGTTCTTAATAAGGATAGATTAGTGGTTTTATTGGCTAAATATACTATTTTGTGGAAGATTTCATGATTTTAAGTAGAGTTTGATAAATTTCTGATTTATTAGTGATTTTTTTGATTTTATATAATAATTGTTGGTTGGCCATGGAATGATAGTTTGATATGGTGTAAAATGGAGCCTTTGTGTGTTAATTGTGGTTGTTGCGGAAAATTTCAGATTTGTGCGGAAAATTTCAGTTTTAGGGTTTCAAAATTTGGGGCTTTTCTAGGGTTGTTGCGGAACTCTTGATTGGCTAAGATTGAAGGGTATTGTAACCCTAATAAGGTGTGTTGAATAGCTTATGAATTGTAGTTGTACTTGTGGTTGTGTTGGATGAATTTAAATGGTTATTTGTAGGATGGAAAATCTGAAATTTTAGGGGAAATGCTGTCCAAATTTTAAGTCTATGTGATTTCTTGGTTTTGGCTTGCTTTGAGTGGAAATGAGTGACTTTGGGAGTTGTCTAAACCTTTGGCACCAAGTGTTTCTTATTTTCACTTCCAAGTTCTTTTTGGCCTTGGATTAGTAGTTTATTAATTAGGTTTACGACTCGTGCCCGAGTCTCAATTGTGTTTTCTTGATTGTTATAGGGCGTGCCGGTGATCCGAGGCATACATCGGGCGGAAACTTGTGAAATTTCTTTGTTTGAAGTGGTGAGTGTACTACTCACATGATTGTTATTTCATGGCTTTATTGTACTTGAAATCTATAACCGGACTGCTTGTGATTACTGTTTATGCTAGATGAGACGAGGGTGTACTTTATCACTCTCGTATTCTATGATTTATTTGACTGTTCACTGTATCACTTGGAATTCTCTTAATTGTACTTGAACTGATGTCGTTTGGACGTGTATCCAACAACCTTTACTGATAACTTTGAGCTCAACCTCATTGGTAGTCATTTGAATCGAGCCAGCAAGGGCTTGGTCGAGGAAAATTGACAAGCCATAGGGACTGTTTTTGGGAATCTTTGGGTATGAGACTCTTAATTCTGGTGTACTCCAGTATTGCCAATTCTATTCTACTTGGTGTTCAAGCCCGGTAAGGGGTATGTGTGGTGGACGAAAATCGGAGTAAAGTGGAGTCTACGGTTATGGTTACTCTATATACATTGACGGAGAGTCAATGAGGTGAGATCAAGTACGACAAAAGAGAAAAAGGGCTCTTAAGAGCCGTCCGTATCCTTTTACTCTCTATTGTTGTGTGGTGTTGGTTTTGCTCACTTGATGAACGTATTTGAATTGAGTATCATTGTGTTTATGTGATCCTTGAATGCTTGAATGATGGTACCTCATTGGGCGAAGGCTCACTTCGTTAATTTTGTTTTCCTTACAGGGAATAATCTTTTGGGCCTATGATATTCTGAAGAATGAGTTGAGCTAGTATAGATATTCTTTTCTATAGCTCCTCGATAGTTGGAAAAACCCTAAATGTATTTTGATCCGAACGTTACCCTTTTCGATTTGTAAATGTACAAACATGTGTATATAAAAGTGCTAATCATGTTCATGTGTTATTTTGGCTTGGAAATATTTTTTCCTTAGGGTTATATGAAGTTAATTGTTCTTGATTGGGTTTCGAACAGATTCGAAATTTGAACGAACAAGAAAAAAAAGTTTGGTGGGAAATTTTGCAGGAGAATCCGGACGCATATCCGGCCAGTTCTTGGCCGGATAGCCGGCCAGATTGACAGGGGATTTTGAAATCCGTTTGAGTTGGCTACAGCCTCCAATCCGGCCAGAATTCGGCCGAATTGTGACGTGCAGTCACTGTTCACCTTCAGTTTCGATTTTCATTTTTCCGTTTCGTGGTTGTTGAATCGTTTAAGCGCACTAATATATTTTGGAACATTTTAGTTTGTGTATAACCGTCTTAGTAGTCCTGGCGAGAGTTGGGCAGGCAGTTCGCTAACCCCTTTGGTACGCCTTAGGGGAAAGTGGGGTTGTCACACCTCTAGGGCGTACCCTAGGGTTTAGTGAGTCGCCTGCCCAACTCTCGCCAGGACTCATTCATGCTTAATTCGAGAAAAGAACTTAAAACCATAGAAAAAAAAAATAAAACAACGATTTCAAACTTAGCATATACACTGATACTCAAATCCAACTACAAGTCTCATACATGCCCAAATACATTAAAATGTTTATAATCCAAGTACAATCAACCCCTAGTCGGGTGCTAGCGCGAGAACAATTGCAAAATTCAAAAAAACTAGACCACACTAGTTTGTACAAGTCTCACCCCTCGCTCGTACCCCTGTAAGGAAAACAAATGGCGTGGAATGAGCTAAAAGCCCAGTGAGGTTCCAAATAGCAAGTTTACCATTATTTAAAAGTACAAGTATCAATGTAGAAACATAGCGAGCATAACAAGTTCGTAAAAGTGAGCAATCACACTTCAAGTAGCAAATCTCAAAATGGGCGAGTGTAAAAGTTTTTCAAAAGAAACAATAACCCAATGAGTAACGATCATGTCAAAATATAAGGATACGGATGGCTCTCAAGAGCCAAGTTCCTGTTGCTTCACCAGAGCTTGATCAAGTAGTAGTTGACACTCCGTCAACTTTCAAGTAAAGGAATCAGTCCAGTAGAACACCATTTAGCTACAATCTCCGTCCACCAACCAAACCCCCTACTGGGACCAAAATCCTCAATAGACACTGGTGGTAATACTTGAGTATACCGATTAGTCGAAGAGATAGCACTCCACTCGACAAAACTAATGACCAGGGTTCGTTAGTGAATCGACCAAACCCTTGCCGGCTCGACTCGACCAACTAGCTACAGGGTTTCTGGAATTCTAGACAAGATACAACTCATACGCATGTATATCAATTCAATTGAAATCATTGAATAAGAATATATCACATTAGGGCAAGTGCGCTAAAGTACACTCTTACCCTATCAATCCACTCATATATCATGTAATCACATTGGTCAAGTATTAAACACAAATGTCAAGTTCAATCAAGTATTCGGAAGCACTCACCAAAGATATAGTGCCTTTACGGGTCACGGTCAGGTATTACTCCTTGTTGGGAGTCCAAATCTGCGATAAAACATCATTTTTTTAAAATATATATTAAATTTTATTTATTCGAGATCACGAATACATCGACTACCGGGAAAAGCCCCAGTTACTACAGCCTATGCACGTTCTACCCTAACACGCCTAACCGATGGCACCCCAAGTCTATTTAACCGACACTCTCCTCGGGCCACCGAGAGAAGAGTGTGCTCAGTAAAGTAAACTCTAACTAGCTCTTGCGGATGAGAGACCCCCACATTGGATAATATATCAGCAACCTTATTCGCCTCTCTGTAACAATGCTCAAACCGAACCCCCTCTACCAGGTGCCAGACTTGCTCCACCTCTCTTCTAATAGACCAAGAACAAAGACATCGCCGCTGGAGTATGTCAATTAATAACATCGAATCTGATTGCACTATCCTGGGGAGAAATCCCTTTCCAAGACACAACTGAACACCCTTCAACATGGCCAACACTTCGGCACGAAGACTAGTAGCCTCCCCTAGGTACGCCGAGAAAGCAACCAATAACTGCCCATCGGAGTCTCTAAGTAAGCCGCCTCCACCACTGGCTCCCAGGTTTCCCTTAGAACAACCATCCGTATTGAGCACCATATCTGCTTGACCCCCTGCCCTCCACCGAACAATTCTGAACTCATACAGATCAGTCGATTGAGCTACCCTTTCGTAGAACAGCGAGAAATCGCTCACTTGGGCGGCCAGACTAAACTGAACCTCAAATGCCGATTTGACATCCTGGAAGACCGCTTCACATATCTCCTTTACACGAACTCTAGCCCCCTCAAAAACCGCTCTACACCTCGCCTTCCAAATGTTCCAGTGGATAAAAACTGGAACAATGTCAAATACGAATCTCTGCTTGCCCCTTGGAGTAGGGGACATCCACCAATCAAACAAATGTGCTCGGAGACTATCGTACGAACTGCCAATACCACATATGTTCTGAAAATATGCCCAAACCTGCAATGCAAGCTGTCCCGCAGAAAACACATGCTCCAGTGTCTCTCCAGTGGCAAGCGCACAGCAGAAGCACTTTGACGCCAACTGGAACCCCATCTCCCCTAAGACGTCATCCAAAGGCAGTCGCCTCGTGAGCAAGCGCAGCATGAACAAGGACACTCTCAAAGGTATTCTAGCATGCCATATGCGAGAGAACACCAGTGACCTGTTGCGACCTTGGCGGACCTCCTGAAAGGCTGCTACCAAAGTGAAGAGCCCTGACTGCGTCGACCTCCAGATCACTTGGTCTGTCCCCCTTCCACTCAGTGCCGGTGAATGCATCACCTCATCCACAATGGTTGGCGGCAGAATCTGTGACAACTGATAACTATCCCAGGTGCCATTGACCATAACATCAGAAAACGAAAGGCCCGGAACCACAAAGGCTCTAAGAAAAAGAGGCCCACTCCCCAACCAATTATCATACCAAAATTCACAAGTCCCATCATTGAGCAACCATACCATGCATAATTCCACCTGGCGACTCACATTGACCATGCGCCTCTAAGTTGGTGAGGCAGCTGGAGAACTAACCACCTGATAAGGATGGACCCATTTACAGTACATTGCCCGCATGAAGGTTGCCCATAGAGATGACCCCATGCGCAAACCCCACCAAAGCTTACAAGAAAAGGCATTATATACATCGCGAACCCGCCGGAAACCAGTGCCACCTTCCATCACCGGGTAACAAAGTTGAGACCACAGAATCCAGTGGTGCTTAGTCTGCTCGGTCGAGGTCCCCCACAAGAAATTTGCGCAGATACGCTCAATACTCTTGAATGTAGCCACCGGAATAACTGCAGCAGATAGAAGGTGCGTCGGAAGGGACGATAAAACATGCTTGATTAGCACTAGCCTGCCTCCAGGCGACAAAAGTTTAGACCGCCAAGAGAGAATCCTTGTCGAGATAGCGTAACACACCTCCCCAAAGTACAAGGATTTGCACTTGCCAATGTATAACGGGAAACCCAGGTACCGGACCGAAAAATGCTGCCTTGAGAAGCCAGTAATCCGCTCAACTACCCTCCGCCTGGCAGGCGACACTGACGGGTGCACTAAGTATCCACTCTTCTGAACACTCACCAACTGGCCAGAGGCCAGTTGATACATTTTCAATACCCGCATAATATCCTTCAAAGAGCTAGAAGAGCCATTAGCAAAGACAAGCACATCATCCGCAAAAGCTAGGTGGGTAACCGGTGGACAACCCCTGGGTACCATGAAACCCAAGAATCCCGACTGTGCAGCAAGACTATTGAGCCCCCGTGATAACACCTCTGCGCCAATGACGAATAAGGCTGGCGACAGCGGATCTCCCTGACGGACCCCACGACTCGATTTGAAAAAACCATATGATGCCCCATTAATGATGACTGAGAACCAAACATTCGACATTAATCTCCAAACCATGTCAATGAATCTCTCACCAAATCCAAATTTGCGCAATACACTGACAATGAATGTCCACGAGACACGATCGTACGTCTTTGCCATGTCAAGTTTCAACACTACATTTCCCCCCCTAGCCTTTTTCCTAATCCCTGACATAAGCTCCTGAGCAAGGAGATAATTCTCTGTTATATTCCTGCCTTTGACAAACCCTGTCTGTTACGGAGACACAATCTTGGGCAGTATACTTGCTAACCTATCCGCCAAAATTCTAGACAGCACCTTGTTGAAAAAATTGCACAAACTAATCGGCCTATACTTAGAAAAGTCCTGGGGGCTTGGCACCTTAGGAATTAATACAATGGATGTGGATGTTACAAAGCGAGGCAGCTCCGCCCCACAAAAGAAACAGATTACATTATTATAAACATCCTGCGCAATAACATCCCATGCGAAAGTAAAAAACTGACCTGTGAAGCCATCAGGGCCTGCAGCACTATCCCCATCCATCTCAAATACCACCCGTTTCACCTCCTCCCTAGTTGGATCTGCATCAAGAGCTGCCCTGTCTGCCTGTGTCACCATATTAGGGATTAAATGCTCCCAATCACCAGCTGACCCCCCGGAGCCCGAGAACAAATTCGAGAAGAACCGCACAGCCTCATTGGCGATCCCCTCATCATCTTCAACCCATACGCCATTCTTATCCTTCACTCTATGAATCGCATCCTATATCCTCCGTTGCTGAACCGTTGCATGAAAATATCTTGAGTTTCGATGTCCGTATCGAAGCCACTTTACTCTAGCCTTCTGACTCCAAAACTTTTCTTCATTTAGCAATGCGTGTCGCAGCTCAGCTTGAGCTTTACTCAGCTCAACCTGCGCCTCCATCGAATCATCCTGCTCCGTGCGGGTTTCTGCTGCTAGCATATTCGCTTCCGCCCGCTTAACAACCTCAAACACATTCCCCAAAACTCCCTTGTTCCAGTCTTGGATGGCCCGCGTGGTACGCAGTAGCTTGGAGCACAGTATATTTAACAAGGATCCAGAGCTCTCTGCTTGCCAAGCCTGGCGAATTACATCCAATAGTCCTGGGTTCGACGTCCAAACGTTTAAAAACCGAAATGCCCTAGGCTTGTTATCCATTCGCGACGCCAGCGAGATCTTCAGCGGCGCATGATCTGATGGATGACGGGCCAAGTGGATCATCGAGATTGATGGAGCACTCTCAGTAAACTCGCCATTGATTAGCACCCTGTCCAGTCTCTTCCAGATTCGTGCGTGCCCTCTCCGGTTATTACACCAAGTGAAACTGGATCCCGAGGACCCCGCATCAAACACTTCGGCCTCCTCCATGAATGACAGTAACTCCAACCCCTCAGATCTTGCGAAAGGCCAACCTCCGCGCTTCTCACTCGGGTCCGCAATGACATTGAAATCTCCGCACACGCACCACAACCTTGAGCTAGGCTTATCGGCCATTAAGTCTTGCCACAACACCCTCCGCTCCCCCAAGGCGCATTTGGCATGCACAAACGAAAAGCACAGGGACCCATCCATCCAAGGATGTTGGACCGATACCGTGACATGGTGTGAAGAACTACCTACTACAAAACACACAATGGAGTACTAAAAAATACCCATATATCAGCCGACAGATTCACAACTACCGAATCAAAGGGCAATCTTACTTTAATTAAATCAATATGCGATACATCCATTTTGGGCTCACATATTGCAACAAACATTAAATTGTGCATACGAATTAACTGTAGCAATCGTCTTAGGTTGGGAGGTTTCGTAACCCCTCTTATATTCCAAAATAGACCATTAATAATGGGGTAAAGGTTGAGAAGAATTTTGAGAGTGCATTACCGCAGACCGAAGCTGCCTGTCCAACGGGCCCGGAACCCGCACCCCTTTCTTTTTTGTCTGCTTGTTGCCGTGATCCATCACTCTGGACTGGTCAATATTCAACCTGAGCACGATGTCCCCCATGCACGTGTGACGTCCCAAAGCCAAGCTATCCGTCTCATCTTCCTCCTCCCCTTCACTCACTGACCCCCGGGCTCCTCACGCAGATCAGTAGAATGCCGTTTCTGGTCCCTAGCTGCTACCCCTTTACTTGCATTTTGCTCTCTTTGTGTTGGCCCAGCCACCGTTCCTGCAATCCCTAACTTGGCTACCTGACTGGACTCGCATGTAAGCTCTACCGTGAGTTCCCCAATATCAGCAACAGCCCGCGACTGCACAGCTGCAGCCGCACCAGGCCTGGTTTCCTTCCTCTGCATGCGTGGTTCTGGACCAGCGCACAAGTTTTCAGCAGTCGCCCACGTCTCCTTCTGGGCCACTGCCGTCTGCATCTTCGAAGCAGCATACTGGATCTCAGCAGGCTGCTGCATGTGGCACTCCATCTCGGCCACCGCCGACAGCAGTGGTGGCATCCCATTATCGTTGTCGTTATCCTTGTCGCCGTCCTTGTCACCCGCTTCCTCCCCGCAAGACCGAACTTTTGTGGGAATGACCTGCCCGAACGCCTCAGTCTCGGCGTCAGGTGTGCGGATGTCCGTAGTCTTCCCCTGCCCATCAGAATTGCCCAGCTGCTCCTGCGACTCTCCGCCCTGAATTGGGTCTGCTACTCCCTTGCCATTGTCCCGTCCTTCTTCTAGATATATCTGTCGAGTTGTTGGCTCTGGTCCCTTTCCCTTCCGGCGTGGGTTCTCGCGGTTGCTTCTAGATGGTTTCAAACTCGGGTTTTTCTTGAAGCAGACATCCTCCAGATGACCCACACGATCACAAAACTTGCAGAATGCTGGCCAGTTCTCCACCTCCACCGGTTGCCAAAAGCCATAGTCATCATCCCCTATGTAGACTCGCTTTGCCGACTCTCTGGATACATCCATCTCCACCAGAACTCTTGCCACAGACGGTCTGCGCAAATCTGAGGTTGCCGAATCCACTTTGAGGATGCGCCCAAGCGTGGCCGCCAGTTTGATAATCTTGTTTTTCCCAAAGAAAGGAATAGGCAGCCCAGGAAACGCAACCCAGATCAGAACAATCGAAGGCTCCTGGTTACTCTTGAAATCTAGCGTCCATTTTGCTACAACCATTGGTGCATTTTGGATGAACCATGTTCTACGTAAAAACAATCTGGTGTAGTCCTCTTCCAAGACCGGTTTGATGAGAATGTGGCGATGGTCCAGCAGTCCCACGGCACACACCCCCTTTAGGCCGAGGGAAATAAAGAACTTGCGTACAGCTTCCATTGAGGGCCTGAAAGCCGGGAACCTCCCCACCAGAGCATTCCGGTAAACCCTAGGTTCTATTGTCTCTTCCTTCTTGAGGACAACAATTAGTTGATACTTTGACTAGGGTTAAAAAACATCGTTGACGAGCTTTGAAAATCAACTAAGGTTCAAAACTTAAACGTTTCATTTAACAAGAATCAAGTAATTGAAACTCATTTAGAGAATATTCGTAAAACTCTTGCTTGCTTTTCAAACTGTAAAACTTTGAAACAATTATACTTTGAAATACCATTTGAGTCGAAGAAACGAGGAAAACGTATTTCTATTAGCCGTAAATTTCATTTTTCCAAGGGTACAAGTTTCGGCCGAATTCTAACTTATATACCTTTATGAAAGAAGACTTGAATATCCTAAATGATTCAAGTGATATTCATTCTCAAATCCTTACTCAAGTCGCACTTACATCTACCTGGCCCTCGAGTGCAAATTTCGGCAGCACGCCCTTTGTGTTTACTTATTTTTCAGCCATTTATGACTTCATTATTTTTCTCAATTCAGCTCCAAAATCATACACAAATAATCTAACCACAATAGTCTTTCAATAGGCTCAATGTCATTCAATTACAAAACAATGCTAGAAAATGGACCGGAACTAATGTTTAAGATAATTAACAAAATCACAGGTTTGACGTCTCTTAGCATTTTGGTCACCATCGAAGGTACACTTATCAGATTGGGGTGCACCTTATACTGTTTCGAAGCTAAGACAAAGAGTTACAACTTTCATGAAGGCAACTCAACTCAGTTCACATTTGATCTAGGTCGAATTTGCAAATTACAGAACCAGAATTCATTATCAGTCTGGTTATAAGCATTGGATTTAAATGGTAATAACTCAAACTAAAAAATTCCGATTGAGGCATTTTAAGATGCGTTAGAAAGCTGAAACATAGGGTTAAAACTTTCATGTTTTGGCCAAATGCTGATTTGATACGGATCAAAGTGAAAAACGAAGCCAAACCTGTGAAATCTCAAAACTGCCTGCTGAAAAGAACATTTGGCAGTCAGGGGTATTTCAGTCATTTCACATGATACAGTGGTCCGATTGAGCTGAAATTTTACAAGAAACTATATAACATCATTTCCTACAACTTTTATGTTTTGATCTAAGCCTGGTTCGGCCTCTAACATGGACGAATTACACTGGTCAGAACAGAGCAGATTCCACTATCAAAGCTGGAAATTCAACTTTTAAGGCTAAAAATCACAATCAAGCCACTAATCATCTCACAAATTCCATATCCAAACCCATTACCAACATTTGAAAGTTAAACAACATATTCAAGGCTTAAAATTATCAAACCCTGGCTGAAATTTCATGAATCACCACCAAAACTACAAAATCTTTCATAAAACCTACTACAAACAAGCATAATCTCACTCAAGTGCAAGATTAAAGAAATAAAGTAGCTTCTTGCTGAAAGTACCTTCAAACCTCAAGAAAGATGGAAGCTTAGTGCTTTTCCTCCAAAAATCTCTCCACTCAAGTCCTTAATCTTCCCTAGTGAACCACTTTTATGGAGTATTTTGCAAGCTTGAGGATTGAAACTCAAGATTCAAGCATGAAGTTGGGGCTGAAGATGAACTTTTCTCTCCTATTTTTCCTCTCAAACTCACGGCCAAGATGGAGAAAAAAGTACAGGAATTTTTGGTCCAAAACAAAGTTAAGAAGATAGGAAAGTTTGTTGGTCAAACTTGGTTGGCCAACACTTGTCAAGCCGCCATTAGTCCTCTTGTTTTTTTTTTCTTTCTTCCTTTTCTTTTGGTCAAAAATGGTGGCTGTTTCATAGGATATTTTAGGGGTGATTAGCTGAAATAAAAGCAAGGTGATTAAGGTAATAAAGTATGTTCAAGTGGTATACTCACTCGGTGACAAACGGCACATGTCGGTTCACACCGTTTTTTCTTAACTCACACGTACTAGGGTTTTCACTTATAATTCACTAATTTATTATTATTACTTCTAATCACACACTTTTCTTATCTAAAACTCACTCTTAACCACCAAATTTAGTACACACACCGTATCGATTACTCACACTACCAAAAGATGTAAAAACCCGTAGAAACCCTAATTTACCCTAACGATGAAAGTAAAGGGGAAATTCTTAATTCTATTCTTTATTCCAACTATTGAGGGAGTAAATAAATAGTAAAAAAATATCATAAAGTAATTTAATCAAAATAAGAGGGAATTTTAAGAAAACATGAGCGAATTTTCCAGTCGTCACACACTTTAAGAGCGAAAAGAGAGGAAAAACTTCATCTTCAACCTCCAATTCTTGCTTGAATCCTTGAGTTTTCATCATAAACTTGCAATCTACTCCATAAAAGGTGATCTTTAGGAAGGATTAAGGGATTTGGTGGAAAGATTTGGGAGAAAGACGCTCTTGGTTTCCATTTCTTCTTAGGGTTTCAAGGTAACTATATGAAGAAACCATCTTCTCTTTTATTACTTGTATATGAGTAGATTTAAGGCTTGATTTTGGTAGTTTTCATGGAAAATTTTATGGTTTGTGTGGTGGTTGGAAAATTTCAGTTTTGAGTGAGAAATTTCAGCTTTGATATGATGATTTGAGCTTGGCCATGAACTAGTAGTTTTGCCATGTGAATTTTCTAGCTTTTATATGTTATTTTGGCTTGATTATAGAAAATTTCAGCTTGTAGTTGTAAATTTCAGCTTAGGGTTACAAATTTTCAGTTTTATTGTGGTTGAATTTGAGCTAGATAATTGGCAATTTTGGATGGTTATGTGGCCTTAAACAAGTGTTCCTTATAGCCTATAACTTGTGGTTGGATTGCTATGAATATAGGTGTTGAATTTAGATGGAAAAGTTAAGAAAATAAGGGGAGGTGCTGCTGAAATTTTTTTTACTTCCTTTCTTGTGGTATGAGGGATGTTTGAGGGGTGATTTTGGGTTGGTTTGGACTTAGGTTACATGTGATTGCTTGAGTTCACTTTGGTGGTGGTGTATAAGCTGAAATTTTGATAAAACCATGTGTAAAATAAAAGGAAAAGTAATGGTTTCCTCTAGCATGCCTTCTAGTTGCATTTATTTCACTTTAAGTTCGAGGTTGGTTGTTTTCTTCACTATTTTGCTGCTGGAAATTTCCACCCATGAATTGGAATGAGGAACTCCTTGGTTACTCATGTCCCTTGAGTCCAAATGCTCTCCTTTCGCTCCAAAACCATATTTAAATCTTTGCCCTAGTAGTTATCTGGATTTTCCTTGGTTCACCTAAGTTTTGGATGGTCGAATCGTAATACTTTTATCTTGATTGTTCTTAGGGTTTGTTAGTGATCAAGGGCATAACCCGGGGACGAACTTTTGACGTTGCATTGCTTGAACTGATAAGTGTACCACTCGCATGACTTATTGCTTATATGATTTGAATGACTGTGGCTTTAGTTTATCCTGGACGGGACGAGTGTGTACTTTATCACACTCGCTTCCACTTGACTGTTTGACTGGTCTACTGTTCAATTGAAATTTGTTTCTTGTGCATGAAATTGATGTTGTTTAGAGACTAATATCCGACGACCTTACTGTGAAATTTGAGTTCAAACCTCATTGGTACTTAATCGAATCGAGCCAGCAAGGGCTTGATCGAGGTAGATTGACGAACCATGAGGAAATTGTGACTAATTCACTGAATCCTGAATCCTTTTGATATTTAGTATACTCGAGTATTACCACCACTGTTTCTGTTTGGTGTTCGGGCTCGGTAAAGAGTATGTTTGGTGGATGAAAAAATGGTGTAAAATGGGGTCTACGGTCAATATTTTGCTTCTCTAACGTTGATAGAGTGTCAACGAGTTTGGATCAAACTAGTGCGACTGGGGAATTTGGCTCTTAAGAGCCATCTATATCCTTTTACTTGACCCGTTCTGTATTGGTTATGTTGTTACTTATTCCTTTACTTGATGCTTATATTTGATAGATTAAAGTTCTAACTATGTGATTTTCAATTGCATGACCTGTGGCACTGTAGACACCAAATTTTTGATTTTTTAACTTTATTTGTTTAATTAATTTAATAGGTTTACTTGCTTCAATTCTAGGGTTTTTATTTTTATTTTATTTTATTTTATTTTGTTCTGGTTTATTTTATTTTTTATTTATTTTTGTCTTCATACTAAATTTCAGAAAAACAAAAGAAAAAGGGAAAAAGAGAAAAAGGAAAAAAGAGTGAAAATGACAAGTGGGGAGGCATGCATTTGGACAAGTGTCCCTTTTATGTTTTAGACAACTAAGCACCTAAGGGGTAAGGTGTTAGGGACACTTGGTAAGTTTAAGGAATTTTTTGAGGAAACGAAAAAGAAAAAGAACGATGGCTAAGATGAAGCCACGGTTTGTGAGGAAGAGAGCTTGGGGGGGCAAAATGGAAAACAAACTAAGGAAAAGGCAGAGAAAGAAACAGGGAGTTGGGGGTTTTTCGGGCAACAGAGAGAGCCGAGAGGGGAGTGGGCTGAGCAAGAGGGTTCCTGGGGAGTGGCGGCTGAGTTTTTGATCAAGAGCGAGAGAAACAAAAAAAAAAGAAGAGAACAGAGAAAGGCAGGAAGCGGCTAGGGTTTGGTTTTGGTAGAAAGGCTTCGAGAGGGAAAAGGGTAACAACGAATGGGGCTGAAGAGAAAGGAGGGGAGAGCTAGGGGGTGAAAGAAGGAGAGAGAGCTTCGGCAGTAGAAAAATTAGAGGGAAAAGAACAAAAACAGAGGAAAGAAACGGGCGACAGAAGGAGGGCTCTCGGCGAAAAGAAAAAACAAGCGGCCAGGATAAAACAGAGCGAAGGAGGAAAAGCTGGAATCCACCGCCTTTGCCTGCAAGAGCATTTCAGTCGACTTCAGCTGTGGGACGGCGAGCTCCGCCTCTGGAGCCTTCAATCTGGCACCACCTCCACCTTTATCATCAGTCCACCATGACCACGCCGACAGCCGCCAATCACCCCAAACCAAACCCTCCGATGCTCAGGTCAACGGAACCGCCGCTGCTCATAGCCGCTACCACTGCGACCGGAGTCCATCGTCGCCGCCGCTCAAGTAAAAGCGCTGTGAGTTGTACTTTTTCTTTAAAAAAAATTCAGTTCTAGTCAAGCTCTCAAAGCAGTCTGCCGAGCCTTTATTTATTGCAATTTTTTCTGTCAATTGTTCATGATTTTGGATTGTACGTGTTTTCTGTGTCAATTGGACCAGAGTCCTTTTTGTTTTGATAATTTTGGGGCCGGTTATAACATAAATTGAGTAAAGATTTGTTGGAATTTTTACATGCCCATTCCCTGTTTGTTAAAATGCCCAAGTGAAACTTCTACTTGAAGGATGATTGATTCGTATTTTGTGTGTAAGGAAAACAGATGTTTGGTCAGTTTAACGCTTGACAAAACCTGATAGTTGATGATCAGGGTAAAAAAAAGAAGAAGAGAGTTTTGAGAATTCTTGATGTGTTGTTGTTTTTGTTTTGTATTCTTGCCGGTTTTCTTTTGCGTATAAACTTGAGCTGCATCATGAGAGGAGGTTTGTGCGAGTTTATTCTTCTTTTGAGGATGATAAATAGTTGGATTTTTGATGTTTTGTCTGAGAAAAAACTGAGATGATAACTGATGTAGAGCTCAGTGGAGAAGATGATTATTTTGTCCAAATTGCTGCTCGCGTTCTCGTTTTGCATCTTTTCGATGGTTTTCTGCAGCTTGCATCTATGTTAAATTTTGGTGGTTAGAGTTGCAAGGCCTTGTTGTTTTGGTTTGGGTGTTCGATGTGTGATTGGATGTTGTTTGCATCTGGTGCGAATTTCATAAGAAGTATAGTTGCAGAAAAAGTCCTGATGGCATGCTCTTCCATTTTTGTTCTTTGATTGACATTCAAGTGTTGGTCTCCTACCTGTTGTGTTGCGTTTTGGAGCTTAATGGAATGGGTTAATGAAGTTGATGATTTTGGTTTGAGATGTCCTAAGTTGCCTTGGTTGTACATGCTGTAAATTTGTAGAAATCAGTGATGAAGAAGAGTTTCTGTGAAGAAAAGGCTTTCCGCGAAGTATGAAGCATAAATTTTTGAAAATTGCGATTTAACCCCTCAATTTCTGTCTAATTTTATTGTGGCCCAAAATCTGGAAAAATCGAATTAGTTTCGTCCTTTTAAGTTTAATCCTCTGTTTGCATGTTTTATGTGTGACTTTTTTGATAGATTAATTTTGGAATTTAATGCATAATCAAAGCTTAGTAAGTTTAGTTGGGTTTTTATCTTGTTGGGTTTAGTATTATGGTTTAGGTGTCATAACATTTGTTTGGGTTTATAAAATGGGGTTTAATTCATTTTTGTTTGGGTTTCTGACTTGGGCTTAGGAAGTAACAGCCCACTCTTTTGGTTGGGTTTATTTTGTTATAAAGTGTAGGCTAGCCCGTTTGTTTTGCTTGGGTCTCGGTTTGGGGCTAAGAGGGGTTTTGGCCCAAGAAATAAATGAAATGGCCCAATGGCCTATTTGGTTGAGAACCAGAAGATGAAATTACAAATCAGTCCCTGTATTTTTAAATAATTATACTATGACCCTAAAAACTTTTAATCTCTTTAGATTAGGTCCTTAATTTAATTACAAATGGGTCCCTAAACTTTATTTTTCTTTAATTTTGACCCCAAAACTTTGTTAATATTTGCAATCAAGTCTTTTATTCTTTTGACCTCTTGAATGTGGGTTGTTTATATGATTTAACTGATTCAATTTTACGATTCATTTTTATCTTTTATGATTGTTTGTTAATTAAAGTGATGCCTTGACCCTTTCTTTGTTTTTGGAGGGTAAATAAGTGATTTCATTTCATTAGAGCTCCAACTTCAAGGGAGGTACACTCTATCCCTTATTTTTACTTTATTTGACCCTATGTGTACTTATGTGATTTATGTGTTCAATCGCATGCCTTTTGAATGTTTTCATTTTATTTATTTATTTGCTTTAGTCGTCTTAATTTCGTATATTTATTTTAGTTCATTTTGATTATTTAAAAGGCACTTGAATGCAAAGTTGTAATAGCTAGGTTATTATTTTATTTATTTTATTCTGCTTCCCCTCTTACATTGTAGTAGGCTTCCCCCGAATGTAATAGTTAGGGCTTTATTAGCTTTATTTGCCTTATGTGTGTTTTGCATGTCTATGTGCTATGTGTTACCGCTTTTTTAGGGTCTTGCATCTAGATATCATGCTTATGTGTTATGTGCTATATGTGATTTATGTGTTTACATACTCTTATTAGGTCTTACATGATTTATTTAATTGTAACCGATGTGTGACGTCACCACACTAGTCCAATGCTAGTTGTGGTCAATTTCTCGAATCCACACTAGTCCAATGCTAGTTGTGGTCAATTTCTCGAATCCACACTAGTCCAACGCTAGTTGTGGCCCTTTGTTCCGACTTTTCTCACTAGTCCAATGCTAGTGGGAAATTGTAGACATGGGCTAGTCCAACGCTAGACCCTTAGGAACCCTCCGCACGTTAGATCATGATTGTGTGATAAAATCACTTCATCTCATGCATATTTTTACTTTTTAGGGTCTTTTATCATTTTTTGCATGACATCCCTCCTTATACGTATATCCCTTCCCTCATATTTTCCCTTATATATATATATATTACTTACCCCTTTGTATGAAACATAACATTAGACTTGCATTTCATCTAAGCATTAGACCTATGTTAGTACATTTGCTTGATTAGACTAGGAAAAACTCCTTGAATATGGGATATGGACGAGTTTGGCTTTCTAGCCTTAGCACGCTCGTATTCCCTCTATAAAAGGAAAATTTGAGTCACGAACATTAGTCCCCCGTACCCGACATGATGCATTCCTTTAGGCCACGTATATTTGTATAATTACTTTTATTTTCTTTTTCTTTTCTTAAAGCCTCATATTCTTACATTATTCGTGACCTCTCCAAAGAGTCAACATTGGGCATCACAATTAATGTGATTGGCATCAATTGAGCTTTGAAGAGAAATTTCGACCCCCGATACCCTCTTAGGTCTAGGGTTTGCATTCATACAGTACATCCAAATGTGATAAATCTTTAGGTTAAAATAAGAAAATCTTTGACTAAATCGCGCAACTAGCCTTGGCTAGGTTGAAAGGGTGCCTTGGATTCTTATCCTTGCCTTCCCTTTCTTCAAATGTAACTCCCGAATCTTTTTCTCTGATTTTCGTAGACTTGGAGTCGTTTAAAAAGGGTTTTCTACTTTTTTTTCTTTAAAAATTCATTTTTTTAGGTGACTTGGTACACCTCAACTCAATACCAAGTGGCGACTCCATTTTCCATTCAAAAAACCCTTTTTAAACTATATTTTGGGTCAAATCGTCGCATTTTGAAGTCCCATTTAGACCCATATTTTTCTTCATTTTCTTGTAAATCAAAAGAAATTCATTTTCCAATCAAAAATTGAATCAAAAGCCATTTTTCTAAACTCGTTATTTATTCATTTATTTTATAAAAAAAGGGGCGCGACAGCTGGCGACTCCACTGGGGACGTAGAGAGTCCGAGCAAATTTGATTTAGTCAATCTTTTTCTTCTTTAACCTTTTCATATATCACATTTGGAGGTTTAGGGTTGCATTCTTCTTTTCCTTTTGCCCTTTTTCTCTTTTTAGGGTTTTTACATCTACCACGCGCATAATCGCTCTTCGCACACTATGTATGTGATGAATGGATGGTTCATTTGTTTGTTTACTTTTACTTATTTCGCGATTGCATTTTGGGATGGGGGGTAGTTACCCTAAAACCTTCGACCGCATCTGATGGTATAATCCCTCCCCTCAAAAGAAAATCACTTCATACGTGCATGCATAGTTTGATTTGTCCCATTTTTCTTTATCGTGGGCGCCATCCCACATCTCCCTGTAGGATTAGGATCGATTGCCTTAGGTATGCGGATGGTGTGCACTGCGCCCATAGCGATACTTAAGGGATCACTCGAGCCACCGACCGAAGGCCCTGGGATTGATGACCCTTCGCCTTTAGGTCTGAAGGCTTGGGAGCCTGAAGCCTGATCGAGTCTAGATGCATTAGTAAACCCAACCTCATGCATCCATGTTAGAAGTGCCTAGGATAAAGTCGACCTACCCGATTAGGAGCACTAGGCACGAGGGGAGGGATCCCACCCCTCTTTCCTTATTTATCTTTTTGCTTTTAATTGCCCAACATGTTATGTGATTATGTGTTGAACTAACGTTTCTTTGTCTTCTTGTCTTTTGCATTCACAAACATTAGGAATAAGAGATCTGGCATGATCTTCTTTATAGAACCCACCTTCTTAGATAGGCTATTGCACATTTAAAGATTCTGATATATTACATTTGTAGGATGATAATGTCATATCATTTTAGGCCTACCCTGGCGTATAAAGGGTTCCTTAGGTCATGTTTCATTTTAAATTGCATGTTTTACTGCTTTAATAAACTGGCATCACGCATAAACCATAGAAAGGGAATACCACATAGGGAATCCCGTGTTAGGAATAAACCGCCCTATGTCTCGGATATTTAATCCAAGGAGACTTGCACGTTTATATTTTTGTACCATCCAAAGGGGTAGTGCACAAGGTAAGGTAGGATCCGATCCTTTCCATGACCCTGGGGCGATCTTTGGTACATTAGAATATGAGCATCTAACAATCATTCTTTGGCCATTTTTAACATAGTTGGTAAAAATCCCTTGCTTAAAGGATATTAACTTGAAGAAATCCACCAATATTTCCTCACTGTTGAGACGATAAATAAATTGAGGCCAAAATTTGATATTAGAAGGCTCATAGATTAATGCATCGCAATGAATTTTTGAAACTGCCAATGGATAGATTGATTTTTTAAATAAGTTGTCAATTCCATTCAATCCATTGGGCCGTTTTATTCATCAATTTTATCCAGTCCATTTTATCAATTTGTTCATTTTTAGGGCGATCTTATCGATTTTGAATAAATCATCAATTTCGTCCGATCCATTTGACCAGTTTATTTTTAGGACAATTCGGTCGATTTTGAATAAATCATCATTTCACTCGATCTGTTTGATCAATTGATTTCATTCAATTCATTTGATTAGTTTAATTCATTTTTAGGGTTATCCATTCAATTTTGAATAAAAAAAATCAAATTTCATTCAATGCATTTGACCATTTTACCCTTTTTAAGGTGATCCGGTCAATTTTTGAATAAATCATCAATTTCATCCAACCCAGTCGACTAATTAGAGTTTTAATGTCAAATTTCAAATTAAGAAACCTAGTTGTTTTTAAGAAAATCACCCATTGCATTTATTTGATTTGGATGAATTAGGGTTTTGATTTGTATTAGGAAATTTCAAATTTCTTCAATAACAAGCTCGTCAAAGTTAAATTAATTTGTATAAATTCTTGTGCTAACCAAAACCTATCATTCATTCGGATTTGTCCTCATTTTGTTGGAGATCTCCCGCCGTTCAATTGGTCCAAAATTTCCAAATTACTTTCCAATCAAATGTCAATAAGTTGATTGGACCCCTCAGGTATGGTATAGTGCCTACCCAAGAGGATTGCATTTTCATGCTAGGCCTACCCTTGGCATAAAAGGGCTCCCCCATACGACATGCATACCGATTTTTTATTCTTGCTTACTGACTCGGGGTATTTTTCCTTTTATTTTTCCCCCTTCTCCTGCATTCATAAAAATGTTTCAATAAGGTGGAAATATTTTTCTATATCTGATAACAATTTTGATCCGATAAAGTTTGAAAGGTAATACTTGATTCTTGGGCAGACCCTGCAATGAAAACATGAAGGATCTATTTGGAAACGCTAGGCTAAAGCCTCTAAGAGACTTTATCATTATTTTTCAAAGAAAAGAAAAATTTTGTCCCAAAAAGGAGGCAAAAAGTGTGTATAGGTAGAGCTCTTCAGAAGTCTTTCTTTTCTCATTTGTAGAAATTTTGTTTCAAACTTTTTCAGCAATAAAGTTTTTTTATTTTTGTTGTTTTGTATATAATCATGTTATTTCATTCTTTTTTGGCTATTTGAGGGATTTCATGATGATTTTTAAGAAATAAGACTAAATTGAGATTTTTTCAACCTCTTGCCTGAAAACTCACAAATGTATACACCAGATTGGTGATGCGAGCTATGCAATAAGAGTGCTCAGAATTAAAAGAAGTCACTCAAAAGACCCAATACGATACCTATTTTCGCCTTCACTGTACAATTCCTATTTCGCCCACCTCTATTTGCCCCCTCCAAAAATCAGTCACATTGATTGATAAATTGCAAATTGGGACAATCTTTGCTTGAAAATGCCCACTGTATCTAACCGATTCAATTCACATCTAAGTGAAAGCAAAATGTGCATTATTCTTATTTGTTTGGAAAATTTGGAATAATACTTCAAGCGTTCATCTCTCTATCTATACAGATTATTATCATTTGCTCTCCCATTTGAGCCGGAAAGAATAATTTCGTTTCAAATAAAGAGCCTTGATGATCACTACCCTATATTGGAAGATTTTTCAAATATCTAAAGGGGAATAGATTCTTAATGAGTATTTTGTTACTTTGGTTGTCATGAAGTGTAAGAATGATGCTTTGGCCATCGCTTTTACAACCTAAATACTATTCGTCCCTTGCACCCTCGTTTGAGCTAAAATGGGTGGTTCCTTTCAAAAGCACCTCTGATCGTACCCCATACCGGGGAGGGAGATTGGCGAATTTTTTTTTTCAAAAGAGAAGAAAAGAAAAGAAGAAGAAAGAGAAAAGAAAGGGAAGAGTTTTGTCCGGCGGATCACCTATGTTTCATATATATGGATGAACAAGGGTCTTCCTTAGTCAGTTAATTCATATACAAGCAAAAAATTTCCCATTAATGAAAGTTTCCTTTCAGAGTTAATGTAAGGAACGGAATAAAAGTCAGACCCTCTTCTTTTCCAATCAAACATTCTATCCCTAGTTATCCCCTAGTTATCCCTTTTGAGCCTTCACAACAAATTATTTCGGTTGGCAACCCCTGAGAATCGCAAACCCCACACTGGGGCAAGTTTGAGTTGAAAAGGGGAAAGCCTCAAGAAGTGAAAAGTGATAAAGCAACAAAATCAAAAGAAAAAAGAAAAAAGAGAACCTCAGTTCAAAAATAGACTGGGGCAAATTTTTGAAAAATGTCAAAGAAATGGCAGAAGGCCGAAGGAAAAATCAAAAGAGAAAAACAGAGCAACAAGAGAGCTTGATCCAGGGACGCCGAGCTCCGCCTCTGGAGCTTTCAATCGGGCACCACCTCCACCTTCATCATCAGTCCACCATGACCACGTCGACAGCCGCCACTCACCCCAACCCAAACCCCCTGGTGCTCAAGTCAACGAAGCCACCGCTGTCGGCTGCTACTGATCATACCATCATCAACCTCATGGTCCAGCAGCAGCGGCAGCAGATAATTGCTAACCACCAGACGCTTTTCTAGTGCTCCGCCCGCTGCTCTTGCTGCTACCAATCAGAAGCCTCTTCCCAACTCAGGCATTCAGCATCACCATGATATCAACGGCAATGGATTGCCCAACTGGAATCTGCCACCATTGCCTGTGATTCTTCATCGAACAATAGCACTATAAGTTTTTTTTTTTGACCAGTTCTTGTCCAGTTTTGAAATGAGTTTTTCCGTGATTTCACTTGGTGCAATTTCCTGATGGATATTCACGTATTGAAAGTGTGTATGCTTTGAATGTCGATTAGACTGAATTTCTTTGATGTTTTCGACAAATTTTTGGGGCTGATTACGGCTTCAATTAAGCACGAATTGGTAAATTTTCTTTCGCCCACCTGTTGTTCGATAAAATGCCTAAACTGAATATTATGCTTGAAAAATGATTTGTCTGTGTTTTGCTTGAAGAAGACGAGTATGAATTCAGGTAGAAAGTGGAGTTTCGAGTGGCTCTGACGTGTTTGTTCTGTGTACCATTTGCTGTTGTTTTCTCTTCTTATGTTGCCGGGTGTATGAATTCAAATTGAAATAGTATGAGAAGGTGCTTGTGTGCTTGTTATTTTTGTTTGGGAATGGCCGGAACTGAGTTTCTTCTGAGTTTCCGTCTGCAAAGAAAGAGGCAGCGGACGTTGAGCCCGTTTGGGGAAGATGATTACTTGTTTATGTTTATGATTTCAGTCCTTCAATTTCCCCTTCCATTGTGATATAACCCCAAAAGTTTTAGAACTTCATAATTTGGCCCCCGAAACTGTTGTAATTCCTTCAATTGGGTCCCAGATTTAATTGCAAATAGGTCCTTACACTTTATTTTTCTTTAATTTTGACCCCAAAACTTTGTTAATGTTTGCAATCAAGTTTTATATTCTTTTGACCTCTTGAATGTAGGTTGTTTATATGATTCAATTTCATATTCATTTCCATCTTATGTGATTATTGGTTAATTAAAGTGGTACCTTGACATTTTTATTGTTTTGGAGGATAATAAGTAAGTTCATTCCATTAGAGCCCAACTCAAGGGAGGTACACTCTATCCCTTATTCTTGACTCTATTTGACCCTATGTGCCTCATGTGACTTTACGTGTTTAATTGCATGCCCCTTGAATGTTTTCATTGCATTTATTTATTTATTCGCTTCATTTGTTTTTTTTTTTTGTTTTGTATATTTATTTTAGTTCAATTTTAATTATTTGGAAGGCACTTGAATGCCAAAGTTGTAATAGCTAAGTTATTATTTTATTTATTTATTCCTTCCCCCGTTAGATTGTAGTAGGCCCCCCCTCAAAGTGTAATAGCTAGGGTTTTATTTGCTTTCCTTTTGCTTGTGTGGTTTGCATGCTTACGTGCTATGTGTTACCGCTTTCTTAGGGTCTTGCATCTAGATATCATGATTATGTGTTATGTGTTTATGTGATATTATGTGTTTACTCGCTTTATTGTGTTTTTATGAGATTATAATTAACATGTGATGTTATCACACTAGTCCAACGCTAGCTGTGATCCATTTCTCGATACCACACTAGTCCAACGCTAGTTGTGGTTTCCTTGTTCGATCTCTCACTAGTCCAACGCTAGTGAGAAAGTAGAAACATGGGCTAGTCCAAAGCTAGACCCTTAGGAGCCCTTCGTGCGTTAGATCATGATTGTGTGATAAAATCATTCCATCTCATGCATATTTTTCACTTTCTAGGGCCTTTTATCATTTTGTATGATATTCCCCTTATACGTATATCCCTTATCCCTAAATACATACCCCTATGTATGGTACACAACATTAGAATTGCATTTCATTTTAGAATTAAGATTAGGGTAGTGCATTTGCTTGATTAGATTAGGGAACAACCCCTTGAATATGGGATATGGACGAGTTTGGCTCTCTAGCCTTAGCACGCTCGTATTCCCTCTATTAAAGGGAAAATTGAGTCACGAACATTAGTCCCCCGCACCCGACATGATGCATTCCTTTAGGTCACGTATATTTGTATAATTATTTTATTTTCCTTTTCTTTTCTTAGAGTCTCGTATTTTTACATTATTCGTGACCTCTCCAAAGAGTCACTATTGGGCATCACAATTAATGTGATTGGCACCATTCGAGCTTTGAAGAGATATTTTAACCCCCCGATACCCTCTTAGGTCTAGGGTTTGCATTCATATAGTACATCCAAATGTGATAAATTTTTTAGGATAAATTAAGAAAGTTTTTGACTAAATCACGCAACTAGTTTTGGCTAGGTCGAAAGGGTGCCTTGGATTTTTATCCTTGCCTTCCCTTTCTTCAAATGTGACTCCCGAACCTTTTTCTTTGATTTACGTAGACTTGGAGTCGTTTAAAAAGGGTTTTTCTATTTTTTCTTTAAAAAATTTATTTTTAGGTGACTTGGTACACCTTAACTCAATACCAAGTGGCGACTCCGATTTTTATTTCAAAAATCCTTTTTAAACTATTATTTTGGGTCAAATCGTCGCATTTTCAAGTCCCATTTAGACCCGTGCTCTTTATTCATTTTTCAAATCAAAAATTCACTTTAAAACCATTTATTTTTCTTATAAAAAAATGGGGCGCGATAGGCACCTCATTGGGCGAAAGTTTACACTGTCACCTTTGTTTTCCTTACAGGGGACGATGTTTTGGGAGCATGAGTTTGGGAAGAGTTGAGCTAGCTCTAGGCTTTAGACATTTTTGTTTAAGCTCCTCTGTATTAATAAATCTTATATGTATTTGTATAAGTTGAATCCTTTGACTTGTACTTTAAGCTTGAATTGTATATATAGTTCTGGATTACGATGTTTTGAAGTAATGTTGTATGTTTTAGTATCTGTGGTTGTAGACACCAAATTTTTTATTTTAAACTTATTTATTTAATTAATTTAATTGTAGCTTTATTTGCTTCAATTTTAGGTTTATTTTGTTTTATTTTATTTTATTTAATTTTATTATTTATTTTTGCCTTCATACTAAATTTCAGAAAAAAAGAAAAGGGAAAAACAATAAAAATGACAAATGGGGGGCATGCATTGGGACAAGTGTCCCTTTGTATTTTGGACAACACAACACCTAAGGGATTAGGTGTCTAGACACTTGTAGTGTCAGGATCAATTGGAAAAAAAAAATCTAAAAAGAGGGCGGAGAGCTTGAGAGGAAAAAAAAAATGGGGCTTCGGTAGAGAAAAACGGGGAAGGTCGAGAGAGGTTTCGGCTAAAAAAAAAGCAACGACAAAAAAAGAAAGAAAAGGGGGAAGAGTGATTGAGAGATTGGAAGAGTCATCGGGAGAATAGGGAAGAAAGTGGGGAACCTGGAAAAATTGGAGAGGAGAACTACGGAGGGGAAACGAATAAAAGAACAGAAAAAAAAAGAAAACAGGGGCGGCAGACGGAGGGTTGGAAGAAAACAGAGGAAGAAAAGGGAAATCTGAAAATTGGGAGAGGGCTTCGAACAGCTTAGAGAAATTTAGGTAAAGCAAGAAATCAAACAAAGAAAAGCAATGGAAACCTCGGGCAGATTGAGAGTGAAGCAAGCAAGGAAAAGAAGGAACCTACGGGCAAGAAAAACAGGGGACAAAAGGAAAAAACAAAGGAGAAAGGCAACGGAAAAATCAGAGAAAACAGAGGAGAAAAGAACCGCGGACCAAAAAGAGAAGGGTGGCGGCTAAGGTTGATGATCTGGGCAGCGAAGGAGCTGGAAAAAGCTGAGAAGGAAACCGAGAGAGCTCTCGGATGGAGGGGCTGAAAACGCAGTTAGCAAAAGACTAAGAAAGAAATGGCAGCAGCAGCGCCTCCACCGCCTCCATCCCCTGCCTCCAGAAACCGACGTCGCTCACCGAGCCATCACCACCTCATAGAATCTACCATCATCGCCTGCAGAATTTCACCGAACAAGAGCATTGTAAGTTTTTCCTCTCTTCAAATTTCAGTTCTTGTCAAGCTTTTGAAATGGTCTGCCATGACATTTTTTTAGTGTAATTTTCCTGTTAATTGGTCCCAATTTATGAATACACACGATGTATGTGTTTGAGTTGGACTGAAATTTTTGTTTTCTGAACAATTTTTGGGCTGATTATAACCTCAGTTGAGCAAAAATTTGATGAAATTTTAATACCTGTTTCTTGTTCGATAAAATGCCCAACCGAATATTGTGTTTGAAAGACGATTTGTTGAACTTCAGTTTCCATTCAAGCACATATGTCGGAGCTTTCAAAGCATGATTTCGTGTCCCTGTTAATGCAATTTTCTTGTTGATTGTTTATGGTATATAGGCTCTATGCATCATTTGGACTGATTTATCTTGCGTTTCTGACAAATTTTGGGCTAGTCGCAACCTTCAATTTGAACAAAGAATTGCTGAAATTCTCCATGCCCATGTAGTGTTTGATAAAACGCCCGAATGGAAATTTTGAACCAAAAAAGAAGATTTTATCCTTTTTCTGTCTACGTTCAAGAGGGACTCTGGCCAGTTCAAAGCTAGCCAGAACCTGGACATTCGCTAATCGAGGGGAGGGAAAAAGAAACCATGATTTTTGAAGTTGATTTCCTCCATTTTCGTTGTTGCATCTTGCGATGATTTAGTGCGTTTTTGCCGTGCTACTGGAATTTTGAAGCACCAGAAGTTGCAGAAACATTTTTCACTTTCAGTTGCATCGAAGAAGAAATCTCCTGCAATTCATGAATGAAGTTCTGAAAATTGCAGTTTAAACCCATAATTTTTGCCGAAATTCACTGTGGCCCAAAATCTGTAAAAATCAAACTAATTTCACCCTTTTAAGCTTAATCCTCTGTTTGCATATTTTATGTGGCTTTTTGGATAGATTAATTCTGGAATTTAGTTCATAATTGTGGCTTAATATTTTTTGTTGATTTGTCTATGTTGTTGGGTTTAGTGTTATGGTTTAGGTTTTTAGGTAATTATATTTGATTGGGTTTGTAATTGTGGATTTAGTTTATTTTCTTTTGGGTTTTTTGGTTTGGGTCATAGAGTCAAGGCCCATCAGTTTTGTTGGCAAAATTTGGGTTAAAAAATAATAGATTGGCCCGCTCCTTTTGCTTGGACTTAAGATGGGCTAAACAATCTGTTTTGCTTGGGTTTCGGTTGGGCTAGGAGGGTTTCGGCCCAAACAAATAAAGAAAAGGGCCCAATGGCCTGTTAAGTCAAGAAGCCTGATGACGAAATTTCATTCCAGTCCCCTAACTTTCAGATATTTTCACTATGGCCCTACAAACTTTCAATTTCATTCAATTGGGTCCTTACTTTAATTGCAAATGAGTCCTTGAACTTTATTTTTCTTTAATTTTGGCCCCAAACTTTGTCAATCTTTGCAATCAAGTCCTTTCTTCTCTTGACTTCTTAAATGTGGGTTGTTGACATGATTTAATTGATTCAATTTCATGTTTATTTTTATCTTTTTTGATTATTTGTTAACTAAAGTGATGCCTTGACCCTTTCTTTGTTTTTTGGAGGGTAAATAAGTAAGTTCATTTCATTAGGGCCCCAACTCAAGGGAGGTACACCCTATCCCTTATTTCTCACTTTATTTGACCCAATGTGTCTATGTGATTTATGTGCTTAATTGCATGTCTTTTGAATGTTTTCATTTTATTTATTTATTTATTCATCCACTTCATTTGTTTTAAGTTTTGTATAGTTATTTTCAATTTCGATCATTTGAAAGGCACTTGAATGCCAAAGTTGTAATAGCTATGTTATTATTTTATTTATTTTATTTATTTTATTCCGTTTCCCCTCTTAGATTGTAGTAGGTTTCCCCCGAATGTAATAGTTAGGGCTTTATTTGCTTTATTTGCCTTATGTGTGTTTTGCATGTCTATGTGCTATGTGTTATCGCTTTCTTAGGGTCTTGCATCTAGATATCATGCTTATGTGTTATGTGCTATATGTGATTTATGTGTTTACATGCTTTTATTAGGTCTTACATGATTTATTTGATTGTAACCGATGTGTTACGTCACCACACTAGTCCAATGCTAGTTGTGGTCAATTTCTCGAATCCACACTAGTCCAACGCTAGTTGTGGCCCTTGGTTCCGACTTTTCTCACTAGTCCAATGCTAGTGGGAATTTGTAGACATGGGTTAGTCCAACGCTAGACCCTTAGGAGCCCATCGAGCGTTAGATCATGATTGTGTGATAAAACCACTTCATCTCATGCATATTTTTCACTTTTTAGGGTCTTTTATCATTTTTTGCATGACATCCCTCCTTATACGTATATCCCTTCCCCATATTTTCCTTTATATGTATATTACTTACCCCTTTGTATGAAAACATGACATTAGACTTGCATTCCCATGTAAGAATTAGAACTAGGCTAGTACATTTGTATGATTATATAGGGAAACACCCCTTGAATATGGGATATGGACGAGTTTTGCTTTCTAGCCTTAGCACGCTCGTATTCCCTCAATTGAAGGGAACATTGAAGTCACGAACATTAGTCCCCCGCACCCGACATGGTGCATTCCTTTAGGTCACGTATATTTGTATAATTATTTTTATTTTCTTTTTCTTTTGTTAGAGTCTCATATTTTTGCATTATTCGTGACCTCTTCAGAGAGTCTTTGTTGGGCGTCACAATTAATGTGACTGGTACCAAGTGAGTTTTGAAGAGAAATTTCAATCCCCCCGATATCCTCTTAGGTCTAGGGTTTGCATTTCATATAGTACATCCAAATGTGATAAATCTTTAGGTTAAAATAAGAAAATCTTTTGACTAAATCACGTAACTAACCCTGGTTAGGTTGAAATCGTGCTTTGGATTCTTATCCTTGCCTTCCTTTTCTTCAAATGTGACTCCCGAGTCTTTTTCTCTGATTTTCGTAGACTTGGAATCGTTTAAAAAGGGTTTTTTTACTTTTTTTTTAAAAAATTCATTTTTTTAGGTGACTTGGTACACCTTAACTCTATATCAAGTGGCGACTTCATTTTTCATTCAAAAAACCCTTTTTAAACTATATTTTGGGTCAAATCGTCGCATTTTCAAGTCCCATTTAGACCTATATTTTTCTTCATTTTCTTTGTAAATCAAAATTCATTTTTCAAATCAAAAATTCACTTTTTAAACCATTTATTTATTTTATTAAAAATGGGGCGCGACAGTGGTACTTTTGGATTAGTTAGTGCTGACGAGAGCTTGGCAGGCAGTTCGCTAACCTTTGGGGTACGTCCTAAGGGAAGGTGGGGCTGTCACACTTTTCTTTGTGGGTAAACTTATATCTCAAGTTCATCATATTTTAGAACTCTGATATGATGAAAAGCATCAAATCTATTTGTTCCTTCAAAATCTCGACCTGTAGAAATAATCTTGAGCATCGAGATGTCTTTGGGTCCGTATGTAGGTTTGTTTTGATAAATGTGTCTAACTCCATTCTGCATCCATCTAAGTAGTTTGGATATTTCAGGAAAGTAAGGAGTAGTCATTTAAATGGCATTAACCACTCCAAAATTATACCATTTTTGGACACAGCTGCTATCACATTGTTGCACGCAATTTATACGAGGATAAATTCCTATGAAATCTATATAATATGTTTCTGTAGTTTGTAAATTATATAATTCTCTCATAAGAGAATTGTATTTAGAGACAAGCGGATGCTCATTAATTATGTTATTTAATATAGGTATCCGCTGAGGTGTTCCCTTGCGTCCATAGCTTGGTTTTAAAAGAATATCCTCAGCATCTTCCTTTCCCCGTGAAGGGAGAAGATCATCATTTTCAACCCATTTGAATAGGTCACATAATATTTCTTCTGTGACAGCCCCACCTCCCTTTAAGTCGAACCAAAGGGTTCGGCGGACCGTCTGCCCAACTCTCGCCGGGACTCAGTCGTTCACTCAAGCAAATCAGAAATAAAATCACAAGAAAGAGCAAAACAAAGATCCAAAACTTAAAACAAAATTATATACATTGTTATCTCAGAAGGAAGTACAACCGTCGAATATACAAAGCTTCTCAATTCACCATACAACCAGCCCGTGCCAAGCACTAGGGCGAGAACCATTACAAAACCAAAGAACTAGACCAAGCTAGTCTATACAGAGCTCTCGTCCTTGCTCGCCTTCCCCTGTTAAGGAAAACAAAACTAAAGGGATGAGCTAAAAGCTCCGTGAGGTTCCGAACACATAAGCAGCAATCCATTCAAAACATTAAATATAGAATTTCAATAATTCAAGTAACATTTACAATGGAAAACGATAATAACACATACATTAAAAGGATACAGGCTCACAAAGAGCCATTTGTTCATTCGTTCGTTCGTTCGTTCTCCTGACATTCCCCTTATTCCTCTATTCACTTTAAAATGCATTTTTGTAAGTAAAACCCTCGTTCGTTCGTTCATTTCATTCACCCCCTTCCCAGACATAGGCCGGGCTCCACCAGATTTCAAGGTAATACTCGAGTATACCAAACGTTCACACCCAGGGTCACCATATCGCCCGATCGAGTCCGCTTCTGGCTCGAGTCGATCGGTAACGAAGGGCAAGGCCCAGTTCAGCCAAACGGCTTACATTCATGCGCAACTAGCATTTAATCATTAATCATTGAAAATTTCACATTTATTTAGGTCGAGTGCGATAAAGTACACACTCGCCTAGAAAACTCGTTTTAACAATCATTGAAAGCACTTAACACATTATCAATCAATAATAAAAAGCCAATAAGTCAAGGAAATATAACAAACAAGGAACACTCACCTATTTACGTAAAACAACGTGCAAATATCCTTCCGGATATTACCTCAGTCACCGAGAAAATCTAAGAGTAAATGAGAAAGAATATTACAGTCTATCTAGCACAAACAAGTAAGTGAAATCAAAGAAAAATCGGCAAATGATAAGTAAAACGTATAAAGACGCCTTTATAGTGAAAAGGGGATATTTGGATCGGAGGACGAAAAAAACTAGGGTTTCATAAATCAAACACAAAACTAACTCAAGCGGGTTATAAAATGTCCGGCGGAATACACTTGGACCAAAGACAACTCGGACTCCAACGAGATAGGCTAAAAATATTATTTTCGGAATCGTTTAGATAGTTCAAAATCACCTCATACCCAAGCAGCTAGTATAGACTAAACGTCATGATAAAATCATGTGAAAAGGAGGACAATACTACCTTACGTTCACACTTAAAACCTCACTTAAAAGTGGTTCACTTGTGGCCGAGAAAACCCTAAATCATACCTCTATTTTTTGGGAAGGAGTAAGTAGCATTTGAAGTGTTAAACTAAAGAGGTATCATGTTTTAAAATGGAAAGCCGGCCATGGTATTGGCCAAACAAAAGTACACAAGTTCAAATAGAAACTTAGCCCCCGAGCGAAAATTTGGGCAGCACGCCCTTTGTATTTACCTATTTTTCCAGCCATTTATGGCTTCATTGTTTTCCTCAATCAATCCCAAAGTCACACACAATATCATCTCATTTCAATAGCCATTCCATAGGCTCAAATTCATATAAGTACAAAAATTCAAGTGGACAATAAGTGCGGAAATGAGCTTTAGTAAAAGACAGATTTGATAGGGTTTTACGGAAAGGACACATCCAAGGCTACGCTTATCGGATTGGTGTGAAACTTATACCATTTCGAAGCTAAGATGAAGTCCTACAACTTTCATGAAGATCACTTGGTCTAATTTCCAGTGTAACCTAATCAAATTCCCGGTTCACAGAACCAGGTTCCAACTAATCGGCTAAGTAACCGTACTACATTTAAATGGTCATATCTCAGGTTACCAAAGTCCGTTTAAGGTGATCTTGTAGGCGTTGGAAATATAAGACAGAGTACTAAAACTTTCATGTTTTGGAAAATGGCTAAATCAGCACGGATCATAGTGAATTGACACGGTCAACTAGATGAACTGTCTAAAACGGATCACTGGAAACAGCCTAGGGCAGTGAGGGTATTTTGGTCTTTTCACAGGATACGTTGCTCAGATCAGGCTGAAATTTTGTAGGAACCTATAAAATATCATTCTGTACAACTTTCATGTTTTATGATAAGCCTAATTCGGATTCTAACATGATGAAATAAAACCAGACAGAATAGGGCTATAAATTTCCAGAAATCTGGAATTTTGGGATTCAATGGAAACTTTCTTCATTTCTTGCCTCAATCCACCACCAAAACCTCCTATATAAGCTTAGATACAACATATATCATCCATATAGCAAGTATAGGCAGAAATCATCAAACCCTAACTTACATATATCACCTTTAAAATCATCACAACAACTTGTATCACTACTAATCTAACCAAAACATGAATTATATAACAACTTAAACCAAAATAAAAGAACCAAAGCCATGGGTAGACCTTATACCTCAACAAATGAAGCTTGCAAGAATAATACTTCACCTCCTCTTGGAATTTTTGTTTCCCCTAGCTTCCCAAGTTCACAACTCACACTTTAATCGGTTTAGAATTTTGTTCCTCACTTGGATGGCTCAACTCAAGATGAAGGAAGTTTGTTTCTTGCTCTCTCTTTCTCCTCTCTTTGTCTCGGCCAAGCAGCAGAAAAATGAAGGGAAATTGAAGCCAACAAGATGATAAGAAGGTTGGACTTAGCTTGGTCAAGGAGCCATAGGGGTGTGACACTTGTCACCACCAAAGCCAACAAAAATTTCTTTTTCTTTCCTTGCATTTTTAGCCCTAAATTTTGGTCAAAGCCAGCTGGAAATAAGGAGATATTTTGCTCAAATATTAATGAGCTTGTATGGTAAGAAAGTGGTGGTCAAGCGGTGTGTTCAATCTGTAGTGCACGGTTCACGTCGGTTCGTACCGTTTTTCCTTAAATCACACGTACTAGGGTTTTTACTTCCTATTCACTAAATTTTTATCATTTCTTCTAATCACATATTATTTCTCACCCAAAAGTCACTCTTAAGCACCAAATTTGATCCTCGCTCCGTACCGGATAATTACACGACGGATACATGAAAAACCCTATTTCACTTCGAATTGAAATCGGAAAGGAAAACCCTAATTTCCTATGATCATTGGCACTTTTTCTAGGGTGATTAAGTAGCAATATGGTATAGAATAATAATTTCCAAATAATTTTCAAATAAAAGGAAAGTTTCAAGAAATATGTAAGGAATTTGCAAGTCCTCACACTCTCTCCCCCTTAAGAGAATTTCGTCCTCGAAATTTTACCTTCAGTTGCCTCAGACGAGTCCGGAACTTGTCGATTGTCTAAAGTATAAACCTTTGCCGGTACACTAGTTCGTTTCCCTCTTTCATTCACTTGTGATTTAGCTCCATCCAGTTGCGGAGTATTCCTTTCACGTGACTGTCTCCTCGGACAGTTGCTAACTTGATGATCGCCACTTCCGCAGATTAAACATTTCCGTCCTTTTCTCCAACAATTGCTTTCGGCATGATTTGCCTTTCCACAATATCCACAGACCACGTGAGAAGCCATCTTTTGGCTTTCTTGAAAACTTTTCCCAGGTCCGATTTGGCTTTCTTAAGTAGACCTTTCATCTACCGCCCCTAATGTCCATGGTGGGCGGAGTAACGGGTTCACTTTCTGCACTTTAGGAGGTGTTATTGTTTCACTTAATTCCTCCACTACACTGCCCGATGTACCCCTTTTCCGGGTCTGGGAGGCTTTTATCTGTGCCTTTGCAGTCTCGATTCTTTGAGCTTTCTCAAGGGCCTCCATAAACGTGTTCACTTGTATCGCCGCTAATGCTTCTTGGATTTCCAAATTTAATCCCTGTATAAACCGTCTTACTCTTCGCTGTTCTGTGGCCACCAATTCAGAAGCAAACTTGGATAGTCTTGTATATTTCGTTTCATATTCGGCCACACTTAGCATTCCCTGGCTTAACCCAATAAACTCCTCCTCTCTCCTCTCTTGGACTAAAGGAGGGAGGTACTTCTCGTTAAATTCCCTTATGAAATTCGCTCATGTCCATACGGTCTGTTCTCTTTCCCACTTTGCTCTAATCACGTTCCACCATGCTCCGGCCGGTCCCTCAAATTGGAACACTGCAAAGTTCACTTGCCTTTGCTCAGTGTAGTTTAGAGCTGTGAAGATGTTAACCATGGTTTCTACCCATTGTTCAACTACGTCCGGATCGGGTCCTCCAAGGAATTTTGGAGGAGCAAACTTCTGGAACCTTTCAAGAGCCTTATCTTCTCCGATTTCTGGGTTCTGCGGTTGATTCACGGCCATTTGGCCTTGTTGATCCACCAGTCGTGCCAAAATATTCGTCATCTGTTGCATCGCCGTGGCCATTTGGTCTCCGGCTTTGACCCTTGGTCCTTGCTATTGTTCAACTCTGATTTCCTTTTCTTCTCTTGGCTCCTGGGCTCGCTTAGTCCCACGGCCACGACCTCATCCTTGACTACGTCTTCCCTCCATATATATTTTCCCCTCTCTTTTCTCTTTTTTTTTTTTAAAAAAAATAATTTAATGAATAAACGCAATAAGGTGACTAAAGTAACTAAAATTTAGGGTGCCAAATACCCAAATAAACATATACACACATAACACACCACATAAACATATCAAGGAAATAAATAATCAAATATACAAATACGTCTCAAGTCAGGCAGATATTCATATACACAAATACACAACTGACGGCATGTAGCGACAATATACGGGCGAATCAAAAGAAAAGGGATATATCGTCCCACACCTAGTTAGAATAACCCCGTCCGGTCTCTCACGTCACTTTCTATCCGACTCGATGTCCATTAACCTCTTATACTTATTCTAGCCAGACAAAGTCTGTTCATATTTCCAAAATACAAATCTCAAGTACTTAGTACCGTCTCAACTCTGGAGTACTCAGGCACCAGAATCCGAAATAAGATAATTCACCTCTCGAGCAGGCCAGTCCCAAGAGTAAACTATCTACAATCGCAATTCCTACCCGACGTACCTATCTATGATCCTTAGATACTACGGAAAGATTTAGGGCCTATAACATTCGTAATTCATAGCTTATGCTCGAACGAGTACTTAATCCTTCATACCTATTCACCACTCAGTCCAGGCTCACTCCGCGCAGAGACCACGCGAAGCAGGCTCTGATACCACCTGTGACAGCCCCACCTCCCCCTAAGGCGAACCAAAGGGTTCAGCGGACCGTCTGCACAGCTCTCGCCGGGACTCAGTCGTTCACTCAAGCAAATCAGAAATAAAACCACAAGAAAGAGCAAAACAAGGATCCAAAACTTAAAACAAAATTATATACATTGTTATCTCAGAAGGAAGTACAACCGTCGAAAAAACAAAGGTTCTCAATTCACCATACAACCAGCCCGTGCCAAGCACTAGGGCGAGAACCATTACAAAACCAAAGAACTAGACCAAGCTAGTCTATACAGAGCTCTCGTCCTCGCTCGCCTTCCCCTGTTAAGGAAAACAAAACTAAAGGGATGAGCTAAAACCTCAGTGAGGTTCCGAACACATAAGCAGCAATCCATTCAAAACATTAAATATAGAATTTCAATAATTCAAGTAACATTTACAATGGAAAACGATGATAACACATACATTAAAAGGATACAGGCTCACAAGGAGCCATTTGTTCGTTCGTTTGTTCGTTCGTTCTCCTGACATTCCCCTTATTCCTCCATTCACTTGAAAATGCATTTTTGTAAGTAAAACCCTCGTTCGTTCGTTCATTTCATTCACCCCGTTCCCAGACATTGGCCGGGCTCCACCAGACTTCAAAGTAATACTCAAGTATACCAAACGTTCACACCCAGGGTCACCATATCGCCCGACCGAGTCCGCTTCTGGCTCAAGTCGATCGGTAACGAAGGGTAGGGCCCAGTTCAGCCAAACGGCTTACATTCATGCGCAACTAGCATTTAATCATTAATCATTGAAAATTTCACATTTATTTAGGTCGAGTGCGATAAAGTACACACTCGCCTAGAAAACTCGTTTTAACAATCATTGAAAGCACTTAACACATTATCAATCAATAATAACAAGCCAATAAGTCAAGGAAATATAACAAACAAGGAACACTCGCCTATTTACGTAAAATAACATGCAAATATCCTTCCGGATATTACCTCAGTCACCGAGAAAACCTAAGGGTAAATGAGAAAGAAATTACAGTCTATCTAGCACAAACAAGTAAGTGAAAGCAAAGAAAAATCGGCAAATGATAAGTAAAACGTATAAAGACGCCTTTATAGTGAAAAGGGGATATTTGGATCGGAGGACGAAAATAACTAGGGTTTCATAAACCAAACACAAAACTAACTCAAGCGGGTTATAAAATGTCCGGCGGAAAAGACTTGGACCAAAGACAACTCGGACTCCAACGAGATAGGCTAAAAATATTTTTTTCGGAATCGTTTAGATAGTTCAAAATCACCTCATACCCAAGCAGTTAGCATAGACTAAACGTCATGATAAAATCATGTGAAAAGGAGGACAATACTACCTTACGTTCACACTTAAAACCTCACTTAAAAGTGGTTCACTTGTGGCCGAGAAAACCCTAAATCATACCTCTATTTTTTGGGAAGGAGTAAGTAGCATTTGAAGTGTTAAACTAAAGAGGTATCATGTTTTAAAATGGAAAGCCGGTCATGGTATTGGCCAAACAAAAGTACACAAGTTCAAATAGAAACTTAGCCCTCGAGCGAAAATTTGGGCAGCACGCCCTTTGTATTTACCTATTTTTCCAGCCATTTATGGCTTCATTGTTTTCCTCAATCAATCCCAAAGTCACACACAATATCATCTCATTTCAATAGCCATTCCATAGGCTCAAATTCATATAAGTACAAAAATTCAAGTGGACAATAAGTGCGGAAATGAGCTTTAGTAAAAGACAGATTTGATAGGGTTTTGCGGAAAGGACACATCCAAGGCTACGCTTATCGGATTGGTGTGAAACTTATACCATTTCGAAGCTAAGATGAAGTATTACAACTTTCATGAAGATTACTTGGTCTAATTTCCAGTGTAACCTAATCAAATTCCCAGTTCACAGAACCAGGTTCCAACTAATCAGCTAAGTAACCGTACTACATTTAAATGGTCATATCTCAGGCCACCGAAGTCTGTTTAAGGTGTTCTTGATGGCGTTGGAAAGCTAAGACATAGTACTAAAACTTTAATGTTTTGAAAAATGGATAAATCAGCACGGATCATAGTGAATAGACACGGTCAACTAGATGAACTGTCTAAAACGGATCACTGGAAACATCCTAGGGCAGCGAGGGTATTTTGGTCTTTTCACAGGTTACGTTGCTCCGATCAGGCTGAAATTTTGTAGGAACCTATAAAATATCATTCTATACAACTTTCATGTTTTATGATAAGCCGGATTCGGCCTCTAACATGATGAAATAAAACCGGACAGAATAGGGCTATAATTTTCCAGAAATCTAGAATTTTGGGATTCAATGGAAACTTTCTTCATTTCTTGCCTCAATCCACCGCCACAACCTCCTATATAAGCTTAGATACAACATATATCATCCATATATCAAGTATAGGCAGAAATCATCAAGCCCTAACTTACATATATCACCTTTAAAATCATCACAACAACTTGTATCACTACTAATCTAACCAAAACATGAATTATATAACAACTTAAACCAAAATAAAAGAACTAAAGCCATGGGTAGACCTTATACCTCCACAAATGAAGCTTGCAAGAATAATACTTCACCTCCTCTTGGAATTTTTGTTTCCCCTAGCTTCCCAAGTTCACAACTCACACTTTAATCGGTTTAGAATTTTGTTCCTCACTTGGATGGCTCAACTCAAGATGAAGGAAGTTTGTTTCTTGCTCTCTCTTTCTCCTCTCTTTGTCTCGGCCAAGCAGCAGAAAAATGAAGGGAAATTGAAGCCAACAAGATGATAAGAAGGTTGGACTTAGCTTGGTCAAGGAGCCATAGGGGTGTGACATTTGTCACCACCAAAGCCAACAAAAATTTCTTTTTCTTTCCTTGCATTTTTAGCCCTAAATTTCAGTCAAAGCCAGCTGGAAATAAGGAGATATTTTGCTCAAATATTAATGAGCTTGTATGGTAAGAAAGTGGTGGTCAAGCGGTGTGTTCAATCTGTAGTGCACGGTTCACGTCGGTTCGTACCGTTTTTCCTTAAATCACACGTACTAGGGTTTTTACTTCCTATTCACTAACTTTTTATCATTTCTTCTAATCACATATTATTTCTCATCCAAAAGTCACTCTTAAACACCAAATTTGATCCTCGCTCCGTACTGGATAATTACACGACGGATACACGAAAAACCCTATTTCACTTCGAATTGAAATCGGAAAGGAAAACCCTAATTTCCTATGATCATTGGCACTTTTTCTAGGGTGATTAAGTAGCAATCTGGTATAGAATAATAATTTCCAAATAATTTTCAAATAAAAGGAAATTTTCAAGAAATATGTAAGGAATTTGCAAGTCCTCACATCTTCAACCTTATCATAAAGGCTAATGGTATATTTTCCTTGCTCAGCATGCTTAATAAGAAGTTTCGAGACTTCTTTATTTGCGTCTTGATAAGTTATAACATTCAACACGTCATTAAAAGACATGTGCAACTAAGAGATTTGCTCAGATAGCTCCGAGACTTTATCTAAAAGAATTGTCTGCTTATTATCTGGCCTTCCATCTCGTGTAAGGAAATCTTAAAGAAAATTCCTTTGTTAGTTCAATATCATAGATAAATTCAAAATGCCATTTGCCATCTACTCAATCTCTTGTTTTGAGGCAAAGGTTTAGTATTATTTTCAATAAATGCTCTTGTTTGAGAGTTATCGGTCCGTAATTTAAATCTTTTTCGTAGTTAAAAGTAATAGAACTTGTTACAACTTTTTACCATAGCAAGCATTTCTTTTTCATTAATATAATATCTTTTTCTATTTCTGAAAAAATTCTAGAAGTATATCTACAAATTTGATTATTTTCTATTTTTAAGACTGTGCCCCATACTTCTTTAGAAGCGTCTATTTTTAATATAAGATTATCTTCATCAGAAGATAGGGTTAAAAATGGTAAATTTTTACATTGTTCTTTTATCTTTTTCATTATGGTTATATGATTTTGTAAGAATCGAAAATAACCTAAGAGGAGGGTGAATTAGGTAGTTTAAAACTGGCCAAGTTGTGAGTCACTTTTTGAATACTTGTCCTCTTTTTCTAAAAGACCACACAATGGAGCAATTGATGAGAAAGTACAAGTGCTTGTGAGTAGAAGAGATGAGCAATTTATATATCAAGATAGTAAGTAAACGAGATAGAGTATCAAACCAAATACCAAACTCCTCTTGAGTTTGAATATCACTTTATAGAGTAAGTTTCTTCAAGTTGATCAACTTACAACCAATCTTTTGTGTACAAAGGAAGAATCACTTCCTCCTTACCCCCAAGCCACACTTGGTCAAGCAAGAAAGTTTTACTATCACTCGAATAATCCTCACAAAGCTACACTATTGAAATAATTGAATCACACTAGAAAAGCTTATCAAAATTACACAACTAAGAGTACAAATCTTCTTTGAAAAGTATTTTCACACTAAAATCACTCTAGATCTCATGTAGTCTCAAAGTGAAAAGTTACTATGAAGTGGTTGACATTGTTCTATTTATATGGGACCAAAAAGTTCCTCAATTAATGCTTCCAACGGATAAAAGGCAGCTGAAGAGTCATGTGAGAACCCGTAAAACCCTAATTATTTTCCTAGGGTTTATTTCCCCTTAATTGCATGTTTTCTGCATTTTCGGGCCTAGGAATATTTTTCTGGTAGATTTTATGAGTAATTATAGTTTTTAGATGATTTTTCTAGTATTGGTGAGTTTTTAGAAAATTAAGAATATATTTTGGACGTGGGACCCACTAGTGCGAAAAGTACGGCAAAATTCGGCCAATAGGTTAAGTTTCGGATACTGGTGGAAATTTATCGGGTGTTAAGAGATAAGTAGAGGGTGACATGGCATTGATGTGAGAGGAACCAAGTGATAGGAAGGCATTAAATGAAGTGCCAAGTGGCACTATGTGATTGGTCCACTTGTTGGACATTTTTGACTTTTCTTATCATGGATTAAATATCTCAAAAATTGACTAAAAATTCATTCTTTCTTACCTCTTGTTGGCCGATTCTCTCTCTTGGACAAGGAAGAAAAACTTCTTCAATTTACAAGCTTCAAACTATCTCAATCTTCCATTCCAACCAATTAAACTTAGATTTGCTCCATAAAATCACTCCATTAGGTGCTAGTAAGTGACTTGGTGAAGTTGTTTTGAAGCTCTAAGGTGGCCAACCTCTCTATCTCTCTTAATTTCTTGGTAAGTGATGCTTGAACACCCTACTACACCTAATGATGGTTATATTATGCTTAGAAGAGGCTTGAGTGTTGGATTATATGATTTATTTCTTGGTTTGGCTTGATTTGGTGAAGTTTTCCATTTTATGATGAATTTTCTGGTTTCATATGATTTTGATGTTTTGGACTAGTATGATGGTTGGTAATAAGGGGCTTTGGCTCTAGTAGGTGTGAATTGTTGTTAAATGCAATCAATTTTGGATTTGGAATGAAATGTGAAAAGTTAGGGTTCTTGAACCCCTATTCTGTCCGAAATTTTAGGTCATAGCTAGAGGCGGAATTGGACTTTGCTCAAAACATGAAAGTTGTAGGTATTGATGAGTTTAGTGTGCCTACAAAATTTCAGGGCAATTTGACAAGTGTAGAGTGAGTTATGCCGTTTTTACTGTTGCTGTTTTTGGTGCACAGAATGTCCGAACTGCGATAGTAATTGCCTGTTTTGACTGGAATTGGTTTGGATTTTGGAGTTGGTGTCTTCTGATGAAATGTATCTGGATGTCTTAAATAACTTATGCCTTTGGAATTTCGGCATTTGGACTTGTATGGACTGAGATATACAGATTACAGTTTTCTGTGTTTTGCAAACCTGTTTTGGTGATTCTGGTTTAGTGTTTGGCATTTTTGACCTAGTTGGGTCAGGAACTGGATTGAGTGACCTTCTACATTGTTGTAGCCCTGTTTCATAGCTTCGAAACGGTGGGTCTTACACCCCTAACCGATAATTGTAGTGAGAGTTGTGCCATTACCGCATTATGACGTCAAAACCGGTTTTCTTATCAAGGCCAACATTAAAGCCTTTCTTAATTTCTGGTTTGCTTTCATGCTTGTATATGTTTATAAAACCCTATTGGGGTTGTGAATTGGTGTTGTTTATGGCTCGGTATGGTTTCTTGTTTTATGATATTGTGAGCTATGGAACGGCTCTTGACATGAAATGCTTATATGTGTGTTGTTGGGTTGTGATTGAAGAAAAATAATGAAGCCTTATGGCTGGAAAATTTGGTAAACACAAAGGGCATGCTGCCCGAATTTTTACTCGAGATTTAGAAAACTATATTCTCGACTTGAGTAAAGGTTAAGTATTTAACCCTTGAATTTCCATGCATGAAACCCTATTGGGCGATAATTGGTTTGACTTTATGACTCGTTATCGAGTCTTATGGTATTTGTTTACATGTTCTAGGGCGTGACGATAGCTCACGACATTCTCCTGACGGAAGTGCATGAAATAGCACTTAATTGATTGGTGAGTGTACTACTCACTTGTGTGCTATTATATGGCTTTGATATTTGAACTTGAGATGTTGTATGTTAATGGATTGATGTGAGAGTGTACTTTATCACTCTCACTTATTGTTTCACATGTTATTGAAAAGTTATTGGAAAGTTATTGGAAAGTTATATGAACTGATATATGAAATGAAATACATGACTTGATATCGATTGGACAAGTATCCAACGACTACAAATGTTATCATTGAGCTCAACCCCATTGGTAGTTGATTGAATCGAGCCGACAAGGGTTTGGTCGTGACAATTAATGAGCCTTGGGTAAAGTTATAAGGAATCTTGTAGTATGAGAGACTCTTGATTCCGGTATACTCGAGTAATACCACAGTACAAGTGTTTGGAGTGCGGGCCCGGTAGGGGGATGTTTGGTGGAAGGAATGGGAGAGAAGAGGAGTCTACAGTTGGTTACTTTTCAAACATTGACGGAGAGTCAATGAGACCGATCAAGAATTCAAACGCGGAAAAGGGCTCTTGAGAGCCACCCGTATCCTTTTATCCTCATTATTAATGTGTGGCTTTATTTATTTTGGTAAATTGGACTGTTAAGCTTGAGGTATCCATGAACTTGGTTGCTTGAGTTGTATTCTCACTGGGCAATTAGCTCACCCCGTTCCTTTTGTTTTCCTTACAGGAATATGACTCTTTTGGAATGAATTTTGATAAATGGTTGCCGAATGAATTAGATGAATGACTCTTTTGTATTGTATATAAAATGGGACCCTAAATGTATCATTAGGGCCGTTTTCACTTTTGTTTTGGCAAACCATATATGTAGCGACTTTTGTATCACTTTTAAATGTCATTTTGGTTTGTAAAGGCTAAATGTTATGTGGTTTATGTAATTCGATGTTTGGTTGGGTTCGGACGAGTCGGTTACTATTCATGGCCGACTCCGGGTTTCATTTTCTTTTATTTTGGGTTATTTTGCCCTTTTGCCTTATTTGCGCGCGTTATAAGTTCCGGAATGTGAAAGATCGCTCTATACTGCACCGTTAGTCCTGGCGAGAGCTGGGCAGGCAGTCCGCTAACCTCTTTGGTTCGCCTTAGGGGAAAGTGGGGCTGTCACAAGTCAACTAGCCATTGGTAGTGTCGGACGTCCGGTAGACCAACTTCTTGCGTCCGAACGTAGGCAGTGAGCTCAAGAAATCTTCTTGAATTATTTCGGACGTCTGATACCTTCAATGTATGCGTCCGAAGGTAGGAGGTGAAACTGAGAATTCTTCTTCAATTCTTTTCGGACGTCCGGTGCCTCCAAGGCTTTGCGTCCGAAGTGTCGCAACGCTGACGCAAAGCCTGTCGGACGTCCAGTGCTCTGATGATGTGCGTCTGATCGAGGTCAGTGAGTTTAGAAGGAATGACTCAATATCTTCGGACGTCCGAGGTAAAGTTCTTCATGCGTCCAAAGTTGCGCAAAGGTTGTCGGACGTCCGATCCAGTCTTCTTGTGCGTCCGACAGCAGCTTCAGCATCCTTTGTGCTTAATCTTTGAACCTGTTTTGCTCCATTTCTGAAAGGGTCTATTGAGAGAACATTAGTAACATCCATTTGTTTTGTAATCATCAAAAGCTATGGACTAAGATAAACAATCTCCCCCTTTTTGATGATGACAAAATAATGGATTGAGGAAAATAATTGGGGCACAACTCCCTCTTACTTGATGCATCCAAGGAGTGGATACTAATAATGTCCTCTCACATATAGATTACTGAACACTCCCCCTTAGAATGACTCCCCCTCACGTATAGATTATATATCCATTTTTCCCCCTTTTTGTCATCATTGAATCAACCAGAATCCAGTATCTGATACACATCATCAATATTTCCAGCAATATTAGAAGCCAAAACTATCAGCAATACTATCAATACTTATCAGCAAAACCAGAAGCCAAAACACAACATCATCAATATTGGCAATTGTCAATAGCAATCATTTATCCAATCAATATCAGAAATCAGAGGTTAGACTGAATTAAGCAACATTCATCCAAAAATCAGGGATAATCCACAAAAACAACATTCATTTGAAACATAAAAGATAACCAAATAGTTTTACAGACCAGCAGAAGAAGGGAAATAGAATTCTTAATACAGAACACAAGAAATGTTTAAAATGCAAAAGATGCCAAAAGCCTATTATGAACTACCATCCTAGTCATGAAGTGCATTTGCCTAGAAGTGCCTAAATGGTAATTTTGGACGATCCAGACCCCCTCCTTGCTAGGCGAAACTGAGCAGGATCCACTTCTTCCTCTTCAGTGTCCTCATCATCATCCTCTTTAGTTTCTTCTTCAGTTGTTGGAGCCTTTCCCTTGTCCTGTGGCTGAGAACTGGAGGCACGGTACTCTGGAGTAGTTTCAGTAGTTGGCTCAATTCTAGGCTCCTTTTGGTGTGCATTCTCATTGTCTTGAGGAATGGGAGGCACAAGCAGATTCCTTTTGTCAATGAAGGTGGTTTGTTGATCGGATGACATGGTCATCATCAGATCATCTTCAAGGAGTAGGATGTGTTGTTTGAGGTTTTCAAACAATGAAATTACCTCAGAGTTGGATGAAGATGACTTAGTGGCTGACTTTCTAGGATGGATAGTAAAGGGTGAGACAAACATGGACTGATCTCGAGGAGTTCTAGGGGTAACAGGAGTTTCATGAAAATTCTTTCTCCTAAACTCCGAAACAGTTTCCTTGTAGCACCAATGACTCTAAAAAAATTTCAGATTTTTTCTTTCAAAATAAGTCTTGGAGAAACTAGTTGATGCACTCTCTTTTGGTGATTTTCCAGTAAAGGGAATTTCAAGATGAGCAAAGGTAGGAGTCAGAAATTTTCATAGAAAAGTTTCCTACGGCTATTAGTGCTGATTTTGAGCAAAAATTTGCACATAACAAAGCCAAAATCAATTCTGATTTTTTCAAGAAAGCAATAGAACAGGTAAAGCTCCATTTTGTTGGCATCAGTCCTATGACCATCAGTAGGGACCAACATATTCGAAATTATGGAAAAGATGATCAAGTTTTGAGGATTGAGATCTTCCAATCTTGCCTCAGCAGGAGTATTAAAATGAGTTTGAAAATAAGTCATCAATTTAGCGACATGAAAATGATGATATGCAGAAGGAAATTCTTCATATGAAAAGAAGTTTTCAATTTTTCCTTTAAAATCATCTTCATTTTTGGTTTCCAAAACAGTGTTGACAACGTCAGGGTTCAACTCTATGTTAACAGAATTGACACGTGAAACTAGATCAGTATGTGATCTACCCTTCCTAAGGTTGGCAAAAAATTGATGAAGCATGTCAGGATAGTATGTGTTTGGAATGGTCAGAAAATGAGTCCATTTTTGAAATTCAAAAAATTTAAGAACTGGTTCAAGGTCAAACTTACGAAATTCGTATGGGATGATAGTCCTCTGAGTGATAAAGCCTTTCTGCGAGATCCATTCTAATCTCTCCCTGGCATCATCATCAATGAACTTGGGTAAGGGGGTTGGTTCCTCTGCAGTTTGAGCCTTAGGTTGCTCCCTAGCAGTTCGTTTCTTCTTTGCACTTCGCTGAGCAACGGTGCATCAGTCTGTCCACCAGATCTTGTTCTTGGTGACTTTCTCGTGGAAGTCACAGGGGCTTGCTGAACAGTAACATTTTGCTCATCAGCCTGCTATTCCTCACTTTGCTCAACAATAGGATCAGCAGTTTGCCTTTCCTTAGTTTGAGCAGTTCTTTTCCTTTTAGCGGACCTTTTTCCCTTTTTATTATGAGATTCCGTCACTATTCTGGGTGATTTCATGACGGATGCATCAGTATTAGTGGGCTGCTCCAGTTCTTCTTCACTATCACTGACTGGATGCTCTTCAGTTTCATGCTCCTCCATCTGCTCAACAGATGGCTCACCAGTTTGAACATTCTGCTTCTTCTTTGCAGACTGCTTCGTCTTTCCACCACGAGTTCCAGTTCCCTTTTTGGAAGATTTGGTGGAAGGTTCGACAATCTCAACATCTTCATCTCTAAGCCTGAAAGTGCGTCCGGCTCCAGTAGATCCTCCTCTTATTCTCACCATGATGCAATGCAGTGTGTTTTTGTTGTAGAGCGTAATGCAAATATGTATCAAATTGATTGAATGTGTAGTATGAACTACAATGGATACTTGAATCGTCCATAGAGAGTGAATTTTGAGAGGTTAGGGTTTCGGGTGAGAATTAGAATTTATGGAATAGTTGGCAGTTGGAGGGAGTTATGAGGGGTAATGAAGGGGCAATAGGAATATGATGGTGTTGGACAAATCAATTTCTTGGAACTTGTTCAGGAGAGAGACGAATTTGAATTTTGAAAATGGGAGAAGACGAAGAGTTGCGTCCGAAACAGCGGTAAGAATTATGAACTGAATGAAGGAAGGAACTATCTTATAAGTTGCAGTTTTTGAGTGTCGGACGGCCGAACGAAGTGAAGCGTCTGACACGACCGTCCGAACCAGAACTTTCTGGAAAACAGATCAAGAACACTGTTGGAAGTCCGTTTTAACACATCGGACGTCCGATAAAGAGTGACTAGAGAATTTTTAGAATATTTTTTTTGAGACGCCCAATTTTGTTCTCGAGGACACAAATTGATCCAGTGGTAAGGCTTTTGTGAGAATATCAGCAATTTGATCTTTTGAACAGACATATTGAACACAAATTTCACCCTTATGGACAAGATCGCGAATGAAATGATGCTTTATGTCTATGTGCTTTGTCCTAAAATATTGAATGAGATTTTTTGTCAAATTTATGGCACTAGTGTTATCACAATACATAGGCACACAATCATATATTAATCCAAAATCATTCAATGTATTTTTCATCCACAATAATTGAGCACAATAAGTTCCGGCGGCAACATATTCCGCTTCGGTTGTAGACAACGAAATAGCATTTTGTTTCTTGCTAAACCAAGATACTAGGCAATTTCCAAGAAAGTTACATATACCTGTTGTACTCTTTCTATCTATCCTACAACCACCAAAATCAGCATCCGAGAATCCACATAAAGGAAATTCATGACATTTAGGATACCATAGGCCAAAATTCAAGGTTTCTTTTAGGTATCTAAGAATTCTTTTTACCACATTCAAGTGAGATTCCTTTGGACAAGACTTCTTCATCCTTGTCAAGTTTGATAGATGTGCGCATAAGTGTTCCAACTTGATTTGAATCTTCCATTCCAAACCTTTTGAGCAGCTCCTTGGTGTATTTTGCTTGATTAATGAATGTTCCTTCTCGGGTTTGAACCACTTGGAGTCCAAGGAAGAAATTTAATTCTCCCATCATGCTCATCTCAAACTCTTTTTGCATAATTATGGAAAAATCCTTGCACATGCTCTCATTAGTAGCACCACATATAATATCATCCACATATATTTGCACAATTAAAAGATCACGTGAACTTTATTTAGTGAAAAGAGTAGTATCTACAATGCCTCTTTTAAAACCATTTTCAATCAAAAAAACCACTTAAGCGTTCATACCATGCCCTTGGAACTTGTTTTAATCCATACAAAGTTTTTTAGAGTTTAAACACATGATTAGGATAAATCGCATTTTCAAAACCAGGAGGTTGATCAACATATACTTCTTGATCAATAAAGCCATTTAAGAAAGCACTTTTAACATCCATTTGAAATAATTTAAAATTCTTGAAACATGCAAAGGCCAAAAACATCCTAATTGATTCTAGCCTAGCTACGGGTGCAAATGTTTCATCAAAATCTATTCCTTCTTTTTGAGCATATCCATTAACTACAAGTCTGGCCTTATTCCTTACTACCTCACCTTTGTCATTCATTTTGTTTCTAAAAACCCATTTTGTGCCAATGATAGGATGATCTTGAGGTCTTTCAACTAATGTCCAAACCTTGTTCCTTTCAAATTAATTTAGCTCATTTTCCATAGCTAAAATCCAGTTCTCATCTTTCAAGGCATCAACAACATTTTTGGGTTCAAAATGTGAGACTAATGTAAAATTATCCATCAATTGTTTAAAGGAGGAACGAGTTCTGACCTTTTCGAATGGATCACCAATGATGAGCTCCTTAAGATGATTTTGAACAAATTTTCAAGCTCTTGGAAGATTGTTAGGTGTACTAACATCTCTATCATTGTCTTCCAGTACTGGACTGTCTTGAAAATCATCTTCCTTTGAGTCATTTTCTGGTAAAGCAGTGTCTTGGTCATTGATTGTGAGCTTCTTTAGTCCTTCTTGAACACCTGCATCATCATCTTCACCACAACTTTTGAAAATATCACCATTAGATTCATCAAAAGTAATATGTATAGTTTCCTCTATAACCAGAGTCCTTCGATTGTAAACTCTAAAACCTCTCTTATTCTCACAATACTCCAAGAAAATTCCTTCACCTGATTTTTTATCAAACTTTCCAAGATGTTCCCTGATATTTAAAATGAAACATTTGCAACCAAAACTTTGAAGTATCCAACAATAGGCTTTTTATCAAACATCAACTCATAAGAGGTTTTGTTCAAGATTGGTCTTAAAAGAATTCTATTCATAGTATAGCAAGCTGTATTTATGGTTTCAGCCCAAAAATATTTTGGCAAATTGCACTCACTTAACATGGTTCTAGCAGCCTCTTGAAGTGTTCTATTCTTTCTTTCAACAACCCCATTTTGTTGGGGAACTCTTGCAATTGAAAATTCATATGTAATTCCATTGTTATCACAAAATTTTGGAAAGCCACAAAAATGAAATTCTGAGCCATTGTCACTTCTGATCTTGATGATTTCCAACCCAATCAGATTTTGAACCTTTACAAATAATGAAACAAAGTTTTTGAAGGCATCATCTTTGTGTGCAAGAAACATCACCCAAGTGTATCTAGAATAATCATCAACAACAACAAGGTAATATCTTTTGCCACCTAAACTAGTAGTTTGTGTAGGACCAAATAAATCAAAATGTAAAAGTTCCAAAGGTTTTGTGGTAGAAACACATTTCTTGGGTTTAAAAGAAACTTTGACTTGTTTTCCAAATTGACAAGTATCACAGATTTTATCTTTTTCAAATTTGATTTTTGGCAACCCTCTAACAAGTTCCTTTTTGAAAATCTCTTTTAACAAATCCATGTTGAAATGACAAAGCCTTCTATGCCACAACCAAGGGTCTTCATTTGCAACTTTAAGACATTTAAGACTAGAAGAATCAACATTTTTCAGAATAACTACATAAATGTCATTAACTCTTTTTCCTTTGAAGATAGTGTTGAACTTTGAGTCAAGAACAAGACATTCATGCTTTTTAAATAGCACAAACAGATTTCTATCACACAATTGACTAACACTTAACAAGTTATAGCTCAGATTGTCAACTAAAAGAACATTGTGAACAAAGGTTTGACCATTCTTACCAACATTACCAATTCCAACAGTTTTGGCTTTGTTATCATCTCTAAAAGTTACTTTTTCGCTTGCTTTTGGCTTGAGCTTGATGAATTGTGATGGATCACCAGTCATATGCCTTGAGCATCCACTATCTATGAACCATTTTGATTCCTTGATAATATTCACCAAGTTCACCTACACAAAAGTTCACAAAATAATATTTGGTACCTTTTACTTTTTGGGTCCTTGAGAGTTAGCATTATGCCTAACTATCCACATGCATTTCATACCATTTCTCATATTCTTCCTCACATAACAATTACTCTTCATGTGACCAATTTGACAACAAAAGCTGCACATAGTCAGTGAGTTGCTTACATGGACAGGTTTAACAAATTTGATTTGCCTTCACTTATAAATGGTAAATTCGTTTGCACTAGAATTCAACTTTTTCTCATGAATGTCAAAATGAGGTTTTGTATCATTCCTTTGAAAGCAATTTTGTTTCTTATGTTGAAACAACTGATTAAGATCACCCATTCTTCTTTTCAAACTCCCTTGTTCATTTTTGAGCATGTCACAGAAGTTTGTTTTTCTATCGAGTTCGGCATGTAAATCATTTTCAATTCTTTTCAGGTTTTCAGATTCTTGTTTTGTCGAAAAAGGTTTGCATTGTATTGAATCAGAAAATTGATCTTTTGTTTTAGTTCCTTGTTTCTAACATAGAATTCTTTCAAGCTATTATGCATTCTTTCCATAAAAGAATTAACATCATCATCAGATTCATCATCACTATCAGTTTGAGAGTTACAAGCAGTTACCTCTTCATCACCAATGGCCATGAAAGCCATTTGGGCAGATTCCTCTTCTTATTCAACTTCACCTTCTGAGTTGCAGTCATTCCAAGTGATCTGCAAGTTGTTAAACTTTGGTTTTCGTTCAATTTTTCCTTCTTTCTTTTTCTTCATTGGACACTCGCTCGCATAGTGTCCAGGTTGGCCGCACTCGAAGCATTTATCAGTTTGCTTCTTATTGAACTCTTGCTTCCCTTTGTTTCTTGAGTTGTTGAACTGATTTAGAGATGAATTGCTAGGTTCTCCTTTTCTGAATGTCCTCTTGTTGAGAATTCTCTTGAAACTTCTTGTGATGAGTGCAATATCACTGTTATCAACTTCCACATCATCTCCATCCAAGGAAGTTGAGTCATCTTCATCTTGCGAGGCTTTTAGAGCAATACTCTTTCTCACCTTTGCATCTTCTTCCTCCTGCACCTTGGACTTGAGTTTCAGCTCATAAGAAGTTAGAGAATTAACAAGTGATTCAATAGGCATGGAATTTAGATCTCTAGATTCTTCAATAGCAGTCACTTTACTCTCCCAATCCTTGGATAAAGCATTCAGAAATTTCCTGTTTTTCTCGCCTAGAGAACATTTCTTTTCCAGTACTTCTAAGTCCTTAATGAGATCATTGAATCTACAATACATCTTATCAATGTTTTCATGAGGTTCCATCTTAAAAGATTCATACTTAGTGACCAGAATAGATTTCTTTTGTTCTCTCACATTCTCACTCCCTTCATGGATTTCTCTAACTTTATCCCAAATCTCTTTTGCAGATCTACAGCCTTTGACTCTAATAGACTCATTTGAATCTAGAGCACTATATAACACATTCATAACCTTGGCATTCAAAGTGAGGTGGGTTCTATCATCACCAGTCAACTCATTTCTAGTTTTTGGTCTTGGTCTATGAGTGACTTCATCAACAATAGAGGCATCATATGGACCTTCATTGACAATAAACCACAACTCGATATCAATAGATTGTAAGAAGATAATCATCATTTCCTTCCAACTCACATAATTTGATCCATTGAACATTGGGGGTCTAGTGACGGATTGTCCTTCAAAAAACATGGCATTGTTGGTTGTCATTGTTACTCCAAAACCGATTGAGCTTAATCTCTAGGAGACCAAGCTCTGATACCAATTGTAAGGATCGAAGACAACCTAAGACGGGGGTGAATTAGGTAGTTTAAAAACTGGCCAAGTTGTGAGTCACTTTTTGAGTACTTGCCCTCTTTTTCTAAAAGACCACACAATAGAGCAATTGATGAGAAAGCACAAGTGCTTGTGAGTAGAAAAGATGAGCAATTTATATATCAAGACAGTAAGTAAAAGAGATAGAGTATCAAACCAAATACCAAACTCCTCTTGAGTTTGAATATCACTTTATAGAGCAAGTTTCTTCAAGTTGATCGACTTACAACCAATCTTTTGTGTACAAAGGAAGGATCACTTCCTCCTTGTCCTAAGCCACACTTGATCAAACAAGGAAGTTTTACTATCACTCGGATAACTCTCACAAAGCTACACTATTGAAGTAATTGAATCACACTAGAAAAAGCTTATCGAAAATTACACAACTAAGAGTACAAATCTTCTTTGAAGAGTATTTTCACACTAAAATCACTCTAGATCTCATGTAGTCTCAAAGTACAAAGTTACTTTTGAAGTGGTTGACTTTGTCCTATTTATATGGGACCAAAAAGTTCCTCAATTAATGCTTCCAAAGGATAGAAGGCAGTTGAAGAGTCAACTAGCCGTTGGTAGTGTCGGACGTCCGGTAGACCAACTTCTTGCGTCTGAACGTAGGCAGTGAGCTCAAGAAATTTTCTTGAATCATTTTGGACCTCCGATACCTTCAATGTATGCGTCCGAAGGTAGGAGGTGAAACTGAGAATTCTTCTTCAATTCTTTTCGGACGTCCGGTGCCTGCAAGGCTTTGCGTCCGAAGTGTCGCAACGCTTGTCGGACGTCCAGTGCTCTGACGATGTGCGTTCGATCGAGGTAAGTGAGCTTAGAGGGAATGACTCAATATCTTCGGACGTCCGAGGGTGAAGTTCTTCATGCGTCCGAAGTTGCGCAAAGGGTGTCGGACGTCCGATCCAGTCTTCTGGTGCGTCCGACAGCAGCTTCAGCATCCTTTGTGCTTAATCTTTGAACCTGTTTTGCTCCATTTCAGAAAGGGTCTATTGAGAGAGCATTAGTAACATCCATTTGTTTTGTAATCATAAAAAATTACGGACTAAGATAAACAGATTTTTGAAGAATTCATATTTACTGTTTTTCTTTAATAATTTTTAAAATTTTTTGGTAATTGGCTGGCATCGATTGAGCTGGTGTTCACCACTTATTGAGGTCTTTCCACAAGGACTCCGTGGATCACCATTGGAGCTTGGACAGCTTCATGTGGATTAAATCATCTAGCTATGTGTTTCTTCACAAAGTAAATAAACCTTCAATCGGTTGAGATAATTTTCTGCCACTACACTACATGGGTATTAATCAAAGATGATCAACTGGTTACAATAAAAAAATTTAAATTATCCATTGCATCTGCTCGTTTGATTCCTAACAAATAGTTGAGTGTCATTGGAGCATTGGATACAAGTCATGCTAGCTTTAGTTTTGTTAATATTACTTACATGTCAAATTAACAGTTACTACTAGCTATTTAGTATGAAGATTTCAATTCACTAGCATTATGCAAGGAGTTAAATTAGCAATTATTATTTTGTTACTTGGTTTACACTAATATCCTTATTAAACTATTTTGTTTTCTTCCCAAAACAAGAAAACCTTGGTTTGGTAGGACATGTAGTGAGTAGTGAGTTAACTAATACAGGTTTTTTCGGTGCCCAAAAATGATCTACATATTCCCTTAAATAATAATGATGATTATATTTTTTATGAAGAATTTGATACAAAGCCAGTACCTCCTAGATATTTTGATAATGAAATAGAATTTGATGATTCTAATTGGCACTATCCTTCTCCTTAAAATGGAAGAATGTCAAATATGTGATTCGATGTTGTTTCTTATTAAAGAATATGCATATCAATTACAACAATTAAATGAAAGAATTACATATTATCAAGAAAGGTGGCTTCATGTTACTTTGTATAATTGTAATCTAGTTACCTGTCATAATAGATACAAGATCTTAAGAGAAGCTGAACATGAAAAATATTTAATAACTAATAAATATGCACAACTAAACAAAGAATTTACAGCCTACTACAGAACGGAACACTTAGATAAACCATGAATAACTCAGAAAGAATAACATATTGCCAAGAATGTCAAAAATTTATTAGTAAAAATCTAGTAGCCAAAGCTAAAATAAATAAGGTAAGACATCTTATTGTTAAATATTCCTTTGACGAAATAATATTAGAAGCATTAAATATATTATTACATATTGAAAAAAGAAACTTAGAAAAGATTCTTTCAAATGGAAATTTACATTTAGTAAGAATGCATACATGAATTCAGATAACTACAAAATACACTACAAGAAAAATTATATTTGGAGGCACAACAAAATGATGCAATAGCGAACTTTTAGAGGCACTTAGACTATTGAGGCGCACACATCAAATGTCTACTAAACTACCCATTTGGAAAAGGTTGGAGGCATTTTTTAACGCCATGTTTAATGAATTTGATGCATTCACAATTGCCATGATAGAAATTGCAAATAGGCACACACCAATGTCTGTAAAGATGCACTATAAAGGCACTTTACTTGGTATCATTTTTGTCCTTTTTAGGACACTTGTACCTGTTGCCAAAAGGTAATTGTCTAGGCACAATGAAGTGTATTATATACATTAATGGAGGCAGTTTACAGTGTAGTGTTTACCTATCTTTCAAGGCATTTTCTACCATTGTAAAAGGAATCTCCAAACACTCAAAAAGTGTCACGATATGTGGTTTTACTAGGTGCATTAGTTTCAATGTAGGCATTGGCAAGTGCCTCAATAGATGTCTTTTTTTTTGGTACAATTTTCATCCAAATTTTCTACGCTAATATCCTAATACAATACGCCAAACACATAATATGCAATAGTAAGACAGCCACTATGCCAAAGAATATAAATCTGCTTGAAAGCAAAAAACTAGTGACATCCTAAATAAAGCAAAAAGTTCCACAAATCTGAAGTTAATTCAAAAACTAGCATTAATGCTTCTTTAAACAAAAGGCTGCCATCCAACTCTTGCAATAGAATCCAGCAACATCCTCAAGAACACAAAATATTCCACAAATTTGAAGTTAACTCAAAAACTAGCATTGTTCTCTATACAAAAGGCTGCTGTCCAACTCTTGCTTCCCTAAACAAAAGGCTGCTGTCAATCCTCATGAATCTTCACCTATAAAATTAGTAGATTAAGTAAGAACGCCACTTCATTATCCATCCAACTTACAAATATTTGTTAAGAAAAAAACTTGAACAATCTTGTGTCAAAGTATATCAATTTCAGTGGCCAAGCAATCGGTGCACCAAGTGCATCTTCAATTGTTTGCAATAGCCCGTAAGGCCTAATCAATTGTTCATTGCGTTCCACCACAATTTGTACTAGTATTTCACACCAACATGGTCCTAATGGTTGTCCGCCAACAACTTTAGAAGGATCAATTCCTTGGAGGCGACCAATAGCTAGACATTTTGTTGGATCAAACAAACTGAAAATATCCACCCAATCACCTTCCTACAAGATAATTTGAAGTCATAGAATTGAATTAGGTAGATTTATTTTTAAAAAATTTGGTAGAGTTTCCCTTGCATTATGAGCATTTCTCCAATTTTCAGCAATAAAACTTAATAACCATGACTTTACTAAGTTGAAATTACCATGTTATACTATTCAACATAACCAAACAAAATAGCAGTTTAATGAATCAACAAGTTTCAAACAACAAAAGTGAGTATCCTCATATGGTATAATCACAATAAATTCTTGAAAAAAATCATGAACATACTTGAAGAGAATGAACACCAATAGGTGATTTTGAAACATGATTAGAGGACGTTAAATTTATCGAGCCACCAGTTTTTGAGCCACTACTTTGCTGCTAACACACCATTGCTTTGAGCTCTGCAAGTTCTTTGGCTTGGTCTTTCAGCTGCTGATCTTGCTCAGCAAATTTATCTTCCATCTTAGAAATTGCTGCCTTTTGCTCCATAACGATACGCTGACAAGTGTTGCGACTAGGTACGTTACCCCATTTGTCTGATGGTGTCACACCTAGACCATACATGCGCACACGCCCATTGTTATCTTCCCCAAATACTTGGGCAAATGCATCATTACGACCAACATCATCATTAGAACCAGGGGGAAGTTGGCTAACTTTTTCCTTCAAAGCTTGCTGTATTCAAAATCCAGAAAAAGTTCAATATTACTAAAATCGATTATCTTACATCAATGAAGATAAAATCAGTCTTAAGTTAGTAGACAATTTAAGTCATTTAGAGTACTAATTTCATCAACCAATTAGCAACTTACTAATGTAGCTGTAACGTCATCATTTCCCGGGTTTCCGTTTGAGTCAGTATAACAGTGTTCGAACATGTCAACTCGTGATGGGAGATGACCTAATTTTTTCATCTATAGAAAATGAAGTCTTCATAAGACCACTAGGTGATACAAGAAAAAACTAAATGAAACTAAAAGGTTAAAAAGATTTACCAATTCTTTCGAATTTGAGCATACGATTTCTTCCCTGTCTTATGATTCATTGTTTTCTTAGCCGACTCATCTTATTCTTCTCTCTGGTATTCTGAAATTATAGAAAAATAGTGGAACCTTATAATCTCAACATAGTGGTTGATATTTAATAGTTAAAATAGTTATACATTTGTTTCCTCTAAGCTCCAATAAGCCAGAAGATTTCTCCACTGATCTTTCAAGATCTGCTGATCCCTATTGTTAATTTGACTCTCAATGGATTCATTTGGATTGTAATATTTTGCCTTTAAAGCTGATTTCCAATTTCTCCATTTTTTGCCGATAGATTTCAAAGTCCAGAAATCTGCACTTGGAGGAAGACGAAATTTTTCCTACAATAACACCTCAAATAGCTAGATCCATATTTTTGTCATATAAAGGGTACAGATGTATATTTGCATCAAGAAAAATGTGCATTACCTTCACCAGTACAAGCATGTCTTGCTTCTTATCATTTGTCATTTCACGCCAATCTGTCATATCTAGAGGAGCATACTTTCCATTTCTTGCTATATTGTTCCTAAGAACTCAGTAAATTTGGACTTGTTCTTGCCAACAGGCTGACCATCCTTATCAAATCTAACTTTGTACCGATGACAACTACTAGGTTTACCCCATATTTCTGTCATATATGTTGGCCCTCTAGTTTTTCTTGGTGAATTTTCATCTGCATTTTCTTCATCTATAACCATGAAATATGACCCCGGTGAATTTCATTACCAAAAGAACTAGTAGAACTAAAAGTTTTGAAATTGGATCTCAAGAATGAAAATCAGAACTTAGCATGACTTATTAGAGATGTACCTGTAGAGTTAGGCTCCTCAATGTGAATATGATTTTCAGCTATATCCTCATGTTGATCAACAAGTGTATTTCCAGTAATCTTCTGTCTTTTAGTCCTTGCCATTCCTACAAATGAAAACATTTAACAAATAAAAGAACCAAATGCAAAAAGGATAGCAAAATCTCAAACGAATATGATAATAGCAAGGCTACAACTAGACTGAAAATTTTCATCTACTAACAAATCAATTTTAAAGTGCAAGTAGGTAGGTTAAAACAGAAATTTTAAAATAGACACAACAAGGATAATCTGAATTTGCATCTACAAAATAATGCATGTGAAATTGCAACCATGTTTATAGTTACAACTTTTACAGTTTTAATAGCAGAAACTAAACATTTCAACAATTCAGGCTAGTGGAGTATTTCATCTCCATCATCTTCTCGAACCCATCGAATGTCTTCATTCTCATTGTCCATTTGAGTTACTGAGGTAATTGTGCTCTGCAAATACATCTCAGTATCACATACGGGGTCCATCATAAACTAATTCCTAGGAGATGTAGCAACAACAACACTCCAGCCTTCAGCTAAGGGTCTTCAACATAAAAAACTTGTGAAACTTGGGCTGCTATCACATATGGCTCAGGGTGAGGCTTTACATTCTTGAAGTTGGCCAATGTGAATTCATCCTCATCTTGTTTTAATCTTTTGCCTTTTGATATCCAATCACATTCAAATAAGGTGACAGTTCGGCCTTCAGTGTAATTTAACTCAAGGATATTCGTCAAAATACCATAGTAAGCCATGTCACTTAAAATTGGATTATTATCTTTAGTACTCGAAAAGCTTGATGTTGTTGCATTGTGTGATAGCCCCACTTCCCCCTAAGGCGAACCAAAGGGTTCGGCGGGCCGCTTGCCCAACTCTCGCCGGGACTCAGTCGTTCGCTAAAGTCCTCCAATAGATTACAATATAAATTTCAAATATTACATCAAATTCTCCAATAATTACATGTCATAAGCGAAGCGGAAACAATTCCCAACTATATATAAAATGATTCCAAATCCAAACTGTACAAGATATATGCCATCCAGCCACGTGAATAAGTACTACAATTCTTCCTTTGCCACGAGCCCTGTGGAGGGGAATAAAATAGTTTTGGGGTGAGCTAAAAGCTCAGTGAGTAACCAGTAAAATCAGTAATCAAATATATTTCATAATAATGCATTTCGATGATGTCATGATTCCAAGAACAAATATACGTATTGTTGCTCTCGTGAGCCAGTGAAATCATTGCACTTAAACATCCAACGCTCAAATAGATCAGATAACAGATAAACAGGAATGAGGAGCCATCGTGCTCCAAATAACTAGTAAACAGATAGTGGAGACGTTGGATCTAAGCACACGAATTTCCAAGAACTCATTTGAGCCAAATCATGTTATGGACTCACATGTGCGCACACATGATATGCAATTGAGTAAAAATGCAAGAAAACATTCAAAAGTAACTTTGCAATAGTTTTGGAGATCACTCACCAACCACGGCTCATAATCCTCATCCATCGTAGACAGTTTCCTCGATCAAGTCCAAGGCCTTCAACTCAAACTCAAAGCCATCAAATGCTTTCATAGATCGGATAGCATTTCCCCTACATTTCCTTACTTTTCCATCCTACAAGCAACACCATTTCATCTCAAATCAATCACATACACATCATAGACTATCAAATACACCTTTCGGCACAATATCCATAACTGAACCTACACTTATCAGATTGAAACGAATCTTATGAAGTTTCGAAGCCAAGGCATAACCCTACATTTCTTATGAAGACCTCCAAAGCCAAATTGTGAGGACCCGTAATTTTCTTAATTTCTAGGTTTTAATTTCTTTTAATTATACGTTTTTCCCACCTTTTCTTTATTCGAAAAATTGTGCAAATAAATTTTATGAGTAAATATAGCTTTTAAATGATTTTTCTAGTATCGGTTAGTTTTTGAGAAATTAAGAGCGTATATTGGACGTGGGACCCGCTAGTGCGGAATGTTCGGTAAAATTCGGCCAACTAGATTAAGTTTTGAATACTGGAGTTAATTTACCGGGTGTTAAGAGATAAGTAGAGGTTGCAATTTGGATTGATATGAGAAAGACAAGTTAGGTAGATATTTAATAAAAGGTGACAAGTGTCACCATAAGAGTAAGTCTTGCCATTTGACCACTATTCATGCCTTTACCAAATTAATATCAAAATTGACCAAAAACTCACCATTTGTTTCTCTTCTTGGCCGACTTCTTTCAAGCACAAAGGAAAGAAAACTCTTCACAATTTTGGTCTCCAACCTTGCTCAATCTCCAACTTCAACCGGTTAATTTGTAATTGCTCCATAAAACTCCTCCACTTAGTGATTTTGAGGTGATTGGTGAAGTTATTTGGAAAGTTAAGGTGACCACTAGCTCTCTCTCTCTCTTGCTTTAAAGGTGAGTTGTGAAGAACCACCCTCCTCCCTTAATTGATGCTTAAATCATGCTTAGTGGTTGTATGAGATGCAAATTTAGGGGTTATTTCTTGATTTGTGGTTGAAATGATGAAGTTTTATTATTTTTGGGGATTTTTCTGTTTTAATATAAGCATGATTGTGTGGCTATCTATGATGATTGGAAATGATGTTTAATGATTCTAGAAGGTGGAAAAAGTGATTAATTGCAACCAATTTCTGGTTTGGAAGACATTTCAGAAAACTAGGGTTCTTGAGGGAGCATTCTGTCCGAATTTTTAGGTCCTAGATAGAGGCCGAATTGGCCTTAGATCAAAACATGAAAGTTGTAGGGAATGACATTTTAGAGGTGCCTACAAAATTTCAGGTCAATCGGAGTAGTGTATAATGAGATAAGTCGAAATTATTATTGCTGTTCTGGTTTTACCCGAAATTGAGAACTGCGCCTGTAATTGGTTGTGTTGGCTGGAATTGCTTCCTAATTGGTTGTTGAGGCCTTCTGATGAAATTTATCCCTGTTTCTTAGCTTTCATATGGTTTTGGAATTTCTGGATTTGGACTTGGAGAGCCTGAGTTATGATGTTTCCGCTAGAATGCGTTTTGGTGAATCTGTTTTACGTTGTTGATGTAGTATCTTGCATTTTTGATCTGTTTGCACTCAAAACTGGGTTGAGTGACCTTCTGTGATGTTGTATCCCTGTCTTTTAGCTTCGAGATGGTGGGTCTTTCACCCTCATCCGATAATCGTAGTGAAATTTGTGCCATTACCGCAAAATGAGGACAAAAACTATTTTTTTCAGGGCCAAAGCTAGTTACATTTCCGAAATTTTTGGTTTCCTTTAATGTTTGTATATGCTTATTGTGACGCCCCGAAAAAAAAATGAGTTTGAGAACCCGGAAATTTTCTAATTTTCTAGGGTTTTATTTATTTAATGGCTTGTTTTCTGCGTTTTCTTTAGTAGGGAAATTTTCTAGATATTTTTAAGGAGCAGATATAGTTTTGGGATGATTTTTCTAGTATCAAATAGGTTTTGAGAAATTAAGAGTATATATCGGACGTGGGACCCACTAGTGCGAAAAGTTCGGAAAATTTCGGCCAATTAGGTTAAATTCCAGATACTGTGTAAAATTTATCGGGTGTTAAGAGATAAGTAGAGTGTGTGAAATGATTGATGTGAGAGAGAAAAGAAAGGATAGGAATGCATTAATGGAGTGCCACGTGTCACTTGGTGATTGGTTTTGACTTAAGAACACTATTCATTTTTTTTTACTTTTGACCAAAATTGGTTAAATATCTAAAATTTTCACAAAAAAATCACCATTTTCTTTCACCTTGTGGCCGGCCCTCTCTCTTGCCAAGAAGGAAGAAAACTTCTTCAATCTTCAAGCTTTCCACTAGCTCAAATCATCCAAATCAATCACACAAACTAGTTTCCACTCCATACAATCTTTCCATTTAGTGTTAGTGGTGAGTTTGGTGAAGTTTTTGGAAGAGCTAAGGTGGTCTACAACTCCTCTTCTCTTGTTTACTAGGTAAGTGATGATTGAACATCCTCTTATATCTAATGATGCTTATTTTGTGCCTAATGGTGGCTTGAGTGATGGAATGTGTGATTTATTTCTTGATTTGAGTTGATTTGGTGAAGTTTTTATATTTTTGAGGAATTTTCAGGTTTAATATGAATGTGATGTTGTGGTTGTTTATGATGGTTGGTAATAAGGGGTTATGACTCTAGTGGATGTGTATGATAGGAAATTGCAACCAATTTTGGGTTTGGATTGAATTGTGAAAAGTTAGGGTTTCATAACCCCCTTTTCTGTCCGGTTTTGGATCATATGGTTAGAGGCAGAATTGGCATTTTCTTAAAACATTAAAGTTGTAGGTATTCATGTTTTTGAGGTGTCTGTAAAATTTCAGGGCAATTGGAGTAGTGTCGAATGAGATATGTCGATTTTACTGTTGCTGTTCTGGGTTGATCAGAATGTGCGAACTGCGCTTGTAATCGTCTGTTTTGACTGGAATTGTTTTGGATTTGGATGTTGGTGTCTTCTGATGAAATGTAGCTTGATGTCTTAGCTACCGTATTCCTTTGGAATCAATGCATTTGGACCTGTATAGACTGAGTTGGACTAATTACAGCATAGTGTGATTTGTAAACCTGCAATTACGGTTCAGGTTTGGTATTCTGCATATTTGACCTAGTTGTGCTAGGATTTGGACTGAGTGGCCTTCTACATTGTTGTATCCTTGTCTTTTAGCTTCGAAACGGTGGGTCTTGCACCTTCATCCGACCATCGTAGTTCCTTTGGTGCCATTACCGTAAAAGGACGTCAAAACTGTTTTTCTGGTTTTGAGCTTAACTTTCATTTCCGGACTTTTCCCTAGCTTGACTGGTACTACTTGGAGCTTGCTGAATGGCTATTGGATGACCTTGTTGTTGTGTGTGTACCTTTGGGTTGAATGAGAAATATAATGAAGCCGTGATGGCTGGAAAAGTTAGCAAATTCAGGGGAAGTGCTGTCCGAACTTTGAAGGGATTTGTTTGCATTGAGTTTGTGATCTAAGACTTGAATTTGAGCAAGGCAATGCTATATGATGGATGGTTTCAGAGCCGTGGAGGTGAGTGACCTCAAACTCTTTCTAAAATTATTTATGAACCGTTTCTTGCATTATTGACTTTTGAACTGTTTCCAAATTTACTCTTGAACCGCTTTCCCGCATTATTTACTTTTGAGCTGTTTTCAAAGTTAATTTTGGAACTGTTTTCTTACATATCATGCGTGCTTGCATATCCGTGTCTTGTTATTATTGATTTTGCTTTCAATGATTGCTAAACGAGTTTTCGAGGCGAGTGTGTACTTTATCGCACTTAGCCTAAGTGATTGTGAAATTTTAATGATTGAGCGATTGAAATGTTAATTGTGCATGAATGTAAGCCTTTTGGGCTGAACTGGCCATTGCCCATTGTTACCGGTCGTCTCGAGCCAGAAGCGGACTCGGTCGGGCGACTAGGAACTTGGGCGAACGTTTCGGTATACTCGAGTATTACCTTGTAGGTTGGTGGTGCCTGGCCAAAAGCCAGGGACGGGGTGAATGAATGAACGAATGAAACCAAATGCAATGAAATGACAGGAGAACGAATGTATCCTTTTCATGAATGTTACTATCGCTTTCCATTGTAAATGTTTCTTGAATTATTGATACTCCATATTGAAATGACATTATTGAAATGAACGATTGTGAAATTGATTTGATAACTGATTTTACTGGTTACTCGCTGAGCTTCTAGCTCACCCCAAAATGTTTTATTCCCCTCCACAGGGCTCAAGGCGAAGGAAGGGCTTGTAGTGTGTATTCGTGGATTATCTCATGTATGGATTGAAATTGGATTTCCTTTTGTGTACTGGTTCATATTGGGATTGTATTGAATGTTTAGAATTGATTGGATGTGTAATAGTCTAGTTTTGGACTTCCTCCTGTATAATAGTTGGTATCAAGGATCAGAGTGGCGCTGTGGAAGCGTGGACGCTTCGCTTTTGATATGTAAAGTTTGGGAACCTTTGATTTATATTTGATATATATATATCTTGAAATTCATTTGAGGACTTTAGTGAACGACTGAGTCCCGGCGAGAGCCGGGCAGGCGGCCCGCCGAACCCTCTGGTTCGCCTTAGGGGGAGGTGGGGTCGTGACAGTTGGTATCAGAGCCATATGCCGACAGTTGGGACTTTAAGTCCTTCGTCTGGAAAAGCCCCGAGCCTCTCGTTCGTGAAGAGTCACGAAGCGAAACTCTCCGTAGGGGATGCCCGCGTGCGGGTGGCAAGCTGATAGGTACCCCGTGATGTGACCCTGAGAACTGTCACTGTTGGTATCAGAGCTTAGGCTTCAGATCTCTGTAGTGTATCCTAGGCTTGAAGTTTAGGATGCCGGACTGTGGGTTTGATTTGACTCTTGAGAGATTTTTGCGGGATGTCTTGACTTGATTGGTACAAGATGGAATGTCGAGGACGACATTCTTTTAAGGAGGGGAGATTGTGACGCCCTGAAAAAAAAATGAGTTTGAGAACCCGGAAATTTTCTAATTTTCTAGGGTTTTATTTATTTAATGGCTTGTTTTCTGCGTTTTCTTTAGTAGGGAAATTTTCTAGATATTTTTAAGGAGCAGATATAGTTTTGGGATGATTTTTCTAGTATCAAATAGGTTTTGAGAAATTAAGAGTATATATCGGACGTGGGACCCACTAGTGCGAAAAGTTCGGAAAATTTCGGCCAATTAGGTTAAATTCCAGATACTGTGTAAAATTTATCGGGTGTTAAGAGATAAGTAGAGTGTGTGAAATGATTGATGTGAGAGAGAAAAGAAAGGATAGGAATGCATTAATGGAGTGCCACGTGTCACTTGGTGATTGGTTTTGACTTAAGAACACTATTCATTTTTTTTGACTTTTGACCAAAATTGGTTAAATATCTAAAAATTTCACAAAAAAATCACCATTTTCTTTCACCTTGTGGCCGGCCCTCTCTCTTGCCAAGAAGGAAGAAAACTTCTTCAATCTTCAAGCTTTCCACTTGCTCAAATCATCCAAATCAATCACACAAACTAGTTTCCACTCCATACAATCTTTCCATTTAGTGTTAGTGGTGAGTTTGGTGAAGTTTTTGGAAGAGCTAAGGTGGTCTACAACTCCTCTTCTCTTGTTTACTAGGTAAGTGATGATTGAACATCCTCTTATATCTAATGATGCTTATTTTGTGCCTAATGGTGGCTTGAGTGATGGAATGTGTGATTTATTTCTTGATTTGAGTTGATTTGGTGAAGTTTTTATATTTTTGAGGAATTTTCTGGTTTAATATGAATGTGATGTTGTGGTTGTTTATGATGGTTGGTAATAAGGGGTTATGACTCTAGTGGATGTGTATGATAGGAAATTGCAACCAATTTTGGGTTTGGATTGAATTGTGAAAAGTTAGGGTTTCATAACCCCCTTTTCTGTCCGGTTTTGGATCATATGGTTAGAGGCAGAATTGGCATTTTCTTAAAACATTAAAGTTGTAGGTATTCATGTTTTTGAGGTGTCTGTAAAATTTCAGGGCAATTGGAGTAGTGTCGAATGAGATATGTCGATTTTACTGTTGCTGTTCTGGGTTGATCAGAATGTGCGAACTGCGCTTGTAATCGTCTGTTTTGACTGGAATTGTTTTGGATTTTGTAACAGCCCCACCTTCCCCTAAGGCGAACCAAAGGGGTTGGCGGACTGCCTGCCCAGCTCTCGCCAGGACTAACGGTTCAGATTAGTGCGATCTAATACTTTTCGGGTCATACAACCGCGTGTAAACAAGTCGAACCCACAAAAATAAATAAAAACAAAGTCGGAGTCGGCCATGAAGAGGAACCGACACGTCAAAACCCAACCAAACGTTGAGCAAATATTTACATCTCACAAGTTAGCATATACAACCCAAAAGGGGCATACCAAAGTGGTTCAAAAGTGGGTACATGTACGGTTTGCCAAATCAAAAGAGGAAACGCCCCAAAAGTACACTTAGGGTTTTAATACATGAGCTATACAAAAGGTATGTTCAACTAGCTCAATTTGGCAGCCATGTGTCAAATCCAGACCAAAAGGGTTTATTTTCCTGTAAGGAAAACAAAAGGAACAGAAAGGGGTGAGCTTGCGCTCAATGAGGTACCAAACAGATAACATTAAAATCATGGCATTTCACATTTAACAAATCAGACACACATGTCAGATGTAAAGCAAAGGAACCAATGATTCAAATCAGAAGGATACGGGTGGCTCTCAGGAGCCAAATTTCCAGCGCAGTACTTGATCTAAACCGGTTGACTCTCCGTCAACGCATATAGAACCAACGCGTCCGTAGACCCCTCTTTACACCGAATTCCGTCCACCAAACACCCCTTTACCGGGCCCGCTCACCTCAACCGAACAGAAATGGTAATACTCGAGTATACCGGAATCAAGGGTCTCAATACCCAAAAATCCCCGAACAGACTACCGTGGTTCGTTATCTAATCGTCCAGGCCCTTGCCGGCCCGACTCGAATAACTTAGCCACAGGATTGAGCTCATAGGTCATAGAAATCCGAACAGATGCAGACACAGATAACAGAGTCAGATACAGATACAGAATAGCAGATTCAGATAGCAGATTCAGACGGCAGATTCAGATAGGCACTCAAAATTGGCATATGAACAGATAGAAGAACGAGTGTGATAAAGTACACCCTCGCCTCCATTTTATCAAAACAGTATTTGGCTTCAATAGTCATAAATCAAGTATTCAGATATTCAGATATTTCACATAATGGGTAGCAGGTAGTGGAACACTCACCGGCTCAACTTCAAAAGTTTTCACTTCAGATTGGCCTTAATCGCCAAGAAATCCTAAAATAATCAAAATAAACCAATTGAAGGTTTTATTTCCAGAATCGAGTAAACAGAATGCACATGTGAGGCTCGACTACTAGTCGTATGCCTCGCCAAATAGTTACTAATGCAAGGGTGCAAAACATGATTTTCTTAGAAACGAAAAGGTAACACGAAGACTTAGGCGCAAACAACCCAAAAGCCTTTCATTTCCACAAAAAGGCAAATCCAACTTAAAGGAACCAAACGGCCTATAAAATCGGGCAGCACCTCCCCTAAATTTCTTACTTTTCCAGCCATTAAGGCTTCATTATATCCTCAAATCAGTCCCAACAGTTCACACAAAAGTCATCTCATTTACCAAAAGCCGTTCACTAGGCTCAAAGCAGTACAAGTACAAAAGTTAGCTAGGAAATGACCGGAATAAGAGTAAGTCTTAAAACATGTAAGCAAGTACAATGAGACTCGATAACGAGTCAAAAAGCCATGCCAATCATAACCCAATAGGGTTTCATATGCATAAACAAGCATAATAGCAAACCAGAAATTCAGCAATGCACCACTTGACCTTAACAAAAAAACAGTTTTCGTCCTCTTTTTGCGGTAATAGCACAAAGTGCGCTACGCTTATCGGATGAGGGCGTAAGACCCACCATCTCGAAGCTAAAAGACAGGGATACAACAATGTAGAAGGCCACTCAGTCCAAATCCTAGCACAACTAGGTCCAAAAATGCAGAAAACCAAGCCAGAACCGTAATTGCAGGTTCCCAAATCACACAAAACTGTAATCAGTCTATCTCAGCCTACAAAGGTCCAAATGCATTGATTCCAAAGTCATATGAAAGCTAAGACATCAAGATACATTTCATCAGAAGACACCAACAACAAAATCCAAACCAATTCCAGTCAAAACAGGAAATTACTATCGCAGTTCGGACATTCTGTTCACCAAAAACAGCAACAGTAAAAACGGCATAACGCACTCTATACTACTCCAAATTCCCTGAAATTTTGCAGGCACTTCATACTCATCAATACCTACAACTTTGATGTTTTGAGAAAAGTCCAATTCGGCCTCTATCTATGACCTAAAATTTCGGACAGATTAGGGGTTCATGAACCCTAACTTTTCACATTTCATTCCAAACCCAAAATTGATTGCATTTATCAACAATTCACACCCACTAGAGTCAAAGCCCCTTATTACCAACCATAAAAAACAACCACACCATCAAGATCATATGAAACCAGAAAATTCCTCAAAAAATAAAAAACTCAACCAAATCACTTCAAACCAAGAAATAAATCACAATTTCTAACACCATAGCCACCATTAGGCATAAATTCGACATCATTAGATATAGGAGGGTGTTCATATACCACTTACCAAGTAACCAAGAGAGAGGAAGATGTTGGACACTTTAAGTCTTCAAACAAACTTCACTAAACTACTTCCTAGCACCCAAGGAAGGAATTTTATGGAGTAAAAACAAATTTAAGCAAGTAGTTTGGATGATTTGAGCTAGGAATTTGCCAAGATGTTGAAGAGTTTTGTCTTTCTTCTTGCTAGAGAGGTTCGGCCATCAAGGGGTGAAAAATGGTAAGTTTTTTGTGAATTTTGAAGATATTTAATCCATAAGTCAAAAGGTCAAAACCATGAATAGTAAATCATAAAGTCTACCCAATAGAAAAATGACACATGGCATCTCATTAAATGCAATTCAATCCTTTCTTTTCTCTCTCACATCAATCACCTCACACTCCTTTACTTATCCATTAACACCCGATAAATTTCATAGTATCCGAAACTTAATCTTATTGGCCGAATTTTTCCGAACTTTTCACACTAGTGGGTCCCACGTCCGATATACGTTCTTAATTTCTCAAAATCTATTCGATACTAGAAAAATCATCTAAAAACTATATTTACTCGTAAAAATAATCTAGAAAATTTTCCGGATACAGAAAGTGTAGAAAACAAGCCATTGAAAATAAGAAAGCCTAGAAAGATTATAAAACCTAACAAATGGAAAAGTTACGGGTTCTCACAGATTTGGATGTTGGTGTCTTCTGATGAAATGTAGCTTGATGTCTTAGCTACCGTATTCCTTTGGAATCAATGCATTTGGACCTGTATAGACTGAGTTGGACTAATTACAGCATAGTGTGATTTGTAAACCTGCAATTACGGTTCTGGTTTGGTATTCTGCATATTTGACCTAGTTGTGCTAGGATTTGGACTGAGTGGCCTTCTACATTGTTGTAGCCCTGTCTTATAGCTTCGAAACGGTGGGCCTTGCACCTTCATCCGACCATCGTAGTGCCTTTGGTGCCATTACCGCAAAAGGACGTCAAAACTATTTTTCTGGTTTTGAGCTTAACTTTCATTTCCGGATTTTTCCCTAGCTTGACTGGTACTACTTGGAGCTTGCTGAATGGCTATTGGATGACCTTGTTGTTGTGTGTGTACCTTTGGGTTGAATGAGAAATATAATGAAGCCGTGATGGCTGGAAAAGTTAGCAAATTCAGGGGAAGTGCTGTCCGAACTTTGAAGGGATTTGTTTGCATTGAGTTTGTGATCTAAGACTTGAATTTGAGCAAGGCAATGCTATATGATGGATGGTTTCAGAGCCGTGGAGGTGAGTGACCTCAAACTCTTTCTAAAATTATTTATGAACCGTTTCTTGCATTATTGACTTTTGAACTGTTTCCAAATTTAATCTTGAACCGCTTTCCCGCATTATTTACTTTTGAGCTGTTTTCAAAGTTAATTTTGGAACTGTTTTCTTACATATCATGCGTGCTTGCATATCCGTGTCTTGTTATTATTGATTTTGCTTTCAATGATTGCTAAACGAGTTTTCGAGGCGAGTGTGTACTTTATCGCACTTAGCCTAAGTGATTGTGAAATTTTAATGATTGAGCGATTGAAATGTTAATTGTGCATGAATGTAAGCCTTTTGGGCTGAACTGGCCATTGTCCCTTGTTACCGGTCGTCTCGAGCCAGAAGCGGACTCGGTCGGGCGACTAGGAACTTGAGTGAACGTTTCGGTATACTCGAGTATTACCTTGTAGGTTGGTGGAGCCTGGCCAAAAGCCAGGGACGGGGTGAATGAATGAACGAATGAAACCAAATGCAATGAAATGACAGGAGAACGAATGTATCCTTTTCATGAATGGTACTATCGCTTTCCATTGTAAATGTTTCTTGAATTATTGATACTCCATATTGAAATGACATTATTGAAATGAACGATTGTGAAACTGATTTGATAACTGATTTTACTGGTTACTCGCTGAGCTTCTAGCTCACCCCAAAATATTTTATTCCCCTCCACAGGGCTCAAGGCGAAGGAAGGGCTTGTAGTGTGTATTCGTGGATTATCTCATGTATGGATTGAACTTGGATTTCCTTTTGTGTACTGGTTCATATTGGGATTGTATTGAATGTTTAGAATTGATTGGATGTGTAATAGTCTAGTTTTGGACTTCCTCCTGTATAATAGTTGGTATCAAGGATCAGAGTGGCGCTGTGGAAGCGTGGACGCTTCACTTTTGATATGTAAAGTTTGGGAACCTTTGATTTATATTTGATATATATATATCTTGAAATTCATTTGAGGACTTTAGTGAACGACTGAGTCCCGGCGAGAGCCGGGCAGGCGGCCCGCCGAACCCTCTGGTTCGCCTTAGGGGGAGGTGGGGTCGTGACAGTTGGTATCAGAGCCATATGCCGACAGTTGGGACTTTAAGTCCTTCGTCTGGAAAAGCCCCGAGCCTCTCGTTCGTGAAGAGTCACGAAGCGAAACTCTCCGTAGGGGATGCCCGCGTGCGGGTGGCAAGCTGATAGGTACCCCGTGATGTGACCCTGAGAACTGTCACTGTTGGTATCAGAGCTTAGGCTTCAGATCTCTGTAGTGTATCCTAGGCTTGAAGTTTAGGATGCCGGACTGTGGGTTTGATTTGACTCTTGAGAGATTTTTGCGGGATGTCTTGACTTGATTGGTACAAGATGGAATGTCGAGGACGACATTCTTTTAAGGAGGGGAGATTGTGACGCCCTGAAAAAAAAATGAGTTTGAGAACCCGGAAATTTTCTAATTTTCTAGGGTTTTATTTATTTAATGGCTTGTTTTCTGCGTTTTCTTTAGTAGGGAAATTTTCTAGATATTTTTAAGGAGCAGATATAGTTTTGGGATGATTTTTCTAGTATCAAATAGGTTTTGAGAAATTAAGAGTATATATCGGACGTGGGACCCACTAGTGCGAAAAGTTCGGAAAATTTCGGCCAATTAGGTTAAATTCCAGATACTGTGTAAAATTTATCGGGTGTTAAGAGATAAGTAGAGTGTGTGAAATGATTGATGTGAGAGAGAAAAGAAAGGATAGGAATGCATTAATGGAGTGCCACGTGTCACTTGGTGATTGGTTTTGACTTAAGAACACTATTCATTTTTTTTGACTTTTGACCAAAATTGGTTAAATATCTAAAAATTTCACAAAAAAATCACCATTTTCTTTCACCTTGTGGCCGGCCCTCTCTCTTGCCAAGAAGGAAGAAAACTTCTTCAATCTTCAAGCTTTCCACTAGCTGAAATCATCCAAATCAATCACACAAACTAGTTTCCACTCCATACAATCTTTCCATTTAGTGTTAGTGGTGAGTTTGGTGAAGTTTTTGGAAGAGCTAAGGTGGTCTACAACTCCTCTTCTCTTGTTTACTAGGTAAGTGATGATTGAACATCCTCTTATATCTAATGATGCTTATTTTGTGCCTAATGGTGGCTTGAGTGATGGAATGTGTGATTTATTTCTTGATTTGAGTTGATTTGGTGAAGTTTTTATATTTTTGAGGAATTTTCTGGTTTAATATGAATGTGATGTTGTGGTTGTTTATGATGGTTGGTAATAAGGGGTTATGACTCTAGTGGATGTGTATGATAGGAAATTGCAACCAATTTTGGGTTTGGATTGAATTGTGAAAAGTTAGGGTTTCATAACCCCCTTTTCTGTCCGGTTTTGGATCATATGGTTAGAGGTAGAATTGGCATTTTCTTAAAACATTAAAGTTGTAGGTATTCATGTTTTTGAGGTGTCTGTAAAATTTCAGGGCAATTGGAGTAGTTTCGAATGAGATATGTCGATTTTACTGTTGCTATTCTGGGTTGATCAGAATGTGCGAACTGCGCTTGTAATCGTCTGTTTTGACTGGAATTGTTTTGGATTTGGATGTTGGTGTCTTCTGATGAAATGTAGCTCGATGTCTTAGCTACCGTATTCCTTTGGAATCAATGCATTTGGACCTGTATAGACTAAGTTGGACTAATTACAGAATAGTGTGATTTGTAAACCTGCAATTACAGTTCTGGTTTGGTATTCTGCATATTTGACCTAGTTGTGCTAGGATTTGGACTGAGTGGCCTTCTACATTGTTGTAGCCCTGTCTTTTAGCTTCGAAACGGTGGGTCTTGCACCTTCATCCGACCATCATAGTGCCTTTGGTGCCATTACCGCAAAAGGACGTCAAAACTGTTTTTCTGGTTTTGAGCTTAACTTTGATTTCCGGACTTTTCCCTAGCTTGACTGGTACTACTTGGAGCTTGCTGAATGGCTATTGGATGACCTTGTTGTTGTGTGTGTACCTTTGGGTTGAATGAGAAATATAATGAAGCCGTGATGGCTGGAAAAGTTAGCAAATTCAGGGGAAGTGCTGTCCGAACTTTGAAGGGATTTGTTTGCATTGAGTTTGTGATCTAAGACTTGAATTTGAGCAAGGCAATGCTATATGATGGATGGTTTCAGAGCCGTGGAGGTGAGTGACCTCAAACTCTTTCTAAAATTATTTATGAACCGTTTCTTGCATTATTGACTTTTGAACTGTTTCCAAATTTACTCTTGAACCGCTTTCCCGCATTATTTACTTTTGAGCTGTTTTCAAAGTTAATTTTGGAACTGTTTTCTTACATATCATGCGTGCTTGCATATCCGTGTCTTGTTATTATTGATTTTGCTTTCAATGATTGCTAAACGAGTTTTCGAGGCAAGTGTGTACTTTATCGCACTTAGCCTAAGTGATTGTCAAATTTTAATGATTGAACGATTGAAATGTTAAGTGTTCATGAATGTAAGGCTTTTGGGCTGAACTGGCCATTGTCCCTTGTTACCGGTCGTCTCGAGCCAGAAGCGGACTCGGTCGGGCGACTAGGAACTTGGGTGAACGTTTCAGTATACTCGAGTATTACCTTGTAGGTTGGTGGAGCCTGGCCAAAAGCCAGGGACGGGGTGAATGAATGAACGAATGAAACCAAATGCAATGAAATGACAGGAGAACGAATGTATCCTTTTCATGAATGTTACTATCGCTTTCCATTGTAAATGTTTCTTGAATTATTGATACTCCATATTGAAATGACATTATTGAAATGAACGATTGTGAAACTGATTTGATAACTGATTTTACTGGTTACTCGCTGAGCTTCTAGTTCACCCCAAAATATTTTATTCCCCTCCACAGGGCTCAAGGCGAAGGAAGGGCTTGTAGTGTGTATTCGTGGATTATCTCATGTATGGATTGAACTTGGATTTCCTTTTGTGTACTGGTTCATATTGGGATTGTATTGAATGTTTAGAATTGATTGGATGTGTAATAGTTTAGTTTTGGACTTCCTCCTGTATAATAGTTGGTATCAAGGATCAGAGTGGCGCTGTGGAAGCGTGGACGCTTCGCTTTTGATATGTAAAGTTTGGGAACCTTTGATTTATATTTGATATATATATATCTTGAAATTCATTTGAGGACTTTAGTGAACGACTGAGTCCCGGCGAGAGCCGGGCAGGCGGCCCGCCGAACCCTCTGGTTCACCTTAGGGGGAGGTGGGGTCGTGACACTTATGGAACCCTATTGTGATCGTGTTGGCATCAGTTTATGACTTGTAATCGAGTCTTCTTGTGCTTATTGGAATATTCTAGGGCTTGACTTTTATTTCCGGTCATTTTCCTAGCTAACTTTTGTACTTGGATAACCTTGAGCCTATTGAACGGCTGTGGTGACGAATGTATATTGAGTATGACTTTGGGAGTTGATTGAGGAAAGTAATGAAGCCGTGATGGCTGGAAAAGTAAGAAATTTAGGGGAAGTGCTGTCCAAATTTTCTAGGCCGATTGGTTCCTTTAAGTTTGAATTGGCTTGTGATAGAAATGAAGGGCTTTTGGGTTGTTGAACCTAGGTCTTCATGTTACCTTTTTGTTCCCAAAAATCATGTTTTGTACCCTTGCATTAGTAATTATTTGGCGAGACATACGACTAGTAGTCGAGCCTCACATGTGCATTTTGTTTACTCGATTCTGGATGTGAAACCTTCAATTGGTTTACTTTGATTATTTTAGGGTTTCTTGGCGATTAAAGCCAATCCGAAGTGAAAACTTTTGAGGTATCTGTACTTGAACCGGTGAGTGTACCACTCCCCTCCATTGCTGTTTAACTTGATTTCTGCTCTGCAATCTTGTTAATTTGTTTGAGACGAGGGTGTACTTTATCGCACTCGTTCTATTGTCTGTTCATATGCCAATTTTGGTGTCAATCTGAATCTGTATCTGTATCTGATATCTGTATCTGTATCTGTATCTGTATCTGTGACCTATGAGCTCAAATCCTGTGGCTAAGTTATTCGAGTCGGGCCGGCAAGGGCCTGGACGATTAGATAACGAACCACGGTAGTCTGTTTTGGGATCTTTGGGTATTGAGACCCTTGATTCCGGTATACTCGAGTATTACCATTTCTGTTTCTGTTGAGGTGAGCGGGCCCGGTAAAGGGGTGTTTGGTGGACGGAATTCGGTGTAAAGTGGGATCTACGGACATGTTGGTTCTATATACGTTGACGGAGAGTCAACCGGCTTGGATCAAGTACTGCGCTGGAAAGCTGGCTCCTGAGAGCCACCTGTATCCTTCCTATTTGAGTTCTTGTGTTTACCTGTCTTACTTTATAGCGAGCATGTGTATCTGGTTTGTATAACGTGAAATACCTGATTTTTCTGCTACATGTTTGGTACCTCATTGGGCGTAAGCTCACCCCCTCCTCGTTATCTTTGTTTTCCTTACAGGAACCTCTTTTGGAAATCAAGATTTTGAGAAGCGAGTTGAGCTAGTTAGGAAATCTTTTGTTCTTTTGTATAGCTCCTCGAGAATGAGCAAACCCTAAATGTATTTCGTTTCACTGGTTCCATTTGAATTGTAAACCTAGCGACATGTATATATGAAAGCGTTTTCTCCATGTTTAAGCTTGGCGGTCTTCAATCGTTTATTTCTTTTGGGTCCTATCTCGCGTAATATCGGATTTGTGTGATTCGACTCCGTAGTCCTGGCGAGAGCTGGGCAGGCGGTCCGCTGAACCCTTTGGTTCGCCTTAGGGTGAGGTGGGGCTGTCACAGTTGGTATCAGAGCCACTTCGCGTGGTCTCTGCGCGGAGTGAGCCTAGGGCCAAGTGCTCGTTTGAGCGTAAGTTATGAATGGGGCATGTTATAAGTGTAAAAATCTTTATTATGGAACTTGAGGACGACAGATAGGTATGTCGGGTAGGAATCTTTAGTATGGATGATTTACGCTTGGGACCGACCGGCTCGAGTTGTGAATTATCTTAGATGGGATTCTTGCGCCCGGATACGAAAGAGATGAGAGCCTAGGTTAGAAAGGACTTGGGCGAACTAGCAATGTGATTCGATGGAACCTCGCGCAGTCTGTTCGGGTGTTGTTAAGCATGATCAACCTTGATTAAGATATCAATGGTGTTGTTCTCGTAGATTAAGGACGGAGCCCTAGAGGGGAAAAGTTTTTCGTTAGTTATTCTTGTACTTGTGACCTAGTGTGTCTATAGTACTTTTGGATAACCTCGCTATTTTCATGGATTTGTATCTAATTGATTGCTACTGTGTGGCTTGTTTGATACAGTTATGTTATATATGTGTACTTTTGATCTGTGCGTACCTTTTGCTACTTGCTTTTGCCTACCTATGTTTAATATTATATTCCCGCTTCGACCCTAGATTTATTAGACCAATGGAAGGCACTCGTAGTGGACGGGGCCGCGGGCGTGGAATTAGGCAACCTATATCTGAGAGGCGCACTGGAGAAACCTCATATGAACCAAACCCTGAACCTAGGGTTGACCCGAATGTCCAAATAGCTGCTGCCATGCAGCAAATGACTCATTTGCTAGCCCAAGTGGTGCACCAACAAGGTCAAAACCCTAACCCCAACCCTGGGAATCCTGGTAATCACATAGAGGGCGAGGATAGAGCCCTTGAGAGATTTCAGAAGTTCTCCCCACCCAAATTTCTTGGAGGCCCTGATCCTGACGTAGCTGAGAAGTGGCTGGAGAAGATGATCGATATTTTCGCTGCCTTACACTATACCGAGGAGAGACAGGTAACATTTGCTGTCTTTCAACTAGAGGGAGCCGCCCGTTCCTGGTGGAATGTCATTTGAATGAAATGGGAAAGAGAACAAACCCCGAGGACGTGGGCGAACTTTATGAGGGAATTTAATGCCAAGTTTTTTCCTCCTCTAATCCAAGAAAAGAAGGAAGATGAATTTATTCGACTTCGCCAAGGAACTCAGACCGTGGCCGAGTATGAGAGTCAATTCACTCGATTGTCTAAGTTTGCGCCTTAACTGATTGTAACTGAACAAAGACGGATAAGGCGATTCATCCAGGGATTAAATGTTGAAATTCAAAAGGATCTGGCGGTAGCCCAACTTAATGCCTTTAGTGATGCGGTGAAGAAGGCCCAGCGCGTTGAAACTGCAAGGTTACAAGTTAGAAACTTCCAAGCAAGAAAAAGGGGCTTTCCGGGGAACAGCTCAGAACAAGCGGATAATAGTACAATCCCTAAAGTTCGAAAGGGAAATGGGGAAGTACGGCTACCGGGGGTGACAGGTGGTGTTCCACAGGGGGGATCAGTCTCTGCTACTCGTGGTTCCGGTGGATATTGTGGAGGGCCAAATCATACTGAAACCAATTGCTGGAAGAAAGAAGGAAAATGCTTGCGCTGTGGAAGCGCTAAACATCGGATTGCTAACTGTCCAGCTCGCCTGCGCGAGCGGAGAGGGACTCCGCTATCAACCAAGACTAACTCTCAGCAACCAGCCAAGACCAACCCTGGACAGTCGAAAGGAGAAGGGACTGGAGCGAAAGTACCTGCTCGAGTATATTCCCTGGAGCATCATCAGGTCCCTGACTCGTCTGAGGACGTAGAAGGTACGATCCATTGGGTACCTTAGATTTGATGGATTCCGTTGATAAGGAAATTTCGAGGACGAAATTTCTTTAAGGGGGAGAGAGTGTGAGGACCCGTAATTTTCTTAATTTCTAGGTTTTAATTTCTTTTAATTATACGTTTTTCCCACCTTTTCTTTATTCGAAAAATTGTGCAAATAAATTTTATGAGTAAATATAGCTTTTAAATGATTTTTTTAGTATCGGTTAGTTTTTGAGAAATTAAGAGCGTATATTGGACGTGGGACCCGCTAGTGCGGAATGTTCGGTAAAATTCGGCCAACTAGATTAAGTTTTGAATACTGGAGTTAATTTACCGGGTGTTAAGAGATAAGTAGAGGTTGCAATTTGGATTGATATGAGAGAGACAAGTTAGGTAGATATTTAATAAAAGGTGACAAGTGTCACCATAAGAGTAAGTCTTGCCATTTGACCACTATTCATGCCTTTACCAAATTAATATCAAAATTGACCAAAAACTCACCATTTGTTTCTCTTCTTGGCCGACTTCTTTCAAGCACAAAGGAAAGAAAACTCTTCACAATTTTGGTCTCCAACCTTGCTCAATCTCCAACTTCAACCGGTTAAATTTGTAATTGCTCCATAAAACTCCTCCACTTAGTGATTTTGAGGTGATTGGTGAAGTTATTTGGAAAGTTAAGGTGACCACTAGCTCTCTCTCTCTTGTTTTAAAGGTGAGTTGTGAAGAACCACCCTCCTCCCTTAATTGATGCTTAAATCATGCTTAGTGGTTGTATGAGATGCAAATTTAGGGGTTATTTCTTGATTTGTGGTTGAAATGATGAAGTTTTATTATTTTTGGGGATGTTTCTGTTTTAATATAAGCATGATTGTGTGGCTATCTATGATGATTGGAAATGATGTTTAATGATTCTAGAAGGTGGAAAAAGTGATTAATTGCAACCAATTTCTGGTTTGGAAGAAATTTCAGAAAACTAGGGTTCTTGAGGGAGCATTCTGTCCGAATTTTTAGGTCCTATATAGAGGCCTAATTGGCCTTAGCTAAAAACATTAAAGTTGTAGGGAATGACATTTTATAGGTGCCTACAAAATTTCAGGTTAATCGGAGTAGTGTAGAATGAGATAAGTCGAAATTATTATTGTTGTTCTGGTTTTACCCGAAATTGAGAACTGCGCCTGTAATTGGTTGTTTTGGCTGGAATTGCTTCCGAATTGGTTGTTGAGGCCTTCTGATGAAATTTATCCCTGTTTCTTAGATTTCAGCTGGTTTTGGAATTTCTGGATTTGGACTTGGAGAGCCTGAGTTATGATGTTTCCGCTAGAATGCGTTTTGGTGAATCTGTTTTACGTTGTTGATGTAGTATCTTGCATTTTTGACCTGCTTGCACTCAAAACTGGGTTGAGTGACCTTCTGTGATGTTGTATCCCTGTCTTTTAGCTTCGATATGGTGGGTCTTGCACCCTCATCCGATAATCGTAGTGAAATTTGTGCCATTACCGTAAAATGAGGACAAAAACTGTTTTTTTCAGGGCCAAAGCTAGTTACATTTCCGAAATTTCTGGTTTCCTTTAATGTTTGTATATGCTTATGGAACCCTATTGTGATCATGTTGGCATCGGTTTATGACTTGTAATCGAGTCTTCTTGTGCTTATTGGAATATTCTAGGGCTTGACTTTTATTTCCGGTCATTTTCCTAGCTAACTTTTGTACTTGGATAACCTTGAGCCTATTGAACGGCTGTGGTGACGAATGTATATTGAGTATGACTTTGGGAGTTGATTGAGGAAAGTAATGAAACCGTGATGGCTGGAAAAGTAAGAAATTTAGGGGAAGTGATGTCCAATTTTTCTAGGCCGATTGGTTCCTTTAAGTTTGAATTGGCTTGTGATAGAAATGAAGGGCTTTTGGGTTGTTGAACCTAGGTCTTCATGTTACCTTTTTGTTCCCAAAAATCATGTTTTGTACCCTTGCATTAGTAATTATTTGGCGAGGCATACGACTAGTAGTCGAGCCTCACATGTGCATTTTGTTTACTCGATTCTGGATGTGAAACCTTCAATTGGTTTACTTTGATTATTTTAGGGTTTCTTGGCGATTAAAGCCAATCCGAAGTGAAAACTTTTTAGGTATCTGTACTTGAACCGGTGAGTGTACCACTCCCCTCCATTGCTGTTTAACTTGATTTCTGCTCTGCAATCTGTTTAATTTGTTTGAGACGAGGGTGTACTTTATCGCACTCGTTCTCTTGTCTGTTCATATGCCAATTTTGGTGTCAATCTGAATCTGAATCTGTATCTGATATCTGTATCTGTATCTGTATCTGTGACCTATGAGCTCAAATCCTGTGGCTAAGTTATTCGAGTCGGGCCGGCAAGGGCCTGGACGATTACATAACGAACCACGGTAGTCTGTTTTGGGATCTTTGGGTATTGAGACCCTTGATTCCAGTATACTCGAGTATTACCATTTCTGTTTCTGTTGAGGTGAGCGGGCCCGGTAAAGGGGTGTTTGGTGGACGGAATTCGGTGTAAAGTGGGATCTACGGACGTGTTGGTTCTATATACGTTGACGGAGAGTCAACCGGCTTGGATCAAGTACTGCGCTGGAAAGCTGGCTCCTGAGAGCCACCTGTATCCTTCCTATTTGAGTTCTTGTGTTTACCTGTCTTACTTTATAGCGAGCATGTGTATCTGGTTTGTATAACGTGAAATACCTGATTTTTCTGCTACATGTTTGGTACCTCATTGGGCGTAAGCTCACCCCCTCCTCATTATCTTTGTTTTCCTTACAGCAACCTTTTTTGGAAATCATGATTTTGAGAAGCGAGTTGAGCTAGTTAGGAAATCTTTTGTTCTTTTGTATAGCTCCTCGAGAATGAGCAAACCCTAAATGTATTTCGTTTCACTGGTTCCATTTGAATTGTAAACCTAGCGACATGTATATATGAAAGCGTTTTCTCCATGTTTAAGCTTGGCGGTCTTCAATCGTTTATTTCTTTTGGGTCCTATCTCGCGTAATATCGGATTTGTGTGATTCGACTCCGTAGTCCTGGCGAGAGCTGCGCAGGCGGTCCGCTGAACCCTTTGGTACGCCTTAGGGTGAGGTGGGGCTGTCACACAAATCATGCATTTTCATGGTCAAAAATGAAAATTTCCACGAAAACAGAAATCTGGGCGCGAAACAGTGTTCATGGACAGTCAAGGGTATTTCGGTCATTTCACATGCTACAGTACTCAGATCAAGTTGAAATTTTACAGGAAGCTATTTAACACCATTTTCTACAACTTTCATGTTTTAACCTAAGCCTGATTCGGCCTTTAACATGCTCAAATAAAACCGGACAGAACAGGGCAGATTCAAAACCCTAACCTGGAATTTCCGCATAAAATCGAAATTTTCTGCAAACAATCGTAACTAACATATACAAGCTTCATTTTACACCATTGCCAGCCATCATACCATGATTAAACCATGATCATCATATAAAATCAGAAAAATCTCCAATAAAATCAAAAATTGAGCTAACTTCACTTTAATCCATAAAATCTCCATAAAATCACATCTTTAACCCAACACAAACCATTAATTTGACATTAGCAAGACCAAAGAAGGAATCCATTAGCTACTCACCTTGAAACCTCAAGAAAAGAGCCAACTAAGTATCTTTGTTTCTCAAACCACTTCACCAACTACCTCAAGACCACTTAGCAAAGGGATTTTATGGAGTGATTTGAAGTTTTATCGGTTTGATTTGCTAGATCCAAGCAAGAAATTGAAGAAACAAGTTGAGAGCTTTCTTTTCTTTTCTTGTAGAGAGAGAGTCGGCCAAGAGGAGCTAAAATGAAGAGATATTTTGATCAAAATTAGCTTTAAGAAGGTATAAATATCTTCGTCAAAAGTCCAAGGGTGAATTGGATGGTGACACTTGTCACCTTTTGGTTTAAAACTTATCTTTTTGTCTCTCCAATACTAATCCATATAGGTAACATCTAATTATCTTTTAGCACCTTGTAAAATAATATCACTTAATACAAAACTCCAACAAGTTATCAAAAATATATTGCATTTACCGCACTAGCGGGTTCCACGTTCATAATACTCTACAAAATTAACGTTGACTAACTTGTATCAAGGAAATGATTTGAAAACTATATTTACTTTAAAAAAATGTATACGAAATTAATATATTGAAGAAAGGCATAAAATTATAGACAAGGAAACAAAATAATGTCTCGAAAATATATAAAAATTTTCGGGTTCTCACACTCAATCTTTCGGGGCGTCACACATTGACAAGAACCCCACTATTTTGAGTTTTCCTCTGAGATTCTAATTGTCTTGTATGGAAGTGAAAGCCATTGACAAGAATCTTTTGATATGTTCTCCCCACATTATTTGGACCCCTAGCTAGAAGTTTCAAATCTTTGGAGATGTCAACATCATCAGCCACTTGAATCTGCTTAACCTATTATATACAAAATGTAACAATGACAAATTTCTTCTTTTATGCATAAAAAAAAAGATAATAGAACCTGTAAGATTGTTGAGCTTACATGGTCCAAAAACCAATCTGCAAAGTTCTCACAATGAATACGCTCAATGACATGTTTTCCAGCATATGGATTTTGCTCCTCCACCATTTTATGGTGTTGGCTGCATATAGAAACTCACTAAGTATTTAACATATATAATTTTTTGAATTGAAAGGAATTTACTTACTCAACATATGGCTTGATGTGGTCGCAGTTAAATAGCACATATTGATGTGCTTTTCTCAAAATTTCATTGCTGAAATTTGTTGGAGTTCCTTTTCCTAATGAACGACATGAACTGGAAAATACATCCAAGCCTTCACTTGAGGTGTTGCCCACATCATCATTTCTACTTGTCCGATTAAACTTCGTTTCAACATAATCAGCTAGGTATAAGGAACAGAAATTCAAACATTCCTCGGCTAAATACCCTTCAGCAATGCAGCCTTCTGGTCGACTTCTATTTCGGACGTAGAATTTCAAAGTTCCTAAATACCTTGACAAGGCAAGTTTTAATTCAGGTTTATAATATTGAGATGAAGTTAATTATTAAAAATGTCTAAAATTTTCAAAATACTTCACTTAAATATTTCATGAGTATCTTTCTATAGGATATATCCACCGATAATGAACAGGCCCTCCTATTTTTGCTTTGCTAACCAAATGAACAGCTAGATGTACCATCACATTAAAAAAGGATGGTGGAAAAATCCTTTCCAATTGACAAAGTATGATACCAATCTCTTTTTCCAAATGATCTAAATCTGTTGGATCCAAAACTTTGGAGCACAACTTGCGAAAATACCTACTCAATTTGATCAAAGGAGAGCGAACTGCTTTTGATAAAGTTCTTCACAAAGCTATTGGGAGAAGCTGTTGCATCAAAATATGGTAATCATGACTTTTTAATCCAGAAATTTTTGGTGGCTTTACTTTAACACATCTAGAAATATTTGCTGCGTAGCCATCTGGAACTTTTATCCCTTTCAAAACTTTGCAAAACATCTCCTTTTCCTTCTTTTTCAATTGTAAAGCAAGCTGGAGGCAGAACACTCCTACCATTTCCCTTCTCAATGGGATGCAATTATGATCTTATACCCATATCACGAAGGTCAAGACGTGATTTTTTATTATCTTTGGTTTTTTCCAGATTCAATAATGTAGCCATAATGATCTCACAAATGTTCTTCTCAATGTGCATAACGTCAAGATTATGACGTATCATATTGTCTTTCCAGTAGGGCAAATCAAAGAAAATACTTAATTTTTTCCAATTAAATGGCAATTTTGGATTGTCACTAACTTTCTTCCCAAGTTTAATACTATAACCAGCTAACTCATCTAAAATTGTAGACCCCATTAACCTTCCTGGTGGTTTTCCATACTCTACAGCTCCATTGAAAGATTTAGCAACTTTGCGAAATGGATGATTCATTTCCAAGTACCTCCGATGCCCCATATAGCAATATTTTCCCCAATTTTGCAGATGCTGTGAACATGTGTATTTATGACATACAGGACATGCAAGTTTTCCTTTAGTGCTCCATCCAGAGAGGATTGCATAACCTGGAAAGTCACTAATGGTCCATAAAAGTGCTGCACGAAGTTGAAAGTTTTCTTTTCTTGATGCATCATATGTATTCACTCCAACATCCCACAATTCCTTTAATTCTGCTATGAGAGGTTTTAAATATATATCAATATTATTTCCTGGTGCAAATGGACTGGGTATCAACAATGACAATATAAAGTTCGGTTGTTTCATACACATCCATGGCGGCAAATTATATGGCATCAATATTACCGGCCAAGTGCTATGAGTTGAACTCATATTTTTGAATGGATTAAATCCATCTGATGCTAGGCCCAACCTCACATTACGAGAATCTTGAGAAAATTCTGGATGATGAAAGTCAAATGTTTGCCAAGATGGAGAATCAGCAGGGTGCCTCATGTTACCATCCTTAGTACGACCCTCTGTATGCCATCTCATATGGCCTGCAATTTTGGAGGACATAAACAGGCGTTGTAACCTATGTTTTAGGGGAAAATGCCACAAAACCTTATGCGGTATTTTTCTTCCCTCACCAGTCGAATCATTTTCAGATTTAACCCATCTGGGTTCTTTACATGTTTCACAATGCTTTCTTCTTGCATCTACCCCCCAATACAAAGTGCAGTCATTCGGACATGCATCATATTTATCATACCCAAGTCCTAATTCCTTCATTAACTTTTCAGCTTCATAATAAGACTTAGGCAAACCATCCATCGCATCCGGAAAGGTTTCTTTCAACAAATCAAGTAACATATCAAAAATTTTGTTGCTGAGTTTACCAAGGCATTTGAGGTGAAGCAACCGAATCATAAATGAAAGTTTTGAGAATCTTTTACATCCAGAGTAAAGCTCTTTGTTAGAATTATCAATTAGATTGTAAAACTTTTCAGCTTCTACATTGGGCAATTGGCTTTTGTATTCAGTTCCATCTATCCTTGTATGATCTTGTTCAGGAATTCCCAATGCATCATGAACCAAACCATGCATGTCATCAAGTTCATCCCGTACCCCATGTGAGATATCATGGGAAGTAGGTTTTGGTGCACTAGAGTAAACAAATTCTCCATGAGCTGCCCAATGGGTGTATCCTTTAACAAAACCATAAACTTTCAAATGAAGTTCTGCATTCTCCCTGGTAATACATACACCACACTTACATTCTTTACATGGACATAATATCATCCCATTTATACTTGAATTCTGGAATGCATAATCTAAGAATTTTTGCAAACCATCCCAATATTCTTTGCTCCGTCTATTCTTTTGCATCCAAGTTTTATCCATATTCTGTAACCATGACAAATTTAACCTTAAAATATACACATACATACATATACATATACATATATAAGCAAAAGAAAGCAATTAAGAATAATATTAACAAAGAGCATCACTCATACAACAAAAAATTATTAGGATACCAAGAAGCTATTTGTAAGTCAACAAGAAGGTCACTGTTTGAGATAAAAGCACAAGACATGAGCAAACAGACCGAACCCCAAAGGTTTTCCACCACTAGCCATTTATCACGTGTCACCAAGTAAACAGTTTTTTACACGAATCAATGTTAAGAATAAAATTTGCATGTCATATAATATATCCACTACAATGACACTCCATTTTAAAAAAGAAATTAAGAATCCAAACGACCAAAAGATGAAAATGAATGTACATTACAGGTTCAAACAAATGAACAAATTTAATATCATATATGTAACTTAATCTAATTTCTAATAAAAAAGAACACAAGAATATAATTGGCTTGTACCTCTAGCGAAATCAATGTGCAACGTCTTCAAATTGATTTCTTTTCACAGATAGCTATCTTCAATTCAAACCTGTGGTGAAACATTAATGAACTTAAGTAAAATTTTAATAATTGTATAAGCTTTTGAATAGGTGGTATACATAATTCTCTAATTATTCAAGAAGAAAAATAACATCAGCTTGCAAATTTCTTGAAGAATATTTTAAAAAGTGTGAAAGAACCAAAAGTGCTGAATGACTTTTCCTAATTATTCTGAAGCAAACAGAACAAACAAATATAAAAGAGTTTTAAACTTATCTTTTTGAGATGCAAATTAATTGTTTATATCTATGATTAGTTCTCTTAAAATTTTTTTGTCTAATTTGAGCATCGATTTTAATTTTCCAACTAAATCAATGGCTATCCAAGGAATATACTTTCTCTATGTACATATATAAATGCACCAACATATGCATGAAAAATGATCCAAGGCATGCACATTTTCCCCATTTGAACAGAAAACCACAAATGCAAATTATTCTCATTGAATAACATTTTCATGAAAAGCATTGGGATAGCAGGAATTTTATCTAAACTCAAGAAATAAAAAGATTGTATGTTCATGTTTGAGGGATCAACTTCGCTTTACAAGTTAAAATTTAGAAAGCTCTGTATTGGTGCCAATTATTTTTCTGGTAAACTTAATTGCCATATTACCATAATATGAATCAAGTTTGGAAACTCAACTAGAACTCAAACAATTGTTAACAGTTAACTTTCTTCCCAATTCACTGATTCTGACTTTGCCAAATTTTACATGTTTTTCCGAAACCAAATGACATGAACAGTACACCATCTTTGACATTCTCAGTAGTTACTAGTCAGTAGAAGTAAAGCACCCGGGGTTCTATATCTTATATTTTGTGCCAGCCTAGTTGCACTAATGTAGGATTAGAAACCAATTCCCAAGATCCAACTCGGTTGAGAGAAGCATTAACTACATAATCATAATGTCCTGATTCGATTCTCAGACATCCATTTTTCCCCTTTTCCCTTCCGTTTTTGTACTTGAATTTTTTTTAAAAAAAACTCTACCACTATTTTTATACACTTTATTATTATTATTATTGTGAGACCCCGGTCAGTTCTTAAGTTTGATATTAGGTTATATACATTATTCGTGCGGTAACATTAAGTTTTGGGACTAATTCAAAAACCCTAAGTTGGGGTTAGGATTGAAACCCTAGTTTTTGTATTAATCATAAGTTCGAGTGGTGGTTAAAGTTAGTTATGCTAGTGTGTGTTTTAGTGTGGGTAAGTATAGGATTTGATCCATTTTATATAGGTTAAATAAGTTTAAGAAGGTTAGAAATCCTAAATGAGTAAAACCTCTAGTGTTAAGATTGATTAGATGTTTTAAGTTGGGTTTAAACCCTAATTTTGCCCTTGACAAAAAGGTTATTGTTTAATTGCTTTTATGTGGGATAAAGTATGTTTAAGTATAGGTGATTAATGTAGGAGGGTGATTAGTAAAGTAATTAAGTGTGGTCAAGTGTTTTGGATTAGATTAAGTTAGTAACCTATGGAGTTAATTGAAAGATTATAAATGTTTGAGGGGAAAAAGGAGTAAGAAAGAGAAAATAAATGTTTAAGGGCTAGAGTTGATTTAATGTAAAGTTGGAGTGCAAGGGGTTAAAAGGGCAATTGAGGGACTTTTATGTGATTGGTTAGGATGGAAAATATCCTCCATGGCTTTGACTTATATGTATCATCTTCTTATGCAAGATAATCATTAGAAACAAAACAAAATAAACTAAAGAGAAAGAGAGAGTGAGAGGCCGAGAGAGAGAGAGAAAGAGAGAAAGGGAAAGTTCTTCCAAGTTCAATTTCTTCTAGCTTCCATCTTGGTCTTGGAGTTGAAGACAACATCTTTGCTACTTGATTGTTGTGGGTTAATCATCAACAAGGTTGGATTGAAGGTAAATCATTTGATTTGAAAGATAACTCTTGTGATTAAGTCTTGAAACCATGTGAAGTGATGGTTTTGTTGTAATTATGAATTTGTATGGTTTATGTGGTGATTATTGTGTAGTTTAATGGTTTATTGTAGTGGTTTCTTGCTGCCAAATTTCGGTTAAGGCTATGAAAGGTTAGGGTTTTTGCTCCTTGGTTCATTAAGTTGATTTGGTTTGGTTGGATTTTGGCTTGTTAATGGCATCTTTGATGCCTTGATTTCATTTGTATGGTTGGTAAGTAGCAAATTCCAGATTGGTCACGAAACCCTAAGTCAAAGGAAAGTTAGTTTGGTTGGGTTAAGGCTTAAGTGCTTAGGGTTTAATTGATTAGGTGGAGAAACCAGAAAAATTAGTAGGATTAGCACCTAGATTATGGTTAGTATTGGGAAAGGAATTTCGGTTTTCTTGTAGAGTAAATAGGAGGTGATTTATTTGTGTTTATTTAGTATGAGTTTGCTTGGAAAACTTGTTTAAGAATCGTAGCAACGGACCATGCGTTTGTGACGTTCGAAACCGGCAAAACTGGAGCAGGACAATCCATAAATCCGAACTTAAGTCCTGTTTTTATCTATTCTCCGTGCTGATTCAGAAGTTTCTTAAAACATAAAAGTTGTAGCTTCTTAAGTCCTTAAGGTTCCTGCAAAATTTCAGGTCAAACGGATCAGTGTAGCCTGAGTTATAGCCAAAAAACTTGCACCTGTTTTAAACACTGGATTGTGTTACGTTTTTTAATTTAGCTTCTGACCATGTTCTGTACGTCTTGATAACGTGCGAACTGGGTGTTGATCCCTTCATAAGAAATGTAGATCTTGGTCTTAGCTTCAAAACAGTATAAAGTGCATCCGAATCCGAGTTCTGTAGCTTCAGTTATGACCAAAACAAAATCGGTTGTCAGAACTGCCTTCGGATTTGGACAGTTCTGACAGGAACTTTGAACCTCTTTTTCTCTATGCTCCATACTGATTCAGCTTTTGGTCAAAACACAAACGTTATAGCCTTATAAATAAGCTTTCTAATGCCTCTGGAATTTCTTGATTCTGATTTCTGAGTCGTGAGTTATAGTCTTTCAAACAGGGCCTGTTTGGTAACCCGAAATGAAATGGCTGGAACTGTTTTGCACATTTTTGTCCTAGTTCCATTGAGATCTGGCTTGAGGTACCTTTATGAAAGTTGTAGCCCTTCTTTTTAGCTTCGCAAAAGTACCTCATGCACTTTGATCTGATAACCGTAGCCTAAAATTTGATCAAAACGGTTTTAGGTGCCAAATCTGGCCGTTTCCGTTTGCCGTTTCCGCGCGCGCGTGTGTCCATTTTGCCGTTTCCGCACTTGCATGTGCCGATTTTGCCATTTTATTTGAGCTATGCATGTTAGTAGCCGTTTGTGATATATTGTGATGCAATCTTCTGTTTCAGACGGTGACGGGCTAGACGGTGCCGGTGGGGCCTACTAGCTGTATACGTGACGTGATCCTTGCATTTTTGCTATACGTACTTTTGGAGTAAGTATTCGGGCCGTTTTGTATATAATTTGCTTTTGTGTTTTGAGGTGAATGAAAGGGCACCTAGGCGAGGGTGTACTTTTGTGACAGCCCCACCTCCCCCTAAGGCGAACCAGAGGGTTCGGCGGGCCGCCTGCCCAGCTCTCGCCGGGACTCAGTCGTTCACTACAGTCCTCAAATGAATTACAAGAAAAAAACCTCAAATATTACATCAAATTCTCCAATAATTACATATCAAAAGCGAAGCGTCCACGCTTCCGCTGCGCCACTCTGATCCTTGATACCAACCATTCACACGGAGAACTTTAATACAAACGTTTCCTTCGCCTCGAGCCCTGTGGAGGGGAATAAAACACTTTTGGGGTGAGCTAGAAGCTCAGCGAGTAACCAGTAAAATCCGTAATCAAATATATTTCATAATATTACATTTCGATCCTTTCGATGATGTCATGATTCAAAGAACAAATGTCCGTTTAATGCTCTCGTGAGCCAGTGAAGTCATAGCACTTGAACATCCAACGCTCAAATAGAACATTTAACATTAACATTAACATTAAGAGGGAGCCCCTTTTTTGAGCTCCGGAGCCATTTGCTCCAAGTGAACAGAGGTGGAGACGTTGGTGTTCAGCACAAGATTCCCCAAGAACTCATTGAAGCCAAAATCATAGCATGAATTCACATGCAAGCACGCATGAGATGCAGTCGAGTAAATAATGCAAGAAACATTTCATAAGAAGCTTTAACATTAGTTTGGGGTCACTCACCTCCACGGCTCAGAAACCATCCGTCATATATCATTGCCTTGCTCAAATCCAAGTCTTAGTTCACAAACTCAATGCAATCAAGTCCTTTCAAAGTTCGGACAGCACTTCCCCTTGTCTTTCTTTACTTTTCCAGCCATCAAGGCTTCATTATTTCCTCATTCCATCCCAAAGGTACACACACAACAACAAGTTCATCCAATAGCCATTCAGCAAGCTCCAAGTAGTACTAGTACAAGTCAAGCTAGGGAAAAGTCCGGAAATGAAAGTTAAGCTCAAAACCAGAAAAATAGTTTTGACGTCATTTTGCGGTAATAGTACCAAAGGCGTTACGATTGTCGGATGAAGGTAAAAGATACACCATTTCGAAGCTAAGAGATAGGGCTACAATATTTCAGAAGGTCACTCAAACCAGTTTGGAGTGTAACCAGGTCAAAAATGCAAGATACCATACCAGAATCACAAAAACAGATTCACAGAACGCATTCTAGCGGAAACATCATAAAGCAGGCTATCCAAGTCCAAATCCAGAAATTCCAAAACCAGCTGAAAGCTAAGAAACAGGGATAAATTTCATCAGAAGACCTCAACAACCAATTCGGAAGCAATTCCAGCCAAAACAACCAATTACAGGCGCAATTCTTACATTCGGGTAAAACCAGAACAGCAATAGTAATTTCGAGTTTTCTCATTCTACACTGGTCCGATTGACCTGAAATTTTGTAGGCACCTCCAAAATGTCATTCCCTACAAATTTCATGTTTTAATCCAAGGCCAATTCGGCCTCTATCTATGAGCTATAAATTCGGGCAGAATGTATTCATCATAACCCTAACTTTCCAAAATTTCTTCCAAAACAGAAATTGTTTGCAATTAACCACTTTTTCCACCTCATAGAGTCCTTAAACATCATTTCCAATCATCATACATGACCACATAATCATATTCATATGAAAACAGTAAAATCCCCAATAATTATAAAACTTCACCAATTCAACCAAAAATCACAATATAATCCATAAAAGTGCATCTTATACCACCACCAATCATGAATTGAACATCATTAGAGGAAGGAAAGTGGTTCTTCACAACTCACCTTAGCAATACAAGAGATAGAGCAACTAGTCACCTTAACTTTCCAAACAACTTCACAACCAAGCTCAACTCCACCAAACTAAGAGGTTTTATGGAGTAAATTCAAGTTTAATCGGTTAGAATTGAAGATTGAGTGAGATGAGAAGCTAGAAAGTTGAGAGATTTTTCTTCTTTTCGTTTGAGAGAGAGCCGGCCATGAAGCATAGAAATAGGATGATTTTTGGGTCAAAATTGAGTATTAGTAAAGGTAAGAAATAATGGTCAAAGTCCAAGATTAAATCACAAGGTGACACTTGTCACCTTTTTGGTTTAAAACTTATCTTTTTGTCTCTCCAATACAAATATCTTAACACTTTGTAAAATAATATCACTTAATACAAAATTCCAACAAGTTGTAAAAAATATAATGCATTTACCGCACTAGCGGGTCCCACGTCCAAAATACGCTCTTAATTTCTCAAAAACTAACCGATACTAGAAAAATCATTTTAAAACTATATTTGCTCATAAAATTTATCTGGTGAATTTTTCTAATAAAGAAACTGTAGAAAAGGCGGGCGATTAAATAAAATAAACCCTAGAAAATTAGAAAATTTTCGGGTTCTCACTCTTATTCTTTCGGGGCGTCACAACTTTATCGCACTCGACCTAAACCCTAATTTACATGCATATTTATACATGACATGTTTAAATGAATTATTTTGGATTTGAACCCCTTGAACTTGTAGCTCGGGGTGACGTTTGTGAGTTTTGGGTTTGAACCCCTTGAGCTTGTAGCTCGGGGTGACGTTTGTAAGTTGGGGTTGATCTTCCGACCTAGATGGACTATTCGAGCCGGTCAGGGCTTGGTCGAAGCCAGTCCAACCTAGTCTGAGGTCACCAAGTTTGTGAATCCGGTTCACTGAGAATGTGAACCAAGTTTGTAGGTTCAAGTTGAGAACCAAGTTTGTGAACCGAGCTTGTGAACCAAGCTCAATTTCGTTCGCTCGAGCAAGTTTGTGAGGTGACTGGCCAGTGAGGGTGATAAGGTGTTAGATGGGTGTACAAGTGGAGTTCTACGGACCTTATTTGTGGTCGACGGAGTGTCGGAAGGAGGTCACGCATGGCAAACGACTTGGCTTTGGAGCCAACCTGTATCCTTCATTTGTATTGTTACTTTTGCACTTGACTGGACATTTTTGTGAAATAGTTGTTTATCTAAATGTGAAATTTACGATTTCTACCCCGTTTACTTACTAAGCATATGGCTTACCCCGTTTCCTTTGTTTTCCTTAGCAGGGGGCGACGCGGGGAACTCCTTGGCACATTCACTAGTATAGTTAGGTTTGCTTGTAATAGTTGGACAATTAAGATGTTTGTTTTTTGTTTTGGTGGTTTGTATGAGGACCCTCCTTAGGGTCTACTTCCTGCTGGTTGTTATCATAATGTATTATAGTGGTTTGACTAGATACTTTTGAGGATGTAAATAGACCTTTTGGGGGTTGTATATATCGTAAGTCGTACTCTTTTGGTTTGTCTAGCTTTTATTGTTTTGCAATTTCGAGTCCTGGTGCGAGCTAGGCAGGCGTCCCGCCGATACCCTAGGGTTCGCCCTTGGGAGAAGCGGGGGCGTCACAATATGTACAGTACTTCATGACTCGATATGTGAATTACTATGATATGTATATAAAGAAAGTATGTTATTTTAAATCTGCTCTATTCTTTTCAATTTATGCTTTGGAAATGCTTATATCGAGCTTTATAAATACTTTATTTTGTTTATACCTATATAGTCTATTTCCAAAAGGAGACATGGAAGGTAGGCGAAGTCAGGGACGTGAGACTAGTCGAGGATGCGGTTCTAACCATGGACGTGGGGTTAGACGAGCACAAGAACCGAGAGAAGAGAGAGATACGACAGCCGAGCAAACAACCTGAACCGAGGGTTGAAGGAGGGGATCAAGTAGCAACGGTAATCCAGCAAATGACTAATATTTTAACTCGATTGGTAGAGCAGCAGGGTCAAGCCCCTGTCAATTAGCAAAGGGACCCTAAAATAGGGGAAGATAGGGCCCTAGAGCGGTTTCAAAATTTTTCTCCTCCCAAGTTTCTTGGAGGGCCAGAACCGGAGGTAGCGGAGAGATTGCTGGAAATAATGATCAATATTTTCACCGCCTTGAATTATATGGAGGAAAGGCAGGTGAACTTTGTCGTATTCCAATTTGAGGGACCAGCCAGAGTCTGGTGGAATGTAATTAAGGCTAAGTGGGAGATAGAGCGGACAGCGTGGACTTGGTTGAACTTTGTATGAGACTTTAATGAAAAATATCATCCACCAATAGTCCAGGAGAAAAGGGAGGACGATTTCATTATGGTACGTCAGAAAACCTTAAGTGTATCTGAGTATAAGACTCAGCTCACCAAGTTATTTAAGTTTGCTCCTGAATTGATAGCTACGGAGTAAAGGAGGGTGAGAAGATTTGTACAGGGATCAAATGTAGAAATACAAGAGGCTTTGGCGGCGGCACAAATTAATACTTTCACGGAGGTTCTTGAGAAAGGCCAGAGGATAGAAATTGCAAGGGCGCAAGTGAAGGTTTTTCATGCAAGAAAGAAAGGTGTGTCTAGTGGAGACCAAGGGCAGGAACAAGGTGATCAAAGTATGCCCCTCCCTAAGGTGAGTCGAGGAGCTGGTGGTGTGAGAATTTCGGGGACATCTAAGGGAGTTACTCCGAGAGGAGCCCCAGGTGGAAGAGGACAACTGAGAGGTGCCTCACAAGGAGATCAAACATCAATCCCTCATGTATTTTGTGGATATTGTGGAAAGATCAATCATACTGAGGATAATTGTTGGCGAAAGGCACAGAAATGTTTATGGTGTGGTAGTGCTGAGCACCAGATTGCAACCTGTCCCCTCTTCGGTGAGACTCAGCAGTTAGATAGGTCAAATCTTAAACAACCAAATGTAGGAGGGAATAGACCCAGAGGACCTGCCAGAGTGTATGCCTTAGATCACCAGCAAGTGCCTAACCCGTCTAAAGTGGTAGAAGGTACGATTCATGTTTTCTATTGTCTGGCTAAAATTTTGATAGATCTTGGTGTCGCTCATTCTCTGGTGAACCCTAACTTTATGTGTGCCATTGATGTGAAAGCCAGGAGGTTACCATATGACCTGGAAACATTCGTGTAAACCTTGGTAACCCTAGACTTAAGAAAGTGATCGGAAACCTGTGGTTTTCCATATCAAGTTAAGTAGAATTGGGTACATTAAGTTTAATCGGTGTGATACTTTTGTGTTATTGGTTAGTGCATTAGCAAGAATTTTAAGTTGTAAATGATTTGGGATTTAGGGTTTTAGCTTAGTTATTGAGATTTAGTTAGGAATGATTGAGGACTCTCACTTGTAATTCATAAGTAAGGCCCGACTAATGGTGAAACTTGGGAGCTAGAGACGGACATGCAAGAGAAGTACCCTGAGCTATTTGCAAATAAAGGTATGAATTTCGAAGTCAAAATTCTTTTAAGGGGGAGAGAGTGTGAGGACTTGAAAATTCACCTATATTTTCCTTATAATTCCCTTTTATTTTAAATAAATTAATTTATAATTTCTTTACTACTAATTTATTCCCTCAATAGTTGTAATAAATAATAGAATCGAAAGTTTTACTTTTACTTTTATAGTTAGAGTAAATTAGGATTTTTGTGCACTTTGGTCGTGTGATCACTTGGTGAGGTATGTGTACTAAATTTGGTGGATAAGACCAAGTATTAAGTAAGATGAAGTGTGTGATTAGAAGTGTTAATGATAAGTTAGTGAATCATAAAGTTAAAACAAAAGTACAAGGGAGTTAAGGAAAATAGGCTTGAACCGACGTGCGCCGTTTGTTACCGGTTAAGTACACCACTTGACCAATACTTTCTTACCCTAATCTCCTTGTTTTTTATTTCATTTAATCCTCTGTAAATTAACCCTTAAGCCAGCCAAAATATTTGACTAAGAAAAGGAAAGAAAAGAAAAAAAAAAGAAAGAACACTTGGATGCCAAGTGTCAATGATCAAAGAGTTGTTTGACCAAGACCATTTCCTTTCTTCTTATCTTTCTTTTGGACCAATTTTGCTTCATTTTTTCTTCACTTTGGCAGAACCATTGGAGAGAAAACAAGAGAGAAGAAACTTCCAACTTCATCTTGATTTAACCTTGTTTAAGTTAGAATCATAAAAACTAAATCGATCAATCTAGCACCAAGGGAGTTAGGAGGCTTGGAGTGGAGAGTTTCTTTGGAGAGAAAGATTGGTTTTTCACTTCTCAAGAGGTTTTGAAGGTGTAAGATGAACAACTTCCTTTCTCTTTCTTATTCTTGCAAAATATGGTGTAGATGACTTGAATCTTGGAATATTATGGATGATACTCTAGATTTGGTGTAGATTAGTGAAATTTCAGCTAGGGTTTTGCAATTTTCAGCCTTGATATGTTGGTTTTGAGTTTGGTTTTGGACTTGTGAGGTGATTAGTAGCTTTATTGTGACTTTTTAGCTTTAAAAGAGGAAATTCTAGCTTTCTTAAGAATTTTCCAGCTTTGGTATTGGATGATTATTTGCTACAAATGAGTTACAATTTGGATGGGTTTTAGCCTAGACTAAGAACTATCTTTATATTCTAACTTGTGGTGTTTGAGTTGGGCTGATTTGAGAAGAAAGTGAAGCCTTGAAAATGGCTGAAAAATTAGGTAAAAGCAAAGGAAGTGTTGCCCATTTTTCCTCTCGTGGGATAAGTGAGTGAAAGTGGAAATAGGGATGTGACTTGTGAGTGATTTAGGACTTAGTTATGTAGGGAGACTTAAGTGACCTTGTGGGTGACTTATAAATGAAAATTTTGCCCAAAAGTGTATATTTCTCAAAGACAAAGTAACGATCACTTTAAACGCGATTTTCTCGTTTCTTATACCAAGTTGCAAATTTACAAGTTTTAATCGCTTCTTTATTAAAACCAAAAGAGCGAGCATGAATTTTCTAGAGTTTGATAAGTAAAATGAATACTACTTAAACAAATTTCATTTACTTGATTTTCTTTAAGCGAAACTCCAATATTTTGAAACCCTAGTTGATTTCAAATTGTTAAACGGTATTTTATCGCAGATTTGGACTCCAGCCAAGGAGTTAAACCTGAGCTTGGTTATGGAAAGCAATAACTCATTGGTGAATGTTTCCAAATGCATGTTTGAACTTATTACTTGAATGAATTGCTTGGTTAACGTGATTGGACAGTATTAAACTTGTTTGATAGGGCAAGGATGTACTTTATCGCATTTGCCCTAATGTGACTTATTATTGTGCACTGGTTACAATTGGCTTGATATATATTGGTGTGTATGACTTGAATACTACCTGGGATCCTAACCCTATTGGTTAGTTAGTCGAATCGAGCCAGTAAGGGCTTGGTCGAGAAGACTGGCGAACCATAGGTACTGTTTATTGTTTATTGTTTATCGTTTATTATTTATTATGGAATCTTATGGATATGGTCCACTGGATTTGGTATCTCGAGTATTACCATCACAATTATTTTGGAGTTCGGGCCTGGTAGGGGGTTGATTGGTGGATGGAGATTGGAGTTAAGTGGTGATCTTGTGACGCCCCCACTTCTCCCTAGGGCGAACCCAAGGGTATCCGCGGAGCGCCTGCCTAGCTCTCGCCAGGACTCGATACCAGTCAAATTTAAACTTAACGATACATCACTAATAATAAAAGCCAAAATAAAGAAAAGTCGCTTCCTTACATAAATATTCAAATCGAACATCACAAGTTACCAAATGTACATCAACTTTCCCCTAAATACCACCACTAGAAGTCGACAAGTCAATTACATCCCAAGATTCTAATCAAAAGTAATCAAGTCGGCTTCCTCAAAATTGTTTCGATTTCGAGCTCCTGTTAAGGAAAACAAACTAATGGGGTGAGCGAACGCTCAGTGAGGCCAAGAAACACACATGCAACCACGTAGTCTGTAGACACCAAATTTTTAGTGTAGTTTTATTTACTATTATTTTTATTATTCTTTATGTTAGTTTTTATTTACTTTTAGCCTTTTATTTTTATTTTTAAGTCATTTTAGCATAGAATTTATCAAAAAAAAAAAGAAAATCATTCACAAAAATATGCTTTAGTTATTTTAGATTCAAGTTCATTGTTATTTAATTAAAAAAAAAGGGAAAAAAGGAAAATCAACACAAAAAAAAGGAAGGAAAATTTAGCATTTCATTTTTATCTTTTTATGCCTAGTCTCGCTCTTTTTATTCAATTTTACTTTAGTTGTTGTTTCTTTATATTTTGTTCATTATTATTTAACTAAAAAAAAAAGGGGAACAAGCTCACGAACCATGAGAAGCATAGGATCCTAGCCCTTTCTTCATGTTACAAGTTAAGCAGAAAAATGCACGGAAAAATTGCAGAAGTAAAAAATATAGCTTAGCCCATTTCATTTTCCGCCGTTTTCCCATTGTTTTTCCTTTACCCTTGGATTACCTTGACTTCATCCTACCTGGCTCTCATCTGGAATGAAGAGTGATCAGATGGTCATAGAAAAGTGGCAAAATGAGATTTATCAAGGGCCGTGAAGATCAGGGTTTGAGGGATATAAAGAGAGAAGGCTATGGGGTTTTTCTTGAAAAAGGAGGGGACAACTTTGAGGGAGAACCGAGAGAGAGTTGAGAAAAGAAAAGAGTGGAGCGAGAGGGAGTGTTCTGTGACGGCGGAGAAAAAGGAAAATAGCGGAGGAAAAGAGGTGGCTGCGGGAAAGAAGGAGAGTAAAGACTTCATCTTTTGATCACATCAAGCCTCAGTCAAAAACTAAAGGTAACGGTTTTCCACTTTGGAGTTGTTTATGAGTTGCTGGGCTATGTTAGAATGCTGAAAGTCTTTGCCTTTACACTTGTTTTCGTCCTCCATGCGAGTCTTATTTGTGAATCTGGTTGGGTAAAGGGGAACGAAGAAGGGCCGTAATCCATGGATGTCTGTTAAGCAAGGTCTTTCTTTATTTGTTTTCCTGATTCAGTTTCGTTGGTTTTGTTGAAGTTCATTTGGTTTTCCCATTGATTACTGCTCCTTCGGTTTACGGTTGATGCATGGGTTTGGCCTGGATTTGGAGGATAGAGATTTGTGATTTTTTATGGGGGTATACGGTGAATCCATGGAGTTTTCGTTTGATGTTTATGGTTGATTCTTGTGTGTTTGAACAAGCAAATCCAGAAAATGGCATACAACAGTGGGTAGGTCTGATTGATGTTTCCTTCTAGCTGTTTACGTGCGATAGTGCTTCACTGCTTTTTTCTTGTTGTTTTCCCTTCCATTTCATTCTTAGTACCTTGTTTGTCGTCTTGGTTAGATTTTAGAATGTTGTTTCGAAAGTTCTGAGCTAGGAGTCAAGCAGATGTTTATATCTCCTTCTACTATTGCCGCATTTCGGTTGGGGATGGGTGAATCCATATCTCTGCCCTGCTGCATTTCATGTTCAGGAGCATTGTTGAATCCTCTCTCTCCCCTTCATCCCCAGTTTTATGCTGGAATAAGTCAGGATTTGTATTGTGTCGTCTCTAGGTTAGTACATTAGAGCTTAGAGGATTTGAGAGCCACTCTCGGTCATGTTACAGCTATGCGAACAGGTTTCTTTCTCCCTTGAGTTGCTGAAGTTTTTGTTTGTTTAACTTTTGGGATTTGTTTGCTATCTCTGGGTTGCATTTGTCTTTCCTTTTGCTTTGTCTCTAGTTTGGTGCGATGGGTGCGTAATGGGAATGGTGTCCTTTGCAAAAGAAATTTCTTTTTTCAAGACTAGAAACTAGCAAGGAAGTTTGTGATTTTGATGTTCTTCGAACCAAGTTTAAAGCCACTTTGTCTTTGTTTTGCGGTCTGGATGCATTTGTCTACTTCATTACAATGAATTTGATTGTATATAAATTACCTTGGTCATAATAAAATGCATAATGCCAATCTTGGTTGCTTGAATAAGAAATTGAGAAAGTTGCAGCAACTTGTTCTTCAATGTTAGCATGTTTTCCAGATCATCTTATTGCATTTTGTATCCTGAAGCCTGTTAGACTTTTCTCTACTTTTGTTGTAAATCTCTGCACTTTGTGTTTGAATGAGTGAAGATATGTTGAGTCATTGGCATGAATGTTTGTCTCGGTCGAATGAGTAAGAAGTTGCAGAGATTGCATAACCGAAGGGCTGTAGAGGCTTTGCATGAAGTTTGTATGGATTTTGCATGCAAAACAACTTCTAAAAATTTCACTTTACTCCTCTTGGCTTCTAGCAATGCTAAAAAAGCCCAATTATGTTCCAATTTCTTGCAATTAGGTCCTAGAGTAATTGCGTTCTGAACCATTACTTGACCTTATTATTACTCTTGGATCTTTGAAGTTCTCAAAATATTTTAATTGGACTTGAATGATGGGTTAATGTTTGCAATTGAGTCCTTGGTAGTTTTTTATATTTTTAGAAATTTGATCACTAACTTACTTTCTTTGAAATTATGCACTATTTGATTTCATTTAAGTCGCAAATGGGAGGGATTCGGTGATTTTGTTTACATTTTGCTATTTAATTGGTGCCTTGACCCTTTTATTGTTTTGAAGCTAATCTTTCTTTCACTTGATTACCACTCAAGGGAGGTACACTCTATCCCTTATTTCAACTTTATTTGACCCTATGTGTACTTATGTGATTTATGTGTTTAATTGCATGCCTTTTTGAATGTTTTCATTTTGTTTATTTATTCGCTTTACTCGTCTTAATTTCGTATATTTATTTTAGTTCATTTTGATTATTTGAAAGGCATTTAAATGCCAAGTTGTAATAGTTAGGTTTATTTAATTTTCATTTTCCCCCGTTAGATTGTAGTAGGCCCCCCTCTCAAATGTAATAGCTAGGGTTTTACTCGTTTCTTTTCGTTCGTGTGATTTGCATGCTTACGTGTTATGCGTTACCTCTTTCTGAGGGCCCTGCATCTAGATATCATGCCTATGTGCTATGTGTTTTATGTGATTTATGTGTTTATTTTCTTTATTATGCTTTATCAGATTTCTTAGATTGTAATAAATGCATGTTATCACGCTAGTCCAATGCTAGCTGTGATTCCTGTCTCAATACCACACTAGTCCAACGCTAGTTGTGGTTCCTATTGTCCGATTTCTCACTAGTCCAATGCTAGTAAGAAAATAGAAATAAGGGCTAGTCCAACGCTAGCCCCTTAGGAACCATCCGCACGTTAGATCATGATTGTGTGATAACATCACTTCATTTCATGCATATCTTTATTTCCTAGGGCCTTGTTACCATATTGCATGACACTTTCCTTATATATGTATATCCTTTCCTCTATATTTTCCCTTATATGTACATTACTTGCCCCCCTTTGTATGAAACATGACATTAGACTTGCATTTCATCTAAGCATTAGAATTAGGTTAGATCATTTGCTTGATTAGATAGGTACACCCCTTGAATATGGGATATGGACGAGTTTGGCTTTCTAGCCTTAGCACGCTCGTGTTCCCTCTATTAAAGGGAAAATTGAGTCACGAACATTAGTCCCCCGTACCCGACATGATGCACTCCTTTAAGACATGTATATTTGTATAATTATTTTATTTCTTTTCTTAGAGTCTCATATTTTTGCATTATTCGTGACTTCTTCGAAGAGTCCACGTTGGGCGTCACAATTAATGTGATTGGTACCAAATAAGCTTTGAAGATACATTTCGACCCCCCGACACCCTCCTAGGTCTAGGGTTTGCATTCATATAGTACATCCAAATGTGATAAATTTTTAGGTTAAGAATAAGAAAATCTTTGACTAAATCGCGCAACTAGCCTTGGCTAGGTTGAAAGGGTGCCTTGGATTCTTATCCTTGCCTTCCCTTTTCTTCAAATGTGACTCCCAAATCTTTTTCTCTGATTTTTGTAGACTTGGAGTCGTTTAAAAAGGGTTTTCTACTTTTTCCTTTAAAACTTCATTTTTTAGGTGACTTGGTACACCTTAACTCTATACCAAGTGGCGACTCCATTTTTCATTCAAAAAACCCTTTTTAAACTATATTTTGGGTCAAATCGTCGCATTTTCAAGTCCCATTTAGACCCATGTTTTTCATTTTCTTTTTTAAATCAAAAACTCATTTTCCTAAACATCATTCATTTATTTTATAAAAAATGGGGCGCGACAGCTGGCGACTCCACTGGGGACTTAGAGAGTCCGAGCAAATTTGATTTAGTCAATCTTTTTCTTCTTTTAACCTTGCTCATATATCGCATTTGGATGTTTAGGGTTGCATTCTTCTTTTCCTTTTGCCCTTTTTTCTCTTTTTAGGGATTTTGCATCTATCATGCGCATAATCGCTCTTCGCACACTATGTATGTGATGAATGGATGGTTCATTTATTTGTTTACTTTTACTTATTTCGCGATTGCATTTTGGGATGGGGGGTAGTTACCCTAGAACCTTCGACCGCATCTAATGGTACAATCCCTCCCCTCAATAAGAGAGCACCTCATACGTGCATGCATAGTCTTATTTACCCTATTTTTTTCTTTTTCGTGGGCGTTTCTCACACCTCCTTGTAGGATTAGGATCGATTGCCTTGGGTAGGCGGATGGTGTGCTCTGCGCCCATAGCGCTACCTAAGGGATCACTCGAGCCACCGACCGAAGGCCCTGGGAGTGATGACCCTTCGCCTTTAGGTCTGAAGGCTTGGGAGCCGAAGCCTTATCGAGTCTAGATGCATTAGCGAACCAAACCTCATGCATCCATATTAGAATTGCCTAGGGTAGAGTCGACCTTATCATGAACTAGGGACACTATGCACGAGGGGAGGGATTCCAACCCTCTCACCTTATTTCTGCTTTCTATATTTTATTATTATTTGATTGCCACAAGGTGTTATGTGTTGAGCTAACTTTTCTTGTTTCTTGCCTTTTGCATTCACAAACATTAAGAGATAAAAGGTTTGGCATGATCTTCTTTTAGGACCTACCCTTGTAGATAGGCTATTGCACGTTTAAGAAATTTTGGTATATTTCGTTCACAAATTAATAATTCCATATCATTTTAGGCCTACCTTGGCAAATAAAGGGTTCCTTAGGTCATGTTTCATTTCGAATTGCATATTTTACTGCTTTAATAAACTGGCATCACGCATTGAACCATAGAAAGGGAATGCCACATAGGGAATCCCGTGTTAGGAATAAGCCACCACATGTCTCGGATATTTAATCCCATGGGACTTACATGTTTACTATTTCTGTATTACCTAAGGGGTAAAATCCCAAGGTAAGGTACTAAAAGTGAATTTCCTACCAGATGGCTCCATGTAGAATGCTAAATCAGATACCTCGTGAGCTGGTAGATTGGAAGAGCAATATGGCACATGAAGTGAATAGACTTTTCCAGTATATAGGACAGTTACCTAGTCTCCTGAACATAACCCCGAACATAGCCATTATCCAAGCTTTGCTCGAGTTCTGGGATCCGGATGGCTCCGCTTTCCGATTTGGAGAGTGCGAATTAACACCAACCCTGGAGGAAATAGAAGGATTGTTGCAAATACCTAGGAAAGGTCACCCTATGGTATACCCAACGAATGGCACCAGAGAACAATTTTGTAGGTTCTTAGGGTTGAGACAGTTTAGCATGAACCAACACCCGGACGCGAGATCATGCCCGCTGGAGTTCTTATACAAGCGATTTGGGGAAAAGGAAGCTTATGACCATCACCACGAGGATTTCTTCATTAGTAGAGAGCAGTGGGAAGAGAAACGAGTACAAGCCTTTGGAATAACCCTGATTAATCTACTCATGTTTCTGCAAAAGCATGGAAAAGTTATTTTCTCAACGGTCAACATGGTTCAGAGTGTGTTTTTGGGAATTAAAGGAAAAATCCCACCCTAGTACCCGTTATCATTGCTGACATCTTCGCCGCTGTTACCGAATGCCGAAAGAAGAGGGTTTTTCTACGCATCCAACCTGGTACTTCAAATGTGGGCAATGGAACATCTGTCAAAAAGAATACTGAATCCATTGGGATCATGTCTTCCAACAACAAATTGGGTCGAGTCGCACCGAGAAAGGGTTAGAAAATACTATCGAATAGCGTCTCCGAGTTTGTTTATTCAGGAATTCAATGCTTTAACTTCGGATAAGATACAATGGGTTCTTGATTGGATGAAAGTAAGGGATCCAGCTTTCAAGACTACACAACTTGGCTTCATCCCGTTAGCGAGCACCAGTGGATTGATTATGTATGTGCCACAACGAGTTATGAGACAGTTTGGGTATCCACAGCGAGTGCCGACCATACAAGGAGTGGGAAGCATCGAACTCAACACAGTTGCCGAGTGCCGGAGTATGGTGCTGGAATCTTGGGGGAACCTGTGTAGTTTGGACAACCTGCATTTGGACCAAGTGAATAAAGTAGAGCCTAAGGTCATCTTGGAGTACAACAACTGGATCAAATCAATAATGGAACAAGGAATTGGGTCGAGTCGCACCGAGAAAGGGTTAGAAAATACTATCGAATAGCGTCTCCGAGTTTGTTTATTCAGGAATTCAATGCTTTAACTTCGGATAAGATACAATGGGTTCTTGATTGGATGAAAGTAAGGGATCCAGCTTTCAAGACTACACAACTTGGCTTCATCCCGTTAGCGAGCACCAGTGGATTGATTATGTATGTGCCACAACGAGTTATGAGACAGTTTGGGTATCCGCAGCGAGTGCCGACCATACAAGGAGTGGGAAGCATCGAACTCAACACAGTTGCCGAGTGCCGGAGTATGGTGCTGGAATCTTGGGGGAACCTGTGTAGTTTGGACAACCTGCATTTGGACCAAGTGAATAAAGTAGAGCCTAAGGTCATCTTGGAGTACAACAACTGGATCAAATCAATAATGGAACAAGGAAGAGAAAGGGTACCGTTGGTCTCCGTTAGTCTCGAAGAGCAGAATGAGAAATTAAGGAAAGAATTGGAGGATCATCAGTTGCAGATCATGGTGGCCGATCAAGCATTGGAAGATGTCCGATCACAATTGAAGAAAGAGGCAAGGAAAACCGAGAAATTGGAAAAGGCATTGGGTGCATTTGATAAAATCCAAGATGAGATTCAGAAACTTAGAATCGGGAGTTCTAGGGAAACCCAACACACTAAACTAGCTAGACATGAAGACTTTGTAAGAATGGTCAGTCGAACCATCAATGAGATTGTAAAAAAGGATTGAGTTTATCCATATTTTAATGAGAATTCCTGCTTTTATATTCACTTACAGGTTCGAAATTGGGATTTTACCCCGAAGGTGTCACATCATGCTAGGCCTACCCTTGGCACAAAAAGGGGCCCCCAATAGGACATGCATCCGAATTTTTTGGATATTTACTAACTCTTGTCTTTTTCCTTTTCTTTGTACTTTTTGTTGGAAAAGCTAAGCAAGGGCTAAATCTAAAGGCGATTCCTTTCAAAATTTTTAGGTAATATTTAAACATAGCTTCTCGTCAAAGCCCCATCATAACACGATCCCGTAGTCAAGCCCAGAGGAATCGTGTAAACATGAGTTCACAGCCGGGATCATCGGATAGGTCCGCTACTACAGCTCAGCCCGAAATCACAAATTTGGGGGTCCAGCTAACTGAAATATTGGCTAAGTTTAGCGAAATGACGACCGAGATGGCGGCCCAAAGGAAATTGATTGATCAGCTTATCAGTGGTGGTGTTCAACCCGAACCCGCACCTGTCAGTCAACCGGAGCCTGAATCATTTGTCATACCCACGACCCAGACCACTTTTACTCCACCCTTCATTATTTCACCTGAAGAAACCTTCACCTATACCACCGCAAATTTGACATACACTTACCCGCCTAATCCTTCATTCTTTCCTACTCACATGCAAGGTCCACAACCCCAAATCACTTCGAATATACCCCCCGAGCCGCATACCTTTTATCACACCACTGCAGAGCCTTTCCTGCCAGACCACACTGTCCAAGCTAAACCAGAAGTAGGAGAATCTTCTGTCCTGTGGATATGAAGCTGCTCAAGCGCCTGAACCGTTTTGACGAATTTATGAGGAAGAGTCAGGGGTTGAACAAGCAAGGAGTCCTGGATTACGATGAGCTTTGCCTTTTTCTGAATGTGCAGTTGCCTGAGGGGTTCAAAACCCCTAAATTTAACAAGTATGATGGGACGGGTAATCCCAAAACACACCTCCGACTGTTTGCTAACAAGTTGGGAAAGCCCGTAGACGATGAGAATCTGCCTCTAAGGTTGTTCCCGGAAAGTTTGGAGGGGGATGCACTCGACTGGTATTCCAATCTGAAACCTGAAGAAGTAAAGACCTGGCTTGACTTGTCCAATGTTTTTGTGAGGCAGTACGAATATAACTGCGAGTTGGCTCCGACACGAACCACGTTGGAAGGAACAAAGAGAAAACCCTCTGAGGACCACAAGACTTATGCCAAGAGATGGAGGAAAATAGCTGCAAAAGTTGAGCCACCAATGACTGAGGACGAAATTATTCGCACTTTCATTAAAGCACATGATCCGCCGTACTTTGAAGAAATTTTCCGCATGACTGGATGCTCGTTTGCCGCTATTGTCAATAAGCTTGAAGAGTACGACGACTTCGTAAGAGCTGGGAAGATCGTTAATGTCTCTGCCCTCAAATCGCAGTTGGATGCTTTGCAAGGACAAGGGAGCAGTGGGAAAAAGCCACAATTTAAAAAGAAAGAGGGGGAAGCTGACTTCATCTGGGATCAAAACCCTACACCAAGACCCAGATTTCCACATAAACCAACATATTCACCACCTTATCCCTACTATCCAAGTCCTCACCCTGTCTACAATACCAATATCCCCCACCCCCGACCTCGCCCAAATTACGCCAACCAGCCTACGACCCCTTTTCAAATATCTCAACGAAATTTTCAACAAACTCGTCCACGTCCTACTTACTATCCGAGGTTTTCCCCACCAAACAGACCCACCTATAACTATCCCCAACCCACTGACACCTACAATCGAAACTATACCCGAACATTCACCAACCTAGGCAGGCCTTTGGACCAATTGTATGAGCAATTGAAGGCTGCCGGCAAAATAGGCGTGATTGCCCCTCCATCTTATCCTTATGGCATGCCGGCTGGGTACAATCCACATGCTATTTGTGCTTATCATTCAGGAGCACCTGGTCACTCCACTGCCAATTGCCGACTCCTCAAGCATAAAATTCAAGACATGCTAGAAGCAGGGGAAATCGTGATTAAGAAAAGAGAAGAGCAATGACCGAATGTGAGCAAGAATCCCTTGCCGGAGCACGCCGATACTGTTGGAGTTATCATGGATAATGAGGAATACAAAGAGTTTGCCCAAAGCATGTCAAATGAGACAGAAGTGTTTGGGATAATGGATCAACCTTTTGTGATAGAGGAAGCATCGTATGAGGAAGACAAAAGACCCTTCATTTTAGACCTAACCCCATCCGAAAGTGCGGCTTTAGAACCTGTGGTAATTGAATTCCCCGAACAAGTGCCGGTTTTAAGTTTACGACAAGTACCGTGGAATTATAGTGAGCCCGTTTTGCAAATCGGGGGTAAACAAATTTTGAAGGAAGAAGTGTCTGCTGTTATGAGGTCAGGAAAGATTGCAAGTTCATCCACTGCCAACGCCCCAATCAAACTAAGCAACCATGAGTCGACTCCAAAACCCGCAGTGACCTAAAAAGAAGCATGGGATTTTCTCAAGAGGCTTAAGAGAAATTGTCACGACCCCACCTCCCCCTAAGGCGAACCAGAGGGTTCGGCGGGCCGCCTGCCCAGCTCTCGCCGGGACTCAGTCGTTCACTACAAACCTCAAACGAATACAAGATAAAATCTCAAATATACATCAAAGGTTCCCAAACTTTACATATCAAAAGCGAAGCGTCCACGCTTCCACTGCGCCACTCTGATCCTTGATACCAACTATTATACAGGAGGAAGTCCAAAACTAGACTATTACACATCCAATCAATTCTAAACGTTCAATACAATCCCAATATGAATGATTACACAAAAGGAAATCCAAGTTCAATCCATACATGAGATAATCCATGAATAAACACTACAAGCCCTTCCTTCGCCTTGAGCCCTGTGGAGGGGAATAAAACATTTTGGGGTGAGCTAGAAGCTCAGCGAGTAACCAGTAAAATCAGTTATCAAATCAGTTTCACAATCGTTCATTTCAATAATGTCATTTCAATATGGAGTATCAATAATTCAAGAAACATTTACAATGGAAAGCGATAGTAACATTCATGAAAAGGATACGTTCGTTCTCCTGTCATTTCATTTCATTTGGTTTCATTCGTGCATTCATTCACCCCGTCCCTGGCTTTTGGCCAGGCTTCACCAACCTACAAGGTAATACTCGAGTATACCGAAACGTTCACCCAAGTTCCTAGTCGCCCGACCGAGTCCGCTTCTGGCTCGAGACGACCGGTAACAAGGGGCAATGGCCAGTTCAACCCAAAAGGCTTACATTCATGCACAATTAACATTTCAATCGCTCAATCATTAAAATTTCACAATCACTTAGGCTAAGTGCGATAAAGTACACACTCGCCTCGAAAACTCGTTTAGCAATCATTGAAAGCAAAATCAATAATAACAAGACACGGATATGCAAGCACGCATGATATGTAAGAAAACAGTTCCAAAATTAACTTTGAAAACAGCTCAAAAGTAAATAATGCGGGAAAGCGGTTCAAGAGTAAATTTGGAAACAGTTCAAAAGTCAATAATGCAAGAAACGGTTCATAAATAATTTTAGAAAGAGTTTGAGGTCACTCACCTCCACGGCTCTGAAACCATCCATCAAGCTCCAAGTAGTACTAGTACAAGTCAAGCTAGGGAAAAGTCCGGAAATGAAAGTTAAGCTCAAAACCAGAAAAACAGTTTTGACGTCCTTTTGCGGTAATGGCACCAAAGGTACTAAGAGTATCGGATGGAGGTCCAAGACCCACCGTTTCGAAGCTAAGAGACAGGGATACAACAATGTAGAAGGCCACTCAGTCCAAATCCTAGCACAACTAGGTCAAATATGCAGAATACCAAACCAGAACCGTAATTGCAGGTTTACAAATTACACTATGCTGTAATTAGTCCAACTCAGTCTATACAGGTCCGAATGCAGAAATTCCAAAGGCATATGGTAGCTAGGGCATCAAGCTACATTTCATCAGAAGACATCAACAACCAAATCCAAAGCAATTCCAGTCAAAACAACCCATTTCAGACACAGTTCTAACATCCTGATGAACCCAGAACAGCAATAGTAATTTCGGCTTATCTCATTCTACACTACTCCAATTGACCTGAAATTTTACATGCACCATTAAAACATCAATACCTACAACTTTCATGTTTTGAGCCAAGGCCAATTCGGCCTCTATCTAGGACCAAAAATTTCGGACAGAATGAAGAACCAAGAACCCTAATTTTCCAGATTTCTTCCAAAACAGAATTTACTTGCAATCTTCCACTTTTTCCACCTTCTAGAATCATTAAACATCATTTCCAATCATCATACATAACCACATAATAACAATCATATGAGAACAGAAAAATCCTAATTAAATATAAAACTTCACTAATTTCAACCAAAATCATGAAATCATCCATAAAATCACTTATTCAACCACCACCAATCACAAATTGAACATTATCAAGATCAAAGGAAAGGTTCCTTAGTCACTTACCATGCAAACCCAAGGAAAGACCCAACCTAGCACCTTTGCTTCTCAAACCACTTCACCACACACCTTAATACCACCAAGAGAAAGGTTTTTATGGAGCAAATCACGGTTTTAACGGTTGGTTTGTGAGATTGGGCAAGAAATAGAAGGAAGAAATTGGAAGCTTTTCTCTCTTTTTGTCTCCAAGAGGTTCGGCCAAGGAGCTTATGAAGAAGATGAATTTTGGGTCGAGTTTTTAATCAATTAGTAAAGGTAGTAAAATGGTCAAAGTCCACCCTTGAGTAAGAAAGTGACACTTGTCACCTTTAGGTTTAAAACTTATCTTTTTGTCTCTCCAATACAAATATCTTAACACATTGTACAATAATATCACTTAATACAAAAATCCAACAAGTTGTCAAAAATATATTGCGTTTACCGCACTTGCGGGTCCCACGTCCAAAATACGCTTTTAATTTCTCAAAAACTAACCGATACTAGAAAAATCATTTTAAAACTATTTTTGCTCATAAACTTTATCTGGGGAATTTTTCTAATAAAGAAAATGAAGAAAAGGCGGGCGATTAAATAAAATAAACCCTAGAAAATTAGAAAATTTCCGGGTTCTCAAACTCATTTTTTTCGGGGCGTCACAGAAACGAATACAATGTGGTTGAACAGCTGAACAAAATGCCTGCCCGAATTTCCATCTTAGACTTGCTTTTCTCCTCCGACTTGCACAGGGATGCGTTACTTGAAGTTTTGACTAAGGCTCGGATTCCCAAGGATATTTTGGTTGACAATTTCTCGCACGTAGTCGGAAATGTATTGACTGCTAAACAAATCACTTTTTCTGATGAAGAGCTGCCTGCGGAAGGAACTGGTCATAACAAAGCCTTATATGTAGCTGTGAGGTGCAATGGGAAAATGTTGCCTAAAGTACTGATCGACAATGGGTCTGCCCTCAATATTTTTCCTTGGAGCACGTTGGTGAAGTTAGGGTTGTAAGGTGTCAAATTAAAACCCTCAGAGACCATAGTTCGAGGATTCGATGGAGCCCAAAGGGAGTCCATAGGAGAAGTAAATTTGGTGGTCGAAATGGGGCCCGCTCAATTTCAGATAGCCTGTCAAGTTATGCACTTTCCTAGTGTCTATAATGTTTTACTCGGGCGGCCGTGGATTCATAGCTCTGGTGCTGTGCCCTCTTCCTTGCATCAAGTATTGAAATTTGTGGTGAACGACCAGCTGATAACCATTTTTGCTAAAGAGGATTGCATTGTAATTGCCGATTCCGAGCCTGAGGAGGATGGTAACCGAAACGCTTCAGTGTCTTCTTACCGTACGGCTGATATTGTCTCTGTGAGTTGGATAACGAGTGAGGACTCAAAAGATGAAATGGTTTTGCCAGCGGCCAGTGTTATGATGGCCAAGGAGATGATTCGCAGAGGATATGAATTTGATAAGGGATTGCGACACAATCTACAAGGCATTCTGAAGCCCGTGGAACTCATCGAAAAGAGGGACCTGTTTGGGTTAGGATTTCGCCCGACTGCCAGAGATATACAAGAGATGAAAGCACGCAAAAGGGCAGAAAAAGAAGGCAAGCAAGGTGCTTTAGACATTCCGCCACTACGCTATACCTTTCCAAGGCCGGCTGAAGTCATCACATCTGAGTTTAGTCCAATTGACGAAGTGGAGACAAGCCTGACTCATTTGTTTGTGGGAGCAATATCTGGAAATGGTCCGTCAGATGATGCTGAATTCCCAGACATTCCCCAAGGAGCTATACACAATTGGGCTGCCAAGTACCTCCCCGTACGAAAGGAGTTTCGGTAAATCTAAAGGGGGTTGTCGTTTACTAAAGTTCATGAAAACTTTTTCTTGCATATGTAAATAGTTCAATGAAAGCATCTTTTGCACTTATGCTCTTAGCTTGTTTCCGCTTTGATTTGAAGTTTTATGAAAGTGCATAGTTTGTTTTATCATGTTGTTCGTTCATGTATCTATTCGCTTATTGTCTCGAATTTCTTAATTCTTTCAGATGGCCAAAAATAAAATTATTTGACCCTTTGGATATCACTGTTCTGGAATCTGATGATGACAATCTCTATATCACTCACGACTTGTAAGTTATGGGGTCCGAATTTCAAAGCGAGAGTGATAGTGAGGAAGTATTTGATTATTTTTCAAAAGGTCTCGAACAATATGAGGAGAAATCCAAACCGAACCTAGAAGAGACAGAGATTGTTAACATTGGCACTGAAAATCCCTTCATTGAGAAAGCCTTCATTGAAAAATCTTTTCATTGAGAAAGCCATACATTGAAAAATCCCTTCATTAAGAAAGCCCTTCATTGAAAAATCTTTTCATTAAGAAATCCCTTCATTGAAAAATCCCTTCATTGAGAAAGCTCTTCATTGAAAAATCCCTTCATTAAGAAAGCCCTTCATTGAGAAATCCCTTCATTGCGTATTCTAATGGGAGCCAAGTTGAAAGAAGCTGATCGGTTAAAGCAGCGTCATGAACAATTGGCCCTGATTGATGAAAAGCATCTGAATGCTATGGCCAATGTTATCAGAAACGCATGGCCCGGGCCTACAACAAGAAAGGTCCACCGGCAATTCTTTGAAGAAGGGGACAAAGTGCTAAAGCAAATTTTCCCAACGCAAGATGAAGCCAAAGGCAAATTTGCTCCAAATTGGCAAGGGCCATTCATTGTTCAAAAGGTATTACCTGGCGGAGCACTCATTTTGGCAGAGATGGATGGACAGACATTCCCTCAACCTATCAACTCAGACATGTGTAAGAAGTTCTTTATTTGATTATGCAAATTTCTTTCAGAAGTCACGCGAGTGACGAGACAAAAGTCAGGCCATCTTCCTTTCCAATCAAAACATTTCATCCCTAGTCATCCCCTTTGAGCTATCAGAACAATAATTTTCGTTTGACAGCCCCTAAGAATTGCAAATTCCATACTGGGGCAAATTTATTTTGAAAGAAAGATGATAAAAAAAAAAGGAAAAAGAAGAAAGAACCCCACACTGGGGCAAATTTAGTTTTTAAAAGAAAAATGCAAAAGTGAGGAAAATGCAATGAAAAATGCAAAGAGAGAAAAATCCCAATCAAACTGGGGCAAATTTTCCTCAGTTTCGTTCAAAATTGGAGACGATTTCAAAATAATGCGATCTCAGGTTATTTCACACCTCTCATCAAAAATTTGCTTTCAAGCCTCAACTTTTCTTGAAAACACTCTACCTAACCTCATTACAAAAGCCCAAAGTCCTGGCTTTCGTCACTTGCTGTATTTCTATTAAGAAGTTGCTAATCAACTGGCAAGTGATGTCCATAATGCCTTCGCCTAAACTTATAAGGGAAGCGCATTTTACTGATGCCAGCAATCTTCAACTCACATTCTTGAGTCGATCATGGCCGAGCTTTTCCATCGTTCTTTAGGTGAAAACCCGAAAGGGCACCTCAAAAAAAAAAAGGAGAAAAAAAAGGAAAAAGAAAAGAAGAGAAAAAACAAAACAAAACAAAAGGGGGTGGGGGCAACCTTGGTGAAAACCCGAAAGGGCGCCAAGGTAGGGTTCTGCAATGAGCGAGCATGAGGAGGAACAGCTGGTGACTTGGTTCATTTGGATTTCTATTCATTTTGTAATGCTTCTGCCAATGTTGAAATTCCAGAACAAAGATATCCAGAGATTCAAATATGATATCTGTTGGCCAAAAGCTGTGTCACTTTGTAAAATATTCTTTTACAAATACATTTTTAGGAAGCTCATTTTTTCCAAATTGCTTGTATTCATGGCATTTTGTAGGTTTAAGCACCGTTGGTTGTGTCTGCATTCTTTTGCATATTCATTTCTGCATGACATGTGAATTTATCTTATATACATCATTTGTTTTTAATCATTGAATTTTAATAAATGACAATCCCCGTGATTTGTGCAAAGCATACCTTGGGTTCAGACATCTTTTGGAAATGGTCATGATTCAGCAGGACCCGTTACACAGATCTCATAATATGGCTAAAAGCATGTCTGGTCAGTCTGGAAAAAATCAAAAAGTCTTTGAAGTAATAAATCCAACTAAATCAGATACCACAGCAAAAGTTGACAAAGACATCAAAAGACTCATGTTTACACGATTCTGAAAGGGAAACGGATCAAATGATGGTGGCAATTTCTTTGTTTCTTTTATTTTGCAGAAAAATTGCATGCACAGATGAAAGCAATCACACCTCGCACTGGAATCGGTGTCGAAAAGAGTTCGCCAGTGGACAAAGGCGGATCGAAAATGTTGCAAGCAAATTTGATTAAAAGGTAAGTACACTGGAATTTCTCGATTTTAAATTTCCCGATTTTAAATTTCTTTGTCTCGGATCAGTCCCAATTTTAAATTTCCTGTCTCGGGTCAGTCCCGATTTTAAATTTCCTGTCTGAATTTCATGTTTCGGGTCAGTCCCGATTTTAAATTTCTTTTTCTCGGGTCAGTCCCGATTTTAAATTTCCTGTCTCGGGTCAGTCCCGATTTTAAATTTCCTATTCGGGTCAGTCCCGTTTAAATTTCCTGTTTCGGGTCAGTTCCGATTTTAAATTTTCCGTCTCGGGTCAGTCCCGATTTTAAATTTCCTGTCTCGGGTCAGTCCCGATTTTAAGTTTCCTGTTCGGGTCAGTCCCGTTTAAATTTCCTGTTTCGGGTCAGTCCCGATTTTAAATTTCCTGTTCGGGTCAGTCCCGATTTTAAACTTCCTGTTCTGGTCAATCCCGTTTAAATTTCCTGTTTCGGGTCAGTCCCGATTTTAAATTTCCCGTCTCGGGTCAGTCCCGATTTTAAAATTCCTGTCTCGGGTCAGTCCCGATTTTAAATTTCTCGTTCGGGTCAGTCCCGTTTTAAATTTCTTGTCTGGGTCAGTCCCATTTCAAAATTTTGTCAAAGGGGTCAGTCCCCATTTCTAAAGCGTCCATCGTTCGAGACGTTCGCAGCCAAATAACACAGGTAAGTATTTTGATGTCTACTTCTTTGTCTCAAGTTTTTCCAAAACTCAGACAAAGAGTGGCAAACTGTAGACACCAAATTTTTAGTGTAGTTTTATTTACTATTATTCTTTATGTTAGTTTTTATTTACTTTTACTTTTTTATTTTTATTTTTAAGTCATTTTAGCATAGAATTTATCAAAAAAAAAAGAAAATCATTCACAAAAATATGCTTTAGTTATTTTAGATTCAAGTTCATTGTTATTTAATTAAAAAAAAGGGAAAAAAGGAAAATCAAAAGAAAAAAAAAGAAGGAAAATTTAGCATTTCATTTTTATCTTTTTATGCCTAGTCTCGCTCTTTTTATTCAATTTTACTTAAGTTGTTGTTTCTTTATATTTTGTTCATTATTATTTAACTAAAAAAAAAGGGGAACAAGCTCACGAACCATGAGAAGCATAGGATCCTAGCCCTTTCTTCATGTTACAAGTTAAGTAGAAAAATGCACGGAAAAATTGCAGAAGTAAAAAATATAGCTTAGCCCATTTCATTTTCCGCCGTTTTCCCATTGTTTTTCCTTTACCCTTGGATTACCTTGACTTCATCTGGAATGAAGAGTGATCGGATGGTCATAGAAAAGTGGCAAAATGAGATTTATCAAGGGCCATGAAGATCAGGGTTTGAGGGATATAAAGAGAGAAGGCTACGGGGTTTTTCTTGAAAAAGGAGGGGACGGCTTTGAGGGAGAACCGAGAGAGAGTTGAGAAAAGAAAAGAGTGGAGCGAGAGGGAGTGTTCTGTGACGGCGGAGAAAAAGGAAAATAGCGGAGGAAAAGAGGTGGCTGCGGGAAAGAAGAAGAGTAAAGACTTCATCTTTTGATCACATCAAGCCTCAGTCAAAAACTAAAGGTAACGGTTTTCCACTTTGGAGTTGTTTATGAGTTGCTGGGCTATGTTAGAATGCTGAAAGTCTTTGCCTTTACACTTGTTTTCGTCCTCCATACGAGTCTTATTTGTGAATCTGGTTGGGTAAAGGGGAACGAAGAAGGGCCGTAATCCATGGATGTCTGTTAAGCAAGGTCTTTCTTTATTTGTTTTCCTGATTCAGTTTCGTTGGTTTTGTTGAAGTTCATTTGGTTTTCCCATTGATTTCTGCTCTTTCGGTTTACGGTTGATGCGTGGGTTTGGCCTGGATTTGGAGGATAGAGATTTGTGATTTTTTATGGGGGTATACGGTGAATCCATGGAGTTTTCGTTTGATGTTTATGGTTGATTCTTGTGTGTTTGAACAAGCAAATCCAGAAAATGGCATACAACGGTGGGTAGGTCTGATTGATGTTTCCCTCTAGCTGTTTACGTGCGATAGTGCTTCACTGCTGTTTTCTTGCTGTTTTCCCTTACATTTCATTCTTAGTACCTTGTTTGTCGTCTTGGTTAGATTTTAGAATGTTGTTTCGAAATTTCTGAGCTAGGAGTCAAGTAGATGTTTATATCTCCTTCTACTATTGCCGCATTTCGGTTGGGGATGGGTCAATCCATATATCTGCCCTGCTGCATTTCATGTTCAGGAGCATTGTTGAATCTTCCCTCTCCCCTTCATCCCCAGTTTTGTGCTGGAATAAGTCAGGATTTGTATTGAGTCGTCTCTAGGTTAGTACATTAGAGCTTAGAGGATTTGAGAGCCACTCTCGGTCATGTTGCAGCTATGCGAACAGGTTTCTTTCTCCCTTGAGTTGCTGAAGTTCTGGTTTGTTTAACTTTTGGGATTTGTTTGCTATCTCTGGGTTGCATTTGTCTTTCCTTTTGCTTTGTCTCTAGTTTGGTGCGATGGGTGCGTAATGGGAATGGTGTCCTTTGCAAAAGAAATTTCTTTTTTCAAGACCAGAAACTAGCAAGGAAGTTTGTGATTTTGATGTTCTTCGAACCAAGTTTAAAGCCACTTTGTCTTTGTTTTGCGGTCTGGATGCATTTGTCTACTTCATTACAATGAATTTGATTGTATATAAATTACCTTGGTCATAATAAAATGCATAATGCCAATCCTGGTTGCTTGAATAAGAAATTGAGAAAGTTGCAGCAACTTGTTCTTCAATGTTAGCATGTTTTCCAGATCATCTTATTGCATTTTGTATCCTGAAGCCTGTTAGATTTTTCTCTACTTTTGTTGTAAATCTCTGCACTTTGTGTTTGAATGAGTGAAGATATGTTGAGTCATTGGCATGAATGTTTGTCTCGGTCGAATGAGTAAGAAGTTGCAGAGATTGCATAACCGAAGGGCTGTAGAGGCTTTGCATGAAGTTTGTATGGATTTTGCATGCAAAACAACTTCTGAAAATTTCACTTTACTCCTCTTGGCTTCTAGCAATGCTAAAAAAGCCCAATTATGTTCCAATTTCTTGCAATTAGGTCCTAGAGTAATTGCGTTTTGAACCATTACTTGACCTTATTATTACTCTTGGATCTTTGAAGTTCTCAAAATATTTTAATTGGACTTGAATGATGGGTTAATGTTTGCAATTGAGTCCTTGGTAGTTTTTTCTATTTTTAGAAATTTGATCAATAACTTACTTTCTTTGAAATTATGCACTATTTGATTTCATTTAAGTCGCAAATGGGAGGGATTCGGTGATTTTGTTTACATTTTGCTATTTAATTGGTGCCTTGACCCTTTTATTGTTTTGAAGCTAATCTTTCTTTCACTTGATTACCACTCAAGGGAGGTACACTCTATCCCTTATTTCAACTTTATTTGACCCTATGTGTACTTATGTGATTTATGTGTTTAATTGCATGCCTTTTTGAATGTTTTCATTTTGTTTATTTATTCGCTTTACTCGTCTTAATTTCGTATATTTATTTTAGTTCATTTTGATTATTTGAAAGGCATTTAAATGCCAAGTTGTAATAGTTAGGTTTATTTAATTTTCATTTTCCCCCGTTAGATTGTAGTAGGCCCCCCTCTCAAATGTAATAGCTAGGGTTTTACTCGTTTCTTTTCGTTCGTGTGATTTGCATGCTTACGTGTTATGTGTTACCTCTTTCTTAGGGCCCTGCATCTAGATATCATGCCTATGTGCTATGTGTTTTATGTGATTTATGTGTTTATTTGCTTTATTATGCTTTATCAGATTTCTTAGATTGTAATAAATGCATGTTATCACGCTAGTCCAATGCTAGCTGTGATTCCTGTCTCAATACCACACTAGTCCAACGCTAGTTGTGGTTCCTATTGTCCGATTTCTCACTAGTCCAATGCTAGTAAGAAAATAGAAATAAGGGCTAGTCCAACGCTAGCCCCTTGGGAACCATCCGCACGTTAGATCATGATTGTGTGAAAACATCACTTCATTTCATGCATATCTTTATTTCCTAGGGCCTTGTTACCATATTGCATGACACTTCCCTTATATATGTATATCCTTTCCTCTATATTTTCCCTTATATGTACATTACTTGCCCCTCTTTGTATGAAACATGACATTAGACTTGCATTTCATCTAAGCATTAGAATTAGGTTAGATCATTTGCTTGATTAGATAGGTACACCCCTTGAATATGGGATATGGACGAGTTTGGCTTTCTAGCCTTAGCACGCTCGTGTTCTCTCTATTAAAGGAAAAATTGAGTCACGAACATTAGTCCCCCGTACCCGACATGATGCACTCCTTTAAGACATGTATATTTGTATAATTATTTTATTTCTTTTCTTAGAGTCTCATATTTTTGCATTATTCGTGACTTCTTCGAAGAGTCCACGTTGGGCGTCACAATTAATGTGATTGGTACCAAATAAGCTTTGAAGATACATTTCGACCCCCCGACACCCTCCTAGGTCTAGGGTTTGCATTCATATAGTACATCCAAATGTGATAAATTTTTAGGTTAAGAATAAGAAAATCTTTGACTAAATCGCGCAACTAGCCTTGGCTAGTGTGAGAACCCGTAAATTGCATTTTCTAGGTTTTCGCATTTTTCATGACTTGTTTTCTGCACTTTCTGTATCCGGAACATTTTCTAGATAAGTTTTATGAGTAAATATAGTTTTTAGATGATTTTTCTAGTATCGAATAGATTTTGAGAAATTAAGAGCGTATATCGGACGTGGGACCCACTAGTGTGAGAAGTTCGGAAAAATTCGGCCAATTAGGTTAAGTTTTGGATACTGGTTGAAATTTATCGGGTGTTAAGAGATAAGTAGAGGTTGAGATGTGATTGATGTGAGAGGGACTTAAAGGATAGAGATGTTTTAAAGGAAGTGACAAGTGTCACCTTAAGAGTGGATGTAACTTATGACAACTATTCACCTTTTTGACTTATTTGACCAATTGATTAAATATCTCAAAAATTACCACAAAAATCACCATTTCTTACCTCCATTGTGGCCGGCCACCTTGAGCAAGGAAGAAAGAAAAACTCTTCAAAGTTTGGCATCCATCTAGTGCAAATCATCCAAAGCAATCACTTAGACTTGTTTCTACTCCATAAAATCTCTTCTTTAGGTGTTAGTAAGTGGTTTGGTGAAGTGTTTTGGGAAGCTAAGGTGACAAACAACTCTTCCTCTCTTGTTTACTAGGTGAGTGGTGATTGAACTTTCTCCTTCACTTAATGAAGCTTAATTAGTGCCTAGTGGTAGTTAAAGTGATGAATTTTGTGGTTTACTTCTTGGTTTTGGATGAATTGATGAAGTTTCAATTTATTGATGATTTTTCTGGTTTAATATGAATGTGATGTTGTGGCTATCCTTGATGATGGGAACTGATGTTTAATGACTCTAGGAGGTGGAAAAAGTGGAAGATTGCAATTAATTTCTGTTTTGGAAGAAATCTGGAAAATTAGGGTTCTTGGTTCTTCATTCTGTCCGAAATTTTTGGTCCTATATATAGGCCTAATTGGCCTTACCTCAAAACATGAAAGTTGTAGGGAATGATATTTTAGAGGTGCCTACAAAATTTCAGGTTAATCGGAGTAGTGTAGAGTGAGAAAAGTCGAAATTACTATTGCTGTTCTGGTTTACCCGAAATTGGGATTTGCGACTGTAATTGGTTGTTTTGGCTGGAATTTCTTCCGAATTGGTTGTTTAGACCTTCTGATGAAATTTAGCCCTGTTTCTTAGGTTTCAACTGGTTTTGGAATTTCTGGATTTGGACTTGTAGAGCCTGAGTTATGATGTTTCCGCTAGAATGCGTTTTGGTGAATCTGTTTTACGTTGTTGATGAAGTATCTTGCATTTTTGACCTGTTTGCACTCAAAACTGGGTTGAGTGACCTTCTGTGATGTTGTAGCCCTGTCTTTTAGCTTCGAAATGGTGGGTCTTTTACCCTCATCCGATAATCGTGGTGCATTTGGTGCTATTACCGCAAAGTAAAGTCAAAATTTGTTTTTTTCAGGGCCAAAGTTAATTGCATGTCCGAAATTTCTGGTTTTCTTTAATATTTGTATATGTTTATGGAACCCTATTGGGGTCATACTTGGCATTGGTTTATGACTCGTTATCGAGTCTCCTTGTACTTGTTTGCATGTTTTAGGGCTTGCTTTCATTCCGGTCATTTCCTAGCTAACTTTTGTACTTGTACTACTTTGAGCCTCGTGAACGGCTTTTGGGAAATGAGATGACTTTTGTGTGAGATGTTGGGACTGATTTGAGGAAATAATGAAGCCTTAATGGCTGGAAAAGTAAGAAATTTAGGGGAAGTGCTGCCCGATTTTCTAGGCCGTTTGGTTCTTTTAAGTTGGATTTGCCTTTTGGTAGAAATGAAAGGGCTTTTGGGTTGTTGAACCTAGGTCTTCATGTTATCTTTTTATTCCCAAAAATCATGTTTTGTACCCTTGCATTTGTAATTATTTGGCGAGGCATACGACTAGTAGTCGAGCCTCATGTGCATTTTGTTTACTCGATTATGGATGTGAAACCTTCAATTGGTTTATTTTGATTATTTTAGGGTTTCTTGGCGATTAAGGCCAATCTGAAGTAAAAACTTTTGAAGTAGAATCGGTGAGTGTATCACTCCCCTCCATTGTTGTTTAACTTGATTTCTGCTCTACAATCTGTTTATTTGTTCGAGACGAGGGTGTACTTTATCACACTCGTTCTCTTGTCTGTTCATATGCCAATTTACTATGCAAAATTTGAATCTGTTATCTGTGTCTGCATCTGTTCGGATTTCTATGACCTATGAGCTCAATCCTGTGGCTAAGTTATTCGAGTCGGGCCGGCAAGGGCCTGGACGATTAGATAACGAACCACGGTAGTCTGTTCGGGGATTTTGGGTATTGAGACCCTTGATTCCGGGTATACTCGAGTATTACCATTTATGTTCGAATACGGTGAGCGGGCCCGGTAAAGGGGTGTTTGGTGGACGGAATTCGGTGCGAAGTGAGGTCTACGGACGCGTTGGTTCTATATACGTTGACGGAGAGTCAACCGGTTTGGATCAAGTATTGCGCTGGAAATTTGGCTCCTGAGAGCCACCTGTATCCTTCTGATTTGAATCAATAGTTACTTTACTTTACATCTGGCATGTGTATCTGATTTGTTAAATGTGAAATGCCATGATTTTCTGCTATATGTTTGGTACCTCATTGAGCGCAAGCTCACCCCTTTCTGTTCCTTTTTGTTTTCCTTACAGGAAAATAAATACTTTTGGACTGGATTTGACAAATGGTTGCCGAATTGAGCTAGTTAGACATATCTTTTGTATAGGTCATTGATTTAAACCCTAAATATACTTTTGGGTCCGTTTCTCTTTTGGATTTGGCAAACTGTACATGTATCCACTTTTGAATCACTTTGGTATGCCCTTTGGGTTGTATATGCTAACTTTTGAGATGTAAATATTTGCTTGACGTTTGGTTGGGTTTTGCCATGTCGGTTCCTATTCATGGCCGACTCCGATTTCGTTTTGTTTTATTCTGGGATTTTGACTTGTCTATGCGCGTTGTACGGTCCGGAACGTATTCGATCGCTCTAATCTGAACCGTTAGTCCTGGCGAGAGCTGGGCAGGCGGTCCACCGAACCCTTTGGTTCGCCTTAGGGTGAGGTGGGGCTGTCACAGCTAGGTTGAAAGGGTGCTTTGGATTCTTATCCTTGCCTTCCCTTTTCTTCAAATGTGACTCCTGAATCTTTTTCTCTGATTTTCGTAGACTTGGAGTCGTTTAAAAAGGGTTTTCTACTTTTTTCTTTAAAACTTCATTTTTTAGGTGACTTGGTACACCTTAACTCTATACCAAGTGGCAACTCCATTTTTCATTCAAAAAACCCTTTTTAAACTATATTTTGGGTCAAATCGTCGCATTTTCAAGTCCCATTTAGACCCATGTTTTTCATTTTCTTTTTTAAATCAAAAACTCATTTTCCTAAACATCATTCATTTATTTTATAAAAAATGGGGCGCGACATAGTCCAAATAACAAAACATTTATACAGTAAGTAAAATCATAAAATTTGAGTAATTAACATTTCAAGTAGGAAAAGTAAGCAGAAACAATTCAAGGATACTGTAACTCTTAGGAACTAAATTTCACGTAGCAGGGTCAAGGTCTTGATCCAATCCCATGTTGACACTCCGTCAACCAAGTAAGTATCAAATCCGTAGGATCTCCACTTTCCCCAGATTCCCGTCACCGTTACACCCCCTTACCGGGCCCGCTCATCAAGGTTTTGATATTACTCTAGTATATCGTGGCAATATTACGTGAGTATGTGACGCCCCGAAAGAATGAGTTTGAGAACCCGAAAATTTTTATATATTTTCGAGACATTATTTTGTTTCCTCGTCTATAATTTTGTACCTTTCTTCAATATTTTGATTTTCTATACATTTTTATAAGTAAATATAGTTTTTAAATCATTTCCTTGATACAAGTTAGTCCACGTTAAGTTTGAAGTGTATTATGAACGTGGGCCCCACCAGTGCGGTAAATGCGATATTTTTTTTTCAACTAGTTGGTGAACCATGAAGTTAATTGCAAAGATTAGAAGTGGTTGGGGCCATAGTGTAAGGATTAGCAAAGTAAGTGTACTAGTAATCTAAGAGCTTCTAGGTTCTTCTTATGCTCAAGTTTGATTGGTGGACAAAAAGCATACTTTGACCATTGGTTTAAATATCTTCTAAGCTAGTAAATCAAAAGAAATACAAAGCAAAAACTCATAGAAACAAAGAGAGAGAGGGCCGGCCACCTTGAGGGAAAGAAACCAAGAGAGAAACTTCATTTGTTCTTCAATTTCTTGCCCAATCTTGAATTCTAACCAGAATTTTTGCAAAACCCTCCATCAAAGTTGTTTACTAAGGTAGATTAAAGGATTGAGTGGAGTGATTTTGAAGGGACAAGCTCCAAGCTACTACTTTTCTTGTGGTTTTAAGGTATTTTGCCTAGAACATCCTCTTTACTTCAATTCATTGCTTATTAGTGGTTTTTAGTTGTTTTAGATGTTGTTTTGTGGAGGATTAGCACTTGAATACATGAATTCCAGCTTGGATGATAACCTGCCCTGCTTCTACCCGGTTCTATTTCACATTGTTAGAGGCCGAATTAGCCTTAGCACAAAACATGAAAGTTGTAGAGAATGATGTTTTATAGTTTTCTACAAAATTTTAGCTCAATCGGAGCAATGTAGCCTGTGAAAAGACCGAAATACCCCTGCTGCCCTGTTTCTGTCCGAAAATGAAAATCAGCCTCTGTAAGTGGTTAGTTTGACCAGGAATATTACCGAATTGGTTGATGATGTCTTCTTAAGAATTATAGCCTTGTATCTTAGCTTTCAAATGGCTTTGGAAATACCTGAATTGGAGTTGTGTGTGCTGAGTTATGAGTGAATGAATCAGGACTGCTAGTTGAATTTCACAGTGAGTTTCGAACTGGAAAATCTGGAGTTGTTTTGGTAAATTTGACCTAGTTAGGGTGAGAACTGGACTGATTGTTCTTATGAAAGTTGTAGGTCCTTGTCTTAGCTTCGAAATAGTATAAATTGCATTCCAATCCGATAAGGGTAGCTTCAGTTATGGATATTGTGCCGAAAGGTGTTAAACGGAACTTTTATATGTTAACTGCGATCGTTGCGGAAAATTTACGCTTGAGGGAATGAATTCCGGTTTCTAGGGTTTAATTGGGGGTTTTTCTAACGGTGGCTCTTAAGCTTCTAATTAGCTTTGATTGAGGGATATTGTGGCCTAATTGGATATGTTTTATTGCTTATTAATCGTATGTGTGATTGGTAATATATTGTAGGTTGGAAATGAAGCATTTATGGGGAAATGCTGTCCAAACTTTGAGAATGTATGGTTGCTTTGAGTTTGTGATTTAGGGCTTGGACTCAGGCAAGGTAATGATATATGATGGATGGTTTCTGAGCCGTGGAGGTGAGTGACCCTCAACTATTTCCCAAGTACTTTTGAAATGTTTCTTGCATTATTTACTCGACTGCATATCATGCGTGCTTGCATGCGAGTTCATGACATGATTTGGCTTAACTGAGTTCTTGGGAAGTCTGTGCTGAACACCAACGTCTCCACTATCTGTTTACTAGTTATTTGGAGCACGATGGCTCCTCATTCCTGTTTATCTGTTATCTGAGCTGTTTGAGCGTTGGGTGTTTAAGTGCAAGGATTTCACTGGCTCACGAGAGCAAAAATACGTACATTTGATTTTGGAATCATGACATCATCGAAATGCATTATTGTGAAATATATTTGATTACTGATTTTATTGGTTACTCACTGAGCTTTCAGCTCACCCCAAAAATATTTTATTCCCCTCCACAGGGCTCGTGGCGAAGGAAGGCTTGTAGTACTTATTCACGTGACTGGATGGCATATATCTTGTACAGTTTGGATTTGGAATCATTTTATGTATAGTTTGGGGAATTGTTTCCGCTTCGCTTATGACATGTAATTATTGGAGAATTTGATGTAATATTTGAGATTTATCTCGTAATTTATTTGAGGACTGTAGTGACTGACTGAGTCCCGGCGAGAGTTGGGCAGGCGGCCTGCTAAACCCTTTGGTTCGCCTTAGGGGGAGGTGGGGCTGTCACAGAGTATGCCAAGCAAGATCTCTCCAATAGATCAAGCTTCGTATTTGCTCATGGTTTACTAAGCTTCTCGACCAAGTGTGAGGCCCCAGTTCGTTCTACGTCGAGATATTCATTATTTGGGCGGTAACGTTTGGTTTTGGGAGTATTTCGAAAACCCTAAGTAGGGATTAAGATTTAAACCCTAAGTAGGGATTAAGATTGAAAACCCGTTTTTCTACATTTTCTTTATTAGAAAATTTCCCAGATAATTTTTATTGAGTAAATAGAGTTTTTAGATGATTTTTCTAGTATTAGTTAGTTTTTGAGAAATTAAGAACGTATATCGGATGTGGGACCCACTAGTGCGAAAAGTTCGGAAAAAATTCGGCCAATAAGGTTAAGTTTCGGATACTGTGTAAAATTTATCGGGTGTTAAGAGATAAGTAGTGTGTGTGAAGTGATTGATGTGAGAGAGAAAAGAAAGATAAGAAGGCATTAATGGAGGTGACAAGTGTCACTTTCCTATTGGTTGGACTTTAAGAATTACTATTTACTTTCTTGACTTTTTTGACCAAAGGATTAAATATCAAAAAAATGCCCAAAATTCACCATTTTTCTCTTCCTTGTGGCCGGCTCTCTCCTTGCAAAGAAGAAGGAAATTCCACCAACTTTCAAGCTTCCATAAGCTTCAATCTTCCATAAACAAAAGCTTAGACTAGATTTCACTCCATAAAATCCTATCTTCTAGTGCTAGTAAGGGTTGTAGTGAAGTTTGTTTGAAGAGCTAAGTGTCCAACACCTCTCTACATCTCTTGTTCTTAGGTAAGTGATGTTTTACTACTTCCTTATACTTAATGATGGTTATTTTGTGCTTAATGGTGGCATAAGTGTTAGAATATATGATTTATTTCTTGATTTGAAGAGTTTTGGTGAAGTTTTCCATTTTATGATGATTTTTCTGGTTTAATTGGATTATGATGGTGTGGTTGTTTATGATGATTGGTAATGGTCTATATAGACTCTAGTAGGTGTGAATTGTTGATAAATGCAATCAATTTTGAATTTGGAAGAATTTCTGGAAAATTAGGGTTCTTGGTTGAACATTCTGTCCGAAATTTTAGGTCATATCTAGAGGCCGAATTGGACTTTTCTCAAAACATGAAAGTTGTAGGTATTGATGAGGTTGAAGTGTCTGCAAAATTTCAGGGCATTTGGAGTAGTATAGAGTGAGTTATACCGTTTTTACTGTTGCTGTTTTTGGTGATCAGAATATGCGAACTGCGATTGTAATTGTCTGTTTTGACTGGAATTGGTTTGGATTTTGTTGTTGGTGTCTTCTGATGAAATGTAACTTGATGTCTTAGCTTTCATATGCCTTTGGAATCAATGATTTTGGACCTGTATAGCCTGACTTGGACTGATTACAGTTTTATGTGATTTGGGAACCTGCAATTACGGTTCTGGGTTGGTTTTCTGCATTTTTTGACTTAGTTGTGCTAGGATTTGGATTGAGAGGCCTTCTACATTGTTGTAGCCCCTTAAGTCCTGGATATCCCTGTAAATTTTCAGGATTAACGGAGTGGTATAACCTGAGTTATAAACGAAATACTCAGACCTGTTTTGACCGTCAAATTCTGTTCTGTTCTTATATCCGGACAGTTTACGACTGGAACTTTGGCTTCACGTTTGACTAGGTTACAAGCTGTTTGGGCTTGCGACCAAAACACCAAAATTATAGCTCTATATCAGAGCTTTCTAACGCCCTTGTAATTTCATGAATCGGATTTATAGAACCTGAGATATAGCCGAGCAAATAAGGCCTGCCCGTGAAAATGACCATTTTCTGGTCAGATCTGTTTTGGTCTTGATGACCAATTTCCGTTCCAAATTTGGATTGCAGACCTTCATGAAAGTTGTTCCATTTGGAATGAACTATCTAACTACCAATTTTTAGCTCTTTTGACCATGTGTAGCATAGAAAACAGTTTGCACTCAAAACTGACCATTTGTGCATTGGCCAGATTTCGTAAGCGATTGTGTTTGGTTCATTTGGGACTGAAGCCTCCAGTTTCAGTTCTGGATGTCTTCATAACAGTTGTTGTTCATCCTTTAAGCTTCGATATGGCGTCTCATACGCCTTAATCCGGTATTCGTAGCTCAACTTATGAGCAAACTAGAAACGAGTGTCAAATCTGCCGTTTCCGCTAACGGCCGTTTCCGTTTCCGTCCGTCATATGTACGTGCGCGCGTGCCGTTTTTGCCGTTTTGTTTGTTTGAGGCACGATAGTAGCCGTTTACGATATTATGTGACACAATCTCCTATTTCAGACGGTGGTGAGCTGGGCGGATCTGGTGGGGCCCACTACTAGCTGTTCATTTCGATCCGACTTCGTATTTTTGCTATTTCAGTTTCTGAGTAAGTATTCAGGCCAGTTTGATGTGTTTTCTTTGCTATGTGTTTGAGATATGTGAAAAGGGTGCTTAGGCGAGGGTGTACTTTATCGCACTCGACCTAAACCCTAATTTGAATGTATAATTGTACTTGGCACATGTATATGAACCTTTTGGAACCAAAACCCTTGAGCTTGTGGCTCGGGGCGATTTTCGAGTCAAGTTTGTGAAGTTTGCAAAGTTTGTGAGTTCGTGGGCCCGATCTAAGACCTGTTTGGACTATTCGAGCCGGTTAGGGCTTGGTCGAAGTCAGTCCAACTTAGTCTGAGGTCACCAAGTTTGTAGGTTCATGTTATGAACCAATTTTGTGAATCCGGTTCACCGAGAAGGTGACCAAGTTTGTGACCCGAGCTTGTGACTCAAGCTCAAGTTTGTGATTTCGTTCGCCCGGGCAAGTTTGTGAGGTGACTGGCCAGTGAGGGTGATAAGGTGTCGGTGGGTGTACAAGTGAAGTCTACGGACCATTGAGTGTGGTCGACGGAGTGTCGGTAGGAGATCACGCATGGCATATGAATTGGCTTTGGAGCCACCTGTATCCTTATTATGTGATGTTACTTTTCTGCTTTTGCTTTACTCTTACTGTGTAACTGTTACGTGAAATTTATGCTTTCACCCCTGTTTACTTACTAAGCATATAGCTTACCCCTTTCCATTTGTTTTCCTTAGCAGGGGCCGACGCGGGGACTTTTGGCTCGTATACTAGTATAGTTAGATTGGCTTGTAATAGTTGAACAGTTAGGATGGTTGTTTTTGTTTTGGTGGTTTGTATAAGGACCCTTCTTAGGGTCTATCTTCTGCTGGTTGTGGTTATAGTGTATTAGAGTGGTTTGACTCGAGACTTTTGAAGATGTAAATATAACTTTTGGGATTGTATATATTGTATATAGTGCTCTTTCGAGCTATCTCGTTTGATTGCTTTAAGTTTTGAGTCCTGGCGCGAGTTAGGCAGGCGGCCCGCCGATACCCTTGGGTTCGCCCTTGGGAGAAGTGGGGTCGTCACACCAAGCCCATGCTGGCTCGATTCGTACAATTAGCCAATGAGTTTGGGCGTCCCCCGAATATAAATATAAGTCGATGAGACAACACTTCAATCAACGATCACAAATGCGATTCACAACAGCATCACTTCACACAAATCGATTATCAATTCACATAGTGAAATTCGATCATAATTTCATTTAAAAGAGAACGAGTGCGATAAAGTACACTCTCGTCTTGACAATTCTAATTCACATAATTGACAAGAAGCAATGCACGTACTCAACAACAATTCATGCACTTGACACTCACCAATTCAAAATAAGTGAGTAAGTGCAAACAGATCTTTAGTGGTCGGCTCCGAGATTCTCTTCAAGATCCTCTTGAGCGCCTGAAGAAATAACAATTAACTATCACCCACAAATACTTACAAATTCCTTGCCAAACAAGGAAGAATGTACACTTGTTTAATACTAAGACAATGTCCTAAAAGAGCTTTAATATCTCGAAAATTGAGATTCAAAAGTGAGGATTTAAGGTCACAAGAGAAACTTGCATCCTCCATGAAATTGAGTTTAAAATGGACAATCAATAACGAAAGACAATGAAAAGTTCTCAAGAACTCATTTCCCAAGAAATCATGAAATTTCAACTTTGCGCGACAAACTTGGTAAAATCAAATCTTGAGTTTGCTATGTTCAAAAATGGAAAACTTTATACCATTGGAAACTATATTCAAAGTACTAAAATTTCCTAGAAGACACTTTTCCAAGATTCCAAACGGAAAGCATTCATTTTTCAGCTCAAAGTTGTTGATTCAAGAAAGCAAGACAGAACTAGTTTTGGTTTTCGGCGATATTTGGAAATTCGAAAAAATTCACAGAAAGTGAATCAGCCTTCAAAATTTATAACACAATAAGAGTTCCAAACTAAGTTTCAAACACAACAAACGGAACCAAATTCGGAGTTTTGAGCATCAAGATATAATAGTTTAAAGTCGGTTGATTTTTGTAATCTGACCAGTGATTTTCCATATTTGAAGAGCAATCTTTGGGCATCATTTGGATATTGAAATGGTATTGAAATCACACCAAGTTTAGTACACTTAAACTCCCATATAGGGACTACTTCCCTATAAAAATTCAGGTAAAAATTCACACGGAAAGGCAGTTAACAAAATGACCAAAGTTTGTGAAATCTTTCAAAGTGAATCTGCCATCCTATTTCTTTTCCTTTTCCAAAAGTTTTGTCCGACGAAATCAGCCCCAATTCGCTCCATTTTTTGAAACCAAGATTTCAGAAATATTTAATAAGAAATTGATGGTTAAATGACACTAAAATTTTTGAAATATAACCTCCCAAAATAGGTTTGACCATTTGGTCAGCAAGAAAGGAAAAAGCTTCCAGTTTTCCAGCTTTGTTACGTTTTCGAAATCAAGCCATATCTAACTCTTTAAAAACTCAAATTGAGAATGGTTGGTGGCATTGGAAACTAGGTTCAAAATTCTACAATTTATCAGAAGACATCATTACAAAAATCGTTTCACAAATGGAACAAAATCGTGCCACAAGATGCAGCTTCCAATTTCATTTGTATGAACAGTCAAAACAGAACAGCCAACTTTGCCGACTCACTGCGGTTCACTCAAAATGAACCAGCAGGAGATTTTTATACCATTGGAAAGCTACGATTGTCTAGTTTTGAATGCCACAAACGGTACTCAATTTTGACTTTTGTACAGAGAGTTATGTTCGAACAAAGAACACTATCCGAGAACCCCTTCTATACGTTTTTCCAGATTTGAATCTTGCCAAAGCTCAAGTTTTGTGCAAGAAAATGAAACGATTTTTGAAAGACACTTTGTACACACAATATACAACATATATCCATCAATTTCACAGTCAACCAAGCATCAAAATTTCGAAATATAAACTGAACAACATGGACAGAATTTTCGGCCAGCTCAACCTCCAAAATTTTCCAACTTTCTCTCCATTTTCTAACCGTAATCAAGCTATATATCACACAAACAACATTAACCAAGCAAAAAATCCTCAAGGCAGCTACCTACAAACCTCCTCAAGACCGCTAGCCTAGAGATTAAAGCAAGGTAAGTGGTTTCCTCAAGTCCTCGAACCTATTTTCTTGCTTAGGGTTGTAAACCCATGAAAACTAACCTTCATTCTTGAAGAAATTGGAAAGATCAAAGGAGATGAAGGTTACCTCTTTAAACCCTAGATGAAATCCGATTTTTTCCACCAAAAACTCTACAAGATGCTGTCTTTCTTCACTAGAGTTGATTTCCAAGAGGTGTGGAAGTTGGATGAAGATTTGGAGCAAGATTGGAGCAAGAAGAATGAAGTTTTCTCTTATCCCTTTTCTTCCTTTGTTGTTGGCCGAAAATGGAGAGGAGAAAGAGAGTGTTTGAGTGTGAATCTTGTGTTGGAAGATTGGAGATAAAGTAGCCACTAAGTTTTGTAAGAAAGTCAACTCATAATAGTGTCTCAAATAGGGTTTCGAACTACCACTTTCTCTCTTATTTGGTACACTTATGCACTAATCCTCCAAGGTACTTCATCTAACATTGTTACTACTTATACTTATGAGTCTAGTATAAATTCCTCAAATCTCCAATTAGTTTGTACCGGCGCGACTTTCAGGAAACCATCGACGCGCGCGGGGTAAAAGCTTAACTTGAACTCACTCACCTCTAATCCCTCCATTAACTTTTCTTAGCCTACTATTGATCATTCTTAATTCTCCATGATTATTGCACTCTTGAATCGAATATCACCTTGAAAATCGTGCATTCACTTATTCCTCACTAAACGAGTCACAGAAAATTAATTTTGCTAGACATTGTTCCATGTAAATGGATTTAAAATGGTTGAAATAAATTATTCGGAGTAAACGGGTGAATAAATATTTAAATGAGGTAGTAAAATAAGATAAAAATAAGAAAATTTTCAGGTCCTCACAAATCTGCTGGACTGGTTACTCTACTTGAAAGTTGACGGAGTGTCAACTACTGCTTGGTGAAGCTATGGCAGAGCTAACTCGCTAGAATTACTGTATCCTTTTACCTGGAAATGTGGATATCTAATGATATTTTATTTGAAGTGTTATTGCTCATTTTTATGAACTCTTATGCTCGCTACTTTGATATTTCAAGTTTTATATGGTGGTCAACTTGCTACTTGATTTTTGCATGATGTTTGGAACCTCACTGAGTTTTGGCTCACCCTATTAGTTTTGTTCTCCTTACAGGGGGTATGATCGTGGGCGTGAGGCTAGTGCAGGCTAGCGTCCTCTAGTTTTCTTGGTTTTTATGAATTGTACTTGCGCTAGTGCTTGATTGGAGTTGGAAGGCATCTGGATCTTAAATCTTTTGTTGTATTTGGGAATGTATGAACGATTGAGACAGACTTGAGCATAAATGTACATTCTAAGTTTGGAACTGTTGTTTCATTTTCTTTCGAAGTTATAACTTGTTTTCTTGAAATGAGTTCTGGCGAGAGTTGGGCGGGCGGTCCACTAAACCTGGGGTACGCCCTTGGGGGAGGTGCGGTCATCACATGGGCAGCTTCAACCATCCTTATCATAGCTATATCAATCTCAGTTGGTGTTAAAGTCGCAAGTTGTAGTCCTAAAACAAAAGATTATCAGAGTCTTTGGTCTGAACAATTTCAAATTGTGAATGGAACCGGACCTAAGAGTGTGATGTTTGATTTAAATGGTGGTGGCCCATGTACTGGCATTTCCGACGGCCAGATAATCAAGTGGCTTGCAAATGAGAAACGTTGGACCAATTTTGCTATAACAACACCGAACATAAAATGGTTGTGAAGGTCCACAAGATCATATTCCCACGGAGTCCAGATATGGCAAGGCATTAGGTCTAAGTTTCAATGGGAAGAGTGGTAAGCTATACATAGCAGATGCTTATATTGGTCTCCTAGTTGTAGGTTCTAATAGTGGATTGGCTACGCCACTGGCAAAGGAAGCCAGAGGAATTCCTTTCAAATTCACCAATGATGTAGCGGTTGATCAAAATTGTGAAACCCACGACTGTTGGCACCAATTTTTATTATTTTATTTTCTCAACTATTTAAAAAGATAAAGTTGCTATGCAAAAAAAAAGGAAAATAAAAGAAAATAACTGTAGGATTGGGATAAGGGGGCTAATAAAGTAAAACTCTTACCCAAGCCACCTACTAGTAAGTAGTGCCAGGTTTAGGGTTTTATTAAAAACCTAGACAGAAAAATAAACCCCTTCTTTCGTCTGTCTCCCTAGAGCAAGAGCCGTCAGAGAGGAGAGAAGGAGAAGCAGGCGACACCGTCAATCGATCCGACGACTAGGCACCTAAACCTGTAAGTCTCCGTTCCCTCAAGAAAACCCTCTTGCAAGTTTTAGTTGTGGTATTAATTGTTCTAGGAAATTTATGAACATTTAATGTTGTTACATATATGTAGATATATATGTTCTTATAAGAAATTTAGAAGGATTCATATTTGGATTAGTGGAAATAGGGTGTTAGATTTTGATCTTAGGTGAATGAATGACCCATGTGAGAACCCGTAATTTTCCATTTCCTAGGTTTCTTTCATGTCTTGTTTTCTGCATTTTCGTGCTTAGGAAAATTTCTAGATAATTTTAAGGAGCAGATATAATTTTTAGATGCTTTTTCTAGTATCGAATAGTTTTTGAGAAATTAAGAGCGTATACCGGACGTGGGACCCACTAGTGCGAAAAATTCGGAAAAATTCGGCCAACTAGGTTAAGTTTTGGATACTGGAATTAATTTACCGGGTGTTAAGAGATAAGTAGAGGTTGCAATTTGGATTGATATGAGAGAGACAAGTTAGGTAGGTATTTAATAAAAGGTGACAAGTGTCACCATGTGATTGCTTCATACCTTAAGACCACTATTCATGGTCTTACCATTTGACTTAAATAAACCAAAAATCATCAAAAAAATCCTCCATGGTGGCCGGCCCTCTCTTTCTCTCTTTCTCTCTCTCTTACTCTAAGCACAAGGAAGAAAACTCTTCAAGCTTGCTCCAAATCATCAAAACCAACCATCCAACCTTGATTTTGCTCCATAAAACCACTTAAGGAAGTGTTGGTGAGTTGTTGTGTGAAGTTATTTGGAAAGTTAAGGTGACCAATTGCTCTCTCTCTCTCTCTTGTTTTTAAGGTGAGTTGTGAAGAACCACCCTCCTCCCTTAATTGATGCTTAAATCATGCTTAGTGGTAGTATGAGATGCAAGTTTATGGATTATTTCTTGATTTGTGGTTGAAGTGATGAAGTTTTATTATTTTTGGGGATTTTTCTGTTTTAATATAAGCATGATTGTGTGGCTATCTATGATGATTGGAAATGGTATATAATGACTCTAGGAGGTGGAAAAAGTGATTAATTGCAACCAATTTCTGGTTTGGAAGAAATTTCAGAAAATTAGGGTTCTTGTGGGAGCATTCTGCCCGAATTTTTAGCTCCTAGTTAGAGGCCGAATTGGCATTGGATTAAAACATGAAAGTTGTAGGTAATGACATTTTAGAGGTGTCTACAAAATTTCAGGTCAATCGGAGTAGTTTAGAATGAGAAAAGTCGAAATTACTATTGCTGTTCTGGTTTTACCCGAATGTAAGAATTGCGCCTGTAATTGGTTGTTTTGGCAGGAATTTCTTCCGAATTGGTTGTTGAGGCCTTCTGATGCAATTTATCCCTGTTTCTTAGCTTTCAGTATGCTTTGGAATTTATGGATTTGGACTTAGAGAGCCTGAGTTATGATGTTTCCGCTAGACTGCGTTTTGGTGAATATGTTTTACGTTTTTGATGTAGTATCTTGAATTTTTGACCTGTTTGCACTCAAAAATGGGTTGGGTAACCTTCTGTGATGTTGTATCCCTGTCTTTTAGCTTCGAAATGGTGGGTCTTTCACCCTCATCCGATAATCGTAGTGAAATTGGTGCCATTACCGCAAAACGAGGACAAAAACTGTTTTTTTTCAGGGCCAAAGCTAATTGCATTTCTGAATTTTCTGGTTTCCTTTAATGTTTGTATATGCTTATGGAATCCTATTGGGTCATGTTTGGCCTTGTTTTATGACTCGTTATCGAGTCTCATTGTATTTGTTTGCATGTTTTAGGGCGTGACCGTGGTGCACAACGTTCTTTTGACGGAAGTGCATGAAACCACATTTGCGAGCTTGGTGAGTGTACTACTCACTTGTATGTTAATATATGGCTTTGATACTTGAACTTGGTGCTTTGAATGTTAATTGCTTGAAGTGAAAGTGTACTTTATCACTCTCACTATGTGCCTTATATCCTTGCTATCATGTGATTGAAATGTTACACGAAGTGTTACTTGAAATGAAAATACATGACTTGGTGTCGTTTGGACGAGTATCCAACGACTACAATTGTTATCAATGAGCTCAACCCCATTGGTAGTTGATTGAATCGAGCCGGCGAGGGCTTGGTCGTGCTAATTGATGTGCCTTGGGGAAATGTTTTGGAATCTTGTAGTATGAGAGACTCTCGATTCCGGTTTACTCGAGTAATACCAAAGTGCACGTGTTTGGATTTCGGGCCCGGTAGGGGTATGTTAGGTGGAAAGAGTGGAAGTAAAGTGGAGTCTATAGTTGGTACTTTTGAACATTGACGGAGAGTCAATGACGTTCGATCAAGAAATGCAAACGAGGAAAGGGCTCTTGAGAGCCATCCGTATCCTTTTATCATCATATTTGACGTGTGCCTTTGCTTATTTTTACTATATTGAATGAAAGCTTGATGCTTATATGCACTTGGGTGCGTAAGTGATAGTAACTGACTGGGCAATTAGCTCACACCGTTCCTTTTGTTTTCCTTACAGGAATATGACTCTTTTTGGAATGAATCTTGATAGATGGTTGCCGAATGAACTAGATGTATATCTCTTTTGTTTTGTATATGAAGTGAAACCCTAAATGTATCTTTAGGGCCGTTTTCACTTTCAAGTTGGCAAACCGTGTATATATTAACTTTTGAGAACTTTTGTATGTCACTTTGGATTGTAATTGCTCAAGTTCAAGATGTGAATGTTTGCTTGCTATTTGGTTGGATTCTGACGGGTCGGTTACTATTCATGACCGACTCCGGATTTCATTTTTTTTATTTTGGGTTATTTTGCCATTTTGACTCGTTTATGGGCGTTATAAGTTTCGAAACGCAATAGATCGCTCTAAACTGCACCGTTAGTCCTGGCGAGAGCTGGGCAGGCAGTCCGCTAACCCCTCTGGTTCGCCTTAGGGGAAGGTGGGGCTGTCACAGGTGGTATCAGAGCCTAGGTTTGAATTAGCCTGGGTGTTATAGGAATGCTTGATTTGAGGGTTTATTGTTTATGGCGTTTAAGATTATTTATGGTTAATTACTCTTCTGGTGTAGGATGGACGGATCTAGTGGACCGAGTGGTGACCCTGCAGGCGAGCGACCTCGTGTAGCGCTCCCTGTGATACCCTACCAGATACGGCCAGGAGGTTCCGTCGTACGTTGGAGTCCGTCTAATCGCCTCCGACGCTGTGAGTGTAAACATAAGTATGCCTATCCTGACGCTCTGGTGTTTGCTCTGGACAAGGAGCGTAAGGAGTTGGCCGGAGAGAATGCTCGACTGGAGGCCGAGGTGACCCAACTTAGGGCGGCCAATGAGAGACAGGCCGAGCGCATTGAGGGCCTGAAGTACGACGTACTTGATGCAGAGGATTGGGTTGATGACCTCTGCGCTCAGCTGAAGGAGGTCCAAGAGCGCGAGAGTAAGCGAGCTCGCAAGGTGAAGGTTCGAGCTGCATCGATCCTGAATCTTTGCGCTGATGTGGTTGAGGGCGTGAGTGACGAGGACTCATGCGCGGGTCCTGAGGCTGGGGTTGGATCCACTTCGTCGGGTGGGTCTCATAGCTCGTCGTCAGTCTAGGTTATGACTCCTAGAGTTGTTTTGGATAGTTTTGGTTTTGTATATAGGGCGGATTGAGAGAAGGGCCTTAGCTAATCGTTTTGTACGGCTAGATTAGCTACGTGTATATTTCTTTTGATGAGGCCATTCCCTTGGGGATTGTCCATGCTTGTACTTGACTTGACTGATTGTATATATGTGTGTTGTTTGCCTTGTTTGGAATGTATATATTTGTTTGGAAAGTTTTGAGTTTACTTACATACATTGTTTTACATTGGTTTAGTACCATTGTCTAGACCAAGTAAAGTTATGGAAGGAACACGTAGTGGACGGGGACGTGGGCGCGGACATAGACAACCCACACCGGATAGGGGTACTGGGGAAACCTCTACTGGACCTAACCCTGACCCCAATGTGCAAATCGCTGCCGCTATGCAGCAAATGACTAACTTGCTGGCACAAGTGGTGCAGCAACAAGGCCAGAATCCAAACCCTAATCCTGGAAACCCTGGAAACCCTGGCAACCATGTCGAGAGCGAAGACAGAACTCTCGAACGCTTTCAAAAGTTTGCTCCATCCAAGTTTATTGGGGGACCAGATCCGGATGTTGCCGAGCGATGGCTCGAGAAGATGGTTGATATTTTTGCGGCCTTGCACTACACCGATGAACGGCAGGTGACTTTTGCCGTTTTCCAGTTAGAAGGCGCGGCCCGTTCCTGGTGGATTGTGATACGACAAAAATGGAAACAGGAACAAACGCCCAGGACTTGGGTGAATTTTATCAGGGAATTTAACGCGAAATTCTTTCCTCCTCTAGTTCAGGAGAGGAAGGAAGATGAGTTCATCCGACTCCACCAAGGAACTCAATCGGTGGCTGAATACGAGAGCCAGTTCACCCGTTTGTCCAAATTCGCGCCTGAGTTGATCATGACGGAGCAACGGCGAATTAGGCGTTTCATTCAGGGCTTGAACGTCAAAATCCAAAAGGACCTCGCAGTGGCTCAAATCAATGCTTTTAGCGAGGTCGTAGAAAAGGCCCAAAGGGTAGAGAGTGCTCGATTGCAGGTCCGGAACTTCCAGGCGAAAAAGCGGGGCTTTCCTGGAAGCAGTTCTGGACAATGGGACAAAGGTACTCCCTCCAAGTTTGGACGCGGAGCTGGAGGTGGGCGACAGTCGGGTTCCGGCAGAGGAGCTCAGTCTAGGGGCGGCCCAGCCGGGAAAGGCCAAGGTTGAAACTTCCAGAAGGGCTCAGGTTCGGCATCTCGTAGACCTTGCGAGTACTGCGGAAAGCCGAATCACTCTGAAGACAATTGCTGGAAGAAGGGAGGTAAATGTCTGCGTTGCGGAAGCGCAGACCACCAGCTTGCTACCTGCCACTCATAACGCAAGACGGAAGGGGAACTCAAACCACGCCAAAGACCAATACGGGACCGAATAAGGGGAATGAGGCGAAACCTAAGGTGCCAGCTCGAGTCTATTCCTTAGAACCTCGACAGGTCCCAGATTCCTCAGAGGTCGTAGAAGGTACGATCCTTATTTTCCACCGTTTTGCCAAAGTTTTAATTGATCCTGGTGCCACTCATTCCTTTGTTAATCCTGATTTCATGTGTGGCATCGATATAAAACCTGCTAGTTTACCATACGACCTAGAAGTTAGTACACCTACGGGGAATCAACGGTTGGTTACTAGTATGGTTTATAGGAATTGTGAAGTGTGGATAGGAGAAAGGAAATTGCTAGGGGACTTGATAAGCTTGGTCATTAAGGGCTATGATGTGATATTGGGTATGGATTGGCTAGCCAGGTACAATGCCCAACTGGATTGTAAAACAAAAGTGGTCGAATTCCGCATTCCTGGTGAGGCGACCTTAAGGTTGGATATAAGGGGTCGGTTAGCCTCATCTGCTTTGATTTCGGGCATTCGGGCTAGGAAATTACTAAGTCGAGGGGCGCAAGGATTTTTGGCCTTTTTGATTAACACTCCCACAGATAAGTTGAAAGTGGAGGATGTGGCCATAGTGAAGGAATTTTCGGACGTGTTTCCTGATGAATTAGTAGCCTTACCTCCGGAAAGAGAAATTGAGTTCAAAATAGACCTACTACCGGGATCCTCACCTATCTCAAAAACACCATACCGAATGGCTCCTGCCGAGCTCAAGGAGCTAAAGTTACAATTACAGGACCTTCTGGAGCGGGGATTCATTCAAGAGAGTGGGTCTCCTTGAGGAGCTCCTGTACTGTTTGTGAAGAAAAAAGATGGTGGTTTAAGGATGTGTATTGATTATCGGGGCCTGAATAATATTACAATTAAAAATAAGTATCCACTGCCCCACATAGATGAGTTGTTTGACCAGTTGCAAGGAGCGGTGGTCTTCTCGAAACTAGACCTCCGCCAAGGGTATTACCAGTTATTAATCAGGAAGGAGGATATTCCGAAGACCGCCTTCAACTCGAGATATGGGCATTACGAGTTCGCAGTGATGCCCTTTGGACTAACCAATGCTCCTGCCGCCTTCATGGACCTAATGCATAGGGTTTTTAAGCCCTACCTGGATCGATTTGTAGTGGTCTTCATCGATGACATCTTGGTCTATTCCAAGACCCGTAAAGAGCATGAGCAACACTTGGAGACTGTCTTGCAAACCTTGAGAGACCATCAACTGTATGCCAAGTTTAGCAAGTGCGAATTTTGGCTGGAGAAAATTGCTTTTCTGGGGCACGTAATTTTTGTCAAGAGGGTATTTCAGTTGACCCGGCGAAAGTAGAGGCTGTGACTAATTGGAAGAGGCCAGAAACTCCCACAGAGGTCCGCAGCTTTCTAGGACTGGCTGGATATTACCGGCGTTTTATCAAGGACTTCTCCAAACTAGCCGGTCCTCTAACCGATTTAACGAAGAAACATGGTCGGTTCTTATGGAACGCCCGAAGTGAGACAAGTTTTCAAGAATTAAAGAAGAGATTGACCATGGCCCCAGTTCTCGTCTTGCCAAATGGAGGTGACGGGTTTGTTCTGTATACTGACGCGTCACGAGAAGGTCTGGGTTGTGTACTAATGCAAAACCGAAATGTGATCTCTTTTGCCTCAAGGAAGTTAAAACCCCACGAGCAAAATTACCCGACCCACGATCTGGAGCTAGCTGCCGTTGTTTTCGCTCTTAAAAAGTGGAGACACTACCTATATGGGGTAACCTTCGAGGTTTACTCCGATCACAAAAGTCTGAGGTACCTTTTCTCACAGAAGGAATTAAACATGAGGCAGCGACGGTGGATGGAATTTCTGGAGGATTACGACTGTACCATCAACTACCATCCGGGGAAAGCAAACGTGGTGGCCGATGCCCTAAGTCGTAAAGCTCAGGTCGCGAGTCTAATGATCAAAGAGTGGGAATTGTTAGACTCCGTGTGTGAATGGAAACCCTGCCCTGGGAGCCATAAGGTGATTTTTGGCAATATTCAAGTGACTTCCACTTTCTTGGAGAGAATTAAAGAAGCTCAAAAGAAAGATGCACTGGTACAGAAATGGGGAGAGAAAGTAGGAAAAGGAGAAACCACTGATTTCAATTTTGGACCTGAGGGTATTTTAAAATACCGAAACCGAATAGTGGTGCCGAAGGATGAATCGTTGAAAACGGAGATTCTAGAGGAAGCCCATCGATCCAAGTATACAATCCATCCGGGTAGTAGTAAGATGTATCAAGACCTGAAAGGAAATTATTGGTGGGACAATATGAAGAAGGAAATTGCTATGTACGTGCAAAAATGTCTCATATGTCAACAAGTGAAAGCAGAGCATCAAAAACCATCGGCCTTGTTACAACCCCTTGAGATACCTGAATGGAAGTGGGAAAACATCACCATGGACTTCGTTTCAGATTTGCCGCGAACGCAGCGAGGACACGATGCCGTTTGGGTGATCGTCGATCGATTAACCAAGTCGGCCCATTTCTTACCGGTGAACATGAAGTATTCCATGGATAAGTTGGCTCAACTGTACATGGACGAGATTGTAAAGCTGCACGGTGTTCCTGTAAGCATCGTCTCCGATAGAGATCCCCGGTTTATATCTCGATTTTGGCAGAAGTTCCAAGAAACCCTGGGGACGAAACTCAACTTGAGCATGACCTATCACCCTCAGACGGATGGACAATCGGAACGAACCATTCAAACTCTCGAGGACATGTTACGAACTTGCATTCTGGATTTTGGAGGCAACTGGGGTCAACATATGACCTTAGTAGAGTTTGCATACAACAATAGCTACCATTCGTCGATTCAAATGGCTCCATATGAAGCACTATATGGACGAAAATGCCGATCACCAATTTATTGGGATGAAGTTGGCGAGAGGAAGACACTGGATCCAGCAACTATTCCTTGGATGGAGGAAGCTCGAGAAAAGGTCAAGTTGATACGGCAACGACTCCAAACAGCTCAAAGCCGACAAAAGAGCTACGCAGACAATAGAAGGAAAGATTTGGAGTTCGAGGTTGGAGACCATGTATTTCTTAAAGTCACCCCTTTACGGAGTGTCACGGCAGGCAAAGGAAAGAAGCTTCAACCGAGGTTGGTCGGACCTTATAAGATCTTGCAGAGGATAGGTGCGGTAGCGTATAGACTAGAACTGCCGTCAAGTCTCTCTCGAATTCACTACGTTTTCCACGTCTCGATGCTCAAGAAGTACTATCCTGACCCCTCCCATGTCTTACAACCAGAGGAGATCGACGTGGACGAATCGCTTGCTTACGAAGAAAAACCTGTCCAAGTGCTTGACCGGAAAGTCAAAGAGCTAAGAAACAAGCAGATTCCATTGGTGAAAATACTGTGGAGAAACCATGGGGTAGAGGAAGCTACCTGGGAAGTGGAAGAAAAAATGCGAACGAAATACCCTAACCTTTTCGTGAGTTAGGGTGAGAAATTTCGAGGGCGAAATTCTTTTAAGGGGGAGAGAGTTTGAGAACCCGTAATTTTCCATTTCCTAGGTTTTAGAATCTTTCATGTCTTGTTTTCTGCATTTTCGTGCTTAGGAAAATTTCTAGATAATTTTAAGGAGCAGATATAATTTTTAGATGCTTTTTCTAGTATCGAATAGGTTTTGAGAAATTAAGAGCGTATACCGGACGTGGGACCCACTAGTGCGAAAAGTTCGGAAAAATTTGGCCAACTAGGTTAAGTTTTGGATACTGGAATTAATTTACCGGGTGTTAAGAGATAAGTAGAGGTTGCAATTTGGATTGATATGAGAGAGACAAGTTAGGTAGGTATTTAATAAAAGGTGACAAGTGTCACCATGTGATTGCTTCATACCTTAAGACCACTATTCATGGTCTTACCATTTGACTTAAATAAACCAAAAATCATCAAAAAAATCCTCCATGGTGGCCGGCCCTCTCTTTCTCTCTTTCTCTCTCTCTTACTCTAAGCACAAGGAAGAAAACTCTTCAAGCTTGCTCCAAATCATCAAAACCAACCATCCAACCTTGATTTTGCTCCATAAAACCACTTAAGGAAGTGTTGGTGAGTTGTTGTGTGAAGTTATTTGGAAAGTTAAGGTGACCAATTGCTCTCTCTCTCTTCTTTTTAAGGTGAGTTGTGAAGAACCACCCTCCTCCCTTAATTGATGCTTAAATCATGCTTAGTGGTAGTATGAGATGCAAGTTTATGGATTATTTCTTGATTTGTGGTTGAAGTGATGAAGTTTTATTATTTTTGGGGATTTTTCTGTTTTAATATAAGCATGATTGTGTGGCTATCTATGATGATTGGCAATGGTATATAATGACTCTAGGAGGTGGAAAAAGTGATTAATTGCAACCAATTTCTGGTTTGGAAGAAATTTCAGAAAATTAGGGTTCTTGTGGGAGCATTCTGCCTGAATTTTTAGCTCCTAGTTAGAGGCCGAATTGGCCTTGGTTTAAAACATAAAAGTTTTAGGGAATCACATTTTAGAGGTTTCTACAAAATTTCAGGTCAATCGGAGTAGTGTAGAATGAGAAAAGTCGAAATTACTATTGCTGTTCTGGTTTTGCCCGAATGTAAGAATTGCGCCTGTAATTGGTTGTTTTGGCTGGAATTGCTTCCGAATTGGTTGTTGAGGCCTTCTGATTAAATTTATCCCTGTTTCTTAGGTTTTAGTAGGCTTTGGAATTTCTGGATTTGGAGTTAGAGAGCCTGAGTTATCATGTTTCCTCTAGAATGCGTTTTGGTGAATCTGTTTTACGTTTTTGATGTAGTATCTTGCATTTTTGACCTGTTTGCACTCAAAACTGGGTTGGGTGACCTTCTGTGATGTTGTATCCATGTCTTTTAGCTTCGAAATGGTGGGTCTTGCACCCTCATCCGATAATCGTGGTGAAATTGGTGCCATTACCGCAAAACGAGGACAAAAACTGTTTTTTTTCAGGGCCAAAGCTAATTGCATTTCCGAATTTTCTGGTTTCCTTTAATGTTTGTATATGCTTATGGAATCCTATTGGGTCATGTTTGGCCTTGGTTTATGACTCTTTATCGAGTCTCATTGTATTTGTTTGCATGTTTTAGGGCGTGACCGTGGTGCACAACGTTCTTTTGACGGAAGTGCATGAAACCACATTTGCGAGCTTGGTGAGTGTACTACTCACTTGTATGTTAATATATGGCTTTGATACTTGAACTTGGTGCTTTGAATGTTAATTGCTTGAAGTGAAAGTGTACTTTATCACTCTCACTATGTGTCTTATATCCTTGCTATCATGTGATTGAAATGTTACACGAAGTGTTACTTGAAATGAAAATACATGACTTGGTGTCGTTTGGACGAGTATCCAATGACTACAATTGTTATCAATGAGCTCAACCCCATTGGTAGTTGATTGAATCGAGCCGGCGAGGGCTTGGTCGTGCCAATTGATGTGCCTTGGGGAAATGTTTTGGAATCTTGTAGTATGAGAGACTCTCGATTCCGGTTTACTCGAGTAATACCAAAGTGCACGCGTTTGGATTTCGGGCCCGGTAGGGGTATGTTAGGTGGAAGGAGTGGAAGTAAAGTGGAGTTTACGGTTGGTACTTTTGAACATTGACGGAGAGTCAATGATGTCCGATCAAGAAATGCAAACGAGGAAAGGGCTCTTGAGAGCCATCCGTATCCTTTTATCATCATATTTGACGTGTGCCTTTGCTTATTTTTACTATATTGAATGAAAGCGTGATGCTTATATGCACTTGGGTGCGTTAGTGATAGTAACTCACTGGGCAATTAGCTCACACCGTTCCTTTTGTTATCCTTACAGGAATATGTCTCTTTTTGGAATGAATCTTGATAGATGGTTGCCGAATGAACTAGATGTATATCTCTTTTGTTCTGTATATGAAGTGAAACCCTAAATGTATCTTTAGGGTCGTTTTCACTTTCAAGTTGGCAAACCGTGTATATATTAACTTTTGAGAACTTTTGTATGTCACTTTGGATTGTAATTGCTCAAGTTCAAGATGTGAATGTTTGCTTGCTATTTGGTTGGATTCTGACGGGTCGGTTACTATTCATGACCGACTCCGGATTTCATTTTTTTTATTTTGGGTTATTTTGCCATTTTCACTCGTTTACGCGCGTTATAAGTTCCGGAACGCAATAGATCGCTCTAAACTGCACCGTTAGTCCTGGCGAGAGCTGGGCAGGCAGTCCGCTAACCCCTCTTGTTCGCCTTAGGGGAAGGTGGGGCTGTCACAACCCAAATCTGTTGAAGAAGAGAAGAAGAAAAAAAAAAAAAAAAAGAGGAGCAGCGGCGGCTGCCGCTGCTCTGTTTTGGCCAAACACTGCCGCAGGGAAAAGAATTCCCAGGGGTTGGCCTTTCGGTCAACCCAAGAAGAAAAAAAAAAGTGGATGTCACCAGCACTTGCTGGCGACAATGGAGCAAATTATGGTTGTCCGAATGAAGGATTTGGGTCGCCAGAGAGCCTGGCGACCATGATCGGACATGGTTGGCCTTTGGCCAACCATGGGACCCACCCGAGGAAAAATAAAAAATAAAAAATAATAATAATAATAATAAAATATATATATATATATGTATATAAAAATAAATAAATAAGTAAAAATGGAGGCAATTTAAACTTGGACCAAACTATAGTATAAAAATTTAGTAAATGTTTAGTAAATGAATTTTAAATATAATTAGTCCATTTTTATGGTATATCGTGAATACTAAATTCAGGACCCAATTTAAGGCAATGGTTAGAATTGAAGGATTGGCCACATAAACATTATACTTAATTGATTACGTCTAAGATGCATAAAGGAAAATCTAAAACATCTTTATCTAGCCTTATTAGGTTAATGTAGACATAGCGGGTTAAGTTCTAAATAGTTAAACGAAACATGTAAATAATAATAATAATAATAATAATAGTAGTAATAATAACAATAATATTGGATAATCATGGACTATAAATAAATATAGTAAGATAGTAGTCAGGATAATAGACAGGATTATGAATAATTATTTTCTTTTGAATTAGGAAACTCTACAAAATGAACACTTTCCAAATTAGGAAACTTTCTAAAAATAGAAACTTTCCAAATTAGGAAACTTTCCAAAATAGAAATCGTCCAATTTGAGGGAAATGCTAGTAGGGTCCATATAATAGTCTAGACATGAATCTTGTACTTACTTAGAGGTTGTATATTTATGCATCTATAGGAAGTAACAACTAATTAGGGAACCTATGTATTTGATAGGTACGAGACAAGAATCTAAGGTAGTTCTACTCGAGCAGCCAAACAGAGGTAGACAGTACTTACCCTTCTGAGATTTCAAATGTGCAAAATGAAATGCTTGTTTTCAATCCTATTTTGTGGTGTTGACTCGAAAGCTGGTTGATTAAATGCTTTACTTGGATATTTATGAAAGTTATATTTTACTATACAAAAATGGACCATGTGACTTATTTGAAATGTTTGGATATGTTCTTATATACAAAATGGGCTGAATCTTTTATGAAAGCAAAGATTTATGTATGTGATATGTGAAATAAATTTTGCCAAGTAAAGCTCAGAGCAGTCATGGAATAGACGGTAGGGGCTATAGTCCTGTCTAACCGCCATGGTAGCCTGGTATAAAGTCCAGCCGATTGGCGATGTCATGGTAGCCTGGTATAAAGCCCAGCCAATTGACAAGGTCAGGGTAGCCTGGTATAAAGTCCGGCCGATTGACCCATGTAAGAAATGAGACCAATCGGTAGTCATGAAACCTATTGGTCGCCCACCTAGAAGGGGTAAAATCTCTAGGTTGAGTACTCAGTAGCCGGTCATTGCATGTACTTGTTATGAGCTGAACTGAAAGAAGTTTTATGAACGGATATGAAATGATTTATGAACTACTTTGAAATGATCGATGAACGGAAATGCGACGTTTATGGGATGATTCATGAATGGATATGAAAAGACTTGTGAATTGTTACAAAGTGATTTATGACATTGCGATTTCTCATGTACGGGTATCAATAAAGTGCTTTTAAATTCCTTGTCATCCTTTACTACTGATTATTTTATAAATGACGTTACTTTCAAAATTATGGATGTGAATGATTTGCAAACGATTTGGGTTGTACCTATATATATATATATGTAACTATAAAACTAAGAGTGCATGGTCCAACAGAGGGGTAAATATTACCTACTGAGCGATGTGTCGCTCAACCCACTTCTTAACATTTTTGCAGATTCTGAAGAGTATGAATTGGTTTACGTAGAAGACCCTAAGGATGACTTTTATTAGTTTTGGATGAAAAGGAGTTGGCAAGCTAGCTACGTCTAGTTGTTAGTTTTATTTACTTTTATATCCGCTGTTTCAATTAGAGAATAAATGTACGAACGTCATGAACATTTGTAGACTTTCTTTTATACGTGGTTGTACCGCACGTTATCTAGTTAAATTATTTAGTACCTTTAAAGTTAAATTAGTTGATGTAGCCTTGTGTTCTTGAGTGAGACTTGGGAGTACGGCGAATGTCATGTGATGGGCACGTGCGGGCTCGGGGCGTGACATTTTTAGTGGTATCAGGGCCGAGGTTCGAGATAAAACCATAAGGTGGAATAATTCATGAACTAAGTAGTGTAAGCAGTAAATTAGGTTTGAAAAGATCTTTGTACGATAAAGAGGAAGGGAGCATGACTGATGGTGTTCCATTTGGTATTGTAGGTGATGGCCGAACCAGTGCACGGGGAGCAGGAGAATTGCGACTGCCCAGTCCATTTGATGGGATATGACGTGGCTCGCCTTAGGAAGAGACAAAGGTTTTATAGGGATAGGTTCCTCGAGGAGTTAGAGAGAGCCACGGTCGGAGCTAGGAAGGCTTATGCATTGAGTGACCAAGTAGCTGATCAAAGGCAAGAGATCTTGTCGTTGATAGTGTCGAGGGAACACATGAGACAGGACATGGAAGGCTGGCGTGGAGAGGCCCTCCGTCTGCGAGAAGAGGTCATTAAGTTGAAAGCAGATATGGAAGTACAGAAGGGACTAGCTGATATGTATAATGAAGGATTTGAGGAAGTAGCTTCCCTACTCCAGAATCGACAGGCGGAGTACGAAACCCTGGCGGGGAAATATGGAGAGAGAAGGCAACGCGTGATGAACTGTGTGACAGCCCCACCTCCCTCTAAGGCGAACCAAAGGGTTCGGCGGGCCGCCTGCCCAACTCTCGCCGGAACTCACTCACTTACTACAATCCTCAAATCGATTACAACATAAATTCCAAATATTACATCAAATTCTCCAATAATTACATGTCATAAGCGAAGCGGAAACAATTCCCAACTATACATAAAATGATTCCAAATCCAAACTGTACGAGATATATGCCATCCAGTCACGTGAATAAGTACTACAAGCCTTCCTTCGCCACGAGCCCTGTGGAGGGGAATAAAATATTTTTGGGGTGAGCTAGAAGCTCAGTAAGTAACCAATAAAAGCAGTCATCAAATCAATTTCTCAATAGTTCATTTCAATGATGTCATGAATCAGTAATCAAATATACGTTTATTGCTCTGGTGAGCCAGTGAAATCATTGCATTTAAACACCCAACGCTCAAATAGACCACTTAACGTTAAACAATAAGGGGGAGCAACGTTGGTGCTCCAGATCATGTCATGAACAATAAACAGGGTGGAGACGTTGGTGTTCAGCACAAGACTCCCCAAGAACTCCTTGAAGCCAAATCATGTCATGAACTCACATGCAAGCACGCATGATATGCAGTCGAGTAAATAATGCAAGAAACATTTCAAAAGTACTTGGGAAATAGTTGAGGGTCACTCACCTCCACGGCTCAGAAACCATCCATCATATATCATTACCTTGCCCGAGTCCAAGCCCTAAATCACAAACTCAAAGCAATCATACATTCTCAAAGTTCGGACAGCATTTCCCCATAAATGCTTCATTTCCAACCTACAAATAAAAGCCCATTCTCATAGCAATTTAACCACAATCATACATATAACTCATAAAAAATAATACACATCCAATTAGGCCACAAAACCCTTCAATCAAAGCTAATTAGAAGCTTAAGAGCCACCATTAGAAAAACCCCCAATTAAATCCTAGAAACCGGAATTCATTCCCTCAAGCGTAAATTTTCCGCAACGATCGCAATTAACGTATAAAAGTTTCGTTTAACACCTTTCGGCACAATATCCATAACTGAAGCTACCCTTATCGGATTGAAACGAATCTTATGGCGTTTAGAAGCCAAGACATAAACCTACAATTCTTATGAAGACCTCAAAAGCCAAATCATGCATTTTCATGGTCAAAAATGGAAAACTCCACGAAAACAGAAATCTGGGCGCGGAACAGGGTTCATGGACAGTCAAGGGTATTTCGGTCATTTCACAGGCTACAGTACTTAGATCGAGCTGAAATTTTTTATACCGCTAGTCAACACCATTTTCTACAACTTTCATGTTTTAACCTAAGCCTGATTCGGCCTCTAACATGCCCAAATAAATCCGGTCAGAACAGGGTAAAAGCAAACCCTAAACCTGGAATTTCGTATCAAACCATAAATTTTCCGCAACCAACTTCAACTAACATATACAAGCTTAAATTTACACCATTACAAGCCATCATACCATGATCAAACCATAATCCTCATACAAAACAGAAAAATAACAAGAATAAATCAAAATTCATCAAACCTTCACTTCCAACCATAAACAAACCATAATCACACCATATGTCATCATATTAAACCACTAAAGCCACCAATTGAACATTATCAAAGCTAAAGGGAAAGATTCTTAACAACTCATCTTGTAACCTCAAGACAACAAGCAACTTAGCACCTTTGCTTCTCAAACCACTTCACCACTCACCTTAATCCTACCAAGAGAAAGGTTTTTATGGAGCAAATCAAAGTTTTAACGGTTGGTTTGTGAGATCAAGGCAAGAAATGGAAGAAACAAGTTGAGAGCTTTCTTTTCTTTTCTTGTTGAGAGGGCCGGCCAAAGGAGCTAGAAATGAAGAAATAAATTGGCCAAAATTAGCTTTAAGAAGGTAAAAATATCTTGGTCAAAAGTCCAAGGATGCATTGCATGGTGACACTTGTCACCTTTTCACGTAAAGCTTATCTTTTTGTCTCTCTAATACTAATCCATATAGGTAACTTCTAATTATCTCTTAGCACATTGTAAAATAATATCACTTAATACAAAACTCCAACAAGTTGTCAAAAATATATTGCATTTACCGCATTAGCGGGTCCCACGTCCATAATACACTTCAAACTCAACGTGGACTAACTTGTATCAAGGAAATGATTTGAAAACTATATTCCTTTATAAAAATGTATATAAAATTAATATATTGAAGAAAGGCATAAAATTATAGACAAGGAAACAAAATAATGTCTCAAAAATATATAAAAATTTTCGGGTTCTCACACTCATCCTTTCGGGGCGTCACAAACTGGATAGCTGACCACCAGCCCCTTGCACCTCAGATGCACGGGTGGAATCACCTATGGCCTGATAGTGATGCGGAGATAGAGGATGACCCCGAGGAGGACCCTGAGGACATGCCCATGGAAAATCAAGAGGGGGAAGATGGAGTTGAGGACCAGGACGGTGCTGGAGAGGGCATAGGAGATGGAGCTATTGTGGATGCGGATCCACCAGTCGATGAGTAGTGGAGTTGGTCTAAGAGAGGTTTCATTTGGCAAACCACTCATTTTATTAGTTTTATGAAATATTAGTCCAAAAACATTGGTAGGTTGATTAGCGATTGTTCGCGTAGATTAGTCCTCTAGCCAGTCGTAGGCTATAATTAAATAGTTGAACGCTAGGTTGTTAGACATTGTCTTCTTGGAAAAATGTTGGATTATTGGCTCCGATGCGTGAGGGATCGATTGTTCTTCTCGTTCGGAGTTAGCGAATGAAACCTCCTACTTAAATTTTTTTTTCTTTTACTATTTATTATCATTATGATTTGCTTAATGTAATTTTTCGCCCATATTATTTTAAGGGTATTATGCGTAAAGTATGCAAGTAGGCAACTCTAGTCGGATCGTCTTAACAGCGTTGAAAGCGTGTTTCTTATGTACCTATATGTATGTATACATGTATGCATAGTAATAAACAGGGGTGAAATACTCACCTAGTATGGGATTCATTTGTGTGACTTAGGAAATAGCACCAAGAACTAGGCGCGGCGGGAATCGCAATGGCAGCTCAAATGGCGAGAATGTTCAGGGTAGTCACAGCCAAGAACCATATCAAGGAAATAATGATCAGGATACGGGTTACCAGGGGGCTGGTTCAAGCGGGCATCAACCCTACCTGATGCTACCAACGGAATTAGTGACTGTACTAACTGGAGTAGCCCAAGCATTACAAGCCCAATCACAGTTAGCACAAGTTCAGGCTGTCCAAACCCAGGGTCATGGATAGGGGGGAACCCAATCCTACTATGAGAAAATGAAACGGGTCCATGTCCCTACTTTTGATGGAACCCCTGACCCGGACTTGGCAGAAAAGTGGTTAGATGAAATAGAAAATAATTTTGCGCTTCTGCAAGTGCCGGAGGAGATGAAACACCTAATCGTCAAACCCTTTTTGGTAGGAGAGGCCAATAAGTGGTGGGCAACTCTGGAACCTACCGTTGTCCCACCAGTAAGTTGGACAAAATTTAGAGAGGAGTTCCTGAAATACTTTTTCCCACCTGCCGTGAGGATGCAGAAAATAGATCAGTTTGAAAACCTGAAACAGACACCAGGGATGTCTGTGGTGAAATATTCGAATAAGTTTACGGCACTGGGAAGGTTCGTGCCGTCGACCATGGCGGATGTCGAATGGAAGAAATATAAGTTTATATGGGGGTTGTCGAGTAGGATTCAAACCAGGGTGAACACCGCTTATACCCCTACGTTTAATGATGTATTGGATGCCAGTGTTAAGGCGGAGGCTGATTGCAAAAGATTGGATGAAGAGGGTAGGAATAAAAGGCCTAGACTAGGGAACGAACTTGCAGTGTCGGGAGCACTGAAACCCGGCGGACGATTCCGCTTAATTAAGAAGAGTCATGGGCCACCATCGAAGGTAACTGGGGGAAATACCTTTCCGGCGTGCAAAACTTGCGGGAAGATGCACCGGGGGGAATGCCGATTTAAGACGACTTTTCCTCCGTATAAGACTTGTGGGAAAATACATCGAGGGGAATGCCGAATGAGGACTGGAGCTTGTTTTGAGTGTGGGCAGCAGGGTCATAGAGCTATGGATTGCCCAAGTAAGAATGTAGAAGGAAATAAAGGTAACAATCCCCCTGATAAGAAGCCAAAGGTTAACGCGAGGGTGCATGCCATGACCGACGTTGAGGCGGGAGTGTCAGGCGACGTGGTCACAAGTACTCTTCTAATTAATTCTGTACCTACATACGTGTTATTTGATTGTGGAGCTAGTCACTCTTTTGTCGCTAAGAAATTTTCAAAGTACTTGTGCATGCCCCCTGAATGGATGGACCACCCCTACCGAGTGGCTGCTCCGGGAGATAGAATCTTAGTGTCTCATACTAGGTATCCGAACTGTAGTGTGAAATTGGAGGATAAGAAATTAGAAGTGGATCTAGTACAAATAAACATGAGTGACTTTGATGTTATCCTAGGAATGGATTGGCTAACTAGGCATTTTGCACAAATTGATTGTAGGAGAAAGAGGGTAGTATTTATGAAACCGGATGAGGAGGATTTCTCATACCAAGGAAATGTTGGTAATAGAAGAGTTCGTCGATTACCTCTTCTGTCTGCCATGCAGGCGTATAGGGCAATAAGAAAAGGGTGTGAGGCCTATTTGGCTTATGTTGTGAATACGGAGGAGGAGGGGATGTCTTTAGAAAAGATTCCAGTGGTGAAAGACTTTCCTGACGTGTTCCCGGAGGACCTTCCTGGTCTACCTCCAGATAGGGAAATAGAATTTGAAATAAATGTTATACCTGAAACGAACCCCATATCTAAGGCCCCATATAGGATGGCGCCTGCGGAATTGAAGGAACTCAAGGAGCAATTACCGGAGTTATTGAATAAGAAATTCATTAGACCTAGTGTTTCTCCTTGGGGTGCGCCAGTGCTCTTTGTAAAGAAAAAGGATGGTAGCTTGAGGTTGTGTATCGATTATAGGGAGTTGAATCGGATCACAATAAAGAACAAGTACCCCCTTCCAAGGATAGACGTCCTTTTTGACCAATTGAAGGGTGCTAAGGTATTCTCAAAAATAGATCTAAGGTCAGGATACCATCAATTGAAGATAAAAGTTGAAGACATCCAGAAGAGTGCATTTCGTACAAGGTACGGGCACTATACGTTTTTGGTAATGCCCTTTGGATTAACCAATGCTCCGACAGCCTTTATGGATTTGATGAATCAGGTATTTAAGCCGCAACTAGACCGTTTTGTGGTAGTGTTTATTGACGACATTCTAGTGTACTCTCCAGATGAAGAAACCCACGCTGCCCACCTTAGTGAGGTCCTAGAGATACTTTGAAGAGAGAAACTGTATGCTAAATTCAGTAAATGTGAATTTTGGTTGAAGAGTGTGGCATTTTTTGGACATGTGATATCAGGTCAAGGGGTGTCGGTTGACCCAAAGAAGGTAGAGGCAATTGTGGACTGGCCACGACCCACAAATATAACCGATGTGAGAAGTTTCTTAGGATTGGCTGGATATTATCGAAAATTTGTGGAAGGATTCTCCACCATTGCTATGCCTCTCACTAGGTAAACTCAAAAGAGAGCAAAGTTTGAATGGACAGATAAATATGAATCAAGTTTTCAGAAGTTAAAGGAGAAATTAGTGTCAGCCCCAGTACTTACCCTACCCTCTGGAACAGAAGGATTTGTGATCTATAGTGATGCCTCTAAGAACGGTTTAGGATGTGTTTTGATGCAAAATGGAAAAGTTATTGCTTATGCCTCCTGCCAACTGAAATCTTACCAGCAGAATTACCGAACGCATGATTTGGAGTTGGCGACGGTAGTATTCGCGTTAAAAATATGGAGGCATTACTTGTACGGTGTACAATGTGAGGTATTTACCGATCACAAGAGTCTCAAGTATTTGTTCACTCCAAGGGAATTGAACATGAGGCAGAGGAGATGGTTAGAATTAATTAAGGACTATGATTTGACAATCAGTTACCATCCGGGCAAGGCAAATAAGGTAGCAGATGCCCTTAGTAGGAAATCGAGGGTGTTAAGAGAGCCCACGGCGAAGGATCAGATGGAAAACTTTGAGGTGGAGATGGTAGACTCCACGGCCCAAGTGCTAGCTGCCCTGGTAGTCGCACCTACCTTGATAGATAGGATTAATGAGGCGCAGCACTCGGATGCCGGGCTTGCAAAAATTAAGGAAAAACTGGAATTAGAACCCTTTGATGGGTTTAAATTGAAAGACGATGGGAGTTTGTGGAAGGATGGTAGGTTGTGTGTGCCAAGGGATGAAGAATTAAAGCAGGAATTGCTAAAGGAGGCACATAATTCGAGGTTCTCGATCCATCCTGGTGGGACCAAAATGTATTGAGATCTGAAGAGGAATTATTGGTGGAATGGGATGAAACGAGAGATAGCCAAATACGTGGCGAAGTGTCTGGTGTGCCAACAAGTAAAGGCCGAGCATCAAAGACCTGCCGGCTTGTTGCAACCCCTAGAGATTCCCCAATGGAAGTGGGAACATGTGACAATGGATTTTGTGGTGGGACTGCCCCGAACCATTAGAAATAATGATGCCATTTGGGTTATAGTCGATCGATTAACCAAACCGGCCCATTTTCTACCAATATTGAATGGGATATGAATGGAGAGGCTGGTAGAGATGTATATGGAGGAAATCGTATGCCTTCATGGGGTTCCAGTGAGTATAGTGTCTGATCGAGACTCTAGGTTCACGTCCAGATTTGGGTCGACTTATCAAGAAGTTATGGGGACTGACCTAAGATTAAGTACAGCCTTCCACCCTCAAACGGATGGACAATCGGAGAGGACCATACAGACTCTAGAAGACATGCTCAGGGCTTGTACACTAGACTTTACGGATAGTTGGGATAGGTTGGTGAAGCTAATGGAGTTCTCGTACAACAATAGCTATCATAACAGTATAGGTATGGCGCCGTTTGAGGCATTGTATGGACGAAAGTGCAGATCCCCCTTATATTGGGATGAGATAGGTGAGAAACTAATCACTGGCCCTGATTTGGTGGAACGGACTCTGGAGAAAATTAAGATCATACGAGAAAGATTAAAAGTAGCCCAGGACCGTAACAAGAGTTGGCAGATTCAAAAAGGAGACCTTTGGAGTTCCAACCAGGAGAAAATGTATATTTGAAGGTGTCCCCTACCAATGGGGTGATGAGGTTTGGACAAAGTGGCAAGTTAAGTCCGAGGTATGTGGGACCTTACGAAATACTGGATAAAGTTGGACCTCTGGCGTATCGACTTGCCCTCCCACCTGCTTTGTCAAGAATACATAATGTGTTCCATGTTTCCCAACTGAGGAAGTATGTATCAGACCCGAGTCATATTTTGGAGGACCAACCCATCGAGGTGAAGGAGAACTTAGCTGTGAGAACCCGTAATTTTTCCATTTTTAGGTTTTATTCGGGTTAATGGCTTGTTTTCTGCATTTTCTTTATTAGAAAAATTTTCAAGATAATTTTTATGAGTAAATATAGTTTTTAGATGATTTTTCTAGTATCGAATAGGTTTTGAGAAATTAAGAGCGTATACCGGACGTGGGACCCACTAGTGCGAAAAGTTCGGAAAAATTCGGCCAACTAGGTTAAGTTTTGGATATTGGATTTAATTTACCGGGTGTTAAGAGATAAGTAGAGGATGCTAAGTGGATTGGTATAAGAGAGACAAAAGTTAGGCAAGCATTAATGAAGGTGACAAGTGTCACCATGGGATTTGGTCTTAAGTAAGACCACTATTCACCTTTTGTCCAATTGACCAAATAAATCACAAAAATCCCCAAAAATTCACCATTTTTCTCTTCATCTTGGCCGGCCCTCTCTCTCAAGAAGAAAGAAGGAAACTCTTCAAGTTCTTGATTCCTTCTTGCTCCAAATCATCAAAACAACCACTTAATCTTACTTTTGTTCCATAGAAAACCTTAAGTGAGTGTTTGTGTGGGGTTTGGTGGAGTTGTTTGGAAAGCTAAGAGGACTTGTTGCTCTCTCTCTCTTGTTTCTAAGGTGAGTTATGAAGAACCACTCTCCTCCCTCTAATAAAGCTTAATTTATGCTTAGTGGTGGTATAAGATGCAACTTTATGGATTATATTGTGATTTTTGGTTGAATTGATGAAGTTTTGTAATTATTGGGAATTTTTCTGTTTTAATATGAATATGATTGTGTGGCTATGTATGATGATTGGAAATGGTGTGTAAGGGACCTAGGAGGTGTAAAAAGTGGATAATTGCAAGCAATTTCTGTTTTGGAAGAAATTTTGGAAAGTTAGGGTTTATGAAATTATATTCTGCCCGGTTTTGTAGCTCATATTTAGAGGCCGAATTGGCCTTGGATTAAAACATGACAGTTGTAGGTAATGATATTTTAGATATGCCTACAAAATTTCAGGTCAATCGGAGTGACGTAGCTTGAGAAAAGTCGAAATTACCCTTGCTGTCCTGGTTTTACCCGAATTTGGGAATTGCTTCTGTCATGGGTTGTTTTGGCTAGGAATGCTTCCGAATTGGTTGTTGAGGTCTTCTGATGAAATGTAGCCCTGTTTCTTAAATTTAAGCTGGTTTTGGAATTTCTGGATTTGGACTTAGGTAGGCTGATTTATGCTGTTTACACCAGAATGCGTTTTGTGAATCTGTTTTTCCGGTTCTGGTATAGTATCTTGCATTTTTGACCTTGTTACACTCGAAACTGGACAGAGTTGCCTTCTTGAACATTGTAGCCCTATCGCTTAGCTTCGAAACGGTGGGTCTTGTACCTTCATACGATAATCGTAGTGCCATTGGTACCATTACCGTAAAATGAGGTCAAAAACTATTTTTTTCAGGGCTAAAGCTTATGGAACCCTATTGGGGTCGTGTTTGGCATTGGTTTATGACTCGTTATCGAGTCTCATTGTACTTGTTTGCATGTTTTAGGGCGTGACGGTGGTTCACGACGTTCTTTTGACGGAAGTGCATGAAACACCATTTGCAAGTTTGGTGAGTGTACTACTCACTTGTGTGTTACTATATAGCTTTGATACTTGAACTTGATGAGTTGAATGTTAATTGATTGAAGTGAGAGCGTACTTTATCACTCTCACTTATTGTTTATCATGTTATTGGAATGTTATATGAAATGTTACATGAAATGAAAGTACTTGACTTGGTGTCGATTGGACGAGTATCCAATGACTACAATTGTTATCATTGAGCTCAACCCCATTGGTAGTTGATTGAATCGAGCCGGCGAGGGTTTGGTCGTGCCAATTAATGATCCTTGGGGAAATGTTATATGGAATCTTGTAGTATGAGAGACTCTCGATTCCGGTATACTCGAGTAATACCACAGTGCAAGTGTTTGGAGTTCGGGCCCGGTAGGGGGATGTTAGGTGGAAGGAATGGAAGTAAAGTGAAGTCTACGGTTGGTTACTTGTAAACATTGACGGAGAGTCAATGAGATCCGATCAAGAATGCAAACGAGGAAAAGGGCTCTTGAGAGCCGCCTGTATCCTTTTATCACTACCATTAGTGTGTGCCTTTGTCTACTTTTGATGTATTGAAATGAAAAGCTTGATGCTTATATGAACTTGGTTGCTTGAGTAGTATTATCTCACTGGGCAATTAGCTCACTCTATTCCTTTTGTTTTCCTTACAGGAAAATAAATACTTTTGGACTGCAATTGATAGTTGATTGCCGAATTGAGCTAGTTGGACATATCTTTTGTATAGCTCATTGATTGAAACCCTAAATGTACTTTTGGGGCGTTTTCTCTTTTGATTTGGCAAACCGTGTATATATCCACTTTTGAATACTTTTGCATGCCACTTTGGCTTGTAAATGCTAAATTTCAAGATGTGATTGTTTGCTTGTTATTTGGTTGGGTTTTGACGGGTCGGTTACTATTCATGGCCGACTCCGGATTTCATTCTTTTTATTTTGGATTATTTTGCCATTTTGACTTGTTTACGCGCGTTTATAAGTTCCGGAACGCGATAGATCGCTCTAAACTGCACCGTTAGTCCTGGCGAGAGCTGGGCAGGCAGTCCGCTAACCCCTTTGGTTCGCCTTAGGGGAAGGTGGGGCTGTCACAGGTGGTATCAGAGCCTAGGTTTGAATTAGCCTGGGAGTAATAGAAATGCTTGATTTGAGGGTTCTTTGTTTATGGCCTTTAAGCTTATTTATGGTTAATTGCTCTTTTGGTGTAGGATGGCCGGACAGGGTGAGTCTAGTGATAGTCCTCCGGGCGAGAGACCTCGTGGAGCGCTCCCCGTGATACCATACCAGATACGGCCAGGAGGGGCCGTCGTGCGTTGGAGCCCGTCTAATCATCTCCGACGGTGTGAGTGTCGACATAAGTATGCTTACCCTAACGCTCTAGTGTTTGCCGTGGCCGAGGAGCGTAAGGAGTTGGCCGGAGAGAATGCTAGACTTGAGGCCGAGGTGACCCAGCTGAGGGCGGCCATTGAGAGACAGGCCGAGCGCATTAAGGGGCTAGAGTATGATGTGCTTGAGGTAGAGGATAGGGTTGATGACCTCTGCACTCAGCTTAGGGAGACGCGTGAGCGCGAGTCCAAGAGAGCTCGAAAGGTTAAGGTTCGAGCCGCATCGATCTTGAACCTTTGCGCGGACGTGGTCGAGGGCGTGAGTGACGAGGACTCTTGTGCTGGGCCTGAGGCTGGGGTTGGATCCACTCAGTCCGGTGGGTCTACTAGCTCGTCGTCGGACTAGGTCACGACTCCTAGGGTTTGTTTTGGATAGTTTTGTTTCTGTACATAGGACGGATAGGGAAAGAGCCTTAGCTAATCGTTTTGTACGTCTAGATTAGCTACGTGTATATTTCTTTTGATGAGGCCATTCCCTTGGGGATTGTCCATGTTTGTACTTGACTTGACTGCTTGTTGCTATGTGTGTTGTTTGCCTTGTTTGGAATGTATATATCTGGTTGGAAAAGCTTTGGGTTTTACTTACATGCATTGTTCTTATATTGGTTTAGTACATTTGTCTAGACCAAGTAAAGTTCATGAAAGGCACACGTAGTGGACGGGGGCGTGGGCGCGGTAATAGACAACCCACACCGGATAGGGGTACTGGGGAAACCTCTTCTGGACTTAACCCTGACCCCAATGTGCAAATCGCTGCCGCTATGCAGCAAATGACTAACCTGCTCGCACAAGTGGTGCAGCAACAAGGCCAGAACCCAAACCCTAACCCTGGAAACCCTGGCAACCATGTCGAGAGCGAAGACAGAGCTCTCGAACGATTCTAAAAGTTTGCTCCACCCAAGTTTATTGTGGGGCCCAATCCGAATGTTGCCGAGAGGTGGCTCGAAAAGATGGTCGATATTTTTGCAGCCTTGCACTACACCAATGAACGGCAGGTGACTTTTGCCGTTTTCCAGTTAGAAGGGGCGGACCGTTCCTGGTGGAACGTAATACGGCAAAAATGGGAACGGGAACAAACGCCCAGGACTTGGGTGAATTTTATCAGGGAATTCAACGCGAAATTCTTCCCTCCTCTAGTTCAGGAGAGGAAGGAAGATGAGTTTATTCGACTCCGCCAAGGGGCTCAATCTGTGGCGGAATATGAGAGTCAATTCACCCGTCTGTCCAAATTTGCTCCTGAGTTGATTGTGACGGAGCAACGGCGAATTAGGCGTTTTATCCAGGGCCTAAACGTGGAGATTCAGAAGGACCTCGCAGTGGCTCAAATCAATGCTTTTAGCGAGGCCGTTGAGAAGGCCCAACGGGTAGAGAGTGCCCGGGTACAAGTACGGAACTTCCAGGCGAAAAAGCGGGGTTTTCCTGGAAGCAGCTCAGGACAAGGGGATAAAGGTACGCCCTCCAAGTTCGGACGCGGAGCTGGAGGTGGACGACAGTCAGGTTCCGGCAGAGGGGCTCAGTCTAGGGGTGGCCCAGCCGGGAGAGGCCAAGGCGGAAACTTCCAAAAGGGTACAGGTTCGGCGTCCTTGTGGGTACTGCGGAAAGCCGAATCATTCCGAAGATAATTGATTGAAGAAGGGAGGCAAATGTCTGCGATGTGGAAGCGCAGACCACCAGCTTGCTACCTGCCCACTCTTAAAGCAAGACGGAAAGGGAACTCAGATCGCGCCAAAGACCAATACAGGACCGAATAAGGGGAATGGGACGAAACCTAAGGTGCTAGCTCGAGTATATTCATTAGAACCTCAACAGGTCCCAGATTCCTCAGAGGTCGTAGAAGGTACGATCCCTATTTTCCACCGTTTTACCAAAGTTTTAATTGATCCTGGTGCCACTCATTCTTTCGTTAACCCTGATTTCATGTGTGGCATCGATATAAAACCTGCTAGTTTACCCTACGACCTAGAAGTTAGTACACCTACGGGGAATCAACGGTTGGTTACTAGTATGGTTTATAGGGATTGTGAAGTGTGGATAGGAGAGAAGAGATTGTTAGGGGACTTGATAAGCTTGGTTATTAAAGGGTATGATGTTATATTGGGTATGGACTGGCTAGCCAAGTATAATGGCCAACTGGATTGTAAAACAAAAGTGGTAGAATTTCGCATTCCTGGTGAGGCGACCTTAAGGTTGGATATAAGGGGTCGGTTAGCCTCATCTGCTTTGATTTCGGGCATTCGGGCTAGGAAATTGCTAAGTAGAGGGGCGCAAGGATTTTTGGCCTTTTTGATCAATAACCCCACAGATAAAGTGAAGGTAGAGGATGTGGCCATAGTGAAGGAATTTCCGGACGTGTTTCCTGATGAGTTAGTAGCCTTACCTCCGGAAAGAGAGATTGAATTCAAAATAGACCTGCTACCGGGATCCTCACCTATCTCAAAAACCCCATACCGAATGGCTCCTGCTGAGCTCAATTAGCTAAAGTTGCAATTGCAAGACCTTCTGGAGCGGGGATTTATTCAAGAGAGTGGGTCTCCTTGGGGAGCTCCTGTACTTTTTGTGAAGAAAAAGAATGGTGGGTTAAGGATGTGTATCGATTATCGGGGCCTGAATAATATTACGGTGAAAAATAAGTATCCACTGCCCCACATAGATGAGTTGTTCGACCAGCTGCAAGGAGCAGTGGTCTTTTCAAAATTGGACCTCCGCCAAGGGTATTACCAGTTATTAATCAGGAAGGAGGATATTTCGAAAACTGCCTTCAACTCGAGATATGGGCATTACGAGTTCGCAGTTATGCCCTTTGGATTAACCAATGCTCCTGCCGCCTTCATGGATTTAATGCATAGGGTTTTTAAGCCCTATCTGGATCGCTTTGTCGTGGTCTTCATCGATGACATTCTGGTCTATTCCAAGACGCGTGAAGAGCATGAGCAGCACTTGAGGGTTGTTTTACAAACCCTAAGAGACCATCAACTGTACGCCAAGTTCAGCAAGTGCGAATTTTGGCTGGAGAAAATTGCGTTTTTGGGACACGTAATTTCCCACGAAGGTATCTCGGTTGATCCGGAAAATGTAGAGGCCGTGACGAATTGGAAGAGGCCAGAAACTCCCACCGAGGTCCGCAGCTTTTTAGGACTGGCTGGATATTACCGGCGTTTCATCCCATCAAGGACTTTCAGTTTAGCCTAATTGATCGAGCAGGCCCAAACTGAGAAGGATCTGCATAAGTAGTAGGACCCTTAGGACAAGAAATGATTTGCAGATTCTCAACCCAGGTACAATTCCTCTGCGCGAAGTGAGCTTAGGGCAAAGTGGTGTTATGATCCTGATATCGTGAATGAGTGTAAAGGACTAAGTGCTCTTTTGAGCATAAGTTATGGATCGTGAAATGTTATAGGTTTCAAACCTTTATCATGGTATTTGGAGGTAATATATATGTATATCAGGTAGGAATCTCAAATGTAGATTATTTACTCTTGGGACTGGCCAGCTCAAGTTGTGAATTATCTTATTTTGGATTCTTGTACCCGGATACTAAAGATGAGAGCCTAGGTTAGAAATAACTTGGGCGAGCTTGAACTTTGATTCTACGAAACCTCGTGCGATGTGTTAAGGTATCATTAAGTATGATTAACCCTGTCTAGGATATAAATGGTGTTATTCGGGAGGGTACGTTGGTTCAATTGGGAACTAGATTAAGGCTCCTTTGAGCCATGTTTTGATTCCATGTGAGCGATAGATAGGGAAAGTTCTCAGTTAGTTGTTTTGTACTTCTGACCTAGTTTGCATATTGTAATTTTGAATGACCCTCCTACTTCCATGGGATTCTTTTTGCTTGTATCTGATTGACTGCCACTGTGTGATTTGTTTGATATAGTCATGTTATATGTATACTTGCTTTTGCTTTGATGTAGATGTGTTATATGTATATCTGACTGACTGACCCCGCTAGTCTATATATTATATTCGCGCATCGACCCTAGATTGGTTAATCTAATGGAGGGTACCTGTAGTGGACGCGGCCGTGGGCGCGGATCTAGACAACCTTTAACTGAAGAGGGTACTCGTGTACCAATGCCGGAACCAAACCCTGAACCTGAAGTGCATCCTAATCTCAGGTAGCCATCGCTATCCAGCGTATGACCGATCTATTGGCCTAAGTAGTGGAACGCCAGGGCCAAAACCCTATTCCTCAACCTGAAAACCTTGGTAACAATGTAGAGGGTGAGGACAGAGCCCTCGAACGATTTCAGAAGTTCTCCCCACTCAAATTCCACTACCAAAATGCACCAAAAACACACCAAAATCCCTGGTATGCACAAAAAACCCTAACTTACACTCTTCCTTTAGAAAAATCATAACTTGAGTTATAAATATCAAAATTTCATACAACTTGGCATGTTAAAAACTAGATTTCACATACTAATAATCTTTAGAAGACACCTCAAAGAGATCCAGGTCATAAGTTGGTCCAAATTGAGCCATAAGCTACTACAACATTCCTATTGTTACTTGTGCAGGGCAGAATTTTCAGTAAACTTTGCCAATTTTTTGGAATTTATAGAGATTGAATCAAATCTTAAATTTTATATCATAAGAAGCCCTATGAGTCTAGTCTCAAACGCAACAAACAGAACTCAATTCCGACTTTCCTATATGAAGTTATAGTCAATTTCCTAAAGCTACGCAGAGCCTCCTGCGAAAATTTCCAGACTTTCTACCGACTTGAAATTATGAAACTTTTCTTAACAAAATTCACTCCCTTGGCTCAAATTCAACCATTAAAACAACCAAGAATCTAAGGCAAGTAAGTTCAAATAAGAGCTATAAAAACAAGTAAAATTTAGGGGTCTCACATTCTCAAGAACCTCCGTGAAAGTATTAATTTGTGCCGCCGCCAAAGCCTCTTGTATTTCTACATTTAATCCCTGTACAAACCTCCTCACCCTCCTTTGCTCCGTAGCTATCAATTCAAGAGCAAACTTGGATGACTTGGTGAACTGAGTCTCATACTCAGATACACTTAAGGTTCCCTGACGTAGCCTAATGAAATCATCCTCCCTTTTCTCCTGGACTATTGGTGGAAGATATTTCTCATTAAACTCTCGCACAAAGTTCAACCAAGCCCACACTATCCACTCTCTCTCCCACTTAGCCCTAATTACATTCCACCAAACTCTGGCTGGTCCCTCAAATTGGAATACGGCAAAGTTCACCTGCCTTTCCTCCGTATAATTCAAGGCGGCGAAAATATTTATCATTGTTTCCAGCCATCTCTCCGCTACCTCTGGGTCTGGCCCTCTAACAAACTTGGGAGGAGAAAGCTTTTGAAACCTCTCTAGGGCCTTATCTTCCCCTATTTCAGGGTCCCTATGCTGATTGACAGGGGCTTGACCCTGTTGCTTTACCAATCCAGCTAAAATATTAGTCATTTACTGGATTACCGTTGCTACTTGATTCCCTCCTTCAACCCTCGGTTCAGGTTGTTGCTCGCCCATCGTATCTCTCTCTTCTTTCGATTCTTGTACTCGTCTAACCCCACGTCCACGGTTAGAACCGCGTCCTTGACTAGTTCCACATCCTTGAAGTCACCTACCTTCCATGCCTCCTTTTGGAAAATAGGCTATATGGGTATAAGCAAAATAAAGTAGCTATAAAACTTGATAAAAGCATTTCCAAAGCATAAAATGAGAAGAATAGAACACATTTAAAATAACATACTTTCTTTATATACATATCATAGTAATTCACATATCAAATCTTGAAGTACTGTACATATCAACCTAACAAAATCGAGTACTTATAGCAACCAAAGGACATAGAACAAAAGTGTACGCTATATACATCAACCATAACACGTCAATATCAAAAGCAAAACAAGAAAGGTGACGTGTCATCCCAGCCATCCTATTCTATGTCCTAGCTATCTTGCACATCCCCCAAACTCTAGATCTCTAACTTAGTTTGTCACCGATCCAGCCGACTCCACCATCTCTTTAGGTGCGGCTGGCTCCTGAGTCACTAGGAGCTACGTTCCCTTGACTTTCCTCGGCCAAGTTCACCTGTACTACTTCCTCCACAAGTGCCCCACAATCGGTTAAAATATTATCGGTTCGGTCCCTTACTTCCCTCACTATTCGAACAAGGCGACCATTAGCCTCCTGGGCTTGCTCTCGAAAGGCATTGGTTCGCTCCTGCTCCTCGAGAATAGAAGTCTCGAGCTCCCGAATTCTAGCACCTTGCTCCCCCAGCATTGCCCTCAAGCGCTCGATCTCAGTTTGGGCCCTACGATTAGCACTGGCCAACATTTCCCTCTCGTCCTCTATGGCAAGGACCACCCTATCGGGATATGAGTAGGTCCGCCAGCAATCACAGTGCCTTACCCCACGTCCCAGGGCCCACTAAAGTACCGGTCCTCCTAGATGTTCCTGATAGCTAAGCACCCGTCGAGGTCGTTCGGCACTCCCATTCTCGCCATCTCCTTCCATTTCCTATAGCACAAGTAACATTACGGGAATAAGCAATTCAAACAAGTAAAGCTAAGTTAGCCACCTACCCTCTAGGGTTTCACACTTAGACGTTCGTACATAAGCCATATCAAGTACAAGTCACTCAATCCACCCAAACCAATTCAAACCTAGGTTCTGATACCACTTGTGATGACCCCACCTACCCCAGGGTTTAGCGGACCACCTGCCCAACTCTCGCCAGGACTCACTCACTCACTTCAAGAAAACAAGTTATAACTTCAAAAGAAAATGAAACAGCAGTTCCAAACTTAGAATGTACATTTATGCTCAAGTCTGTCTCAATCGTTCATACATTCCCAAATACAACAAAAGATTTAAGATCCAGATTACTTCCAACTCCAATCAAGCACTAGCTCGAGTACAATTCACAAAAACCAAAAAATCTAGACGACGCTAGCTTGCACCAACCTCACGCCCACGATCGTACCCCCTGTAAGGAAAACAAAACTAATAGGGTGAGTCAAAACTCATTGAGGTTCTAAACATCATGCAAAACTCAAGTAGCAAGTTGATCACTGTATAAAACTTGAAATATCAAAGTAACGAGCATAAGAGTTCATAAAAATGAGTAATAACACTTCAAATAACAAATCATTAGATATCCACATTTCCAGGTAAAAGGATACAGTAGTTCTTGCGAGTTAGCTCCATCATAGCTTCACCAAGCAATAGTTGACACTCCGTGAACTTTCAAGTAGAGTAACCAGTCCAGTAGATCACCACTTAACTCCAATCTCCATCCACCAATCAACCCCCTACCGGGCCCGAACTCCAAAGTAATTGTGATGGTAATGCTCGAGTATACCGAATCCAGTGGACCATATCCATAGGATTCCACAATAAAAAATAAACAATAAACAGTACCTATGGTTCTTGTAGACACCAAAATTTCATTTATTTAATTCAATTCTTGTTTTATTTTATTTTATTTGATTAAATGATAGTTAGTGTTTATTTTTGCTTATTTTTATAAATTAGGTTCATCATTTTTATTTTTAAGATATTTTTGCATTAAATTTCTAAAAAGGAAAATTTTCACAAAAATTCAAAAAAAAAATTTTAATCCTCTTAGATTCAATTTCTTTAAAATAAATGAAAATTTTGCAATGCATTTGCAATTAGGAATTAACATTTTTGTTTGCCTAAATTGATTTTGAAAAACAAAAATATAATAAATAAATAAAAATAAGAAGATAGGTGGGGGGCTTGCATGTTGGACAAGTGTGTTAAAGGAGTATTAGACAAGTGTCTTGAGTTTTAGCACAACACATGTAAAGGGAAGGGGGTAGGTGGCAAGACAAGTGTTGAGCCTAAGAAAATTTGAAGAAAAAACAAACAAAAGAAGATGGAAAAGGAGAGAGCTGGCGGCGGGAGAAAAAGGGGAAACAAAAAAGCAAAAAAAAAAAAGCATGAAAGGAGCTACGGGGATGAACAGACAAAAAAAGGAACAAGAAAGGAAATAACTAGAGAGGGAGGTTGGGGAGTGAGAAAAATGAAGAAGGCTAGGGAGGTTCGGCTGAAGCAAAAGAGGAAACCGAGAGAGCTTGGGGGAGGTGGAAACAAGGAAAAGGAACGGAAAAGGAGCAAGGGAAGAGCTTCAGAGGCTGCAGGAGAAGGGTCTTGGGGCTGTGGATGGAAAAAGCCAAGAGAAAAACCAAGCAAGGAAAAAGAAAGGCTACGGGTAGTAGAGGGAAAAGAAAACTGAGAGAAAGAGAGAGAGCAAGAGATTGAGAGAGGTTTTTGGCAAAAAAAAGAAAGAAAAGAAAGGGAGAAAGAAAAGAGAGAGAGAGAGGAGAGAATCTGAGAGAAGTAAGAAAGGAAGGAAGGTGGTGGCTAAAGAACCAGAGAAGGAATGAAAGAGAGTAAGAGGCAGCGGGGAGAGAAGGAAATAACAAGCAAATTTTCTGGAAAATCTGGCGTCCAGGTTGAGCCATCAACTCATTTTTTTTATCATTTTCCGACTATATCCCAAGCCCTTATAACGATTTCTTGGCTTCTGCGTTTCCCTAGGAGGTTCCTTAACAACATTTGTTCAAAAATAATTTGGGAAAAATAGTTCCAGATCCGTCAAATTTAAGCCCAAACTTACGAAGTCATCAGCCCGGGGAGGAATTTTGCAGCACGAAAGTTGACTTTACCTGTAGAAGGGCTTTGCAAGGATCTGTTTCGCAAGGATCTGAATTTTGTTTGGACTCTTAAAGGGCTAAAGGTAATCATTCCATCCTTTCTGTTCATGGATTATTGGGTTTATATCAGAGGCATCAAAATCTTTGCTGCTATGACGGTTACTGCATTCTTTCGCTTTCTTCCTTCCTTGTACTCACTATTTGTGCATCTGGTGGGGGGGGAAGGTTTTGATTCATGGTTTTGCGTTACATGGTGTTTTCTTTGCTGCAAAAAGGGAGTAAGAACGTGTAGAATACATCAATCAGAGCTGTTCCATCCATGACAGTTTATTTCTTTCTTTTCCTTTTTGTTTCCTGCGTGAGAATAGCTAAACAGTTTGGTTAGAATTTCTGTATTTAAATGTTGAAGTTTTGGGTAGAGAATGGGCTTTGTAGCCTTGCTTTAGGCCAAATGTTGGTGATTATTGGTAGAGTTTATTGACTAGTGAATAAACCCAGAAGAAAGTTGCAGGAGGCTTCTGGAATTGCAGCAATTTGCCAGAATTTGCATGCTCTCTTTTCTCTGAATTTTTGTATTTAAACAATGGTCAAAAAGTGGAAAGAATGCTTGGTGTTTGTTTTTCACTTTGGTTCAAGTTTTAGCTGGTTGAGTCATGAGTTGTGTTTGACGAAAGGAGATGGCATTCAGAAACCCAGAATCGCAGATTGCATTCGAAGCTTGCATGAAATTTTTCATAAAATTGCAGTTTAACCCCTCAAGTTTCCCCTTATTTCATTATGGCCCAGAAAATTGAAAAGATCAATCAATCTTGTCCTTTTAAAATGTTATTTTTCTTTGGCATGCTTTAGTGTGATTTTGGACAGATTATTGGTAAATTTTAGAATGAAATTTGGAGATTTAATAATTTTTGATAGATGCATAGTTTTGATTGGGATTTTAGTGAAAATTCGGGTATTTTTATTGTTTCATTATAGCAAATGGATTTTCATTGATTTTGTGAATTTTAGTATTTAATTTTGGTAGGCTTCACCTTAAGCCCTTAATTTAATTTTAATTTTAATTTAAACCCTAATACTTGTAAAAATAGTGATTTGACCCCTAAAACTTCTTTAATTCTTTCAATTGGGTCCTTGTTTGTCCCAATTTGAATATGGGTTGTTTCTTTCATTGGAATGCTTTGATTGATTCAATTTTGTGTTTATTTCCATTTCTTGTAATTAAAGTGATGCCTTGACCCTTTTCTTTGTTTTGGAGGGTAAATAAGAAACATTTCATTTCTTTAGGTCACAATTCAAGAGAGGTACACTCTACTCCTTTATTTTGATTTTACTTGATCCTATGTGCTACTATGTGATTTTATGTGTGAAATTGCATGACTGTTTGAATGTTTTTCTTATTTATTTCTTTATTCATTTTATTTATTTTAATGTTGTACATTTATTTAATTTAATTTTTGGTTATTTTGGGAGGCATTTAAATGCCAAGATGTAATAGTTAGGTATTTATTTTATTATTTATTTTATTCCTTACCCCTTTTAGATTGTAGTTAAAGCCCCCAAATGTAATAGTTAGGACTTTATTTGCTTTATTTGCCTTGTGTGTTTTGCATGCTTGTGTGTTTACGTGCTACTTGCTTTCTTAGGATCTTACATCTAGATATCATGCTTATGTGTTAGGTGTTATATGTGATTTATGTGTTTATTTGCTTTTATCATGTTTTATATGATTTATTTTGATTATAATAAATGCATGACGTCACCACACTGGTCCAACGCTAGTTGTGGCACTTTTTCTGATTCCACACTAGTCCAACGCTAGTTGTGGCCCTCTTTTCTGATTTCTCACTAATCCAATGCTAGTGAGAACTTATAGACATGGGCTAGTCCAACGCTAGACCCTTAGGGACCGTCCACACGTTAGATCATGTTTGTGTGATAATCACTATATTTTCATGCATATTTTCTACTTTTTAGGATTTTTTCATATTTGCATGATATTCCCACTATATGTATATCCCTTATCCCATATTTTCCCTATATGTATATTCCTATCCCTATGTGTGAAACATAACATCTAGATTTGCATCTCATTTAGGAAATTAGGGGTAGATTAGTACATTTGCTTGACCACAAGACAGCAGAATACCCCTCAAATATGGGATATGGACGAGTATGGCTTTCTAACCTTAGCACGCTCGTATTCCCTCCATTAAAGGGAAAATTGAAGTCACGAGTGTTAGTTTCCCCCGCACCCGTTATGATGCATTCCTTTAGATCATGTATATTTGTATAATTATTATTTTCTTTTCTTTCCTTCAAATCTCATATTTTTGCATATTTGTGACCTCTTCAAAAAGTCAACTTGGGCATCACAATTAATGTGATTTGCACGAATTAGGTTTCGAAGAGATATTCGACCCCCCAATATCCTCCTAGGGTTAGATTTTGCATCCATATAGTGACATCCAAAAGTGATAATGTGACGCCCCACTTCTCCCTAAGGCGAACCAAAGGGTATCAGCGGAATGCCTGCCCAACTCTCGCTAGGACTCATGGCAATATCCGTTCAAGTTTAGCACAATACTATTCAACAATACTAGATAAGTAAGAAAGTGCGGAAAACTTCCAAACTTAACAATATATATAACGATTATCCAATCCTTACATCAAATTCCCAAAAGTTACATCAATACCCAAAATATACAACATCCAGGTACATCAAATATCCAAATCATACATTAGGTTCCCAAAAGTACAACCAATAAGAGGTCTAGCCCAAAATATATTAGAAACCCTAAGCCAAAAGTGCACCAAAAGGGTTCCTCCAAGTCTCATTCCATGCCAAATCCTGTAAAGGAAAACAAATCTACAGGTGAGCAAAACGCTCGTGAGGCCAAGAACACACATGCAGACACGTTGTTCAAGTAACAATCCCAATTTAACAAGTAGAGCAATAATATTGCAATAAATAACAATTCGAGCGAGAAAAGTAAACAGAAACAATTCAAGAATATAGGAGCTCTCAGGAGCTATTTTCCACTTGCATGATCACGAACCTCCAAGAGTTAACACTCCGTCAATCGGGTAGGTTTAGTCCGTAGAACTTCACTTATCATGTCCCCTTTCACCTTACATACCCCTGTATCGGGCCCGCCTGTCGTTTATTTGAGGCGATACTGCTCGAGTATGCCAAGCAAGATCTCTTAATAGATCAAGCTTTTGTTTTCTCATGGTTCGCCAAGGAGCCCAACCAAACCCATGCCGGCTCGAGTCCAAGGTTAGCCAGTGAGATTTGGGCGTCCCCCATGTACATTTGAGTGTCGAGGAGATTCACTCCAGCGACGTATGCAGCGATAGCATACTATTTCAGGTCAAGCAAGCATGTGATATATTCAAGCATTCATGTCATGTCCAGAAGGTCATTTATTTTATGTCAAGCAAGTTAATCATGAATCATTGGTTTCAAATGAGAACGAGTGCGATAAAGTACACACTCGTCTCCATTTTCAAAATCTCAAGTCATGGATACCAAGTAAGCATGTATCAAATTCACAGGAGTTCAAGTAGTCATGCACTTGACACTCACCAAATCAACCAAGGAGAAATGTTACTTGAAGTTCAAGCGTCTACCGTAGGATCCTCTTGAAGGTCCTCGTGTGAGCCTGAGCAATTAATAGTGAGCAATCACTTATAAACCCCAATTATCAAGGAAGATCGCACGCTTGTACAATCCTAGAAAATTTCACTAAAATGAGCCTAAATTACTCGCAAATTAAGGCTCAAAAGTGGGGTTTTAAAGTACAAGAGAAATCTAGTTTTCATCTTTGAAATCAAGTATAAAACGTTCAAGTAATACGAGGGAAAAAGGAGAATTCGAAAAACTCCATTTCCTTAAGTTCTGAAAATTTCAGTTTTGATACGAGATTTTTGAAAAATCGTATCTCACTCTTTACAAGTCTAAAATTGGAAAAATTGGTACCGTTGGAAACTTCTTCCAAAGTACTAAAAGTTGCTAGAATACACTTTCCCATGATTCCAAACGGAAGGTATTCAAAAATTGGCTCAAAGTCGCTGTTTAAAGCTTGCTAGACAGTTTCGGGGTTGGTTTTTCGCCAACTTTGGAAATTCGGTGAAATTCACAGAATTTGAACTAGCCTTTCAAATTTGAAAATCAATTAGAGTTGCATTAAAAGTTTAAAACAAAAGAAGCAGAACAAGAATTGGAGTTTTGAGCACCAAGTTATAGTAGCTCAAAGTTGCTGAAAAATTGAGACGGTTGGGCAATTTCCAGATTTAAGTTACAAACTTTGGGACTTTGTTTGAGTATCGAAACGGACTCGAAATGGCACCAAATTAGCAGTATTATACTACCATATAAGGGCTATTCCGCTGTAAAATTTCATAGAAAAATACGCATGGGAAGTTGGTTAATAAAACCGCAAAAGTCCCAAGAAGTTCCAAGGCAAATCTGCCTTGGACTTCCGTTTTTCCGTTTTCAAGCATTTGGCCAAGGAAAATTCCTCAAACATGGTTCATTGGTGTAGAAAAGGTCTAATAATCATCCAATATGTGTTTGGTAGGTGATTTACACCAAAACTTTCAAATAGCAAGGCCCAAATCAATATTGGTTACAATCTGTCCAAAATGAGGGTTTTCGCCTACAGAGTCGGTTTCGAAATCTGGTCATAATTTACTCAATTCAACTCGGAATTGATCATGGTTTGTGGCGTTGAAAACTATATTCTCAAGTCTACAATTTCATAGAAGAAATTGTTCCCAAAATCTGTCCACAACTAACTCATTTTTGAGCATTAACTCGCTGTTCAAAACAGGGTTCCAGTGTACACGAGAAACAGGACAGTCATGTTTAAATGATTGGCACGGACTGCTCCGGTAGAATCAGAATGTGAATTTTATACCATTGGAAATCTGGGAATGTCTAGTTTCCAGTGCCACAAATGGTACTCGATTTCGATATCGGAGTAACAAGTTATAGCCGAAAGAAAAAGACTGCCTGGGCAATGACGGGAAAATTTCCAGATTTGTTAAACCTTTGAAATCACCACATTTGACCAACCAAATCATGTTATTTTTCAATGAAACTTTCTACACCATTCATATAACATGTATACATCATAAATAAGCCATTATAATCACTAAAAATCACCCTAAGGGTCACGGACAACATAGGGGCAGAATTGGAAAATTTTCACCTTCGCTCCCCTTTGAGTTTCTACCAACAATACAATGTTATTCCACTACTTTAAGAACTAAACCAACATTATTAGCATCATCATTCACCAAATCAGTTCATCCAACCAAAGTGGGAGTTCATAGAGCCCACACAACAATTTTTCCAACATAAACAAGTTACCCATATGCAAACATGAGCTCATTTGTGCACTACTACTTCTATAAAGTAAGATTTGAAGGGTTGATCGTGATTTACCTTCTTAGATGAACTAAGACAGAATTTTTGGTCCAACAAAGCCAAAGAAAACCGTGGAAAGCAGCCCTCTTTCTTAGCTCGATGTAATCTCCAAGTGATTTGCTAAGTGTAAGTGAAATTTGAGGTGAAATAGAGAAGATTTGGAGAAGGAAATGAAGAGGAAATTGGAGCTGTTTTTCCTTCCTCTTGGTCCGCTGTTTGGAGCAGCAAAAGAAGAGCTAATGCTGAGGGTAAGCTTCAGTGAGAAGCTTTAAAATTTGTGGCCAACATTTGCTTCCAAAGTCAACTCTCCTTCGCGCGCGTACGCTCGTGTTTTGTGCTCGATTCCTCTCGAGTTTGTTTCACTAGTGCACTAAACCTCTAATGCACTTATATTCATACTATTATTATTCACACTTAATGGTCTAAAAATAATGGTTTGAAGTCCCTCAACTTAATCGGGCGCGTAAAAACGCGTACTTCCGATTTTTGTGCAATAAAGTGAAATCTCCAAGAAATTCTTATAACGATAGCTTCACTAATTAATACTTGAATACTTAAGTATAAAATTACCTATTTTAAGACTAATGTACAAGTCTCCAATTTTCCAAACTTATTGTAAGGCCCAAAGACAACCTAAGAGGGGGGGTGAATTAGGTTGATTAAAATCTTAATCAAATTTATGCAATTTTTGCTTAATAAAATTTACCTTCTTTTCTAATAATGATCAATCAAGTAGATTAGAAGAAGAGAGCAATATTGATTCGAAAAACAAGTATAGATAAGCAATGAGAGTTTTATTAAACAAAAAGAATAAGATAGAATATCAAACCGATTGTCTACCAAGCTTTCCTCAAACTTGAAGACCAATCACTAGGTTGAGCAACTTCTCTTTGATGAAAGATGATCAACTAGATGTACAATGGAGGGAGCACTTCCTCCTTGCCCTAAGCCTCACTTAGTCAAGCTAAGAAGTTTTACAATCACTCAGATAACCCTCAACAAAGCTACACTAATGAAACTTTCAACCACAAGAGAAAAGCTCACAAGAAATTCACACCACTTGGAGAACAAATCTAGCTTTGGAGACTATTTTCTAGCTAAAATATCTATTGAGATCTTGTAAACAAAGTGTGCAAAAGTCCTCTTCTGAATCAGAATCGTTTGTATTTAAAGGGAGCCAAAAATGGGCTTCATTAATACTTCCAACGGATAGAAGGCAGATGAAGAGTCAGCTAGCCGTTGGAGCTGTCGGACGTCCGACGGCTTAGTCATCGTCCGATCCCATCGTCCGAAAATCAGTCAAGTTGTTGTTCGGACGTCCGATGGGATTTTATCGTCCGAGCTTCTGTGTCCGAACGTCGTCCAGAGAGTTATCAAATCTTCGTGGAATTTTTAGGACGTCCAATGAGATTGATGTGCGTCCGAAGCATGCGTCCGATCCTTCAGGACGTCCGATGCTTCCTTACGAGCGTCCGACAGAGTCTTGGCAGAGAGTCATCAACACTTTGTGGAATTTTTAGGACGTCCGACACGTTCGATGTGCGTCCGAGGAGTACGTCCGATCCATCCGGACGTCCGATGCTTCCTCACGAGCGTCCGACAGAATCTTCTTCTTAATGATCTTCATCCTTTCGGACGTCCGACCGATTCCTTAGGACGTCCGACATGAGTGTCCTATTTTTGCTTCTTCTTTTGGTTGATTTTCATTTCTTGACATATTCGTACCTGATTCTTTGATTGGCAAAAAACACTTATATTTGAAGAGAGTTAGATAAACATTTCAAAGTCCTTTGTGATCATCAAAACCAAGAATAACATTCTCCCCCTTTTTGATGATGACAAAACAAAGGTTTGAAATGAGATTTGATGATTGCAATAAAAACTCCCCCTTTCTCAATAGACAAGAACTCCCCCTTACTTAGTGAATCATAAAAAATTTTGAAAAACTCCCCCTCACTTGGCTGCCCAACCGAATTAAACAATTATCCAAAATATGACAATTAAGCAGCCAACATCCAACATTTTACCAATTCAATCCATCAGCCAATCCAAATTTAATCAAATCATCAATCATCAATCAATCCAGCCCTCTCCCCCTTTTTGTCATCACAAAAGGGCAATCAATCACATCCATCTCATCCACAAACATCATTCAAAAATACTTGAACATCCACACAATCATCCACAAAATTCATTACATCCACACAATCATCATTCAAAATACTTAAACAGTACCAAAAGAAACATAAACATAATCATAACCAAATGTTGAATTCATCTACATATCCATTGTTGAACACCACAAACACATGAAATAGACAAACAAAATGCAAATGTCCTAAATGGTGAACTATGTGGATCCAGGTGTTCTTCGAGAGAGCTGATATTGGGAGAGGTCCTCCTCTTCAGTTTCTTCATCATCTGCAGCAGCCTCTTCAACTGATGCCTTGCCTTTATCTGATGTGGAAGGGCCATGAGGAGTCACAGGAGTTGATGAACCAGGGTCTGGAATTGATGAGCTTGGATCAGTGGGGTGTGGTTCTTTGTCATGGGAAACTTCCTCAACCACAGGTGGGGGAAAAAGAAGGTTCTTTTTGTCTAGGAAGGCTGTTTGTTGCTCAGAGGACATGGTGAGCATTAGACCATGTTCTAGAAGAAGAACATGCTGTTTGAGTTCACGAAGGAACTCAATCACTTCATCATTGGAGGAGGAAGCTGCTTTAGTGGCAGACTTCCTGGGATGAATGGGAGTGAGTGAAACAGATGAAGGATCATGTGCAGTCTTAGACCTCTGTTCACTAGATGATGCCCCCTTATAAGCCCACAGATTATCTTTAAAAATAAGATTTTTCCTTTCAAAATATCCTTTGCTAAAGGCATAAGAAGATGCTTCTTTGGGACAAACACCTAGAATTGGAACTTTGTAAAACTCAAAAATCTTTTGAAGAAACTTTCCATAAGATAATTTTCTGCGAGAATCAGTGGCATAGCGAAGTAAAAACTTGCACATGACAAAACCAAAATCAATACGAATTTTTTCTCGAAAACAGTAAAAGAGATACAACTCCATTTTGTTTGCATCAGTTCTATGGCCATCAGTGGGTACAAGCAGGTTTGAAATGATTGAAAAGGCAATTAGATTCACAGGAGCAAGATCATTCAGTCTAGCATCAGCAGGGGAGGAAAAACTTCTTTTAAAATAAGTTAACATTTTAGCCCCATCAAAATGATTATCAGCAGTAGGGTGCTCTTCATAGGAAAAGAAATTTGCAATTTTGTCCTTGCATCCAGGTTCAATAGTAGTTTTTAAAATATCATTCACAATTTCAGAATCAAAGACTAAGTCTACCCCATTAACCCTGGACATAATCTCAGTCTGATCAGTGCCTTTCCTAAGATTAGCAAAGAATTGATACAACATTTCAGGGTAATAAACATTGGGCATAGAAACGAGATGTGACCATTTCTGGAAAGCAAATAGACTCAGAATGGATTCTAAACCTATGTGGCGAAATTCAGAAGAGTTTACAATTCGTTGAGGGATGACACCTTTCTGGGATATCCAGGAGTGTTTGTCTTTTGCCGCATCATCAAAGAATGTAATGAGTGTGGCTGATTTTGGAGGCGGTTGAGAAGAGGTTCCCTGTCCAGATTCAGGTTGAGAGGTGGGTTGTGGAGTAGGCCGTGACATTTGACCTTTTACGGCTCCTCTCTTGAAGCGTTTGGATGAACGTTTGACCGTAGGAAGATCCTCCTCCTCATCCCTGAGTGGATGCTTGCGTCCGGCAGTAACCTTTCCTCCTCTTAGATTCACCATTGTGCGAAATGTGCGGAATGAAGGATGCAAATGATGCACACAGTAGTAGGGAAGTGAATCGCACAGAAATTTTGGGACAAAAAGGCCCTGAACAAGATTTGACAGAGCGGTTATGAGAAAGTAGGGTTTTGAGGGAAATTTGGGAATTTACGAATTGTTAAGCGATTCGGTGAAATGATCAGGAGAAATGAATCGCAATCAACCAGGAAAAGTTTTGTTTGAGTCAATTTGGGAATGAGAGCTTCGGAATGGTATGAATTTGAGAGTGAGAAATGAGAGAGTTGTCGTCCGAGAGGAAATAGAAGAAAAAGAGTTTGAAGCAAATGAGGGAGAAAGTTATTTTAAAAAGTGAGCCGTTGCACTGTCGGACGGCCGAACGAAGTCGTGTGTCCGACAGCTTCGTCCGAACAGGTGTTTTCTGAAAAAAATAGCTGAAGAACATTATCGGACGTCCGTTCATCTTCTTTCGGACGTCCGAAGACTTTGAGAAATTTTAAGATGATTTTTCGATTATTCCTAATTTTGATCTTAGATGAATGAACTGATCTAATGGCAAAGCTTTGGTAAAAATATCAGCAAATTGATCTTTAGAACAAACATAATTTACACAAATTTCACCTTTTTGAACAAGATCTCGAATAAAGTGGTGCTTTATATCTATATGCTTTGTCCTAGAATGTTGAATTGGATTTTTGGTCAAATTAATAGCACTAGTATTATCACAGAATATAGGCATGCAGTCATATAACAATCCAAAATCATTCAAGGTATGCTTCATCCATAAAAGTTGAGCACAACATGCACAAGCAGCAATATATTCCGCTTCGGTTGTAGACAGAGATATTGCATTTTGCTTTTTGCTAAACCAAGAAACTAAGCAATTACCAAGAAAGTGACAAGTTCCACTAGTACTTTTTCTGTCCACACGACAACCACCAAAATCCGCATCCGAATATCCATATAAAGCAAATTCACAAGATCTAGCATACCAAAGACCATAGTCCAATGTACCTTTCAAATACCTAAAAATTCTTTTAACAGCATTTAAATGTGATTCTTTTGGACAAGATTGAAATCTAGCACACAAGCAAACAGCAAACATAATATCAGGTCTGCTTGCGGTTAAATAGAGTAAGCTTCCGATCATACCTCTATAGTGCTTTTCATCCACATGATTACCTTCTTCATCTTTGTCAAGTTTTGTAGAAGTGCACATTGGAGTTCCAACTTGCTTTGAGTCCTCCATGCTAAACCTTTTCAGCAATTCCTTGGTATATTTTGCTTGATTTATAAAAATTCCCTCAAGGGCTTGATGTATTTGAAGACCAAGGAAGAAATTTAATTCTCCCATCATACTCATTTCAAATTCACTTTGCATAGTGGTGGAAAAATCCTTGTATAGATACTCATTAGTAGCACCAAAAATAATATCATCAACATATATTTGCACAATAAGAAAGTCATTTAACACTTGCTTAGTAAAAAGTGTGGTGTCCACAATACCTCTTTTGAAACCATTTTCAATCAAGAAACCACTTAATCTTTCATACCAAGCTCTTGGAGCCTGTTTTAAACCATATAATGCTTTAGATAGTTTAAACACATGACTTGGAAATTTTGTATTTTCATACCAAGTCATTGAACCTGCAATACATTTTGTCAATATCCTCAAGAGGTTCAATCTTAAATGATTCATACTTTGTGACCAAGATAGCCTTTTTCTGTTCTCTCACGTTGTCACCACCCTCATGGATTTCTCTTAGCTTATCCCACATTTCTTTGGCCGATTTACAGCCTTTTACTCTAATTGATTCATTTGAATCTAAGGCACTATAAAGAACATTCATGGCTTTGGCATTCAATGTGAGATTAGTCCTATCTTGAGCATTCATTTCAGCTCTTCTTTTTGGCCGAAGCAACCCTGTATCTGCATCAAGAAAGTTAGCTTCATGCGGTCCTTCACTCACAATAAACCATAGCTCAATATCAATAGATTGCAAAAAGATAATCATCCTTTCTTTCCAGCTAACATAATTGGAGCCACTGAACATGGGAGGCCTAGTAACAGATTGCACCTCAACAAACATTGCATGACTGGTTGTCATCTTTACTCCAAGCCGTTAGAGCTTAATCTCTAGGAGACCAAGCTCTGATACCAATTGTAAGGCCCAAAGACAACCTAAGAGGGGGGGTGAATTAGGTTGATTAAAATCTTAATCAAATTTATGCAATTTTTGCTTAATAAAATTTACATTCTTTTCTAATAATGATCAATCAAGTAGATTAGAAGAAGAGAGCAATATTGATTCGAAAAACAAGTATAGATAAGCAATGAGAGTTTTATTAAACAAAAAGAATAAGATAGAATATCAAACCGATTGTCTACCAAGCTTTCCTCAAACTTGAAGACCAATCACTAGGTTGAGCAACTTCTCTTTGATGAAAGATGATCAACTAGATGTACAATGGAGGGAGCACTTCCTCCTTGCCCTAAGCCTCACTTAGTCAAGCTAAGAAGTTTTACAATCACTCAGATAACCCTCAACAAAGCTACACTAATGAAACTTTCAACCACAAGAGAAAAGCTCACAAGAAATTCACACCACTTGGAGAACAAATCTAGCTTTGGAGACTATTTTCTAGCTAAAATATCTCTTGAGATCTTGTAAACAAAGTGTGCAAAAGTCCTCTTTTGAATCAGAATCGTTTGTATTTAAAGGGAGCCAAAAATGGGCTTCATTAATACTTCCAACGGATAGAAGGCAGATGAAGAGTCAGCTAGCCGTTGGAGCTGTCGGACGTCCGACGGCTTAGTCATCGTCCGATCCCATCGTCCGAAAATCAGTCAAGTTGTTGTTCGGACGTCCGATGGGATTTTATCGTCCGAGCTTCTGTGTCCGAACGTCGTCCAGAGAGTTATCAAATCTTCGTGGAATTTTTAGGACGTCCGATGAGATTGATGTGCGTCCGAAGCATGCGTCCGATCCTTCAGGACGTCCGATGCTTCCTTACGAGCGTCCGACAGAGTCTTGGCAGAGAGTCATCAACACTTTGTGGAATTTTTAGGACGTCCGACACGTTCGATGTGCGTCCGAGGAGTACGTCCGATCCATCCGGACGTCCGATGCTTCCTCACGAGCGTCCGACAGAATCTTCTTCTTAATGATCTTCATCCTTTCGGACGTCCGACCGATTCCTTAGGACGTCCGACATGAGTGTCCTATTTTTGCTTCTTCTTTTGGTTGATTTTCATTTATTGACATATTCGTACCTGATTCTTTGATAGACAAAAAACACTTATATTTGAAGAGAGTTAGATAAACATTTCAAAGTCCTTTGTGATCATCAAAACCAAGAATAACACTTATAGTATTCTCAAAACGGTTATTGCTTCCAACCGCGCATTCGCTATTCTCACTTAACGAGCTTTCAAAAATTAAATTTTGAAACGAGTCACTTTAAAAATATAATTAAGTTATACACCCATGTAATTAGGTCTAGAGAGGTTAGAAAATAATATTCGGGGCAATTGGCCAAATAAATAATTAAATGAGCTAGTAATAGGAGTTTAAAATAGGTAAATTTTTGCGAGTGCTCACATGAGTCGAGTATTAATTCCTCAATTAATCTTTCTTAATCTACCATTGATCATTCTTATCTCTCCAATATTAATACACTCCCGATTCAAGTATAGCCTCGAAAGACGTGCACTCGTTGTTCCAAACTAAACGAATTTTTTGAAAAGTGAATTTTTCAACAAAACGCTTTAAAAATATAAAAAAGGCGTCGTTCCATATAAATGGATTTTAAATGGTCGAAATAAATAATTCGGAGAAAATGTGTAAATAAATATTCAAGTAAACTTGTAATATTCGATAAATAAGAAAATTTTCGAGTCCTCACAGATAAATTCTTAGGTTAAAATAAGAAAATTTTTGACTAAATCACGCAACTAGCTCTAGGCTAGGTCGAAAGGGTGCCTTGGATTTTATCCTTACTTTTTCTTTCTTCAAATGTGACTCCCGACCCCTTTTCTTTTGATTTTCGCAGACTTGGAGTCGTTTAAAAGGGTTTTCTCTACTTTTTATTTGAATTCATTTTAGGTGACTTGGTACACCTTAACTCAATACCAAGTGGTGACTCCTATTTTTTATTATTAAAAACCCTTTTTCTAATTATTAATTTGGGCCAAAATCGTCGCATTTTTAAGTTCCATTTTAGGCCCTTTTTCTTTATTTATTCTCTACAAATCAAAAACTCAGTTTCACTCAAAATTAATCAAAAATGGGGCGTGACGGCTCTCCAGTCTCCTCGACCAAGCCCTTACTGGTTCGATTCGACTGACTAACCAATAGGGTTAGGATCCCAAGTAGTATTCAAGTCATACACACCCATATATATCAAGCCAATTGTAACCAGTGCACAATAATAAGTCACATTAGGGCAAGTGCGATAAAGTACACCCTTGCCCTATCGAACAAGTTAAGTACCGTCCAATCACGTTAACCAAGCAATTCATTCAAGTAATAAGTTCAAACATGCATTTGGAAACACTCACCAATGAGTTATTGCTTTCCAAAACCAAGCTTAGGTTCAACTCCCTGGTTGGAGTCCAAATCTGCGATAAAATACCGTTTAACAATTTGCAATCAACTAAGGTTTCAAAATATGGGAGTTTCGCTTAAAGAAAATCAAGTAAATGAAACTCGTTTAAATAGTATTCATTTTACCTATCAAACCCTAGAAAATTCATGCTCACTCTTTTGGTTTTAATAAAGAAGTGATTAAAACTTGTAAATTCGCAACTTGGTATAAGAAACGAGAAAATCACGTTTAAAGGGGTCTTTACTTTGTTTTTGAGAAATATACACTTTTGGGAAAAATTTTCGTTTATAAGTCACCCACAAGGTCACTTTGTGACGCCTCCACTTCTCCGTAAGGTGAACCCAAGGGTATCCACGGAACACCTACCTAGCTCTCGCCAGGACTCGATACAAGTCAAATTCAAACTTAAAGACGAACAACCAAATAATAAAAGTCGAAGTAAAGAAAAGTCGCTTCCTTAATGGAACATTCAAATCTTACATCATAAGTTACCAAAAGTACATCAACTTTCCCCAAAAATACAACCACTAGAAGTCGACTAATCAATTACATCCAAAAGTTCTAATCAAAAGTAATCAAGTCGGCTTCTCCAAAAATCTTTTCATTCCGAGCTCCCGTTAAGGAAAACAAATTAATGGGATGAGCTAACTGTGAGACTCCGAAAATTCACTTGTCTTTATAACCCTTATGTGAACTCACTTGCATTTGATTCTTGGTTGCTTTAATGGTTGAATTTGAGTCAAGGGAGTGAATTTTGTTAAGAAAAGTTTCATAATCTCAAGTTGTTAGAAAATCTAGAAATTTTCGCAGGAGGCTCTGCGCAGCTTTGGGAAATTGGCTATAACTTCGTATAGGAAAGTCGGAATTGAGTTCCGTTTGTTGCGTTAGAAACTAGACTCAGAGGGCTTCCTATGGTGTAAAATTCAAAGTTTGATTCAATGTCTATAAATTCTAGGAAATTGGAAAAGTCGACTGAAAATTGTGCCCTGCACAAGTAAACATAGGAATGTTGTAGTAGCTTATGGCTCAATTTGGACCAACTTATGAACTACATCTCTTTGAGGTGTCTTCTAAAGATTCTTAGTATTTGAAGTCTAGGTTTTAACAAACCAAGTTACATAAATTTTTTATATTTATAACTCAAGTTATAATTTTTCTAAAGGAAGGGCATAAATTAGGGTTTTTGTGCATACTAGGGTTTTGGTGTGTGTTTTTGTGTGCATTTTGGTAGTGTGATTGTGAAGACTTGTAAAATCCCTCATATTTTCTTAAAAATTCCCTTTTATTTGGAATCCATTATTTTACAATAGCTTTACTACTCATTCACTTCCTCAATAGTTACAATTAATCATAGCACCAAGCGTTTTCCCTTTATTTTCATCGTTAAGGTAAACTAGGGTTTTTACGTCTTTTCGTAGTGTAATTATTCGGTACGGAGTGTGTATCAAATTTAGTGATTTAGAGTGAGTTTTAGATGATATTAAGTGTATGATTAGAAGTAATAATAATCAGTTACTGAATTGTAAGTGAAAACCCTAGTACATGCGAAATATGGAAAAACGGGTTGAACCGATGTGTACCGTTCGTTACCGATTGAGTGCATCACTTGAATACTACTTTATTACCTTAATCTCCTTGTTTTAGTTGAACTAATTAGCTCTTAATTAACCCTTAAGTCAGCCACCATTATTGACTAAGAAAAAGAGAGATATTTTGGTGGAAATATTTGTGATTAAGCCATTTGTCAAAAATCCAACCAAGGTCTTGACCAAGACTATCCTTAGTCTTCATCTTGTAAAATAGAACCAAAAACACCTCATTTTCTTCATGCGTGGTCGTGACTTAGGAGAGGAAAAAGAGAAGAGAGAAAATTTTCCATTTTCCAACTTGAGAGCTTGCTTGATTCTTGAGAAAATTACCGTAAAACTTGATTCTACTCCGATCAATCATTGGTAAAGCTTGGAGGTGAGCTTGGTGGAACTTTTGGGAGGAAGAAAGTTCTTGTATCACAAGTTATTTTGGAGATTTTGAGGTATTATACTAGAAACCTCCCTTGTTTCTTTCTTATTTTGCAATTTAAGCAAAGCATGGCTTGATTGTGGTGGATTGTATGGAAGATTTCATGGTTTGGCTTATTAACTTATAATTTTCAGCTAGGGTTTGTAATTTTCTATTTTTATTAGTGTTATTTATCTAGAATATGATGTGAATAAGCTTAGATAGGGAGTGGTAGTAGTGGTTTTATACATGAATAAGAAGATTATCACTTGAATGCATTAATTCCAGCTTTAAGTTTTTGTACTACCCTGTTCTGACCAGTTTCATTCGGCCATTATGGAGGCCAAATTGAGCTTAGCTCAAAACATGAAAGTTGTGGGAAATGATGTTTTATAGCTTCCTGTAAAATTTCAGCTCAATCCAAGAACTGTAGCACATGAAATGACAAAAATACCCTTGACTGCCATAGGTATAGTTTTGCGGACAGTTTTGACATTTCATCATTCTGGCTGAATGTTTTCACCTTGATCCGTTTCAAATAAGCCTTTGGCCAAAACATGAAAGTTTTAAACCTATGTTTTATCTTTCCAACACAACCAAAAACACCTCAAACGGAATTGTGTAGCCTGAGTTATTACAATTTGAATTCAGTACTGACAACCCTCCTGGTCACAAACTTCTGGTTCTGTAATTTGTAGATTCGACCTGGATAAACTGTGAACTGGGTTGAGTTGTCTTCATCCAAGTTGTATCCCTTTGTCCTAGCTTTGAAACGGTATAAGGTTTACACCAATCTGATAAGCGTAGCTTCGGTTGTGACCGATACGCTAAGAGACGTCAAATCTGCCATTTAGCTATTTGCCTTTAAACTTGATTTCCGGTTGCCTTGTTAAGACTTGTGTTGTAATTGGATTATTTTGGAGCCTAATTGAAGGGCTGTGGTGGTAACCTTACTTGTGTGTGATTTTGGGGGCTGATTTGAGGAAAATAATAAAGCCATAAATGGCTGGAAAATAGTTAAATACAAGGGATATGCCGCCCAAATTTTCACTCGAACGTTAGGCGGATGTGTGACGACCCCACTTCTCACAAGGGCGAACCCAAGGGTATCGGCGGGCCGCCTGCCTAGCTCGCGCCAGGACTCAAAACTTAAAACAATCAAAGCCAGAAAATTCAAAAGAGTACTATATACAACCCCAAAAGAGTTATAATTGCATTCTCCAAAAGTATCGAGTCAGACCACCAAAACAAAAATAAACATCCTAACTGTTCAACTATTACAAGCCAATCTAACTATACTAGTATACGAGCCAAAAGTCCCCGCGTCGGCCCCTGCTAAGGAAAACAAAAGGAATGGGGTAAGCTATATGCTTAGTAAGTAAACAGGGGCGAAAGCGTAAATTCATGTAGCAACAATTACACAATAAGAGTAAAGCAAAAGCAGAAAAGAACAACATCATATAATAAGGATACGGGTGGCTCCAAAGCCAATTCATGTGCCATGCATGATCTCCTGCCGACACTCCGTCGACCGCAAATAATAGTCCGTAGAACTTCACTTGTACACCCACCGACACCTTATCACCCTCACTGGCCAGTCACCTCACAAACTTGCCCGGGCGAACGAAATCACAAACTTGAGCTTGAGTCACAAGCTCGGGTCACAAACTTGGTCACCTTCTCGGTGAACCGGATTCACAAAATTGGTTCATAACATGAACCTACAAACTTGGTGACCTCAGACTAAGTTGGACTGACTTCGACCAAGCCCTAACCGGCTCGAATAGTCCAACCAGGTCAAGAGTTCGCCCCAAACTCACAAACTTCACAAAATTATTCAAAATCACAAACTTTGCAAACTTCACAAACTTTATTCGAAAGTCGCCCCGAGCCACAAGCTCAAGGGTTTTGGTTCCAAAAGGTTCATATACATATGCCAAGTACAATTATACATTCAAATTAGGGTTTAGGTCGAGTGCGATAAAGTACACCCTCGCCTAAGTGCCCTTTTCACATATCTCAAACACATAGCAAAGAAAACACACCAAACTGGCCTGAATACTTACTCAAAACGGAAATAGCAAAAGTACGAAGTCGGATCGAAATGATCAGCTAGTAGTGGACCCCACCAGATCCGCCCAGCTCACCACCGTCTGAAATAGGAGATTGTGTCACATAATATCGTAAACGGCTACTATCGTGCCTCAAACAAACAAAACGGCAAAAACGGCACGCGCGCACGTACATATGACGGACGGAAACGGAAACGGCCGTTAGCGGAAACGGCAGATTTGACACTCGTTTCTATTTTAATCATAAGTTGAGCTACGAATATCGGATTAAGGCGTATGAGATGCCATATCGAAGCTTACAGGATGAACAACAACTGTTATGAAGACATCCAGAACTAAAACTGGAGGCTTCAGTCCCAAATGAACCAAACACAATCACTTACGAAATCTGGCCAATGCACAAATGGTCAGTTTTGAGTGCAAACTGTTTTCTATGCTACACATGGGCAAAAGAGCTGCAAATTGGCAGTTAGCTAGTTCATTCCAGATGGAACAACTTTCATGAAGGTCAGCAATCCAAATTCGGAACGGAAGTTGGTCATCAGGACCAAAACATATCTGACCAGAAAATGGTCATTTTCACGGGCAGGCCTTATTTGCTCGGCTATATCTCAGGTTTTATAAATCCGATTCATGAAATTCTAAGGGCGTTAGAAAGCTCTGATATAGGGCTATAAGTTTGGTGTTTTGGTTGCAAGCCCAAACAGCTTGTAACCTAGTCAAACGTGAAGCCGAAGCTCCAGTCATAAACTGTCCGGATATAAAACAGTTCTGACATGCATTCTTATTTCGATCATAACTCGAGCTACGGGACTCGGATTTTGACGCACTTTATAGCGTTTCGAAGCTGTGACCAAGAACTACATTTCTTATGAAGGAATCAAAATCTAGATCGTACAGGATCAAAATGAAAACCCCCACGGTCAGAAGCTGAAATGCAAAACGTACCCAAACTAATGTCTAAAACAGGCCTGAGTGTTCTGTCTATCACTCATAATACCCTACTCCGTTTGACTTGAAACTTTACAGAAATATTCAGGACTTAAGGGGCTACAATGTTGAAGAAGGCAACTTTGTCCAGTTTTGAAGATAACAAGGTCAAAAATGCAAGACACTATACCAGAATCGCAAAACAGGTTCACAAACCGTATCCTAGTACAAACATCATAACTCAGCCTACACAAGTCCAAATCCAGAAATTCCAAAGCAATTCGAAAGCTTAGACATAGGGATACATTTCATCAGAAGACCTCAACATCCAAATCGAAAGCAATGCCAGTCAAAACAGACGAGTTCAAACGCAGTTCACACATTCTGATCAACCCAGAACAGCAACAGTAAAATCGACATATCTCACTCTACACTACTCCAAATGACCTGAAATTTTACAGACACCACAAACACATCAATACCTACAACTTTCATGTTTTAAGAAAAGGCCAATTCGGCCTCTATCTAGGACCAAAAATTTCGGACAGAATGAAGAACCAAGAACCCTAATTTTCCAGAATTTCTTCCAAAACAGAAATTGATTGCAATTATCAATCATTTACACCTACTAGAGTTATTAGCCATCAATTCCAACCATCATAGATAACCACAACATCATGATCACAATTAAACCAGAAAATTCATCAATAAATTGAAAACTTCATCAATTCATCCAAAAACAAGAAATAAACCACAAAAGTCATCACTTGAACTTTCACTAGGCATCAATTAAGCTTCATTAGATAAAGGAGAAGGTTCATTCACTACTCACCTAGTAAAACAAGAGAGAGAGAGTTGCTTGACACCTTAGCTTCTCCAAACACTTCACCAAACTACTAACTATCACCTAATGAAGAGATTTTATGGAGTAGAACCAAGTTTATGTGATTGTTTTGGAAGATTTGAGCTAGATGGAAGCTAGAAATGGGAAGAGTTTTCTTTCTTCTTTGCTCATGAGAGAGCCGGCCATGGAGGAGAAGAAAAGAGTGAATTTTTGTAATTTTTTTGTGAGATATTTAACTAAATGGTAAAAAAGTCAAAAAAGTCAATAATTGTCTAACAAGTCCAACCAATGAGATAGTGACACTTGTCACTCTATTTAAAGCATCTCTATCCTTTTATTCTCTCTCTCAACAATCACATCACAACCTCTACTTATCTCTTAACACCCGATAAATTTTACACAGTATCCGAAACTTAACCTTATTGGCCGAATTTTTTCGAACTTTTCGCACTAGTGGGTCCCACGTCCGATATACGTTCTTAATTTCTCAAAACCTAACCGATACTTGAAAACTCATCTAAAACCTATATTTACTCAGAAAAATTATCTGGGGAAATTTCCAATAAAGAAAAATGTAGAAAAGGCGGGCGATAAAAACCCGAAACCACCCCACCGATTAACGAATAACCCTCATATCAGCTTACGAACGGACTGGGGCCTCACAGGATGTACTTGTGACTCGAGCAAAGAATTGAGGTCGAATTGCACTTGAATTGTCTAGGGTATTCGAGTCTTCTTTCGTACAGGTATATAAACTGGAATTTGGCCAAAACTCGTACCCTTGGAAAAATAGAAATACGTTTTCCTCGTCTTTTCGACTCAAATGGGGATTCTAAAGTTTTAATCGTTTCCTTACCGAAACTAAAAGAGCGAGCATGAATTTTCGAGAGTTTAAGAACTCATATGACTACTACTTAAACAAGTTTCATTTACTTGATCTTCTTGAAGTGAAACTCCTATGTTTCGAATCCTAGTGGATTTTAAACTCTTAAATGATATTTTATCGCAGATTTGGACTCCAACCAAAGAGTTGGACCTGAACGTGATTTTGAAAAGCACTACATTTTGGTGAGTGCTTCCAAATACCTGGTTGAACCTGGGCAGGCAGTCCGCTAACCCCTTTGGTTCGCCTTAGGGGAAAGTGGGGCTGTTACAAGTGGTATCAGAGCCACTTCGCGTGGTCTCTGCGCGGAGTGAGACTGGGCCAAGTGGTGTTGTGGTCCTAATTTCATGAATATGTCTAAGTGCTCGTTTGAGCATAAGTTATGAACCGGGCATGTGATAAGTGTGCGAATCATTATCATGGGACTCGAGGAAGCTAGGTATGTATGTCGGGTAAGAATCTTTAATAAGGATGGTTTACTCTTGGGACCGGCCGGCTCGAGTTGTGAATTATCTTAGATGGGATTCTTGCGCCCGGATACGAAAGATATGAGGGACTAGGTTAGAAAGGATTTGGTGAACTAGAAAGGCCATTCCTCGGTGGATCGTTTATGTTTGTACTTGACTTAACTGGCTGTATATATGATAAGGAATTTCGAGGACGAAATTCTTTTAAGGGGGAGAGAGTGTGAGAACCCGTAAATCCCTAATAATTTTCTTAGGGTTTTTCCCATTTAAAGGCACATTTTTTTTTTGCATTTTCTGGCTTAGGAAAATTCTCCTGGTAAATTTTATGAGTAATTATAGTTTTTAGATGTTTTTTCTAGTATTGGAGAGTTTTTGAAAAATTAAGGATATATAAAGGACGTGGGACCCACTAGTGCGATAAGTTCGGAAAAAATTCAGCCAGTTAGGTTAATTTTCGGATACTGGTTGAGATTTATCGGGTGTTAAGAGATAAGTAGAGGATGTGAAGTGATTGATGTGAGAGGAAAAGAAAGGGATAGGAATGCACTTAATGAAGTGACAAGTGTCACTCTTCCATTGGTTGGACTTGTAGACAACTATTCATGGTTTTGACCTTTTTGACTAATTGGTTAAATATCTCCAAAAAAATCACTAAAATTCACTCTTTTCTTCTCCTCCATGGCCGGTTCTCTCTTGAGCAAAGAAGAAAGAAACTCTTCAACATTTTAGCTTCCATTTAGCTCAATCTTCCAAAACCAATCACATAAACTAGTTTCTACTCCATAAAATCCCTCCCTTTGGTGCTAGTAAGTGTTTTTGTGGAAGTGTTCAAGGAAGCTAAGGTGTTCTACAACTCCTTTTCTCTTGTTTACTAGGTAAGTGGTGCTTGAACTTCCTCCTACACCTAACGATGCTTAATTTGTGCCTAGTGGTGGCTAAAGTGTTGAAATTTGTTGTTTATTTCTTGTTTTTGGATGATTTGATGAAGTTTTCAATTTAATGGTGATTTTTCTGGTTTAATGTGATCATGATGTTGTGGCCTTATATGATGATTGGCAATGGCCTATAATGACTCTAGTAGGTGTGAATGATAGGTAATTGCAATCAATTTCTGTTTTGGAAGAAATCTGGAAAATTAGGGTTCTTTGGTTCTTCATTCTGTCCGAAATTTTAGGTCCTAGATAGAGGCCGAATTGGCCTTAGCTCAAAACATTGAAAGTTGTAGGGAATGACATTTTATAGGTTCCTACAAAATTTCAGGTCAATCGGAGTAGTTTAGAATGAGATAAGTCGAAATTACTATTGCTGTTCTGGTTTTACCCGAAATTGGGATTTGCGACTGTAATTGGTTGTTTTGGTCTGGAATGCTTCCGAATTGGTTGTTGAGGCCTTCTGATGGAATTTATCCCTGTTTCTTAGCTTTCAACTGGTTTTGGAATTTATGGATTTGGATTTGTAGAGCCTGAGTTATGATATTTCCGCTAGAATACGTTTTGGTGAATCTGTTTTACGTTTTGATGTAGTATCTTGCATTTTTGACCTGTTTGCACTCAAAACTGGGTTGAGTGACCTTCTGTGATGTTGTAGCCCTGTCTTTTAGCTTCGAAATGGTGGGTCTTACACCTTCATCCGATAATCATAGGGCATTTGGTACCATTACCGCAGAAAGAAGTCAAAAACTGTTTTTCAGGGCCGAAGCTAATTGCATTTCCGAATTTTCTGGTTTTCTCTAATGATTGTATATGCTTATGGAACCCTATTGGGGTCATATTTGGCATTGATTTATGATTAGTTATCGAGTCTCATTGTACTTGTTTACATGTTTTAAGGCTTACTCTTATTCCGGTCATTTCCTAGCTAACTTTTGTACTTGTACTACTTTGAGCCTAGTGAACGGCTTTTGGGAAATGAGATGAATTTTGTGTGAGATGTTGGGACTGATTTGAGGAAATAATGAAGCCATGATGGCTGGAAAATAGGTAAAAACAAGGGATATGCTGCCGAAATTTTACTTGAAGGCTAGTTGGATTTACTTGTGATTTGAGCAAAGGGCTTTTGGGTTGTTTGCGCCTAGGTCTCCATGTTACCTTTTCGTTTCCAAGAAAATCATGTTTTCCACCCTTGCATTAGTATTTATTTGGCAAGGCGTACGACGTGTAGTCGAGCCTCACTTGTGCATTCCGTTTACTCGATTTTGGATATGAAACCTTCAATTAGTTTACTTTGATTATTTTAGGGTTTCTTGGCGATTAAGGCCAATCTGAAGTGAAAACTTTTGAAGTTGAGCCGGTGAGTGTACCACTCCCCTCCATTGCTGTTTAACTTGATTTCTGCTCTGCAATCTGTTTATTTGTTTGAGACGAGGGTGTACTTTATCACACTCGCTCTCTTGTCTGTTCATATGCCAATTTACTATGCAAAATTTGAATCTGTTATCTGTGTCTGCATCTGATCGGATTTCTATGACCTATGAGCTCAGTCCTGTGGCTAAGTTATTCGAGTCGGGCCGGCAAGGGCCTGGACGATTAGATAACGAACCACGGTAGTCTGTTCGGGGATTTTGGGTATTGAGACCCTTGATTCCGGGTATACTCGAGTATTACCATTTTGTTCGTTTGAGGTGAGCGGGCCCGGTAAAGGGGTGTTTGGTGAAAGGAATTCGGTGTAAAGAGGGGTCTACGGACGTTTTGGTTCTATATACGTTGACGGAGAGTCAACCGGTTTGGATCAAGTACTGCGCTGGAAATTTGGCTCCTGAGAGCCACCCGTATCCTTCTGATTTGAATCATTGGTTCCTTTGCTTTACATCTGGCATGTGTATCTGATTTGTTAAATGTGAAATGCCATGATTTTTCTGCTATATGTTTGGTACCTCATTGAGCGCAAGCTCACCCCTTTCTGTTCCCTTTTGTTTTCCTTACAGGAAAATAAACCCTTTTGGTCTGGATTTGACAAATGGCCGCCAAATTGAGCTAGTTGAACATATCTTTTGTATAGATCATGTATTAAAATCCTAAATGTACTTTTGGGAACTGTTTTCCTTTTGATTTGGCAAACCAGACATGTATCCACTTTTGAATACTTTTGTATGCCACATTGGCTTGTAAATGCTAAGTTTCAAGATGAGAATGTTTGCTTGGTATTTGGTTGGGTTCTGACGGGTCAGTTACTGTTCATAGCCGACTTCGATTATATATATATATATATTTTTTTTTTTTTACCCGCGTTGGTAAGTTCCGGAACGTATTAGATTGACGTAAACAGATCCGTAGTCCTGGCGAGAGCTGGGCAGGCATTCCGCTAACCCCTTTGGTTCGCCTTAGGGGAAAGTGGGGCTGTTACAAGTGGTATCAGAGCCACTTCGCGTGGTCTCTGCGCGGAGTGAGACTAGGCCAAGTGGTGTTGTGGTCCTAATTTCATGAATATGTCTAAGTGCTCGTTTGAGCATAAGTTATGAACTGGGCATGTGATAAGTGTGCGAATCATTATCATGGGACTCGAGGAAGCTAGGTATGTATGTCGGGTAGGAATCTTTAATAAGGATGGTTTACTCTTGGGACCGGCCGGCTCGAGTTGTGAATTATCTTAGATGGGATTCTTGCGCCCGAATACGAAAGATATGAGGGACTAGGTTAGAAAGGATTTGGTGAACTAGAAAGGCCATTCCTCGGTGGATCGTTTATGTTTGTACTTGACTTAACTGGCTGTATATATGATAAGGAATTTCGAGGACGAAATTCTTTTAAGGGGGAGAGAGTGTGAGAACCCGTAAATCCCTAATAATTTTCTTAGGGTTTTTCCCATTTAAAGGCACATTTTTTTTTTGCATTTTCTGGCTTAGGAAAATTCTCCTGGTAAATTTTATGAGTAATTATAGTTTTTAGATGTTTTTTCTAGTATTGGAGAGTTTTTGAAAAATTAAGGATATATAAAGGACGTGGGACCCACTAGTGCGATAAGTTCGGAAAAAATTCAGCCAGTTAGGTTAATTTTCGGATACTGGTTGAGATTTATCGGGTGTTAAGAGATAAGTAGAGGATGTGAAGTGATTGATGTGAGAGGAAAAGAAAGGGATAGGAATGCACTTAATGAAGTGACAAGTGTCACTCTTCCATTGGTTGGACTTGTAGACAACTATTCATGGTTTTGACCTTTTTGACTAATTGGTTAAATATCTCCAAAAAAATCACTAAAATTCACTCTTTTCTTCTCCTCCATGGCCGGTTCTCTCTTGAGCAAAGAAGAAAGAAACTCTTCAACATTTTAGCTTCCATTTAGCTCAATCTTCCAAAACCAATCACATAAACTAGTTTCTACTCCATAAAATCCCTCCCTTTGGTGCTAGTAAGTGTTTTTGTGGAAGTGTTCAAGGAAGCTAAGGTGTTCTACAACTCCTTTTCTCTTGTTTACTAGGTAAGTGGTGCTTGAACTTCCTCCTACACCTAATGATGCTTAATTTGTGCCTAGTGGTGGCTAAAGTGTTGAAATTTGTTGTTTATTTCTTGTTTTTGGATGATTTGATGAAGTTTTCAATTTAATGGTGATTTTTCTGGTTTAATGTGATCATGATGTTGTGGCCTTATATGATGATTGGAAATGGCCTATAATGACTCTAGTAGGTGTGAATGATAGGTAATTGCAATCAATTTCTGTTTTGGAAGAAATCTGGAAAATTAGGGTTCTTTGGTTCTTCATTCTGTCCGAAATTTTAGGTCCTAGATAGAGGCCGAATTGGCCTTAGCTCAAAACATTGAAAGTTGTAGGGAATGACATTTTATAGGTTCCTACAAAATTTCAGGTCAATCGGAGTAGTTTAGAATGAGATAAGTCGAAATTACTATTGCTGTTCTGGTTTTACCCGAAATTGGGATTTGCGACTGTAATTGGTTGTTTTGGTCTGGAATGCTTCCGAATTGGTTGTTGAGGCCTTCTGATGGAATTTATCCCTGTTTCTTAGCTTTCAACTGGTTTTGGAATTTATGGATTTGGATTTGTAGAGCCTGAGTTATGATATTTCCGCTAGAATACGTTTTGGTGAATCTGTTTTACGTTTTGATGTAGTATCTTGCATTTTTGACCTGTTTGCACTCAAAACTGGGTTGAGTGACCTTCTGTGATGTTGTAGCCCTGTCTTTTAGCTTCGAAATGGTGGGTCTTACACCTTCATCCGATAATCATAGGGCATTTGGTACCATTACCGCAGAAAGAAGTCAAAAACTGTTTTTCAGGGCCGAAGCTAATTGCATTTCCGAATTTTCTGGTTTTCTCTAATGATTGTATATGCTTATGGAACCCTATTGGGGTCATATTTGGCATTGATTTATGATTAGTTATCGAGTCTCATTGTACTTGTTTACATGTTTTAAGGCTTACTCTTATTCCGGTCATTTCCTAGCTAACTTTTGTACTTGTACTACTTTGAGCCTAGTGAACGGCTTTTGGGAAATGAGATGAATTTTGTGTGAGATGTTGGGACTGATTTGAGGAAATAATGAAGCCATGATGGCTGGAAAATAGGTAAAAACAAGGGATATGCTGCCGAAATTTTACTTGAAGGCTAGTTGGATTTACTTGTGATTTGAGCAAGGGCTTTTGGGTTGTTTGCGCCTAGGTCTCCATGTTACCTTTTCGTTTCCAAGAAAATCATGTTTTCCACCCTTGCATTAGTATTTATTTGGCAAGGCGTACGACGTGTAGTCGAGCCTCACTTGTGCATTCCGTTTACTCGATTTTGGATATGAAACCTTCAATTAGTTTACTTTGATTATTTTAGGGTTTCTTGGCGATTAAGGCCAATCTGAAGTGAAAACTTTTGAAGTTGAGCCGGTGAGTGTACCACTCCCCTCCATTGCTGTTTAACTTGATTTCTGCTCTGCAATCTGTTTATTTGTTTGAGATGAGGGTGTACTTTATCACACTCGTTCTCTTGTCTGTTCATATGCCAATTTACTATGCAAAATTTGAATCTGTTATCTGTGTCTGCATCTGTTCGGATTTCTATGACCTACGAGCTCAGTCCTGTGGCTAAGTTATTCGAGTCAGGCCGGCAAGGGCCTGGACGATTAGATAACGAACCACGGTAGTCTGTTCGGAGATTTTGGGTATTGAGACCCTTGATTCCGGGTATACTCGAGTATTACCATTTTGTTCGTTTGAGGTGAGCGGGCCCGGTAAAGGGGTGTTTGGTGGACGGAATTCGGTGTAAAGAGGGGTCTACGGACGTTTTGGTTCTATATACGTTGACGGAGAGTCAACCGGTTTGGATCAAGTACTGCGCTGGAAATTTGGCTCCTGAGAGCCACCCGTATCCTTCTGATTTGAATCATTGGTTCCTTTGCTTTACATCTGGCATGTGTATCTGATTTGTTAAATGTGAAATGCCATGATTTTTCTGCTATATGTTTAGTACCTCATTGAGCGCAAGCTCACCCCTTTCTGTTCCCTTTTGTTTTCCTTACAGGAAAATAAACCCTTTTGGTCTGGATTTGACAAATGGCCGCCAAATTGAGCTAGTTGAACATATCTTTTGTATAGATCATGTATTAAAATCCTGAATGTACTTTTGGGAACTGTTTTCCTTTTGATTTGGCAAACCAGACATGTATCCACTTTTGAATACTTTTGTATGCCACTTTGGCTTGTAAATGCTAAGTTTCAAGATGAGAATGTTTGCTTGGTATTTGGTTGGGTTCTAACGGGTCGGTTACTGTTCATAGCCGACTTCGATTATATATATATATATATATATATTTTACCCGCGTTGGTAAGTTCCGGAACGTATTAGATTGACGTAAACAGATCCGTAGTCCTGGCGAGAGTTGGGCAGGCAGTCCGCTAACCCCTTTGGTTCGCCTTAGGGGAAAGTGGGGCTGTTACATATGTACTATAACCATCCGCTATAATACAACTTAAAATTTTCAAAAGAAAGCTATCTAGTACTATTCACGAGCACTCTTGGTTTTGAACCCTGTTAAAGAGAACAAAAACGTGGGATGAGCTACACAGCCCAGTGAGGCTCCAAAACACTCTAGCAGTTCTAATAAATCAAGTAATTGAGCATACCACATGTATGGTTCGAGGTTGCACGTTGGCTCATGAACATGAGACAATTATCATTATACAAGTACTTTGACCATATCACAGGTATGACACATTAACATGAGACAATTATCATGGTACGAGTAATTTGAGCATGTCACAGGGATGAGTCAATATTTACACGTTGGCACATTTGCATAAAATAGTTATCTCTATGCAAAATAAACACACATTGAAGGATACGGTGTTCCAGTGGAACCATGTCGGTCATCTGCACCTTATAACTTCCGGATCCCCTCGGTTTGTTTGGCCATCACCTTATCCCTCCAGTGGTAGTACTAGAGTATACTGAAACGGTGGCCCAGGGTTCCAACCTACCCGACCGAGCCCAATCCTGGCTCGAGTAGGTCAGTAACCAAGGGCAGGGCCCGAGTTCCACGTAGAGCCTACAACATGCACAAGTAATCAAATAGCTTGGCGAATGGTAAAAATTTATTCTTTTGGTAGGTCGAATGAGATAAAATACACACTCGTCTTAAAATGGTGGACAATTTCAGATGAGAAATTGATGTGTGCACGAGTCTCGGCCCACGCAACGACCCAGTCCGAGTTCCATTGGGCCCAGTCACACGTGCACGGGCCAAGCTCTTCAAAGACTCACTCCAAGCCCTGGTTCGAGTCGTCCAAGACCAACATGGAGTTCACAAAGATATTGAGGGCTTAGAGAGAGACAATCAAGCCATTTACACCATGATCCAAGCCCACGAAGACTCAAGCGGGCCTTCAAAAGGATCGGCCCTATAGGGCCTTAGCCTTAGTACTTGTTAGATTGGAGTAACTTGTCTTCATAGCTCATTGGGCCGGCCCATCTTGAACACCAAGATGGCCGAACTCTTGCCATTGTTGCCTTAGGGTTTTTTAGTCACTTTAGCCTATAAATAGGCTTGCTTTGTAAGGTTTTAGGTAGACGTTTTATCAATAAAGTTTTGCATATTTTCGATTCTTCTTGAGAGAGAGATTCGACCCCTTTACTTGCTTTGGCAAGGGTTTTGAGCAGTCTTGCGTCCTGTCCTAGATTGTTCTACCGACCTATTCCCCTGGAGTATTCACCTTCATCGGAGTGTCGTCTACCGTCTTGAATCAAATCGTGTCGTCCGTTTGGTTCTAGATCCCGCAATTCCAAGCGTTGGACGTCCTCGCCAGATCCTTGGGCAAACGTGCTACGTGTCTCGAAACGTGTTGATCGAGGAACGTATCAGTTGGCTTCAGAGCTTTGGTAGAGGTATCTTTCGTTATATCCATATTTTTCGTAGTTGTGTCATAGAATTCTTAGTACTTTCCGCTGCCTTGTTTTACCAAAAAGAAAAAATATTCTGTTCGTGTGTTTCTTGTGTTGCAAATCTGTCCGCTGTTTAGTACGCCTTTGTTAGTCACAAATTCTGTTTGCTTCGCTTGTCAAAAAAAAAAAAAGAAAAGATTTATGTCCGTAGTTTTTGTCTTTTGGTCGCGTCAATTTCTGGTTAGTTGTGTGTTATTGTTGCTAGTTCTAATCTGCCCAGATTTTGTACTCGTGTTGCATCCATTCTGCCCAGCTTTGGGTCATAGCCGAATCTGCAAAAAAAAAAAGAAAAAAAAAAAGAAGGCGGCTAGGGTTTCCCAATTTTGCGTTAAGGGTTTGTCTTTGTTGTCAAATCTGTCCAAGCTTTGTTAGGGTCATCCAAGTTGTTTTAATTAGTTTTCTAAACTGACTTGTGGATCAAACTTGTTGGAGTTGTGAATCTTGAAGGAAATCTACAAGAGTTTTAGGTTTCTTGAGTGTCTTGAAGTTCTTGGAAGTTCTTGATAAAATCTTGGAGTTTTGGGGCTGTTGGTTGTAGTAAATTAGGGCTTGACCAGAATCTGGTTTTTTTTGAACCCTTTCGGCCAGGTGTAGTTCTATTGCCAAGTTAAAAAAAAAAAAAAAAAGAACCGAATAGAAAAGAAAGAAGAGCAATCGGGTGGCACAACAAGAAGCAAGGGGAAGTCGAATTTTATTGCCAAGATAAGTTTTGCTTACATCGTGCTTGTACCCAAACAGAAAATTCGAACAAAAGAAAAAAGAAAAAGAAACAAACTCAAAATTTTTGGCCAACCTCTTCTTGAGGTTCTTGATCTTGAGTCTTGGAAACTTGAACCACCCTTCGAACAACTTGATCACCTTGAGCCTTGAACACTTGCACTTCCTTTCGTATAAAAAGTTTCTTGTAAGATCTTGCATCCATACGTGGCTTTCTTGGTTGAGGAGTGAATTTCTTGGGAGGTTCTTGAGTAACATCACTCGCATGCCCTTGGGAGTCCATTGGAGCCGAATTTCTGGAGTAACAAGAACCAAACCTGTCTTGTAGGAGAGAGGGCCGAATTTCTTGTTCGTGGAGTAGAGAGGGAGTCGAATTGCTTGGGTAAGTGTGCGGCTGTGAGGGGAGGATTTATAGGAAGCAATAGCCGACTTTGGGAGGGGTTCAAGAAGGAAGAAATCTGGAAATTTCAGTGGTCCAATTCTGGTTTGTGTTGTGCACATAGTGGGCGGCTGCTTAAGAGGGTTTATAGGGGTTCTTGTAGCCAACTTTGGGAAGGGAATAAGAGGGAGGAATTCTGGAAATTTTCGGTTGAAGGGGGGAAGAAACCAAGCTGTTTTGTGTGACGCCCCGAAAAGTATGAGTGTGAGAACCCGAAAATTTTCTAATTTTCAAGGGTTTTTTTTATTTAATCGCCCGCCTGTTCTACATTTTCTTTATTAGAAAATGTTCCCCAGATAAAGTTTATGAGCAAATATAGTTTGAAAATGATTTTTCTAGTATCGGTTAGTTTTTGAGAAATTAAGAGCGTATTGTGAACGTGGGACCCGCAAGTGCGGTAAATGCATTATATTTTTGACAACTTGTTGGAATTTTGTATTAAGTGATATTATTTAACAAAGTGTTAAGATATTTGTATTGGAGAGACAAAAAGATAAGTTTTAAACCTAAAGGTGACAAGTGTCACCATCTAATTTAATCTTGGACTTTGACCATTTGACTTTACCTTTACCTTTACCAAATAAATACAAAAAAATTGATCAAAATAAGCTTCATTTTGCAAGCTTCTTGGCCGAATGTTCTTGCTCAAGAAAGAAAGAAAAGCTCTCAATTTTTTCCTTCTATTTCTTGCTCAATCTTCAAATCCAACCAATAAAACTCCAAATCATTCCATAAAATCTCTTTGCTAAGTGGTCTTGAGATGTTTTGTGGAGTTGTTTGGAAAGCTAAGGTGTTTTGTTGCTCTATCTCTTGTATGGCTAAGGTGAGTTGTGAAGAACCACTCTCCTCCCTTAATTGATGTTCAATTCATGATTTTATGGATTATTTCTTGATTTGTGGTTGAAGTGATGAAGTTTTATTATTTTTGGGGATTTTCTGTTTTAATATAAGCATGATTGTGTGGCTATCTATGATGATTGGAAATGGTATATAATGACTCTAGGAGGTGGAAAAAGTGATTAATTGCAACCAATTTCTGGTTTGGAAGAAATTTCAGAAAACTAGGGTTTTTGAAGGAGCATTCTGTCCGAATTTTTAGGTCCTAGTTAGAGGCCGAATTGGCCTTGGCTTAAAACATGAAAGTTTTATGGAATGACATTTTAGAGGTGCCTACAAAATTTCAGGTCAATCGGAGTAGTGTAGAATGAGAAAAGTCAAAATTACTATTGCTGTTCTGGTTTTACCCGAATGTAAGAATTGCGCCTGTAATTGGTTTTTTTGGCTGGAATTGCTTCCGAATTGGTTATTGAGGCCTTCTGATGAAATTTATCCCTGTTTCTTAGATTTCATCTGGTTTTGAAATTTCTGGATTTGGACTTGGATAGCCTGTTTTATGATGTTTCCGCTAGAATGCGTTATGTGAATCTGTTTTTGTGATTCTGGTATAGTATCTTGCATTTTTGACCTGGTTACACTCGAAACTGGGTTGAGTGACCTTCTGAAATGTTGTATCCCTGTCTTTTAGCTTCGAAACGGTGGGTCTTGCACCTTCATCCGATAATCGTAGTGCCTTTGGTTCCATTACCGCAAAATGACGTCAAAACCTGTTTTTCTGGTTTTGAGCTTAACTTTCATTTCCGGACTTTTCCCTAGCTTGACTTGTACTAGTACTACTTGGAGCTTGCTGAATGGCTATTGGATGAACTTGTTGTTGTGTGTGTACCTTTGGGATGGAATGAGGAAATAATGAAGCCATGATGGCTGGAAAAGTTAGCAAATTCAGGGGAAGTGCTGTCCGAACTTTGAAGGGATTTGTTTGCATTGAGTTTGTGATCTAAAACTTGGATTTGAGTAAGGCAATGTTATATGATGGATGATTTCTGAGCCATGGAGGTGAGTGACCTCAAACTATTTCTAAAGTTATTTATGAACCGTTTCCTGCATTATTTACTTTTGAACTGTTTCCAAAGTTACTTTTGAACTGTTTTCTTGCATATCATGCGTGCTTACATGTGAGTGTTCCTTGTTTGCTATATTTCCTTGACTTATTGGCTTGTTATTATTGATTGATAATGTGTTAAGTGCTTTCAATGATTGTTAAAACAAGTTTTCTAGGCGAGTGTGTACTTTATCGCACTCGACCTAAATAAATATGAAACTTTCAATGATTAATGATTAAATGCTAGTTGCGCATGAATGTAAGCCGTTTGGCTGAACTGGCCACTGCCCTTCGTTACCGATCGACTCGAGCCAGAAGCGGACTCGGTCGGGCGATATGGTGACCCTGGGTGAATTTGGTATACTCGAGTATTACCTTGTAGTCCGGCTACGTCCGGATGGGTGGAGTCCGGCTACGTCCGGATGGGTGGAGACCGGCCAACGTCCGGAAAAAAAAAAAGATGAACGAGGGATTATTTATAAAAAATGAACGTATCCTTTTCATGAATGTTACTATCGCTTTCCATTGTACATGTTTCTTGAATTATTGATACTCCATATTTAATGTTTTGTAAATGCTGTAATCGTTTCTGGACTTATCATGTGATTTATGACATCATTGAAAAGAAATATTGTTAAACCGATTGGATTACTGATTTTCTGGTTACTCGCTGAGCTTCTAGCTCACCCCAAAAATATTTTATTCCCCTCCACAGGGCTCAAGGCGAAGGCAGGACTTGTTGTGCTTATTCACGTGAATGGATGGCCTTTATGTTGTACAATTTGGATTTGGAATCATTTTATGTATAGTTTGGGGAATTATTTCCGCTTGGGGAATTAGTTTCCGCTGCATTTGTGACATGTAATTATTGGAGACTGTGATGTATTTTTGAGATTTATATTGTAATTCATTTGAGGATTGTAGTGAACGACTGAGTCCCGGCGAGAGCCGGGCAGGCGGCCCGCCGAACCCTCTGGTTCGCCTTAGGGGGAGGTGGGGCTGTCACATTTTGAGAAGAATTAGGAAGTTGCTTAAGCAAGGTCTTCAAAGGAAGTTTCCAACTCCAACTTGTTTTCCAACTTAGTTTAGGAGACTATGTACAACACTTGGATAACACTTGGACACCTTCCTACCTTTTCTCCTCCATTTTAGGATATTCTCCTACATTCTCTCATCCACCTTTAGGAAACTACTCCTACATCTTAGGAATTCTTAGAGTTTCCTTTCTTGGCAATAATTTCCAAATCTGTCCACCACCTTTAAGCCTTCCAAAACCGTCTTTTCCTTCACCAAAAATTTCATCCACTTGCATCCTTCACTCTTGTTTACTCTTGTGGGAAAAGTTGGAGACGATTGTTGGACTTGAGCAACATTACTCAACTACCTAAACCAACAGGTAAGGTATTTGGTAAGTTTTATAGAGTGACTTGAGCACTATACACGAGCACGAGCGATACACGCAGGGAGTGAAGTGAGGAATTATATTTGCACTTTCTTTGCTTGTTACTAACCTTTGCAGGGGGCATCAAGAGAGACATGGAGCAAGATCAACAACCGCCTTCCAAAGACTATTCTCTGTTATTCACCGCCATGAGGCATGAGCTCAAACGCATTAGTGAGCAACAAATGGAGGAGTTACACACCCGGTTCGACGAACTCGCCAAGAGTCTCGGTCCACGCTCTCGTTCTGGATCACGCAACCGGAGTAGCCGTGGCCTCAAAGGAACACCCAGTGAGGACTACTCCGCCAGTGAAGACGACGAGCAACCCGAGAAGCCACGACGGGACACGCCTAAGAACGAACTCAAGGGTCTTAAAATTCAAGTCCCCGCATTCAAAAGCAAAAGTGACCCTGAAGCTTACCTGGGGTGGGAAGGCCGTATCGAGATGGTCTTTGACTGCTACGACTACAGCGAGGAACAAAAGGTTAAAGTTGCCACCGTGGAGTTCACCGACTACGCACTAGTCTGGTGGGACCAAGTAAGGACACATAGGAGGAGGATGGGCGAACCACGTGTCCGGACTTGGCGAGAACTCAAGGCACTAATGCGCAAGCGATTTGTTCCTAGCTACTACAATCGCGATCTCCACTCTAAACTTCAAACTCTCACTCAAGGCAACATGAGTGTGGAAGACTACTACAAAGAGATCGAGATGGCCATGATGACGGCCAACATTCAAGAGGACAATGAAGCCACGATGGCTAGGTTTCTTAGAGGTCTCAATCCTGACCTTGAAGAAACCTCGGAGCTCCAACATTACTTGGACATGCACGACCTTCTAGAACTCGCTATCAAGGCCTAGCGGGGGAAGAAACTAAGACGAGGAGCACGTCCTTTCCAATCTTCTAACACCACTTCATGGAGGGGCAACCAACCACGAAGGGCGACCCACGAAGTTGGAAGTGCGGCGATACCAACCTCTTCTAACCGAATCCCAGGTAACACCTCTAACCGCAATTCCTATTCTACCCCTAACAAGGCTTCCGAAGCATCCAGGTCCGCTTCAAAGGCACCGCATGAGACTCCTAAGGCTAGGAGTAGGGACATCAAGTGCTTCAAGTGCCAAGGGTTTGGCCATATTCAATCTCAGTGCCCAAACCAACGGGTCATGCTCATCACTCACAACGGCGACATCGTGTCTGATGATGACGAATGTGAGGTGATGCCCGAACTGGTCGAAGACGACTGCCTAGGAGAAGAGACAGCTGGGGAAGCTTGCTCGCCTACACGAGGAGAAGTAGGATGTTTGGTGGCACGGCGAGTGCTAACCGCCCGCTATACTCAAAGTACTAAGTTTTATTTTTTTTTTAATTGCACGTTTTTCCACATTTTATTGATTTGAAAAATTGTGAAAATAATTTTTATGAGTAAATAGAGTTTTTAGGTGATTTTTCTAGTATCGGATAGTTTTTGAAAAATTTAGAACGTATAACGGACGTGGGACCCGCTAATGCGAAAAGTTCGGAAAAATTCGGCCAGTTAGTTTAAGTTTTGGATACTGGGTTTAATTTACTGAGTGTTATGAGATATTTAGAGGTACCAAGTGCATAGGTGTGAGAAAGACAAAAAACAAGTTAGGCATGAATTAATGAGAGGGACATGTGTCACCATATGATTAAGTCTTGTTTTGACTTACTATTCAACCTTTTACCAATTACTAAATAAAACCAAAAATTGACCAAATATCTTCCATTTTTCTTCAAGCTTGGCCGAATTTCTCTCTAGGAAAGGAAGAAAGAAAGCGTCTTCAACTTCTTGATTCTCTCTTGCTCAAATCCAAGAATTCAACCATCTAAACTTGTTTTTGTTCCATAGAAACACTTAAGGGAGTGATAGTGAGTTGTTTTGTGGAGTTATTTGGAAAGCTAAGAGGACCAATAACTCTCTCTCTCTTGTTTCTAAGGTAAGTTGTGAAGAACAACTTTCCTTCCTTGATTGATGCTTAAATCATGCTTAGTGGTAGTATGAGATGCCATTTTATGGATTATATTTTGAGTTGTGGTTGAATTGATGAACTTTTATATTTTTTGGGGATTTTTCTGTTTTAATATAAGCATGATTGTGTGGCTATGTATGATGTTTGGAAATGATATAGAATGAAGCTGGAAGGTGTATTTGGTGGTTAATTGCAACCAATTTCTGTTTTGGAAGAAATCTTGGAAAGTTAGGGTTTGATGTTCTTCATTCTGTCCGAATTTGTAGCTCCTATTTAGAGGCCGAATTGGCCTTAACTTAAAACATGAAAGTTGTAGGGAATGACATTTTGGAGGCGCCTACAAAATTTCAGGTCAATAAGAGTAGTGTAGAATGAGAAAAGTCAAAATTACTATTGCTGTTCTGGTTTTACCCGAAATTGAGAACTGCGCCTGTAATTGGTTGTTTTGCCGGGAATTGCTTCCGAATTGGTTGTTTAGGCCTTCTGATGAAATTTAGCCCTGTTTCTTAGATTTTATCTGGTTTTGGAATTTCTGGATTTTGACTTGTAGAGCCTGAGTTATGATGTTCCCGCTAGAATGCGTTTTGGTGAATCTGTTTTACTTTGTTGATGTAGTATCTTGCATTTTTGACCTGTTTTCACTCAAAACTGGGTTGAGTGACCTTCTGTGATGTTGTAACCATGTCTTTTAGCTTCGAGATGGTGGGTCTTACACCCTCATCCGATAAGCGTAGTGAAATTGGTGCCATTACCGCAAAATGAGGACAAAAACTGTTTTTTCAGGGCCAAAGCTAGTTACATTTTCGAAATTTCTGGTTTCCTTTAATGTTTTTATATGCTTATGGAACCCTATTGGGGTCGTATTTGGCATTGGTTTATGAATTGTAAGCGAGTCTTATTGTGTTTATTTGAATAGTGTTAGGGCTTGACTTTTATTTCCGGTCATTGTCCTAGCTAACTTTTATAATTGGATAACTTTGAGCCTATTGAATGGCTGTGGTGTGACGGCCCCACCTCCCCCTAGGGCGTACCCCAGGGTTCGGCGGACCGCCTGCCCAGCTCTCGCCAGGACTCAGTCACTCGTATCACGTGCGTACATCCATAGACAATAAGTAACCCATCCACTTCAACTTAATATATACATAGATGCTCAAGTAAAAGATAAGAAACTTCTACACACCAGAAGTCTTCAAAGTTTTTACCATTCAAGTACAAACATCGAATATACAAGGGTTCTCATTCCTCATACCACCAGCCCGTGCCAAGCACTAGGGCGAGAACCATTACAAGGCCAAAGAACTAGATCAACTAGACTATACAGAACGCTCGTCCTTGCTCGCCTTTCCCTGCTAAGGAAAACAATTGACGTGGTATGAGCTAAAAAGCCCAGTGAGGTTCTATATACATAAACAAGTAATTAAACAAGGAACATTAGTCATGTAATAACAATTAATCCAGAAAACCTTATGTATAGTTCATGAGTGGTTGGGACTTATTACAGGTATGGAGCATATCACAGGTATAACACATGATTTCATGTTGGCATTTTAGCATGGAACAATTATCGTGATACACGGTAACCATATACTGAAGGATACGGTGTTCCGGTGGAACTTTGTCGGTCCTCTGCACCTTATAACTTCCGAATCCCCACGGTTGACTGGCCATCACCTTATCCCTCCAGTGGTAATACTCGAGTATACCGACGGTTGTCCAGGGTTCCAACCTACCCGACCGAGCCCAGTCCTGGCTCGAGTAGGTCGGTAACCGAGGCGGGGCCCAAGTTCAGCTTAGAGCTTACAACATGCACAACTAACCAAGTAAATCGGTAAACGGTAAATGGTAAAATTCATCAATTGAATAGGTCGAATGAGGTAAAGTACACACTCGCCTAACAATGATGGACAACTTCATATAGCATGTGATTCATGATAATTAAGTAATCAAGTGGACACTTAGCACGTAAGCAATACAAATTGATTTCATGGGAGCATGTAATTCACGGATATCACGTAATCACATAAATTGGAAATCGAGTAAACAGATAGTCAAGTAATCAGGTAGTCACAGAAAACAATGGGTATATAGAACACTCACCTATTTACGCACAACAACGTGCAAAATATCCTTCCGGATATTATCTTTAGTCACCGAGAAAACCTAAGATTAAATGAAAAGAATATTACCACTCATTTGTCACAACCAATTAGGTGCAATCAAAGAGACTCGTCGCATGATGAGTAAAACGTATAAAAAGACTTTAAAGTAGAACGTGGACATTTGGACTCGTGGATAAAAATAACTAGGGTTTCATAGACCACACATAAAACCAACTCAAAAGGGTTATAAAATTTTCTAATGGAAACACTTGAACTAAAGACAAATCAAAATCCAACTAGATAGACTAGGAAATACCGTTTTCGGAATCGTTTATGTGGTTGAAACTTATCTTATATTCAAGTAGATATTATAGACTAATTGTCTTAATGAAATTCATGAAAAAGAGAGGACAAAATACTCAAGAAAATCCTAAACTACTCCTCTTTATTTGGTAAGAGTAAGTAAACATTTGGAGTTTCCAATTGAAGAAGGATCATGTTTTTAAGATGGAAAAACGGTCATAGTATTTTACAAGTTCAAATAAACCTTAGCTTTCGGGCGAAAATTTGGGCAGCATGCCCTTTGTGTTTACCTAATTTTCCAGCCATTTATGGCTTCATGATTTTTCTCAGCCAATCCCAAAGTCATGTACAGCACAAACTCATCATAATAGCCATTTCATAGGCTCAAGACAATATAAGAACAAAATCAAAGGAATAACAAGTGCGGAAATGCAATTGACAAAAGACAGCTTTGACGGGTTCATGCATAACGGTCACAACCGGAGTTACACTTATCGGATTGGGATGAAACTTAAGCCGTTTCGAAGCTAAGACACAGGACTACAATGTTGAAGAAGGCCACTCAGTCCAGTTTGCCCTGTATCTAGGTCAAATTTATCAAAATGATCCCAGATTTTCTAGTTCGAGGTTTACTGTGGTAGTCTTGATTCATCCACTCTAATCTCCGCACACATAACTCCAAATCCAATAATTCCAAAGCCATATGAAAGCTAAGACAAATGTATACAATTCTCATGAAGATGACTTAGTCAGATTTACAGTGCAATCTAGTCAAATGCCCACTTTACAGATCCAAAATCCAACTAGTTGGTCAATTAACCGCACTGCATTCAAATGACCATATCCCAGTCTACCGAGGTCCGTTTAAGACGTTCTTGGCGGCGTTGAAAAGCTAATACAGGGTAATAAAACTTTCATGTTTTGAAAATTGGCTAAATCTGAACGGATTATAGTAAACAAACACAACCAAAGAGACTAAACTGTCCACGCGGAATTCTGGAAAGTAACCTAGATCAGCGAGGGTATTTTCGTCTTTTCACAAGCTACGTTGCTCCGATTGAGCTGAAATTTTATAGGCATATATAAAATACCATTCTATACAACTTTCATGTTTTGTGCCAAGCCAAATTCGGCCTATAACATGGAGCAATAAAATCAGGCAGAAAAGGGGGAAAATTTTCCAGAAATCTGGAATTTTGATTTCTTGCTCCCATCATCACTATAACCACTTATCTAAGCTTAGATACAACATAGATCATCCATATAGCAAGTATAAGCAGCACATACCTCAAAAGAAACAAGGCTTGCAAGAGTACCACTTCACTTCCTCTTGAAAATTTTAGCTTCCCTAGCTTCCCAAGATCACAATTCACACTTTAATCGGTTTAGAATTTGTTTCTTGCACTTGGATGGTGCAAATCAAGAAGGAATTTTGGTTTTCTCTTGCTCTCCCTTTCCTCTCTCCTTGCTCGGCTATGCAGCAGAAAAATTGGGGAAGAATGAAGCTCACTTGGTCTTATAAGAAGACAAGAAAATTAGAACAAATTCTGTCCACAAGTTTAGCCAACACTTGGCTTGATTTCCACCACACAATTTTCTCTCTCCTTCCTTGCATTTTAGCCACAAATTTCGGCCAAGCTGTCATCATGAGAGAGGAGATATTTTACTCCATTAGTAATAAACTTGTGTGACAAGTAAGTGGCGGTCAAGTGGTCGGTTCAAACGGTAGTGCACGGTACACGTCGGTGTGACGCGTTTTCTCTTAAATCGCACGTACTAGGGTTTTTGCTTCCTATTCACTAACTTTTTATCATTGCTTCTAATCACATATTATTTCTCACTTAAAAGTCACTCTTAAGCACCAAATTTGATCCTTACTCGGTACCGGATAATTATACTTCGGTTACACGAAAAATCCGATTTCACCTTGAATTGAAAACGAATAGGAGAACCCTAATTTCCTATGGTCATTGGCACTTTTCTAGGGTGATTGAACCATGGATAACATGAAATAATAATTTCCAAATAATTTTCAAATAAAAGGGAATTTTTTTGAGGAAAAATGTAGAAAATTTGCGGGTCCTCACATGTGGTGATGAATGTATGTTGAGTATGCCTTTGGGGTTGGAATGAGGAAATAATGAAGCCATGATGGCTGGAAAAGTAAGAAATTTAGGGGAAGTGCTGTCCAATTTTTCTAGGCCAATTGGTTCCTTTAAGTTTGAATTGGCTTGTGATAGAAATGAAGGGCTTTTGGGTTGTTGAACCTAGGTCTTCATGTCACCTTTTTATTCCCAAAAATCATGTTTTGTACCCTTGCATTAGTAATTATTTGGCGAGGCATACGACTAGTAGTCGAGCCTCACATGTGTATTTTGTTTACTCGAATCTGGATGTGAAACCTTCAATTGGTTTACTTTGATTATTTTAGGGTTTCTTGGCGATTAAAGCCAATCCGAAGTGAAAACTTTTGAGGTATCTGTACTTGAACCGGTGAGTGTACCATTCCCCTCCATTGCTGTTTAACTTGATTTCTGCTCTGCAATCTGTTTAATTTGTTTGAGACGAGGGTGTACTTTATCGCACTCGTTCTCTTGTCTGTTCATATGCCAATTTTGGTTTCAATCTGAATCTGTATCTGTATCTGATATCTGTATCTGTATCTGTATCTGTATCTGTGACCTATGAGCTCAAATCCTGTGGCTAAGTTATTCGAGTCGGGCCGGCAAGGGCCTGGACGATTAGATAACGAACCACGGTAGTCTGTTTTGGGATCTTTGGGTATTGAGACCCTTGATTCCGGTATACTCGAGTATTACCATTTCTGTTTCTGTTAAGGTGAGCGGGCCCGGTAAAGGGGTGTTTGGTGGACGGAATTTGGTGTAAAGTGGGGTCTACAGACGTGTTGGTTCTATATACGTTGACGGAGAGTCAACCGGCTTGGATCAAGTACTGCGCTGGAAAGCTGGCCCCTGAGAGCCACCTGTATCCTTCCTATTTGAGTTCTTGTGTTTACCTGTCTTACTTTATAGCGAGCATGTGTATCTGGTTTGTATAACGTGAACTACCTGATTTTTCTGCTACATGTTTGGTACCTCATTGGGCGTAAGCTCACCCCCTCCTCGTTATCTTTGTTTTCCTTACAGGAACCTCTTTTGGAAATCATGATTTTGAGAAGCGAGTTGAGCTAGTTAGAAAATCTTTTGTTCTTTTGTATAGCTCCTCGAGAATGAGCAAACCCTAAATGTATTTCGTTTCACTGGTTCCATTTGAATTGTAACCCTAGTGACATGTATATATGAAAGCGTTTTCTCCATGTTTAAGCTTGGCGGTCTTCAATCGCTCATTTCTTTTGGGTTCTCTCGCGTAATATCGGATTTGTGTGATTCGACTCCGTAGTCCTGGCGAGAGCTGGGCAGGTGGTCCGCTGAACCCTTTGGTTCGCCTTAGGGTGAGGTGGGGCTGTCAGAGGTTGGTATCAGAGCCATATGCCGACAGTTGGGACTTTAAGTCCTTCGTCTGGAAAAGCCCCGAGCCTCTCGTTCGTGAAGAGTCACGAAGCGAAACTCTCCGTAGGGGATGCCCGCGTGCGGGTGGCAAGCTGATAGGTACCCCGTGATGTGACCCTGAGAACTGTCACAGGTGGTATCAGAGCCTGCTTCGCGTGGTCTCTGCGCGGAGTGAGCCTGGACTAAGTAGTGGATAGGAATGAGGGATTAAGTGCTCGTTCGAGCCTAAGCTCTGAATTGTGAACGTTATAGGCTTTAATTTTTCTTGTGGTATTTGAGGACCATAGATAGGTATGTCGGGTTGGAATGTCGATTGTAGATGGTTTACTCTTGGGACTGGCCAGCTCGAGATGTGAACTATCTTATTTCGGATTCTTGTGCCCGAATACTCCAGAATTGAGGCGATGCAAGCTACTGGGTACTTGAGACCTGTATTTTGGGAACATGAACATGTTTTATTTGGCTAGAATGAGACAAGAGGTCAAGGGACAACTAGATTGGTTGATAAGTGACGTGAGAGACCGGACGGGGTTATTTGACTGCGACCGGGATGATATCGCCTTTACTTTTGATTTGTTCTTATACCGTTATGACATGACATTGGTTTGAGTATTCGTGCATATGATTATTTGTCTAAGATGACATGTATTTTGAAGGTAAAATTTCGAGGACGAAATTTCCTTAAGAGGGAGAGAGTGTGAGAGCCCGTAATTTTTGTTTTTAAAGTACTAAGTTTTATTTTTCTTTTAATTGCACGTTTTTCCACATTTTATTGATTTGAAAAATTGTGAAAATAATTTTTATGAGTAAATAGAGTTTTTAGGTGATTTTTCTAGTATCGGATAGTTTTTGAAAAATTTAGAACGTATAACGGACGTGGGACCCGCTAATGCGAAAAGTTTGGAAAAATTCGGCCTAGAGCTCATTGAGTCTTGCCTTCTTATCCCCAACCTTTTGTCTTGCCTTCTTATCCCTTAATTGAGCTCATTCTTTCTCATTTTTTTTCCTTGTCGGCCTAGAGCAAGAGGAGCAATAGAGTGAAGAGAGTTTTCCATCTTCAACCTTGAATCCAACCTTTTTATTGCCAACAAGAAAAACTAGACCGATCAATCACTAGTTGGAAGCTTAGGAAGCCTAAGGAACCAAGAATATCAAGGAGAGGTGAAGGATCAACCTAGCAAGGTCTTGCCTTGAGGTATAATGGCTGATCAGCCATTTCTTTTCCATTAATCATGATTAAGTTGGGTATTAATATTAGTATAGTGCTTGTGATGCTTGTTTCAAAGAGTTTTGATGATTGGATGGATGACCTTTGAGTTAGGGTTTCTTGTGGGTTGGTGTTGTATGATGCATATATGTGGTATATGATCTTGTAAAGGTAGTAGTAGTGGTAGTTTCAAGGTGAAAATATGAATTATAGCTTGAAATAACAAAAATTCCAGATTTCTGGAAACCTTAGCTTCAGTTCTGTCCGGTTCTATTTCATCATGCTAGAGGCCGAACTAGGCTTAGCACAAAACATAACAGTTGTATAGAATGACATTTTATGGTTGGTTACAAAATTTGAGCTTAATTGGAGCAACGTAGCCTGAGAAAAGACCAAAATACCCTCACTGCCCTAGGATGCATCCAGTGATCCGTTTTAGACAGTTCATCCAATTGACCGTGTCTATTCACTATGATCCGTGCTGATTTAGCCATTTGCCAAAACATGAAAGGTCTTGTACTATGTCTTATCTTTCCAACACCTCCAAGAACATCTTAAATGGACTTTGGTAGCTTGAGATATGGCCATTTGAAGGCAGTACAGTTAATTAGCCAATTAGTTGGAATTTGGTTCTGTGAATTGGGAATTTGACTGGGTTACACTGGAAATTAGACTAGGTGGTCTTCACCAAAGTTGTAGCTCTCTTCCTTAGCTACGAAATGGTATAATATTCACCTCAATCCGATACTCGTAGCCTCGGTTGTGTCCGTTACGTAAAAACACGTCAAATCTGTCTTTTGTTAAACTTCATTTCCGTACATGTCGTTAGCTTGATTTTGTACCTGTATGACCTTGAGCCTATTGAACGGCTATTGAAATGAGATTATTTTTTATATAACTTTGAGTTTGTTTGAGGAAAATATTGAAGCCATAAATGGCTGGAAAATGGATAAACACAAGGGGCATGCCGCCAAATTTTCACGAGAAAGATAAACGAGCCTTTGGAGTTCTAGTTCTGTATTTTGCAAATTTAATTTGGATGCACTGAAAAATGGGTCGAGGTATCTTCATGGAAGTTATAACCTTTTGTCTAAGGTTCGAGACACCATCTAGCACATTTTGATCCGATAACCACAGCTCCAATTATGGGCAAAATCGTGTAACCCGTTTGGTACCATTTTCATTTCTCAACCGTTTTTGCCGTTTTGGACCGTTTAGGTCTACTTTTGGTATTTTGTTACCATTCCGGCCGTTTCGGCCAATTTCGACATTCTTTTGGCCTTAACGTCATTTTTGACCGTTTTTTATTATTTTTGATCGTTTTCGACCGTATTCGATCGTTTAAGTTATAAACTGCTATTGTGTGGCCGTTTCACTTATGTGTGTATATAATCTGTCAATATAGATTGTGAGGCTTTTGACGGTGACGGTCAAGCTCAGTGAATTGTATCATTTTCCGTGCCAAGCTTTATCAAGTGAGTAATTGGGTTGTTTATTGATGTGAAATTGTTAAAGTGCTTTGTATAGGTTAAATGGGTACTTAGGCGAGGGTGTACTTTATCTCACTCGACCTAAACCCATCATTTGTTTTGATTTCACATTTGAGAATACATGCCTTATGTTGAGTAACACCCTTTTGCTGTGTGCTGATGGGGGTGATTACATGACTTGAATTAAACCCCATTTGCTGTGTGCTGTTTGGAGTAAGTACTTTGTTGTGTACTTTGTTGAGAGAGACCATCTATTGAGAGATCGGATATCTCAGGGCTTGGTTCCAGCCCGATTTCAAGGGTTAGACGAACTATTCGAGCCAGTTGGGGTTTGATCGAAGATAGTTCCATGCTAAACTTGGGATTTAGTTCCTTGTTAAAGCTTTGACGAAAGCTAAGTTATTTTGTTTCGCTCGAGCTGCTGTGTGCTGTTGACTGGCCAGCGGGGGTTGATAAGGTGAACGGGGAAAGTTAAGTGGAGTCTACGGACCATGAGTACTTTGGTTGACGGAGTGTCAACAGGCATTCAAGCTCGGGGAATTGAACTGGCTTTGGAGCCACCCGTATCCTACCATTGTGATGTTACTTTTCTGTTATTGATGTGAAATAACCTGATTACTTGTTATTTGGATGTGAGTTTACATTTATACCCCTGATTATTCACTAAGCATATAGCTTACCCCATTCCATTTGTTTTCCTTAGTAGGGGGTCGACGCGGGGATCGCTCGGGAAGGTGTTTAGTCTTTTGATTAGAGAATAGTTGAATTTATCCTTGTTATAAGTTGACTAGTAAGATGTATATAGTTATCGTGGTGGTTGTAGTTATCAGCTTTTCTAGGGTTTACTTTCTGATACTCGTGGTATGTATGACTTGATGTACTAGTTTATGCAACCTTTGAAACTATAATCGAGTACATAGAACTTACTTTTGGCGTGAACTTTATTTTCTCATTTTAGAGTATTGAGTCCTAACGTGAGTTGGGCAGGTGACCCGCCGAACCCTGGGGGAGGTGAGGCTGTCACAAATAGCAAATTGACCATTATTTATAAGTACAAGTTTTCGATATAGCAAAGTAACGAGTATGAAGAGTTCATAAAAGTGAGCAATAACACTTCAAGTAGCAATCTCAAAATGAGCGAGTGTAAAGTTTTAAAAGAAACAATAACACTACAAGTAACAATCATCTCAAAGTATAAGGATATGAATGGCTCTCAGGAGCCAAATTCCCAATGCATCACCAGGAACTTGATCACGTAATAGTTGACACTCTGTCAACTTTCAAGTAAGTAACCAATCCAGTAGAACATCACTTACACTACTCTCCGTCCACCATTCAAACCCCCTACTGGGCCCAAAATCCTCAAGAAACACGGGTGGTAATACTCGAGTATACCGATTAGTCGAGGAGATATCATTGCACTCGACAAACAAGAGACCCAGGGTTCGTTACCCAATCGACCAAACCCTTGCCGGCTCGACTGGAGTAACTTGCCGCAAGGTTTCCGGAATTCCAGGAAGTGCACACATCATAAACAAGTATATCAAATCAATTTCAACAATAAACAAGTATATATCAAATAAGGGCAAGTGCGATAAAGTACACTCTTGCCCGATCAAACGAATCATATATCATTTAATCATATTGATCAAATATTGGAAACAAGTGTCCAGTTCAATCAGGTATTTGGAAGCACTCACCAAAATGAAGTGCCCCTAGTAACCACGTCTGGGTTATACTCCGGGTTTGGAGTCCAAATCTGCGATAAAACTTTGTTTCAGAACTTTAAAAATTGACTAAGGTTCGAAACGTAGACGTTTCGTTCAATAAGAATCAAGACATGGAAATTCACTTGGAAAATATTCGTGAAACACTCGCTCGCTTTTCAAACCATATAACTTTGTAACATTTATACTTGGAAATGCCATTTGAGTCGAAAGTACAAGGAAAACATACTCCTAGTAGTCATGATTTTATTTCTCAAGGGTACAAGTTCGGCCAAATCCTCACCGATATACCTTGATAAAAGAAGACGCCAATATCCTAGATAGTTCAAGTGGTAATCGCTCTTAACCCTTACTCAAGTTGCAAGTATGTCTACCAAGCCCTTGAGCGTAAATTTGGGCAGCACGCCCTTTGTATTTTCCTATTTTTCAGCCATTTATGGCCTCATTCTTTTCCTCAATCAAACCCAAAGTTACACACAAAACAAACTCATTTCAATAGCCGTTCAATAGGCTCAAGGTAATACAAGTACAAAAATCAAGCTAACGACATGTGCAGAAATGAAGTCTAGCAAAAGACAGATTTGACGTGATTTTACGTAACGGACACAACCGAAGATACGCTTATCGGATTGAGGTGAAACTTATACCGTTTCGAAGCTAAGACACAGGGCTACAATTTTGATGAAGATAACTTAATCCAGTTTGTAATGTATCTAAGTCAAAGGTCCGGATTACAGAACCAAAATCTCACATTCGGGATAGTTAACCGCATTATACGTAAACAACCATAACTCAGGCTACCAAAGTCCAAACGAGGTGATTCTAGGGGCGTTGGAAAGATAAGGCATGGAAATACAACTTTTGTGTTTTGAATAAATGCTAGTTCAGTATGTATCAAGGTGAAAAGACACGATCAGATTGATGAAATGTCAAAACTGTCCATTGGACTAAACCTATGGTAGTCAGGGGTATTTCAGTATTTTCATAGGCTACGTTGCTCCGATTGAACTGAAATTTTGTAGGAAACTATAAAACATCATTATATACAACTTTCATGTTTTGTGCTAAGGCTAATTCGGCTTCTAACATAGGGAACTAGAACCGGGCAGAACCGAAGCTTCAATTTCCAGAAATCTGGAATTTTGCTATATTCAAGCTATAATTCACATTTTTACCTTGAAACTACCACTACCATCTCCTTTACAAGATTATATACCAGATATATACATCATACAACACCTAACCCACAAGAAACCCTAACTCAAAAGTCATCCATCTAATCATCGAAATCACTTGGAACAAGCATCACAAGTACAATACTAACATTAATACCCAACTTAATCATGATTAATGGAGAAAGAAAGGTTGATCAGCCATTATACCTCAAGACAAGAGCTTGCAAGAATGATCCTCCACCTCTCCTTGAAATTTTTGGTTCCTTAAGCTTCCCAAGCTTCCAAACTAGTGATTAATCGGTTTAGTTTTTCTTGGTTGCACTCAAAAGGTTGGATTAAAGGTAGAAGATTGAAAACTCTCCTCACTCTTTTGCCTCTCCTTGCTCTCAGCCAAAACAGAAAGAAAATGAGGAAAAATGAGCTGAAATGAAAGATAAGAAGGCAAGACAAAAGGTTGGTCAAGGAACCATAGGTAGTTGACACTTGTCATCACCAAAACCAACTAAAATTTTGTTTTCTTTTCCTTGCATTTTGGCCACATATTTCGGTTATATGGCTGAGGATGAGGGGGATATTTTGCAAAAATATCAAGGGTATGTGGTGGTAGGGAAGTGGTGGTCAAGTGGTGGGTTCAATCGGTAGTGATCGATACCCGTCGGTTCGAGCCGTTTTTTCTTAAATCACGTATACTAGGGTTTTTACCTTCTAATCACTAACTTATTATTATCACTTCAAATCATATAATATTTCCTCATCCAAAAGTCACTCTTACCTACCAAATTTGATCCTCACTCCGTACCAAATAGTCACACTACGGAAAAACGTGAAAACCCTAATTCGCTCTAACTTGAAAACGAAAAATGAAACCCTACTTTCTAGGTTCATTTACACTTATTGTGGGGTGATTGAGTAGTAGGACTATTAGAAAGTAATAATTTCCAAATAAAAGGAATTTTAAGAAAAATGTGCGGGATTGTACAATTCCATTGATTACAATTAGGGTTTCGATTAAAAATGAGAAATTTAAGAAAATCAATTAGTCACAAGTAAACTAGGTTTTTTTTTTCTTTTGATTAGAATTTAGGGTTTAAAGAAGTCGGAGTATCACAACTATTGCAGCACTTCACTTTATTCACTTAGCAAACTCACTTCATACAATTCAAATATGATTCACTTAAAAGAGAATGAGTGCGATAAAGTACACATTCGACTCGACACTTTCAAAATACTCAATCAATGAGAGCAATTAAGCACGTAGCAACACTCCATACACTTGACACTCACCAAGCCACAAAGTAAGTAATTGAGCAAGTAAGCTTTTAGGCGTCCACTTCGAGATTCTCATGAAGATCCTCTTGAGCGCCTGAGCAAATAACGAGTAACTTTTACTCACAACTATGCATTAATCAAGAAAAAATGTACACGGGTTTAGAATAAGTCAATGTCTTAAAAGAGAATCTTAATCTCTCGAAAATTGAGGTTCAAAAGTGAGGGGTTAAAGTCCCATGAGAGACTTGCCTCTTCCATGAAATCGAGTTTAAAATGGTTCATCGATATCAAAAGAAAAAAGCAAGTTCTTAAAAACTCATTCTCTATGAAATCGAGAAATTTCAGCTTTGCACAACAATCTTTGAAAAATCAAATCTTGAGTTTGACACGTCCAAAAATGGAAAACTCTATACCTTTGGAAACTAGTTTCGGAGTACTAAAAGTTCCTAGAAGACATTTTTCCAAGATTCTAAACGGAAGGCATTCATTTTTCAACTCAAAGTTTCAGTTCCAATAGGACAGGTTTGAACCAGTCTTGGTTTTGCAGTCATCTTTGGAAATTCGGCGTATTTCACAGAAAATGAATCATGCTCTGAAATTTGTAATGTAATAAGAATTACAAACAAGGTTTCAAACACAACAAGTGGAACTAGATTCGGTGTGACGCCCCGAAAAAAAATGAGTTTGAGAACCCGGAAATTTTCTAATTTTCTAGGGTTTATTTTTTTAAACGCCCGCCTTTTCTACATTTTCTTTATTAGAAAAATTCCCCAGATAATTTTTATGAGTAAATATAGTTTTTAGATGATTTTTCTAGTATCGGTTAGATTTTGAGAAAATTAAAAGCGTATTTTGGACGTGGGACCCACTAGTGCGAAAGTTCGGAAACATTCGGCCAATAAGGTTAAGTTTCGGATACTGTGTAAAATTTATCGGGTGTTAAGAGATAAGTAGAGTGTGTGAAATGATTGATGTGAGAGAGAAAAGAAAGGATAGGAATGCATTAATGAGGTGCCAAGTGTCATGGTATCATTGGATAGGATTTAAGAGTTACTATTCCAATTTTTGACTTTTTTGACCAAAAGGTTAAATATCTTAAAAATTGCTCAAAATTCACTCATTTTTACTTCTCCATGGCCGGCTCTCTTAAGCTCAAGAAGGAAGAGAATTGCTTCAAATTTCAAGCTTCCATTTAGCTCAATCTTCCAAACCAATTGCATCAACTAGTTTCTACTCCATAAAAGCTTTCCATTAGGTGCTAGTGAGTTGCTTAGTGAAGTTTTTTGGAGAAGCTAAGGTGGTCTACCACTTCCTCTCTCTTGTTTACTTGGTAAGTAGTGATTGACTATCCTCTTACACCTAATGATGTTGAATTTATGCCTAATGGTGGCTATTGTGAATTTATTTCTTGGTTTGAAGTGATTTGGTTAAGTTTTTATTTTTTTGAGGAATTTTCTGGTTTTATGTGATCTTGATGGTGTGGTTGTTTTTGATGGTTGGTAATAAGGGGCTATGGCTCTAGTAGGTGCATATGATAGGAAATTGCAACCAATTTTGGGTTTGGATTGAATTGTGGAAAGTTAGGGTTTTATCACCCCTAATTCTGTCCGGTTTTGGATCATAGGATTAGAAGCCGAATTGGACTTTTCTCAAAACATGAAAGTTGTAGGTATTGATGAGTTTGAAGTTCCTACAAAATTTCAGGTCATTTGGAGTAGTGTAGAGTGAGATATGTCAATTTTACTGTTGCTGTTCTGGGTGATCAGAATGTGCGAACTGCGATTGTAATCGTCTGTTTTGACTGGAATTTCTTTGGATTTGGATGTTGGTGTCTTCTTATGAAATGTAGCTTGATGTCTTAGCTACCGTATTCCTTTGGAATTTATGCATTTGGACCTGTATAGACTGAGTTAGACGAATTACAGCATTATGTGATTTGGGAACCTGCAATTACGGTTCTGGGTTGGTTTCTGCATTTTTGACTTAGTTGTGCTGGGATTTGGACTGAGTGGCCTTCTACATTGTTGTAGCCCTATCTCTTAGCTTCGAAACGGTGGGTTTTTCACCTTCATCCGACAATCGTAGCGCCTTTGGTGCCATTACCGCAAAAGGACGTCAAAACTGTTTTCTGGTTTTGAGCAATTGTGGTTAATTGCTATGTGATTGGGTTTGATTGTAGGTTGGAAAATAAAGGAATTAAGGGGAAATGCTGTCCGATTTTAATAGTGTTGGTTACCTTAAGTTTCAAGTGAAAGGCTTGGACTTGAATGATGGAATTGGCTATATTGAACAAGGATTATGAGCCGTGGAGGTGAGTGACCTTAAACTACTTGCAACGTGACTTTAAAATGTTTCTTGCATCGTTTCTTTTTTTGCATATCTTGTCTGCCGGCATATAAGTTCTTGACATGTTTTGGCTCAAATGAGTACTTGGAATTCGTGTGCTAGACTCCGACGTTTCCTCCACCGTTTAATGTTCCTGTAGAGCACCAATGGGCTCAATGTTCAATGTTCAATGTTAATGTTCAATGTTAAATGATTGTTTGGAGCGTTGGACGTCTAAGTACCATGATTTCACTGGCTCATGAGAGAAGTGAAAGTGCATTGATTGTTGAAGCATGACATTATTGAAATGAACGATTGTGAAACTGATTTGATAACTGAATTTCTTGGTTACTCGCTGAGCTTCTAGCTCACCCCAAAATGTTTTATTCCCCTCCACAGGGCTCAAGGCGAAGGAGTGGCTTGTAGTGTTTATCATGGATTATATCATGTATGGATTGAATTTGGATTTCCTTTTGTGTAATCGTTCATATTGGGATTGTATTGAACGTTTAGAATTGCTTGGATGTGTAATCGTCTAGTTTTGGACTTCCTCCTATATAATAGTTGGTATCAAGGATCAGAGTGGCGCTGCGGAAGCGTGGACGCTTCGCTTTTGATATGTAAATGTTGGAATATTGGATTTATATTTGAGATTGTATCTTGTATTTGTTTGAGGATTGTAGTGAACGACTGAGTCCCGGCGAGAGCTGGGCAGGCGGCCCGCCGAACCCTCTGGTTCGCCTTAGGGGGAGGTGGGGTCGTGACATTCGGAGTTTTGGGTGTCGAGATATAGCAGCTTAAATTTGGTTGAAATTTGAACACTGATCAGAAATTTTCTAGATTTGAAAAGCCATCTTTGTAGCATCGTTTGGATATCGAAAGGTTATTGAAATAATGTCAAATTTGGTAAACTTAAAATTCCATATGTGGACTTCCTCTCTATCAAATTTCACGCAAAAACTCAAGTGAGAAGGCAGTTAACAAAATGACCAAAGTTCAGAAAAAATGTTTCAAGGCAAATCTGCCCTCTTACTTTTCTTTCTTTTCCAAACGTTTTGCACAATGAAATCAGTCCCAATTCGATCCATTTTTGAAACCAAGGTCCTATAAACATTTAATAAGCAATTGACATCAAAATTTTCGAAACAAAATATCTCACAACAGACTTGACCATTCGGCCAGCAAGAAGGGAAAAACTTTCTAGTTTTCCAGCTTTGTTGCACTTTCAAAATCAGGCCACATCTCACTCAATACAAGTTCAAATTAAGAATGGTTTATGGTGTTGGAAACTAGGTCCAAAATTCTATATTTTATCAGAAGGAAACATTTTTAAAATCAGTTCACAAGTGAGAGAAAATCAAGCCACAAGATGCAGCTTCTCCATTACTCTCGGACAGAAAGTCACAACAGGGCAGTCAAATTTGCCGAATCACTACGGTTGATTCAAAATGAACTAGTAGGTGATTTTTATACCATTGGAAAGCTATGAATGTCTAGTTTTGAATGCCACTAATGGCACTCAATTTTGAATTTTGTACAGAGAGATACGTTCGAACAAAGAGGTACTGTTCGGCTGCCCAGATTACCATTTCCAGATTTCTTTTTTCGAAAACTCTAGTTTTGAGCAACCAATTGAAACGATTATTGGTTGACACTTTGTACACACAATATACAACATATATCACTCAATTTCACAGTCAAACAACCAACAAAAATTCGAAATACAAGCAAGATAACCACAGGACAGTTTCGGCCAGCTCTCATGCACAGCTTGTCCTCGATTTTTCCTACACTTTCTAACCGTATTCATCTCAAATAACACATAAACAACCACAATCAACTAATTACACCACAAGTCAGCTACCTATAATCCACCTCAAGACCGCTAGCCTAAAGATTAAAGCAAGATAAAATGGGTTTCCTCAAGTCCTCTACTTATTTCTTGCTTAGGGTTGTAAACCCATGCAATCTAAGCTTGATTCTTGAAGAAAAATGGAGAGATTGTAAGAGTTGAAGTTTACCTCTCGAACCCTTGAAGAAACCAGAAATTTTCACCACAAAACTTCAAAGAAATTCCACTAGATGTTGTCTTCCTTCAAGTTAAAACTAACCTCCAAGTAGTATGTGAGTTGGGTGAAGATTGGTGAGGGAAATGGAAGCAAAAATGGTGTAAGATGAAGAGAGCTTGCTTCTCTTCTTTTCCTTTGCTGTTCGGCCGACCAAGAGAGGGGAGAGAGAGAAGGGTTTGTGTTGTGAATCTTCCCTTGGAAGATTGGAGGGAAAAAGGTGCAAAAAGGTGTCCAAGGTCAACTTTGAATAGTACGCGAATAGTGTCCCGTACTACCACTTTTCTCTCTTGTTTGTTTCACTTGTTCACTAATCCTCAAATGTAATTCATTTTACACTGTAATTATTTACTCTTAGTAGTCTAGTATAAATTTATCAAATCTACACTTAGCTGTTTTGACGTAAAATACGCGAACTTTCGATTCGCGTGCAATAAAGCGAAATTTAAAAGCAATTCATGTAATGATAATATAATTAACTAATACTAGGATAAATAATTATAAAAATAATTATTTTAAGAATAAAAACATGAATCCTCACATCCTCTCCCCCTTAAGAGAATTTCGTCCACGAAATTCATACGTTGATTTAGAAACAGATTTGGATATTTTCCTCGAATTTCTTCTTCTACTTCCCAAGTTGCTTCCTCTAGTCTGTGGTTTCTCCAAAGAACTTTCACCAACGGGATTCGCTTATTCCTCAATTCTTTCACTTTATGATCTAGAAGCTTTATCGGTTTCTCCTCATAGGTCAGTACCTCGTCGATCTCAATATTCTCCCGTTGCAGAACATGAGACGGATCTGGATAATATTTCTTGAGCATCGATACGTGAAAAACGTTATGGATCCGAGATAAACTTGGTGGCAATTCCAACTTAGAAGCCATATTTCCTACACGTTAAAGAATCTTATATGGTCCTACAAATCTCGGTTATAGTTTCTTTCCTTTTCCTGCCATCAAACTTGCTTTCAGAGGAGTAATCTTAAGAAAAATTTGGTCTCTAACCGCAAATTCTAAATCCTTCCTTCGGTTATCTGCATAGCTCTTCTGACGACTCTGTGCGGTTTGAATCCTCTGACGTATCAACTTCACTTTTTCTCGTGCCTCCTCAATCCAAGGCAATGCAGTTGGGTATAAAATCTTTCGTTCACCTACTTCATCCCAACAAATTGGAGATCTACACTTTCGACCATAAAGCGCTTCATATGGAGCCATTTGAATGGATGAATGGAAACTATTATTATAAGTAAATTCCACTAATGTCAGATACTTACTCCAACTCTCTCCAAAATCCAAAATACAGGTTCTCAACATATCCTCAAGAGTTTGAATTGTCCTCTCAGACTGTCCATCGGTCTGGGGATGGTAAGTAATGCTAAAATTTAATTTAGTCCTTAGCATTTCCTGCATCTTCTGCCAAAACCGCGAAACAAACCGTAGGTCTCGGTCGGACACAATACTTACTGGAATCCCATGTAGCCTTATAATTTCATCCAAATATAGTTTAGCTAACTTCTCCAACGGGTACTTCATACTAATCGACAGAAAGTGAACTGATTCGGTCAATCCATCCACTATTACCCAAATGGCGTCGTGACCTCTTTGTGTCCTAGATAATCCAGATACAAAATCCATGGTGATATTTTCCTATTTTCACTTGGGTATTTCTAAAGGTTGTAAAAGGCCAGATGGTTTCTGATGCTCAGCTTTAACTTGCTGACAAATCAAACAAGTCTGGACAAATTAGGCAATTTCCTTTTTCATGTTCTCCCACCAGGACAAACTCTTCAAATCCTGGTACATTTTATTCCCTCTAGGATGTACCGTGTACTTAGATCGATGTGTTTCTTCCAAAATTTCCTTCTTAAGCCCTTCGTCCTTTGGCACTACTATACGATTTCGAAATCTTAGTATGCCATTCACACCCAAATTAAAATATCCGACTTTTCTCCCTTATTCACTTTCTCCAACCACTTTTGCACTTCAAAGTCCTTCTCCTGAGCTTTCTTGATAAGTTCCAACAAAGTGGATTTCACGACAATGTTTCCCATAATCACTTTTCTCGGTTCAAGTCGAGGATTCCAACAACTAATCTCTTCCAACAAGTGCAATTCTTTAATCATCAATCCTGCTACCTACACTTGACGACTTAAAGCATCTGCCACTATATTAGCTTTCCCAGGGTGATAATTGATCGTACAATCATAGTCTTCCAAAAATTTCGCCCATCTGCGTTGTCTCAAGTTCAACTCTTTTTGGAAAAACAAATACTTAAGACTTTTGTGGTCGGTGAAAACCTCAAACGTTACCCCATAGAGGTAATGTCTCTACTTAGCAACTGCTTCAACTTTGGCTGGGTCCACCTTAATTCCGTCCTTGGAAATTATGTGACCTAAGAATGTCACTTCTTTCAATCAAAACTCACATTTGCTAAATTTAACATACAACTGATGTTCCCTTAACGTTTGTAAAACAATTCTCAAATGTTTCTCATGATCCTCCAAGGTCTTAGAATACACCAGTATATCATCGATGAACACCACCACAAACTGATTTAGATAAGGCTTAAAAATTCTGTGCATTAGTCAATCCAAACGGCAGATGCATTAGTCAATCCAAACGGCATTACAGTAAACTCGAAATGCCCGTACCTCGAGTTAAAGGCAGTTTTGGGTATATTTTTTTCCAAAATCCTCAATTGATAATAACACTGCCTGAGGTCCAACTTCGAGAATACTACCGCCCCTTGCAATGGTCAAACAGCTCATCAATGTAGGGCAAAGGGTACTTATTCTTAATGATTATATCATTCAAGTCTCGGTAGTCTATACACAGTCTTAAACTCCTATCTTTCTTTTAAACGAACAATACCGGGGCTCCCCACGATGAATCACTCTCCTTTATAAAATCTCGCTCTAACAAATCCTGCAATTGCAATTTTAACTCCTTCAATTCAGCTGGAGCCATTCTATATGGCTTCTTAAGATAGACGCCACTTCCGGAGTCACATCAATCTTAAAAGCTATTTCCCTTTCTGGAGGTAAAGACTCTAACTCTTCCGGGAAAACATCTGGATACTCCTTTACTACGGGCATATCTTCCAATCTCACCTTATCACTAGGAGTATTTATAAGAAAGGCCAAAAATCCTTGAGCTCCCTTACTCAACATCTTTCTAGCTCGAATTCCTGAAATAAGAGCAGATGAGGCTAATTTACCCCTTACATCTAATTTTAAAGTTGCCTCTCCTGGAATGCACAACTCTACCATCTTTGTCTTACAATTCAACTGTGCATTGTAGCGAGCTAACCAGTCCATTCCTAAGATAACATCATACCCCTTAATCGCTAAACCCATCAAATCGGCTAGTAATTTCTGTTCCCCAACCCAGATCTCACAACCCTTATACACCAAGTTAACGATTAAACTTTGATCCCCAGTAGGTGTTCTAACCTCAAAATCATAAAGTAACTTAATTGGCTTCACGTCTATCCCACTCATAAAGTTAGAATTCACAAAAGAGTGGGTCGTACCAGGATCAATTAAAACCTTAGTTAAACGGTGGAAAATAGGGATCGTACTTTCGACCACCACAGTAGAATCGGGAACTTGTTGATGATCCAGTACATAAACCCTAGCTGGCACTTTAGGTTGACTTCCACCAGCACTAGTCTGCTTAGATGCCTATTTCTCTGGCCGTTAAGTACTACCTCCTACTTTTGGCGCAATCGGACAACTTGCGAGTTGGTGCTCGGCACTACCGCAACACAGGTATTTTCCCGATTTCCTCCAACAATCATTCTCCGAGTGATGTGACTTGCCACAGTAGCCACAACTAACTTGAGGAGTTATGGCCGGACCACTAGAAGGTATTCCTTTCGCTTGACCTTGTCCACTACGACCTCCTCTTGATAAAGCCCCTCTTGGAGCTCCAGCGATCCTTACTCCTCCCGTTCTCTTCCCATCTTGGAAGGTGTGATACTTTTACTAGCTTGTCCAGAGGTGTAACTGGGAATGTTCTTTTTCTTAGTATGAAAGTCCCTAACTTGCAAACTTGCACTTTCAACTCTCTGCGCTTTCTCTAAGGCTTCAGTGAACGTAGAGATTTGCGCTGCTGCCAACCCCTCCTGAATCTCCACATTAAGCCCTTGCGCAAAACATCTAATCCTTTTTCGCTCATTAACCACCAACTCTGGAGCATATTTAGAAAGCTTAGTGAATTTTCCATCATACTCAATCACGCTAGAGGTTCCTTACCTGAACTTTATGAATTCGTCCTCCCGCTTCTTTTGGATTAGAGGCGGAAGAAACTTCTCATTAAACTCCCTCGTGAAGTTTTTTCAAGTCCAAGGGGTCTGCGTTCTCTCCCACTTTCCCCTTATCACGTCCCACCAAGCACGTGCAATGCCCTCAAACTGAAAGGCAGCAAAGTTCATTTGCCTCTCTTCTGTATAATCTAAGGCGGCAAAAATATTGGTCATCCTCTCCAGCCAGTTCTCCGCTAACTCGGGATCAAGTCCTCCAATAAACTTAGGCAGAGTAAACTTCAAAAACCTCTCCAAGGCTCTATTGTCCCCTCTATTCTGGGCCTCGAGTTGGTTAAATGGCCCTGGACCCTGTCGCTCTGCTAATCGTTCTAGGATATCAGTCATCTGATTAATGGCAGTAGCCACTTGGTTACCCTCTACATTTTCTTGTCCCTGGGTCGGCCCAGTCGCCGATCCCTGATCATCCCCTTGAGATTGGGTTTGCCTAGCCCCACGCCCATGACCTCTACCACTCCTTCGTCCGTCCATAATCCTAGTTATGCCTAATGGCAAAAATAAAATAATTACGCGAGAAAATACTTAAAATAAGAGCCAACATGAAAACATTGGAAATAGCAATAATCAACATATATTAACACTTTAAGGTTCGTACAATTAGCAAGTTGCGGGGCATTTACAAAAATATAGCACACAAGTGCTGCAAAAGTGTAATTAGTCATGCACGTCAAAAGTAGATTTAGGTGCCTCAAAAGTAGGCGACACAGTCAAGCAAAATACAATGGCCTTTGAACTAGCACCACCCCAGTTAATCTTAACTATACAAGTCAAAAGATTTATCAATCCTAGTCTAATCCTCAGCAGGACTATCAGGCGGAACCTCCTCCTCAGGGTCCTCCTCCGGATCCTCCTCGAAAGACTTCTCCTCAGTGCCCTTGTGAAACCCCAACTTTTATGATCATCTTTTGTTTAGTCTCAAAGAGGATATTACAGTTTCTTTAGTTTATTTTTATTATAAAACATTATTTTGTTTTAAAGAAGAAACTAAAGTTATTTCTTTAGGTTTGATTTAAAACCTTGTTTTATTTTAAAAGACTGGAAACCCTAAAAGTCTAATCAAAACCCTAGTTTCACTTGTGACTGACCGTTTTCTTAAATTTCTCCTATTTTAACCGAAACCCTAAATTCAATTTATGGAATTGTAAAACACCTCACGTTTTTCTTAAAAATGCCCTTTTATTTGGAAATTATTCATTTATTATGGCCCTACTACCCAATCACCCCACAATAAGTGTAAATGAATATAGAAGTAAGGGTTTTCGTTGTCCGTTTCCAAGTTAGAGCGAATTAGGGTTTTCACGATTTTTCGTAATGTGACTATTCGGTACGGAGTGAGGATCAAATTTGGTAGGTAAGAGTGAGTTTTGGATGAGGAAATATTATATGATTAGAAGTGATAATAATAAGTTAGTGATTAGAAGTTAAAAACCCTAGTATACGCGATTTAAGAAAATCGGCTCGAACCGACGGTATCGATCACTACCGATTGAACCCACCACTTGACCACCACTTCCTTACCACCACATACCCTTGATGTTTTTGCAAAATATCACCCCCTCATCCTCAGCCTCATAACCGAAACACGTGGCCCAAAATGCAAGGAAAAGAAAGAGAAACTTGGATGGCTTTGGTGGTGACAAGTGTCACCCATCTATGGTTTCTTGCCCAACCTTTTGTCTTGCCTTCTTATCCCTTAATTGAGCTCATTCTTTCTCATTTTTTTCCCTGGTTAGCCGAGAGCAAGAGGAGCAAGAGAGTGAAGAGAGTTTTCCATCTTCAACCTTGAATCCAACCTTTTTATTGCCAACAAGAAAAACTAAACCGATCAATCACTAGTTGGAAGCTTGGGAAGCCTAAGGAACCAAGAATATCAAGGAGAGGTGAAGGATCATCCTAGCAAGGTCTTGCCTTGAGGTATAATGGCTAATCAACCATTTCTTTTCCATTAATCATGATTAAGTTGGGTATTAATGTTAGTATAGTGCTTGTGATGCTTGTTTCAAAGAGTTTTGATGATTGGATGGATGACCTTTGAGTTAGGGTTTCTTGTGGGTTGGTGTTGTATGATGCATATATGTGGTATATGATCTTGTAAAGGTAGTAGTAGTGGTAGTTTCAAGGTGAAAATATGAATTATAGCTTGAAATAACAAAAATTCCAGATTTCTGGAAATCTTAGCTTCAGTTCTGTCCGGTTCTATTTTATCATGTTAGAGGCCGAACTAGGCTTAGTACAAAACATGAAAGTTGTAGATAATGACATTTTATGGTTGCCTACAAAATTTCAACACAATCGGAGCAAATTTATCCTATGAAAAGACCAAAATACCCTCACTGCCCTAGGATGCATCCAGTGATCCGTTTTAGACAGTTCATCCAATTGACCGTGTCTATTCACTATGATACGTGCTGATTTAGCTATTTTCCAAAACATGAAAGTTTTATTAATTTGTCTTAGCTTTTCAACATCTCCAAGAACGTCTTGAATGAACTTTGGTAGCTTGAGAGATGGCCATTTGAAGGCAGTACGGTTAATTAGCCGATTAGTTGGAATTTGGTTCTGTGAATTGGGAATTTGACTGGGTTAAACTAGAAATTAGACTAGGTGGTCTTCACCAAAGTTGTAGCTCTCTGCCTTAGCTTCAAAACAGTATAAATTGTACCTCAATCCGATACACGTAGCCTCGGTTGTGTCCGTTACGCAAAAACACGTCAAATCTGTCTTTTGTTAAACTTCATTTCCGCACATGTCGTTAGCTTGATTTTGTACCTGTATGACCTTGAGTCTATTGAACGGCTATTGAAATGAGATTATTTTGTATATAAATTTGAGTTTGTTTGAGGAAAATACTGAAGCCATAAATGCCTGGAAAATGGGTAAACACAAGGGGCATGCCGCCAAATTTTCACGAGAAAGATAAACTAGCCTTTGGAGTTCTAGTCCTGTATTTTGCAAATTTAACTTGGATGCACTGAAAAATGGGTTGAGGTATCTTCATGGAAGTTGTAACCTTTTGTCTAAGGTTCAAGACACCATCTAGTACATTTTGATCCGATAACCACAGCTCCAGTTATGGGCAAAATCGTGTAACCCGTTTTGTACCATTTTCATTTTTACGGACGCGCACGTGCATTTCTCAACCGTTTTTGCCGTTTTGGACCGTTTAGGTCTACTTTTGGTATTTTGTTACCATTCCGGCCGTTTCGGCCAATTTCGACATTCTTTTGGCCTTAACGTCATTTTTGACCGTTTTCGACCGTATTCGATCGTTTAAGTTATAAACTGCTATTGTGTGGCCGTTTCACTTATGTGTGTATATAATCTGTCAATACAGATTGTTAGGTTTTTGACGGTGACGGTCAAGCTCAGTGAATTGTATCATTTTTCGTGCCAAGCTTTATCAAATGAGTAATTGGGTTGTTCTTGATGTGAAATTGTTAAAGTGCTTTGTATATGTTAAATGGGTACTCAGACGAGGGTGTACTTTATCTCACTCGACCTAAACCCATCCTTTTTTTTGATTTCATATTTGAGAATACATGCCTTATGTTGAGTAACACCCTTTTGCTGTGTGCTGATGGGGGTGATTACATGACTTGAGTATCGCCTTTTTGCTGTGTGCTGATGGGGGTGATTACATGACTTGAATTAAACCCCATTTGCTGTGTGCTGTTTGGGGTAAGTACTTTGTTATGTACTTTGTTGAGAGATACCATCTATTGAGAGATCGGATATCTCAGGGCTTGGTTCCAGCCCGGTTCCAAGGGTTAGACGAACTATTCGAGCCAGCTGGGGCTTGGTCGAAGATAGTTCCATGCTAAACTTGGGATTTAGTTCCTTGTTAAAGCTTTGACGAAAGCTAAGTTATTTTGTTTCGCTCGAGCTGCTATGTGCTGTTGACTGGCCAACGGGGGTTGATAAGGTGAACGGGGAAAGTTAAGTGGAGTCTACGGTCTATGAGTACTTTGGTTGACGGAGTGTCAACAGGCGTTCAAGCTCGGAGAATTGAACTGGCTTTGGAGCCACCTGTATCCTACCATTGTGTTGTTACCTTTTTGTTATTGATGTGAAATAACCTGATTACTTGTTATTTGGATGTAAGTTTACATTTATACCCCTGATTATTCACTAAGCATATAGCTTACCCCATTCCATTTATTTTTCTTAGCAAGGGGCCACGCGGGGATCACTCGGGAAGGTGTTTAGTCTTTTGATTAGAGAATAGTTGAATTTATCCTTGTTATAAGTTGACTAGTAAGATGTATATAGTTATCGCGGTGGTTGTAGTTATTAGGTTTTATAGGGTATACTTTCAGATACTCGTGGTATGTATGACTTGATGTACTAGTTTATGCAACCTTTGAAGCTATAATAGAGTACATAGAACTTAACTTTTGGCGTGAACTTTATTTTCTAGTTTTAGAGTATTGAGTCCTGGCGTGAGCTGGGCAGGCGACCCGCCGAACCCTGGGGTACGCCCCAGTGGGAGATGGGGCCGTCACAGGTGGTATCAGAGCCTGCTTCGCGTGGTCTCTGCGCGGAGTGAGCTTGGGTCAAGTGGTGAATAAGTATGAAGGACTAAGTGCTCGTTCGAGCATAAGTTATGGATCATAAATGTTATAGGCCTCAAATCGTTCTCATGGTATCTGAGGACCATAGATAGGTACGTCAGGTAGGAATTTTGAATGTAGATAGTTTACTCTTGGGACTGGCCAGCTCGAGATGTGAATTATCTTATTTTGGATTCTCGTGCCTGAGTACTCCAGAGTTGAGGCGCTGCTAAGTACTTGAGACTTACATTTTGGGAACCTGAACAGGCTTTGTCTGGCTAGAGTGAGTACAAGAGATCAACGGGCACCTTGGGAAGTGGAGTAAGAAACCGGACGGGGGTGATTTTCACTGAGTGTGGGACGACAAATCGCGTTTTCTTTCATTTTGCCCTTGCATTGTCCCTACATGTCATTCACTTGTGGTATGTTAATACCTCCATATATAGTACTTACTGCACTTGACTTTGTCTAACTTGAAATGTCCCTTGGTGTATATGGTGCATTATATTGTGTATATTTTCTGCGTGACTTGTATATATATGTACACATTTTGATCTTTTGATTATTTCATGCATTTTATAACTTTTCAACACTTTGATCTTGTACCATATTTTGTCCCAATTATAGCAACTATAAAACCATCAAATGGAGACTCGTGGTGGGGGTAGAGGACGAGGACAAAGAACCGATGGGGTAACCAATGAAAATACGAGTACACAAGCCGAAACCCAGGTAGCTACAGCCATACAGCGAATGGCTGATTTATTAGACCGAATGGTCAACCAACAGGGTCAAGGCCAAGTACAGCAACCTGGAAATCATGAAGGAGAGGACAGTGCCTTAGAACGGTTCCAGAAGTTTCTACCACCAAAATTTTTGGGTGGGCCTAGCCCGGATATAGCGGAGAATTGGTTGGAGCGAATGCTAGACATTTTTGCTGCGTTAGGATACTCGGAGGAACGACAGATAGCTTTTGCCGTTTTTCAATTTGAGGGAGCGGCTCGTGCCTGGTGGAATGTAATTCGAGCCAAGTGGGATAGAGAGCAGACCCCATGGACATGGGTTAATTTCACCTGTGAGTTTAATGAGAAGTACTTACCGCCACTTGTTCAAGAAAGGCGAGAGGATGAGTTCATACGCCTACGTCAAGGAACTATGAGTGTGGCGGAGTACGAGACGCAATTTACCAAACTCTCTCGTTTTGCTCCAGAGTTAGTACTGACAGACCAAAGGAGAATTCGAAGGTTTGTCCAGGGTTTAAACGTGGAAATTCGAGAGGCACTGGCAGCTGCTCAATTAGAGACTTATAGTCAAGCGATCGAAAAGGCACAAAGAATTGAAAGTACTAAGAGTCAAGTAAAGGCCTTTCATGATAAGAAAAGAAGGCACCCAGATACAAGTAGTTATATTGAGGGACAGAGCTCAGGGAGCGAGTCATCACCTAAGAAGGGTCGAGGAATAGGTGGACCACGATCCACTAGGATGCCAAATCAAGGAAATGTTGAGAAAAATCAGGTAGGGAAAGAGACCCAAAGGGGTACCTCACGAGGAGGTCCGACATCAGGACCTAGAATGGCGTGCGGATTTTCTGGGGCTGCTAATCACATAGAAGATAATTGTTGGAAGAAAGGACAAGTACGGAAATGCTACCGATGTGGTAGTGCTGAGCATCTGATTGCTCAGTGCCCTCACCTGTCAAAAGAAGGAAATTTGCCAAGGGCAGAAGGGAACACGTCTAAGCCGACCAATGCAATGGGTAATCGACCGAAAGTGTCGGCCAGGACCTATGCAATAGGAAGCCAAGAGGTGATAGACCCATTGGCAATCACCGAAGGTACCTTCCCTATTTTCCATCGTATTGAGGTTTCCTTCTACTCGTTTTACAAAATATTTAAAGACCATTGAGACTGTGAGATAAGGATTATACGGTTGGATCTTGGATTTGCGATACATAGAGTGACTAATTCTTGAGGTAATCTTTACCACTACTGATGAACTCGTTAATGAGGTATTCGAGTATTCCAACCCTTAGCTCGTTGATTGCAATTTCGAGGACGAAATTATTTGAAGGAGGGGAGATTGTGATACCCCAACTTTTAGGATCATCTTTTGTTTAGTCTCAAAGAGGATATTACGGTTTCTTTAGTTTATTTTTATTTTAAAACATTATTTTGTTTTAAAGAAGAAACTAAAGTTATTTCTTTGGGTTTGATTTAAAACCTTGTTTTAATTTAAAAGACTGGAAACCCTAAAAGTCTAATCAAAACCCTAGTTTCACTTGTGACTGATCGTTTTCTTAAATTTCTCCTATTTTAACTGAAACCCTAAATTCAATTTATGGAATTGTAAAACCCCTCACGTTTTTCTTAAAAATGCCCTTTTATTTGGAAATTATTCATTTATTATGGCCCTACTACCCAATCACCCCACAATAAGTGTAAATGAATATAGAAGTAAGGGTTTTCGTTGTCGGTTTTCAAGTTAGAGCGAATTAGGGTTTTCACGTTTTTTCGTAATGTGACTTTTCGGTACGGAGTGAGGATCAAATTTGGTAGGTAAGAGTGACTTTTGGATGAGGAAATATTATATGATTAGAAGTGATAATAATAAGTTAGTGATTAGAAGTTAAAAACCCTAGTATACGCGATTTAAGAAAATCGGCTCGAACCGACGGATATCGATCACTACCGATTGAACCCACCACTTGACCACCACTTCCTTACCACCACATACCCTTGATGTTTTTGTAAAATATCCCCCCCTCATCCTCAGCCTCATAACCGAAACATGTGGCCCAAAATGCAAGGAAAAGAAAGAGAAACTTGGATGGCTTTGGTGGTGACAAGTGTCACCCATCTATGATTTCTTGCCCAACCTTTTGTCTTGCCTTCTTATCCCTTAATTGAACTCATTCTTTCTCATTTTTTTCCCTGGTCAGCCAAGAGCAAGAGAAGCAAGGGAGTGAAGAGAGTTTTCCATCTTCAACCTTGAATCCAACCTTTTTATTGCCAACAAGAAAAACTAAACCGATCAATCACTAGTTGGAAGCTTGGGAAGCCTAAGGAACCAAGAATATCAAGGAGAGGTGAAGGATCATCCTATCAAGGTCTTGCCTTGAGCTATAATGGCTGATCAACCATTTCTTTTCCATTAATCATGATTAAGTTGGGTATTAATGTTAGTATAGTGCTTGTGATGCTTGTTTCAAAGAGTTTTGATGATTGGATGGATGACCTTTGAGTTAGGGTTTCTTATGGGTTGGTATTGTATGATTCATATATGTGGTATATGATCTTGTAAAGGTAGTAGTAGTGGTAGTTTCAAGGTGAAAATATGAATTATAGCTTGAAATAACAAAAATTCCAGATTTCTGGAAATCTTAGCTTCAGTTCTGTCCGGTTCTATTTCATCATTTTAGAGGCTGAACTAGGCTTAGAACAAAACATGAAAGTTTTAGAGAATGACATTTTGTGGTTACCTACAAAATTTCTGCTCAATCGGAGAAACGTAGCCTGTGAAAAGACCAAAATACCCTCACTGCCCTAGGATGCATCCAGTGATCCGTTTTAGACAGTTCATCCAATTGACCATGTCTATTCACGATGATCTGTGCTGATTTAGCCATTTACCAAAACATGAAAGTTTTATTAATTTGTCTTAGCTTTTCAACGCCTCCAAGAACGTCTTAAATGGACTTTGGTAGCTTGAGATATGGCCATTTGAAAGCAGTACAGTTAATTAGCCAATTAGTTGGAATTTGGTTCTGTGAATTGGGAATTTGACTGCGTTACACTAGAAATTAGACTAGGTGGTCTTCACCAAAGTGGTAGCTCTCTGCCTTAGCTTCGAAATAGTATAAGTTACACCTCAATCCGATATGCGTAGCCTCAGTTGTGTCCGTTACACAAAAACACGTCAAATCTGTCTTTTGTTAAACTTCATTTCCGCACATGTCATTAGCTTGATTTTGCACCTGTATGACCTTGAGCTTATTGAAATGAGATTATTTTGTATATAACTTTGAGTTTGTTTGAGAAAAATATTGAAGCCATAAATGGCTGGAAAATGGGTAAACACAAGGGGCATGCCACCAAATTTTCACGAGAAAGATAAACTAGCCTTTGGAGTTCTAGTTCTGTATTTTGTAAATTTACTTTGTGAAGCCCCCGCTTCTCCCAAGGGCGAACCCCAGGGTATCGGCGGGACGCCTGCGTAGCTCGCGCCAGGATTCGAAATTTCAAAATAATAAAAACTAGATAAACCAAAAGCGTACTATTCAGAATATAGCCAACTCCAAAAGAGTTCTATTTACATCCCCAAAAGCAGCTAGTCAAACCACTATATTACATTATGATAACAACCAGTAGAAAGTAGACCCTAAGGAGGGTCCTTATACAAACCACCAAAACAAAAACAACCATCTTAATTGTCCAACTATTACAAGCAAACCTAACTATACTAGTGAATGTGCCAAGGAGTTCCCCGTGTCGTCTCCTGCTAAGGAAAACAAAGGAAACGGGGTAAGCAATGTACTTAGTAAGTAAACAGGGGTAAAATCATAAATTGAACATTTAGATAAATAACTATTTCACAAAATGTCAAGTCAAGTGCAAAAGTAACAATACAAATGAAGGATACAGGTTGACTCCAAAGCCAAGTCGTTTGCCATGCGTGACCTCCTGCCGACACTCCGTCGACCACAAATAAGGTTCGTAGAACTCCACTTGTACTCCCACCTAACACCTTATCACCCTCACTAGCCAGTCACCTCACAAACTTGCTCGAGCGAACGAAACAAAATTTAACTTGCTTCGCAAGCTCGGTTCACAAACTTGGTTCACAACTTGAACCTACAAACTTGGTTCACAACTTGAACCTAAAATGATGTGAAACCCCGATCTAGACAACCAAAACACCATGGCTTAGGCAGCGGAAATTTGACCCAACTAATCCCTAGAAGTCACGAACAATTTTGATATTATCTCAACCCGTAACTACTCGAATTAACAAACCAAATTGAGGGTAGTAGAACGCCACAATCAAGGAGATACTCGATTGATAAGTTCGGGTGAATAACTTGAGAAGATTCTCAAGTATTCAAAGGAAGCTCTCTTGCCAAAGAGAAAGTGAAAACTCACTAATCGTATTTAATAGCCAAAAACTGATCCCAAAACAAAGAGGAAGTGGGGCTATTTATAGCCCTTACAAGCATTAACCCTAATCCAAAAATTGACCAAACTACCCTACATACTTAAGGAAGATTTTGGGCCTCACTTACTAACAAATGGGCCGCAATTAAACTAGCTTAATTACCTAGACTTTCTAAAGCGAGAAATAACCAAAATCAACGAGGAAATCAAATAATCCTACTAAACTCAAGTATTCGTGCAATCAACTGATCTTCACTTGAATCTTCCAATTCCCCGTGTGCTTGAATGGGCCTTGGTCTTTATATTCTCATCATAAAAACTTGGTGACCTCAGACTAGGTTGGACTGGCTTCGACCAAGCCCCGGCTGGCTCGAATAGTCCATCTAGGTCGGAAGATCGATCCCAACTCACAAACGTCACCCCGAGCTACAAGCTGAAGGGGTTCAAACCCAAAATAATTCATTTAAACATGTCATGTAAAAATATGCATGTAAATTAGGGTTTAGGTTGAGTGCGATGAAATACACCCTCGCCTAGGTACCATTTCATTCACCTTAGACACATAAGCAAGTCATATATACAAAACGGCCCGAATACTTACTCAAAGAACCAAGATAGCAAAAGTACGAAAATTGCGTCGCGAAGGATAGCTAGTAGTAGGCCGCACCGGCTCCGCCTAGCTCACCACCGTCTGAAATATATGATTGCATCACATTATATCACAAACGGCTACTAACATGCCTAAAACAAGCAAAACGGCAAAATTGGCACATGCAAGTGCGGAAACGGCAAACGAAAACGTAAATGGCCGGCAACGGAAACGGCAGATTTGGCACCCAGAACTGTTTTGATCAAATTTCAGGCTTTGGTTATCAGATCGAAGTGCATGAGGTACCGTTACAAAGATAAGAAGAAGGGCTACAACTTTCATAAAGGCACCTCAAGCCAGATCTCAATGGAACTAGGACAAAAATGTGCAAAATCGTTCCAGCCATTTCATTTCGGGTTACCAAACAGGCCCTGTTTGAAAGACCATAACTCACGACTCAGAAATCGGAATCAAGAAATTCCAGAGGTGTTAGAAAGCTTATTTATAAGGTTATAACTTTCGTGTTTTGACCAAAAGATGAATCAGTATGGAGCATAGGGAAAAAGAGGTTCAAAGTTCCTGTCAGAACTGTCCAAATCCGAAGGCAGTTTTGACAACCGATCTTGTTTTAGTCATAACTGAAGCTACGGAACTCGGATTCGGATGCACTTTATACTGTTTTGAAGCTAAGACCAAGATATACATTTATTACGAAGGTATTAACACCCATTTCGCACGTTATCATGACGGAAAAAGCAAGGTCAGAAGCAAAATTAAAAAAAGTAACACAATCCAGTGTTACAATCCAGTGTTCAAAACAGGAGTGAGTGTTTCGGCTATAACTCGGGCTACACTGATCCGTTTGACCGGAAATTTTGTAGGCACCTTAAGGAATTAAGAAGATACAATTTGCATGTTTTGAGAAACTTCTGAAAAAGCACACAGAAAAAAGAAAAACAGAACCCAAGTTCGGATTTGTGGATTGCCCTGTTTCCAGGTTTGCCGGTTTCGAACGTCACAAATGCATGGTCCGTTTCTATGGTTCTCGTACAAACTTCCTAGCCAAACTCATACCAAATAAACACACATAAACCACCTCCTATTTGTCCTACAAGAAAACCGAAATTCCTTTCCCAATATCATCCCAAGACTTACCCAATACTAACCATAATCTAGGTGCTAATCCTACTAACTTTACTGGTTTCTCCACCTAATCAATTAAACTCTAATCAGGTGTTCAACCGCTCCAGCGATGTTGGAAGCTTTTAGGCAATTTAGGAGACCACTTCCAATTCGATTCAAGACTATTTTGGGTTTTGGGAGTTGCAATCGAATTTGGAAACTCAAACCCTAGCCATCCTTGAAGTTATTTTCTTGGAAGTTCAAGAATGAATTTTTTTTCCAAGATTTTGCTGATCACGTAAGTGCAAATCTTCAAGAATGCAAGAATTCAAGATTCGTGATAAAAAATTCAAGCTTCTTCAAAATTTACCCCAAGAATTCAAGAAGGCTCAAGAATTTCAAGGTCAGTCACGGATAAAAACACAACTAAAATTTTTTTGACTTTAGACACAAACAAAACAATAATAAGAGAAAAATTGGCAACTAAAACTAAAAAATTTATGAGTGAACAGTGATTTCGGAATAAACAGTAATGAAATTTTTGTTTTTTCTTTTTTAGAATCATGAATGACACAAAGAAACACGAAGAACAAGAAGGATATAACTTGAAAATTGTCAACTAGCTCTGATTACCAGATGATACGAACCCAACCGCGATTGGAGGAACTTGTAGTCCAACAAACGGGATCTAGACAATCGATTTCCAATGCTTGGATTTGTGGAACTGTAAACCCCTTTAGAACCCCTTTGATGAGAACCAAGAGTAATTTCTTAACCTTCAAAAAGTGATTAAAGGAACTTTTGGCGTTTGGTAGAATAGCGCCAGAAACAAGAGTGATTCTTGCTTGATAAGCCAAGATGAACACTTAGAACCAATCTAAGATATTCAAAGGTTGCTTCAAAGCCAAGAGAACTCTCTCCACGATTTCTGATTAATGATCTTGTGTGTTATTGATATTCGGCCAGGCCTCCTTATAGGCATTACGATTCCAAATCCTAACTTGACTAGAACAACCTTACTTACCCACGCTAAACCCTGGGTTACTAACTCAACCCTAATGAACTAAACTGGTCGATTAAGTGGTCAACATGAGCTAATCCGACCTTAGTGTCCTAACTACCAATCAACTAACTACTCCTAGGAACCAACTCGAACAACTAACTAGCGGCAAGCTGTCCGTGCTTCACCTATGGGTCTGTGGCCTCCACACTGGCTTGGATCAGATTCACCAACGTGTTTTAAGCTTCTTGAATCAGCCCTACGTGAGATTGAACTATTTGTAGGAATGCTTAAAGCGACTCTCGCAACTTCCTTACCCTTGCTCGAGTCATTGGCCCAAGATTCGCCATTGGTGCATTTAAGACTTCACTCGAGCCACTTGAACCAACAATTTGAGCCCTTGGTGTCTTCTCATCAAAGTTGATCCTGATATTTGAATCTCATGAATTTAGATTATTTGAAATTTTTTAAAATTTTGCTTCTTCTTCTACTTTTATCATTTTTATCTGTCTCTCTTTTTTGTCTAATAACATTTCTATTTTTAACATTGGTTGTCCTTTAGGGAAAATCAACTTTTCTTTGTAACCTATCTTTCCCCACTATACTGTGCAAGGTTTAAACGAGATTGGAGTGTTTCTAGTATATGCTATTTTAAGTCTATTTATTATTATCCAATGGTTACATGGAATTTTATATCGTATATGAGAATTAATTGTATCGAAAAGTACCTTTTGGAATAATTGTAACAAATGATTTCCAAGTAAAATATTAATGCTAGTGTCATAAAAATAGAATGATGGACAAGTAATGAGAAATTGGCCCAATAATATCTTTGATTTACTAATTCCTTCAGATAAATATATTTTATTATTAGAAATATCTAATCCAATTTTAGGAGGTAATTTTTCTTTATAGTATGGAGGCAAACATGAAGATTTACACAAGCATGATCCAAATCCACAATTTATATAAGCAGCAAATTATTTTGCTTTATAATCAGGATAAGTTAATCCAGTTGGTATGTAAATACTACAAGGACTAGTCATCTTGGAATATATATTAATTTATCATTGTAAGTGATTTGTATTCCAAAACTCATAATCTCATAAGGTCTAACAGTTTCTAAGAATCCAGTACCTAGCATGAATTCTAATGTATCCATTGTTCTTTCAATAGGTAATATTAAACTTATCAATTGATCGCTTAATTTAATCAATGTTTCAACAGCAATGTTTAATTCATGAACTTTTCCATTAAAATTTATATACTGGTAAGATTCATGTAATCTATGATTTGGTAACTTTGCTATTAACTTATGCGAAATATAATTTCCATTAGCAGCAGTACTTATCAAATTAACACAAGAAGTTAATTTTTTCCATTAAAATATTCTCCTTTTATCTTATAATTAGTTTCTCTACTTATAAATATCTCTGAGTGTATTTGGATAGGATATTATTTGAAATGTTATTTGGAATAATTACTGTAGTACTTTTTGTGATATGATGTATGTGAGATAAAAAGATAATTGAAAAGATAAAAAGGTGTGTTGAAAATTATGTTTGTGATACAAGCAAATAATTTGGAGTCAAATAATGGCAATCCTGTGACACCCCGAAAAGAATGAGTGTGAGAACCCAGAAATTTTCTAATTTTCTAGTGTTTATTTTATTTAATCGCCCGCCTTTCCTACATTTTCTTTATTAGAAAAATTCCCCAGATAAAGTTTATGAGCAAATATAGTTTTAAAGTGATTTTTCTAGTATCGGATAGTTTTTGAAAAATTTAGAACGTATAACGGACGTGGGACCCGCTAATGCGAAAAGTTCGGAAAAATTCGGCCAGTTAGGTTAAGTTTTGGATACTGGGTTTAATTTACCGGGTGTTATGAGATATTTAGAGGTACCAAGTGATAGGTGTGAGAAAGACAAAAACAAGTTAGGCATGAATTAATGAGAGGGACATGTGTCACCATATGATTAAATCTTGTTTTGACTTACTATTCAACCTTTTACCAATTACTAAATAAAACCAAAAATTGACCAAATATCTTCCATTTTTCTTCAAGCTTGGCCGAATTTCTCTCTAGGAAAGAAAGAAAGAAAACCTCTTCAACTTCTTGATTCTCTCTTGCTCAAATCCAAGAATTCAACCATCTAAACTTGTTTTTGTTCCATAGAAACACTTAAGGGAGTGATAGTGAGTTGTTTTGTGGAGTTATTTGGAAAGCTAAGAGGACCAATAACTCTCTCTCTCTTGTTTCTAAGGTAAGTTGTGAAGAACCACTTTCCTTCCTTGATTGATGCTTAAATCATGCTTAGTGGTAGTATGAGATGCCATTTTATGGATTATATTTTGAGTTGTGGTTGAATTGATGAACTTTTATATTTTTTGGGGATTTTTCTGTTTTAATATAAGCATGATTGTGTGGCTATCTATGATGATTGGAAATGGTCTGTAATGACTTAAAGAGGTGGGAAAAGTGATTAATTGCAACCAATTTCTGTTTTGGAAGAAAATTGAAAAACCTAGGGTTCTTAAGGAAGCATTCTGTCCGAATTTTTAGGTCCTAGATAGATGCCGAATTGGCCTTAGATCAAAACATGGAAGTTGTAGGTAATGACATTTTAGAGGTGCTTACAAAATTTCAGGTCAATTGGAGTAGTGTAGAATGAGATAAGTCGAAATTACTATTGCTGTTCTGGTTTTACCCGAAATTGAGAACTGCGCCTGTAATTGGTTGTTTTGCCTGGAATTGCTTCCGAATTGGTTGTTGAGGCCTTCTGATGAAATTTATCCCTGTTTCTTAGATTTCATCTGGTTTTGGAATTTCTGGATTTGGACTTGTAGAGCCTGAGTTATGATGTTTCCGCTAGAATGCATTTTGGTGAATTTGTTTTACGTTGTTGATGTAGTATCTTGCAGTTTTGACCTATTTTCACTCAAAACTGGGTTGAGTTACCTTCTGTGATGTTGTAGCCCTGTCTTTTAGCTTCGAGATGGTGGGTCTTGCACCCTCATCCGATAGGCGTAGTGAAATTTGTGCCATTACCGCAAAATGAGGACAAAAAACTATTTTTTTAGGGCCAAAGCTAGTTACATTTCCGAAATTTCTGGTTTCCTCTAATGCTTATATATGCTTATGGAACCCTATTGTGATCGTGTTGGCATCGGTTTATGACTTGTAATCGAGTCTTCTTGTGCTTATTGGAATATTCTAGGGCTTGACTTTTATTTCCGGTCATTTTCCTAGCTAACTTTTGTACTTGGATAACCTTCAGCCTATTGAACGGCTGTGGTGATGAATGTATATTGAGTATGACTTTGGGAGTTGATTGAGGAAAATAATGAAGCCGTGATGGCTGGAAAAGTAAGAAATTTAGGGGAAGTGCTGTCCAATTTTTCTAGGCCAATTGGTTCCTTTAAGTTTGAATTGGCTTGTGATAGAAATGAAGGGCTTTTGGGTTGTTGAACCTAGGTCTTCATGTCACCTTTTTATTCCCAAAAATCATGTTTTGTACCCTTGCATTAGTAATTATTTGGCGAAGCATACGACTAGTAGTCGAGCCTCACATGTGTATTTTGTTTACTCGAATCTAGATGTGAAACCTTCAATTGGTTTACTTTGATTATTTTAGGGTTTCTTGGCGATTAAAGCCAATCCGAAGTGAAAACTTTTGAGGTATCTGTACTTGAACCGGTGAGTGTACCACTCCCCTCCATTGCTGTTTAACTTGATTTCTGCTCTGCAATTTGTTTAATTTGTTTGAGACGAGGGTGTACTTTATCACACTCGTTCTCTTGTCTATTCATATGCCAATTTTGGTGTCAATCTGAATCTGTATATGTATCTGATATCTGTATCTGTATCTGTATCTGTTCGGACATCGTTTGGAAACTTGTAACCAACGACCTTTCTGTGACCTATGAGCTCAAATCATGTGGCTAAGTTATTCGAGTCAGGCTGGCAAGGGCCTGGACGATTAGATAACGAACCACGGTAGTCTGTTTTGGGATCTTTGGGTATTGAGACCCTTGATTCCGGTATACTCGAGTATTACCATTTCTGTTTCTGTTAAGGTGAGCGGGCCCGGTAAAGGGGTGTTTGGTGGACGGAATTTGGTGTAAAGTGGGGTCTACGGACGTGTTGGTTCTATATACGTTGACGGAGAGTCAACCGGCTTGGATCAAGTACTGCGCTGGAAAGCTGGCTCCTCAGAGCCACCTGTATCCTTCCTATTTGAGTTCTTGTGTTTACCTGTCTTACTTTATAGCGAGCATGTGTATCTGGTTTGTATAACGTGAAATACCTGATTTTTCTGCTACATGTTTGGTACCTCATTGGGCGTAAGCTCACCCCCTCCTCGTTATCTTTGTTTTCCTTACAGGAACCTCTTTTGGAAATCATGATTTTGAGAAGCGAGTTGAGCTAGTTAGAAAATCTTTTGTTCTTTTGTATAGCTCCTCGAGAATGAGCAAACCCTAAATGTATTTCATTTCACTGGTTCCATTTGAATTGTAAACCTAGTGACATGTATATATGAAAGCGTTTTCTCCATGTTTAAGCTTGGCGGTCTTCAATCGCTCATTTCTTTTGGGTTCTCTCGCGTAATATCGGATTTGTGTGATTCGACTCCGTAGTCCTGGCGAGAGTTGGGCAGGCGGTCCGCTGAACCCTTTGGTTCGCCTTAGGGTGAGGTGGGGCTGTCACAAATCCAAACTTTGTTAATGAATTAGGAAATCTCATACTAGTTCCTACTCTATTTTTAGAATAAAATAATCATGGCATATATTTATTTCCTTCAATTAAAGGTTTAGGAGAGATATCTAATTCAAATTCTTCAGAAATAGTAGCTTGTGTTCTTTCTGGTGGTTGAATGGCCCCTACTTCATTAAATAATTTTTTAAGTCAATGTAATCTTTGTCTACAAAATACTCTGTGTAGTAAGTATTAGAAAGAGCATATGAAATCATATAAGTAATAAAATAAGACCTATTTCCATCTTTGAAAAAATATTTTCTTCTAAAATCTTGAATTAAAGAAATGTGTTAGATCAAAATGTCGCGCCCCATTTTTTACAAGAAAAATAAATAAATGGTTTGAAAAAGTGAATTTTGATTTGAAAAATGAATTTTGATTTACAAAGAAAATAAAAAAATATGGGTCTAAATGGGACATGAAAATGTGACGATTTGACCCAAAATATAGTTTAAAAAGGGTTTTTTGAATGAAAAATGGAGTCGCCACTTGGTATAGAGTTAAGGTGTACCAAGTCACCTAAAAATGAATTTTTAAAGAAAAAATGGAAAAACCCTTTTTAAACGACTCCAAATCTACGTAAATCAAAGAAAAAGGTTCGGGAGTCACATTTGAAGAGAGGGAAGGCAAGGACGAAGTCCAAGGCACCCTCTCAACCTAGCCAAGGCTAGTTGCGCGATTTAGTCATGGATTTTCTTATTTTAACCAAAAGATTTATCACATTTGGATGTGCTATATGAATGCAAACCCTAGACCTAGGAGGGTATCGGGGGGCAAGATTTCTCTTCCAAGCTTGAATGGTGCCAATCACATTAATAGTGATGCCCAATAATGACTCTTTGGAGAGGTCACGAATAATGCTAATGACGAAAAATGAGTGGAATGAATGTATGCAATGTGAAAATATGAGTTTGCGTGAAGTGAAAAAGTAATAAAAAAACAATAGTGTGTAAGTGAAAGTGTGCAAATGGATGTGTAAAGTAAGGTAAGTAAAGTGATAGTATGAAGTGCGTGTGTGCACGTGATAGTATATAAAGTGTAAGTGGCAGAGTGAAAACGTGCAAAATAAAGTTGTGTGAAGTGAAAATGTGAAAAAAGGGATAGAATATGAAGTAAAAGTGCATGTGATAGTGGATAAATGAAATGCATGAACCCTAGAGGAATGCAAGCAAGACGGGTACGGGGGGCTAATGTCCGTGACTCAATTTTCCCTTTAATAGAGGGAATACGAGCGTGTTAAGGCTAGAAAGCCAAACTCGTCCATATCCCATATCCAAGGGGTGACTACCTAACCTATACAAGCAAATGAGCTAATCTAAATGAAAATGTAATCCTAAACGTGTAAGGGAAAGGGAGTGAAAGGTCATGCAAAAATGCAAAAACTAAAAGGAAAGAATGAATGAAGATGTAATGATGGCATGCAAGTACGTGCTAGCGAGAGGGGGCCCTATTGGGTCTAGCATTGGACTAGCCCTTTACTAATGCTCATTTACAAGCATTGGACTTGTAAGATGTGACAGCCCCACCTTCCCCTAAGGCGTACCAAAGGGGTTAGCGGACTGCCTGCCCAGCTCTCACCAGGACTACTAAAACGGTAAAACAGTAACTCAAGTCGTTCGGGAATCTACTAGCGCGCTCAACCAAGCCAACAATCAAGAAACGGAAAAACAAAAGTTAAAACGTAAAGTGAATAGTGACTACCACGTCACAATCCGCCAGGACCCAATCGAATACAAGTAACTTTTTACCATCCCTGAAAGGAATATATACAAGCCAAATATAATACATTGAACATGAGTACACACACACTGTTACAAACCACATTCGTGTAGTTACAAGCCAAAAGGAAGCATTTAAATCCCAGTACAATTAAGTTTCCAACTATTGAGGAGCTATACAAAATCTCCCAACTAGCTCTACTCAACTCATTCTTCAAAATCAAAAGTCCAAAAGGTAAATCCCTGTAAGGAAAACAAAATTCACGGAGTGAGCTTTCGCCCAATGAGGTACCGTCACGTAAATTTACCAGGATCACATAAACACAAGAATATTCAATCCAAATACGTACGTCCAGCAAGCAAAAGCAACCACACCCAAGTATAAGGAATAAAAGGATACGGATGGCTCTCAAGAGCCCTTTTCCTCTTTTGCCATGCTTGATCTCATCTCATTGACTCTCCGTCAATGTATACCAGGTAATCATGACCGTTGACTCCTCTTTACTCCAATTATCCGTCCACCTCACTTTCCCCTTATCGGGCCCGAACACCAAACAGTACAGAGTTGGTATTACTCGAGTATACAGGAATCAAGGGTCTCATACCCAAAGATTCCCAAATACAGTCCCCATGGCTTGTCAAATGTCCCCGACCAAGTCCTTACTGGCTCGAGTCCATTGACTTCCAATGAGGTAGAGCTCAGAGTGAACAGTAAAGATTGGTATCCAATCGACACCAAATCAAGTACAGTCAAGAGTATTCAAGTGATACAAGTACAGTCAAGTAAGCCTAATATAATAACCAGTCACGAAGGCCAGAGAGTACGAGAGTGGTAAAGTACACCCTCGTCTCACCTAGCTCAAACAATCATCTCAACTAGTCCAAATCACAGAATTCAAGTACAAGAAAGCCACGGAATAACAAACATGTGAGTAGTACACTCACCAAGTTCAACAAAGAAATTTCACAAGTTTTCGCCCGACGTGAGCCTCGGATCACCGGCACGCCCTATAACAATCAAGAAAGTGCAATGAAAACTCAAACACAAGTCGAATACCTTTTTCTAGGAACTATTAAGGCAAGACCCAATTATAGCTTGGAAATGATAAATACATAACATTTAGGGTTAAAAGTAGAAATAAACCCTAAGATTATTCATTTCTATCAAATCTCAACCCAACTCATAAGAATCCAATACCCTAGACACTTGGACAGCATTTCCCCTAAAATTTCAGCTTTTCCAACCTACAAGACAACCATTAAAAGCTATCCAACACAACCACAAACACCCAAACAATTCATAAGCCATTCAATATACTTCATTGGGGTCATAATACCCCTCAATTATAGCCAATTAGAAGCTCAACTATCAACCATAGAAAACCCCCAATTAGTAACCCTAGATCTGAAATTTTCCGCAATTAACCACAATTAACGCACAAGAGAGCTATATAATGCCATTTAGAACCATCAATTCCAGTTCAATCATCTCAATCATAGGAAAACAGAAAATTCCCACAAAAATCAGAAAATTAGCTAGCTTCACTCCAATCCACCAAATCTTCCGAAAAATCACGTATATAGCTACTATAAGGCACCAATTGGCCAAAATTAGAAACAAAAGATGAGTTCCAAGCAAGATACCTTAGTTCTTCAAGAAAAATTGTAGCTTAGGAGGTTTCCTTCCAAAACAACACCACCAAGCTCTTCAAACACCCTTGGGAAGTTCATTTTGTGGACGAATTCAAGAAACAGTCGGCTAGTTTTCAAGATTTGAGCAAAGATTAGAAGATGGAAGGTTGAAGTTTTTCTCCTTTGTTTGCTAGAGAGGTTCGGCCAAGGCAAGGCTGAAATGAAGATGATTTGGTCAACATTAGCCTTTTAGTAAAGTTAGCGAAAGTTAGGCCAAAAGTTAGGCAAGTCTAATCCAACCACAATTGGACACTTGGCACCTTGTTGTTGCTAGAAGTCATTTATTGTCCCCTCATGGTTAATCCATCTAGGTAACCTCCAACTATCTTCTAATACCTAGTAATAAAATCCCTTTACGCAAAACTTTAACCTAATTGGCCGAATTTCTCTCACTTAATGCACTAGCGGGTCCCACGTCCAAAATACATTCCTAATTTCTCACGAACTACCTTATACTAGAAAAATGATTTAAAAACTATATTTACTGATAAAATGTTGATAAAAGTAATATAATAAAGAAAATAAAAGAAATCGGGTGCACAGGAATAAAATAATATTTTTTTAATTTTATTTTTTTTCTGGGTTCTCACATAAGAACTCGAGGGGAAGGCCATGACTAGCATTGGACTAGCCACGGTGACGTGCATTCATCCACATAATCAGATATAACACTAAAGCAAATAGACATGCAAAACACATAGTTTCACATAGCACGTAACACATAAGCATGCTTGTCTAGATGCAAAAGCCCTATGAAAGCGGTAACAGATAGCACATAGGCATGTAAACCACACGCAAATCAAAACGAAGCAAATGAACCCCTAACTATTACACTTGGGGAGGGCCTACTACAATCTAAGAGGGGAAACGGAATAAAATAAAATAACCTAGCTATTACAACTTTGGCATTCAAGTGCCTTCCCAAATAAATGCAAATTAAAATAAATATACAAAATTAAAACAAATAAAGGAACTAAATGAATAAATAGAATGAGAATATTCAAAAAGCATACAATTTCACACATAAGTTCACATAGGGGCACATAGGGTCAAGTAAAGTAATAAGAGATAGGGTGTACCTCTCTTGAGTTGGCACCCTAATGAAATGAACTTACTTATTTACCCTCCAAAAAACAAAGAAAGGGTCAAGGCATCACTTTAGTTAACAAATAATCACAAAAGATAAAAACAAATATGAAATTGAATCAATTAAATCATGTCAACAACCCACATTTAAGAAGTCAAGAGAAGAAAGGACTTGATTGCAAAGATTGACAAAATTTTGGGGCCAAAATTAAAAAAATAAATAAAGTTCAAGGACTCATTTGCAATTAAAGTAAGGACCCAATTGAATGAAATTGAAAGTTTGTAGAGTCACAGTGAAAATATCCGAAAGTTAGGGGACTGGAATGAAATTTCGTCATCAGGCTTCTTGACTTAACAGGCCATTGGGCCGTTCTATTCATTTCTTGGGCCAAAAATCCTTCCCAGCCCAACCGAAGTCCAAGGAAAATAAGTGGGCTAGTATATTATTTTGGCCCAAAAAAAAATAGCCAACCAAACAGATGGGCCTTGACCCTCTAGCCCAAACCAAAACCCAATGAAATAACCTAACAACCCATTAGCCAAAACCAACAAAGTATTATTACCCAAACTCTAAACCATACCACTAAACCCAACAATATAAACAAATCAACTAAAATTATTAAGCCACAATTATGACCTAAAATCAAGAATTAATCTATCCAAAAAGTCACATAAAATATGCAAACAGAGGATTAACCTTAAAAGGATGAAATTAGCTCAATTTTCCCAGATTTTGGGCCATATCAGAATAAGGGGGAACTTGGGAGGTTCAAACACAACAAAAGTAGGGACCTAATTGAAAGACTTAGGAAGGTTTTGGGGGTCACAATTTATGAAGTCCTAAAACTTTGGGGGACAAATTATAAAAAATGGAACATCACGGGGCTGAAATTACAAACTATACAACAATCATCTTCTCCAAACGGGCAAATTATCAGTTGCTGTTTCGTTCTTCTTCGCAAATAGAAACATGCCAAATTCGGTAACAGACAACAAAACCCAGAAGATGGGAAGCATAAGGAAACGGAAAAAAACAGGAAAGATGCAAGACACCAATACATCAAAGTTTCTCAGACGTGAGGAAATGAACCTACTGACTTAGCCGGTTCTTTCACACGGGAAAAAAAGATGCAAACCAATTTTTTCAATAAGAATTTCCAGTCAGGCAATTCGTCGAACAGGTTGAGGGCGTTAGCAATTTTACTAATTTCTCGCTCAATTGACGCGAAGCAGCACCCAAAAATTTCATCAGCCACCCCAATCGAATTCCAGTCCAATCAGCATACAAGCATATGTACTCAGAAATTTGGGCTAATTAACAGGAAAATTGCACTAAAAATGCTACGGCGAACCCATTTCGGAAGCTTGACGAGAACGGAAATTTAAAAAAGAAACACTTACATTGCTCTTGTTCGGTGGAAATCTGCAGGCAGTGACGACGGAATCGGTGAGGCGGTGGCGGTGCTACCGTGGTAGTTCCTGGAACGATGGTCTCGGGGATGGCAGTTGAGGATTCCGGCGATGACAGCTCCTATTGATTTCCGTTCGGCAATGGCTTCCGTTCCTTGCTCATGGCTTTCGTTTGTGTTCTCCGCAGAAAATTCCTACAACTTTCCCAGATTTTCCATAGCTTCCTCTGTTTCTCCCCTCTTAGTTTTGCCGAATTCCCCCTCTCTGTTTCCTCCTTAGCTTCTCATTTTTCTTTCTTTTGCTCCGTTCTTCCTTTTTCCTCTCCGCCGCCCTTTTCTCCTTTCTTAGCTTTTTCTTTGGCTCTCAGACGAAACCCCCCTCGGTCTCTTCCTCTCTCGGCCCTCTCAATTTCTCGGCTTTTCTGTTTTTCTCCTTGTCTTGTTGTCCCTCTGTTCTCAAGCCTTTCCGATGGTTCTTTCTCTCTGTTTTCTCGTTCGTTTCTTTTCTCTTGCTCCCAGACGGGCCAGACCCCAGCTCCCTGTTTTTCTTCTCATCCGTCCGCCTCTGTTTCCCTTTTTTCCTAGCCGCCGCCTCCTGCTGCCTTTCTTTTCCTTCGCTGTGTTTTTTCCTCCTTTTTCCAGATCCCAGCCGCCGCCTGCCCCCAATCTCTCTGTTTTTAATTTTCTTTTGCTCCGTCGCCAGACCCCTCTTTTCATTTTTCTTTTGCTCTGTTTTTGAGCCGCAATCTCTCTCGGCCTTTTTGTTTTTTTTCTCCTTTTTCCTCCTTAGTCCTCAACCGAGAGCTTCCCCTTTCTAATTGTTCCCCTGTTTTAGCCCCCCCAAAACTCCCCTGGCCTCCTTTGCTTTCTTTTTGCTTCCCTCTTTTTGATTCCCCGAAGCTTCTTTCTTTTCTTTCTTTTTCCAAAATTCCCTAAGCCCACCAAGTGTCTAGACACCTAATCCCTTAGGTGTTGTGTTGTCCAAAATGCAAAAAGGACACTTGTCCAATGATTATTTTGTACACTTGTTCAACATGCACACTTCCACCTATCCACACATTTCCTTTACTTTTTTTTGTCATTTTCATTTTTCTTCAAAAATCAATTAAAAATAAGTTAACAATTTTCAAATCAAATTTAAGAGAATTAAAGCCACTTTTAACATCTTACAAAATGAAAATGAAGAATCTAATTCAATTAATAAATAAATAATAAATGATAAAAATGAAAATAAAAATTTGGTGTCTACACAAAATCTCTGTCCTGTAAATTATAAGAAATTTTAGTATATATATTAGATATCAAATTTTGATATTTTAGGTTTCCTTTAGGATTCCTAAAATAGCTTCGTTTCTTCCTCTGATTCTATTATCTAGAAATGCCAAATCAATTGGAGTATTTAATCCTTCTCCAAAAATGGATCTAATAATCATTTGCATGGCTCCAATATGAACCCATCTTAAAGTATTTCTAACATTTTCTTTTATTTCTCATCTTGGATAATAAATCTCTTTTTGAAAGTAATTGAATCATTACTTTATTAGAAGTAAAACTATTTTCTAAAGCATTTGATTATTGGACCGCTGGGTGTTCCGTTGTTCGTTGATGCTGCAAATTTGGCTATTTCGAGGCCCAGTGTTGCGATAGTTTGGGTAGAGGTGGACTTATTGAAGCCGCGGCCCTTGAGAGTTTGGATTGGGAATGGAGATCATGAAGGCTTTTAGCAAGAGTTTGTGCCAGAAAACTTACCCAAATGCTGCTCGCATTGCTTTCATTAGGGGCATGACGAGGTGGCCTGTCATGTTTTGAATCCAGCATTGCGGTATGCGAAGGTGGAAGCGAAGAATGTGTTGGAGCAGTCTCACAGGATGGAATTCAAACCCAAACAGATGATACAACTGGTTTCATCTGCCGAAAAAAAGGCAGAAGGTTTCGGAGGACCCGAGAAATTAGACCGTTGCACGAGAGCGGGGGCAGGTGGAAGTTCCAATTGATGCGGTTTTAGATATGGCAGGCCATCAGAATCAAGTATCCATTCAGCCAAGTCGCAGTGAAGGAACGCCTGCTGTGGTGAGGATGATAGCTGATGCACGTTGCTAGTCAATGGAGGGGATACTTGATCAGACGCAAACCAGATGCAATGTGGTTTGATTGTGCAGTTGTCAGGTATGCTAACTTTAGGACATGAGGACGGAAGCTTTGCTAGTGCAGCAATGCCTGCTGTGGAGAGGACAACATCTAATGCACTTAATTCGTCAATGGAGGGAAAACTTGAACAGGCGCAACTTGCATTGATTGCACGGTCTTCGAATCTGCCGGCGATTGTACATGAGTGCAAAAGCATTGCTGGTGTAGGTGATATATCAGTAGACGATGAGCTACGTGAGGTGCAGGGTCGTGTGGGTAATCAATCTCCTAGGGGTGATGCTCAGGAGCCGTAATGGGGTAGTGCTATGTCTTCACTTGCTGCACTGAATCTTGAGCTTGTCGTGGTGACAACTACCAAGGTGCAAACTGATAATTTTAATGAGGTTTTGCAGGTGAAGAAATGAGGTATCCGGGCTCAATTTACATTTGACCGTACTTTACCCTCTAGGACTATTTCTTCAAAAATTCTTTCTCGATCTTATCTAATGATTAATTTCATGTTTTGGAATATTCGGGTGTTTCGTGCACCCCTAATTTAAAAAGACTCCGTGTAAGGATGGAAGACAACCTAAGAGGGGGGTGAATTAGGTTAATTATAAAATTAAAGAAGTTGTGGGCACTTTTTGCACAATATGAAATTTACCCTATTTTCTAAGTGATCACACAATGAATCAATCAATGAATGACCAAAATCACTTGAGAGAAATAGAAGATATAAACAATTTAAAAATCACAAGATAACAATAAGTAAATAGGAAGAAAGGAATTGCAAACCAATTGACTACCAAATTTTGAGCTTGAAGATCAATTCAAACAAGCTTTTTCAAATTGATGAAATACAATCAATCTTGTGTACAAAGGAAGGCTCACTTCCTCCTTGCCCCAAGCTTCACTTGGTCAAATTAGGAAGTTTTACTATCCCTCCGGACAATCCCCACAGAGATACACAATTGAAGTATTCTCTCACAAATGAAAAGTTTACAATGAACTTCACACCACCAAAACTACAAATCTGTGACGCCCCCACTTTTCCCAAGGGTGAACCCAAGGGTATCGGCGGAACGCCTGCCCAGCTCTCGCAATGACTCGGTACTAATTCAATTTCCACTCAATAATAACCAATCGATACTAAAAATCGAAGAGATAAAGGAAGGTCAATTCCTCAATAAACGTTCAAGTCTTACATCATTATCTACTCAATTACATTACATTCCCAAAATATACAGCTTCCAAAATCAATTACTAAACAAATACATTCACAATTCTAATCAAGTGAAGCATCAAGTAAGTTTCTCCAGAATTCCTCCCATTTCAGCTCCTGTTAAGGAAAAACAAATCTAACGGGGTGAGCAGACGCTCGTGAGGCCAAGAAAACGTGCAAGACAAGTAATTCAATAGCAATAACACTTAAACAATAGTGAAAACTATAACATTCAAGAAATTCACAATTTATAACAAACCCCCTTGAGTAGGATGTAGGAGATCTCAGGAGCTAAATCTTTGTTTACTTTGCCCCAAGTTCAATTCAATACCTTCTCGTGACGACACCCCGTCACCTGGGTAGATAATTAAATTCATAGCACTTTACATATTCCATTTATGTTTTTGAGACGACTCGAGAGGCACCTCCCACCCAAATCGGTGCGGTACTTACTATCGCTCAGCTTATAGGTCTGAGACGATTCGAGAGGTACCTCCCACCAAATCGGTGTGGTACTTGCTATCGTTCAGAGGTCGATGAGACATCGCTCCAATCGACTTACAATGCTTAATGGTTTTGAGACGATTCGAGAGGTACCTCCCACCCGAATCGGTGTGGTACTTGCTATCGTTCAGAGGTTTAGGGTCCTGAGACGACTCGAGAGATACCTCCCACCTGAATCGTGTGGTACTTACAATCGTTCAGTGGTTGATGAGGCATCGCTCTATTCGACTTAGCATGGTTTAGGATATTGAGACGATTCGAGAGGCACCTCCCACCAAATCGGTGTGGTACTTACAATTGTTCAGTGGTGGATGAGGCATCACTCCAATCGACTTATGTAGCCATACCATAATTTATCATTTCATTCAATCATTCATTTCATTTCAATCAAGTCATTCATGATTCAGTCATTTCAATTCAATCAAGTCATTCATGATTCATTCAAATGAGACCGAGTGTGGTAAGGCACACACTCGATTCAGTATTTTCAAAATCTCCAATTACTAATAGCAATTAAGCACATATCAAGTTTACCTACAATTGACACTCACCAAGTAAACAAAGGAGAAATTGTCACTTGAAGATTCAGGCATCCACCGTGGGATCCTCTTGAAGGTCCTCTTGTGTGCCTGAGCAAGTAATAATGAACTACTACTTAGAAACCCCATTTATCGAAGAAGATTGTACTAGAGTACAATCTAAGAAAATCTCATGAAAATGAGCCTTAATTACTCGCAAATCGAGGCTCAAAGGTGGGGTTTTAAAACACAAAAGAAATCTAATTTTCATCTTTGAAATCAAGTGTAAAACGGTCTATCAAAATCGAAGAAAAATGTAGAGTTCGAAACCCTCAATTTTCTTTAAGTTCGGAAATTTCATATTTGTCGAGCGATCTTTGAAAAATTGTATCTCACACTCTGTAAGTCCAAAATTGGAAAAATTAGTACCATTGAAATCTAATTCCAAAGTACTAAAAGTTTATAGAAGACACTTTTCCATGATTCAAAATGGAAGACACTCAAATTTTGGCTTCAAGTTGCTGATTTGATCAAGCAAAGCAGTTTTTGGTCACGTTTTTCGGCAAATTTTGGAAATTCGGTATAATTCACAGAAAGTGAAGTAGCCTCTGAAATTCACAACACAATAAGATTTCAAATCAAGGTTTCAAACACAATAAATAGAACAAAAGTCAGAGTTTTGAGTATCGAGAGACATAAATCCAAAGTTGGTCACATTTCACAAACTATTCAGTCTGTGACAGCCCCACTTTCCCCTAAGGCGAACCAAAGGGTTTGGCGGACTGCCTGCCCAGCTCTCGCCGGGACTTTGTCGATCACTTCAAGCAACCATAAGAATATCTAACCACGATCCAACTTAAAACAAAACGTATATACAATAATATCTCAAGAAGAAGTACAACCACCAAATATACAGAGGTTCTCAAATCACCATACAACCAGCCCGTGCCAAGCACTAGGGCGAGAACCATGACAAAAGAAAACCAAGGGCTAGACCCAGCTAGTCTATACCGGCTCTCGTCCTTGCTCACCTTCCCCTGTTAAGGAAAACAAACTAAAGGAGTGAGCTATAAGCTCAGTGAGGTTCCGAACACATAGGCAACAAGAAGTTCAATGCATTCATTACATGTTACCAATAATTAAAATACAAAAGAAAGCGATAAACACCTTCATTAAAAGGATACGTGCTCACAAGGAGCCATTCGTTCATTCATTCGTTCATTCATTCTCCTTTCGTTCCCTTATACCTTCAATCATTTGAAAATGCATTTGTATATAAGTAAAACCCTCATTCATTCATTCGTTCATTCACCAGGCTCCACCAACCTCCACCAACCTACAAGGTAATACTCGAGTATACCAAACGTTCACCCAGATCCCTAATCGCCCGACCGAGTCCGCTTCTGACTCGAGACGACCGGTGACAAGGGGCAGTGGCCAGTTCAGCCAAAAGGCTTACATTCATGCACAAATAACATTTCAATCATTCAATCATTGAAAATTTCACAATCATTTAGGCCGAGTGCGATAAAGTACACACTTGCCTAGAAAGCTCGTTTTAACAATCATTGAAAGCATATAACATGTTATCAGTCATTCATACCAGCTATATAATCATGAAACATATCAAACAGGGAACACTCACCTATACACGCAAAATAACGTCCACTTCTCAATCACCAATGAAACCTTGACACCTCAAGAAAGATGATAACTTAGGGTTTTTCTTTCACAAATCCCCCCACTACAAGCTTTAATCCTCCTTAATAAGTAACTTTGATGGAGTAATCTTCACTTTTAATGGTTGGAAATCAAGATTGGAGCAAGGGATTGAAGTACAAGATGAAGGATTTCCTCTCTTTTCTCTCCTCAAAATTTCAGCCAACAAGGTGAAAAATGAAGAAACATTTGGTCAAAATGGATGTTTAGTAAAGTTAAGAAAAGTTAGTCAAAGTCCCCATCCAATGGTTTCATGACACTTGTCCCTCTCATTAATGTCATGCCTAACTTTTTTTGTCTTTCTCACACCTATCCACTTGGTACCTCTAAATATCTCATAACACCCGGAAAATTAAACCCAGTATCCAAAACTTAATCTAACTGGCCGAAATTTTCTGAATTTTTCGCACTAGCGGGTCCCACGTCCGATATACGCTCTTAATTTCTCAAAAACTAACCGATACTAGAAAAATCATTTAAAACTATATTTACTCATAAAATTGATCTAGAAAAATTTTCTAATAAAGAAAATGCAGAAAACGTGCAATTAAGAAAAGTACGGGTCCTCACACAGTCATTTTCCAGATTTAAAGACTATCTTTGAAATATCATTTGGCCATCGATTTGGCATTAGAAATACACCAAAATTGGTACAGTAAATCCTCCTTGTGTGAACAACATTTCTACTAAGTTTAATGCAAAAATTCCCACGGGAAGGCAGTCATTAAAACAACCAAAGTTCAAGAAATATTTCAAGGCTAATCTGCCTTCTCACTATTCTTTTGCTTGCAAACGTTTTGTGCAATGAAATCAGTTCTAAATCACTCCATTTTCAAAACCAAGAGTCCATAAACATCCATTAAGCAATTTAAAGGTAATGGACATCACAATTTTTGAAATATAACTCCCCAAATCAGATTTGACCATTCGGCCAAGAGAAAAGGAAAAGTTTTCCAGATTTGAAAAGCAAACTTTGGGACATTTTTTGGGCATCGAGAAGGACTTGGAATGGCACCACATTTGGTAGTATTGCCCTACCACATAAGGGCTATTCCTCTGTCAACTTTCATGCAAAAATTCGTACGAAAGGTCAGTTAACAAAGCCACTAAAGTTCCAAGAATTTCCAAGGCAAATCTGCCTCGTACGTAAATTTTCCTTTTCTAAACATTTGGCGAATGAAATCTTCTCAAACACTATTCATTTGTGTATAAAATGTCTAAGAAACATCCAAGATGTGTTTGGTAGGTGATTAACACCAAGAATTTCGAAACAACAAGTCCCAAATCAAGATTAACTATAAATCAGTCCAGAATGAGGGTTATCTTTCACAAAGACAGCTCTGAAATCCTGCCACATCTCACTCAATTCAACTTGGAATTTACCATGGTCAATGGAGTTGAAAACTACATTCATAAGCCTACAATTTCTTAGAAGGAATCATTTTAAAATTCTGTCCACAACTAGCTCATATTTGAGCATCAAGTCGCAACTCAAAACAGGGCTTCCAGTATAGACGAGAAACAGAACAGACAATTTTACAAGGTTGGTACGGCTCACTCAGGTGGAATCAGGGCATGTATTTTATACCGTTGGAAAACTGGTAGTATCTAGTTTCTAATACCGTAAACGGTACTTGATTTCGATGTCGGAATAAAGAGTTATGGCCAAAACCAAATCACTGCCAGAGAGGCTCTGGTTACGTTTCCAGTTTTGCTAGATTTTCGAAATCTCAACTTTTGGCCAACCAAATTGGATGATTTTTGGTGGAAACTTTCCACACAACCCACAAAACATATTTACATCAAAATCAAGTCAATTGGACCACAAAAATTGCACTAAAGGGCACAGCAAAAGTAGGGGCAGAACTGGTCTTTTTTCCCCATTTCACTTCCTTTGAGTTTTCATCCACAAAACAACTTATTTTCACTAGATTAAGCACTAATCCAACATAAATAACATCAAATCTCATCGAATTAGTTCATCAAGCCATTGTGGGATTTCGTAGAGCCTACTCACAAGATTTCCAACCATATAAAGCTACCTATATGAATCTATGAGCTCACAACTGCAATACAACTTCCATAAACTAAGATTCAAGAGGTTGATCACTGATTACCTTCTTAGATGACTAAAGCAGAAAATTTTGGTCCTTTCAAGCTCAAGAAAACCGTGCAAATGAAGCCCCTTTCCTAGCTTCAGTTGTTCTCCAAGTGATTTGCAAGGTGTGTGTAAATTTTGAGGTGATTTGGGTGAGAATTGAGTGGTGAAATGAAGAGGAAATTTTTGGTTATTTTCCTCCTTGGATGGCCGGCCAACAAGAGCTAAGAGAGAGAGTGGGTTTGCTGAAAAATGAAGCTTCCTTGAGAAGCTTAAGTGTGTGGCTCAAAATACTCCAAAAGTCAACTCTCCCTCCGCGCGCGCACGCTCGCGTTTCGTGCTCGATTCCTCTCGAGTTTGTTTCACTTGTGTACTAAATCTCTAATGCACTTCCATTCATACTTTTATTATTCATTCTTAATAGCTCCAAAATAAAGGTCTTAAGTCCCTCAATTAATCGCGCGCGCGAAAACGCGTACTTCCGATTTGTGCGCGATAAAGTGAAAATTTCAAGAAATTCTTATAACAATAGTATCACTAACTGATACTTGAACACTTAAACATAAAAATACCTATTTCAAGACTAATGTACAAGTCTCCAATTTTCCAAGTTTATTGTATTCTCGAATCGATTATTGACTCCAAACGCGTATTCACTATTCTCACTTAACGAGCTTTTAAAAATTAAATTTTGAAACGAGTCATTTTAAAAATATAAGTAAGTTATAGTTCCATGTAATTAGGTCTAAAAAGATTGAAATAAAATATTCGGAAAAAACGGGCAATAAAATATTTAAATAAGCTGGTAATAGGAGTTTAAAATAGGTAAATCCTCACATCCTCTCCCCCTTAAGAAAATTTCGTCCTCGAAATTATACCTTGATTGGTGAACTGGTCTGCATACTTTTCTCAAATGGTTACTTCCCAGGTTGCTTCCTCTAGTCCATAATCTCTCTATAAAACCTTCATTAGAGGGACTTGCTTGCGTTTTTAACCCCTTCACTTTTCGACAAAATGTTTACCGGTCCTTTCCTCACGTGACCAATTTTCATCACTTTTACTTCTCCCATTCAAAACTCACACTCATGGAACTTAACTATTCTCAGGTGCCATTCACGATCTTATTACAGGTCTTGAGACATGAAGCAACAGATTACAGGTACATATAAGCTGTAAAATCAATTAAAAGTAAGGTAAATTTTCATATACCATAAAAGATCATAATAGTTATACTAAATTATAATAAGTTCATCAAATCATTTCAAAAGAAAAGGGGAATCAACAAGATCAAAACGTGTTAAGTCGCAATATACATCAAAAGGATGTCATCCCCCATACAAAGATTACAACCTCTAAAAGTGCCAGTCTATGTTAGGGTAAAACTACAATCCCTATTTGTCGAGTGGAGTTAGATTTACCCCTACTCATAGAGTTTCTACTACTTGGGTCCCTCTTACAATCATTAGCATTAATCACTCCTTCTGGCACTCGACTAATTTTGCAGTGGATTTAGCAGGTTGTTGAGAATTTCCTTTTCCCTTAGAAGTTTTAGGGCAATTCGAAAACTTATGCTCGGTACTACCGCAACTCAGACATTTTCCTTGTTTTCTCCAACACTCGGCCTCAGTGTGGTTAATCTGGCCATAGTATCCACAAGTTACGTGAGGAGTCACGGCTTGACCAGTTTGAGATTTCCCTTTTTGTTGACCTCGTCTACTCCGATTTCCTTTTGGCGGGGCTTTGCTTGATGGAGTTTCTCCGGGTTTTTCATGCATCTTCATTCCTCCAACCTCTTTTTTCATATTAAGGGGTTGGGTAGACTTCTCGGACGGTTTAGGATATCACTTGGGTTACCCCTCTTTCTAGCATGAAAAGTCTTAGATTGAGACTTAGCATTTTCTACCCTCTGTGCCTTATCCAAGGCATCCGTAAAAGTGGTAATCTGGGCAACTGCTAGGGATTCTTGAATTTCTACATTTAACCCCTGAATAAACCTCCTTATCCTTTTCCGTTCGGTGAGTACAAGCTCAGGGGCAAATTTGGAAAGTTTGGTGAACCGCTCCTCATATTCGGCCACACTTAATAACCCTTGTTTTAATTTAATAAAGTCATCCTCCCTCTTTTTTTGTATAATTGGTGGGAGGAACTTGACATTAAACTCCATCTCAAAGTTTACCCAAGTTCAGGGGATTTGTTCTCTTTCCCATTTTGCACTAACAACATTCCACCACGAGCGTGCCGCCCCTTCAAATTGGAAAAAGGCAAAATTCACTTGCCTTTCCTCGGTATAATCTAAAGCAGCAAAAATATCAACCATCCTTTCAAACCAATTTTTCGCTACTTCGGGATCAGACCTTCCACGGAACTTAGGGGGAGCAAACTTCAAGAACCGCTCGAGGGCTCTATCCTCACCCCTCTCTTAGTTCCTAGGTTGGTCGACTGGTTCAGGTCCCTGGTGCTCAGCTAAGCGCTCGAGAATATCGGTCATGCGGTTAATGGCCGTAGCCACTTGGTCACCCTCTTCATTTCTAGGGTTTTGGTTTGGTCCAGTCGCGGACCCCTCACCTCTCTCGGGTGTGCGGGGTTGCCGAAACCCATGCCCACGCCCCCGTCCACGTCCTCGCCGATTCATTTAGCAAGCTTCTAAACGCATAATAGAAGTAGAAAGTATAAGCATGTGAATCGAAAAACAGGTACACATTGCAAGAACACTTTAAATCAAAGTATAGCTATTTGCATAAGCTAGAAGTCATGTCACATGTCGATGTGCATACAACGAGTTAATAGTATCAAATACAGGTCATAAGCAACTAAGTGCCACAAATATAGTACTTGCAGGCAAAATACAAAAGGCCTCACGGCGAGTACCACCCCTACTATACTAGGCAGGATCAAAAGAAAAACCATAAGCCTAGTTAGGGACAAAACTAGAAGAATCCATGATACCAAGCCACATCATTCAAATGATTATAAACTCCAAACTGCACCCAAAAGCCTGAGCTACCTCCTAAATTCTTAGCCTCCTCGCTAGATTCAAGGTGAAAATTCTTGTACAAGCTAGGGTGATAAGTCAAACCAAACGGAATAAAAAGATATCTCATTTTCAAGTTCAACGTGGAGCCCAAAATTGTTCAAATGGTTCGACTTTTCTTTCGAAATGTTCGACAAGCAAAAGAGTGGGGAAAGCAAGGTTTCTAACCCTTAAACTCACTAGATAGCTATATAGATTTTCTAATCTTGACCGACCTCCAACCTAACTTGAAGAGTAAAGTCTTAGAGTGTTTTGTGAGCAAAATGGTACTACAACCTCAAGCACCAAAAATTACGTTGCACTTAATACACAATCACATCCCATGGTCCGGCATCCTAAGCTTTTAGGCCTAAGATACACTACAAAGATCTAAAGCCTAAACTCTGATACCAACGGTGACGCCCCCACTTCTCCCAAGGGCAAACCCAAGGGTATCGGCAGAACGCCTGCCCAACTCTCGCCGGGACTCGGTACTAATTCAATTTTCACTCAATAATAACCAATCGATACTAAAAATTGAAGAGATAAAGGAAGGTCAATTCCTCAATAAACGTTCAAGTCTTACAACATTATCTACTCAATTACTTTACATTCCCAAAATATACAGCTTCCAAAATCAATTTCTAAACAAATACATTCACAATTCTAATCAAGTGAAGCATCAAGTAAGTTTCTCCAGAATTCCTCCCATTTCAGCTCCTATTAAGGAAAAACAAATCTAACGGGGTGAGCGAACGCTCGTGAGGCCAAGAAAACGTGCAAGACAAGTAATTCAATAGCAATAGCACTTACACAATAGCGAAAACTATAACATTCAAGAAATTCACAATTTATAATAAACCTCCTTGAGTATGATGTAAGAGCTCTCAGGAGCTAAATCTTTGTTTACTTTTCCCCAAGTTCAATTCAATACCTTCTCGTGACGACACCGCGTCACCCAGGTAGATAATTAAATTCATAGCACATTACGTATTCCATTTATGTTTCTGAGACGACTCGAGAGGCACCTCCCACCCAAATCGGTGTGGTACTTACTATCGCTCAGCTTATAGGTCTGAGACGATTCGAAAGGTACCTCCCACCAAATCGGTGTGGTACTTGCTATCATTCAGAGGTCGATGAGACACCGCTCCAATCGACTTACAATGCTTAATGGTTCTGAGACGATTCGAGAGGTACCTCCCACCCGAATCGGTGTGGTACTTTCTATCGTTCAGAGGTTTAGGGTACTGAGATGACTCGAGAGGTACCTCCCACTCGAATCGGTGTGGTACTTACAATCGTTCAGTGGTCGATGAAGCATCGCTCCAATCGACTTAGCATGGCTTAGGATGCTGAGACGATTCGAGAGGTACCTCCCACCAAATCGGTGTGGTACTTACAATCGTTCAGTGGTCGATGAGTCATCGCTCCAATCGAATTATGCAGCTACAGCATAATTTATCATTTCATTCAATCATTCAATACATTCAATCATTCATTTCATTTCAATCAAGTCATTCATGGTTCAGTCATTTCAATTCAATCAAGTCATTCATGATTCATTCAAATGAGACAGAGTGTGGTAAGGTACACACTCGATTCAGTATTTTCAAAATCTCCAATTACTAATAGCAATTAAGCACATATCAAGTTTACCTACACTTGACACTCACCAAGTAAACAAAGGAGAAATTGTCATTTGAAGGTTCAGGCGTCCACCGTGGGATGGATCCTCTTGAAGGTCCTCTTGTGTGCCTGAGCAACTAATAACGAACTACTACTTATAAACCCCATTTATCGAAGAAGATTCAACTCTAAGAAAATCTCATGAAAATGAGCCTTAATTACTCGCAAATCGAGGCTCAAAGGTGGGGTTTTAAAACACAAGAGAAATCTGATTTTCATCTTTGAAATCAAGTGTAAAATGGTCTATCAATTTTAAGAAAATGGAGAGTTCGAAACCCTCAATTTTCTTTAAGTTGGGAAATTTCAGATTTGTCGAGCAATCTTTGAAAAATCGTATCTCACTCTCTGTAAGTGCAAAATTGGAAAAGTTGGTACCGTTGGAAACTACTTCCAAAGTAAAGTTTATAGAAGACACTTTTCCATGATTAAAAATGGAAGACACTCAAATTTTGGCTTCAAGTTGCTGATTTGATCAAGCAAAGCAGTTTTTGGTCATGTTTTTTGGCAAACTTTGGAAAGTCGGTATAATTCATAGAAAGTGAACTAGACCCTGAAATTCACAACACAATAAGAATTCAAATCAAGGTTTCAAACACAATAAATAGAACAAAAATTGGAGTTTTGAGTATCTAGAGACATCAGTCCAAAGTTGGTCACATTTCGCAAACTGTTCAGTCATTTTCCAGATTTAAAGACTATCTTTGAAATATCATTTGGCATTAGATGTGACAGCCCCACCTCCCCCTAAGGCGAACCAAAGGGTTCGGCGGACCGTCTGCCCAGCTCTCGCCGAGACTCAGTCGTTCACTCAAGCAAATCAGAAATAAAAGCACAAGAAAGAGCAAAACAAGGATCCAAAACTTAAAACAAAATTATATACATTGTTATCTCAGAAGGAAGTACAATCGTCGAATATACAAAGGTTCTCAATTCACCATACAACCAGCCTGTGCCAAGCACTAGGGCGAGAACCATTACAAAACCAAAGAACTAGACCAAGCTAGTCTATACAGAGCTCTCGTCCTTGCTCGCCTTCCGCTGTTAAGGAAAACAAAACTAAATGGATGAGCTAAAAGCTCAGTGAGGTTCCAAACACATAAGCAGCAATCCATCCAAAACATTAAATATAGAATTTCAATAATTCAAGTAACATTTACAGTGGAAAGCGATAATAACACATACATTAAAAGGATACAGGCTCACAAGGAGCCATTTGTTCGTTCGTTCGTTCGTTCGTTCGTTCATTCTCCTGACATTCCCCTTATTCCTCCATTCACTTGAAAATGCATTTTTGTAAGTAAAACACTCGTTCGTTCATTCATTTCATTCACCCCCTTCCTAGACATTGGCCGGGCTCCACCAGACTTCAAGGTAATACTCGAGTATACCAAACGTTCACCCAGGTCACCATATCACCCGACCGAGTCCGCTTCTGGCTCGAGTCGATCGGTAACAAGGGGCAGTGGCCAGTTCAGCCATAAGGCTTACATTCATGCACAAGTAACATTTCAATCGTTCAATCATTGAAAATTTCACAATCATTTAGGCTGAGTGCGATAAAGTACACACTCGCCTAGAAAACTCGTTTTGGCCAATCATTGAAAGCGTTTAACATGTTATCAGTCATATATACAAGCCATATAATCAAGAAACATAACAAACAAGGAACACTCACCTATTTATGTAAAACAACGTGCAAATATCCTTCTGGATATTACCTCAGTCACCGAGAAAACCTAAGAGTAAATGAGAAAGAATATTACAGTCTATCTAGCACAAACAAGTAAGTTAAATCAAAGAAAAACCGGCAAATGATAAGTAAAACGTATAAAGACGCCTTTATAGTGAAAATGGGATATTTGGATCGGAGGACGAAAATAACTAGGGTTTCATAAACCTAACACAAAACTAACTCAAGCGGGTTATAAAATGTCCGGCGGAAAACACTTGGACCAAAGACAACTCGGACTCCAACGAGATAGGCTAAAAATATTGTTTTCGGAATCGTTTAGATAGTTCAAAATCACCTCATACCCAAGCAGCTAGTATAGACTAAACGTCATGATAAAATCATGTGAAAAGGAGGACAATACTACCTTACATTCACACTTAAAACCTCACTTAAACGTGGTTCACTTGTGGCCGAGAAAACCCTAAATCATACCTCTATATTTTGGGTACGGAGTAAGTAAACATTTGGCGTTTCAAATCAAAGAGCTATCATATTTTGGAATGGTAAAACGGTCATAGTATTTGCCAAACGAAAATATACAAATTCAAATAGAAACTTAGCCCTCGAGCAAAAATTTGGGCAGCACGCCCTTTGTATTTACCTGTTTTTCCAGCCATTTATGGCTTCATTATTTTTCTCATTCAAGCCCAAGTTTATACACAACACAAATGCATTTCAATAGCCGTTCCATAGGCTCAAGACAATACAAGGACATAAATCAACTAATAAAAAATACGGAAATGAAGTTTACAAAAGACAGATTTGATGGGTTTTTGCGGAAAGAACACATCTGAGGCTACGCTTATCGAATTGGTGTGCAACTTATACCATTTAGAAGCTAAGACAAATTCCTACAACTTTCATGAAGATCACTTGGTCAAATTTCCAGTGTAACCTAATCAAATTCCCAGTTCACAGAACCAGGTTCTAACTAATCAGCTAAGTAACCGTACTACATTTAAATGGCCATATCTCAGGCTACCAAAGTCCGTTTAAGGTGTTCTTGGAGGCCTTGGAAAGCTAAGACAGAGTACTAAAACTTTCATGTTTTGGAAAATGGCTAAATCTGCACGGATCATAGTGAATAAACACAGCCAAACGGATGAACTGTCTAAAACGGATCACTGGAAACATCCTAGGGTGGCGAGGGTATTTTAGTCTTTTCACAGGCTACGTTGCTCCGGTTGAGTTGAAATTTTGTAGGCACATATAAAATATCATTCTATACAACTTTCATGTTTTATACTAAGCCTAATTCGGCCTCTAACATGATGCAATAAAACCGGACAGAACAAGGCTGAAATTTTCCAGAAATCTGGAATTTTGGGATTCAATGCAACCTTTCTTGATTTCTTGCTCCAATCATCACTACAACCACTTATATAAGCTTAGATACAACATGTATCATCCATATAGCAAGTATAGGCAGCAAATACCTCAAACCCTAACTCACATATAACACCTTTAAATCATCATAACAACTTGTATCACTACTAATCCAACCACAACATGAATTATACAACAACTTAAACCAAAATAAAAGAACCAAAGCCATGGTTTAGCCTTATACCTCAACAAATGAAGCTTGCAAGAGTAATACTTCACCTCCTCTTGGAATTCTTGTTTCCCCTAGCTTCTCAAGCTCACAACTCACACTTTAATCGGTTTAGAATTTTAATTCCTCACTTGGATGGCTCAACTCAAGAAGAAGGAAGTTTGTTTCTTGCTCTCTTTCTCTCCTCTCTTGTCTCGGCCAAGCAGCAGAAAAATGGAGGGAAATGGAGCAAAATGAAGGATAAGAAGGTTGGACTTTTGGCTTGTTTAAGTAGCCATGGTTGAGTGACACTTGTCATCACTAATACCAACCAAAATTTTCTTTTTCTTTCTTGCATTTTTAGCCCTAAAATTCGGTCAAAGCTAGCTGGAAAATGAGAGGATATTTTGCTCAAATATTAATGAGCTTGTACGGTAAAAAAGTGGTGGTCAAGCGGTTTGTTCAATCGGTAGTGCACGGTTCACGTCGGTTCGCACACGTTTTTTCTTAAATCACACGTACTAGGGTTTTTACTTCTTATTCACTAACTTTTTATCATTTATTCTAATCACATATTATTTCTCACCCAAAAGTCACTCTTAAGCACCAAATTTGATCATCGCTCCGTACCGGATAATTACACGACGGATACACGAAGAACCCTATTTCACTTCGAATTGAAATCGAAAAGGAAAATCCTAATTTCCAATGATCATTGGCACTTTTTCTAGGGTGATTAAGTAGCAATATGGTATAGAATAATAATTCCCAAATAATTTTCAAATAAAAGGAAATTTTCAAGAAATATGTAAGGAATTTGCAAGTCCTCACATTAGAAATACACCAAAATTGGTATACTAAATCCTCCATGTGTGAAAAACATTTCTACCAAGTTTCATGCAAAAATTCGCACGGGAAGGCAGTCATTGAAACAACCAAAGTTTAAGAAATATTTCAAGGCTAATCTGCTTTCTCACTTTTCTTTTACATGCAAAAGTTTTGTGCAATGAAATCAGTTCTAAATCACTCCATTTTTTAAACCAAGAGTCCAAATACATCCACTAAGCAATTTAAAGGTAATGGACATCACAATTTTTGAAATATAACTCCCCAAATGAGATTTGACCATTTGGCCAAGAGAAAAGGAAAAGTTTTCCATATTTGAAAAGCAAACTTTGGGACATATGTTGGGTATCGAGAAAGATTTGGAATGGCACCAAATTTGGTAGTATCACCCTAACATATAAGGGCTATTCCTCTGTCAAATTTCATGCAAAAATTCGTACGGAAGGTCAGTTAACAAAGCCACTAAAGTTCCAAGAATTTCCAAGGCAAATCTACCTCGTACGTAAATTTTCCTTTTCTAAACATTTGGCCAATGAAATCTTCTCAAACACGGTCCATTTGTGTAGACAATGTCTAACAAACATCCAAGATGTGTTTGGTAGGTGATTAACACCAAGAATTTCGAAACAACAAGTCCCAAATCAAGATTAGCTACAAATCAGTCCAGAATTAGGGTTTTCTTTCACAAAGACAGCTCTGAAATCAAGCCACATCTCACTCAATTCAACTTGGAATTGAGCATGGTCAGTGGCGTTGAAAGCTGTCGCGCCCCACTTTTTGAGTATGTGAAAGTAGTGTGTGGGATATGTATGTGAACGTGTGGGAAAATGAAAATAAAAGGCCGTGGGATTGTGAAATGCGACGGTTCGACCCAAAATAATAGTTTAAAAGGGTTTTGAATAAAAATTGGAGTCGCCACTTGGTATTGAGTTAAGGTGTACCAAGTCACCTAAAAAATAAATTTTTGAGTAAAATTATAGAAAACCCTTTTAAACGACTCCTAAGTCTACAAAAATTAGAGAAAGTGTTCGGGAGTCACATTTGATGAGAGGGAAGGCAATGACGAGGTCCAAGGCACCCTCTCAACCTAGCCAAGGCTAGTTGCGCGATTTAGTCAAAGATTTTCTTATTTTTAACCAAAAGATTTATCACATTCGGATGTACTATATGAATGCAAACCCTAGACCTAGGGGGACATCGAGGGGCAAAATTTCTCTTCAAAGCTTGAATGGTGCCAATCACATTAATTGTGATGCCCAATAATGACTCTTTGGAGAGGTCACGAAGAATGCAAAAAATATGAGACTCCAAGAAAAGAAAAGGATAAAATAATTATAGAAATATACATGTCTTAAAGGAATGCATCATGTCGGGTACGGGGGACTAATGTTTGTGACTCAATTTTCCCTTTTAATAGAGGGACTACGAGCGTGCTAAGGCTAGAAAAGCCAAACTCGTCCATATCCCATATCCAAGGGGCAATTTCCCTAATCTAATCATGCAAATGCACTACCCTAATCCTATTTCTAGAATGAAATGCAATTCTAATGTCATGTATCGTGCATAGGGGTATATATATGTATAGGGAAATTAGGGATAAGGGTTATGTGACGACCCCACCTCCCCCTAAGGCGTACCAAAGGGTTCGGCGGACCGCCTGCCCAGCTCTCGCCAGGACTCACTCACTATCTCAATCGAGTCACGTACACACATTCATGAACCATAAATAACATTCCCAATTCAAGCTTATAATTTACATTAATAGAAATCGAAGTACGAAGTCTCAATACACCAAACTAGATCAAAACGAATACAATCCAAATACAACATGTTCCATTCGAGAAATAGCGTGAGTACAAGTCAAAATCAAACAGCTAGTCTATGCTAGACTTTACATATCTCACACCTCGCTCGTACCCCTGAAAGGAAAACAAATGGAGTGGAATGAGCTAAAAGCCCAGTGAGGTTCCAAATAGCAAATTGACCATTATTTATAAGTACGAGTTTTCGATATAGCAAAGTAACGAGCATAAAGTGTTCATAAATGTGAACAGTAACACGTCAAGTAGAAATCTTAAAATGGGCGAATGTAAAAATTTTTCAAAAGAAACAATAATCCAATAAACAATAATCACTCCAAAGTATAAGGATACGGATGACTCTCAGGAGCCAAATTCCCATGGCATTACCAGAAGCTTGATCCCGTAGTAGTTGACACTCCGTCAACTTTCAAGTAAGTAACCAATCCAGTAGAACACCACTTACACGACTCTCCGTCCACCGTTCAAACCCCCAGCTGGGCCCAAAATCCTCAATAAACACGGGTGGTAATACTCGAGTATACCGATTAGTCGAGGAGATATCACTCCACTCGACAATACAAGAGACCCAGGGTTCGTTACCCAATCGACCAAGCCCTTGCCGGCTCGACTAGAGTAACTCGCCACAGGGTTTCTGGAATTCCAGGAAGTGCGCGCACCATAAACAAGTATATCAAGTCAATTGCAACAATAAACAAGTATATCACGTAAGGGCAAGTGCGATAAAGTACACTCTTGCCCTTACAATTCACGTATATAACATGTAATCAGATTGGTCACGTATCAAGTTCAAGTATCAAGTTCAATTCGGTATTTGAAAGCACTCACCCAAAAGATATAGTGCTACTGGTCACTTTCAGGTTATACTCCGAGTTCGGAGTCCAAATCTGCGATAAAACTCAATTTGAGAACTTTGAAACATGACTAGAGTTCGAAACTTAGACGTTTCGTTCAATAAGAATCAAGAAATTGAAATTCACTTGGAGAATACTCGTGAGATACTCGCTCACTTTTTAAATGATAAAACTTTGTAACATTTATACTTGAAATGGTCATGCGAGTCGAAAGTACAAGGGAAAACGTACTTTGAGCAATCATTATTTCATTTCTCAAGGGTACAAGTTCGGCCAAGTCCTTACTTATATACCTCGAACAAGAAGACTCAAGTACCCTAGATGGTTCAAGTACTATTCATATCAACTCGACCCAAGTCGCAAGTGTATTTATATAGTCCTCGAGCGTAAATTTGGGCAGCATGCCCTTTGTGTTTACCTAATTTTCCAGCCATTTAGGCTTCATTATTTTTCTTCAACAACAGCCCAACAACATACATATCAGCAATTTATGTCAAGAGCCGTTCCATAGGCTCACAATATCATAACAACAAGAACCGCATCAAGTACAAGTGCAGAAATTCAATGTGGCACAAGACAGATTTGACGTATACAAGCGGAAATAACTTGTCCGAGGCTACGCTTATCGGATTAAGGCAAAACCTATGCCGTTTCGAATCTAAGACACAAAGCTACAACATTTATGAAGGTCACTTAGTCCATTTCCTAATGTAACTTAGTCAAAATCTCAGATTACTAAACCAGAAACCAATTCATCGGCTGTTTAAACGCATTATGCTGTAGCGGACCTAACTCAGTGTACACAAGTCCGAATCAGGTTTTCTTTGAGGCATTTTAAAGCTACTTCAGAGCACTACAACTTTTATGTTTTGGCCCAGAGCTAAATCAGAATGGATCCTGATCAAAAATCGTGATAAACTGGACTGAACTGAAGAAACGGACTGCTGGGAAATTCTTAAAACAGCAAGGGTATTTTGGACTTTTCATGTTCTGCGTTGCTCCGATTGAGCTGAAATTTTGTAGGCACCTATAAAATGCCATTCTCTACAACTTTCCTTTTTTGACCAAAGGCCAAATCGGCCTCTAACATATAGATAAAATTTCGGACAGAATGCTTGGAAAATTTTCCAGAAATCTGGAATTTTTAGCTCTAAGTGTAATTTCCTCAAATTTCTGGTTCTAATCACCACTAAACAACCTTATATAACCTTAATTGCAACATTTACACATCATACATCACATTGAGCAGAAAATCAGAACCCCTAGTTCATCAAATAAATTGGGGAAAACCTCTAAATCATGCTAATCATCCATGATTCCACCACTATAATCAAACTACTAACTTAATTTAACAAAATCAAAAGCAAAACTTAGAGAGATGAGTTCTCTTACCTTGGTTAGAAGTCTCTAAAAGCAGCCCCAAGCTTTCCTTTTCCAAACTTTCACCACCAAACACTAACTAACCACTCAAAGACAAGATTAATCGGTTTCTTTTGTTTGTTTTCTCACTTTGTTGGTGGATTGAAGAAGAAATGGAGAAGAGTTTTGTTTTTCCTCTCTTGTTCTTACTCTCTCTCTCTCTCGGCTCTTAGCAGCAGAAAATGAAGAGAAATGAAGCTGATTTTTGTCTTATAAGGAGTAAGAAGGTTAGAGTTAATTAAGACCACAATTTGGCTAACACTTGGACAATTCTTAGCCACTAATTTTTCTCTTTCTTCCCCTTGCTTATAAGCCACAAATTTCGGTCCCCTTAGCTGTAATATAAGAAGACATTTTGGCTCAAATATCAATAAGCTTGTGGTGCAAGAAAGTGGTGGTCCAGTGGTGCGTTCAAACGGTAGTGCGCGGGACCCGCCGGTTCGCGCCGTTTTTCTTAAAAACTCACGTACTAGGGTTTTTACTTCCCATTCACTAACCTTATTTTACTGCTACTACTCACATATTATTTTTCACTTAAAAGTCACTTTTAATCTCCAAATTTAATCCTTACTCTGTACCGAAAATTCATTCGGCGAAAAAATCGCGAAAACCCTAATTTTGCTCCAAACTTGAAACCGAAGCGTAAAACCTTTCTTTCTAGGTTTATTTACACTTATCATGGAATAATTGGATAGTAGGGCTTTAATAAATGATAATCTTCAAATAAAAAGAAATTTTTAAGAAAACGTGAGGAATTTTCCAATTCCAGTAATTAAAATTAGGGTTTCAATTAAAATATGAGACATTTAGGAAAACCGGTTAGTCACAAGTAAACTAGGGTTTTTGGCTACAATATTAGGGTTTCTAGTCTTTTAAACCAAAATAAGGTTTTAAATCAACCCAAAGAAATACACTTTAATATTTTCTTCACAAACAACCTCCTAATATTCGGGATGTTACAATCTCCCCTCCTTAAAAGAATTTCGTCCTCGAAATTCATACATGCACTTCGAATAACATTGGGTATTTTCCTTATATATATCATCCAATTGTGCCATCTCACAGATTCACTGGAACTCAAGTGATAGCCTGTCAGGCAGATCAACAGATCAGGGTAAGTAACTAAACACAAGTAATAATCTAACCATATACCGGTTGGTTGAAAAATCGAATGAGACGGACGGGAGGGTAGAACATAATCGGGGCAATATCTTAAAATGACATCAAGGAAGCATAACCAAGGGAAGAAGAAAGAAATCGGTCTTTGGCGAGACTTTCTCGACATATACTACAACCTCATCATCCTCTATAGGAACCCTAGCCAAACTATTACTCGATTCATCCATGAAAACACTCCTGGGTGTTCAGGTACAAGAATCCACAATAAGGTAATTCACAACTCGAGCCGGCCGGTCCCAAGAGTAAATTACCCATATTAGAGATTCCTACCCAGCATACATATCTAAGGTCCCCAACAATAGACAATTGTTCCACACTTAACAAGTCAATCCCCACAGTCCAAGAACCTTCTCCCGGCACGAGCTCGATAGGAGCTCTGATACCATCTGTGACGACCCCACCTCCCCCTAAGGCGTACCAAAGGGTTCGGCGGACCGCCTGCCCAGCTCTCGCCAGGACTCACTCACTATCTCAATCGAGTCACGTACACACATTCATGAACCATAAATAACATTCCCAATTCAAGCTTATAATTTACATTAATAGAAATCGAAGTACGAAGTCTCAATACACCAAACTAGATCAAAACGAATACAATCCAAATACAACATGTTCCATTCGAGAAATAGCGTGAGTACAAGTCAAAATCAAACAGCTAGTCTATGCTAGACTTTACATATCTCACACCTCGCTCGTACCCCTGAAAGGAAAACAAATGGAGTGGAATGAGCTAAAAGCCCAGTGAGGTTCCAAATAGCAAATTGACCATTATTTATAAGTACGAGTTTTCGATATAGCAAAGTAACGAGCATAAAGTGTTCATAAATGTGAACAGTAACACGTCAAGTAGAAATCTTAAAATGGGCGAATGTAAAAATTTTTCAAAAGAAACAATAATCCAATAAACAATAATCACTCCAAAGTATAAGGATACGGATGACTCTCAGGAGCCAAATTCCCATGGCATTACCAGAAGCTTGATCCCGTAGTAGTTGACACTCCGTCAACTTTCAAGTAAGTAACCAATCCAGTAGAACACCACTTACACGACTCTCCGTCCACCGTTCAAACCCCCAGCTGGGCCCAAAATCCTCAATAAACACGGGTGGTAATACTCGAGTATACCGATTAGTCGAGGAGATATCACTCCACTCGACAATACAAGAGACCCAGGGTTCGTTACCCAATCGACCAAGCCCTTGCCGGCTCGACTAGAGTAACTCGCCACAGGGTTTCTGGAATTCCAGGAAGTGCGCGCACCATAAACAAGTATATCAAGTCAATTGCAACAATAAACAAGTATATCACGTAAGGGCAAGTGCGATAAAGTACACTCTTGCCCTTACAATTCACGTATATAACATGTAATCAGATTGGTCACGTATCAAGTTCAAGTATCAAGTTCAATTCGGTATTTGAAAGCACTCACCCAAAAGATATAGTGCTACTGGTCACTTTCAGGTTATACTCCGAGTTCGGAGTCCAAATCTGCGATAAAACTCAATTTGAGAACTTTGAAACATGACTAGAGTTCGAAACTTAGACGTTTCGTTCAATAAGAATCAAGAAATTGAAATTCACTTGGAGAATACTCGTGAGATACTCGCTCACTTTTTAAATGATAAAACTTTGTAACATTTATACTTGAAATGGTCATGCGAGTCGAAAGTACAAGGGAAAACGTACTTTGAGCAATCATTATTTCATTTCTCAAGGGTACAAGTTCGGCCAAGTCCTTACTTATATACCTCGAACAAGAAGACTCAAGTACCCTAGATGGTTCAAGTACTATTCATATCAACTCGACCCAAGTCGCAAGTGTATTTATATAGTCCTCGAGCGTAAATTTGGGCAGCATGCCCTTTGTGTTTACCTAATTTTCCAGCCATTTAGGCTTCATTATTTTTCTTCAACAACAGCCCAACAACATACATATCAGCAATTTATGTCAAGAGCCGTTCCATAGGCTCACAATATCATAACAACAAGAACCGCATCAAGTACAAGTGCAGAAATTCAATGTGGCACAAGACAGATTTGACGTATACAAGCGGAAATAACTTGTCCGAGGCTACGCTTATCGGATTAAGGCAAAACCTATGCCGTTTCGAATCTAAGACACAAAGCTACAACATTTATGAAGGTCACTTAGTCCATTTCCTAATGTAACTTAGTCAAAATCTCAGATTACTAAACCAGAAACCAATTCATCGGCTGTTTAAACGCATTATGCTGTAGCGGACCTAACTCAGTGTACACAAGTCCGAATCAGGTTTTCTTTGAGGCATTTTAAAGCTACTTCAGAGAACTACAACTTTTATGTTTTGGCCCAGAGCTAAATCAGAATGGATCCTGATCAAAAATCGTGATAAACTGGACTGAACTGAAGAAACGGACTGCTGGGAAATTCTTAAAACAGCAAGGGTATTTTGGACTTTTCATGTTCTGCGTTGCTCCGATTGAGCTGAAATTTTGTAGGCACCTATAAAATGCCATTCTCTACAACTTTCCTTTTTTGACCAAAGGCCAAATCGGCCTCTAACATATAGATAAAATTTCGGACAGAATGCTTGGAAAATTTTCCAGAAATCTGGAATTTTTAGCTCTAAGTGTAATTTCCTCAAATTTCTGGTTCTAATCACCACTAAACAACCTTATATAACCTTAATTGCAACATTTACACATCATACATCACATTGAGCAGAAAATCAGAACCCCTAGTTCATCAAATAAATTGGGGAAAACCTCTAAATCATGCTAATCATCCATGATTCCACCACTATAATCAAACTACTAACTTAATTTAACAAAATCAAAAGCAAAACTTAGAGAGATGAGTTCTCTTACCTTGGTTAGAAGTCTCTAAAAGCAGCCCCAAGCTTTCCTTTTCCAAACTTTCACCACCAAACACTAACTAACCACTCAAAGACAAGATTAATCGGTTTCTTTTGTTTGTTTTCTCACTTTGTTGGTGGATTGAAGAAGAAATGGAGAAGAGTTTTGTTTTTCCTCTCTTGTTCTTACTCTCTCTCTCTCTCGGCTCTTAGCAGCAGAAAATGAAGAGAAATGAAGCTGATTTTTGTCTTATAAGGAGTAAGAAGGTTAGAGTTAATTAAGACCACAATTTGGCTAACACTTGGACAATTCTTAGCCACTAATTTTTCTCTTTCTTCCCCTTGCTTATAAGCCACAAATTTCGGTCCCCTTAGCTGTAATATAAGAAGATATTTTGGCTCAAATATCAATAAGCTTGTGGTGCAAGAAAGTGGTGGTCCAGTGGTGCGTTCAAACGGTAGTGCGCGGGACCCGCCGGTTCGCGCCGTTTTTCTTAAAAACTCACGTACTAGGGTTTTTACTTCCCATTCACTAACCTTATTTTACTGCTACTACTCACATATTATTTTTCACTTAAAAGTCACTTTTAATCTCCAAATTTAATCCTTACTCTGTACCGAAAATTCATTCGGCGAAAAAATCGCGAAAACCCTAATTTTGCTCCAAACTTGAAACCGAAGCGTAAAACCTTTCTTTCTAGGTTTATTTACACTTATCATGGAATAATTGGATAGTAGGGCTTTAATAAATGATAATCTTCAAATAAAAAGAAATTTTTAAGAAAACGTGAGGAATTTTCCAATTCCAGTAATTAAAATTAGGGTTTCAATTAAAATATGAGACATTTAGGAAAACCGGTTAGTCACAAGTAAACTAGGGTTTTTGGCTACAATATTAGGGTTTCTAGTCTTTTAAACCAAAATAAGGTTTTAAATCAACCCAAAGAAATACACTTTAATATTTTCTTCACAAACAACCTCCTAATATTCGGGATGTTACAATCTCCCCTCCTTAAAAGAATTTCGTCCTCGAAATTCATACATGCACTTCGAATAACATTGGGTATTTTCCTTATATATATCATCCAATTGTGCCATCTCACAGATTCACTGGAACTCAAGTGATAGCCTGTCAGGCAGATCAACAGATCAGGGTAAGTAACTAAACACAAGTAATAATCTAACCATATACCGGTTGGTTGAAAAATCGAATGAGACGGACGGGAGGGTAGAACATAATCGGGGCAATATCTTAAAATGACATCAAGGAAGCATAACCAAGGGAAGAAGAAAGAAATCGGTCTTTGGCGAGACTTTCTCGACATATACTACAACCTCATCATCCTCTATAGGAACCCTAGCCAAACTATTACTCGATTCATCCATGAAAACACTCCTGGGTGTTCAGGTACAAGAATCCACAATAAGGTAATTCACAACTCGAGCCGGCCGGTCCCAAGAGTAAATTACCCATATTAGAGATTCCTACCCAGCATACATATCTAAGGTCCCCAACAATAGACAATTGTTCCACACTTAACAAGTCAATCCCCACAGTCCAAGAACCTTCTCCCGGCACGAGCTCGATAGGAGCTCTGATACCATCTGTGACGACCCCACCTCCCCCTAAGGCGTACCAAAGGGTTCGGCGGACCGCCTGCCCAGCTCTCGCCAGGACTCACTCACTATCTCAATCGAGTCACGTACACACATTCATGAACCATAAATAACATTCCCAATTCAAGCTTATAATTTACATTAATAGAAATCGAAGTACGAAGTCTCAATACACCAAACTAGATCAAAACGAATACAATCCAAATACAACATGTTCCATTCGAGAAATAGCGTGAGTACAAGTCAAAATCAAACAGCTAGTCTATGCTAGACTTTACATATCTCACACCTCGCTCGTACCCCTGAAAGGAAAACAAATGGAGTGGAATGAGCTAAAAGCCCAGTGAGGTTCCAAATAGCAAATTGACCATTATTTATAAGTACGAGTTTTCGATATAGCAAAGTAACGAGCATAAAGTGTTCATAAATGTGAACAGTAACACGTCAAGTAGAAATCTTAAAATGGGCGAATGTAAAAATTTTTCAAAAGAAACAATAATCCAATAAACAATAATCACTCCAAAGTATAAGGATACGGATGACTCTCAGGAGCCAAATTCCCATGGCATTACCAGAAGCTTGATCCCGTAGTAGTTGACACTCCGTCAACTTTCAAGTAAGTAACCAATCCAGTAGAACACCACTTACACGACTCTCCGTCCACCGTTCAAACCCCCAGCTGGGCCCAAAATCCTCAATAAACACGGGTGGTAATACTCGAGTATACCGATTAGTCGAGGAGATATCACTCCACTCGACAATACAAGAGACCCAGGGTTCGTTACCCAATCGACCAAGCCCTTGCCGGCTCGACTAGAGTAACTCGCCACAGGGTTTCTGGAATTCCAGGAAGTGCGCGCACCATAAACAAGTATATCAAGTCAATTGCAACAATAAACAAGTATATCACGTAAGGGCAAGTGCGATAAAGTACACTCTTGCCCTTACAATTCACGTATATAACATGTAATCAGATTGGTCACGTATCAAGTTCAAGTATCAAGTTCAATTCGGTATTTGAAAGCACTCACCCAAAAGATATAGTGCTACTGGTCACTTTCAGGTTATACTCCGAGTTCGGAGTCCAAATCTGCGATAAAACTCAATTTGAGAACTTTGAAACATGACTAGAGTTCGAAACTTAGACGTTTCGTTCAATAAGAATCAAGAAATTGAAATTCACTTGGAGAATACTCGTGAGATACTCGCTCACTTTTTAAATGATAAAACTTTGTAACATTTATACTTGAAATGGTCATGCGAGTCGAAAGTACAAGGGAAAACGTACTTTGAGCAATCATTATTTCATTTCTCAAGGGTACAAGTTCGGCCAAGTCCTTACTTATATACCTCGAACAAGAAGACTCAAGTACCCTAGATGGTTCAAGTACTATTCATATCAACTCGACCCAAGTCGCAAGTGTATTTATATAGTCCTCGAGCGTAAATTTGGGCAGCATGCCCTTTGTGTTTACCTAATTTTCCAGCCATTTAGGCTTCATTATTTTTCTTCAACAACAGCCCAACAACATACATATCAGCAATTTATGTCAAGAGCCGTTCCATAGGCTCACAATATCATAACAACAAGAACCGCATCAAGTACAAGTGCAGAAATTCAATGTGGCACAAGACAGATTTGACGTATACAAGCGGAAATAACTTGTCCGAGGCTACGCTTATCGGATTAAGGTAAAACCTATGCCGTTTCGAATCTAAGACACAAAGCTACAACATTTATGAAGGTCACTTAGTCCATTTCCTAATGTAACTTAGTCAAAATCTCAGATTACTAAACCAGAAACCAATTCATCGGCTGTTTAAACGCATTATGCTGTAGCGGACCTAACTCAGTGTACACAAGTCCGAATCAGGTTTTCTTTGAGGCATTTTAAAGCTACTTCAGAGCACTACAACTTTTATGTTTTGGCCCAGAGCTAAATCAGAATGGATCCTGATCAAAAATCGTGATAAACTGGACTGAACTGAAGAAACGGACTGCTGGGAAATTCTTAAAACAGCAAGGGTATTTTGGACTTTTCATGTTCTGCGTTGCTCCGATTGAGCTGAAATTTTGTAGGCACCTATAAAATGCCATTCTCTACAACTTTCCTTTTTTGACCAAAGGCCAAATCGGCCTCTAACATATAGATAAAATTTCGGACAGAATGCTTGGAAAATTTTCCAGAAATCTGGAATTTTTAGCTCTAAGTGTAATTTCCTCAAATTTCTGGTTCTAATCACCACTAAACAACCTTATATAACCTTAATTGCAACATTTACACATCATACATCACATTGAGCAGAAAATCAGAACCCCTAGTTCATCAAATAAATTGGGGAAAACCTCTAAATCATGCTAATCATCCATGATTCCACCACTATAATCAAACTACTAACTTAATTTAACAAAATCAAAAGCAAAACTTAGAGAGATGAGTTCTCTTACCTTGGTTAGAAGTCTCTAAAAGCAGCCCCAAGCTTTCCTTTTCCAAACTTTCACCACCAAACACTAACTAACCACTCAAAGACAAGATTAATCGGTTTCTTTTGTTTGTTTTCTCACTTTGTTGGTGGATTGAAGAAGAAATGGAGAAGAGTTTTGTTTTTCCTCTCTTGTTCTTACTCTCTCTCTCTCTCGGCTCTTAGCAGCAGAAAATGAAGAGAAATGAAGCTGATTTTTGTCTTATAAGGAGTAAGAAGGTTAGAGTTAATTAAGACCACAATTTGGCTAACACTTGGACAATTCTTAGCCACTAATTTTTCTCTTTCTTCCCCTTGCTTATAAGCCACAAATTTCGGTCCCCTTAGCTGTAATATAAGAAGATATTTTGGCTCAAATATCAATAAGCTTGTGGTGCAAGAAAGTGGTGGTCCAGTGGTGCGTTCAAACGGTAGTGCGCGGGACCCGCCGGTTCGCGCCGTTTTTCTTAAAAACTCACGTACTAGGGTTTTTACTTCCCATTCACTAACCTTATTTTACTGCTACTACTCACATATTATTTTTCACTTAAAAGTCACTTTTAATCTCCAAATTTAATCCTTACTCTGTACCGAAAATTCATTCGGCGAAAAAATCGCGAAAACCCTAATTTTGCTCCAAACTTGAAACCGAAGCGTAAAACCTTTCTTTCTAGGTTTATTTACACTTATCATGGAATAATTGGATAGTAGGGCTTTAATAAATGATAATCTTCAAATAAAAAGAAATTTTTAAGAAAACGTGAGGAATTTTCCAATTCCAGTAATTAAAATTAGGGTTTCAATTAAAATATGAGACATTTAGGAAAACCGGTTAGTCACAAGTAAACTAGGGTTTTTGGCTACAATATTAGGGTTTCTAGTCTTTTAAACCAAAATAAGGTTTTAAATCAACCCAAAGAAATACACTTTAATATTTTCTTCACAAACAACCTCCTAATATTCGGGATGTTACAATCTCCCCTCCTTAAAAGAATTTCGTCCTCGAAATTCATACATGCACTTCGAATAACATTGGGTATTTTCCTTATATATATCATCCAATTGTGCCATCTCACAGATTCACTGGAACTCAAGTGATAGCCTGTCAGGCAGATCAACAGATCAGGGTAAGTAACTAAACACAAGTAATAATCTAACCATATACCGGTTGGTTGAAAAATCGAATGAGACGGACGGGAGGGTAGAACATAATCGGGGCAATATCTTAAAATGACATCAAGGAAGCATAACCAAGGGAAGAAGAAAGAAATCGGTCTTTGGCGAGACTTTCTCGACATATACTACAACCTCATCATCCTCTATAGGAACCCTAGCCAAACTATTACTCGATTCATCCATGAAAACACTCCTGGGTGTTCAGGTACAAGAATCCACAATAAGGTAATTCACAACTCGAGCCGGCCGGTCCCAAGAGTAAATTACCCATATTAGAGATTCCTACCCAGCATACATATCTAAGGTCCCCAACAATAGACAATTGTTCCACACTTAACAAGTCAATCCCCACAGTCCAAGAACCTTCTCCCGGCACGAGCTCGATAGGAGCTCTGATACCATCTGTGACGACCCCACCTCCCCCTAAGGCGTACCAAAGGGTTCGGCGGACCGCCTGCCCAGCTCTCGCCAGGACTCACTCACTATCTCAATCGAGTCACGTACACACATTCATGAACCATAAATAACATTCCCAATTCAAGCTTATAATTTACATTAATAGAAATCGAAGTACGAAGTCTCAATACACCAAACTAGATCAAAACGAATACAATCCAAATACAACATGTTCCATTCGAGAAATAGCGTGAGTACAAGTCAAAATCAAACAGCTAGTCTATGCTAGACTTTACATATCTCACACCTCGCTCGTACCCCTGAAAGGAAAACAAATGGAGTGGAATGAGCTAAAAGCCCAGTGAGGTTCCAAATAGCAAATTGACCATTATTTATAAGTACGAGTTTTCGATATAGCAAAGTAACGAGCATAAAGTGTTCATAAATGTGAACAGTAACACGTCAAGTAGAAATCTTAAAATGGGCGAATGTAAAAATTTTTCAAAAGAAACAATAATCCAATAAACAATAATCACTCCAAAGTATAAGGATACGGATGACTCTCAGGAGCCAAATTCCCATGGCATTACCAGAAGCTTGATCCCGTAGTAGTTGACACTCCGTCAACTTTCAAGTAAGTAACCAATCCAGTAGAACACCACTTACACGACTCTCCGTCCACCGTTCAAACCCCCAGCTGGGCCCAAAATCCTCAATAAACACGGGTGGTAATACTCGAGTATACCGATTAGTCGAGGAGATATCACTCCACTCGACAATACAAGAGACCCAGGGTTCGTTACCCAATCGACCAAGCCCTTGCCGGCTCGACTAGAGTAACTCGCCACAGGGTTTCTGGAATTCCAGGAAGTGCGCGCACCATAAACAAGTATATCAAGTCAATTGCAACAATAAACAAGTATATCACGTAAGGGCAAGTGCGATAAAGTACACTCTTGCCCTTACAATTCACGTATATAACATGTAATCAGATTGGTCACGTATCAAGTTCAAGTATCAAGTTCAATTCGGTATTTGAAAGCACTCACCCAAAAGATATAGTGCTACTGGTCACTTTCAGGTTATACTCCGAGTTCGGAGTCCAAATCTGCGATAAAACTCAATTTGAGAACTTTGAAACATGACTAGAGTTCGAAACTTAGACGTTTCGTTCAATAAGAATCAAGAAATTGAAATTCACTTGGAGAATACTCGTGAGATACTCGCTCACTTTTTAAATGATAAAACTTTGTAACATTTATACTTGAAATGGTCATGCGAGTCGAAAGTACAAGGGAAAACGTACTTTGAGCAATCATTATTTCATTTCTCAAGGGTACAAGTTCGGCCAAGTCCTTACTTATATACCTCGAACAAGAAGACTCAAGTACCCTAGATGGTTCAAGTACTATTCATATCAACTCGACCCAAGTCGCAAGTGTATTTATATAGTCCTCGAGCGTAAATTTGGGCAGCATGCCCTTTGTGTTTACCTAATTTTCCAGCCATTTAGGCTTCATTATTTTTCTTCAACAACAGCCCAACAACATACATATCAGCAATTTATGTCAAGAGCCGTTCCATAGGCTCACAATATCATAACAACAAGAACCGCATCAAGTACAAGTGCAGAAATTCAATGTGGCACAAGACAGATTTGACGTATACAAGCGGAAATAACTTGTCCGAGGCTACGCTTATCGGATTAAGGCAAAACCTATGCCGTTTCGAATCTAAGACACAAAGCTACAACATTTATGAAGGTCACTTAGTCCATTTCCTAATGTAACTTAGTCAAAATCTCAGATTACTAAACCAGAAACCAATTCATCGGCTGTTTAAACGCATTATGCTGTAGCGGACCTAACTCAGTGTACACAAGTCCGAATCAGGTTTTCTTTGAGGCATTTTAAAGCTACTTCAGAGAACTACAACTTTTATGTTTTGGCCCAGAGCTAAATCAGAATGGATCCTGATCAAAAATCGTGATAAACTGGACTGAACTGAAGAAACGGACTGCTGGGAAATTCTTAAAACAGCAAGGGTATTTTGGACTTTTCATGTTCTGCGTTGCTCCGATTGAGCTGAAATTTTGTAGGCACCTATAAAATGCCATTCTCTACAACTTTCCTTTTTTGACCAAAGGCCAAATCGGCCTCTAACATATAGATAAAATTTCGGACAGAATGCTTGGAAAATTTTCCAGAAATCTGGAATTTTTAGCTCTAAGTGTAATTTCCTCAAATTTCTGGTTCTAATCACCACTAAACAACCTTATATAACCTTAATTGCAACATTTACACATCATACATCACATTGAGCAGAAAATCAGAACCCCTAGTTCATCAAATAAATTGGGGAAAACCTCTAAATCATGCTAATCATCCATGATTCCACCACTATAATCAAACTACTAACTTAATTTAACAAAATCAAAAGCAAAACTTAGAGAGATGAGTTCTCTTACCTTGGTTAGAAGTCTCTAAAAGCAGCCCCAAGCTTTCCTTTTCCAAACTTTCACCACCAAACACTAACTAACCACTCAAAGACAAGATTAATCGGTTTCTTTTGTTTGTTTTCTCACTTTGTTGGTGGATTGAAGAAGAAATGGAGAAGAGTTTTGTTTTTCCTCTCTTGTTCTTACTCTCTCTCTCTCTCGGCTCTTAGCAGCAGAAAATGAAGAGAAATGAAGCTGATTTTTGTCTTATAAGGAGTAAGAAGGTTAGAGTTAATTAAGACCACAATTTGGCTAACACTTGGACAATTCTTAGCCACTAATTTTTCTCTTTCTTCCCCTTGCTTATAAGCCACAAATTTCGGTCCCCTTAGCTGTAATATAAGAAGATATTTTGGCTCAAATATCAATAAGCTTGTGGTGCAAGAAAGTGGTGGTCCAGTGGTGCGTTCAAACGGTAGTGCGCGGGACCCGCCGGTTCGCGCCGTTTTTCTTAAAAACTCACGTACTAGGGTTTTTACTTCCCATTCACTAACCTTATTTTACTGCTACTACTCACATATTATTTTTCACTTAAAAGTCACTTTTAATCTCCAAATTTAATCCTTACTCTGTACCGAAAATTCATTCGGCGAAAAAATCGCGAAAACCCTAATTTTGCTCCAAACTTGAAACCGAAGCGTAAAACCTTTCTTTCTAGGTTTATTTACACTTATCATGGAATAATTGGATAGTAGGGCTTTAATAAATGATAATCTTCAAATAAAAAGAAATTTTTAAGAAAACGTGAGGAATTTTCCAATTCCAGTAATTAAAATTAGGGTTTCAATTAAAATATGAGACATTTAGGAAAACCGGTTAGTCACAAGTAAACTAGGGTTTTTGGCTACAATATTAGGGTTTCTAGTCTTTTAAACCAAAATAAGGTTTTAAATCAACCCAAAGAAATACACTTTAATATTTTCTTCACAAACAACCTCCTAATATTCGGGATGTTACAGGTTATACGTATAAGGGGAATATCATACAAAATGATAAGAGGGCCTAAAAAGTGAAAATATGCATGAGATGGAGTGATTTCATCATGCAATCATGATCTAATCGCGCGAGGGGCTCCTAAGGGTCTAGCATTGGACTAGCCCATATCTACGCTCTCTCACAAGCATGGACTTGCAAGAGCTCGAGGGGACAACCATGACTAGCATTGGACTAGCCACGGTATCGTGCATTTGTATCCATCATACACACATATATAAGTAATGTGCATAATTAAAGCAAGTAGACATGTGAGCACGTAATTCACATAACACATAACACATAAGCATGCATATCTAAATGCCAAATCCCTAAGAAAGCGGTAACACATAGCACATAGGCATGCAACACGCATAAGGCAATTAAGGCCCTAACTATTACATTTTTAGAGGGGAAGGCCTACTACAATCTAAAAGGGGAAATGGAATGAAATAAATAGTTAAAATAAATCTAACTATTACAATTGTGGCATTCAAGCGCCTTCCCAAATGATCAAAAATTGAACTAAAATTAAAGCGAAATTAAAGAACTAGAGAGATAAATAAAGTGAAAATGAAATGAGACACTTAAAGTCATGCAATTGCACACATAAGGCACATATACGCACGTAGGGTCAAATAAGGTCAAAAAATAAAGGATAGAGTGTACCTCCCTCGAGTTGGAGCTCTAATGGAGTGAAATGACTTATTTACCCTCCAAAAATAAAGAAAAGGTCAAGGCACCAATTTAATTTGAAACAATTAAAGAAAATATGCAAACACAAACTCTCTTGATCATAAAGCTCTTAAAATCATGAATCAAGTGCAATTTAAACAAAGCATGGTAGTTAATTGAAGCAAACAAGCAATGACAAGTTGTAAAATTAGAGTTGCCAAGGACCAAATTGAGGAAATCATTCAATTGGTTGGGTCATAATAGAACAAGGGGAGACTTGGGGGGTTAAAGTGCAATTGTCGAAAGTTTTCCATGCAAACTCATGCAAAGCTACGAAGCTTATGTTTCTGCAACTCAAACCTGCTGCCATTTCATTTCAAATGAGGATTCCAGACAAACTTTGATTCAAAGCTTTTCAACCAAAAATCATAACTTCAAGCCAAGCAACGAAACACATGACTTCCGCATACAAACAAGCTAAAACTTAGAAAGACATCATGCAGATTTGGTGCAAACTATGAAGGAAACAAGTCTCTGCAATTTATTTCCCTATGCTATTCAATTTCAGCAACCGAAAGCTGCTCATGGTTCGTGAGGTAAGAGAACAATATCATACCAAGGCATCAACCCAATTACCTAGTTTTTGGTGAGCATGCACTTCTGGAACAAGGAGGGACAAATAACTCACAAAGGAATAAATAACAATTCAGCAAAATGCAGACCAATTCACTTCAGTCTTGCTGCAACTTACTCATGAAGCATGCTCATACAATCAACTTAAATCCAACCTACCAAGTGTAATAATTTTCCACCCACTGACGCCATTACCTTACGATATATCCCAACAGATTTGAAGGTGCACAAAATGCAGCAAAGATGCATAAGGAAAGAAACTAAAAGAAAACACAGACTTTGCGCAACTTCCTTTCTACAATTTCAGCACACACACGACACATTTATAAACTCCAATGGAGCATGCAGAAACCTCAAACTAATGCCCCAAAACCCAAACTGACTCACTTAGGATCAAACAGCCGAAAACAGGATACAAAAAAACATGGCTCCAGTAGCTACTTTCCACAGACGAATTGTTTTATTCATCTCATATCAGAAACACACGTTGACTAAAGTGCTAAACCTGATGAACTAGGCTTTCTAGAGCAGATCATACATAACAAAGACAACACAAGACAGTTTTGTCGACATCAGGGAAAAAAAAAAATGCTTCAGCGAACCAGAAGGAAAAATGAAAGAATTGCTGCAACAATCTAAAAGCTCCAAACTTGTTGCAGCTTTTTCGCAATCCATACTTCACGGATTCACCAGAAAAGAAAGGGAAAACTCTAAAAAAAAATGACTCTTAAACACATCATCAGGATTCAATACTAAGCATGCAAACAAGAGTAAAACCTGAGTGGGATGAAAAAGCTAGCAAAAAACCAGATTTGTTCATGAAACCTTACAAATTTCTGGTTTTTCAAATCTGCGGCATATCAGATCAAACAAACAACTTGGAGCAAAAGTTTTCACCAAAACATTGACCATTAGATTTTATTTCCTAAGGACAAGATTAAACAACAGATTTTTAACAAAAAATCAACCCATTCGGCTGCCATAAGAATCGAAACAGCAAAGCATGTTCATAACAAAAAGTAGTAAGATCTTTGGCATATTCAGAGAAGATCTAGGCTTGTATGAGAAGTAGAAGGCAAAAGAGATTACCTTTGACGTCTTGCGGAGTCTACTGAACAGGGAGTTGGTTCACAAGATTGCGTCCAGATGCAGATTTCAAAGTGACGGATTTCTGGTGAAGATCGTCTAAGGGCTCTTCTGCTGCCTTTTTCCGGCCGCCACTCTCTTTCTCAAGCCCGTCAACCCCAGCTCCCTCTCTCGGTTGTTTCCATTTTGCCCAGATTTTCCCCTGTGAGCTTTTCCTTTTTCTTCTCCAAAGCTGCTTCTTTCTTTCCTCTCCAAGCTCAGTCGCCTCCTCCTCCCTCGGCTATCCTCTACCCAGCCGCCACTCCTTGCTTTTCCTAGCCTTTTTCCGTAGCCTCCACCGCAAGCTCTCTGTTTTTCGTTAGCCCTTTTTTTTCAAAACCTAGCCGCCTTCTTTCTTTCTTTTCCTCGGCTCTTTCCTCCTCTCCCCCCAAGCTCTCTTCTGCCGTTTCTTTCAGATTTTTTTCTAGCCCTTAAACCCTCAGCTCTCGTTTGGTTTCTTGCTGCCCCCAGCCGTCCTGCTCTACCTCCTCTCTTAGCTCTCGGCCCCCGTTGCACCCTCTCAGCTGTCCCCCTCTTCACGAAAGCTCTCTCTCTATTTCTCCGTTTCTTTTTGCTAAACCTAGCCGCCGACTACCTCCCGGAACCTCTCCACCTCTGTCCTCTTTTCCAACCCTGGCCCCCCTTAGCTCTCCCCTAGCCGTTCTATTTATATCAAATACCCACTCTCAACCCTCACCTCAAAGGTGAGGATGAGAGTTGGGATTTCTAAAAGCTTTTGAGCCGCCGGATGATCATCAGGAAAATCCTCCGTGGAAAAAAAATGGTGGTGAAAAATGTTATTTCTCCCTGCCTTCTGTGATTATATTGCATGCGCGGCTTTTCCCCCCCTTTTTTTTTATAATGAAAATAACATCAAATAAAATGAGCAAAACCGGGAATAGAAAATAAAATGCCAAAGGATTTTTCTGCTTGTTGATTTTCTTTTTTTTTTTTCCTTTTTCCTGAAATTTAGTATGTAAAAGAAAAATGCTTTTAACCTTAAATCAAACAAAAATAAGAGACCCGAAGACAAAATAAATAATAAAATCAACATAAAAATAAAAAACCTAAAATTGAAACAAATAAACCTAAAATTAAATTAATTAAACAAATAAAGTTCGAAACCAAAAATTTGGTGTCTACAAAAGCTAAATTCATAAGGCTACAATTTCTTAGAAGGAATCATTTTAAAATTCTGTCCACAACTAGCTCATATTTGAGCATCAAGTCGCAGCTCAAAACAGGGCTTCCAGTACAGACGAGAAACAGAACAAACAATTTTACAAGGTTGGTACGGCTCACTCAGGTGGAATCAGGGTATGCATTTTATACCGTTGGAAAACCGGTAGCGTCTAGTTTCTAATACCGCAAACGGCACTTGATTTCAATGTCGGAATAAAGAGTTATGGTCGAAACCAAATCACTACCAGAGAGGCTCTGGTTACGTTTCCAGTTTTGCTACATTTTCGAAATCTCAACTTTTGGCCAACCAAATTGGATGATTTTTGCTGGAAACTTTCCACACAACCCACACAACATATTTACATCAAAATCAAGTTAATTGGACCACAAAAACTGCACTAAAGGGCATGGCAAAAGCTTTCACAAAGTCTTTTTTTTCTATCAAGCTTATTTTGTAAATCAATCTCATTCTTTTTCAAGAAATCATTTTCAGTTTTCAACTTCTTGTTTTCTTGAAAAAGGCGTGTATTATCCTGAAAAAGAAAACTAATTTTGTGTTTTAATTCCTTGTTTCTACCATAAGATTCTTTCAAACTATCATGCAACTTTTTAATGAAAGATTCAAGATCATCATCACTTTCAAATTGAGAGTTAGAAGCCGTTAACTCATTATCTTCAATGGCCATAAAAGCCAATTGAGCAGATTCTTCTTCTCTTCAATTTCACCATTGGAGTTGCACTCATTCCATGTGAATTGAAAGTTGTTGAATCTTGATTTTTTTCTTTCTTTCTTCTTCTTCATTGGACACTCACTCATGTAGTGTCCAAGTTGGCCGCATTCATAGCATTTGTCAGCTTTCTTTTCATTGGCCTTTTGCTTTCTTTGTTTCTTGCAAAACTGAATTGATTGAAATTTGAATTGCTAAGTTCTCCTTTACTAAATCTTCTTTTGTTAAGGATTCTCTTGAAACTTCTTGTGATGAGAGCAAGATCATTGTCATCAACCTCCACATCTTCTCCATCCAAGGAAGTCGAGTCATCTTCATCTTGAGAAGCTTTTGGAGCAATGATCCTTCTTACCATTCCATCCTCTTCCTTTTGCACCTTAGTCTTAAGCTTCAACTCATAAGAGATTAGAGATTCAATATGTGACAGCCCCACCTTCCCCTAGGGCGTACCAAAGGGGTTAGCAGACTGCCTGCCCAACTCTCGCCAAGACTACTAAGACGGTTGTATATAATCTAAAATGTTTCGGAAAATGTTAGCGCGCTCACGCGATTAAAATCATAAAATGGGAAACGAAAATTAAAATCACAAATGAATAGTGACTGCCACGTCACCGTCCAACTAGAATCCAATCATATGTAGATCTCACCATATACCTCGGAGAAACATTCCTAAACAAAATAGGATACATGAACAGGGTTTAACAGTGTTATACACATACGTTTGTAATTTACAAATCAAAAGGGAGAAATTTAGATCAAAGTACATTTAGGGTTTTTCCAACCATCGAGGAGCTTTACAAAAGAATATATTCAAACTATATGAAAACTAGCTCAACTCGTGCTTCAAAACAATATAGTTCCCTCAAAAGTTATTCATATCCCTGTAAGGAAAACAAAGTAACGAGGGTGAGCTTACGCTCGTGAGGTACCATTAAGACACACCAATAAACACATTTTATCACATAGTGATTCCAAAACTCATAAACAAAACAAGTCAATGAAAGGATACAATTGGCTCTCAAGAGCCACTTTCCACTGGCCGCACTTGATCTCCAACCCGTTGACACTCCGTCAACCTTTGAAGAGAAGAACATCCCGTAGATCCCCACTTTACTCCGTATCCCTTCCACCGATCGCCCCCTTACCGGGCCCGAACACCTCACAGTAACAGAGAGGGTAATACTCGAGTATAGCATAAGGTCGAGGAGTTAACACTCCAGTCGACTGCAGTGAACCCAAGGTCCCTTATCGATTTGCCCAAGCCTTTGCCGGCTCGATTCGATTAAAGACCAATGGGGTATGAGCTCAGATAGCACAGTTAAGTTGTCGGGCAAAACCCTCAACCATGTCAAATCATACATGTAGACAATTTCACATTTTGACAGTAACAGTAATACAGATAAGAGATCGAGAGCGATAAAGTACACTCTCGTCTCATTCAAGCCATTCAAGTTCACATAACAAGTATAAGCAACCATTTAAGCAGTAGACCATATAATGGTACACTCACCAAGGTACGTAAGCAAATTCACAAGTTCGCTTCAGACGTAGGTGGTCACCGGCACGACCTATACAACAAGAATATCACAATTAAGACTCGAACACGAGTCAAATCAAACCCACACACTACCAAAAAAATAAGGCCCAGAACAACGTATAAGTGCATGGTCAAGCTAGGGACATGTGCGGAAATGAAGTTTAAATTGAAAAGCAAAAGACAGTTTTGATGTTACTTAGCGGAACTGTCACAACTGGAGTTACACTTATCGGTTTGGGGTGAAAGTTACACAGTTTCGAAGCTAAGAGAAAGGGCTACAATGTTGAAGAAGGACACTCAGTCCAGTTTGCAACGTATCTAGGTCAAATTTACCAAAACAACCCCAGATTTTCCAGTTCGCAGCTTACTGTGAAATTCAATGAGCAGTCCTGATTCATTCAATCATATCTCAGCACATACGACTCCAATTCAAGTGATTCCAAATCCATCTGAAAGCTAAGATACCAGGCTATAATGCTTACGAAGACATCGACAACCAAATCAGTCGTATTCCCGGTCAAACTAGCCAATTACAGAAGCTGATTATCAGGTTCGGACAAAAACAGGGCAGCAGGGTATTTCTGTCTTTTCACAGGCTACGTTGCTCCGATTGGGCTGAAATTTTGTAGGAAACTATAAAACTTCATTTCCTACAACTTTCATGTTTTAGTATAAGGTTGATTCGGCCTCTATCATGCTCAAATAAATTCGGACAGAACAGGCCTGTTTGGAACCCTAATCTGGAATTTTAGTTTTAAACCAACAATTTTTCACAAACACTCATTTCCAACACATACCAACTCCATCTTACACTATAACAAACCATTAATCCATGACTAAACAATAAGTTATATATTAAAACAGAAAATCCTCAATAATTAGAAAAATTTGCACATCTCAACCATAAGTCATGAAATAATCCACAAACTAACATATTCAACCTTTATAAACCTCCAATTTCACATCATTAAGGACAAAAGAAAATTTCCTTGACAACTTACCTTTGTAACTCCAAGAAGCAAGACAACTAGAGCTTGTTCTTCACAAATGGCTCCACTCAACACCTTAAACTAGCTTAGCAACTCCCTTTTGTGGAGAAATTTGGAATTTAAACGGTTGGTTTGTGAGATTCAAGCAAGAAAGGAAGGAAAATTGAAGAAGCTTTCTCTCTTCTTTTCTCTCTAGTGGTTCGGCCAAGAAGGAGGAAATGGAAGATGATTTTTGGTCAAAATTAGTTTAGTAAAGGTAAAGAAAGACTAGTCAAATGCCAACCTCCAATCACAATGCAACATGTGCCCTGTGACAGCCCCACCTCCCCCTAAGGCGAATCAAAGGGTTCGGCGGACCGCCTGCCCAACTCTCGCCGGGACTACGGATCCGGAACGAGCGTAAACCCTACCAACCGCTCAAAAGAACTTCGAGAAGATAACATTCACTGTCCGAAACCCAAACAAGCACAACAACTTTAGATAACCCTAGAAAAGAACATTTCCAAACCAAATCAACTTAGGAACATGGTTAAACACTTTTAGATACACATGGTTGCAAATTTATAATTCAAAAGGAAATTGTTTGGTTAAAATACATTAAAGGTTTTCCAACCATCGAGGAGCTATACAAAAGAATACTAAAACTAGCTCAACTCATGCTTCATATATCATAGTCTTCAAATGGTGATTTCCTGTAAGGAAAACAAGGATAACGAAACGGGGTGAGCTAGAAGCTCAATGAGGTACCAAAAATATAACAGTAGAAATCATGAGAAAACATTTATAGGACACATATCCGCATCAAGTAAAAGAAATGAACGAACATCACAATTTAAAGGATACAGGTGGCTCTCAGGAGCCAAATTCCCGTTGCAATACTTGATCCAGCCTTGTTGACCCTCCGTCAACGTTCAAATAAAGGAACCAGCCCAGTAGATCACCACTTTAACGCCAAAATCCCGTTCACCAAACATACACCTTACTGGGCCCGAACGCCAAACAGGAACAGGAATGGTAATACTCGAGTATATCGGAATCAAGAGTCTCAATACCCAAAGATTCCCCCAGGAACATGCACCCATGGATTGTCAATTATCTCGACCAAGCCCTCGCTGGCTCGATTAAATTAACTCCCCATGAGGTTGAGCTCATGTTTAACAGGAAGGTCGTTGGATACTCTTCCAAACGACATCATAACAAGTGCAAGTAACAAGTTCAAGTACATAACAAGTACAAGTAATGGATTCCAGTTTGTTCAGTACAGGCAAGAGAACGAGTGTGATAAAGTACACCCTCGTCTCATACAAGATAAACAGTCAGGAAAGACATTCAACTAGCAATTTGCAAGTACAGGAAACCAGTTTAGCAATAATTCAGGGGAGTGGTACACTCACCTGATCAAACAAGGATAATTTCAAAAGTTTCCTTCCCAAGTGTGGCTTTACTCGCCGGCACCTCCTAGAACAATCAAGGCAAACACTTAAGACTGGACTCGAAAACCTAATAAGTGGAATTCGCAAGTAAAACTCGATTACAAGTCAGGTGCCTATCCAAATGAACCATTAATGTAAAGCGAAAAGGTGACTTTGGAGTGAAAAGATAACGATTAATCCTAAAGGCATGAACAACCTCAAAACCCTACCTACAATGACTGACCAACTTCAAATTTGAAGTAGAAAATGAAAGTAAGATCGATACTAGGAAAACAGGATTTTCCAGTTTCGCACAACCCTATATGAAAAATCGTATCTCAAGTTTTGTAAGTCCAAAATTAGTAAAAGTTATACCATTGGAAAATAAATTCAAAGGGCTATAACTTTCCAGAAAACACCCTCATAAGATTCAGAACGCAAGTCAATCAAATTCAAGCCTCAAGTTGCTGCTTTATCCAGTGAAAGACAGAACAGGTACAATATTTCAGTCAATTTTGAAAAATCACCATAAATGGTACAGACATAAACAGAGTCTGAAATTTACACGGTTTATAGCCCTATGAATCTAGTTTAAAACGCAATAAACGGAGTTCAATTCTGACATTCCTACATCAAGATATAGCAAATTTCCCGAGACTGTGCAGAAGCTCTGCGAAAATTTTGACAGCATTTCCCTTGTCTTTCTTTACTTTCCAACCAAACCTCATCACCCACAAATCACAAGCTATCAAACACCTTTAATTAGCGCCACAATAAGGCTCGAATACTAGTCATAAACCGAATCCACATATCACTAGAGTAAAATCATATGGTACGTATAAATGCAAAATCAAACTAGGACATATGCGGAAACGAAATTTAGGTTGGGAAACAAAAGGCAGGTTTGCTGTTGCTTAGCGGAATTAACGTAACTGGAGCTATCCATGTCGGATTGAGGTGTAATTTACACCGTTTCGAAGCTAAGGAAAAGGGATACAATGTTGAAGAAGGCCACTCAGTCCAGTTCTTACCCTAACTAGATCAAATTTACCAAAACAACTCCAGATTTTCCAGTTCGAAACTCACCGCGGAATTCAACTGGCAGTCCTGATTCATTCACCCTTAGCTCAGTACACACAACTCCAAATCAGGTAATTACAAAGCCATATGAACGATAAGATACCAAGCTATAAATTTTAAGAAGACATCAACATCTAAATCAGTCTTATTCCCAATCAAATTAACCAATTACCAAAGCTGATTTTCAGTTTCGGACAGAAACAGGGCAGAAGGGGTATTTCGGTCTTTTCACAGGTTACGTTATTCCAATTGAGATGAAATTTTGTAGGAAACTATAAAATACCATCCTCTACAACTTTCATGTTTTAACCCAAGGCTAATTCAGCCTCTAAACTAGTCAAATAGTACCGGGCAGAACAGGCTTCATAGAAACCCTAATCTGGAATTTTTGCTTCAAACCAGAAATTTTCCACTAATCATTACAATTATCATACCAAAGCTTCATTCTAACCCATACTAGACCATCATACATGGCCAATCAACATTAAACATATAAAAACAGAAAAATTCTGCATAAAATCAAAAATTCATCAAACACCACCAAAAGTCATGAAAACCTCCACAAAATCACCTAACTAACCTTCACAAGTCATGAATTCATCATTATCAAAGCCAAAGATGGAATTTCTTGACTACTCACGTTGAAATCTCAAGAAAGGAAGCAACTTACACCACTATCTTTCAAACCACTTCACCTATTACTTCACTACCACCTAGCTAAGGGTTTTTATGGAGTGATTTGAGGTTTTATCGGTTAAGTTGTGAGATTGAGCAAGATTGAGTAGAAGAAATTTGATAGCTTTTCTTTCTTTTGCTCTCCAAGAAGCTTGGCCAAGAGAGGAAACAAATAAGAGGATTTTTGGCCAATTTTTGGTATTTATTTGGTAAAGGTGGTAAGATGTTCATATGGTCAACTTCCAAGTCCAATAGCAAAGTGACATTTGTCCCTCTCTTTAATGCTAGGTTATCCTTTTGTCTCTCCACTCTCATCCATACAACAACCTCTAATTATCTAATAACACCCGGTAAATTAAACCCAGTATCCAAAACCTAACCTAACGGGCCGAATTTTTCCGAACTTTTTGCACTAGCGGGTCCCACGTCCGGTATACGCTCTTAATTTCTCAAAAACTAACCGGTACTAGAAAAATCATCTAAAAACAATATTTACTCATAAAAATTATCTAGAAAATTTTCCTAATAAAGAAAATGGAGAAAAACATGCCGTTAAATAGAATAAAACCTAGAAAATGAGAAAATTACAGGGTGTCACATGCCCATTTCAAGCTTATCTCATTTCTTTTGTCTTGCAAGACTTAATTAACTAGCTAACCCCTAATTATCTCATAACACCATGTAATATAATCCATGTATACAAAGCTTCTCCAAATGAACCACATTTACCACACTTATCGTACTAGTGGGTCCCACATCCACTGTACACTTTTAAAATCTCATGAACTAACTTATACTAGAAAAATGATTTAAAAACTATATTTACTCATAAAAATTCCCAGAATATTCATATAAGAAAGAAGATACGGAAATTATACGCAAAAGACTAAAATAAATGCCTAGAAAATAGGAAAATTTCGGGCTCTCACACAATAGGCATAGAATTCAAATCTTTAGCCTCTTCAATGGCAGTCACCTTACTCTCCCAATCCTTTGACAAAGCATTCAAGATTTTTCTGTTTTTCTCTCCTAAGGAGTATTCCTTTTCTAGCACTTCTAAATCCTTAATGAGATCATTGAATCTACAATGCATTTTGTCAATATTTTCATGAGGTTCCATCTTAAACGACTCATACTTAGTAATCAAAATAGACTTCTTTTGCTCACTAACATTTTCGCTACCTTCCTGAATTTCTTTCAGTTTGTCCCAAATTTCTTTAGTTGACTTACAACCCTTGACTCTAGCAGATTTATTTGAGTATAAAACACTATATAACACATTCATAGCTTTTGCATTTAAGGTGAGATGAATTCTATCCTCTGCAGTCAATTTATTTCTTGTTTTTGGTCTAGATCTATGAGTGTTTTCATCTACTATAGAGGCATCATATGGACCTTCATTAACAATAAACCATAATTCAATATCAATCAATTGCAAGAAAATAATCATTCTTTCTTTCCAACTCTCATAATTTGACCCATTAAACATTGGAGGTCTAATCACAGATTGTCCTTCAAAAAATATGGTATTGTTGGTTGTCATCTTTACTCCTAAGCCGCTTGAGCTTAATCTCTAGGAGACCAAAGTCTGATACCAATTGCAAGGATCGAAGACAACCTAAGAGGGGGGTGAATTAGGTTGATTATAAAACTAATCAAGTTGTGGGCACTTTTTGCTCAATATGAAATTTACCCTCTTTTCTAAGTGATCACACAATGAATCGATCAATAAATGAACAAAATCACTTGAAAGAAATAGAAAATATAAACAATTTAAAAATCACAAGATAACAATAAGTAAATAGGAAGAAAGGAATTGCAAACCAATTGACTACCAAACTCCTCTTGAGTTTGAAGATCAATTCAAACAAGCTTCTTCAAGTTGATGAAATACAACCAATCTTGTGTACAAAGAAAGGCCCACTTCCTCCTTGCCCCAAGGTTCATTCGGTCAAGTTAGAAAGTTTTACTATCCCTTAGGACAACCCTCACAGAGCTACACTATTGAAGTATTCACTCACAAATGAAAAACTTACAATGAACTTCACACCACCAAGACTACAAATCTTCCTTGGAGAGTGTTTTCTCATTAAAACTACTCTATATCTTTTGTATCTTCAGTGTACAAAAGTTGTTTGAAGTTCCTGACCATGCATTATTTATATAAGACCAAGAAAGTGCTTCATTAATGCTTCCAACGGATAGAAAGTAGTTGAAGAGTCAACTAGCTGTTGGGAGTGTCGGATGTCCGGTACTCCCGTTTCTTGTGTCCGACAGCAGGCAGTGAGTTTGAGAGATTTTCTTCAATTCTTTCAGACGTCCGGTGTCTCTGATGCTTGCATCCGAAAGTAGATGATGAAATTGAGAAATCTTTTTCAATCCTTTCAGACGTCCGGTACCTCCAATGTTTTGCGTTCGAAGTGCCGCATTGTTTATCGGACGTCGGGTGCGCTAATGTTTTGCGTCTGATCGAAGTCAGTGAGCTAGAGGGTATGTCTTAATTCCTTCAGACGTTCGGTGATGGAGTTCTTCATGCGTCCGAAGTTGCGCAATGTTTATTGGATGTCCGGTCCTGTCTTCACAAGCGTCCGACAGCTTTCAGCAACCTTTGTCTCTTTCAATTGCGTTTGATCTTTAAATCTGATTTGCTTCATAGTTGAAAGTATTTCTTGAAGAGATAATAGTATCATCCATTGTTTTGTAAACGTCAAAAGTTAGGGACTTAGATTAACACTCCGCAAATTAGTTAAAGTGTACTCTATTCCTTTGGTAGCAATTTGCGAACCTAAGACTGCTATAGTAAATATTGATCTTATTCGGTTTAAGGTGGGGATGGACTTTTGTGTTGTGAAGCGGTGGGGTACATTATGGTTTTTTTTACCAATCTTCCTTCAGTTGTCAAATAGTGGGGAGTCAAATCAACATCTAACTTTAAGTATTCGGTCTCAATTGTTTCCTGAGGAGATTTATTTTTCTTTTATTCATGCAAAATACACTACTTAGGAGAGGAAAGGGTTATGGACTGAATTATTGCGAGAGAAGCTAGAGGCAAAGACATGGTTTCTTGTTGGGGATTTTAATGTTATATTGAATGTAGAGGAAAAACAGGGTGGCCTGCCTTTTAGACATTCTGAAGGTGTCAAATTCTCGCATTTTATGTCATTGGCGGAAGTTAGGGATGTTGGTTTCTTCGAATCTAGTTTTACATGATGTAACAACAGGCTGGGCACGGCTAGGGTTTGGAAGCGATTAGACAAACTTTTGCTCAATTCAGCCGCTATGCAGATGGAGAACAATGTTTTAGTTCAACACCAGGGGAGAGATCCGTCAGATCATGCTCCTCTTTTAATCTCGAAATCAACTAGGCTGGATAACAAGCTGAAACCATTTCGATTTTTGAATGTTTGGGCTTCAAAACAAGGTTTTCTGGATGTAGTTGAGGAGAGTTGGTCGCAATTCTTCACTAGCTCGCCTCTTCGGATTTTGTCGGATAAATTGCGGAATGTTAAGCAAGCACTTAAGCAATGGTCTACGGATTCCTTCAGAGATATTTTTTTGGCGGTTCAAAAAGTGGAGCAAGAGGTGTTAGAGGTCGAAATGGCTTATGATAATAATCTGACGGACCTTTTCCTTGTGGATCTCCAAGAATCGCATGCAAGACTTAGACAGACTTTGGTTATCGAAGAGGGTTTTTAGAGGTAGAAAGCTCGAGTTAAATGGCTCTTGGATGGTGACAGGAATTCAAAGTTCTTCCACGCCGTGGTGTCTAAGAGGAGGAGAAAGGTGGTTACTCATCAAATTAGGAAGTCAAATGGTGATTGGCTTGACGCAGAATCAAGTATTTGCAACGAGGCAATTTCTTTCTTTCAAGATTTGTTCACGGAGGAAGTTGGTCTTGCATTGAGTGACATGATCGATGTAATTTCAAGAATCATTACTGATTAGGAAAATGTTACGTTGACGGAAGTTCTATCAATTCAAGAGGTGATGAATGTAATTTTTTGAATGGATGAGAAGAGTGCTGCGCGTCCTGATGGTTTTACGGGGAAGTTCTTCATGGTTGCATGGGATGTGATTGTTAAGGATGTTCATAGGGCTATAGTGAGTTTTTTCTGTGGTGTAGAGTTGCCACGAAGTATCGTGGCTACAGCGATTGTCTGACTTCCCAAGGTTCAGTGTCTACAGGATTTTACTCAATATCGACCGATAAGTTTATGTAATTTTATCAACAAGGTCATTTTCAAAATTTTATCTGAAAGATTAGCTAAGGTTCTTCCCCGTGTTATCTGTGACAGCCTCACCTTCCCCTAAGGCGTACCAAAGGGGTTAGCGAACTGCCTGCCCAATTCTCGTCAGGACTACTAAGACGGTTATACACAAACTAATACATTCCAAAATATATTAGCGCTCTTAAACAATTCAATAACCACGAAACGGAAAATGAAAATCAAAACTGAAGACGAATAGTGCCTGCCACGTCACAATCTGCCCGGATTCTGGCCGGATATACGGCCGGATTGGAGGCAGTAGCCAACTCAAAAATTTTTGAAATTTTCCCAGCATATCCGGCCAGATATTCGGCCGAAAACTGGCCGGATTCGATGAACAGTACCCGGCCAAAAAAATTTTTCTTTCTTCGTTTAAATTCCGAACATGACCGAAACTCTACCAAAACATATAAACTTTATCTAGTCACTAGAGATCATACATTCACAAGTATATATGCCACACCACATGAAGAAACGCTTTTATATATACACACGTGGGTACGTTTACAAATCAAAAGTGTCATTGAAATGAGATACATTTAGGGATCCAACTTTCGAGAAGCTATACAAAAGAACAAAAGAATATCAACTAGCTTAACTCGCTTTCCAAAATCATGGTTTCCAAAAGTTGATCCTGTAAGGAAAACAAAATTAACGAGGGGTGAGCTTTCGTTCAATGAGGTACCAACGAATTATATAGTCACGAATCACAGAAGTACACTTTAACAATCACATAAGCCTTACTTACATACGAAGAAACATCACATTTAAAGGAAACGGATGGCACTCAAGTGCCAATTACCCATCTTTTCATTTCTTGATCTCAACTTGTTGACACTCTGCCAACATTCGAAGAAACGAACATGACCGTAGACTTCACTTTACACCAATTACCTTCCACCATACATTCCCCTTGCCGGGCCCGAACACCTCACAAAATCAGAGAGGGTAATACTCGAGTATACCATAAAGTCGAGAAGATAACACTCCACTCGACGAACAGTACCCCATGGTACGTTATCTCATCGACTTGCCGACTCGACTTGATTAATGACCAATGAGGTTTGAGCTCAGATATCACAGTAAAGTCGTTGGACACATGCTCCAAACGACACCAAACCATATACAGGTAACAATTGCACAGTTATACAAATAAGAGAACGGGAGTGATAAAGTACACTCTCGTCTCAAAAATGGAATTCACAGTCATTCAGTCCAAAGATTCAAGTACAACAACCATGTAAGCATCAAATCATACAATGGTACACTCACCCGTTCAAATAAAGTACGTTCACAAATTTTCATCCGACGTATGCCTCGGATCACCGGCACGTCTTATAAACAAGTAAGAAATAACAATTGAGACCCGAACACGAGTCGAATACCTATTCAAGGAACTACTAAAGCAAGACCAAAAATAACTAGAAAGGAAAATTAAGGAACATTTGGTGCTAAAAGCATAAACAACCCCAAAACATTTCATTTCTACCCAATTTCAATTCAAACTCAAAGGAACTCAATATCCTCAAACTTTGGACAGCATTTCCCCTTAATTTCATACTTTTCCATCCTACAAACAACCACCAACAACACATACAATTTATAGGCTATTCAACACACTTAATGAATGTTACAATACCCTTCAATCTTAGCCACTTAAAGGCTCAACAACCAACCATAGCAAACCCTAATCTTGAAACCCTAAAACTGAAATTTGCCCTACAAGCGGAAATTTTCCGCAAACAACCACAACTAACATACAAGAGCTTCATTTTACACCATATCAAACTACCATTCCATGTCCCAACAATAATCATCATATAAAATCAGAAAAATCACCAAAAATTCTAAAATTCATCAAACTCTACTTTAACCCATAAAATCTTCCATAAAATAACCTATTTAACCACTACAACCCACTAATTAACCATTATTAAAGCAAAGAGAGAACTTTCTTAGCCAACTTACCTCAACACTCAAGAAAGCTAGCACCTTAGGGCTTCCCTTTCAAAACCACTCCACCACCTTCTTGGATTCCTCCTAGCAAGGGATTTCTATGGAGTAATTTGAGGTTTGGTTGGTTGATTCACAAGATTGAGCAAGAAATGGAAGGCAAAAGTTGAAGTTTCTCTCTTCTTTTCTCTCTAATGAAGCTCGGCCAAGAAGGGTTAAAAATGAAGCAATATTTTAGTCAAAATTAGTTGTAAGAACGTAAAAATATCTTGGTCAAAAGTCCACCCTCGAATAGAAACGTGACACGTGGCACCTTTTATTTTATACCTATCCTCTTGTCTCTCCAAAGGTAATTATATCAAGATGACCTCTACTTATCTCCTAACACCTAGTAAATTACTCCCTTAGTACAAAACTTAACCGAATCGTCGAAAATTTCACACTTAACGCACTAGCGGATCCCACATTCAAAATTCCCTACTATTGTCACATGAACTAACTTATACTAGGAAAATGATTTTAAAACTATATTTACTAATAAAAATATCTCGAAAATTTATATAGTAAAAGAAAATATAGAAAATACGCGCAAAGATATATAATAATGCCTAGAAATTAAGAAAAATTTCGGGTTCTCACACTCTCTCCCCCTTAAAGAATTTCGTCCTCGAAATTTCTCACATTGATTCACAAATAAATTAGGGTATTTCCTTTGCATCTCTTCTTCCACCTCCCAGGTTGCCTCTTCTACCCCGTGGTTTCTCCACAAGATCTTTACTAATGGAATTTGCTTGTTTCTCAGCTCCTTAACCTTTCGGTCGAGTAACTGCACAGGTTTCTCCTCATAGGTGAGTGAATTATCTATCTCAATCTCCTCCGGTTGCAAAATGTGAGTTGGATCGGGATAATACTTTTTGAGCATCGAGACATGAAAGACGTCGTGAATCCTGGACAAACTTGATGGTAGCTCAAGTCGATACGCTACTTTTCCAACTCTTCGGAGAATCTTGAAGGGTCCTACGAATCGTGGTTGAAGTTTCTTTCCTCTACCCGCTGTGACACTTCGTAAGGGTGTCATTTTAAGGAAGACACGGTCTCCAGTTTAGAACTCCAAATCTTTCCTTCGGTTGTCCGCGTAGCTCTTTTGTCGGCTTTGAGTTGTTTGGAGTCTTTGACGTATTAACTTGACTTTTTCTTGTGCATCCTCCATCCATGGAATGGTTGTTCGATCTAGAACCTTCTTTTCGCCTACTTCATCCCAATAGATCGGTGATCGGCACTATCATCCGTAAAGTGCTTCGTATGGTGCCATTTGGATCGACGAGTGGTAACTATTATTGTAGGCAAACTCCACTAAGGTCATGTGTTGGCCCCAACTACCCCCAAAATCTAAGATGCAAGTCCTTAACATATCCTCAAGGGTTTGAATGGTTTGCTCAGATTGTCCATCCGTCTGGGGGTGATAAGTGGTACTTAGGTTGAGCTTGGTCCCCAAGGTTTCCTGAAATTTCTGCCAAAACCTAGACACGAAACGAGAATCCCTGTCTGAAACTATACTCACTGGAATTCTGTGCAATCTCACGATTTCATTCATATACAGCTGAGCCAACTTTTCCAGGGAATATTTCATGTTCACAGGCAAGAAATGGGCCGATTTGGTTAACCGATCAACGATCACCCAAACGGCATCATGTCCCTTTTGTGTCCTTGGCAAACCGGAGACAAAGTCCATCGTGATGTTCTCCTACTTCCATTCGGGTATCTCAAGAGGTTGCAGCAAACCAAAGAGTTTTTGATGTTCAACCTTAACTTGCTGGCAGATTAAACAGGATTGTACATATTGGACAATTTCCCTCTTCATGTTATCCCACCAATACAACCTTCGCAGATCTTGGTACATCTTGTTACTATCTGGGTGGATTGTATATTTCGATCGATGGGCTCCTCCAAAATTTTCTTTCTTAAAGTTTCATCCTTAGGCACCACTACTCGGTTCCGATACCTCAAAATCCCTTTAGGACTCACATTGAAATCAAGTAATTCTCCCTTCTCTACCTTTTCCTTCCACCTTTGTACTATCGGATCCTCCACCTGAGTTTCTTTAATTCGACCTAGAATAGCAGATGTTACTCGGATATTCCCAAAGGTCACCTTTTGACGTTCCAAATTAGGGTTCCACTCACTAACTGCTCCCAACATCTCCCACTCTTTGACCATTAGCCCAGCTATTTGAGCCTTCCGACTCAAGGCATCAGCTACTACATTCGCCTTCCCCGAATGGTAGTTAATCGTACAGTCGTAATCCTCTAAGAATTCCATCCATCGTCGCTGCCTCATGTTCAGTTCCTTTTGGGAAAACAGGTACTTAAGGCTTTTATGGTCAGAATAAACCTCAAAGGTTACCCCGTACAGGTAGTGCCTCCACTTTTTCAGGGCAAAGACCACGGCTGCTAACTCCAAGTCGTGGGTGGGATAGTTTTACTCGTGGGGTTTCAATCTCCTAGAAGCAAAAGATTTCACGTTCTTATTTTGTATCAACACGCACCCCAATCCTGCTCTTGAAGCATCAGTATAAACGGTGAAACTATCCTTACCGTTGGGCAAAGCTAGAATAAGGGCCATGGTTAGCCTTCGTTTCAATTCTTGAAAATTACCCTCACACCTAGGATCCCACAGAAAACGGCCATTCTTTTTCGTCAAATCGGTTAAAGGACCGGCAAGTTTGGAAAAATCCTTAATAAATCGACGGTACTATCCAGCCAACCCTAGAAAGCTACGAACTTCAGTGGGAGTTTCTGGCCTCTTCCATTTAGTCACTGCCTCTACCTTTGTCGGATCAACCGTAATACCCTCCTTCGAAATCACATGCCCCAAAAAAGAAATCTTCTCCAGCCAAAATTCACACTTACTGAATTTAGCATATAACTGATGATCTAGTAGAATTTGTAAGACTAACTTCAAATGTTGCTCATGTTCCTCTCGGATTTTTGAATAGACCAAAATGTCATCAATAAACACAACGACAAAGCGGTCCAGGTAGGGTTTAAAAACCCGATGCATTAAGTCCATAAAAGCGGCAGGGGCATTAGTCAAACCAAAGGGCATAACGGCAAATTGAAAATGCCCATACCTAGAATTGAAGGCAGTCTTTGGCATATCCTCCTTCCGAATTAGCAACTGATAGTACCCCTGTCGGAGATCTAACTTCGAAAAGACCACTGCTCCTTGTAACTGGTCAAACAATTCATCGATATGGGGCAGTGGGTATTTATTCTTAATGGTCACATTGTTTAACCCCCGATAGTCTATATACAATCTCAAGGTCCCATCTTTCTTCTTCACATACAACACAGAGGCTCCCCAAGGAGATCCACTCTCACGGATAAACCCTCGTTCCAATAAATCTTGTAACTGTAACTTCAATTCCTTAAGTTCCGCAGGTGCCATCTGATATGGGGTTTTAGAGATAGGTGACGTCCCAGGTAACAAATCAATCTTGAACTCTATCTCTCTATCTGGAGGTAAGGTTACTAACTCATCAGGAAATACATCCGGATATTCATTCACTACCAGTACATCCTCTACCCTCAACTTATCGGTGGGAGTGTTTATAAGAAAAGTTAGGAACCATTGTGCCCATCTACTTAGAAGTTTCCAAACCCGAATACCCGAAATCAATGCAGATGAGGTTAGGCTACCCCTTACATCTATCCTTAAAGTCGCCTCCCCAGGTATACGTAATTCTACCACTTTCCTCTTACAGTCAAGTTAGGCATCATACTTAGCTAACCAGTCCATTCCCAAAATAACGTTGTACCCCTGAATAGCTAAGCTTATAAGAATCCCCAATAGCATCCTCTCTCCTACCCAAATTTCACAATCAGCATACATCATACTAGCGATCAAACATTGGTTTCCCGTAGGAGTACTAACTTCCAATTTGTAAGGCAAGCTAACAGGTTTTATATCAATTCCGCACATAAAATCAGGGTTAACAAAGGAATGGGTGGCACCTGGGTCTATCAAAATCCTAGTTAGACGATGAAAGACAGGAATCGTACCTTCCACCATTTCAACGGAATCTGGGACTGGGCGTTGCTCAAGTGAGTACACCCGCGCAGGCACCTTCGGCTTTGTCCCTTCCATTTTGGACTGCCCCGAGATGGCCTTCGATGATTGGGTAGTTACTCTCGCCTCCCGAGGTAACACCGGACAGTTAGCTATTTGATGCTCCGCACTTCTACAGCGTAAGCATTTTCTTTCCTTCCTCCAACAGTTGTCCTCGGTGTGGTTTGGTTTAGCAAAAAATCCACAAGGACCACGAGAAATCGAGGCTGAGCTCCCCTGTGAGGCACTTCTCTGTTGGCTTTGTCCAGTTTGACCACCTCTTAGTGGAGTTCCTCGTGCCATTCCCGGTAGCCTTCCTCCTCCGGCTCTCTTCCGAACTTGGGAGGGGTACCCTTATCCCCCTGTGACGAACTACTCGCAGGAAATCCTCGTTTCTTCACTTGAAAATTCCTGACTTGGAGCCTTGCATTTTCCACTCGCAAAGCTTTCTCCACTGCCTCACTGAATGTATTAATCTGGGCTACCGCCAGATCCTTTTGAATTTCCACATTTAGCCCCTGAATAAATCGTCGCACCCTCCTTTGTTTAGTTATAATAAGTTCAGGAGTGAACTTAGACAGTCTAGTAAATTGGCTCTCATACTCGGCCACCGATTGAGCTCCCTGGCGAAGCCTAATAAATTTGTCATCTTTCTTTTCTTGAACCAAGGGCGGAAAGTACTTCTCATTGAATTCTCTCATGAAATTTATCCATGTTCTTGATGTTTGTTCTCTTTCCCACTTCATCCGTATCACATTCCACCAAGAACGAGCAGCCCCCTTCAATTGGAAGACAGTAAAAGTGACTTGCCTCCCCTCACTATAGTGTAAGGTTGCAAATATATTTATCATTTTCTCCAACCACCTTTCGGCCACGTCTGGATCTGGCCCTCCCAGAAATTTTGGTGGGGAGAACTTTTGGAACCTTTCGAGGGCTCTGTCCTCACCCTCTAGATGATTGCCAGGGTTACCATGTTGATGAACAGGGGGTTGGCCCTGGTGTTCCACTACGTGCGCCAACAAGTAAGTCATTCGCTGAATAGCAGCGGCTACCTGGGCGTTAGGGTTAATTCTAGGCTCAGGATTTAGTTCAGGCATGGTTTCACGACTACCCCCTTCAGTCGCATGTTGCCTAACTCCACGTCCACGACCCCGACCACTACAAGTATCCTCTATCGATAATATCCAATCTAGGATCGAAGCACAAGTATAATATTAAAGCAATATATAAACGTAAACAAATAACAAGAAATAGGCACCAAATAGAAGCATTTATACATATAACACACAGAGGTATCAAACAAGTCATACAGTAGCATACAAAAGTAATCCCATGACAGTAGCGGGGTCATCCCAAAATACAATATACAAGGCTAGGTCAAAACACAAAAGCAGCTAACTTATAGCTTCCCTAACTATACCCCACATGGAATCAAAACATAGCTCGAAGGAGCTCTAACCTAGTTCCCTATTGAGCCCACGGATTCTTCCCCATGGCTAGAACTAGGTGCGTTCCCCTCTCCAGGTGCCCCAACACCCGGAGCCTCCACCAGTACGCTCGCCTCAAGCACCCCCTGGGCTAGCGTCTCACACTCGGTAATGATGCCGCGAGACCGATCCCTAACTTCCCTAACCACATTCGTAAGACGATTGTTGACTACTTGGAGCTGCTCCCTAAGAGTATTCGTCCGCTCTTGCTCCATGGCTATGTCCACCTGAAGCTCCTCAATCCGAACGGCTTGCATCCTCATGATGCCCTTCAGTCTAAGCATCTCAGTGTGATCCCTGGCGGCGGCACGTCTAAGCCGCTTTCTTTTGTCTAGCACCGCTACGACCACATGGTCGACGTAGGAATAGTTCTGGCAACGGCTACAACGTCGAGTCCTACTAGCGGTATACCAAAGCCGGATCGGACCTCCAGCCCTCTCTTGGTAATCGATGACGCGGAACCGCCTCCGTGACGGCTCACCTCCACTCCTACCAGATCCGTCCATGACCTAGAAAGATACACATAGTTCACAGCTTAGACAAAGTAACAACACCTAAGCACACCCTAACACAACTCCAAAGATTCTAAGGATCAAAGATATGGTTCGCCCAGGTTATTTCTAAACCTAGGCTCTGATACCAACTGTGACAGCCTCACATTCCCCTAAGGCGTACCAAAGGGGTTAGCGAACTGTCTGCCCAACCCTCGCTACGACTACTAAGACGGTTATACACAAACTAATACATTTCAAAATATATTAGCGCTCTTAAACAATTCAACAACCATGAAACGGAAAATGAAAATCAAAACTGAAGATGAATAGTGCCTGCCACGTCACAGTCCGGCAGGATATGTGACGCCCCATTTCTCCCAAGGGCGAACCTGAGGGTATCAGCGGGACGCCTGCCTAGCTCTCGCCAGGACTCACTCACTCGTATCTCTAGAAAATAACTTACATCCATAGAAAAGTAAATAACACGGCAATTCAAGCTTATAATATACATTAATGCCCAAACCAAGATACAAAGTTTCTATACACCAAAATACTTCATAGTGGTTACACTTCAAGTACAAATCACCCTAGTCAGGATATAGCGCGAGTACAAATTCAAAATTCAAAATAACTAGACTACGCTAGTCTGTACATATCTCACGCCTCGCTCGTACCCCCTGTAAGGAAAACAAATGGCGTGGAATGAGCTAAAAGCCCAGTGAAATTCCAGACACATAAACAAATAATGAGTTCAATACATTAACCATCGATAGCAAATAATTCCAGAAACATGACAATATAAATCAATAATAACATTCATTAAAAGGATACGTGCTCACATGGAGCCATTCATTCATTCATTCATTCTCCTTTCATTTCCTTATTCCTCTATTCGTTTGAAAATGCGTTTTGATAAGTAAAACCCTTCATTTACATTGACATTCGTTCATTCATTTCATTTCACCCCCTCCTGGACGTTGGCCAGGCTCCACCAGACTACAAGGTAATACTCGAGTATACCAAACATTCACCTAGGGTCACCAAATCGCCCGACCAAGTCCGCTTCTGGCTCGAGTCGACCGGCAACGAAGGGCAAGGGCCCAGTTCAGCCAAACGGCTTACATTCATGCGCAACTAGCATTTAATTATTTAATCATTGAAAATTTCACAGTCATTTAGGTCGAGTACGATAAAGTATACACTCGCCTAGAAAACTCATTTTAAGCAATCATTGAAGACATTTAACATGTTATTATTCGTTCATAACAAGTCATATAATCAAGAACAAGCCACATAGTCAATGAAAATATAACAAACAAGGAACACTCACCTATTTACGTAAAATAATGTCCAAAATATCCTTTCAAATAACACCCTCAATCACCAAGGAACCCTAATATAATCAAAAGAATACATTATGGTTCAACCATCAAAGATGTAAGTGATTCAAAGAAAATTTGAATACGTACTAGTATAAAGTATAAATATGATTTTGGTAGTGAAAAGAGGACACAAGTAATAAGTAAAATATTTGTAAAACTTATGCTCACTCGTAAAACTTTAAAATCTCCATTTGAGTCGAAGTGACAAAGAAAACGTATTTCTATGAGTCGAAAATTTCATTTTTTCAAGGGTACCAATTTTGGCTAAGTTCTAATGTATATACCCCAATAAAAGATGACGCAAATACCCTAGATGGTTCAAGTGGCATTCGCTCTCAAGCCTTACTCAAGTCGCAAGTATCTCTACCTAGTTCTTGAGCGTAAATTTGGGCAGCACGCCCTTTGTATTTACCTATTTTTCAGCCATTTATGGCTTCATTATTTTCCTCAATCAGTCCCAACATTATACACAACATAACTGCATTCCAATAGCCGTTCAATAGGCTCCATGTCATATGATTACCAAACCAAGCTAGAAAAATTGACCGGAAATGAAGTTTAAGGCCTAAAATCAAAGGCAGATTTGACGTCACTTAGCGTATCGGACACAACCGAAGCTACGCCTATTGGATTGGGATAAAATTTATACCGTTTCGAAGCTAAGACAGAGAGATACAAATTTGATGAAGACTACCTAGTCTAGTTCATAGTGTATCTAGGTCAAAAGTCCGGATTACAGAACCAAAATCTCACATTCGGGATAGTTAACCGCACTATACGTAAATGACAATAACTCAGGTTACCGAAGTCCGATTGAGGTGTTTTCAGTTGTTTTGTAAATATAAAACATAGGGCTAAAAGTTTCATGTTTTGGTCAAAGACTGGTTTGGTACGGATCAAGATGAAAAACGCAGCCAACATGAGGAAATGTTAAAACTGTCTGCTGGACGCTACCTAGGGCAGTCTCAGGGGAATTTTGGTTTTTTCATGAGCTACAGTGCTCTGATTGGGTTGAAATTTTGTAGGAAACTATAAAACATCATTATATACAACTTTCATGTTTTGTGATAAGCCTAATTCGGCCTATTTCATGGTGAACTAAAACCGGGCAGAACAGGGTGTACCTTAACTTCAATTCTGGAAATTTGCTACAATCAAGGTATAAATCTCATTTTTAGCTTGAAACCATCACTACCACCTCTTATACCAACTTATATACATCATATACCACCCATACACCAAGTATGATAAGTGAATCATTCAAACCCTAACTCAACATCCCAACATATCATTTAACCCATGAACTTTTTCCCATAAATCCATCAAAACTACAACTTTAACCTTCTAGTTTACACATATAAGAAGTAGAGGGAAGTTTCTTACCAAATTCACCTTACTCCCTATGTCAAGAAGCTGCAAAGACCTTCCTCTTCCCAAATCACTCCACCAAAACCCTTAAGCTTCCTTGGAGGTCAACTTTTGTGGAGGAATTTGCAAGATTATCGGTTGAAGCTCAAGATTGAGGCTTGAAATTGAAGTGCAAAAATGAATTTTTCTCTCCCTTTCCCCCTCTCAAGTTTTGGCCAGCAATATGCAGAAATGAAGAAGAAACAAAGCTCTAGAAAAGATAAGAAGGTTGGAGTTAATTTGGCCAAAGGTTTGACAAGTGTCACAATTTAATTGGAAGTCAAAATTTTCTTTTCTCTCTTGTTTTTGTGGTCCACATTTTCATCTGAAAGGAGAAGATATTTAGGGCTAATTTGTTCAATTAATAACAAGGGGATTAAGGTAATAAAGTGGTGTTCAAGTGGTGCACTCATTCGGTAACAAACGGTACCCGTCGGTTCAACCCGTTTTTCCTTATTTCACGCGTACTAGGATTTTCACTTATTATTATCACCTCTAATCACACACTTAATATCATCTACAACTCACTCTTAATCACCAAATTTGATCCACACTCCGTACCGATTAGTCACATGACGAAAAGGCGTAAAAACCCTTACTCGCGCTAACTTGAAAACGGAAAGGATAAACCCTTAATTCTATGTTCATTTACATTTATTGTGGGGTGATTGGGTAGTAGGACTATTATAAAATAATAATTTCCAAATAATTGCCAAAAGGGAATTTTGAAGAAAATTATAAGGAATTTGCAAGTCCTCACAGGATATACGGCCGGATTCCTGGCCTGATTGGAGGCAGCAGCCAACTCAAAACTTTTTGAAATTTCCCTAGCATATCCGGTCGAAAACTGGCCGGATAGTAGGCCGAGTTCGATGAACAGTACCCCGCCAAAAAAATTTTTCTTTCTTCGTTGGAATTCCGAACACGATCGAAACTCTACCAAAACATATAAACTTTATCTAGTCACTAGAGATCATACATTCACAAGTATATATGCCACACCACATGAAGAAACGCTTTTATGTATACACACGTGGGTACGTTTACAAATCAAAAGTGTCATTGAAATGAGATACATTTAGGGATCCAACTTTCGAGGAGCTATAAAAAAGAACAAAAAAATATCAACTAGCTCAACTCGCTTCCAAAATCATGGTTTCCAAAAGTTGATCCTGTAAGGAAAACAAAATTAACGAGGGGTGAGTTTTCGCTCAATGAGGTACCAACGGGTTATATAGTCATGAATCACAGAAGTACACTTTAACAATCACATGAGCCTTACTTACATACCAAGGAACATCACATTTAAAGGATACGAATGGCACTTAAGTGCCAATTTCCCATCTTTTCATTACTTGATCTCAACTTGTTGACACTCTGCTAACATTCGAAGAAACGAACATGACCGTAGACTTCACTTTACACCAATTACCTTCCACCATACATTCCCCTTACCAGGCCCGAACACCTCGCAGAATCAGAGAGGGTGATACTCGAGTATACCATAAAGTCGAGGAGATAACACTCCACTCGACGAACAGTACCCCATGGTACGTTATCTCATCGACTTGCCGGCTCAACTCGATTAACGACCAATGAGGTTTGAGCTCAGATATCACAGTAAAGTCGTTGGACACATGCTCCAAACGACACCAAACCATGTACAGGTAACAATCGCACAGTTATACAGTAAACAGTTATACAAATAAGAGAACGGGAGTGATAAAGTACACTCTCGTCTCAAAAATGGAATTCACAGTCATTCAGTCCAAAGATTCAAGTACAACAACCATGTAAGTATCAAATCATCCAATGGTACACTCACCCGTTCAAATAAAGCACGTTCTCAAATTTCCGTCCGACGTATGCCTCGGATTAGCGGCACGTCCTATAAACAAGTAAGAAATAACAATTGAGACCCGAACACGAGTCGAATACCTATTCAAGGAACTACTAAAGCAAGACAAAAAATAACGAGAATGGGAAATTAAGGAACATTTGGTGCTAAAAGCATAAACAACCCCACAACATTTCATTTCTACCCAATTTCAATTCAAACTCAAAGGAACTCAATATCCTCAAACTTTGGACAGCATTTCCCCTTAATTTCATACTTTTCCATCCTACAAATAACCACCAACAACACATACAATTTATAGGCTAATCAACACACTTAATGAATGTTACAATACCCTTCAATCTTAGCCACTTAAAGGCTCAACAACCAACCATAGCAAACCCTAATCTTGAAACCCTAAAACTGAAATTTGCCCTACAAGCGGAAATTTTTCGCAAACAACCACAACTAACATACAAGAGCTTCATTTTACACCATATCAAACTACCATTCCATGTCCCAACAATAATCATCTTATAAAATCAGAAAAATCACCAAAAATTCTAAAATTCATCAAACTCTACTTTAACGCATAAAATCTTCCACAAAATAACCTATTTAGCCACTACAACCCACTAATTAACCATTATTAAAGCAAAGAGAGAACTTTCTTATCCAACTTACCTCAAAACTCAAGAAAGCTAGCACCTTAGGGCTTCCCTTTCGAAACCACTCCACCACCTTCTTGGATTCCTCCTAGCAAGGGATTTCTATGGAATAATTTGAGGTTTGGTTGATTGATTCACAAGATTGAGCAAGAAATGGAAGGCAAAAGTTGAAGTTTCTCTCTTCTTTTCTCTCCAATGAAGCTCGGCCAAGAAGGGTTAGAAATGAAGCAATATTTTGGTCAAAATTAGTTGTAAGAAGGTACAAATATCTTGGTCAAAAGTCCATCCCGGAATAGAAACGCGACACGTGGCACCTTTTATTTTATACCTATCCTATTGTCTCTCGAAAGGTAATTATATCAAGTTGACTTCTAATTATCTCCTAACACCTAGTAAATTACTCCCTTAGTACAAAACTTAACCAAATCGTCGAAAATTTCACACTTAACGCACTAGCGGGTCCCACATCCAAAATTCCATACTATTGTCACATGAACTAACTTATACTAGGAAAATGATTTTAAAACTATATTTACTGATAAAAATATCTAGAAAATTTATACAGTAAAAGAAAATATAGAAAATACGCGCAAAGAAATAAAATAATGCCTAGAAATTAAGAAAAATTTCGGGTTCTAACATTATCTCACCACAGCAAAGTGGCTTTGTGCCAAGGAAATAGATTGCGGATAATTGTGTATTAGCTTATGAACTGTTGTTGATATTAACAAATCTAATCGGGGAAGGAATGTGTTTGATGCAAACTCGACCCAACAAGAACCTATCTTGAAGAAACGAATTGCACAGGCAGCGGAAGGATCTGTCTTGATCAGATTATAGATACAAAGATGGAACAACCTCGACCCCTCTAACCCATGAAATTGCGAACCTTGAATCTAATCGCAACCCACAACTTAATGAATTAGCGAACCAAGACTTATTGGTAGAACGTCGCCACAATTTAACGTGGTCTTGAATTGATAAGCCAAAACTTGAAAAAGGAGATTCTACTCACTTTGTATCAAGGGATGTTCCCAAGGAGCAAGAAAAAGTGACGCCCCCACTTCTCCCTAAGACGAACCAAAGGGTATCGGTGGGACGCCTGCCCAACTCTCGCCAGGACTCGATACAAATTCAATTCAAACTTAAGCGTAACTATCGATACTAAAAGTCAAAGATATAATGAAAGTTCGCTTCCTTAATAAACATTCAAGTCTTACATTACAAGATACCAAAAGTACATCTCATTCCCAATATATACAACCTCCAAAAGTTGTCTAGACAAATACATTCAAAATTCTAATCAAACGTCCACCAAGTAGACTTCTCCATAATTCCTTCCATTCCAGCTCCTGTTAAGGAAAACAAATCTAACGGGGTGAGCGAATGCTCGTGAGGCCAAAAAACACACATGCAAGCACATAGTCCAAGTAATCACAACAATTATATAGTAAGTGAAGCTGTAAAGTTCGAGTAATTAACATCTCAAGTAGGAAAAGTAAGCAGAAACAATTCAAGGATACTGTAGCTAAATTCCACGTAGTCAGTCAAGGTCTTGATCAATTCCATGTTGATACCCCGTCAACCACATAGTATCAAATCCTATAGATTCACCACTTTCTTCGAATCTCGTCACCTTTACACCCCCTTACCGGGCCGGCTCATCAAAGTTTTGATATTACTCGAGTATATCATGGCAATACTACGCGAGTATACCAAGTAAGATCTCTCCAATAGATCATGCTTTACGAATATCTCATGGTTTGCTAAGCTTATCGACCAAGCCCGTGCTGGCTCGATTCGCAAAGCTAGCCAACGAGTTTAGGTGTCCTCCGAATACGAATACGAATACGAATATGAATATAAGTTGATGGGCAACGCTCCAATTGACGATTCAAAATGCGAATCACAAATACGAATCACATCCACATCACTTCGCACAAGGCGAATATGGATTCACATAACAAAAATTCGAATATAATTTCATTTGAAAGAGAACGAGTGCGGTAAAGTATACACTCGCCTCTAAAATTCCAAATTCACATAACGGATAAGAAGCAAGTCAAACACTTAGCAACAAATTCATGCACTTGACACTCACCAATTAAAATAAGGGAGTAAGTGCGCAAACAAGCTTTTAGGCATCCACTTCGAGATCCTCTTGAAGGTCCCCTTGAGCGCCTGAGCAAATAATAATTGACTATTACACACTATTACTTACAAACCCCTTGCTAACAAGGAAGATTGTACACTATTACAATACTAAGAAAATGTCATGAAAGATAGCCTTAATTATTCGAAAATCGAGACTCAAAAGTGGTGTTTAATAACACAAGAAAAACTGATTTCCTTCATGAAATCAAGTTTAAAACGGTCAATCAATATCAAAGGATAGGGAAGAGTTTCCAAAAACTCATTTCCCATCAAGTTGGTAAAATTCAGTTTTAAGTGACAATCTTTGAAATTTCAGATTTTTCACTCAGTACGTCCAAAATTGGAAAAATTTGTACTGTTAGAAACTAGATTTAAATTTCTAAAAGTTCCTAGAAGACACTTTTCCAAGATTCTAAGCGGAAGGCATTCAAATTTCAGCCCAAAGTGGCTGATTTAAGCATACAAGACAGTTTCGGTCATGTTTTTTGGCAAACTTTGGAAATTCGGCAAAATTCACAGAAAGTGAACTAGCCTCTAAAATTCATACCATAACAAGAGTTCCAAACAGGGTTTCGAACACGACAAACAGAACTAAATTCGGAGTCTTGAGTATCAAGATATAGCAGTTCAAAGTTGGTAAATTTCCACTACTAAACAGTGAATTTTCCAGATTTGAAAGTAAACTTTGGGACATCATTTGGGTATCAAAATGGTCTTAGAATAACACCGAATTTTTTACAATTCAACCTCCATATGAGGCCTACTCCTCTATCAAATTTTACATAAAAACTCATACGGGAAGGTTGTTAACAAAACTACCAAAGTTTAGGAAATTCTTAATGCAAATCTGTCTTCTTGTTTTCTTTTCCTTTTCAAACACTTTGCACCATGAAATCAGTCTCATTTTGGTTCATTTGTGAAACCAAGGTCCAAGAAACATTTCATAAGCAATTGATAGTTGGTTGACATCAAAATTTCAAAATAAAACATTTCACAAACAACTAAACCAGTCGGCCAGCAAAAGGAAGGGTTTTCCAGCTTTGCCGCAGTTTGGAAATTGAACCATATTTCAGTCAATTCAACTTGGAATTGAGAATGGTTGGTGCGTTGGAAACTAGAATCATAAGGCTACATTTCATTAGAACAAATCATTTTCAAAATCAATTCATAAGTGAGAGAAAATAGAGTCACAAAATGCAGCCTCTACCTTTCTCTCGGAAAGACCATCAGAACAGGACATCAAACTTTGCCGAATCACTATGGCTCACTCATTTCGAACTAGAAAGTGAATTTTATACCGTTGAAAAGCTACAAACGTCTAGTTTCAAATGACACAAATGGAACTCAATTTTGACTTCTGTACAAAGCGTTATGTTCGATCAAAATGGTACTGTTCAGACTGCCAGAACACATTTTCCAGTTTTCTTCAAATTTTGAAATTTGAAGTTTTGCTCAACCAATTCAAATGATTTTTGGTAGAAACTTTTTACACACCATATAGAACATATATACATCAGTTTCATAGTCATTTGAGCATAAAAAATTTGAAATATAGGCAAGGCAATAACAGGATAGATTCGGCCAGCATTCCTGCGCAATTTTCCTTTGGCCTTTCCTTCATTTCTCACCATAATCTTTTCATCTACACACATAACAATCATATTCAAGAAATTACACCTCAAGCCCGCTACATAGAGGTCACCACAAGATGCTAGCCTAACATTTAAAACAAGAAATTAAAAAACTTCCTCAAGTCCGCTAGCCTAATCCATGTGTAGGGTTCAAACCCTTGCAATTAAAGCTCCAACTTTGAAGAAAAATGGAAGGGTTAGAGGAGATAATGGATACCTCTTGAACTCTTGAAAAATCATAAATTTATCACCACAAAAGCTCCAAGAAAACCGCAAGATGAAGCCTTTCACCAAGCTAGAGCTGCTCTCCAAGTGATGTGTGAGTTGTATGAAAAATTTGAGGTGAAATGGTAGCAAGAATTTGGAGTAATATTGGTGAGCTTTCTTCCTTCTTCCCTTGAGGGTTCGGTCAGCTATGGAGGTGAGGAGAGAGAGAGTGTTTGATGAATGAACCTTCTCTTGGAAGCTTAAGTAACAATCATATTCAAGCAATTACACCTCAAGCCCGCTACCTAGAGGTCACCACAAGACTGCTAGCCTAACATTTAAAACAAGAAATTAAACTTCCTCAAGCCCGCTAGCCTAATCCATGTGTAGGGTTCAAACCCTTGCAATTAAAGCTCCAACTTTGAAGAAAAATGGAAAGATTAGAGGAGATAATGGATACCTATGGAACTCTTGAAAAATCAGAAATTTATCACCACAAAAGCTCCAAGAAAACCGCAAGATGAAGCCTTTCACTAAGCTAGAGTTGCTCTCCAAGTGATATGTGAGTTGTATGAAAAATTTGAGGTGAAATGGTAGCAAGAATTTGGAGTAAAAATTGTGAGCTTTCTTCCTTCTTCCCTTGAGGGTTCGGCCGGCTGTAGAGGTGAGGAGAGAGAGAGTGTTTGATGAATGAAGCTTCTCTTGGAAGCTTAAGTGATTTGTGATTAAAATTTGTGCAAAAGTCAACTAAGAATAGTGTCGTGCGGGTGCATCTCTCTCTTAGGAGTCTCATTTCTCTCTCTTGGGAGTTGTGCTTTCTTCTTCCTGGGTGTGGGAGTTTATGTCTGAAAGGTCAAACAGTTTCAAAAGTTTTCAAAAGCTTACAAACCCGGGACATTGAATTCCCAAATGCATTGCTACCAACAAAATTAGATTATGTAGGGACTGGCGATAAATCTGCACTTTTTGTCCGAAACCACTTAACTACCAGCATCATTTATGGCTGACAAATGAAGAGCATACTGATAACGAAAACAGAGCTCATACCTGCATGGGTGCAACAAAAAACTGAGTCTTTCCACTCGACCGTCCCATTAGCTTTGACAGGTAAAGGGTTAACATCTCCCTGCTGAACTTTGTCCGATCGTGTTTTTGTCTTTTTGTCTTTTATTTCTTCTTCATTTTTTTTCCTCTGGTGGCTGTAGGTCTTATTTTCTGCTTGTGTAAGTCTTAGGAGTAGTAGTCCTTTTTGGTCAGTAAAGGTCAGACTTTTCTCTTCCTTGGCGGGATCAGTTCTTGGTTAGCTTTGCTTTCAAAATCAAAAGTTGTGCTTGGTATTTTCCTGGGAGGTAAAGTGTCGATGGCAGAGGAACTAGCTTCTATAATGCCGAGATTCGCACTCTCTGAGCAAGAGTTGGGAGGTACAGCTCTTGAACTGGGAGATGCTAACACGGGTATTCAGGAGTGCCAGATGAGTCTGGTAGGAAGAGTGATAGGGGAGAAGATGATTAACTTTGTGGGGGTGAAAATTTTTGTAAGTCTGGCTTGGGGCTATCCTCGTGGGTTGACTGTTATGGAGTTAGGACCTAACTTGTTTCAGTTTATCATTCCAAGTGCTACTGATAGAGAGAGGATTCTGAATGAAGGACCTTGGATAGTAGATAGCCAAATATTGATCCTCAGAAGGTGGTATAATGGGATAGAGGAGGACAATGGTGCTTTTAAGTTGGCTCCTTTGTGGATACAGGTGTGGAATCTTCCTGTACATTAGATCTCGAAAGAGGTTGGGTGGAAAATTGGATCCATTTTTCCAGAAGTGAAGGAGGTTATAATACCCTAAACGGGAGGAAAGGAAGGGAGGCACTTGAAGATGTTGGTGATCGTAGATATTTCCCATCCACTGGTGAGAGGATCAGTAGTACAGCTTAGTGGAGTAGGGAAATGGATTAGTTTCAAGTATGAACGGTGCCCGGACTTCTGTTATGGGTGTGGTATAGTTGGACACAGTGAGAGAAATTGTAAAACTTCTTCTAGCATGGGGAGAGGACTATCAGATAACCAATACGGACCCTAGCTAAGAGGTAAATGGAATAAAGGAATTCCACAGGCTGAACAGACCATAAGTAGAGGAAGACAATATAAGGTGCTATGGAGTTTTAAGGATGGGGAATTGGTGCGAAAAGGAGGAAGTGAGAACCCTCAGGGTTTGGAGAATAGCACGAAGGGATGCTATGAACAAAGGGTTATGAGAAAAGATGTGCCAACCAAGGTGATAGAAGGACAGGAAAGGGAGGCCCAAGCAATTCCAAGTATAATGAGCCAGGAGGATAGTTTAAAGGGGACAAGCAGAAATCTGAGAGTTTCAGCACCTGTTGAGGTACAAGACAAGGAGACAAATAGCATTACTGAAGGACAAGATATGAGGTCAGGAGATCAATGTAACATTGAGAGGGAGAGGAGAAGCGAGGCAACAAATGTTGTAACTGTGGATGAGGGGATGTAGGGATGGAAGAAATGCTACAGGTAGAAAATGAGAAACAGGAGAGGAAACAGGTGGCTATCCAGAAGATGAACACTAGGATTAGAAGACAACTTAAGCCTCCGAGCAGGAAAAGGACTCCTTTAGGTGAAACGGATGGAAATGTCAGGAAAATAGAGACTAGAGGAAAGAGGAAAACGTATCAAGAGGATACTGAAATGCAAGAAGTTGAAGGTGAGTGCTTGAATTTAAAAAGGAATAAGATGGATCAGTCCTTGGAAATACGGTTAGAGATTGCTGAAGGTGGGAGGGGGACTAGCCTTAATGGGTTCCCAAGTGGACAATGAGAGTGCTGGTGTGGAATTGCCAAGGTGCAGGGAGCCCCTTGACAATTCCCCAGCTGAGGGAGGCTTGCAACCTCCTCTCCCCAAGTGTTGTTTTCTTGTGTGAAACTAAGAATAGGGACAAGTATATGGAGACTGTTAGGAAAAGGCTGAATTTTGATCATAGTGCGATTGTAGAGTCTATGAATAGGTCTGGGGGATGGCCTTTTTTTGGAAACAGGAAGTGAAAATTATAGAAATACATAAGACAGCGTTCACCATTGAGGCTCATATAGTGGACCACAGTCAACATACCGACTGGTGGCTAATTGGTATATATGCAAGTTGTGATGTGGCAACTAGGAAGAATCAGTGGAAAGTGTTGAATGAAAGGAAAAGACTATGGGGACAAATGTGGATAGTTGCAGGAGATTTTAATGATATAGTGTCCAATGAAGAGAAATGGGGAGGAAGAATACGAGAGGAGTGGACCTGTAGAGATTTTAAGCAATTTATTGCTGATAATGAGCTGATCGATATAGGTTTTGATGGAAATCCTTGGACCTGGTGTAATAATTGGGAAAATAAAGGAGAAATTAAACAAAGGCTGGATAGAATGCTTTGTACTCATACCTGGTTCCAGATTTTTGACAAAACAAGGTGCAAGCATGTCGACAATTACAGCTCAGATCATAGTATGATTATGGTTGATACTGAACCTGAAAAGGCCAAAAGAAGGAAAAAATTCATTTTTGACAAAAGATGGATACAACAAGAAGGGATTACACAAGTGATTGAGGAAGCTTGGAAATTAGAAGTGGAAGGATCAAGAATGTACCAAGTCACTAGAAAGATTTCTAATTGTAGGGTGGCTCTTCTGAAGTGGAAAAATAGTTTTCAGCATAACTCTAGGAAAGAGATTAACAAAATCAAGGCAGACATAGAGAGGCTTAGAGAGTCAACTGAGTTTCACAGAGGAGCTATGGATGACCTCAAGACTAAACTTAAGAGAGCTTACTCTAATGAGGAAATGTACTGGTCTCAAAAATCTAGAGTTACTTGGTTGAAGGAGGGGGACAAAAATTCACAGTTTTTCCATGCTAGTGTCAAAGGTAGAATGAAAAGGAATAGGATGGTTAATGTACAAAGAGATGACGGATCATGGACTTCAAGTGAGAAGGAACTAGGAGAGGAAGTGGCTAGCTACTACCAACAACTCTTTGATAGTCAGGGCACTGAATGTGACGCCCCCACTTCTCCCAAAGGCGAACCCAAGGGTATCCGCGGAACGCCTGCCCAGCTCTCGCCAGGACTCGAGACAAATCGATTCAAGCTTAACAATATATAACAATTTGTACTAGTCTAATAAGGAAAAGTCGCTTCCATAATCGAATATCCAAGTCTTGCACCACGAGTTCGAAATACATCAGTTACCCAATTCTTACATCAGGATCCAAAAGATACATCAATTCCCAAATATATACAACAGCCAAAATGTCTAGTCGATTACATTTGAAACCCTAATACAAAAGTACATCCAAAGGGTTCCACCGAGTTTCACTCCATCCATTCCTGTTAAGGAAAACAAATCTACGGAGTGAGCAATTGCTCGTGAGGCCAAGAAAATACACATGCAAGCACGTTGTTCAAGTAACAATCCCAATATTCAAGTAGAACAATAATATTCAAGTAAATTACAATTCAAGCTAGAAGAGTAAACAGAAGCAATTCAAGGATATAGGAGCTCTCAGGAGCAATTTTTCACTTGCTTCAGCACGGCTCGATCCGATACCCCCTCGTGATGACACTCCGTCATTCGGGTAGGTATTATATCCGTAGAAACTTCACTTATTACTTCCTCCGTCCAACATTCCACCCTCTCGGACCAGTAACCAAACACGCACGAAAAAGGCGATACTCGTTGAGTATGCCGAACGAGATCTCAAGAGATCAAGTTTTGATTTTTAGAACACGCACGAAAAGGGTGATACTCCACGAGTATGCCGAACAAGATTTCAAAAGATCAAGTTGTGTTTTGTTATTCTCTTGGTTTATCAAGTTTCTCGACCAAGCCCATGCCGGCTCGAGTTGCAAGATTGGCTAAGAGAATTGGGCGTCCCCATAAGTCGAGGAGATTCACTCCACCGGACAACACGATACACACGATAACATGATATACACATGAAAACGAGTATATTTTAGTCGACGAGATTCACTCAAATCGACTTTGAAAACCAAGTTATTGCAAGTAAAGTTCGAGTAAAGGAGAGCGAGTGCGATAAAGTACACACTCGTCTCATCAAGTGATATTCACGTATAAAAGCAAGTAAATCAAGTAAACACGACAAGTCATGCACTTGACTCTCACCAATTCAAAAGTAATTGAGCGAGTAAAGTCTTTAGTTGTCCCCTCCGGGATTCTCTTCAAGACTCTCTTGAGTACCTAAAGCAATTAATAAGCATTTTCACTCATCATCATGCATTAATCAAGAAAGGAATTACACTCATCTGGACTAGTCAATACCTCAAACCAAGAACCTTAACCACTCAAAATAAAGGTTCAAAAGTGAGGTTTTATTAATACAAGGAAAACTAATTTCCTTCATGAAATCGAGTTTAAAGCGACCAATTATCATCAAGAAAGAATAACGAGTTCTCAAAATTTCATTTTCTAAGAAATCGGCAAATTTCAGCTTTGCGGGTCAAATTTAGAAAAAATCAGATCTTCCACTCAGTAGGTCCAAAATTGAAAAACTTGGTGCCGTTGGAAATTACTTCCAAAGTACTAAAAGTTCCTAGAAGACACTTTTCCATGATTCAAATTGGAAGACATTCGAATTTTGGCTTCAAGTTGCTGTTTTGGAATACCAAGACAGATTTGGGTTGATTTTCGGCAAAGTTTGGAAATTTGGCATAATTCACACAATGCGAACTAGCCTCTAAAATTCGGCACTTAATTAGATTTACATTCAGAGTTTACAACACAACAAGCAGAACAAGAATCGGGGTTTTGAGCACCAAGATATGGCGGCTCAAAGTTGCTGAAAAATGAGACCGTTGGGCCAATTTTCCAGATTTAAATCGCTAATTTTGGAACGTTGGTTGAACATCGAAATGGACTCAGAATGCCACCAAGTTTGGTAGTATCATCCTACCATATAAGGGCTATTCCTCTACCAAATTTCATAGGAAAATTCATTCGGAATATTGGTTAACAAAACCTTCAAAGTTTCTAAATCTCCAAGGCAAAGCTGCCTTGCACCTCTAGTTTTCTTTTTCTCAAACCTTTGGCCAATAAAATGCCTAAAACATGTCTCATTTATGATAACCAGATCTAATAAGGATCCAAGATACATTTGGTAGGTGATTTATACCATGAATTTCGAATAGAAAGTCTCAAATCAAGATTGGTTACAAATCTGTCCAACATGAGGGTTTTCTCCCACAAAGTCAGTTTCGAAATCTGGTCATAAATCACTCAATTCAACTCGGAATTGATCATGGTTAATGACGTTGAAAACTAGATTCATTATGCTAAAATTTCTTAGAAGAAATCATTTCAAAATCTGTCCACAACCAGCTCATATGTGAGCATCAATTCGCTGCTCAAAACAGAGCTCCCAGTGTAGACGTGAAACCGGACAGTCATGTTCAAATGATTGGTATGGACGACTCAGGTGGAACCAGAACGTGAATTTTATACCATTAGAAAGCTGGGAATGTCTAGTTTCCATTGCTACAAATGGCACTCGATTTTGACATCTGGACAAAAAGTTATAGCCAAAACAAGAACACTGCCAGAGCAGTTACGGGAAAAATTTCCAGTTTTACTGATTTCCGAAAACACAACATTTGACCAACCAAATCACGTTATTTTTTGATGAAACTTTGTACAAAACTTATACTACATATGTACATCAGAAAAAAGTCATTAGAACCTCAAAATTTTGCACTAAAGTGCACGAAATTCATAGGGGCAGAATCGGAAAAATTTCCCTCTCCACATCCTTTGAGTTTCCACCAACAACACAACATTATTCCACTAAATTAAGCACTAAACCAACATTAATAACACCATAATTCATCAAATCAGTCCATCCAACCATAGTGAGAATTCATAGAGCCCACACAACATTTTCCAACATAAATAAGACTACCCACATGCATGCATGAGCTTATAAATGCTATATTACTTCCATAAGACAAGATTTGAGTAGTGGATCATCACTTACTTCCTTAGATGAACCAAGCAGAAATTGACGGTCCGAAGATGCTCAAGAAAACCGTGGAAAGAAGCCCTCTTTCCTAGCTTGATGTGGTCTCCAAGTGATTAGCTAAGTGTGGTTAAATTTTCGTGTGATTTGGTGGAAGATTTGATGAAGAAATGGGGAAGAAATTGGAAGAGCTTCTTGGTTCTTTTTCTTTCTTGATGGCCGGCTGTTTGGAGCAAGAGAGAGAGAGTGTTTGATGCAAATGAAGCTTCCAAGAGAAGCTAAAATGTGTGGCCCAAAATTAAGCAAAACGCAACTCTCTCCTCGCGCGTACACGCGCGCGTTTTGTGGTCGCTTCCTCTCGAGTTTGTTTCACTTGTGCAGTAAACCTCTAATGCACTTGTATTCATACTATTATTATTCACTCTTAATGGTCTAATAATAAAGGTCTAAAGTCCATCAATTAATCACGCGCGTAAAAACGCGTACTTCCGATTTTTACGCGATAAAGTGAACCTTCCGAGAAATTCTTATAACGATAATATAACTAACTAACATTTGAACACTTAAACATAAAAATACCTATTTTAAGACTAATGTACATGTCTCCAATTTTCCAAACTCATTGCCTACCCAAAACGGTTATGATTTCCAAACACGCAATCGCTATTCTCACTTAACGAGCTTCCAAAAATTAAATTTTGAAACAAGTCACTTTAAAAATATAATTAAGTTATAGACCCATATAATTAGGTCTAAAGAGATTAGAAAATAATATTCGGGGCAAACAGGTAATTAAATAATTAAATGAGCTAGAATTAGGAGTTTAAAATAGATAAATTTTTGTGAGTCTTCACATCCTCCCCTCCTTAAAAGAATTTCGTCCCCGAAATTCACACTTAGGATAATATCGTTTCCCCTTAATAGTCACGCTTATCAAAATTTTTGAACTCAATTGTCCAAAACCATTTACTAGCATTCGATTTTCAAATTTAATAATTTTGGAAATGGCCTGGTTTCTTTTGTCCCAAACGACCAATCAAATTTTTTGTCCAAATCAAGTCAATCATAATATACAAGATAAAATCGAGGGTTTTAAATGTTTTTTTTTTATATGTGGTAAAGTACGATTCACAATTTCAAAATTAGAGTTAAAAGATACAAATTTTTTTTTTTTTTTTTTTATGATCCGAAACTAAATTTTCTTAGTAAGAAACTTCAAATAATGTGTTTTGCAACCATCATCAATACATATTGCAAATTCCTCAAATCCGTTTAAGAAGATTAATCATGCAACTCAATGCATGGCAATAAAACACATTTATAACAAAAAAATATATACATGGAGGATATTTCAAAAATTCTCTCAAAGTTTCGAGTTAAGAGTTGCGTTTGAGTAAGCGTATATTCCAGAAAACACTTTTAAGAAATATTAGTAAACATGCAACTTCATATATGCATAAACTTCGATCCAACACTTTTATCACTCTTCACCTCTAATTCGAGAGCCAATTCTAATGTTCCATAAATCTGGTCATTTTACTCTCCAATTCACAACAAATTTTCATTCTTAGTCCTAATAAAAGATTCGAAATTAAGCTCTGCCTCATTTTCGATTCTCACGTGGGTTCAAGATGTATATACAAGTTACAAATACATTTAGAATTAAAGTATGATTCTTTGAATATATCAAAGGTCATAGTACAAGTCAAGAGATCAAAAACAAGTCAAGTATGTCAAATATAGGACATAGACAACTAAGTGCCACAAAAACAAAAGTACATGCAGGTAAATTACAAAAGACCTCACGGCATGCACCACCCTTACTATCATAGGCAGAATCAAAAGGAGAAAAAATCATAAACCTAGTTAGGGTAAAACTAGAAAAATCCGCGATACCAAGCCACATCATTCAAATAATTATAAATTCCAAATTCCATCCAAAACCTAAGCCACTTTCTAAATTCTTAGTCTAAAACTTCCAACGAATACGAGCTTTCCTTACTAAATTCAAGATGAAAATCCTTATACAGGCTAGGGCAATGAGGCAAACCAAAAGAAATGCAAAAGTGTGACGCCCCGAAAAGTATAAGTGTGAGAACCCGTACTTTTCCCATTTTCTAGGGTTTTATTTATTTAATGGCTTGTTTTCTGCAATTTCTGTAGTAGGGAAATTTTCTAGATATTTTTAAGGAGCAGATATAGTTTTTGGATGATTTTTCTAGTATCAAATAGGTTTTGAGAAATTAAGAGTGTATTCCGGATGTGGGACCCACTAGGGCGAAAAGTTCAGAAAAATTCGACCAATTAGGTTAAGTTCCGGATACTGGGTGAAATTTATCGGGTGTTAAGAGATAAATAGAGGAGGTGAAGTGATTGATGTGAGAGGGAAAAAGAAGGATAGGAATGCATTAATGAAGTGACAAGTGTCACCTTAAGAGTGGTGGTCACTTATTTGACTTTTGACCTTTCTTACCAATTGATTAAATGTCTCAAAATTACCACAAAAATCATTCTTTTCTTCACCATTGTGGCCGGCCCTCTCTAGCTAAGAAGAAAGAAAAACTCTCCAAGATTCTTGCTTCCATCTTGCTTGAGTGTAATCATCCAACCATTTGATCTTGTTTCTACTCCATAAAATCTCTCTATTTGGTACTAGAAAGTGATTTGGTGAAGTGTTTAAGGAAGCTAAGGTGTCCAACAACTCTCCCTCTCTTGTTTACTAGGTGAGTGGTGATTGAACTTCCTCCTACACTTAATGAAGCTTAAGTTGTGCTTAGTGGTAGCTAAAGTGATGAATTTGTGGTTTATTTCTTGGTTTGAGAGGAATTGGTGAAGTTTTCAATTTATTGATGAATTTTCTGGTTTAATTGTGATCATGATGTTGTGGTTATCTATGATGGTTGGAATTGATGGCTAATGACTATAGTAGGTGTACATGATTGGTAATTGTAACCAATTTTGGGTTTGGAAGGAATTTGAGAGAGTTAGGGTTTCATAACCCCCTTTCTGTCCGGTTTTGTATCATATGGTTAGAGGCCGAATTGGCCTTGGCTCAAAACATGAAAGTTGTAGGTATTGATGTTTTAAGGGTGCCTGTAAAATTTCAGGTCAATTGGCGTAGTGTAGAATGAGATAAGCTGAAATTACTATTGCTGTTCTGGGTTCATCAGGATGTTAGAACTGTGTCTGAAATGGGTTGTTTTGACTGGAATTGTTTTGGATTTGGGTGTTGAGGTCTTCTGATGAAATGTAGCTTGATGTCCTAGCTACCATATTCCTTTGTAATTTCTGCATTTGGACCTGTTTAGACTGAGTTGTACTGATTACAGCATAGTGTAATTTGTAAACCTGTAATTACGGTTCTGGTTTGTTATTTGGCATATTTGACTTAGTTGTGCTGGGATTTGGACTGAGTGACCTTCTACATTTTTGTAGCCCTGTCTTTTAGCTTCGAAACGGTGGGTCTTGCACCTTCATCCGACAATCTTAGCGCCTTTGATACCATTACCGCAAAATGACGTCAAAACTATTTTTCTGGTTTTGAGCTAAACTTTCATTTCCGGACTTTTCCCTAGCTTGACTTGTACTAGTACTACTTGGAGCTTGCTGAATGGCTATTGGATGAACTTGTTGTTGTGTGTGTATCTTTGGGACTGGCTGAGGATATAATGAAGCCATGATGGCTGGAAAAGTAAGCAAATTCAGGGGAAGTGCTGTCCAAACTTTGAAGGAACTTGTTTGCATTGAGTTTGTGATTTAAGACTTGGATTTGAGCAAGGCAATGATATTTAATGGATGATTTCTGAGCCATGGAGGTGAGTGACCTCAAACTATTTCTAAAATTATTTATGAACCGTTTCTTGCATTATTTACTTTTGAACTGTTTCCAAATTTAATTTTGGAACTGTTTTCTTACATATCATGCGTGCTTGCATATCAGTGTCTTGTTATTATTGATTTTACTTTCAATGATTGTTAAAACGAGTTTTCTAGGCGAGTGTGTACTTTATCGCACTCGACCTAAATAAATATGAAATTTTCGATGATTAATGATTAAATGCTACTTGCGCATGAATGTAAGCCTTTTGGGCTGAACTGGCCATTGCCCCTTGTTACCGGTCGTCTCGAGCCAGAAGCGGACTCGGTCGGGCGACTAGGAACTTGGGTGAACGTTTCGGTATACTCGAGTATTACCTTGTAGGTTGGTGGAGCCTGGCCAAAAGCCAGGGACGGGGTGAATGAATGCACGAATGAAACCAAAAATGAATGAAATGACAGGAGAACGAACGTATCCTTTTCATGAATGTTACTATCGCTTTCCATTGTAAATGTTTCTTGAATTATTGATACTCCATATTTAATGTTTTGTAAACGTTGTAATTGTTTCTAGACTTATCCTTTGATTTACAACATCATTGAAATGAACCATTGTTAAACAGATTTGATAACTGATTTTATTGGTTACTCCCTGAGCTTCTAGCTCACCCCAAAAATGTTTTATTCCCCTCCACAGGGCTCAAGGCGAAGGAAGGGCTTGTAGTGTTTATTCATGGATTATCTCATGTATGGATTGAACTTGGATTTCCTTTTGTGTAATCATTCATATTGGGATTGTATTGAACGTTTAGAATTGATTGGATGTGTATGTTATTCTTGGTTTTGATGATCACAAAAGTTCTTTGAAATACAGTCCAAGAAAGTGAATACTTTGATCAGGCCTGATGGAACAAAGAAAGCATTGTTTTGTTCCGATCAAAGATATTGTCTTTTAAGTGTGTCATTCTTGGCACTTTGAAATGTTTATCTAACCTTCTTCAAAAACAAGTATTTTTGTCTATCCAAGAATCAGGTTCGAATATGTCATCAAAAGCAAAACAACCAAAATGTGAAGCAAAAACAGGACAATCAGGTCGGACGGCCGAAAGGAAACTGTCGGACGTCCGAAAGGATGAAGAACATCAGGAAGGAAGCACCGTCGGACGCTCACATAGAAGCATCGGACGTCCGGAAGGATCGGACGCTTGCCATCGGACGCTAATCAATCGCATCGGACGTCCGAAAAATTCCAAGATAACTTGCTAGCTCTCGGCCCAAGGTCGGACGCTGTGCTGTCGGACGACAAAGAACTTATCGGACGTCCGAACCTCAACTTGGCTATCATCGGACGATTGGTTCGGACGATGATTCGATCGTCGGACGTCCGACAGCCCCAACGGCTAGTTGACTCTTCAGCTGCCTTCTATCCGTTGGAAGCATTGATGAAGCCCATTTCTGGTTCCCTTTAAAATAAAACTGGTCTGAACGAAGTACAAACTTCAGCACACTTTGTTTACAAGATCTAGTGAGATATTTTAGCTAGAAAATAGTCTCCAAAGCAGATTTGTTTTAAAGTGGTGTGAATTTCTGTTGAGCATTTCTTTTGTGGTTGAAAGGATCTTTAGTGTAGCTTTGTTGAGGGTTTTCTGAGTGATTGTAAAAGTTCCTAGTTTGACTAAGTGAGGCTTAGGGCAAGGAGGAAGTGCTCCCTCCATTGTACATCTAGTTGATCTTCGTTCATCAAAGAGAAGTTGCTCTTCCTAGTGTTTGGTCTTCAAGTTTGGGTTAAGCTTGGTAGACACTTGGTTTGTCTCTCTATTTTACATTTCTGTTTAATAAAATATTCTTTGCTTATCTATACTTGCTTCTCTGATCAATATTGCTATTGTCTTCTTATCTACTTGGTTGATCATTACTAAAAAGGAAGGTAAATTTTCATTAACGAAAAAGTGCATAAACTTGGTTAAGATTTTAATCAAACCAATTCACCCCCCCTCTTGGTTGTCTGTGGGACTAACAATTGGTATCAGAGCTTGGTCTCCTTGAGATTAAGCTCTAACGGCTTGGAGTAAAGATGACAACCAGTCATGCTATGTTTGTTGAGGGGCAATCTGTTACTAGGCCTCCCATGTTCAGTGGCTCTAACTATGTTAGCTGGAAAGAACGAATGATTATCTTTTTGCAATCTATTGATATTGAACTGTGGTTTATTGTGAGTGAAGGACCGCATGAAGCTAACTTTCTTGATGCAGATACAGGGCTGCTTCGGCCAAAAATGAGAGCTGAAATGAATGCTCAAGACAGGACTAACCTCACATTGAATGCCAAGGCCATGAATGTTCTCTATAGTGCCTTAGATTCAAATGAATCAATTAGAGTGAAAGGCTGTAAATCAGCCAAAGAAATGTGGGATAAGTTAAGAGAAATCCATGAGGGTGGTGACAATGTGAGAGAACAGAGAAAGGCCATCTTGGTCACAAAGTATGAATCTTTTAAGATTGAACCTCTTGAGGATATTGACAAAATGTTTTGCAGGTTCACTGACTTGATCAAAGATCTCGAGGTGTTGGGCAAAGAGTACACCTTGGGAGAGAAGAACAGAAAAATTCTCAATGCATTGGGCAAAGAATGGGAAAATAAAGTGACTGCAATAGAAGAGGCTAAGGATTTAAGTTCTGTGCCTATTGAATCTATCATTAACTCACTAACCTCTTATGAGTTGAAACTGAAATCTAAAGTGCAGGAGGAAGAGGATGCTAGAGCAAAGAGAAACATTGCTCTAAAGACTACTCAAGGTGAAGATGATCCAGCTCACCTGGATGATGAAGACTCGGATGGTGATGATAATGATCTTGCTCTTATCACCAGAGGCTTCAAAAGAATTTTGAATAAAAGAAAGTTTAGAAGGGGAGGTCCTAGCAATCAATTCCAGAATCAACCATCTATCGCAAAGTACAAAGGAAAACAAGATTTCAACAAGAAACAGTTGGACAAATGCTTCGAATGTGGACAGATTGGACACTATGCAAATGAATGCCCCATGAAGAAGATGAAAGATGGAAAAGCTGATCGAAAGCCAAGATTCAACAACTTTCAGATTACTTGGAATGAATGCAACTCCGAAGGGGAAGTTGAAGAAGAAGAGGAATCAGCTCAAATGGCCTTCATGGCTATTGGAAATAATGAGGTAACTTCCACTCACTCGCAATTTGAAAGTGATGATGATGAAGATGATGATCTTGAATCTTTTGTTGAAAAGCTACATAATGCCTTGAAGGAATCTTATGATAAGAACAAGCTGTTAAAACAGAAAATTGCTTTTCTCATTCAAGAAAATACAAGTCTGGTTCAACAAAATAAACATCTAAAGACTGACAATGAATGCCTTGTAAGAGCCGGATGTGATGTTCAAAACGAGCTTGACAGAAAGACTAATATTTGTGAAATGCTGAAGGAAAGGCATGGTGATTTGAAGAAAAGAATGGACATCTTGGATGAAACTTTGAAATCAAGAAAACAAGATTTTCTCAAAAGAAACATGTCATCTACTCATCCTTCTGCTTGTCAAAGAACATTTGCTCACAACAAAATTGCACATGGCTTCACAACATATAGAAGAGGTGGATTGAGATATATCAAACCAGTACATGTTAAGAACTCTTTCATTATGTGTGATTTCTGTTGTCAAAGAGGGCATTTGAAAGGAGATTGCTATGTGAAAAGAAATCAGAACAAAGGGATGAAATGCATGTGGTTAGTTAGATACAATGCTAACTATTATGGACCCAAAAATTAAAATGGGTACCAAACACCTTATTTTTTCAGGAAAAAGGATCAAACAAGTCCAAATGGTTTATTGATAGCGGCTGCTCAAGGCACATGACCGGTGATCCCTCTCTGTTCATAAAGCTGAAATCAAAATCAAGTGGAAAGGTGACGTTTGGTGATGATGTGAAAGCTAAGACAATTGGAATAGGTGATGTTGGTAAGAATGGTGAAACTTTTGTTCAAAATGTGCTCTTAGTTGATAACTTAGGTTATAACTTGCTTAGTGTTAGTCAATTGTGTGATAAAGACTTGTATGTGTTGTTTAAAAAGCTTGAATGCATTGTACTTGATTCCAAATACAATGTTGTGTTCAAAGGTAAGAGGTTTAATGACATATATATTGTGATTCTTGATAAAGTTGATTCTTCTAGCTTAAAATGTCTTAAAGCTTCAAATGAAGATCCTTGGTTGTGGCATAGAAGACTTTGTCATTTTAACATGGACTTACTAAAGGAAATTTCGAAAAAGGAACTAGTTAGAGGCTTGCCAAAAATCAGTTTTGAAAAGGATAAAATATGTGATGCATGTCAATTTGGTAAGCAAACAAAAGTTTCTTTTAAAACAAAGAAGTGTGTATCTACTTCAAAACCCTTAGAACTCTTGCATCTTGACTTATTTGGCCCTACTCAAATCTCTAGCTTGGGTGGTAAGAAATACTGTTTTGTGATTGTGGATGATTATTCTAGATACACTTGGGTGATATTTCTTGCTCATAAAGATGATGCCTTCAAGAATTTTACTTCATTGTTTGCTAAAGTGCAAAATCTGCTTGGTTTAAAAATTGTTAGAATTAGAAGTGATAATGGAACTGAATTCAAATTTTGTGGTTTTCCAGAATTTTGTGATTATAATGGTATAACTCATGAGTTTTCTATTGCAAGGACTCCACAGCAAAATGGTGTTGTAGAAAGGAAAAACAGGACTCTCCAAGAGGCTGCTAGAACTATGTTGAATGAATGTAGATTGCCTAAATACCTTTGGGCTGAAGCGGTAAACACTGCATGTTATGTAATGAATAGAATTCTCTTGAGACCAATTTTGAAGAAAACTCCTTATGAACTGATTTTTGATAAGAAACCTACGGTTGGTTATTTCAAAGTATTTGGTTGTAAATGCTTTATTTTGAATCTAAAGGAACATCTTGGCAAGTTTGATAAAAAATCTGATGAAGGAATATTTTTGGGATATTGTGAAAATAAAAGAGGATATAGAGTTTTTAATAGAAGGACTCTTGTGATTGAAGAAGCTATACATATAACATTTGATGAAGCCAATGATGATAATTCCAAAAGTTTGTGTGAGGATGATGATGTAGGTGTTCGAGAAGTAATGGAAAAGCTATCAATTGGGAATGAAGGAAGTTCTAAACCAGCAGCAACTGAAATGGAAAATGAAGTTCAAAATGATCAAGAAGTGGAAGATGAAGACAAAAATGATGATCCACTCAAAGATCTTCCCAAGGCTTGGAAATTCAGCCAAAATCATCCAAAAGAACTTATAATTGGTGATCCATCCGAGAAGGTAAACACTCGTTCCTCATCGAGAAAATTGATTGATAATTTTGCTTTAGTTTCTCTTTTTGAACCTAAAAATATCAATGATGCTTTAAAGGATGAAAACTGGATTTTGGCTATGCAAGAGGAACTTAATCAATTTGAGAGAAATGAAGTTTGGACACTTGTTGATAGACCTCAAAATCAGCCTATCATTGGCACAAAGTGGATTTTTAGAAATAAGTTGGATGATAAAGGTGTTGTTGTAAGAAATAAAGCCAGATTAGTTGCTAAAGGATATGCACAAGAAGAAGGAATTGATTTTGATGAAACATTTGCTCCCGTAGCAAGATTAGAATCTATTAGAATGCTTCTTGCTTTTGCTTGCTTCAAAGGTTTCAAATTGTTTCAAATGGATGTTAAAAGTGCCTTTTTAAATGGTTTTATTGATCAAGAAGTGTATGTGGATCAACCCCCCGGTTTTGAAAATACAAAATTTCCAAGTCATGTGTTTAAACTTTCTAAAGCTTTATATGGTTTAAAACAGGCTCCAAGAGCTTGGTATGAAAGATTAAGTGGTTTCTTGATTGAAAAAGGTTTCAAAAGGGGTGTTGTGGACACCACACTTTTTACTAAGCACGTGTTGAAAGACCTTCTTATTGTGCAAATATATGTTGATGATATTATTTTCGGTGCTACTAATGAGTATCTATGTAAGGAGTTTTCCACCACTATGCAAAATGAATTTGAAATGAGTATGATGGGAGAATTAAATTTCTTCCTTGGACTTCAAATACATCAAGCTCTTGAGGGAATTTTTATAAATCAAGCAAAATATACCAAGGAATTGCTGAAAAGGTTTGGCATGGAGGACTCAAAACAAGTTGGAACTCCAATGTGCACTTCTACAAAGCTTGACAAAGATGAAGAAGGTAATCATGTGGATGAAAAGCATTATAGAGGTATGATCGGAAGCCTACTTTATTTAACCGCAAGTAGACCTGATATTATGTTTGCTGTTTGCTTGTGTGCTAGATTTCAATCTTGTCCAAAAGAATCACATTTGAATGCTGTAAAAAGAATTTTTAGGTATTTGAAAGGTACATTAGACTATGGTCTTTGGTATGCTAGATCTAATGAGTTTGATCTATATGGTTATTCGGATGCTGATTTTGGAGGTTGTCATGTGGATAGAAAGAGTACGAGTGGAACTTGTCATTTTCTTGGAAATTGTTTAGTCTCTTGGTTTAGCAAAAAGCAAAATGCAATATCTTTGTCTACAACCGAAGCGGAATATATTGCCGCTAGTGCATGTTGTGCTCAACTTTTGTGGATGAAGCACACTTTGAATGATTTTGGATTGTTGTATGACTGCATGCCTGTATTCTGTGATAATACTAGTGCTATAAATTTGACCAAAAATCCTATTCATCATTCTAGGACAAAGCACATAGATATAAAGCATCACTTTATTCGTGATCTTGTTCAAAAAGGTGAAATATGTGTAAATTATGTTTGTTCTAAAGATCAATTTGCTGATATATTTACCAAAGCTCTGCCATTAGATCAGTTCATTCATCTAAGATCAAAATTAGGAATAATCGAAAAATCATCCTAATATTTCTCAAAGTCTTCGGACGTCCGAAAGAAGATGAACGGACGTCCGATGATGTTCTTCAGCCATTTTCCAGAATTGCGCCTGTTCGGACGCAACTGTCGGACGTACAACTTCGTTCGGCCGTCCGACAGTGCAACGGCTCATTTGTTTTAAATCAACTTTCTTCCTTATTTGCTTCAGTCTCCTCATATCCTATTTCCTCTCGGACGAAAACTCTCTCTTCCCTCACTCTCAAATTCGTACCATTCTGTAACTACCATTCCCAAATTGACTCAACCAAAACATTTCCCCATCGTTTGCGTTTCATTTCTCCTGATCATTTCACCAAACTGAGTAACATTTCGCAAATCCCCAAATTTTCCTCACAACCCTACTCTTGCATAACCGCTCTGTCAAATCTCGTTCAAGATGTTTTTGTCCCAAAATTTCTGTGCGAATCACTTCCCTACTGCTGTGTGCATCATTTGCATCCTCCATTCCACACATTTAGAACAATGGTGAATCTAAGGGGAGGAAAAGTTACTGCCGGACGCAAGCATCCACTCAGGGATGAGGATGAGGATCTTCCTACTGTCAAACGGACATCCAAACGCTTCAAAAGGGGAGCTATCAAGGGTCAAATGTCACGGCCTACTCCACAACCCACATCTCAGCCTGAATCTGGACAGGGGACCTCCTCTCAACCGCCTCCTAAATCAGTTCCTCCTCCTACATTCTTTGATGATGCTGCGAAAGACAAATACTCCTGGATATCCCAGAAGGGTGTCATCCCTCAAAGAACTGTAAACCCCTCTGAATTTCGCTCCATAGGTTTAGAATCCATTCTGAGTCTATTTGCTTTCCAGAAATGGTCACATCTTATTTCTATGCCAAATGTCTACTATCCTGATATGTTGCATCAATTTTTTGCCAATCTAAGGAAAGGTTCTGACCCAACTGAAATATTTTCCAGGGTTAATGGGGTAGACTTAATCATTGACTCTGAAATTGTGAACTCCATTTTAAATACTACCATTGAACGTTTATGCAAAGATAAGATTGCTAATTTCTTTTCTTATGAAGAGCTTCCTACTGCTGCAAATCATTTTGATGGGACAAAAATGTTAACCTATTTCAAAAGAAGTTTTTCCTCACCTGCTGATGCTAAATTGAATGATCTGGCCCCTGTGAATTTAATTGCTTTTTCTATCATTTCAAACCTGCTTGTGCCTACTGATGGCCACAGAACTGATGCAAACAAAATGGAGTTGTACCTCTTTTATTGTTTTCAAGAAAAAATACGTATTGATTTTGGTTTTGTCATGTGCAAGTTCTTACTTCGCTATGCCACTGATTCTCGCAGAAAATTATCTTATGGAAAGTTTCTTCAAAAGATTTTTGAGTTTAACAAAGTCCCTATTCTAGGTGTTTGTCCTAAAGAAGCATCTTCTTATGCCTTTACAAAAGGGTATTTTGAAAGGAAAAATCTTGTTTTCAAAGATAATCTATGGGCTTATAAGGGTGCATCTTCTAGTGAACTTAGGTCTAAGACTGCACATGATCCTTCACCCATTTCACTCACTCCCATTCACCCTAGGAAGTCTGCCACTAAAGCATCTTCCTCTTCCAGTAATGAAGTACTTGAGCTTCTTCAAGAACTCAAACAGCATGTTCTTCTTCTAGAACATGGTCTCATGCTCACCATGTCTTCTGAGCAACAAACTGCCTTTCTTGACAAAAAGAATCTTCTTTTTCCTCCACCTGTGGTTGAGGAAGTCTCACATGACAAAGAACCTCGAACCACTGATCCAGGTTCATCAGTTCCAGATCCGAATCCAGCAACTCCTGTGACTCCTCATGGCCCTTCCACATCAGACAAAGGCAAGGCACCAATTGTAGAAGCTGCTGAAGATAATGAAGACACTGAAGAGGAGGATCTCGACCAATATCAGCTTTCTCGGAGGACACCTGGATCCACGTAGATCATCATTTAGGACATTTGCATTTTGTTTGTCTCTTTTAGAATATGTTATGTTATGGATATTCTCAGTTTCTTTTGGTGTGTGTTGATGGATGATCTAAGTACTGAGGTGTAATATAATGGATATTCTTGTTTATGTTTAAGTTCTGTGATGTTTCTAAGTATCTTGATGGAAGTTATTGGTGATGTTTAAGTACTGGTGATGTTTGTTTATTCTGTTTATGTGAATGGAATGAATTGTTTTTGGTTTACATTTTGGATAAGATGTATTTGTGTATAAGATGGATGTTTTTGGTTTGCTCTTTTGTGATGACAAAAAGGGGGAGAGATCTGATTGATGATTGATAATGTTGGATATGATGAATTGATTGATGGTTTAATTAAATTTGGATTTTGCTGATGGATTGAATTGGTGATATGTTGGTTGTGTGTTACTTAATTGTCATGATTTTGGATGATTGTCTAAACTCGGTTGGGCAGTCTAGTGAGGGGGAGGTTTTCAAAAGTTCTTTGATTCACTATGGCAGGGGGAGTTCTTGTCTATTTTGAAAGGGGGAGCTTTCATTGCAATCATCAAATTTCATTTCAAACTTTTGTTTTGTCATCATCAAAAAGGGGGAGAATGTTATTCTTGGTTTTGATGATCACAAAAGTTCTTTGAAATACAGTCCAAGAAAGTGAATACTTTGATCAGGCCTGATGGAACAAAGAAAGCATTGTTTTGTTCCGATCAAAGATATTGTCTTTTAAGTGTGTCATTCTTGGCACTTTGAAATGTTTATCTAACCTTCTTCAAAAACAAGTGTTTTTGTCTATCCAAGAATCAGGTTCGAATATGTCATCAAAAGCAAAACAACCAAAATGTGAAGCAAAAACAGGACAATCAGGTCGGACGGCCGAAAGGAAACTGTCGGACGTCCGAAAGGATGAAGAACATCAGGAAGGAAGCACCGTCGGACGCTCACATAGAAGCATCGGACGTCCGGAAGGATCGGACGCTTGCCATCGGACGCTAATCAATCGCATCGGACGTCCGAAAAATTCCAAGATAACTTGCTAGCTCTCGGCCCAAGGTCGGACGCTGTGCTGTCGGACGACAAAGAACTTATCGGACGTCCGAACCTCAACTTGGCTATCATCGGACGATTGGTTCGGACGATGATTCGATCGTCGGACGTCCGACAGCCCCAACGGCTAGTTGACTCTTCAGCTGCCTTCTATCCGTTGGAAGCATTGATGAAGCCCATTTCTGGTTCCCTTTAAAATAAAACTGGTCTGAACGAAGTACAAACTTCAGCACACTTTGTTTACAAGATCTAGTGAGATATTTTAGCTAGAAAATAGTCTCCAAAGCAGATTTGTTTTAAAGTGGTGTGAATTTCTGTTGAGCATTTCTTTTGTGGTTGAAAGGATCTTTAGTGTAGCTTTGTTGAGGGTTTTCTGAGTGATTGTAAAACTTCCTAGCTTGACTAAGTGAGGCTTAGGGCAAGGAGGAAGTGCTCCCTCCATTGTACATCTAGTTGATCTTCGTTCATCAAAGAGAAGTTGCTCTTCCTAGTGTTTGGTCTTCAAGTTTGGGTTAAGCTTGGTAGACACTTGGTTTGTCTCTCTATTTTACATTTCTGTTTAATAAAATATTCTTTGCTTATCTATACTTGCTTCTCTGATCAATATTGCTATTGTCTTCTTATCTACTTGGTTGATCATTACTAAAAAGGAAGGTAAATTTTCATTAACGAAAAAGTGCATAAACTTGGTTAAGATTTTAATCAAACCAATTCACCCCCCCCTCTTGGTTGTCTGTGGGACTAACAGTGTAATAGTCTAGTTTTGGACTTCCTCCTGTATACTAATTGTGATCAAGGATCAGAGTGGCGCTGCGGAAGCGTGGATGCTTCGCTTTTGATATGTAAAGTTTGGGAACCTTTGAAGTATATTTGATATATATATCTTGAAATTCAATTGAGGATTGTAGTGAACGACTGAGTCCCGGCGAGAGCTGGGCAGGCGGCCCGCCGAACCCTCTGGTTCGCCTCAGGGGAAGGTGGGGCTGTGACAAAAAGTGTCTCATTTCAAGCTCAACTACATTCCACTTCTCTCTGGTCAATATTGTCCCACACTCGGTTAAAATATTTTTCATCCGATGTCTCACTTCTCTTACTACATGAACTAGGCGTCCGTTGACCTCTTGCACTTGCTCTCGCAAAACATTAGTCCGTTCTTATTTCCCATAATGGAGATCTCAAGTCCAATACAAGAATCCTCCGTGCTCTGACCTTTGCCATCAGAACTTATCTCAAAACCACTTATGATTTCTATTCTCATTATAATACACGAGACTATATCCCTTCCGAAGTCACAAGCATTCCCTCAGGAAAAGTATTTAGTACTCAAGTACAAGAATCCAAAACTAAGAGAATTTACAACTCAGGCCGTACGCTCCCAAGTGCAAATCAATAAAGTTTAAGATCCCTGCCTGACGTACATATCTATCGACCTCAAGTAGCATGATAAAGGTGTTACGCTTACCACTTTCGTAGTTCAAAACTTACGCACAAGAAGAGCACTTAGTCCTCTACACATATTCACATAATTGGGACCATATCACCACTTGGCCCAAGCTCACTCCGCGTAGAAACCACGCGAAGCTGCTCTGATTTTTATCCCTACAAGTAGTTGCTTAACTTTCAAACCAGTCCCACAGTCTAGCATCTCAAACTTTTAGCCTAAGATACACTACAAAGATCTAAAGCCTAAGCTCTGATACCAACTGTGACGCCCCCACTTCTCCCAAGGGCGAACCCAAGGGTATCCTCGGAACGCCTGCCCAGCTCTCGCCAGGACTCGAGACAAATCGATTCAAGCTTAACAATATATAACAATTTATACTAGTCTAATAAGGAAAAGTCGCTTCCATAATCGAATATCCAAGTCTTGCACCACGAGTTCGAAATACATCAGTTACCCAATTCTTATATCAGGATCCAAAAGATACATCAATTCCCAAATATATACAACAACCAAAATGTCTTGTCGATTACATTTGAAACCCTAATACAAAAGTACATCCAAAGGGTTCCACCGAGTTTCACTCCATCCATTCCTGTTAAGGAAAACAAATCTACGGGGTGAGCAATTGCTCGTGAGGCCAAGAAAACACACATGCAAGCACGTTGTCCAAGTAACAATCCCAATATTCAAGTAGAACAATAATATTCAAGTAAATTACAATTCAAGCGAGAAGAGTAAACAGAAACAATTCAAGGATATAGGAGATCTCAGGAGCTATTTTCCACTTGCTTCGCCATGGCTCGATCCGATACCCCCTCGTGATGACACTCCGTCATCCGGGTAGGTATTATACCCGTAGAAACTTCACTTATTACTTTCTCTGGCTAACATTCCACCCTCTCGGATCTGTAACCAAACACGCACAAAAAAGGCGATGCTCGTTGAGTATGCCGAACGAGATCTCAAGAGATCAAGTTTTGATTTTTAGAACACGCACGAAAAGGGCGATACTTCACGAGTATGCCGAACAAGATCTCAAAAGATCAAGTTGTGTTTTGTTATTCTCTTGGTTTATCAAGCTTCTCGACCAAGCCCATGCCGGCTTGAGTTGCAAGATTGGCTAAGAGAATTGGGCGTCCCTATAAGTCGAGGAGATTCACTCCACCAGACAACACAACACGAGATTTGTATTTTTCCTATTTCCAGCCATTTATGGCTTCATTATTTTTCTCATTCAAACCCAAAGGTACACACAACACATATCCATTTCAATAGCCGTTCAATAGGCTCAAGACAATACAAGGTCAAAATCAAGCTAACAACAAGTGCGGAAATGAAGTTTACAAAAGACAGATTTGACGGGTTTTTGCGGAAAAAACACATCTGAGGCTACGCTTATCGGATTGGGATGAAACCTATACCAATTCGAAGCTAAGCCGAAGGCCTACAACTTCCATGAAGATCACTTAGTCAAATTTCCAGTGTAACCCAGTCAAATTCCCAATTTACAGAACCAAATTCCAACTAATCGGCTGATTAACCGTACTACCTTTAAATGGTCATATCTCAGGCTACCAAAGTCCGTTTAAGGCGTTATTTGAGGCATTTAAAAGCTAAGACAGAGTACTAAAACTTAAATGTTTTGGAAAATGGCTAAATGAACACGGATCATAGTGAATAGACACGGTCAACTAGATGAACTGTCTAAAACGGATCACTGGAAACATCCTAGGGCAGCGAGGGTATTTTGGTCGTTTCACAGGCTACGTTGCTGCGATTGGGCTGAAATTTGGTAGGAAACTATAAAATATCATTCTATACAACTTTCATGTTTTATACTAAGCCTAATTCGGCCTCTAACATCATGAACTGGAACCGGACACAACAGGGCTATAATTTTCCAGAAATCTGGAATTTTCGGTTTCAAAGGAAACTTTCTTCATTTCTTGCTTCAATCACTACCAAAGCCCCTTATATAATGTTAGATACAACATATATTAACCATACAGTAAGTATAGGCAGCAATCTTTCAAACCCTAACTCATATAACTAAAAAAAACATACACTATCCACCCAAATCTTGATAATAGCTATCATCCACCACAAATTTAAGGTGCTAAGCCAATTTAAACAAGATCAAGAGTAAGAAATGGGGAAATCAGGATCATTACCTTGCTAAAGTGACTACCAAAAGCAACTCTAGCTCTTCCTTCCAAAATTTCACCAACACCTCACTAGCTAAACACTCAAGGAAGGTTTTAATCGGTTTAGTTTTTTTGTTTTCTCACTTGGATGATCCAATTTCAAGATGGATTTGGGCAGCTCTCCCTTGGGTTTTTCTCTCTCTCTCTCTCGGCCAAGGTAGCATAAAAATAAGGAAGAAAGGCTGCTCCATGGTGATAAGAAGGCAAGACAATTAGTCTTGGTCAAGGCCCTTAGATGGCCGACAAGTATCCTCACCAACCTCCACTCATTTTTTTGTTTCTTTTCCTTGCCATTTTGGTCCAAATTTTCGGTCAAAGCCAGCTGGAATTGAGGGGATATTTTGCTCAAATAATAATGATCTTGTATGGTAAGAAAGTGGTGATCAAGTGGTGTGTTCAATCGGTAGTGCACGGTACACGTCGGTTCGCACCGTTTTTCCATAAATCACACGTACTCGGGTTTTTACTTCATATTCACTAACTTTATATCATTGCTTCTAATCACATATTATTTCTCACCTAAAAGTCACTCTTAAGCACCAAATTTAATCCTCACTCCATACCGAATAATTACACTACGGATACACGAAAAACCCTATTTCACTTCGAATTGAAATCGGAAACGAAAACCCTAATTTCCTATGATCATTGGCACTTTCCTAGGGTGATTGAGTAGTAAGATGGTATTGAATAATAATTTCCAAATAATTTTTAAATAAAAGGAAATTTTCAAGAAATATATAAGGAATTTGCAAGTCCTCACAAGATTCACTCTAATCGACTTATGCAGCTATAGCATAATCAATCATTGAAACACTTCACGTAAATATGCATTTCAAGTATTTCATGTCGAATAATTCAAGTACATTTTACTTAACTGAGAACGAGTGCGGTAAGGTACACACTCGACTCAAAATGGTGGAAAAGTCCCTGGAAACAATTATCGGTAGCATTTAACGATTAAAAACATAATGACCATGGAGTAAACAAGTCATAAAACTATTCGAATCACGTATTCCTATATGGAACACTCACCAACCAAAATAAGTGAGTAAAGAAAGTCGTCAATGATCCACTTCGGGATTCTCTTCGAGACCTTCTTGATCGCCTGAAGAAAAGTGACCAATAATCACCCTCACAATTTCACAAATTCCTTATCAAACAAGAAAGAATGCATACTTGCTTTAGAATTCAAGCCAATGTCTTCATAAGGGTTTTATTTTATCGAAAGTTAAGATTCAAAAGTGTGGATTTTAAAGTTACTGAGGAAACTCATATCCTCCATGAAATCGGGTTCAAAACGATAGATTAATATCAAGATAAGAAGTCAAGTTTCCAAAATTTCATTTTCTAAGAAATCAGCAAATTTCGGCTTTGTGCGTCAAAATTAGAAAAATCATATCTTGCACTTAGTAGGTCAAAAAATGGAAAATCTTATACCGTTAGAATCTTGTTTCAAAGTACTAAAAGTTCTTAGATGACACTTTTCTAAGATTCAAATCGGACAACAATCATTTTTCAGCTAAAAGAGGCTGATCTGAACAGGCAAGACAGTTTTAGTCATGTTTTTCGGCAAACTTTGGAAATTCGGCAAAATTCACAAGAAGTGAACTGGCCTCCGAAATTTGTACCTCAATTAGAATTCCAGTCAAGGTTTAAAACACAACAAACGGAACTGAAATCAGAGTTTTGAGTGTCAAATTATAGCAGCTCAAAGTTGGTCGCAATGTATAAACTGTTCTGTCACTTTCCAGGTTTGAAAGGCTATCTTTGAAGTATCATTTGGCCATCGATTTGGCATTAGATGTGACACCCCGAATATTAGGAGGTTGTTTGTAAAGAAGATACTAAAGTGTATTTCTTTGGGTTTCATTTAAAACCTTATTTTGTTTTAAAAGACTAGAAACCCTAAAATTTTAATCAAAAACCCTAGTTTACTTGTGACTAACCAGTTTTCTTAAATGTCTCATATTTTAATAGAAACCCTAATTTTAATCACTGAAATTGTAAAACCCTCACGTTTTTCTTAAAAATTTCCTTTTATTTGGAAATTCATTATTTATTAAAGCCCTGCTACCCAATCGTTCCACAATAAGTGAAAATAAACCTAGAAAGTAGGGTTTTACTCTTCGTTTTCAAGATTGGGGCAAAATTAGGGTTTTCGCGATTTTTCGCCGGATGAATTTTCGGTACGGAACAGGGATCAAATTTGGTGCTTAAGAGTGACTTTTAAGTGAGAAATAATATGTGATTAGGAGCAATGATATAAGGTTAGTGAATGGGAAGTAAAAACCCTAGTACGTGTGTTTTTAAGAAAAACGGCGCGAACCGACGGGTACCGCGCACTACTGATTGAACACACCACTTGACCACCACTTTCTTACCATACAAGCTTATCACTAATTGAGCAAAATATCTTCTTATTTTCCAGCTAGCTTGACTGAATTTTAAGGCTAAAAATAGCAAGGAAAAGAAAGAGAAAAAGGAAAGATAGACTTGTCGCCACCTAAGGGTTTCTTGACCAAGAGATTAGTATTCCTTTTTAACCCCAATTTTTGCATCTTTCCTTCATTATTTCTGCTCCATAGCTGAACAAGAATAGAGAGAAAGGGAGAGCAAGAGAAAACCATTTCCTTCTTGATTTGCACCATCCAAGTGAGAAATAAAAATTCTAAACCGATTAAGTTGTTATCTAGCTCAAGTGCTACCTACCGGTGTAATTTACTTGAGGAACAAAGACCTTGAACACTTGTTTCTAGTCTCCTTGGAAAGGTATACATGCTAGAACCTTGACTCTCCGATTAAATTCGCGATTAGTTGCTAAATATGGCACATATGGTTGAATTATTGATGTATGTGGTGAACTAGAGGCTTGGATCATGATTTTCCATTTTTATTGGAATTTTTACAGCTTTCCTATAATTTTTATAGTGCTTAAAAATTGGGGCTTCGATGTTTATAATCTGATATGGGAAGTTAAGGTAGTGAAGCAAGCCAAAAATAAGGAAATTAGCAATTGATTGCAAAAATTCCAGATTTCTGGAAATTTCCTAATTCAGTTCTGTCCGGTTTTGGTACTAATATTTAGAGACCAAATTAGGCTTGGCATAAAACATGAAAGTTGTATATAATGGTATTTTATAGGTTCCTACAAAATTTCAGCTCAATCAGAGCAACGTAGCTTGTGAAAAGATGAAAATACCCTCGCTGTTCTAGGTTACATTCCAGAGTTCCGCGTGGACAGTTTAGTCTATTTGGTTGTGTTTATTCACTATAATCCGTTGGGATTTAGCTATTTTCCAAAACATAAAAGTTTTAGTATTCTGTATTAGGTTTTAAACACCTCCAAGAACACCTTAATCGGACCTTGGTAACCTGAGATATGATCATTCCAGTGCAGTGTGGTTAATTAGCCGACTAGTTGGATTTTGGTTCTGTAAATTGGGAATTTGACTAGGTTACATTGGAAAATGGACTAAGGGATCTTCATGAACATTGTATCCCTGTGTCTTATCTTCGAAAAGGTATAAAGTTTGCCTCAATCTGATAAGCGTAGCCTCAGATGTGTTCTTTCCGCAACCCCACGTCAAATCTGTCTTTTGCTAGGTTACATTTCCGCACTTGTTATCACTTTGACTTTTATTCTTATGTTGTTATGAGCCTATGGAACGGATATTTACTTGAATCTATGATATGTATGACTTTGGGATTGGCTGAGAAAAAATAATGAAGCCATAAATGGCTGGAAAATTAGGTAAACACAAAGGGCGTGCTGCCCAAATTTACGCTCGAGGACTATAGAAATACACTTGCGACTTGGGTAGAGTTGATATGAATATCACTTGAACCATCTAGGGTACTTGAGTCTTCTTGTTCCGAGGTATATAAGTAAGGATTTGGCCGAACTTGTACCCTTGAGAAATGAAATAATGATTGTTCGGAGTATGTTTTCCTTGTACTTTCGACTCGCATGGCATTTTCAAGTATAAATGTTACAAAGTTTTATCGTTTAAAAAGCGAGCAAGTGTTTCACGACTACTCTCCAAGTGAATTCTAATTTCTTCATTTTTATTGAACGAAACGTCTAAGTTTCGAATCTTAGTCATGTTTCAAAGTTTTCAAACTGAGTTTTATCGCAGATTTGGACTCCGAACCCGGAGTATAACCTGAAAGTGACCAGTAAAGGCACTACATCTTTTGGTGAGTGCTTTCAAATACCGAATTGGACTTGATACTTGAACTTGATACGTGGCCAATATGATTACATGTTATATACGTGAATTGTTAGGGCAAGAGTGTACTTTATCGCACTTGCCCTTATGTGATATATACTTGTTTATTGTTGCAATTGACTCGATATACTTGTTTATGATGCGCGCACTTCCTGGAATTCTAGAAACCCTGCGGCGAGTTACTTAAGTCGAGCCGGCAAGGGCTTGGTCGATTGGGTAACGAACCCTGGGTCTCTTGTTTTGTCGAGTGGAGTGATATCTCCTCGACTAATTGGTATACTCGAGTATTACCACCCGTGTTTCTTGAGGATTTTGGGCCCAGCTGGGGGTTTGAACGGTGGACGGAGAGTCGTTTAAGTGGTGTTCTACTGGATTGGTTCTTTTACTTGAAAGTTGACGGAGTGTCAACTATTATGTGATCAAGCTCCTGATGATGAAATGGGAAGTTGGCTCCTGAGAGCCATCCGTATCCTTATGTTTTGGAATGATTATTGCTTATTGGTTTATTGTTTATTCTGAAAAACATTTACACTCGCTCATTTTGAGATTGCTACTTGACGTGTTATTTCTCACCTTTATGAACTCTTCATACTCGTTACTTTGCTCTATCAAAAAATTGTACTTATAAATAATGGTCAATTTGCTATTTGGAACCTCACTGGGCTTTTAGCTCATTCCACTCCATTTGTTTTCCTTTCAGGGGTACGAGCGAGGCGTGAGATATGTAAAGACTAGCGTAGACTAGTTGTTTTGACTTTTGACTTGTACTCGCACTATTACTCGAATAGAATGTTTTGTATCTAGATTGTATACACTTTGAACCAGTTTGGGTATATTGAGGTTTTGTATCTTGATTGTGCGTCAATGTAAATTATAAGCTTGAATTGCGATGTTATTTATGGTCTATGGATGTATGCATGTGATACGAGTGAGTGAGTCCTAGCGAGAGCTGGACAGGCGGTCCGCCGAACCCTTTGGTACGCCTTAGGGGGAGGTGGGGTCGTCACATTAGAAATACACCAAACTTGATACACTAAGTCTTCCATGTGTGAACAACATTTCTACCAAGTTTCATGCAAAAACTCCCACGGGAAGGTAGTCATTAAACAACTAAAGTTCAATAAATGTTCCATGGCTAATCTGCCTTCTCATGTTTCCTTCCTTTTTTAAAAACTTTGATCCACACCATCAACCTCAATTAATTCAAATGTTGTAACCAAGGTTCCATGAACATCCAATAAGCAATTTAGAGATAATTGACATCAAGGTTTTCGAAATATGACTTCCCAAATCAGATTTGACCATTCAGCCAAGAGCAAAGGAAAAATTTTCCAGATTTGAAGAGGAACTTTGGGACATCATTTGTGTATCAAAATGGTTTTAGAATAACACCAATTTTGGTACACTAAAACTTCTATATATTAACTATATCTCTACCAAATTTCACACAAAAACTCACATGGAAAGGAAGTTAACAAAATGACTGAAGTTTGTGAAATTTTCAAAGCAAATCTGTCAACTCAAGCTTCTCTTTCCTTTTCAAACACTTTGTATCATGAAATCAGTCCAATTTGGTTCATTTGTGAAACCAGTGTTCTAGAAACATTTGATAAGTACTTGACAAACAATGGACATCAAGAATTTCGAAACAAAACCTCCCACATCAAGCTAAACCTGTCGGCCAGCATGAAGGAAGGGATTTTTCCAGATTTCCAGCTTTATCACATTTTCAAAATCAGGCCATAACTCACTCAATTCAAATTGGAATTGAGCATGGTTGGAGGCATTGGAAATTACATTCAAAAGGCTACAATTTCTCAGAAGGAATTGTTTTAAAATTATATCTACAACTAGCTCATAATTGAGCATCAATTCCCAGCTCAAAACAGGGCTTCCAGTACAGATGAGAAACGGAACAGGCAACTTTACAAGGTTGGTACGGCTCACTCAGCTGGAATCATGACATGCATTTTATACCATTGGAAAACTGGAAGTGTCTAGTTTCTAATGGAGCAAATGGCACTCGATTTCAATGTCGGAGCAAAAAGTTATGGCCAAAATAAAATCACTGCCAATGCAATACGGGACGGGTCACAATTCCAGTTTCGCCAAATTTTCGAAATCTCAATATTTGTCCAACCAAATCAAGTAATTTTTTTATGAAACTTTCTACACAACCTATATTACACATTTACATCAAAATCCAGTAATTTGAACTACAAAAAAATGCACTAAGGGTCCCGGCAATGGCAAGGGCAGAACGGGTAAAATTTTCCTCTTCACTTCCTTTGAACTTTCTTCAACAATACAACTCATTTCCACTAGATTAAACACTAATCCAATGTAAACAACATCAAATCTCATAAAATCAGTCCATCAAGCCATAGTGGGAGTTCATAGAGCCCACACACAAAATTTCCATCCAAATAACAACACCCACATGAAGCTACAAGCTTCATATCAAAGATCCATCCACTAAAACCAAGACTAGAAGATGAGATGATTACCTCCTAGTTTTTGAGATGAAACCAGAAATTTTGCACCTCCAAGACCCAAGAAAAACCAGCAAGATGATGCCTTTCCCTCAGCTGAAGTTGCTCTCCAAGTGAAGAGGAAGTTGTGTGATGATTTGTAAAGGTTTTGGGAGTGAAATGGAAGCTAGAAGATGAAGTTTTTCCTTCCCTTTGTTCCTTCTTGGTGGCTGGACGAAAATGAGAGGTAAGAGATGAGAGAGATGAGGGTTTGCTGATGGTGAAGTTTCTTGGAGAAGCTTGGTAGTTGTGGCATTAATGTGGCACAAAAGTCAACTCTCAATAGTGCGCGTACGTGCGCGTTTTATGCCCGTTTCCTTTCGGGTTTATTTCACTTACGCACTAAACCTCTAATGCACTTCCTTTAACACTATAATTATTCACTCTTAGTTGTCTAGTATAAGTTTCTTAAGTCTTCGTTTAACCATTCCAACTCGATATACGTGAAATTCCAATTCACGCGCAAGAAGGCGAAATTTACGGGAAATTCATGTAACGATTATATAATTAACTACTACTAATGTAATAATTATAAAATAACCATTTTAGAAATAAAACATGAGTCCTCAATTCTCCAAGATTATTACACTCTCGGATCGAATGTAGTCTTGAAAAATGTATACTCGCTATTTTTCACTAAACGAGCCCTAGAAAATTAAATTTACTAACGAGACGGTTTAAAAATATAATTGGGAAATTATTCCATATAAATGGATTTAAAATGGTTGAAATAAATTATTCGGAGAAAACGGGTGAATAAGTAATTAATTAAGCCATTAAAATAGAATTATAAGTGAGGAAAATTCGGGTCCTCACAAGTTGGACATGATGAAGGCGTATGACAGGGTGTCCTGGGTTTTTTTGGTACAAATGATGAGAACATGAAGATCTGGATCCCCTTCAATTTCATAGAAATTTGTTTTACAAGTTCACAACTAGACCATATTCTAGCATCAAGTTGCAGCTCATGACCTGCACCCCAGTGAATCATCGAAACAGGGCAGTCATGTTCAAATGATTGGTATGGTTCACTCAGGTGGAATCAGGGCATACATTTTATACCATTGGAAAACTGGAAGTGTCTAGTTTCAAATGCCGCTGACAGTACTCGATTTCGACATCAGAATAAAAAGTTATAACCGAAACAAAAACACTGCCCGAGTAATACGGGACTCATTTCCAGCTTTGACAAATTTTCGAAAACTCAACATTTAATCGTCCAAATCACGTAATTGAAATAGGCACAGCTCGTTGTAGTCCAGACCTCCTTGTTTGTTCAAACCTTGGCTTTTCCTTATGAACTCCTCAAACCGATCCAATCGCTTTAGCAAATTCTTATCTATCGACGCGGACGACTCCCCAGCTTCTGCTTTCCCTTGGGTGGCGGTATCCATGTTAAATGGCTCAGTGATGGAGTAATAATGTGGTCCCTGAGGTTCGAGTGGCATATTCGGACTAATGTGTGAATAATTTTGGGGAATTTGGGGGTGAGAAGGATTGGTTTGGATAGCGGGTGCCTGGGTATGGGGTAGGGCATGAGTGAGATAGATAAAAGTTTCTTCATGCGGATTTGCAAAACGCGGGGTAAAGGGGGTTTGAGTATAGGGTAAAAGTATTGGTTGCGGTTCAGGTTGGTTAGTAGGTAAAGGCTCAGGTTGACCACCGCTACCACTACCAGCAACCAACCGGTCGATCACGCGCCGTTGTGTGGTCATTTCCATATTCAGCTCATTGAATTTATTCAAAACTTCGCTCAGTTGAGCTCCTCGGTTTGCCAAATCAGCTAACGGGGCCGTTACAGGCCTGTCGAATGATTCCGGGTGTGTACCCATGTTTACACAGTTTCTCAGAGCCCGACTGCGAGATCGTATAACGATGGGGCTTTTTGTGTAGCTATATTTGAAAAACACCTGAAAATTTAGGAAAAATCCCTATTTAGACTCCCTTTCTGGCTTAACTGCTGTTAAAAGAAAGAAAGAGAAAAAGAAAAAGACACGAGTTAGTAAAAATTAAAGTAATTCGGATGCATGTCCTATGGGGGAACCCTTTTTGTGCCAAGGGTAGGCCTAGAATGAAAATGTAATCCTCCAGAGCAGGCACTATACAATACCTGATGGATCCAATCAACTTATTGAGTGAAAAATAATTTAAAATAAAAATTGTCCAATTGGAGTGAAAAAGGGACATTTGTCCCAAAAATGAGGACAAAGTCCGAATGGATCGCCTGTTTTGATCGACACACGCAAAATGATGTGTGAAAAATTATACTCTTAAAAGGATTACATGTCTCGACTAATTTATTCAGTGAAGCTTAGACTTAAACCCTAAAAGGGAAAAAACAAGTCTAAGGGATTGGATGGAATTGATGATTTATTCAAAATTGACTAGATCACCCCAAAAATAGGTAAACTGATCAAATGAATTGAATGAAATTGATGATTTATTCAAAATTGATCAGATCACCCTAAAAAGGGTAAATTGGTCGAATGAAATTGATGATTTATTCAAAATTGACCGGATCATCCTAAAAAGGGGTAAATTGGTCAAATGAATGAAAATGATGATTTATTGACTAAATTGTCCTAAAATGAATGAATTGACAAAATGAAATCGATAAATAATTTGATCAAATGAATTGAATGGAATTGATAGTTTATTCAAAAATCAATGGAATTATCTTCCCTTTGGTAGTTTCAAAAATGCATTGCGATGCATTAGCCTATGAGCCTCCTACAATCAAGATTTGGCCTCAATAAGTTTACCATCTCAATAATGAGGAATTATTTGCGAAATTCTTCAAGTTAATGTCCTTTAAGCAAGGAATTTTTTCCAACTATGTTAAAAATGGCCAAAGAATGATTGTTTGATGCTCATATTCTAATGTACCAAAGATCGCCCCAGGGTCATGGAAAGGATCGGATCCTACCTTACCTTGTGCACTACCCCTTTAGATGATACAAAATGTAAACGTGCAAGTCTCTTTGGATTAAGTATCCGAGACACGAGGTGGCTTATTCCTAACGTGGGATCCCCTAAATGGCATTCCCTTTCTATGGTTTATGCGTGATGCCAATTTATTAAAGCAGTAAAATATGCAATTCGAACTGAAACATGACCTAAGGAGCCCTTTATTTGCCAGGGTGAGCCTAAAATGAAATGTGTTCATGTTACAAATGCGAAGCATTGAAAACGTGTCACATCAAATGGGGTAGGCTCCTAGAGAGTATCATGTCAGGTCTCTTATTTTCTAGGGCTGATGAATGCAATAGAGACAAAAACCAAGAAAAGTTAGTTCAATGAGATAAATACACATAACACATTGTAGCGAAACAACACAAAGAGATAAAGCAATAAAAAGAAAAGAGGGGTTGGATCCCTCCCCTCGTGAATAGTGTCCCTAATAGGGTAAGGCAGACTGTACCCTAGGTAAACTATCATGAATGCATGAGGCTGGGGCTCACTAATGCATCTAGACTCGATAGGTTTTAGGTCCCCGAACCTTCAGATTTGGAAACCAAGGGTCATCAATCCCAAGGTTCTTTGTCGGTGGCTCGAGCGATTCCCCAGACATTGCTACGCACACATCGTGTCACGGCTACATGTCATGAGTGAATCTATCAAAAATCCTCAACCTTCAACTAAAAGTTAAAGGCTATGAACCCAAAGCTTAAAATGGAAGATTGAGTGACCCCTCGGATCATGCTACGCACACATCGTGTCGCGATCACAAGTCCAAGTGAGTCGCCTAAAATCCTAATAGGGTGGAGTGGCGTGACAAGCCACTAAAAGAAAAATAAATTAGGGGTAAAAAATTAAAGCGTATGCACGTATGCTAGTGCTCGTTTGGAGGGAAGGGATCGAGAACCAACGCGAGGCTGTAGGGTAATATCCCCCCATCCCAAATGCAATGCAAAGCGCGGAATCACATAAATAAACCATCCATCCATCAAAACAATCGTACGCCAAATGGGAGAGTGAATGAGTTGATGCAAAACCCTAAAAAGGAAAAAATGCAATCCTAGACATCCAAATGTAATATATAAGGAGGTTAAAAGAAGAAAAAGATTGACTAAATCAAATTTACTCGGACTCTCTAAGTCCCCAGTGGAGTCGCCAGCTGTCGCGCCCCATTTTTTATAAGAAAAATAAATGGTTTAAAAAAGTGAATTTTTTTGATTGAAAATGTGATTTTTGATTTAAAAGGAAAATGGGTAAAGAAAATGAAATGGGCCTAAATGGGACTTTGAAATGCGACGATTTTGACCCAAAATAAGTTTAAAAAAGGGTTTTGAAATAGAAATCGGAGTCGCCACTTGGTATTGAGTTAAGGTGTACCAAGTCACCTAAAATGAATTTTTCGAAAAATAAAAGAAAACCCTTTTTAAATGACTCCTAGTCTACGAAAATCAAAGGAAAGGTTCGGGAGTCACATTTGACGAAGGGGAAGGCAAGGAAAAAAATCCAAGGCACCCCTTCGACCTAGCCAAGGCTAGTTGCGTAATTTAGTCAAAGATTTTCTTATTTTAACCTAAAGATTTACCACATTTGGATGTACTATATGAATGCAAACCCTAGACCTAGGGGGACATCGGGGCAAAATTTCTCTTCAAAAGATCGAATGGTGTCAATCACATCAATTGTGATGCCCAATTTGGACTCTTTGGAGAAGTCACGAATAATGCAAAAATATGGGACTCTAAGAAAAGGAAAAGGATAAAATAATTATAGAAATATACATGTCTTAAAGGAATGCATCATGTCGGGTACGGGGGACTAATGTTCGTGACTCAATTTTCCCTTTTAATAGAGGGAATACGAGCGTGCTAAGGCCAGATGGCCAAACTCGTCCATATCCCATATTCAAGGGGTTACTCCCTAACCTATGCACGCAAATGAGCTTAGTAACTAGAATGAAATGCAAAAAACCTATGATCATACTTCAAATGTGGGAAAAGGGAGAAGGGTCATGCAAAAATGTAAAAATACTAAAAAAAAAAAAAATGCATGGACATGAGATGAAGGCATGCGAATGTACTAGCGAGGGACGGTCCTATTGGATCTAGCGTTGGACTAGTCCTTCACTAGCGCTCTCTCACAAGCATTAGACTTGTAAGAGCTCGAGGGGAAGACCATGACTAGCGTTGGACTAGCCACGGTTTCATGCATTTGCATCCATCATACATACATAAGTAAATATGCATAATTAAAGCGAGTAGGCATGTGAGCACGTAATTCACATAACACATAACACATAAGCATGCATATCTAGATGCCAAACCCTAAGAAAGCAATTAAACACATAGCACATACGCATGCAAATCACACAAAGAAAAAACAAAGAAAACCCTAACTATTACATTAGGAGGGGGAAGCCTACTACAATCTAAAAAGGGAAATAAGAAGGAATAAAACAATTAAATCCCTAACTATTACAATTTTGGCATTCGAGTGCCTCCCAAAATAATCAAAATTAAATTTAAAATTAATACGCAAAATTAAAACAAATAAATAAAAAAATGAAATAGAAATAAATAAAAAAAATAAAAAAAATTCAAAAATCATGCAATTACACACATAAAATCACATAGGAGCACATAGAGAGATTTAAAATAACACAAGAAGATACCTCTCTTGACGTAGTAACTAATTGGGGTGTGGATTTGCCCTATTTAACTCCAAAATTAGCAAAAATCATCAAGGCACCAATTTAATTAACAAATAATTCATAAAAATGGAAATAAGCATGAAGTCAGTCAATTGAAGCGTTTAAATGGAACATAATTCATAATTAAAGAGGAAAAGCAACTTCTATTTAAGACAACAAATCTATTAGGGACCTAATTGCAAAAATTAAGAAAGTTTTAGGGGTTAATTTGTAATTATCATAAAAAGATTAGGGGTCAAAATTGAAGAAAATAAAAGTCCAGGGACCTATTTGAAATTAAATTAGGGACCTAATCGAAAGAAAAAAAGGTTTTAGGGCCGTAACATAATTAATGAAAAGTAAAGGGACCATTATGCAAAACATTTTCTGGTTCCTTGGTGAATCAGGCCGCTGGGCCACTTTATTTCTTTTCTTGGGCCGAAACTCCCTTAGCCCAAGGCAAAATCCAAGCAAAATGTACGGGCCAGACCGTAATCTTACCCCAACAAATCCAATCAAAAGGGTAGGCTTTTACCTCCTAAGCCGAAACGAAAAACCCAAGTAAATTAAACCAAACCCATTTACTAAACCCAACCAGATCCTCAACATTAATCTGCCCCAAAAGCCCTAAGAAGATATTAACCTAAGCCTTTAATCTATTTTACTAATCCAAGAAGGTAAGAAATCTAAAAAAAAATGCTGGACGTTAATCATGCATTAAATCCCAAGATTAATCTACACAACAAGTCACATATCACAATCAGAAGAAGATTAAAATTTTAAAAGGGCAAAATTGGTTCAATTGCGAAAGTATTTGGGCCATAGTGAAATTAATTAAAATTTGGAGGTCAAACTGCAATTTGAGAAAAAGAACATGCAGCCTGTACGAAGACACTTTCTTCTTCAACATTTTTCCTTCTGCAACTTTCTTTTCACCATTTCTGGGTTTCATTTTCACCAAACGCACGAAACAAGTTCCCAAACAAACTAGCTCTTATAACTTATGTACTTTATTTCACAACCCAATGCTAAACATAAACAGGAACAGGCCATAATCACAAAAATAATCTGAAGTCAAGCATGATAGAAACATGAAACAAACCCAGCAGCAACAAAGTTCCAAACCCACGTCCAAAGAGTCTTGTTCTTCATAAAATGTGTTAAACCAAGCAAGAAAGAGCGTTATGGTTACCTGAGGAAACCTTAGAACCAGATTTGAGCGGGAAAAACACCGATGGAAGCAGATCTGACGGAGCTTTACACCGGGTTGATCCACGTGTGTTGAAGCTGCAACTTTGGAGCTTCGATTTGGATGACTTACAGTCGTCTTTTCCACCGAGTCTCTGAACAAAAGTCGCTCCCCTCACGTCGTAGATTTAGCAGAAATCTAAATTTTCTTAAACCGAGCTAAAATGGAGGAGATATGTGAGTCAAAAGATGGTTGAAAATCAACTCTTTTTGCGAAAATTTTTCTCTCTTTCTCCCTCTCTTTTTCTTCTTTCTTTCTGTTTTTCTCTCTCCGTTCCTTGTTCCGCCGCCACCCCCCTTTCTTGCATTCTTTTGGAGCCTTTTTATGGGCACTCAAAACACCCCAAAACCTAGCATCTAGGGATCAGATTTAGAACGGCATTTTTTGTCCATTCCAAGCCATTAGATGGCTTTTAATCTGGAAGCTTCTTGTCAACTGGGATTGGGCTACGTGGTTTGGTACTGAAGGGTTAAAAGGGAAAACAAATGCCCAAAAAAAAAAGGTGGAAAATGGCAGCTGGAAATCGGTACTATTTGCCGGTTTTTGTACCAGCTCTGTGAAGAAGAAGGTGCGCGCGTGCACCACGCGCGCGTGATTTTTTTTATTTTTTTTTTTACAAAAAGGTGATTTCCACTTCTTTTCTCTCTCTTTTTTTTTCTTCTTTTTTCTTTTTCTTCTTCTCTTTTTTTTTGTGAAATTTAGTAGATAAAAAATGCTTTTAAATCAATTAAAATAAAATAAGAGACACGAAATAGGAATAAAATAAAATAAAATAAACCTAAAATTGAAACAAATAAATCTAAAATTAAACTAAATAAATAAAGTTCGAAACCAAAAATTTGGTGTCTACACTTAATATACTAACGGGTCCCACGTCCAATATACACTACTAATGTCACATAAACGAACTTATACTAGAAAAATGATTTTTAAACTGTACTTACTTATAAAATCTCTGAAAATACTAATAAGAAAGTAAAGTAATGAAAATGCATTCGAAGAATTAAAATCAAATAATATAAAAGAAAAAAATTTTGCGGGTCCTCACATTTTGGATGTGTGAATAAGCATGAAAGATCACCATTTTTAGTTGGAATAAGCACGAAATCAGGTTGTAAGTCTTTAATCAAAACTAGAAAATTTTTGACAGCTTTACAACCTACAAAAACAAAATAACCTTCAACTTGAGACAAATCAGAAATTGGATAAAAAAGCAGTGGTACATCATCTACTAAATGGTAAGAAGGTATAGAACAAGATTTAAGTGTGAAAACTCCCTTTGACACTTCATTATTCCTTCCACCAATTGATTCAACTTGAGAAGGCATTGCTAGCTTTTTAAACTTTCCTTCAAAATCTGCATGAGAAATACAAGTGTTAGGATGGAAATTATACTCAAAAGAAGGTGAAGATGATGAATAAACCATAGGTAGCAAATGAGAGTCAAAATTTGGAATTCTCCCTTCATGGTGGGTTTGAATTAAATCCCCTTTGGTATGGACAAATTTGAATTGAGATTGTTCCATGAGGTGTTCCCAAATAGATTTAACTCCTAGAAGACAAACTCCATGGAAACTAGTGAATTGTACGAGTGACTTTGGAATGGAGCATGGCATGACTAACTTCACTTGACTTTGCTTAATCTGCACAAAAGAAGAAACACTAAACAAAGCAAAGGTAAGTTCGTTGGGAAAACAATAAGCCCTCACATTTTTACTCAAAATCGGCTCACTTTCTCTTTTTTCTTCCTTTTTATCACTCATCTCATCCGATTTTTTCATCTATTTTTCTAGCTCAATGCCCTCGATTGTTTCCTCATTATCAACCTCCTCAACAGATGGTTCAATAGGATGAGATACCCCTTTGTTAGGAATATACTCAGCTACCTCCTTCTTGGAAGACTCACTTTGATGGCATCTATTTGACTCCATTTGGTTTTGGTGTAGAAGACGTTGATATGTCTCCCAAAATGACTCCTCATGAGATGGTTTAATTCTAGGTTTAGGCCTCGAAGATGTTGAATGATCCTTCTTGTCACCTCTTGTATAAATCGGCTTTAAATAGGTAGGTTGCATGGAACCCCTCCTCTTGAGAGATTCGTTCTCGCGCTTAGGTTTATGTTTGTGTTTCCTCGACCATTGTTCCCAATCATCAAGGTCGGTGTTCACATTTGAATCACTAGACTCATTCAAAGGTTGTTTCCCTCGAGATTTCTTAGAGGAATTCCTTGAAATTTCTAGATTATCAATGCATTCATGGATTGTCTCGAACTTAAGATCTAGCTTTCTTTGAAAGTCCGCTAACATGGCATCCAATTTAAGAGCAAATTGAGTAATAGTTATTTCATCTCCACTTGCCATGTTTTTTAAACCTGCAAAACTCAATAAACTTTAGTGGTAAAATGCCTCACCTGCTCCCTTATGTGTTTTCTCTCGCCCTCGTGTATCACTCAAGTGTTTAAAAACACTCTAATGTGCTCACCAATCACCTCTCAAATCACTTGATTGCTTCCTTTGAAGAAATCAGAATTTTCTCCAAGAAATTCAACCAAACTTCACTCAAGTTTCACCCAAAATGTGGCGTATAATTGGTGGGATTTTAGGGTTGATTAGTGACAAAAAAAAGGCAGCAAAACACGCTGGAATTTTCAGATTTTAGTCCGTAAAAAGGTAACTCAAGTGTTGGAAGTGTTTGACTTTGACAAGGACTCAATTTGGAAACTAACAACTAATTAAATCCTAGACTGATTTGGACTCTTTTGGGTGCCTACTAAACATGAAAAACAATCTGGAAAGGACTCGAAAACACTAATTTATCAAGCTGGACAGAATACTACTTTCGACCAAACAAGACTCAAGGTGGCAGAATTTGTTGGATCCAAGAGTGACTCTACCCAATTTTGCACTTGGCTGTATTTTTGGGTAGTTTCTAATGGCTACAAATAGGTCAGATTTGGTAGTCTTCATTGGTGACTAAGCCTTGTTTCCCAATCCCAAACCGACTAGGATTCCCCAAGCTAACAACTTCCTGATCCGAACCCCCCCTTTTTTTTTTCTTTCTTGTGTTTCTTCCTTTTTGTTTTTTTTCTTGATTTTTCAAAAATCAAACAGATTTGTTCTTTCTATCCTCTCTCTTTTTTTTTTCAATTCGGATCAAGCTCAAGGTTCCAAGAATAGGTTGACAGCCGTTATTTTGGTTTCAAGAAACAAGACCTTGGATCAAGAATTGATCACCCTTATTTCAAGAATTCAAGAACAAGACACGGTTATGGCTTGTGCTAAAGGTAACCGCTTATTATATCAAGATTTCAAGAAAATTCAAGCAACACTTCAAGATATTCAAGAATCATCAAGAAACAAGGTAAATATATCAAGAACTTCCACGAATAAGGTAAACAGCCTTGTTTAGTGCAACACACAAAATTTCCCACCCCCTTTGTCACGAAACCCTAATGTAAAACTTTGGACAAGTAGCGATTAGTTTTCCTTTTTTTTTTTGACTCTTAACGAACACAAGACCTAAAGCAAGATGACAAGGGGACAAGACACGATGCAATAAACTACTCGAACATCCACAAACAACAAAACACAACAAGATGACTTCGGACAGCCACAAAGCAACGACAAAAAGGACAAGTATAAACGACAAAGGGAATCTAGCGAATAACTTAACCAATGACATGACCAGAATTGAACAACTACGTATGGACAATATGCGGCAAGATTAGAGACACAAGCAACAAGACACGATTAAGGTTTTTAAGACACAAACAAGAATGGACAGCAACACGGGTTAAGAACAAGGACGACCAGATTTGGGAAAACACAAAAAGACAACTTAAAAGACTCGACTGGATATACTTGATAACGTCAACTAGCTCTGATTATCAGCTAATGTGACACGAACTCTGAAGAAGACGGAACTCGTGACTCATGCGCAAGATCTAGACAACTAACACCGAAGGTTTGGCAGCGGAAAATTTGACCCTAATAATCCTACGAGCTACGAACAATATTGATACGATCTCAACCCGTAACTAATCGAATTAATGAACCAAATTGTGGGTAGAAGAACGCCACAATTAAAGAGGTGTTTTCTAACACCCCTGGCCGATATTGTCCCACAGTTAGCCGCCCCGTGGGGCCGTGGGTTTTGTTCCTGGCTGTGCTGGACAACACAACAGGCTAATGCCTCACCAAAAGGTCTCGACCAGGTGGGGGACATCACAACAGGTTATTAAAGCAGCCCAAGACTTCCTCCCTTAGCCGACGTGGGATCATTACAATCCACCCCCCTTAGGGGACTCAACGTCCTCGCCGGCACACCGGGGTCTGGAGTCGGCTCTGATACCATCTCTAGCACCCCTGGCCGATATTGTCCCACAATTAGCCGCCCCGTGGGGCCGTGGGTTTTGTTCCTGATAGTGCTGGACAACACAACAGGCTAATGCCTTACCAAAAGGCCTCGACCAGGTAGGGGACACCACAACAGGTTATTATAGCAGCCCAGGACTTCCTTCCTTAGCCGATGTGGGATCATTACATACTTGATTGATAAGTTCGATCGAATAACTTAAGAAAACTCTCAAGTATTCAAAGAAAAGTCTCTTGGACAAGAGAAAGTGATTAACTCACCATTGTTATTAAAAAATCTGATTAACTGAAAATATTGGAGAAGACTAGACTATTTATAGCCTTACATAGACTCAAAACCTAATGTGCTTTGGAATTGTCTAGAAATCCTAATGTGATTTGGAATCACTTATTTTCCTAAAATTAATAACAAGAAGTCGGCCATCTTGAGATTGTAGACACCAAATTTTTATTTTTTTTAGCATTCAATATTTGTATTTATTTTTTATTTGATTTTTAAGGTATCTTTTGCATTAAGAAAAAAAGTGTGAAAATCTTCAGAAAAAATTGTTTCAATTCTTTTAAATTCAATTTGGAAAAAGAGGCAAAAAAATAATGGCCATTTTTGAAAGTTTAATTTGTTTTTTTTTTAAAATTTGTTTATATTATTTATTTATTTAAAGTGATTTTTGAAAAATGACAATGACAAAAAATTGGTGGAAGTTTGCATGTGAGACAAGTGGAATGTATGTGATTGGGGACAAGTGTCCCTTTTTGTCTTGGACAACACATTACCTAGATGGTGAGGTGTCTAGACACTTGTAGTGTTAGGATCAATTGGGAAATAAAAGAAGAAGAGGGGGGAATGGGAGGAAGGCAGCTTCGGTCAGGAGAAAAAAAAAAGGAGAAACAGAGGGGTGGCGGAGTGAGGAAAGCTGCGGGGAAAAAGAAGAAACAGAGCAAGAGTAAAAGAGGAGACGGAGAGCTTGGAGAAAAGGGGGAGGTTTTCGGCTAAAAAGAAAAGGAAAGAGCGAAAAAGGCAAGAAAGAAAAACGGGGAAGGGCAACGGCGGACAGAAAACAAAATGGGGGAGAAATAGAAAAGAGCTACGGGAATTAAAAGGGAGGAAAGGGAGGAGGAGCAGGCCATTCAGAAGAGCTTCGGGCCAGAAGCAAGAAGGGAAAGGCCGCGACCGGAACGGCCATTGCCACCACCGGAACCCACCATCATCGCCCGCGGATCTTCATCGTCAGCGCACTGTAAGTTTTTTCTCTAAAAATTTTAGTTTTCTGTCCAGTGTTTGTAAATGAGTTTTCTGTGATTTCGTTATTTCCATTTTCATGTTGATCGTTCATGGATTTTAGAATATGTGTGCCTTACGTGCTAAATTGGACTGAAATCTTGATTTTCTGCGCAATTTCTGGGCTGATTATAACTTCAATTGAGCAAAATTTGGTGAAATTTTTTAATGTCTGTTTGTTGCTCGATGAAATGTCCAACCGAGACTTCAGTTTCAAGGATGAATCGATTTCTGTTTTTGCATAACATTTGGCCAGTTCAATGCTTGTTAAAACATGATAGTTGATGGTTAGGGCAAAATGGCCGAATCAGAGGTTGCAGAAGCTTTCCTTCAGTCACGTTGAAGAAGAAAGCTTCAGTGAACCATTTGTTTGCAAAAATCTGGAAATTTGCAAATTGACCCCTGCCCTTTGGTGAAATCACATTTAAGCCTGTATAACTTCCAGATCTTGTTCAATTAGGGCATGATTTAAACATAAATTGACCCCTGGACATTACTTTTCTGTAATTTCATCCCCTGAATCATGAGTAGTTTCATCACAGCTCGAATGATTTGATTTTTCTTTCAATTAGGTCCTTTTTTTTTGCTGTGTTTGCACCTCTCAACTTTTCCTTATGCCGATATGGCCCAGAAAATTGGAAAAATCAATCGAATTGGCCCCTTTAACTTCTTTAATTGTTTCAATTGGGTCCTTGTTTGTCTTAATTGGTTAAATATGAGTAGTTTACTTTCCTTGGAATGTTTTCAGTGATTCAATTTCGTGTTCATTTCCATTTCATGTGATTATTCATTAATTAAAGTGGTACCTTGACAATTTTATTGTTTTGGAGGGTAAATAAGTAATTTCGCTTCTTCAAGGGAGGTACACTCTATCCCTTATTTTTACTTGTTTGACTTCCTATGTGTAATTATGTGGCTTTACGTGATTAAGTGCTTGCTCTTTTGGATATTTTATTTTATTTTTACTTATTCTATTTAGTTACTTTATTTGTTTTAATTTAGTTAATTCATTTAATTTGTAATTATTTGAAAGGCACTTGAATGCCACAATTGTAATAGTTAGGTTTATTTTAATCATTTATTTTCATTTCCCCCTTTAGATTGTAGTAGGCCCCCCCTCAAATGTAATAGTTAGGGTCTTTATTTTCTTTATTTCTTACTTGTGTGATTTGCATGACTATGTGCTATGTGTTACCGCTTTCTTAGGTTTTTGCATCTAGATATGCATGCTTACGTGTTATGTGAATTACGTGCTCACATGCCTACTTGCTTTATGCCCATTTACTTGTGTATATATGGTGAATGCAAATGTACGATATAACCGTGGCTAGTCCAATGCTAGTCATGGTTACTTATTCCCGATCGCTCACAAGTCCAACGCTTGTGAGAGTGCGTTAGCAAAGGGCTAGTCCAATGCTAGACCCAATAGGGCCGTCCCTCGCTAGTACATACTTGCATGCTTGCACTACATTTCATTCATTTTTTCTTTTTAGCATTTTACATGAACCCCTACCCCTTTTTCCTCATTTGAAACACAATCTTAGGATTTTACATTTCATTGTAGTATTAGGGTCATTTGCCTGATTAGGTTAGGAAGTTACTCTTTTGGTAAGGGGGATGGACGAGTTTGGCTACACATAGCCTTAGCACGCTCATTCTTTTTCTAACCAAAAGGAAAGCAAAAGTCACGATTTAGGATCTCCCCGTACCCGTCTTGCTTGCATTCCTCTAGGGTTCATGCATTTTATTTATCCACTATCACTTTGCACTTTCACTTCATATTCTATCTTTTTTTCCACATGTTCACTTCACATGACTCTTATCTTACACATTCTCACTTTACCACTAGCACTTTACATACTACCACTGAGCACACATGCACTTCACACTATCACTTTACATGCCTCACCTTGCACCCCCATTTGCACACTCCCACTTACACACTATTATTTTATTATTACTTTTTTCACTTCACACAAGCTCATGTTTTCACATTGCATACATTCATTCCATTCTTTTTTTTTTCGTCATTAGCATTACTCGTGACCTCTTGGAGGGCTTATCCTTGGCTATCACAACTCATATGATTTAGTCCGATCGAGCCTCTAAGAGATATCTGTCCCTTTCGATTCCTCATTAGGTTTAGGATTGCATTCATATTAGTTACATCCAAATGTGATACATCTTTTGGTTAGAAATTAGGAAAATCATGACTAAATCATGCAACTAGGTTAGGCTAGGTTGAGAAGGTGCCTTAGACATTGTCTTTGCCTTCCCTCTCTTCAACTGTGACCCCCGAACCATTTTTCTCTAATTTATCGTAGATTTTGGAGTCAATCTAAAAAGGTTTTACATTTAAATTCACATTTTTTGGGTGACTTGGTACACCCTAACTCAATATCAAGTGGCAATTCCTACATTTTATCGAAATCTTTTTAGATTACTATTTTTGGCCAAAACGTCGCATTTCAAAGTCCCATGGCCTTTCCTTTCATTTACACACACATCACCATTTCAAACCATACATCACTCACTTATTATATTTTTATTATTAAAAAATGGGGCGCGACAGAGATACAATCTGGCCGAATTAACTAAAGCAAATAAACAACTAAATTAGCAAGGTAATTAACATTAAAACCCTTGCTTAACAACACCAAATAAATGACACAACTTGAAACTGGAATAACTCGAGCATGTGAAATCTTCATGGACTAGAGTGGAGGATCCGGATCATATCATGTTGATAGCAAAACGAAGCAACACTCAAGACTCCAACTCCATGAAAGCTCTCTAACTCTCCAATAGACGTAGGAATGGAACAACTTATGGCCAAGGCAATTACACTTTGCTTAACCTGTACAAAATAAGAAACACTAAACAAAGCAAAGTTATGATTGTTAGTAGATAAATAAGTACTCTCACTAATTCCCTCAGTTTTTACAATCATACTCTCGATCTCAAGAGAACTCTCACTCTTGTTCTCATTCAAGTACAATGCACCCTTTTTTTCATTATCACTTCCCTCGACTTTTACTTCATGTACATTCACACTTTGTACATTATTGAGTTCACTCTCAACTTCCTTCTCCCATTTCACAGCTTCAATAATGATTTCTTCAAATTCAACTCCACTTAGGATCGGCCTAGGTGGATTTTCATTGACAATGGCATCCACAAAATCCATATTAGAAGATGCCTGAGTATTGCATTCAGGTTTCTCCTTTGTTTGCTTCTCGTGTAGTAGACGTTGGTAGATATCCCACCATGATTCCTCATGTGACTCATTCTTCAACTTAGGCATGGAAGTTGTTAGATAAACGTTCTCTTTGCTTCTTTGAAGTCGTCTTTCAATTTTAACCGCCATACTTACTACATCCCTCAACTTCATATGAGGTAGTACTTCAATGTTATGTGCAATCTTTCTATTCAAGCCATCAAAAAATTGATCAATGGTAGTGTCTAGATCTTTCTCAATCCCAGCTTGTTTCATTATTGATTCCATTTCTTCAAAATACTCAACCACGGTCTTAGAACCTTGACTAAGTAAGTGGAATTTGTGCGGCAACTCTCCAAAGTAAGTACGAGCATATCTCTTAAACATTATCTTCTTCAATGCACCCCAATTGGAAATTGAAGGTAGTCCACATAATCGACATTCCTTCACAAATTTATTCCACCATATTAAAGCATAATGTTTAAATGCTCAGGTAGCCAATTTTACCTTCTCCTTCTCAGTATAAGATTAATGTCCAAAGAAGCATTCCACTTTCTTTACCCATGTTAAGCATACATCGAGATCTTTAAGACCACTGAAAGATGGTATGGATACTTTAGAGTTAGAAAAATCAACTCCTCGATATCTTCTTAATTCCTTCTCGTGACTTCGCCAATCATGAATGTAATAAGGTCCTCCACTTGAATATCTAGAGGTGGATCTCTCCATTTGACCAAAAGTGTGTGAATATGCAAGAATGGTTAGTGACAAGAAAGAATTTCTCACAACACTCTCTTACGTGTATCCACTCACTGTCGTGTTTACACTCAAGTAAGCATGCTCTATTAATCTCACCACTCTTTCAAGTCCTTGATCACAATCCTTGAGATAAACTGAATTTGTTCACAATTGATCAAGAAGACTTAACAATTCAATTAACACAGTGGCAATGGCTAGGAGTTCAAGACGAATGGATGTGACTTGATGGGACTTGACTCAAATAAACTTGAAAATAACTCAAAAGATGTATGAAATTATACAAGAACAAAAGAAAGAAATGGCTAGAATTAATAAGACATTGACTCTGTAGATGTGAGACCCCGATTAGTCCTTAAGTTGGATATTATGTGATGCTAATTATTTGTGTGGTAAAATTTGGGTTTTAGGGTTAATTGGAAAACCCTAATTTGGGTTATGATTAAAACTCTAGTTTTTGTATTAATCACAAGTTTGAGTTGTAGTTAGAGTTAGTTATGCTAGTGTGTGGTTTAGTATAGGATTCGATCCATTTTATATAGGTTAGGTAAGTTTAAAAAGTTAGAAAATCCTAAACTAGTAAAACCTCCAGTGTTATAATTTCTTAGAACCCTAAGTTTGGTTTAAAAACCCTTAATATTTTCCATGACAAAACGATTGTTGTTTAATTGCATTTGTGTATGTTAATACATGGTTAAGTATAGATGATTAAATTAGTGAGGTGATTAGTAGAGAAACTAAGTAAGATTAATTAGTTTGGATTAGATTAAGTTTAGATCCTATGGAGTAAAATGTAAGAAGTTCAAATGTTTAAGGGCAAGAGTTGAACAAAATGCAAGTTGGAGTGTAGGGGCTAAGAGGCAATTGTGGAACTTTTATGTGATTGGGTGAGTGGGAAATATCTCTTAGGGTTGATGACTAAGCTTATGACTAAGCATACCTCTAGAATATACAAGAGAAACCAAGCTAATAAATAACAAACTAGCAAAAGAAAAAAAGAGAGAGAGGGCCGAGAGGGAGAGGAAGAAAAAGAGAGAGAAAAGCTTTTGTTTCTTGCATTTTTTTTTTCATCAACCTTGAGTTTGGATCTTGGAGGAACAACTTGGAGCTTGAGTTTTGGAAGATCAACTTAAGAAACTTGCAACTAGAAGGTAAAAATCTCACTTGAAAACTTGGTAAAGTTAGGAATGATCTTTGGTGGATTAAAATGATGTTTCATGGAGTTGTTTGAATGTATTGTTTCTTATGAGATACTTGTGAAGGAATTTCATGGTTTATTTTGTGGATTTATGGCTGCCTAAATTTTGGTCAAGCCAAGGGAATTTAGGGCTTCTTGTTTTAAGCTTTGTTTAGTTAATTTGGTTAGTGATTAGACTTGATAATGGAATTTTTGGAGTGATTAATTCCTTTGAATGGTGAATTCTTAATAAAATTAGGTTTGGTTATGAAACCCTAATGTAAAGGAGAAATTAGTTTGGTTTAGTTAGAATATAGAAGGTTAGGGTTTAATTGGTTAGGGTTTTGAAGTGAGTGAAAAACTAGTGAAATTGGAATCTAGATGGTGGGTAATATTTGGTAATTTGGGGAAGAAATTTCGGACCATTGCTAGGTCTTTTAGAATCTGGTATAGGTAGTATTATTTGGTATAAAATTGGTTAGAAAACTTGTATAAGACTCATAGCAATGGACCATGTGTTTGCAAAGTTCAAAAACCGGCAAAACTAGAAACAGGGCAGCTCACAAATCCGAACATGGGCTCTGTTATTCTCTATGCTACGTGCTGATTCGGAAGCTACTCAAAACATAAAAGTTGTAGCTTCTTAAGTCCTTGATGTACCTACAAAATTTCAGGTCAAACGGATCAGTGTAGCCTGAGTTATGGCCAAAACAATCTCTCCTGTTTGGAACACTGGATTGTGTTATGTTTTCAAATTTGGCCTCTGGCCATGCTCAGTTCGCCTGGATAACGTGCGAACTGGGTCTTTATCCCTTCATAATAAATGTATAACTTGGTCTTAGCTTCGAAACGGTATAAAGTACATCCAAATACGAGTTTCGTAGCTCAAGTTATGACCAAAACAAGAACGGTTGTCAGAACTGCCTTTGAATTTGGACAGTTCTGATAGGAACTTTGGACCCATTTTTCACCCTGCTCGGTATTGATTCAGGTTTTAGCCAAAACATAAAAGTTTTATCATTATGACATAGCTGTCTAACGCCTTTAGAATTTCTTGATTTGGACTTGTGAGCTGTAAGTTATGGTCCGGCCAACAGACCCTGTCCGTTACCCTAGAGTGTAAACTTCTGGTAATGTTTTCCATAATTTTGACCTATGTTCGTTCAGATCTAGGTTAAGATGTTTTCACAAAAGTTGTAGCCCTTCTTCTTAGCTTCACAACGGTACCTCATGCACTTTGATCCGATAACCGTAGCCTGAAATTTGATCAAAACAGTTCTAGGTGCCAAATCTGTCCGTTTCCGTTTGCCGGCCGTTTCCGTTTCCGTAAGCCGTTTCCGCGCATGCATGTGCCAATTTTGCCGTTTTGCTTGATTTAAGCATTCTAGTAGCCGTTTGTGGAATAATGTGGTACAATCTTCTATTTCAGATGGTGGTGAGCTAGACGGAACCAGTGGGGCCTACTAGCTATTACACATGACGTGATCTCCGCTCTTTTGCTATACTTGCTTTTGTGTAAGTATTCAGGCCATTTTTGTGTATAACTTGCTTATGTGCTTTGGTGTGGATGAGAGGGTACTTAGGCGAGGGTGTATTTGATCACACTCGACCTAAACCCTAATTTGTACTTGTGCTTCTTTATGAGCTGTGTATATATGAATTATTTTGGTGATGAACCCCTTGAACTTGTAACTTGGGGTGACTTTTGTGAAATTCGTGAAATATGATGAAGTTGTGGGCCCGATCTCAAGACCTAGATGGACTATTCGAGCCGGCCGGGGCTTGGTCGAAGCCAGTCCAACCTAGTCTTAAGGTCACCAAGTTTGTGGTTCTGTGAACCAAGTTTGTGAATCGAGCTTGTGAATAAAGTTCAATTTCGTTTCGTTTGCTCGAGCTATTTCGTGAGGTGACTGGCCAGTGAGGGTGATAAGGTGTTAGGTGGGAGTACAAGTGGAGTTCTACGGACCCTTAACGGTGGCCGACGGAGTGTCGACAGGAGGTCACACATGGCACATGACGTGGCTTTGGAGCCAACCTGTAACCTTAACTTCTGTTGTTACTTTTATATTTTTGATTTGACATCTTTGGGACGTAATTGTTCGTATTACTATGAAATTTATGTTTTTACCCCTGTTTACCTACTAAGCATCTAGTTTACCCCTTTCCCTTTGTTTTCCTTAACAGGGGCCGACGCGGGGAACTTTTGGCACTCTCACTAGTATAGTTAGGCTTGGTTTGTAATAGTCGGAGAACTAAAATGTTTTTCTTGTTTTAGTGACCTGTATAAGGACCCCTCTTTGGGTCTACTTTATATTTTGGTTATTAGCATAAGATAAGGTAGTAGTCTGGATAACTCCTTTTGAGGATGTAAATACTCTTTTGGGATTGAATATATTGTGAATAGTACTCTTTTGGTTTATATAGTTTTATTTGCTTTGTGTTTTGAGTCCTGGCGCGAGTTAGGCAGGCGTCCCGTCGATACCCTCGGGTTCGCCCTTGGGAGAAGTGGGGGCGTCACAGTAGAAATTTGGAAACTTAGAGACTCCACCCAATTGTACTTGGCTTGAATTTGGAAGTTTAGTTTGATTGATTCTTGGATTCACTTTTGGAAAGCAAATTGCTGTTTAAGAAACTTTCCTAAGTGTGATTCAAGTGGCGTTGATGCCCCCACTTCTCCCTAGGGCGAATCCAAGGGTATCCGCGGAACGCCTGCCTAACTCTCGCCAGAACTCGATACCAATCAAATTTAAACTTAGCGATACACCACTAATAATAAAAGGCAAAATAAAGAAAAGTCACTTCCTTACATAAATATTCAAATCAAACATTACAAGTTACCAAATGTACATCAACTTTCTCCAAAATACCACCACTAGAAGTCGACAAGTCAATTACATCCCAAGATTCTAATCAAAAGTAATCAAGTCGGCTTCCTCAAAATTCTTTCCATTCCAAGCTCCTGTTAAGAAAAACAAACTAATGGGGTGAGTGAACGCTCAGTGAGGCCAAGAAACACACATGCAAACACATAGTCCAAGTAACAATAACATTTATACAGTAAGTAAAACTGTAAAGTTCGAGTAATTAACATTTCAAGTAGGAAAAGTAAGCAGAAACAATTCAAGGATACTGTAGCTCTCAGGAGCTAAATTCCACGTAGCAGGGTCAAGATCTTGATCAAATTCCATGTTGACACTCCGTCAACCAAGTAAGTATCAAATCCGTAGGATCTCCACTTTCCCCAGATTCCCGTCACCGTTACACCCTCTTACCGGGCCCGCTCATCAAGGTTTTGATATTACTCGAGTATATCGTGGCAATACTACGTGAGTATGCCAAGCAAGATCTCTCCAATAGATCAAGTTTCGTGTTTGCTCATGGTTTACTAAGCTTCTCGACCAAGCCCATGCTGGCTCGATTCGCATAGTTAGCCAATGAGTTTGGGCATCCCCCGAATATAAATATAAGTCGATGAGACAACGCTCCAATCAACGATCACAAATACGATTCACAACAGCATCACTTAACACAAATCAATTATCAATTCACATAGCGAAATTCGATCATAATTTCATTTAAAAGAGAACGAGTGCGATAAAGTACACTCTCGTCTCGACAATTCTAATTCACATAATTGACAAAAAGTAATTCACGTACTCAACAACAATTCATACACTTGACACTCACCGAGTCAAAAAAAGTGAGTAAGTGAGCAAATAAACTTTTAGGCGTCCGCTCTGAGATCCTCTTGAAGATCCTCTTGAGCCTGAAGAAATAACGATTAACTATCACTTACAACCATGCATCAACCAAGGAAGAGTGTACACTTGTTTAGAACTAAGACAATGTCTTAAAAGTGAACTTTAAATCTCTCCAAAATCGAGGTTCAAAAGTGAGGATTTAAAGTCCCAAGAGAGGCTTGCCTCTTCCATGAAATCGAGTTTAAAATGGTCTATTGATATCGAGAGAGAGTGACAAGTTCTCAAAAACTTATTTCCTAAGAAATCAGAAAATTTCTGTTTTGCGCGACGATCTTTGGAAAATCAGATCTTGAGTTTGGAATGTCCAAAAATGGAAAAATTTTTACCGTCGGAAACTAGGTTCAAAGTACTAGAAGTTCCTAGAAGACACTTTTCCAAGACTCCAACTAGAAAGCATTCATAATTCAGGTCAAATTTGCTAATTCAAACAAGCAAGACAGAACCAGTCTTGGTTTTCGGCGATATTTGGAAATTCGGCAAAATACATAGAAAGTGAATCAGCCCTTGAAATTCGTAACACAATAAGAGTTCCAAACCAGGTTTCAAACACGATAAATAGAACTAAATTCGGAGTTTTGAGCAACAAGATATAACAGCTTAAAGTCGGTTAATTTTCACTACTTGAACAGTGAATTTCCAGATTTGAAGAGTAATCTTTGGGGCATCATTTGGATATCGAAATGATTACGTCAAATTTGGTATACTTAAACTTCCATATATGGACTACCTCTCTATCAAATTATAGGCAAAAACTCACGTGGAAAGGCAGTTAACAAAACGACTAAAGTTCGTGAAATTTTCAAAGCAAATCTGCCAACCCACTCTTTCTTTCTTTCCAAAGGTTTTTGTCCAATGAAATCAATCCCAATTCACTATATTTTTGAAACCAAGGTTCCAGAAACATTTAATAAGCATTTGATGGTTAAATTACACTAAAATATTCGAAATATAACCTCCCAAAATAGGTTTGACCATTCGGTCAGCAAGAAAGGAAAAACTTCCAGTTTCCCAGCTTTGTTACACTTTCGAAATCAAATGATATCTAACTCTATACAAACTCAAATTAAGAATGGTTGGTGGTTTTGGAAACTAGGTTCAAAATGCTACAATTTATCAGAAGACATCATTTTGAAAATCTTTTCACAAGTGGGACAAAATCAAGCCACAATATGCAGCTTCCAGTTTCATTCGTATGAACAGTCAAAACAGAACAACCAACTTTGCCGACTCATTGCGGTTCACTCAAAATGAACCAGCTGGAGATTTTTATACCATTAGAAAGCTATGAATGTCTAGTTTTGAATGCCATAAATAGCACCCAATTTCGACTTATGTACAGAGAGTTACTTTCGAACAAAGAAGCACTGTCCAAGTATTCTGCTATACGATTTCCAGATTTGAACCTTGCTAAAGCTCAAGTTTTATGCAACCAATTGAAAGGCACTTTGTACACACAATATACAACATATAACCATCAATTTCACAGTCAACCAGGCATCAAAAATTTTGAAACTAAATCAGAACAACATGGACAGAATTTTCGGCCAACACACTCTCCAAAATTTTCCAACTTTCTCTCCATTTTCTAACCGTAATCCTCTCATTCATCACACAAACAACATTAACCAAGCAACATATCCTCAAGGCAGCTACCTACAAGCCTCCTCAAGACCACTAGCCTAGAGATTAAAGCAAGGTAAATGGTTTCCTCAAGTCCTCTAATCTATTTTCTTGCTTAGGGTTGTAAACCCATGCAAGCTAACCTTCAATCTTGAAGAAATTGGAAAGATTAAAGGAGATGAAGGTTACCTCCTAAACCCTAGATGAAACCAGATTTTTCCACCAACAATTCTTCAAGAAAAACCGCACGATTGCTTCTTGCTCCAAGATGAAGTGTTACTCCAAGTAGTTTGCGATTTGGTGGAAGTTTTGTGTGTGAAATGAAGCTAGAACAATGGAGTTTTCTTCCTCCTTCCTCCTTGGTGTGTTCAGCTAAATGGAGAGGTAAGAGAGAGTGTGTGTGATAGTTTTTGGCTTGTCTTGGAAGCTTGGAGGAAAAAGTAAGGATTAAGTTTAGCAAAAGTCAACTTTGAATAGTTATCGCGCGCGGGTTTCGTACCACCGTTTTCTCTCGGGTTTGATACACTCATACACTAATTCTCCAAGGTACTTCATTTATGTGAGGACTCATGTTTTTATTCTTAAAATAGTCATTTTTATAATTATTTACCCTAGAGTTAGTGTGACGGCCCCACCTCCCCCTAAGGCGTACCCCAGGGTTCGGCGGGCCGCCTACCCGGCTCTCGCCGGGACTCAGTCGTTCACTACAATCCTCAATTGAATTACAAGATATATCTCAAATATACATCAAATGTTCCAAAACTTTACATATCATAAGTGAAGCGTCCACGCTTCCACTGCGCCACTCTGATCCTTGATACCAACTATTATACAGGAGGAAGTCCAAAGCTAGACTATTACACATCCAATCAATTCTAAACATTCAATACAATCCCAATATGAACGATTACACAAAAGGAAATCCAAATTCAATCCATACATGAGATAATCCATGAATAAGCACTACAAGCCCTTCCTTCGCCTTGAGCCCTGTGGAGGGGAATAAAACATTTTGGGGTGAGCTAGAAGCTCAGCGAGTAACCAATAAAATCAGTTATCAAATCAGTTTCACAATCATTCATTTCAATAATGTCATGATTCAGTAATCAATGCACTTTCATTGCTCTCGTGAGCCAGTGAAATCATGGTACTTAGACGTCCAATGCTCCAAACAATCATTTAACATTGAACATTTAACATTGAACATTGAGAAAGAGCCCATTGGTGCTCTACAGGAACATTAAACGGTGGAGGAGACGTTGGGGTCCAGCACACGAATTCCAAGTACTCATTTGAGCCAAAACATGTCAAGAACTTATATGCCGGCACACAGGATATGCAATCAAAGAAACGATGCAAGAAACATTTCAAAGGTAACGTTGGAAATAGTTTGAGGTCACTCACCTCTACGGCTCACAATCCTCGTCCAATATAGACAATTTCATCATTCAAGTCCAAGCCTTTTAACTTAAACTCAAAGTCACCAACGCTATTCAAAATCGGACAGCATTTCCCCATAAATTCATCATTTCCATCCTACAATCAAATACCCAAGCATATAGTAATTAACCACAATTGCGTATACGATTCGTAAACGATAAAACATATCCAATTAGGGCCTCAATACCCCTCAATTGAGCCAATTAGAAGCTCATAAGCCAACCTTGGAAAAATTCCCAAATTGAAACCCTAAAACCAGAAATTATACCATAAGCGTAAATTTTCCGCAAACGATCACAATTAACGCACAATCACTTCATTTAACACCATTTCAATCCATCAATTCAAGCCAACTAATCATAATCATTTAAAATCAGAAAAATACCCAATAAATCAGAAATTCATCATAATTTTCTTAAACCCATGAAATACTCCACAATTTAACATATTCAAACATCACAAACCCTAGATTAACCAATATTAGAACCACAAGGAACTTGTTTATTCAACTTACCTCACAACTCAAGAAGACTAGCAATTAAAAGCTTCCCCTTCAAAATCAATCCGTCAACCTCTTCAAACCTCCCATATGAGCCCTTGTGTGGAGTGAATTGAAAATCGATCGGTGAAAACTCAAGATTCAAGAGAAAATTGAAACTAGAATTTGAAAGGCTTTTCTTTCTTTTCTCTCAAAGCTCACGGTTGAGCAGGGAAAAAAATGAGGACAAAAAGCAACCAAAACAAGATATTTATCAAGAAAAACTGCTGGTCAAAAGTTGGCAGCCGGACTGCCACGTCACAATCCGGCCGGAATATGGCCGGATTCGAGGCAGTGGCCGACTTCATTTTTTTTTCAAAATGGCAAGGGAATCCGGCCAGGTATCCGGCCAGAAGCTGGCCGGATTTCCGGCCGGATTTGGCCCCTGTGTTTTGTCAAAATTTTTCTTTTCTTTTCCGAGTTTAAAAGCTGTGCTACTCCGCTCGTCCAACAAAAACTTGTATAAAAGGAAACCCTCCTTTGATCGGGGTGTTACATTTAGTTAATTATATTATCGTTACATGAATTGCTTTTAATTTTTTCCCTATCATGCGCGAGTCGAAAGTTCGCGTATTGCGCGTCGAAACAACTAAGTGGAGATTTGATAAATTTATACTAGACTCATAAGAGTGAATAATTACAATATTTAAGGAATTACATTGGAGGATTAGTGCACTAGTGCAACAAACAAGAGAGAAAAGTGGTAGTACGAAACACTATTCGAGCACTATTCAAAGCTGACTTTTGCAAAGCTTTTGGCCACAATTTCTTCAATCTTCCAAGGGAAGCTTCACACAACCAAACCCTCCTCTCTCTTATCTCTCTCTCGGCCGACTCTCTCAAGGAAGGAGGAAGAAAAACTCCATTTCCATCTAGCTTCATTTCCTTCATAAATCTTCCACCAAATCACATACTACTTGGAGATTAGTTCTAGCTTGGAGTAAGGCACCATCTTGTGGACTTTTTCTTGGAGAGTTTTGGTGAAAAATTCTGGTTTCTTCAAGGATTTAGGAGATAACCATTCATCTCCTCTAATCTTTCCATTTTCTTCAAGAATCATGGTTGGTTTTGCATGGGTTTGAAACCCTAAGCAAGAAATAAGTTAGAGGACTTGAGGTGTTTCATTTCTTGCTTTAATCTCTAGACTAGCGGTCTTGAGGTAGATTATAGATAGCTGCCTTGAGGATTAAAATGCTTGATTGTTGTGTTTATGTGTTATATGAGAGGATTACGGCTAGATAATGGAGAGAAAGTTGAGAAATGTGTGAGATGTTTGCTGGCCGAAACTGTCCTACTGTTATCTTGCTTGTATTTCAAACTTTTGTTGGTTATTTGACTATGAAATTGATGGCTATATGTTGTATATTGTGTGTACAAAGTGTCTTCCAAAAATTGTTTCATTTGGTTGCTCAAAACTAAGGTTTTCAAAAATGGAAGAAATCTGGAAATGGTGATTAGGAGGGCCGAACAGTAGTTTTTTGTTCCAACATATCTCTTTGTACAAAAATCAAAATCGAGTTCCGTTAGTGGCATTCAATACTAGACATTCATAGCTTTATAACGGTATAAAAATTACCTGCTAGTTCGAACTGAGTAAACCGTTGTGATTCATCAAATTTGACTGTCCTGTTGTGACTGTCTGTCCAAGAGGAATGGAGAAGCTGTATCTTGTGGCTTGATTTTCTCTCACTTGTGAACTGATTTTGGAAACGACTCTTTCTAATGAAATGTTGAATTTTGAACCTAGTTTACAAAGCTGAAAACCATTTTTAATTTGAACTTGTATTGAGTGAGAGGTGATCTGATTTTGAAAGTGCAACAAAGCTGGAAACTGGAAATTTTTCCCTTCTTGCTAGCCGAAGGGTCAAGTTTGTTTTGGAATGATTTGTTTCAAAAATTTTGATGTCATTTAACCATCAAATGCATATTAGATGTTTTCTGGAACCTTGGTTTCAAAAATGCGGTGAATTGAGGTTGATTTCATTGGACAAAACTTTTGAAAAGAAAGAAAGAGTGAGTTGGCAGATTTGCTTTGAAAATTTCACGAACTTTAGTCGTTTTGTTAACTGCCTTCCCATATGATTTTTTGCCTATAAATTGATAGAGACATAGTCAACATATGGAAGTTTAAGTGTACCAAATTTGGTGAAATTTAAATATGATTTTGATACTCAAATAATGCCCCAAAGATGACTCTTCAAATCTGGAAATTTCTGATCAGTGTACCAAATTCAGCCGACTTTAAGATATTATATCTTGATGCTCGAAACTCCAAATTTAGTTCTGTTTATCATGTTTGAAACCTTGTTTGGAACTCTTATTGTATTACAAATTTCAAGGGCTGATTCACTTTCTGTGAATTATGCCGAATTTCCAAAGATTACTGGAAAACGAAGACTAGTTCAAACCTGTCTTCTTGGAACTGAAACTTTGAGCTGAAAAATGAATACTTTCCGTTTAGAATCCTGGAAAAGTATCTTCTAAGAACTTTTATTACTTCGAACCTAGTTTCCGATGGTATAAAGCTTTCCATTTTTAGACATGCGAAACTCAAGATTCGATTTTTCCAATTTTGACGCTTAAAACTGAAATTTTCCGATTTCTTATGAAATGAGTTTTTGAGAGCTTGTCACTCTCTCTCGATATCGGTAGACCATTTTAAACTTGATTTCATGGAAGAGGCAAGTCTCTTTTGGGACTTTAATCCTTCGCTTTTGAACCTCGATTTTCGAGAGATTTAGGTTCTCTTTTAAGACTTTAACTTAGTCTAAACAAGTGTACATTCTTTCTTGGTTAATGCATGGTTGTGAGTGAAAAGTACTCGTTATTTGTTTAGGTGCTCAAGAGAATCTCGGAGCGGACGCCCAAAAGCTTACTTGCTCACTTGTTCACTTTTTGACTTGGTGAGTGTCAGGTGCATGATTTGTTGTGGAATACGTGAATTGCTTCTTTTGAATTATGTGAATTTGAATTGTCGAGATGAGTGTGTACTTTATCGCACTCATTCTATTTTCAATGAAATTATGATTTAATTTCACTATTTGAATTGATATTCGACTCGTGTGATATGATGTGGTTGTGAATCGTATTTGTGATCGTCGATTGGAGCGTTGTCTCATCGACTTATATTCGTATTCAGGGGACGCCCAAACTCGTTGGCTAACTCTGGGAATCGAGCTAGCATGGGTTTGGTCGAGGAGGTTAGTAAACCATGAGCAAACAAGAAGTTTGATCTATTGAAGAGATCTTGCTTGGCATACTCGCGTAGTATTGCCACGATATACTCGAGTAATATCAAAACCTTGATGAGCGGGCCCGATAAGGGGGTGTAACGGTGACGGGATTTGAGGAAAGTGGTGTTTCTACGGATTTGATACTTATGTGGTTGACGGAGTGTCAACATGGAATTGATCAAGATCTTGACTCGGCTACGTGAAAATTAGCTCCTGAGAGTTACAGTATCCTTGAATTATTTTTGCTTACTTTTCTTACTTGAAATGTTGTTTTCTCGAATTTTACAGTTTTACGTACTGTATAAAGGTTGTTGCTACTCACGAGCATTCGCTCACCCCATTAGTTTTTTTTCCTTAACAGGAGCTAAAATGGAAGGAATTATGGAGAAACCAACTTGATGGACTTTTGATTAGAATTTTGAATGTAATTATTTAGACAACTTTTGGAGGTTGTATATTTTGGGAATGTTGATGTACTTCTGGTATCTTGTGATGTAAGACTTGAATGTTATTAAGGAAGCGACCTTTCTTGATATTTTTGACTTCTAGTATCAATTGATTATGCATAAGTTGAATTCGTCTTGTAGTGAGTCCTGGCGAGAGCTGGGCAGACGTCCCGCCGATACCCTTTGGTTCGCCTTAGGGAAAAGTGGGGGCGTCACAGTTGGTATTAGAGCACTAGGTTTAGAGATCTATTTGAGAGATATATTAGAGACTTTACCCTCGAGAATAGAAATGAGATAACTTAGTTATATCTTAAGTGATGTTTGAGCGAGTTAGTGACTTTAAATTTCTAACCCGAAAATTCTGGTTGTTTTGTAGGGATGGAGAATGGTAATGGAGGACACGCTGTTAATGGTAATGGTCATGCTAATGGCCACGTGGAACCCCTTAGACCTATTTACTATCGAGTACTTGGTGAAGGAGTTCATGTTGAATTCTCGCCTTCTTCTACGTTTACCCGTTGTCCCTATAGGGCGACACACGCGTACCCTAATGACCTAGTACTGTCCATTGACGATGAGCGTCGTCAGTTGGTGAATACCAACAGAGCTTTACTTCAGGAGATTGAGGAGCTGAGCATTATGGTGAACACTCAGGGTGATAGGATTGCAGAGTTAGAGGAGACGGTAGTGGACGAGTTGGCTAGGGTTGAGGCCGCTCGTGATGAGTTACAGAGGACGAGAGCTCGACTGGCTAGAGTAGTCGAGGGGGTTAAGGATCGGGCTGCTGGGATATTGGCTGACACCACTATGCTGATAGATGAGGTGGTGGAGTTAGTCGAGAGCCCGGTTCCTGAGGGCACTGAGGAGGAGCCTTTCGAGGAGGATCCGGAGGAGGACCCTGAGGAGGAGGTTCCGCCTGATAGTCCTGCTGAGGATTAGACTGGGAGTGATAGATCTGTTGACTTGTGTAGTTAGGATTAGTTGGGGTGGTGCTAGTTCAAAGGCCATTGTATTTTGCTTGACTGTGTGGCCTACTTTTGAGGCACCTAAATCTACTTTTGACGTGCATGACTAATTGCACTTTTGTGGCACCTGTGTGCCATATTTTTTTAAATGGCCATAACTTGCTAATTGTATGAACGTTAAAGTGTTAATATATGTTAGTTATCGTTCTTTCCAATGTTTTCATGTTGGTTTTTATTTTAAGTATTATCTCGCGCAATTATTTTATTTCTGGCATTAGGCATAACTAGGATTATGGACGGACGAAGGAGTGGTAGAGGTCGTAGGCGTGGGACTAGGCAAACCCAACCTCAAGGGGATGATCAGGGATCGGCAACTGGGCCGACCCAAGGACAAGGAAATGTAGAGGGTAACCAAGTGACTACTGCCATTAATCGGATGACTGATATCCTAGAACGATTAGCAGAGCGACAGGGTCCAGGGCCAATTAACCAACCCGGGACCCAGGATAGAGGGGATGATTGAGCCTTGGAGAGGTTTTTGAAATTTGCCTACCTAAGTTTATTGGGGGATCTGATCCCGAGGTAGCGGAGAACTGGCTATAACGAATGGCTAATATTTTCGCCGCCTTAGACTATATCGAAAAGAGGCGGTGAACTTTGCTGCCTTTCAGTTTGAGGGCGTTGTACGTGTTTGGTGGGACGTGATAAGGAAAAAGTGGGAAAGAGCGTAGACCCCTTGGACTTGGGAAAACTTCACGAGAGAGTTCAATGAGAAGTTTCTTCCGCCTCTAATCCAAGAGAAGCAGGAGGACGAATTCATAAAGTTGAGGCAATGAACCTTTAGCGTGGCCGAGTATGAGGGGAAGTTCACTAAACTTTCTAAGTACGCTCCAGAATTGGTGATTAATGAGCGAAAAAGGATAAGACGTTTTCTGGAAGGGCTTAATGTGGAGATCCAGGAAAGGTTGGCAATAGCCCAAATCTCTACGTTCACTGAACCTCTGGAGAAAGCGCAAGGCTGCAAGTTAGGGACTTCCATACTAAGAAAAGGAACATTTCTAGTTATTCCTCTGGACAAGTTAGTAAAAGTGCCCACCTTCCAAGATGGGAAGGGGAACGGGAGGAGTAAAGGCTGCTGGAGCTCCAAGAGGGGTTTTATCAAGAGGAGGTCATAATAGGCAAGGTCGAGCGAGAGGAACACCTTCTAGTGGTCAGACCGTGACTCCTCAAGTTAATTGTGGCTACTGTGGCAAGCCCAATCATACGGAGAATGATTGTTGGAGGAAATTGGACAAATGCTCGTATTGTGGTAGTACTGAGCACCAGATATCGAAATGCCCAACCGTACCAAAAGAAGGAGATAGTACCCAAAAACCTGAAAAGTCAACCTCTAAGCAGACTAGTGCTGGGGAAAGTCGACCAAAGGTACCTGCTAGGATTTACGCATTGGACTATCAGCAGATTCCCGATGCTATTGAGGTGGTCGAAGGTACGATCCCTATTTTCTACCGTTTAGCTAAGGTTTTAATTGATCCGGGTGCGACGCATTCTTTTGTGAACCCTAATTTTATGAGTGGAATAAATGTGAAACCAATTAAGTTACCTTATGACTTGGGGGTTAGAACACCTACTGGGGAACAAAGTTTACTTGCTAACTTGGTGTATAGAGATTGTGAGATATGAGTTGGAGAACGGAAATTACTAACCGATTTGATGAGATTAGATATTAAGCGATATGATGTGATCTTAGGAATGGACTGGTTAACTCGTTACTATGCTCAATTGAATTGTAAGACGAAAACGGTAGAGTCGTGCATTCCAGAAGAGACGACCCTAAAATTGGATGTAAGGGTAGATTAGCCTCATCTATTCTTATTTCAGGAATTCGAGCTAAAAAGATGTTGAGTAAGGGAGCTCAAGGATATTTGACTTTTCTTATAAATATTTCTAGTGATAAAGTGAGATTTGAAGATATGCCTGTAGTAAAGGAGTATCCGGATGTTTTTCCTGAATAACTAGAATCTTTGCCTCCGGAAAGAGAAATAGCTTTTAAGATTGATGTGACTCCGAGGGTAGCACCTATCTCTAAGACGCCGTATAGAATGGCTCCAGCTGAATTGAAAGAGTTGAAATTGCAGTTGCAAGATTTGTTGGAGAGAGGTTTTATAAAAGAAAGTGATTCACCGTGGAGAGTTCCGGTATTATTTGTTAAAAAGAAAGATGAGAGTTTTAGGTTGTGTATAGACTATCGATGCTTAAACGATGTTACTATTAAGAATAAGTACTCCTTGCCCCACATTGATGAGTTATTTGACCAATTGCAAGGGGTAGTAGTATTCTCAAATCTGGATCTCAGGCAGGGTTATTATTAGTTGAGAATTTTGGAGAAAGATATACCTAAAACTGCCTTTAACTCGAGGTATGGACACTTTGAGTTTGCAGTAATGTCGTTCGGATTGACTAATGCACCTGCGGCTTTTCGGATTTAATGCACCGAATATTTAAGTTGTATCTAGATCAGTTTGTGGTAGTATTCATCGATGATATACTGCTGTACTCTAAGACTCTGGAGGATTATGAGAAACATTTGAGAATTGTTTTACAAACTTTGAGGGAACATCAGTTGTATGCTAAATTTAGCAAATGTGAATTTTGGTTGAAGGAAGTGACTTTCTTAGGTCATATAAATTTCAAGGACGGAATTAAGGTGGATCCAGCTAAAGTTGAAGCAGTTGCTAAGTGGAAGCAACCAGAAAACCCTACTGAAGTTCGAAGTTTTATAGGGTTAACAGGGTATTATCGGAGGTTTATCAAAGATTTTTCAAAAATTACTAGACCCATGACTGAGTTGACTAAGAAAAGTGAGAAATTTATATGGAGCACGAAGTGTGAAGAAAGTTTTCAAGAGTTAAAGAGGTGGTTGACGAGAGCACCTGCATTAGCTTTACCTAATGGAAAGGATAGCTTTGTAGTATATACAGACGCTTCCAAAGAAGGTTTGGGGTGTGTATTGATGCAGAGTGATAGGGTGATTGCGCATGTCTCTAGAAAATTAAAGCCGCACGAGAGAAACTACCCAACTCATGATTTGGAGTTAGCGGCTGTAATGTTTGCATTGAAGAACTGGAGGCATTACCTATATGGAGTGACATTTGAGGTTTTCATGGACCACAAGAGCCTTAAATATTTGTTTTCTCAAAACGAGCTAAATTTGAGACAACGTAGATAGGTAGAATTTTTGAAAGATTATGATTGCATGATAAAGTATCATTCAGGGAAAGCTCATGTAGTGGCCGATGATTTAAGTGTGACAGCCCCACCTCTCCCTAGTGGCCGATGATTTAAGTGTGACAGACCCTGGTTCATCAACTCCTGTGACTCCTCATGGCCCTTCCACATCAGATAAAGGCAAGGCACCAGTTGAAGAGGCTGCTGCAGATGATGAAGAAACTGAAGAGGAGGACCTCTCCCAATATCAGCTCTCTCGAAGAACACCTGGATCCACATAGTTCACCATTTAGGACATTTGCATTTTGTTTGTCTATTTCATGTGTTTGTGGTGTTCAACAATGGATATGTAGATGAATTCAACATTTGGTTATGATTATGTTTATGTTTCTTTTGGTACTGTTTAAGTATTTTGAATGATGATTGTGTGGATGTAATGAATTTTGTGGATGATTGTGTGGATGTTCAAGTATTTTTGAATGATGTTTGTGGATGAGATGGATGTGATTGATTGCCCTTTTGTGATGACAAAAAGGGGGAGAGGACTGGATTGATTGATGATTGATAATTGATTGATTGATGATTTGATTAAATTTGGATTGGCTGATGGATTGAATTGGTAAAATGTTGGATGTTGGCTGCTTAATTGTCATATTTTGGATAATTGTTTAATTCGGTTTGGCAGCCAAGTGAGGGGGAGTTTTTCAAAAATTTTTATGATTCACTAAGTAAGGGGGAGTTCTTGTCTATTGAGAAAGGGGGAGTTTTTATTGCAATCATCAAATCTCATTTCAAACCATTGTTTTGTCATCATCAAAAAGGGGGAGAATGTTATTCTTGGTTTTGATGATCACAAAGGACTTTGAAATGTTTATCTAACTCTCTTCAAATATAAGTGTTTTTTGCCTATCAAAAAATCAGGTACGAATATGTCAAGAAATGAAAATCAACCAAAAGAAGAAGCAAAAACAGGACACTCATGTCGGACGTCCTAAGGAATCGGTCGGACGTCCGAAAGGATGAAGATCATTAAGAAGAAGATTCTGTCGGACGCTCGTGAGGAAGCATCGGACGTCCGGATGGATCGGACGTACTCCTCGGACGCACATCGAACGTGTCAGACATCCTAAAAATTCCACAAAGTGTTGATGACTCTCTGCCAAGACTCTGTCGGACGCTCGTAAGGAAGCATCGGACGTCCTAAAGGATCGGACGCATGCTTCGGACGCACATCAATCTCATCGGACGTCCTAAAAATTCCACGAAGATTTGATAACTCTCTGGACGACGTTCGGACACAGAAGCTCGGACGATAAAATCCCATCGGACGTCCGAACAACAACTTGACTGATTTTCGGACGATGGGATCGGACGATGACTAAGCCGTCGGACGTCCGACAGCTCCAACGGCTAGCTGACTCTTCATCTGCCTTCTATCCGTTGGAAGTATTAATGAAGCCCATTTTTGGCTCACTTTAAATACAAACGATTCTGATTCAGAAGAGGACTTTTGCACACTTTGTTTACAAGATCTCAAGAGATATTTTAGCTAGAAAATAGTCTCCAAAGCTAGATTTGTTCTCCAAGTGGTGTGAATTTCTTGTGAGCTTTTCTCTTGTGGTTGAAAGTTTCATTAGTGTAGCTTTGTTGAGGGTTATCTGAGTGATTGTAAAACTTCTTAGCTTGACTAAGTGAGGCTTAGGGCAAGGAGGAAGTGCTCCCTCCATTGTACATCTAGTTGATCATCTTTCATCAAAGAGAAGTTGCTCAACCTAGTGATTGGTCTTCAAGTTTGAGGAAAGCTTGGTAGACAATCGGTTTGATATTCTATCTTATTCTTTTTGTTTAATAAAACTCTCATTGCTTATCTATACTTGTTTTTCGAATCAATATTGCTCTCTTCTTCTAATCTACTTGATTGATCATTATTAGAAAAGAAGGTAAATTTTATTAAGCAAAAATTGCATACATTTGATTAAGATTTTAATCAACCTAATTCACCTCCCCTCTTAGGTTGTCTTTGGGCCTTACAATTGGTATCAGAGCTTGGTCTCCTAGAGATTAAGCTCTAACGGCTTGGAGTAAAGATGACAACCAGTCATGCTATGTTTGTTGAGGGGCAATCTGTTATTAGGCCTCCCATGTTCAGTGGCTCCAATTATGTTAGCTGGAAAGAAAGGATGATTATCTTTTTGCAATCTATTGATATTGAGCTATGGTTTATTGTGAGTGAAGGACCGCATGAAGCTAACTTTCTTGATGCAGATACAGGGTTGCTTCGGCCAAAAAGAAGAGCTGAAATGAATGCTCAAGATAGGACTAATCTCACATTGAATGCCAAAGCCATGAATGTTCTTTATAGTGCCTTAGATTCAAATGAATCAATTAGAGTAAAAGGCTGTAAATCGGCCAAAGAAATGTGGGATAAGCTAAGAGAAATCCATGAGGGTGGTGACAACGTGAGAGAACAGAAAAAGGCTATCTTGGTCACAAAGTATGAATCATTTAAGATTGAACCTCTTGAGGATATTGACAAAATGTATTGCAGGTTCAATGACTTGATCAAAGATCTCGAGGTGTTGGGCAAAGAGTACACCTTGGGAGAGAAGAACAGGAAAATTCTCAATGCATTGGGCAAAGAATGGGAAAATAAAGTAACTGCAATAGAGGAGGCTAAGGATTTAAATTCTGTGCCTATTGAATCTCTCATTAACTCACTAACCTCTTATGAGTTGAAACTGAAATCTAAAGTGCAGGAGGAAGAGGATGCTAGAGCAAAGAGAAATATTGCTCTGAAGACTACTCAAAGTGAAGATGATCCAGCTCACTTGGATGATGAAGACTCGGATGGTGATGATAATGATCTTGCTCTCATTACAAGAGGCTTCAAGAGAATCTTGAATAAAAGGAAGTTTAGAAAGGGAGGACCTAGCAATCAATTTCAAAATTATTCATCAAATGCAAGGAACAAAGGAAAACAAGAATTCAACAAGAAGCTAGTGGATAAATGCTATGAATGTGGACAGCCTGGACACTATGCAAACGAATGCCCCATGAAGAAAATGAAAGATGGGAAAGCTGATCGAAAGCCAAGATTCAACAACTTCCAGATTACTTGGAATGAATGCAACTCTGAAGGGGAAGTTGAAGAAGAGAAAGAATCAGCTCAAATGGCCTTCATGGCTATTGGAGATAATGAGGAAAAAGGCTCAAACAAGTCCAAATGGTTTATTCATAGTGGCTGCTCAAGGCATATGACCGGTGATCCATCTTTGTTCATAAAGCTAAAATCAAAATCAAGTGGAAATGTGACATTCGGTGATGATGTGAAAGCTAAGACAATTGGAATAGGTGATGTTGGTAAGGATGGTGAAACTTTTGTTCATAATGTGCTCTTAGTTGATAATTTAGGTTATAACTTGCTTAGTGTTAGTCAATTGTGTGATAAAGACTTGAATGTGTTGTTTAAAAAGCATGAATGCATTGTGCTTGATTCCAAATATAATGTTGTGTTCAAAGGTAAGAGGTTTAACGACATATATATTGTGGTTCTTGATAAAATTGATTCTTCTAGCTTCAAATGTCTTAAAGCTTCAAATGAAGATCCTTGGTTGTGGCATAGGAGACTTTGTCATTTTAACATGGATTTACTAAAGGAAATTTCGAAAAAGGAGCTGGTTAGAGGCTTGCCAAAAATCTGTTTTGAAAAGGATAAAATTTGTGATGCATGTCAATTTGGAAAGCAAACAAAAGTTTCTTTTAAACCAAAGAAGTGTGTTTCAACTTCTAAACCTTTAGAACTCTTGCATCTTGACTTATTTGGTCCTACTCAAATCACTAGCTTGGGAGGTAAGAAATACTGCTTTGTGATTGTGGATGATTATTCTAGATATACTTGGGTGATATTTCTTGCTCATAAGGATGATGCCTTCAAGAATTTCACTTCATTGTTTGCTAAAGTGCAAAATCTGCTTGGCTTAAAAATTGTTAGGATTAGAAGTGATAATGGAACGGAATTCAAGTATTGTGGTTTTCCAGATTTCTGTGATCATAATGGCATAACACATGAGTTTTCAATTGCAAGAACTCCACAACAAAATGGTGTTGTAGAAAGGAAAAATAGGACACTACAAGAGGCTGCTAGAACTATGTTAAGTGAATGTAGCTTGCCAAAATACCTTTGGGCTGAAGCGGTAAACACTGCATGTTATGTGATGAACAGAATCCTTTTGAGACCCATTTTGAATAAGACATCTTATGAACTGATTTTTGATAAAAAAAACCTACGGTTGGATATTTCAAAGTCTTTGGTTGTAAATGTTTTATTTTAAATTTAAAGGAACATCTTGGTAAGTTTGAGAAAAAATCTGATTAAGGAATATTTCTGGGTTATTGTGAGAACAAAAGAGGATATAGAGTCTTTAATAGAAGGACTTTTGTGATTGAAGAAGCCATTCACATAACATTTGATGAAACTAATGATGATAATTCCAAAAGTTCATGTGAGGATGATGATGTAGGTGTTCATGAAGGAATGGAAAAGCTGAAAATTGGTGATGAAGGAATATCTAAACCAGCAGCAATGGAAATGATGGATGAAGCTCATAATGATCAAGAAAAGGGTGATGAAGATGAGAATGATGATTCAGTCAAAGACCTTCCCAATGCTTGGAAATTTAGCCAAAATCATCCAAGAGAGCTTATAATTGGTGATCCATCCGAAAAGGTAAAGACTCGTTCTTCATCTAGAAAATTGATAGACAATTTTGCTTTAGTTTCTCTTTTTGAACCCAAAAATATCAATGATGCTTTAAAGGATGATAACTGGATCTTGGCTATGCAAGAGGAACTTAATCAATTTGAGAGAAATAAGGTTTGGACACTTGTTGATAGACCTCAAAATCAACCTATCATTGGCACAAAGTGGATATTCAGAAATAAATTGGATGATAAAGGTGTTGTTGTAAGAAATAAAGCCAGATTAGTTGCTAAAGGATATGCACAAGAAGAAGGAATTGATTTTGATGAAACATTTGCTCCCGTAGCGAGATTAGAATCTATTAGAATGCTTCTTGCTTTTGCTTGTTTCAAAGGTTTCAAATTGTTTCAAATGGATGTGAAAAGTGCCTTTTTAAATGGTTTTATTGATCAAGAAGTATATGTGGATCAACCCCCTGGTTTTGAAAATACAAAATTTCCAAGACATGTGTTTAAACTATCTAAAGCATTATATGGTTTAAAACAGGCTCCAAGAGCTTGGTATGAAAGATTAAGTGGTTTCTTGATTGAAAATGGTTTCAAAAGAGGTATTGTGGACACCACACTTTTTACTAAGCAAGTGTTAAATGACCTTCTTATTGTGCAAATATATGTTGATGATATTATTTTTGGTGCTACTAATGAGTATCTATGCAAGGATTTTTCCACCACTATGCAAAGTGAATTTGAAATGAGTATGATGGGAGAATTAAATTTCTTCCTTGGTCTTCAAATACATCAAGCCCTTGAGGGAATTTTTATAAATCAAGCAAAATATACCAAGGAATTGCTGAAAAGGTTTAGCATGGAGGACTCAAAGCAAGTTGGAACTCCAATGTGCACTTCTACAAAACTTGACAAAGATGAAGAAGGTAATCATGTGGATGAAAAGCACTATAGAGGTATGATCGGAAGCTTACTCTATTTAACCGCAAGCAGACCTGATATTATGTTTGCTGTTTGCTTGTGTGCTAGATTTCAATCTTGTCCAAAAGAATCACAGTTAAATGCTGTTAAAAGAATTTTTAGGTATTTGAAAGGTACATTGGACTATGGTCTTTGGTATGCTAGATCTTGTGAATTTGCTTTATATGGATATTCGGATGCGGATTTTGGTGGTTGTCGTGTGGACAGAAAAAGTACTAGTGGAACTTGTCACTTTCTTGGTAATTGCTTAGTTTCTTGGTTTAGCAAAAAGCAAAATGCAATATCTCTGTCTACAACCGAAGCGGAATATATTGCTGCTAGTGCATGTTGTGCTCAACTTTTATGGATGAAGCATACCTTGAATGATTTTGGATTGTTATATGACTGCATGCCTATATTCTGTGATAATACTAGTGCTATTAATTTGACCAAAAATCCAATTCAACATTCTAGGACAAAGCATATAGATATAAAGCACCACTTTATTCGAGATCTTGTTCAAAAAGGTGAAATTTGTGTAAATTATGTTTGTTCTAAAGATCAATTTGCTGATATTTTTACCAAAGCTTTGCCATTAGATCAGTTCATTCATCTAAGATCAAAATTAGGAATAATCGAAAAATCATCTTAAAATTTCTCAAAAATCTTCGGACGTCCGAAAGAAGATGAACGGACGTCCGATAATGTTCTTCAGCTATTTTTTTCAGAAAACACCTGTTCGGACGAAGCTGTCGGACACACGACTTCGTTCGGCCGTCCGACAGTGCAACGGCTCACTTTTTAAAATAACTTTCTCCCTCATTTGCTTCAAACTCTTTTTCTTCTATTTCCTCTCGGACGACAACTCTCTCATTTCTCACTCTCAAATTCATACCATTCTGAAACTCTCATTCCCAAATTGACTCAAACAAAACTTTTCCTGGTTGGTTGCGATTCATTTCTCCTGATCATTTCACCGAATCGCTTAACAATTCGTAAATTCCCAAATTTTCCTCAAAACCCTACTTTCTCATAACCGCTCTGTCAAATCTTGTTCAAGGCCTTTTTGTCCCAAAATTTCTGTGCGATTCACTTCCCTATTACTGTGTGCATCATTTGCATCCTTCATTCCACACATTTCGCACAATGGTGAATCTAAGAGGAGGAAAGGTTACTGCCGGACGCAAGCATCCACTCAGGGATGAGGAGGAGGATCTTCCTACGGTCAAACGTTCATCCAAACGCTTCAAGAGAGGAGCCGTAAAAGGTCAAATGTCACGGCCTACTCCACAACCCACCTCTCAACCTGAATCTGGACAGGGAACCTCTTCTCAATCGCCTCCAAAATCAGCCACACTCCCTACATTCTTTGATGATGCGGCAAAAGACAAACACTCCTGGATATCCCAGAAAGGTGTCATCCCTCAACGAATTGTAAACTCTTCTGAATTTCGCCACATAGGTTTAGAATCCATTCTGAGTCTATTTACTTTCCAGAAATGGTCACATCTCGTTTCTATGCCCAATGTTTATTACCCTGAAATGCTGTATCAATTCTTTGCTAATCTTAGGAAAGGCACTGATCAGACTGAGATTATGTCCAGGGTTAATGGGGTAGACTTAGTCTTTGATTCTGAAATTGTGAATGATATTTTAAAAACTACTATTGAACCTGGATGCAAGGACAAAATTGTAAATTTCTTTTCCTATGAAGAGCACCCTACTGCTGATAATCATTTTGATGGGGCTAAAATGTTAACTTATTTTAAAAGAAGTTTTTCTTCCCCTGCTGATGCTAAACTGAATGATCTTGCTCCTGTGAATCTAATTGCCTTTTCAATCATTTCAAACCTGCTTGTACCCACTGATGGCCATAGAACTGATGCAAACAAAATGGAGTTGTATCTCTTTTACTGTTTTCGAGAAAAAATTCGTATTGATTTTGGTTTTGTCATGTGCAAGTTTTTACTTCGCTATGCCACTGATTCTCGCAGAAAATTATCTTATGGAAAGTTTCTTCAAAAGATTTTTGAGTTTTACAAAGTTCCAATTCTAGGTGTTTGTCCCAAAGAAGCATCTTCTTATGCCTTTACCAAAGGATATTTTGAAAGGAAAAATCTTGTTTTTAAAGATAATCTGTGGGCTTATAAGGGGGCATCATCTAGTGAACAGAGGTCTAAGACTGCACATGATCCTTCATCTGTTTCACTCACTCCCATTCATCCCAGGAAGTCTGCCACTAAAGCAGCTTCCTCCTCCAATGATGAAGTGATTGAGTTCCTTCGTGAACTCAAACAGCATGTTCTTCTTCTAGAATATGGTCTAATGCTCACCATGTCCTCTGAGCAACAAACAGCCTTCCTAGACAAAAAGAACCTTCTTTTTCCCTCACCTGTGGTTGAGGAAGTTTCCCATGAAAAAGAACCACACCCCACTGATCCAAGCTCATCAATTCCAGACCCTGGTTCATCAACTCCTGTGACTCCTCATGGCCCTTCCACATCAGATAAAGGCAAGGCACCAGTTGAAGAGGCTGCTGCAGATGATGAAGAAACTGAAGAAGAGGACCTCTCCCAATATCAGCTCTCTCGAAGAACACCTGGATCCACATAGTTCACCATTTAGGACATTTGCATTTTGTTTGTCTATTTCATGTGTTTGTGGTGTTCAACAATGGATATGTAGATGAATTCAACATTTGGTTATGATTATGTTTATGTTTCTTTTGGTACTGTTTAAGTATTTTGAATGATGATTGTGTGGATGTAATGAATTTTGTGGATGATTGTGTGGATGTTCAAGTATTTTTGAATGATGTTTGTGGATGAGATGGATGTGATTGATTGCCCTTTTGTGATGACAAAAAGGGGGAGAGGACTGGATTGATTGATGATTTGATTAAATTTGGATTGGCTGATGGATTGAATTGGTAAAATGCTGGATGTTGGCTGCTTAATTGTCATATTTTGGATAATTGTTTAATTCGGTTGGGCAGCCAAGTGAGGGGGAGTTTTTCAAAATTTTTTATGATTCACTAAGTAAGGGGGAGTTCTTGTCTATTGAGAAAGGGGGAGTTTTTATTGCAATCATCAAATCTCATTTCAAACCATTGTTTTGTCATCATCAAAAAGGGGGAGAATGTTATTCTTGGTTTTGATGATCACAAAGGATTTTGAAATGTTTATCTAACTCTCTTCAAATATAAGTGTTTTTTGCCTATCAAAGAATCAGGTACGAATATGTCAAGAAATGAAAATCAACCAAAAGAAGAAGCAAAAACAGGACACTCATGTCGGACGTCCGAAAGGATAAAGATCATTAAGAAGAAGATTCTGTCGGACGCTCGTGAGGAAGCATCGGACGTCCGGATGGATCGGACGTACTCCTCGGACGCACATCGAACGTGTCGGACGTCCTAAAAATTCCACAAAGTGTTGATGACTCTCTGCCAAGACTCTGTCGGACGCTCGTAAGGAAGCATCGGACGTCCTGAAGGATCGGACGCATGCTTCGGACGCATGCTTCGGACGCACATAAATCTCATCGGACGTCCTAAAAATTCCACGAAAATTTGATAACTCTTTGGATGACGTTCGGACACAGAAGCTCGGACGATAAAATCCCATCGGACGTCCGAACAACAACTTGACTGATTTTCGGACGATGGGATCGGACGATGACTAAGCCGTCAGACGTCCGACAGCTCCAACGGCTAGCTGACTCTTCATCTGTCTTCTATCCGTTGGAAGTATTAATGAAGCCCATTTTTGGCTCCCTTTAAATACAAACGATTCTGATTCAGAAAAGGACTTTTGCACACTTTGTTTACAAGATCTCAAGAGATATTTTAGCTAGAAAATAGTTTCCAAAGCTAGATTTGTTCTCCAAGTGGTGTGAATTTCTTGTAAGCTTTTCTCTTGTGGTTGAAAGTTTCATTAGTGTAGCTTTGTTGAGGGTTATCTGAGTGATTGTAAAACTTCTTAGCTTGACTAAGTGAGGCTTAGGGCAAGGAGGAAGTGCTCCCTCCATTGTACATCTAGTTGATCATCTTTCATCAAAGAGAAGTTGCTCAACCTAGTGATTGGTCTTCAAGTTTGAGGAAAGCTTGGTAGACAATCGGTTTGATATTCTATCTTATTCTTTTTGTTTAATAAAACTCTCATTGCTTATCTATACTTGTTTTTCGAATCAATATTGCTCTCTTCTTCTAATCTACTTGATTGATCATTATTAGAAAAGAAGGTAAATTTTATTAAGCAAAAATTGCATAAATTTGATTAAGATTTTAATCAACCTAATTCACCCCCCCTCTTAGGTTGTCTTTGGGCCTTACAGAAGTGTTGGGGACTAAATTGAATTTTAGCACTACTTACCACCCACAGACTGATGGACAATCTAAGAGGACGATTCAAACTCTTGAGGACATGTTGAGAACCTATATTTTGGATTTTGGAGAGAATTGGAGTAAATACTTGACGTTGGTGGAGTTTGCTTATAATAATAGTTTCCATTCATCCATGCAAATGGCTCTGTATGAAGCACTTTATGGCCGGAAGTGTAGGTCTCTGATTTGTTGGGATGAAGTAGGTGAACGAAAGATTTTAGACCCAACTGCAGTGCCTTGGATTGAAGAAGCGAGAGAAAAAGTGAAATTAATATGTCAGAGAATTCAAACCGCACAGAGTTATCAAAAGAGTTACGCAGATAACCGAAGGAAGGATTTGGAGTTTGAGGTTGGAGATCAAGTTTTCCTTAAGATCACTCCTCTGAAAGCGAGTTTGATGGAAGGAAAAGGAAAAAGGTTGCAACATAGATTCGTAGGGTCTTACAAGATTCTTCAACTTGTGGGAAATGTGGCCTATAAGTTGGATCTGCCACCAAGTTTATCTCGGATCCACAATGTTTTCCACGTATCGATGCTTAAGAAATATCATCCAGATCCGTCTCATGTTCTGCAACTGAAAAATATTGAGATTGATGAGGCACTGACCTATGAGGAGAAACCGATAAAGCTTCTAGATCGTAAGGTGAAAGAAATGAGGAATAAGCGAATCCCGTTGGTGAAAATTCTCTGGAGAAAGCACAAATTAGAGGAAGCAACTTGGGAAGTAGAAGAAGAAATCCGAGGAAAATATCCAGATCTATTTCCAAATCAAGGTATGAATTTCATAGACGAAATTCTCTCAAGGGGGAGAGGATGTGAGGACTCATGTTTTTATTCTTAAAATAGTCATTTATATAATTATTTACCCTAGAGTTAGTTAATTATATTATCGTTACATGAATTGCTTTTAATTTTCGCCCTATCGCGCGCGAGTCGAAAGTTCGAGTATTGCGCTTCGAAACGACTAACAAGGAATTACAGTGAATAATTACACTATTTAAGGAATTACATTGGAGACACTACAAGAAAATTGTTCATCAGTGACAACACAAAGTCATCACAGAATATACAAATATCGCCACAAATACCTTTTATTGATGACTTTTTGATCGTCACAAAGTCGTCACTAAATCCCCATCGGTAAATGTAAACAGTGACAACCTAAAATGTCGTCACTAAATAGTTCTCATTAGTGACGACTTTAAGTAGAGCATTTTTGACAAAATATCAAGTCGTCAATAAAACACTTCCGGATTGTCGTCACTAATGACAACTATTTAGTGACGACCTGAAATGTCGTCACTAAATAGTTGTCATTAGTGACAACAATCCGGAAGTGTTTTATTGACGAATTGACCTTTTGTCAAAAATGCTCTACTTAAGGTTGTCACTAAAAAGCACCGAAAGCCATTGTATATAACTATTTTACTGACAACAATTGTCGTCACAAATGTAACTTAGATTGAGTGACAATCTCTGTTGTGACAAGGAGTTTTTATTTTCTATTTTGTGACAACTTTTTTTTGTCATTACATAATTTCTCAATAGCTTAATATTCATAATTTGGCCTGTAATCATTGCTAAATCATTGATTTTAAACAAACCATACAAATAAACATGAACGATTGATAACCAAAAGTATTTGCATTAGATTACATGGTAATAATATAGCATTCTCAAATGCCAAATTCAAGTGTACATTACCCAACTAATGCCTACAAAAATAACATTTGTCCAAAATATCACTTGTACATAAGGTACATTTACAAAAGCAATCACAGTTTAAGAAATTGAAGAACATCTAAATGAACCACTCCATGAGCAAAAGGTAATTTTGTCTTCAACATTCTTCAACCATAACCATAGATATCTTCCAAAAGCTAGTATGAATAGCATTTATCTGTCATAAAAGAGTAAAAGAAGTAAGTAAGGGGAGGAGTACAATAATAAAGAACAAGTAATGAGACTTAGATTATTAAGACAAAAATTACAATTCATTAAGAACCTCATATAATTTGGGCCCACATATTACAACACCAGCAAGAAGTTAGAAATCACAGTCCAATCTATACAAATACAACACTGCATAAGCTCAACTAAAGAGCTCTCTAAAACAGTTTTTTTTATTTTCTTTCTTCTTCTTTAAATAGCTCAACTTATTGAACAATTAAATTGGACTCCCACAGTAATTATTGTTTAATCTTTATGCTTTTGGTTGTTTATATATTAAAACACAGAAAACAACTTATTGGACGAGGTGTGAATACAGGAGGTACTAGCCCTCTTTGATTTTAGGAGTTTATGCTTCATAAATCATGAAGGAAACGATGCCTCTGTAGGATTAAACTGTGCAAAGAGAATGAGCTATTTGCCTCACAATGTGAAAGTGAAGACCATCTAAATAGGTGAAACCAATCAAAGTTCACAAACGCCCCCTTTGCATTATATTCATTTCTTTCAAGTCACTACATAGGCAAAAAGAAGATTGCTATCCATGCATGGTCTGTTGCTTGTACTTGGAAATAATATACTATTGCAGATGAACAATCAGATTTTTACCTCTCTATTGATAAACTAACAGCACTATATACATGATACCTAGATATTTCCCAAAGAATAAGTTCAGATAACAATGATGCATAACATCAGCCCCAAAAAATGTTATTACACAACCATCAGCCCCATAACCATTGTGACAGCCCCACCTCCCCCTAAGGCGAACCAGAGGGTTCGGCGGGACGCCTGCCCAGCTCTCGCCGGGACTCAGTCGTTCACTAAAGTCCTCAAATGCATTGCAATATAAATCTCCAATATACATCAAATTCTCCAAAAATTACATGTCAAAAGCGAAGCGGAAACAATTCCCAACTATACATAAAATGATTCCAAATCCAAACTGTACAACATAAAGGCCATCCAATCACGCGCACAAGTACTACAAGCCTTCCTTCGCTTTGAGCCCTGTGGAGGGGAATAAAATATTTTTGGGGTGAGCTAGAAGCTCAGCGAGTAACCAGAAAATCAGTAATCAAATCGGTTTAACAATATTTCTTTTCAATGATGTCATAAATCAAATGATAAGTCCAGAAACAATTACAACATTTACAAAACCTTAAATATGGAGTATCAATAATTCAAGAAACATGTACAATGGAAAGCGATAGTAACATTCATGAAAAGATACGTTCGTTCTCCTGTCATTTCCTTTTTTTTTCATTTGAAATTGCATCATTTTCCACCAACCTCCACCAACCTTCAAAGGTAATACTCGAGTATACCAAACGTTCACCCAAGTTCCTAGTCGCCCGACCGAGTCCGCTTCTGGCTCGAGATGACCGGTAACAAGGGGCAATGGCCAGTTCAGCCCAAAAGGCTTACATTCATACGCAAGTAGCATTTAATCATTAATCATTGAAAATTTCATATTTATTTAGGTCGAGTGCGATAAAATACACACTCGCCTAGAAAACTCGTTTTAACAATCATTGAAAGCAAAATCAATAATAACAAGACACTGATATGCAAGCACGCATGATATGTAAGAAAACAGTTCCAAAATTAACTTTGAAAACAGTTCAAAAGTAAATAATGCGGGAAAGCGGTTCAAAAGTAAATTTGGAAACAGTTCAAAAGTAAATAATGCAAGAAACGGTTCATAAATAATTTTAGAAATAGTTTGAGGTCACTCACCTCCATGGCTCAGAAACCATCCATCATATATCATTGTCTTGCTCAAATCCGAGTCTTAGATCACAAACTCAATGCAAACAAATCCCTTCAAAGTTCGGACAGCACTTCCCCTAAACTTGCTAACTTTTCCAGCCATCACGGCTTCATTATTTCCTCAGCCAGTCCCAAAGGTACACACACAACAACAAGTTCATCTAATAGTCATTCAGCAAGTTCCAAGTAGTACTAGTACAAGTCAAACTAGGGAAAAGTTCGGAAATGAAAGTTAAGCTCAAAATCAGAAAAATAGTTTTGACGTCATTTTACGGTAATGGTACCAAAGGCGCTACGATGGTCGGATGAAGGTGCAAGACCCACCATTTCGAAGCTAAGAACCAGGGTTACAACAATGCAGAAGGTCACTCAGTCCAAATCCCAGCACAACTAAGTCAAATATGCCAAATAACAAACCAGAACCGTAATTGCAGGTTTACAAATTACACTATGCTGTAATCAGTACAACTCAGTTTAAACAGGTCCAAATGCAGAAATTCTAAAGGCATATGGTAGTTAGGACATCAAGCTACATTTCATCAGAAGACCTCAACACCCAAATCCAAAACAATTCCAGTCAAAACAACCCATTTCAGACACAGTTCTAACATCCTGATGAACCCAGAACAGCAATAGTAAATTCGGCTTATCTCATTCTACACTACTCCAATTGACCTGAAATTTTACAGGTACCCTTAAAACATCAATACCTACAACTTTCATGTTTTGAGCCAAGGCCAATTCGGCTTCTATCTAGGACCAAAAATTTCGGACAGAATGAAGAACCAAGAACCCTAATTTTCCAGATTTCTTCCAAAACAGAATTTTCTTGCAATTAATCACTTTTTCCACCTCCTAGCTTCCTCAACTATCATTTCCAATCATCATACATAACCACATAATAACAATCATATGAGAACAGAAAAATCCTAATTAAATATAAAACTTCACTAATTTCAACCAAAATCATGAAATCATCCATAAAATCACTTATTCAACCACCACCAATCACTAATTGAACATTATCAAGATCAAAGGAAAGGTTCCTTAGTCACTTACCATGCAAACCCAAGGAAAGGCCCAACTTAGCACCTTTGCTTCTCAAACCACTTCACCACACACCTTAATACCACCAAGAGAAAGGTTTTTATGGAGCAAATCACGGTTTTAACGGTTGGTTTGTGAGATTGGGCAAGAAATAGAAGGAAGAAATTGGAAGCTTTTCTCTCTTTTTGTCTCCAAGAGGTTCGGCCAAGGAGCTTATGAAAAAGATGAATTTTGGGTCAAGTTTTTAATCAATTAGTAAAGGTAGTAAAATGGTCAAAGTCCACCCTTGAGTAAGAAAGTGACACTTGTCACCTTTAGGTTTAAAACTTATCTTTTTGTCTCTCCAATACAAATATCTTAACACTTTGTAAAATAATATCACTTAATACAAAATTCCAACAAGTTGTCAAAAATATAATGCATTTACCGCACTTGCGGGTCCCACGTCCAAAATAAGCTTTTAATTTCTCAAAAACTAACCGATACTAGAAAAATCATTTGAAAATGATTTTTGCTCATAAACTTTATCTGGGGAATTTTTCTAATCAAGAAAATGTAGAAAAGGCGGGCGTTTAAAAAATAAACCCTAGAAAATTAGAAAATTTCCGGGTTCTCAAACTCATTTTTTTTTCGGGGCGTCACAACCATAACCATAAACTACACAACCATCACAAAAAATAGTCCACAATGATGGATAACATCAGCCCCAAAAAATGTTATTACCAGCTATTACCAAAAAACAGTCCACAATGACCACAAGTTACCAAAAACAAATCACAGGTTTGCTATTTCCACAATGAGCTTCTAGCTGTAACTCCTTCATTTTGCTCTACAATCACAGGTTTGCTATTATTGATATATGCATAAGAGACATGAAGCATTGGTATTCAGTTGAAAGTGATATTCTTAGAGGGGTTCAAATGCAACCAAATAGGGACTTAACAGAATGAATTATGGATGTTTTAGGGTCGAATTACGAAGTTCAGGAACTCTGGGGCTAAATTACAAAAAAGAAAATGGAATGACCGGAATTGTAAATTTAAGCAAACGATCGTCTTCCCCAAGCAGATTAGGCATCAATCTTCTATTTAGACCTTCACTCGGGCATTTTAACAAACAGTACATGGGCATAGAAGGATCCAGCAATTTTTGCTCAATTGGGACTGTAATTAGCCCCCCAAAATTTGTCAAAACACAAGAGATTTCAGTCCAAACAACATACAATAGCATACAATCTAAAATCTTTAGCAATCAACATGAAGTTGGCACTGAACAAACACACGACAAACATGCTTTGAGATTTTTCAATGTTCATACTAAAACTGGAAAACTAAAATTCAAAGAAGGCAGACGGCTTACAGCGTTTGCTTGGCGAAGTCTGCAGGCGATGGTGATGGTCGAAGGAAGGTGCGAATGATCAGGCGGCTGTAGCTGCCATGGTAGCCGCGCTGGAGCTGGGCGTCAGTGGTGGGTGGCAACATGAAATCGAGGAGCGACAGTGAGAGAGAAAGGCCGTGCGGGAAGGGGAGATGCGTCAGGCAGCTAGGCGACGCACGAAATGGAGGTGCCGTGGCGGAACTTGGAGGCGGCGGAAATTGGATGAGAGCAGAGTGACGGCAGCTATGGAGATTGCGCGCTGTGATGGCCGATGAGCGGCTGTTGCTCTGTATTTTCTTTGTGTCCCCTCTAGGCCAAGACCTTTCTCTGTTTCTGGTTTCACTTCCTCAATCACCAGCCCCCAAATGAAACTTTAGTCTTTTCCTTCGTTCCCCTGCCGACGTCCTTCCTCGACATAAATAGAGGGGGCAAAAGATTGGAAAAAAAAAGGAGAGAAGAAAATGTAGTAGCATGGCTAACAATTTGACAGACGTTTAAGACTCGAATAGACAGCTTCTCAAACCTGATCGATGCACCAATCAAGCGGACTCCTCTTCGAAATAATGGACATCCAACTCAACGACCAATCACGCTTGCAGAAATGAACTTGAAACAAATCAGCCACAGGTTAGATGAATCGAGTCGAGCGGGGGGAGTTCCGAGTACAACATAGCTATGATAGCATCTAATAATCAAGAGCTGCTAAAAGATTTTGGGCAAAAATTTGCAAAAAATATTGTAGAATATTAGGGATTTGAAAAAATTGGGGAAAATGTATAGGAGAGAGAAAAATGAACATTTCCAATGAAAACCTTGCCCTTTAATGCTGGACAACCATGGTGATACTAGTGAGAAGCCAGAGAACGGATTTGTTGTGTGGGTGAAGGTATCAGGTGCCGTGCGGAAGCTCTGTTTTGTGCTCAGTGCAGAAGCTTGTTTGTTTCAGCTCGGTGAAGGTTTGTGTTGCTCAAGTGTTCCGTTGCTTTTGTTTTCAGAATGTGTTCCGCTGCTTTGGTCTTTGCTTTGCTTTGGATATTGTTTTTGTTGCGCGGCACTTTCACTATGATTTGATCAAAATTTTGACTTCACTCATTTTCCCTCCATTTGATACCAAAAATCATGTTTTTTTCTGGATTTGTAATATGGTTTGAACCATAGATTTTAATGCTATAGTATTATTCTTTATTTTTTAGCAAAAAATAAAAATTTTCATCAACATAGGTGGCAAAATTTGTTAATTTCATATAATTGAAAATGTACTTTTATAATTTGCTAATATTTTATACTAATTTCTCATAATTGCAGCACTAAAGAACATCATGTAATTGAAAATAATTAAACTCAAATTATATGGTTATAACATAGTTTCAATAAAAATAATCATTTTCCCAACATTTAAGACCAATCATCATGCTTTTTTTATTTTTAATTTGGTTTGAAGCATAGATTTTATTGCTATAGTATTATTCTTTATTTTTTAGTACAAAAACACAAATTTTCATCAATATAGGTGGCAAAATTTGTTAATTACATATAAGTGAAAATATACTTTTATAATTTGCAAATATTTTAGCCCTACAATTTTTTATAATTGCAGCACTAAAGTACATCATTAATTGAAAATAACGAAAGTCAAATTCTATGGTTATAACAGACTTTCATTAAAAATAATCAAATGCTATTACTAAGACATTATTGTTAAGTCAAAATCAAAGAAAATTTAGTGATGACATAATGTTATCACTAATTTATTCAAGATTATAATGACAAGAAAAGTCGTCACTAATTAAATTGCTAGTTTTTAATATTGTCAATTGCTAGTTTTTAATACTTTTGTGAAAATATTGATAATGGTTGAGAAAATTTTGTTACATTACTGCAAGTGATAAATGTACTTTTGTTCTTTTTCAAACATTTATTTTAATGTTTAATTTTGTTTAAAACTATTGTACTAGTATAGATTTGCAAGACAAAACTTAAGTTCTCAATAGTTAAAAAATTCATTACAGAGAAAACACAAAGTAGTAGTTGCAAAATGTGTATAAATTACAGATATTTTAATGTGTATAAATTACAGTTTATTTTAATGTTTAATTTTGTTTGAAACTATTTTACTAGTATAGATTTGCAAGACATAGATTTATGGATAATTTCTTTTTTTTTTTTTTGCTTTCACATATTTAATTTATGTTAAATACAAAACCTACCAGTTTCCCTTTCATAAAAATATTAGTGCAACACTTTTTGAATTTTACTTACAAACATTTATGTATTTAACATAAATTAAATGATTCAGAGTGAAATGCCCATAAAGAGCAGAATATTTGTTCATGTAATGGAGGAAACCCACAAAGAGTTGGTACTTTATGGGCCATTTCTTTTTTAAAAAAAATTTAATTTATGTTGAAAAGATAACCTGCCAGTTTTCGTTTTGTAAGAAATCAGTGTAACACTTTTTGAATTTTACTTACAAACATTTATAAATTTATCATAAATTATATGTTTGAGAGTAAAATGCCCATAAAAAGTTGGTACTTTGAATAGATAATGCTCATTTGCCCATAAACTACACTCCCTGAAGGCTATTTTGTTAATTACTTTGTAGTACTTTGTTATTCCTTTGCTAATACTACTTGGCATGTAGTACAAAGGATAAATTTGGCATAAATTTCTTATTCCATTGATAAAAAAACCTGCCTGCCTTATAACTATTGTAATGAAAGATATATTTTTAGAGTTTATAACAAATTATTACTTAAGTTTGAGAAAATTATAAAATATTTATGCATAGTTTATCAAGATACCATTCGCAATTTCCTAATAAAAAAATAGGGGCTAAATTGTAAAAGCTAGGGTGCCATAATAGAAATAATAAAATTGGTGTATTACATATGGGGGTTAAATTGTAAAAGTTAGAGTGCCACAGTAGAATTAATGAAATTGGTGAATTACATATGGGGCTAAATTACAAAAGTTAGGGAGTAATAATAGAATTAAAGAAATCGGTGCACTACATATGGGGCTAAATTGTAAAAGTTAAGGTATCATAATGGAATTAATGGAATTTTTTACAACATTTGGGGCTAAATCGCAAAAGTTAGGGTGGCACAATAGAATTAATGAAAGTGACTTAGAAATAAGTACTTTAAACAGTGACGATTAATTCTTGTCACTAAATCCAAATCGGTAGAGTGACAGTGACGATATTAGAAGTTGTCACTATATAGATCATTTTAGTGACAACTTTTTCAAGGTCGTCACTGAAAACTTAGTTGCTTTGAGCAATTATGACAACTTTCCTTGTCGTCACTAAACAACCATGTTTTGTGACGACTTTTGTCGTCACTAAAAAATGTTGTCACTAATGACCATATTTCTTGCAGTGTAGTTTGTGACGAAAATAACGGGTCGTCACTAAACATTTAGTTGCTTTGATGCAATTGTGACAACTTTAGGGGTCGCGACTAAAGAAGCTCCTTTTGTGACGAATTATTGTCATCACTACAAAATGTTATCACTAATAATTTTTTTTTTAGTGATCAGTGACGACAACAAAAAGTCGTCCGTAAATAGGCCAAGCAATAGTGATGATGTTCTTAATGTCGTCACTATTGTGTGTTCTAAACACTCCCGCGCTCTTGCTAAATCTTGGCGGGAATTTACTAGTGACGACTTAGTCATCACAAATGAGTTGGCTCCCATTAGAGGTTTGTGACGAGTTAGAAAGTCGTCAATAAAGGATCCACTTTTGTGACAACTTTTTTTCGTCACAGAGAAAAGTTGTCACTGATGACCAATTTTCTTGTAGTGAGAATTAGTGCACTAGTGCAACAAACAAGAGAGAAAAGTGGTAGTACGAAACACTATTCGAGCACTATTCAAAGTTGACTTTTGCAAAGCTTTTGGCCACAATTTCTTCAATCTTCCAAGGGAAGCTTCACACAACCAAACCCTCCTCTCCCTTATCTCTCTCTCGGCCGACTCTCTCAAGGAAGGAGGAAGAAAAACTCCATTTCCATCTAGCTTTATTTCCCTCACAAATCTTCCACCAAATCACATACTACTTGGAGATTAGTTCTAGCTTAGAGTAAGGCACCATCTTGTGGACTTTTTTTTGGAGAGTTTCGGTGAAAAATTCTGGTTTCTTCAAGGGTTTAGGAGGTAACCATTTATCTCCTCTAATCTTTCCATTTTCTTCAAGAATCATGGTTGGTTTTCCATGGGTTTGAAACCCTAAGCAAGAAATAAGTTAGAGGACTTGAGGTGTTTCATTTTTTTGCTTTAATCTCTAGGCTAGCGGTCTTGAGGTGGATTATAGGTAGCTGCCTTGAGGATTAAAATGCTTGATTGTTGTGTTTATGTATTATATGAAAGGATTACGGCTAGATAATGGAGAGAAAGTTGAGAAATGTGTGAGATGTGTGCTGGCCGAAACTGTCCTGCTGTTATCTTGCTTGCATTTCGAACTTTTGTTGGTTATTTGACTATCGATCTTTGTGCATATTTGTGGTTGTTCCTAATAAACGATGATTAGATGTCTCAAATTTTTCTATTGCTAAGATTTTATACTCTAAGGTGTTAAGTATGACATGATTAAATCTAAGGGTATCTCTTTGATGAATATTTAAGATTTTGTGACTTTTGTGCTTTTTGGTTAACTTCTCTAAGTATTGTAAATATTTATCTAGTATTTTTTTGTGTAAACTGGTTCAAATATTAATCTTAGTTCTCCATGTTTAAGAAATGAAGTGGGCTTGTGTGGTCTTTAATTTTAGACGAATTTTCCTCATTGTAAGATGTTTCTCCGCCACTTTGTGAAAGCTATCAATTTTCCCATAAAAGGGAAGCCTAATATGAATTAATGAAATCAATATAAAATTTGTTAGAAACCTTTAGGGGAACTAAAACTTTATAATCTAAAAGTTGAACACATCTAGAAAGTGGTCAAACTTATAGGTCCATAGTTGCTTGTAATGTACAAATAGGTTGCACTTCTGTATGCATTGCAGTAATTGTCAAGGACTAATGCAATTATGGAAATGAGTGGAGAGCCAAATTATTTAGTGCGACCAGCAAGAAACGACTTAAACCTAACTTAACGACCATACATGGCTGTAGTCAGAGATCTCCATGATCAAGCTTGGCCCCAAAAACCCCATGCTTCAATTCTTTATTCTATTTTCCTACTCAAATATTTTAGTTGACAGGTTGGGATATGGATTATGCACACTCCACGTTACAATCATGCTACCACTTTTTCGTTTCAACTCAATTCCACTCCAAAATCCACGCATTGGTTTCAGAATCTGATGCTGAAAAGTTCATCCTTCACCATCTCATCTTTCTTTATGTAGTTTTTATATTTTATTTACAACTGAGTTTACAGAATCATTCACTTGTTGATAGTCTGGAAATAATAATGACTTGCTATAGTTAGATGCATTGCAATCTGATGAGGAGAACTGGTGAGATGTATCATCAAAGTACTAACACATGTATATGTGTCTGCCACTACTCAGTTCTATTACATCTGTGCTCATATTCCCAGTCCATGGTTGCTTGTCTTCATCAAGCTGAACTTTTTGTTCTGTAAAACCAATCTAGATCAGCTTTTCTGCTCCAAAATACACACAAAAGTCAGAAAGAAAAACTACATCAGCACTAAGGGCTCCATCCCGCAATTGTTTATATTTTGACTTGTATAAAGGTGAAGTGACATTCAATTTGGAATTACTTGATGAGATGCTTATGGAGGACAAGAAAAGGCCACTGAGAGAGAATATAAATGTGTCAGGAAAAAAAAAAGAAAGGAAAATCTGATGCCTCGAGGGTAAAGAAAATTAGAAGTAAGAAATAACTTATTGACAAAAAATATATCCAAGCTTTTAAAGTACTTACCAATTAGAATTTCAACATATGAATATATAGGTGTAAGATTGGTCCTCAAGAAAAAATGCACGTGCTGTTAATCTTATTGCCTAAAAAAAATATTATCAATTTTACTAGTTCACATACTGAGATTACTTCAGAATTACCTTTTTTTTTCACGATTACCTTTATGCTGAGCTATTCGATCTTACACCTCAATGTATTTTTTTCCTTTTTTTCAAAATCCTCTCACTTCTCCCTATACTCTTCTTACACCTAATTGCTGGCTACAAGAGTCAAAGCCTAAACCTAATCACGAGGACTATTATAATAACCTCCCCTGGCCATTCCACTTGAAATTTTCATTTCTGTCAAATTAATTGGTCCTTTTTCCTTTTCATGGTTTGGTCGCTGAAGATTAAATTTGGACAATAGTTAATCCTTTAAAGAGTAGTGCATCTTTTGAAGATCAGAGAAATACAAAAGAACGCATAAACCATACAAACTTTCCTTCAATTTTCACAAAAGAACACATAAACCATCCTTTAAAGAGTAGTGCAACCACGTTGGGCCAACCAATGATTTGTGAATAGGTAGCAGCATTATGGGATGGTAGTCCAACTGCTTTGAATATTAATGTCATAATATTGTGTTTCGGCATGTATCTTTACAGCAATATGTCTTCCTATATGAACAACTCCAACTCGCGCAGTCTTCAGTAAACCATCCAGCAAATATGCAATGGTCCAGTCAAAGTTTGATAGAAAGATATCGAGTGGAAGTCAAATTTAGCTATCATAGGTTAAAGTGAATTCCTCATCCGCAAGTTTTTTCACAGATTCATTCAGTTCAACATTCTGGCTTCAGAAATCTTATAGTACAAAATTGTCTAAAATAATGAAACCGAGAAAACTTTAACATATATCGATCTACATAGCTTGAATGTGAAGAATGATTGATATCAAAACATGCTTAGACAATCCATATTAAGTTTGTCAATTTGATCATATTATCTTGCTGTACTAAGTCACGCCCAATAGTTTCTGTATTATTAATTAGCAGTTTTTTAAGTCAAGCTAGGTTTTGTTGGTAGTTGTCAATTTAATAGTTTGAGTATTGTATCATGTAATCACTTTTGGTAATTGTTTTCTTGTTTGCCAAGCCATGTGAATATAATTAAGAGCCTAATTATGTTTAGTCGAGAAGAGTGAAGGGTTGTGAATTTTGTTCTTATTTGTTATTCATATTTTATTATTAATTTTTGTTCTTCTCCTCTCACATATACTTTTTATATGTTTAAAGTAGCCTCTTCTTATATATTTGTCTGTGTTGAATCATCTCCGCACTATTACAATTTTTTGGTTTCTTCACATTTCCTGATTCAGCTTTAGCATTATCAACTCAGCTAGTTAATTTGAACGTCCGCTTGCTATTTTTGAAGTTCTAAGCTTTTCACTTTTATTACCCTAAAATATAAGGAAAATTTTAAATTTTTAGCATTCAAGTTTATCAAGAAAGCGACTGTATCCAGTTGACCAATAATGCACGATTTTAGAAGATTTTTTCCTGAAGTAAAGACTGTTAAATGTATAACGAAGAATTTGTCACTATTAACGTCTATAGACCACTATAAGATGCTCGTACAAGACCCAAAAAAATGGTAAGAAGAAGATGCTCATACAAGACGTAAGTAACATCATCATAGAATAAAATTAATTTGTAGAAACCGGCCGCTAGAGACTGTTGCTTATGCTCATCACTTTGAATATGCTGAACAAAGAAAAATTAGATGGTTCAAAATCGTCGTCTCCTAATAAGCTAATGGGAAAAGCAATATATTGTAACACCCTTTTTTTTTGTTTTGTTTTTCTTTGGCAAGATTGAGTAGCACCCTCTTAAGAGTATCACATTCGAAACATGATACGACCAAACAATCTTATATATTCTCTGATCTTCTCCGAATGAACCTATCATTTAAAAATATACATTGATTGATTGATGAAAAATGATGCGATATGGCTAGTTCGAAAAGATATAGGATTCGTCTTTTTTCCCCCACTTTTTCTGTTTGCATATTCCTATTCACTATCAAATATCACATATCAATGTATATATTGCTGCAGATGAAATAAATGATCGTCTAAGACTGAACTTAGGTAATAAAGATATCAGTCAAGTCATTATCAGGTCTCTCTTTCGAGAGGTATAGAGTTCCCCTTCAATCAAAAAAATAATAAATAAATTATCGTGCTCATAAGCCACATAATCCTTGTACAGTATTAGGATGCTACCTACTTACTTGGGACATATACTACCTTACTCACATTAACAAATTGTGCAGACATTTGCGCTAGGAAGCCTTCAAAAGTGAAAATACCATATTTGAATAGGATATACCTTAGTAATTAAAGGTTCATATTTCTCGTTTAATAACATGGATTCTAACCATTCATCTTTGTCCTTTCTTTTCTTCTTAGATTTTTAGGGAAAAAATTTTAAAAAAAAAGAGGCCATACTTTTATGCTATAAAATATATGTGACCGCCATTGCCTTGGTTTAAAAACGAAACTTTTTTATCAACCAAAACAAATTAAACCCTTTCATTTTGTCAACTTGTGAAACTCATGAGTCTCCAATACTATATCTTGTACCAGAAGTCTTTATGTCTTATGTACTCAGGATCATTTTTAAAACGCTTTTCAGTTTCTTTTTTTTTTTTGGATAAATCATGTGTCGATTTTCAAAGTGCCTGCGGAATGCTGCCCTCGTTAAACCTGTTGCAGCATTCTCACTTACAATCCATTTTATGACAGTACTGGATGTAAATTAAGTAGACAAGAATCTGAAGTTATAGTGGAGTCATATTATAGTCTCTTAGACTAAGTTCAACTAGTAGGAATATTAATCGGATAGTATTAATCTGATAGTTGTAAAGTATTTTGTCCCTTTCTACAATCCTCTCTTTTCACCCTTTTTCTTTTAAAATCTTTCTTGGGAAAAAAAAGTCATGAAACACAACTTCAGGAATAAGAATTCAACTGACTGTACGATTGCCTTTAACACCCCTTCCCTCTCAACAAAAAAATTTTAAAATTTTTTAAATATTTTACAGAGCTAAAAATTCTCTCTAGGAAATGAGATAATTTTGACGGAGTGGAGGGACTTCAAGTCTCCCCAGCCCCAAATCTTAAACGTTCCTTCAGTCAATTTGTTAGAGGCATGGAATGAACTAATGCATAATTACTTTGGCTTTAAAATTTGGAATTGCTACTCGTATACGTCTCTGCAGCTTTTACCTTTTAAATCACTCTGTGGTAATTTACCCTCAGAACATTATATATGTTTGTGTTTGCTTTGATCAATTTCCAATAATCTAATGTCCCCGTTTGATCACATTTGCAAAGTATTCTACTCGCAATAAAACCTAGGGTATAAAAGATGAAACTGCCTCCCTCAAGTTTGCAATATCTCTAAACGTACCGTCACAATCTATATTATACTGAGGATAGGCAGGTGACCTTTGCTGTCTTCTAGTTGGATGGAGCAGCTCGTTCTTGATGGAATGTGATACGAACTAAATGGGAAAGAGAACAAATCCCAAGGACTTGGATAAACTTCATGAGGGAGTTTAATGCAAAATATTTTCTCCCTTTGATTAAGGAGAAAAGGGAGGATGAGTTTATTAGACTTCGTCAAGGTACCCAAACTGTTGCTGAGTATGAAACTCAATTCACCCGGTTGTCTAAGTTTGCCCTTGAGCTAATAATGACAGAGAAAACGCGAACAAGGTGCTTTATTCAAGGGTTGAATGTTGAGATTCAAAAGGATTTAATAGTTATGATACCCCGACTTTTAGGGTAATATTTTTGTTTAGTCTCAAAGAGGATGTTACGGTTTCTTTAGTTTATTTTTTTTATTTATTATTTTAAGACATTATTTTGTTTAAAGACTAGAAACCCTACTTGTACTCAAAACCCTAGTTTTCACTTGTGACTAACCGGTTTTCTTAAATCTCTCACATTTTAATCGAAACCCTAATTTTAATCTATGGAATTGTAAAATCCCTCATATTTTCTTAAAAATTCCTTTTCTTTGGCATTTATCCCTTATAATAGTTATACTACTCATTCACAACTCCAATGTTTGGAATAAAGAATAGAATTACGAGTTTTCCCTTTTCATTCATCGTTAGGGTAAACTAAACTTTTTACATCTTTTCGTAGTGTGAGTACCCGGTACGGAGTGTGTACTAAATTTGGTGATTAAGAATGAGTTTTCGATAAGATAAAGTGTGTGATTAGAAGTAATAATAATAAGTTAGTGAATGGTAAGTGAAAACCCTAATACGTGCGAAATAATGAAAATCGGGTTGAACCGACGAGTGCTGTTTGTTACCGATTGAACACACCACTTGACCACCACTTTCTTACCATCAAATATCATTGATATTGGTGCAAAATATCAGCCCTTAATCCAGCTCAAGATGGCCAAAAATATTGACCAAGAAAAGGGAGGAAAAAGAAAAAAATTGAGATTGAATCTTGTGGTGACACTTGGCGGTCATCCACCTAACTTTGACCCAAACTAATTACCATCTTATTAACCTTCTTGAAGCTTCATTTTCTCCTCCATTCCATCAGCTTGGCCGAACCTCAAGGAGAGAGAGAGCAAGAGAAGAAAACTCCATTTCATCTTGAGCTTAGCTTATTTGAGTGAGAAATCAAGCAAACTAAACCGATTAACTTCTAATTGGAGAGTTTAGGAAGCTTGGGGAGCTAAAAGTTTACAAGGAGAGGTGAAAGATATCTTTTGCAAGCCTTTTATTGAGGTACTATGGCTGTTCATCTTCTTCCTTCCCCTTAGGCTTGTTTAAGTTATGTAGTAACTTGTATTCTTGCCATGTGATACCTATTTAAGTGGTTTTGATGATTGTAGTGATGAAATTGTGAGTTAGGGTTTTTAATTGTTCACTTATATTTCTTGTTGTTTGGATGGTGTATGGTATATATAATCTTGTATAAGAAGTTATAGTAGTGGTTTAAGTTAGAAATGTGAAGTTTACACTTTGAAGTCACTAGATTCCAAATTTGAGTTTTCATGCTACCCTCTTCTGACCGGTTCCATTTGGCCATGATGGAGGCCGAATTAGACTTAGCTCCAAACATGAAAATTGTAGGAAATGATGTTTTATAACTGCCTAAAAAAGTTCAGCTCAATCCGAGCACTGTAGCTCATGAAATGACAAAAATACCCTAGACTGCCATAGGTAGAGTTCTGTGGAAGGTTTTGACATTTCATCATTCTGGCCGGGGTTTTTCACCTTGATCGGTATTGAATTAGCATTTGGCCAAAACTTGAAAGTTGTAGTGCTGTGTTGTAGGTTTCTAATGCATCTGAAAACGCCTCTATCTGACTTTTGTAGCATGAGTTATGGTCATTTGAACACAGTACTGTTAACCAGACTGACGGTGGAATTCTGGTTCAATAATCGATAAATTTGACCTTGGAAATGAGCGAATTTTCTATTGATGTCTTCATGAGACTTATAGTTCTCTGTCTTAGCTTCGAAACGGTATAAGTTGTACCCCAATCTGATAAGTGTAGCTTCGGGTGTGACAGATACGCTAAGAGACGTCAAATCTGCCATTTGGCTATTCGTCTTTAAATTTGATTTCTGGTTGCCGTGTTAAGACCTGTGTTGTAATTGGATTATTTTGATCCTAGTTGAAGGGATATTGTGTTACCATTGCATATTTGTGACTTTGGGACTGATTTGAGGAAAATATTGAAACCATAAATGGTTGGAAAATAGGTAAACACAAGGGGCATGCCTCCCAAATTTTCACTAGAGGAATAAACTAGCCTTTGGAGTTCTTGTTCTATATTTTGCAAATTTGACCTAGATCCACTGAAAAATGGGTCGAGTTGTCTTCATGAAAGTTGTAACCTTTTGTCTTAGCTACGAGATGCTACCTAGTACACATTGATCCGATAACCACAGCTTTAGTTATGATCAAAACCGTGTAACTCGTTTTCATACCATTGTCATTTCCGCGCACGCGCGCATGCATTTCCTTGTTCTTTTTGCCGCTTTAATCGTTTTAGTCCTTATTTCTATTTGTGATGGTCGATTCACTGATAGTTGAGTATAATCTTCTGTCACAGGCAGTGACGAACCGGACGGAGTCGGTGGACCCGTATAAAGTGCCTTGATTTGCGTGCTCACTATTTTGAGTGAGTAATTGAGTTGTTTACTGATGTGAAATTGTCAAAGTGCTTTGTATATGTTAAATGGGTACTTAGGCGAGGGTGTACTTTATCTCACTCGACCTAAACCCATCCTTTGTTTTGATTTCATATGCGAGAATACATGCCTTATGTTGAGTATCACCCTTTTGCTGTGTGTTGATGGGGTTGATTATATGACTGGAGTTGAACCCCTTTTTGCTATGTGCAGTTGGGGTAAGTATTTTGTTATGTACTTTGTTGAGAAATATCATCTATTGAGAGACTGGATATCTCAGGACTTGGTTCCAGCCCGGTTCCAAGGGTAGAAGAACTATTCGAGCCAGCCGGGATTTGGTCGAAATTAGTTCCATGCTAACCTTGGGATTTCGTTCTTTGTTAAAGCTTTGATTAAAGTAAAGTGATTTTGTTGCGCTCGAGCTGCTGTGTGCTATTGACTGGCCAGCGGGGGTTGATAAGGTGAACGGGGAAAGTAAGTGGAGTCTACGGACCATGAGTACTTTGGTTGACGGAGTGTCAACAGGCGTTCAAGCTCGAGGAATTGAACTGGCTTTGGAGCCACCCATATTCTACCATTGTGATGTTACCCTTCTGTTATTGATGTGAAATATCCTGATTTACTTGTTTATTTGGATGTGAGTTTACATTTTTACCCCTGATTATTCACTAAACATATAGCTTACCCCGTTCCATTTGTTTTTCTTAGCAGGGGCCGACGCGGGGAAAAATCGGGAAGGTGTATAGACTTTTGGTTTAAAGAATAGCTGATTTTGCCCTAGTAATTGTTATAAGCTGACGAGTAAGATGTATATTTTGGTTGTGGTGGTTATAGTCACTAGCTTTTCTAGGGTTTACTTTCTGGTACTAGTGGTAGGTATGGTTTGATGTAATGGTTTGTACAACTTTTAAAGATGTAATAGAGTAAATAGAACTTTCTTTTAGCGTGAAATCGATTTTCTCACTTTAAGTAATGAGTTCTGGCGCGAGCTAGGCAGGCGATCCGCTAAGCCCTTTGGTACGTCTCTAGGTACGGTGGGGTCGTCACAGGTGGAATTAGAGCTCCTAGGTTAGAGGACTTGGGCAATTGGGAAGCATTTAGGTTAGAGCACTTGGGTAATTGGAAAATATGCTATAGGGCACATAAGTATTTGATTGTCTTTAAGTTGAATCGTATCTATTAAGATGAAATGCCGGAGAACTGATTAAGTGATGTTTATTGTGTAGGTATGGAGACTGGTGGACCTAGCGATACCGGTGGCCCTAGCGGTGCTGGAGTACGAGCTACGAGTGTAGGTAGGTCGGTGAATCAGGTGGTGCGCCGACGAGTTCTTAGATATCAGAAGAGGGTCGGGGAACCCTATAGGCTATATTCTCCCTTCGGTCAGATGAGTCGATCGTGTGAGTGTCGACATACATATGGATACCCTGACGAGGTAGTTTTGGCTATAGATGACGAGCGTCGTTGCCTAGGTAAGACGATTGACACTCTGAGGGCACAGTTCGAGGAGGCCAGAAGAGTGAGCCATGGACAGGCAGTGCACCTGCGTGACCTCGAGGAGGGGTTACGAGCTGAGGAGGAGCGGACATATACTCTTGTCGTCAACTTGAGGAGACCCACAGCCACCTCTTCGCTTTGAAGGGGCAGCTGAGAGAGAGAACCCGTGGTATTATGCTAGACTGTGAGATTCTCTTGGATGTGGCTGCCGAGGCGCCACCTAGGGATGGCGGAGCGGGGCCGATGGATGCGATAGACTCTATGGGCTCTGTAGGGGATTTTCGCTAGGGCCGTTACTCTGACTTGTTATGTTGACTTTTGGAGCCGGTGTGCTCATTAATTAACATGTTTTGTACTGGTTGGATATTAGCTGTTATGTGGACTGATATGTGTATACTTTTGGCGTGAATTGTATATATATGTATATAGTTTCGTGTATGATATTTTGATATCTTGACTAATTCGTGCATTTTATAATTTTTCAATGCTTTGAACTCGTACCATATTTTGTTCCAATTATAGAAGTTATAAAACAATCAAATGGAGACTCGTGGTGGGGGTAGAGGACGCGGACGAGGACAAGGAACCGAAGGCGTAACAAATGAAAATGCAAATATATAAGCCGAGACCCAAGTAGCTACAGCCATACAGCGAATGGCTGATTTGTTAGAACGAATGGTCAACCAACAGGGCCAAGGCCAAGTACAGCATCCCGAAAATCATGAGGCAGAGGACCGTACCTTAGAACGGTTTCAGAAGTTTCTACCGCCAAAATTTTTAGGTGGACCTAACCCTGATGTAGCGGAGAGTTGGTTGGATCGAATGTTAGATATATTCGCTGCATTAGGATACCCTGAGGAATGGCAGATAGCTTTCGCCGTTTTTCAATTTGAGGGAGCGGCTCGTGCCTGGTGGAATGTGATTCGAGCCAAATGGGATAGAGAGCAGACCCCATGGACATGGGTTAATTTCACTCGTGAGTTTAATGAGAAGTACTTATCACCACTTGTTCAAGAAAGGCGAGAGGATGAGTTCATACGCCTACGTCAAGGGACTATGAGTGTGGCGGAGTACGAGACGCAATTTACCAAACTCTCTCGTTTTGCTCCAGAGTTAGTGCTGACAGACCGGAAGAGAATTCGTCGGTTTGTCCAGGGTTTAAACGTAGAGATTCAAGAGGCACTGGTAGCTGCTCAATTGGAGACATATAGTCAAGCTATTGAAAAGGCACAAAGAATTGAAAGTACTAAGAGTCAAGTAAAGGCTTTTCATGATAAGAAAAGGAGACAATCGGATCCAAGCAATTATATAGAGGGATAGAGCTAGAGGAGCGAGCCACCATTTAAGATGGGTCGAGGAATAAGTGGTCCACGATCCACAGGGATCCCAAATCAAGAAAATTTTGAGAAGGGTCAGGCTGGGAGAGAGACCCAAAGGGGTACCTCACGAGGAGGTCCGACATCAGGATCTAGAATGGCATGTGGATTTTGTGGGGCTGCTAACCACATGAAAGATAATTGTTGGAAGAAATGACAAGTTCGGAAATGCTATCGATATGGTAGTGCTGAGCACCTGATTGCTCAATACCCTCACCTGCCAAAAGAAGGAAATTTTCCAAGGGCCGAGGGGAACACTACTAAGCAGACCAATGCAGCGGGTAATCGACCGAAAGTGCCGGCAAGGACCTATGCAATAGGAAATCAAGAGGTGACAGACTCATTGGCAATCATCGAAGGTACCCTCCCTATTTTCATCGTATTGAGATTTCCTTCTACTCGTTTTACAAGACATTTAAAGACCATTGAGATTTAGAGATAAGGATTACACGGTTGGTTCTTGGATTGAAATACATAGAGGGACAAACTTTTGAGGTAAATTTTATTAGCAATAATGAACTCATTAATGAGAGATTAGAGTATTCCAACCCATAGCTCATTGGTTGCAATTTCGAGGACGAAATCCTTTGAAGGAGGGGAGATTGTGATACCTCGACTTTTAGGGTAATATTTTTGTTTAGTCTCAAAGAGGATGTTACGGTTTCTTTAGTTTATTTTTTTTATTCATTAGTTTAAGACATTGTTTTGTTTAAAGACTAGAAACCCTACTTGTACTCAAAACCCTAGTTTTCACTTGTGACAAACCGGTTTTCTTAAATCTCTCACATTTTAATCGAAACCCTAATTTTAATCTATGGAATTGTAAAATCCCTCATATTTTCTTAAAAATTCCTTTTCTTTGGCATTTATCCCTTATAATAGTTATACTACTCATTCACATCTCCAATGTTTGGAATAAAGAATAGAATTACGAGTTTTCCCTTTTCATTCATCGTTAGGGTAAACTAAGCTTTTTACATCTTTTCGTAGTGTGAGTACCCGGTACGGAGTGTGTACTAAATTTGGTGATTAAGAATGAGTTTTCGATAAGATAAAGTGTGTGATTAGAAGTAATAATAATAAGTAAGTGAATGGTAAGTGAAAACCCAAATACGTGCGAAATAAGGAAAATCGGGTTGAACCGACGAGTGCCGTTTGTTACCGATTGAACACACCACTTGACCACCACTTTCTTACCATCAAATATCATTGATATTAGTGCAAAATATCAGCCCTTAATCCAGCTCAAGATGGCCAAAAATATTGACCAAGAAAAGGGAGGAAAAAGAAAAAAATTGAGATTGAATCTTGTGGTGACACTTGGCGGTCATCCACCTAACTTTGACCCAAACTAATTACCATCTTATTAACCTTCTTGAAGCTTCATTTTCTCCTCCATTCCATCAGCTTGGCCGAACCTCAAGGAGAGAGAGAGCAAGAGAAGAAAACTCCATTTCATCTTGAGCTTAGCTTATTTGAGTGAGAAATCAAGCAAACTAAACCGATTAACTTCTAATTGGAGAGTTTAGGAAGCTTGGGGAGCTAAAAGTTTACAAGGAGAGGTGAAAGATATCTTTTGCAAGCCTTTTATTGAGGTACTATGGCTGTTCATCTTCTTCCTTCCCCTTAGGCTTGTTTAAGTTATGTAGTAACTTGTATTCTTGCCATGTGATACCTATTTAAGTGGTTTTGATGATTGTAGTGATGAAATTGTGAGTTAGGGTTTTTAATTGTTCACTTATATTTCTTGTTGTTTGGATGGTGTATGGTATATATAATCTTGTATAAGAAGTTATAGTAGTGGTTTAAGTTAGAAATGTGAAGTTTACACTTTGAAGTCACTAGATTCCAAATTTGAGTTTTCATGCTACCCTCTTCTGACCGGTTCCATTTGGCCATGATGGAGGCCGAATTAGACTTAGCTCCAAACATGAAAATTGTAGGAAATGATGTTTTATAACTGCCTAAAAAAGTTCAGCTCAATCCGAGCACTGTAGCTCATGAAATGACAAAAATACCCTAGACTGCCATAGGTAGAGTTCTGTGGAAGGTTTTGACATTTCATCATTCTGGCCGGGGTTTTTCACCTTGATCGGTATTGAATTAGCATTTGGCCAAAACTTGAAAGTTGTAGTGCTGTGTTGTAGGTTTCTAATGCATCTGAAAACGCCTCTATCTGACTTTTGTAGCATGAGTTATGGTCATTTGAACACAGTACTGTTAACCAGACTGACGGTGGAATTCTGGTTCAATAATCGATAAATTTGACCTTGGAAATGAGCGAATTTTCTATTGATGTCTTCATGAGACTTATAGTTCTCTGTCTTAGCTTCGAAACGGTATAAGTTGTACCCCAATCTGATAAGTGTAGCTTCGGGTGTGACAGATACGCTAAGAGACGTCAAATCTGCCATTTGGCTATTCGTCTTTAAATTTGATTTCTGGTTGCCGTGTTAAGACCTGTGTTGTAATTGGATTATTTTGAGCCTAGTTGAAGGGCTATTGTGTTACCATTGCATATGTGTGACTTTGGGACTGATTTGAGGAAAATATTAAAGCCATAAATGGCTGAAAAATAGGTAAACACAAGGGGCATGCTGCCCAAATTTTCACTAGAGGAATAAACTAACCTTTGGAGTTCTAGTTCTGTATTTTGCAAATTTGACCTGGATCCACTGAAAACTGGGTTGAGTTGTCTTTATGAAAGTTGTAACCTTTTGTCTTAGTTACGAGACGCTACCTAGTACACCTTGATCGGATAACCACAGCTTTATTTATGATCAAAACCGTGCAACCCATTTTCGTACCGTTGTCATTTCCGCGCACGCGCTCATGCATTTCCTTGTCCTTTTTGCCGCTTTAATCATTTTAGTCCTTATTTCCATTTGTGATGGTCGATTCACTGATGGTTGAGTATAATCTTCTGTCACAGATAGTGACGAACCGGACGGAGTCGGTGGACCCGTATAAAGTGCCTTGATTTACGTGCTCACTATTTTGAGTGAGTAATTGGGTTGTTTACTGATGTAAAATTGTTAAAGTGCTTTGTATATGTTAAATGGATACTTAGGCGAGCGTTTACTTTGTCTCGCTCGTCCTAAACCCATCCTTTGTTTTGATTTCATATGCGAGAATACATGCCTTATGTTGAGTATCACCCTTTTGCTGTGTGCTGATGGGAGTGATTACATAACTGGAGTTGAACCCCTTTTTACTATGTGCTGTTGGGGTATGTACTTTATTGAGAGATATCATCTATTGAGAGAGTGTATATCTCAGGGTTTGATTCCAACCCGGTTCCAAGGGTATACAAACTATTCGAGCCAGTCGGGGCTTGGTCGAAGTTAGTTCCATGCTAACCTTGGGATTTCATTTTTTGTTAAAGTTTTGATTAAACCTAAGTGATTTTGTTGCGCTCGAGCGGCTGTGTGCTGTTGACTGGCCAGCGGGGATTGATAAGGAGAACGGGGAAAGTAAGTGGAGTCTACGGACCATGAGCACTTTGGTTGACGGAGTGTCAACAGGCATTCAAGTTCGAGGAATTGAACTGGTTTTGGAACCACCCGTATCCTACCATTGTGATGTTATCCTTCTGTTATTGATGTGAAATATCCTGATTTACTTGTTTATTTGGATGTGAGTTTACATTTTTACCCCTGATTATTCACTAAGCATATAGCTTACCCCGTTCTATTTGTTTTTCTTAGCAGGGGCCGACGCGAGGAAAAATCGGGATGGTGTATAGACTTTTGGTTTAAAGAATAGCTGATTTTGCCCTAGTAATTATTATAAGCTGACGAGTAAGTTGTATATTTTGGTTGTGGTGGTTATAGTCACCAGCTTTTCTAGGGTTTACTTTCTGGTACTAGTGGTAGGTATGGCTTGATGTAACGATTCGTACAACCTTTAAAAATGTAATAGAGTAAATAGAACTTTCTTTTAGCGTGAAATCGATTTTCTCACTTTAAGTATTGAGTCCTGGCGCGAGTTAGGCAGGCGATCCGCTAAACCCTTTGGTACGCCTTTGGGTATGGTGGGGTCATCACAGTAGTAGCCCAGATCAATACGTTTAGTGATGCTATGGAGAAAGTCCAGCGTGTTGAAAGTGCGAGGTTACAAGTTAGAACTTTTCAAGCAAAGAAATGGAGTGCGCCTAGTAGCGACCTTGGGCAAGCCGATAAAAATATACCTCCAAAATTGGAAGTGGGACTAGTGGAGTAAGACTTCCGGGAATGCCTAGAGGAGCCCATCAAAAGGAGGTCAAGGCGGGAGAGGACAATAAAGAGATGCCCCACAAGGAGGCTCAATATCAGCTCCCTGTGTCTCTTGTTGATACTGTAGGAAGCCGAATCATACAGAGGAAAGTTGTTGACGGAAGGAGAGAAAATGTTTGCGTTGTGGAAGTGCTGATCATCAAATCGCCAACTATCCGATTCCACCTCGAGAAGGGAGTGGGACCCCACAGTTGAATAAGACAAACCCTAGGCAGGCAAAGGTAGAAGAAAATAGACCGAAAGTGCCGGCTCGGGTGTATGCATTAGAGCAACATCAGATCCCTGATTTATCTGAGGTTGTAGAATGTACAATCCCTGTATTCCATCATTTAGCTAAGATTTTATAGATCCTACTGCTACCCATTTCTTTGTCAACCCTAATTTTATGTGTGAAATTGATGTGAAACCTGCTAGATTACCATATGATTTGAAAGTTAGTAGGACACCTACGAGTGACCAACGTTTGATTACTAGTATGGTTTATAAGAACTGCGAAAATTGGGTTGGAGAACGGAAAGTATTGGGCAATCCCATAAGCTTAGCCATTAAGGGGTATGATGTCATCTTAGGTATGGATTGGTTAGTTCAATATAATGTTCAACTGGATTATAAGAGGAAAGTGGTAGAATTTCGTATACATGGGGAGGCAACCTTAAGGCTAGATGTGAGGGGTAGATTAGTCTCATCTGTAGTCATTTCGGGGATTAGGGCTAGGAAATTGTTAAATAAATGTGCGCAAGGTTTTCTAACTTTTCTAATAAATACTCCGACCGATAAGTTGAAGATAGAAGATGTTCCAATAGTTAAGGAGTATCTGGATGTGTTCCCTGATGAGTTGGTGATTTTGCCTCCAGAAAGAGAAATAGAATTTAAGATTGACTTGATACCCGGGACAACACCTATCTTCAAAACTCCATATCGGATGGCACCTACTGAATTTAAAGAATTGAAATTGCAGTTGCAAGATTTATTAGAGCGAGGGTTTTTTAGAGAAAACGGATTTCCATGGAGAGCTCTGGTACTCTTTGTTAAGAAAAAAGATGAAAGTTTAAGGCTGTGTATAAACTATCGGGGTTTGAATGATATGAAAATTAAGAAAAAGTACCATCTACCACACATTGATGAGTTATTTGAGCAGCTGCAATGAAAAGTGGTGTTCTCTAAGTTAGACCTCCGATAGGGATATTGCCAATTGCGAATTCAAAAGGAGGATGTACCAAAGACTGCATTCAATTCTAGAAATGGATATTTTGAGTTTGCAGTCATGCCCTTTGGATTAACCAATGCCCCTGTAGCATTTGTGGATTTGATGCAACAGGTTTTCAAACCCTACTTGGATCGGTTTGTAGTTGTATTTATTGAAAATATTCCGATTTATTCTAAAACTTGAGAAGAGCATGAGTAGCATCTTAGGATTGTATTACAGGTTCTGCGAGAACACCAGTTATATGCTAAATTTAGTAAATGTGAATTTTGGTTGGAGAAAATCTCTTTTCTAAGGCATATGATCTCGAAAGAGGCTATTGCAGTAGACCCAGCGAAAGTAGAAGCTGTCGCCGACTAGAAACGATCAGAAAACCCTATTGATATTCATAACTTCGTAGGTCTGACAGGATATTATTGTCGATTCATTAAAGATTTCTCAAAACTTGCCGGTCCTTTAACTAACCTGACAAAGAAGCATGGCAGATTTGTGTGGGTTACTAGATGTGAAACTAGTTTTCAAGAGTTGAAAAAAAGACTGACCATGACACCAGTATTAACCTTACCTAATGGAAAGGATAGTTTCACTGTATAGACTGATGCCTCGAGAGAAGGATTGGGCGCGTATTAATGCAAAATCCAAATATGATTGCCTTTGCCTCTAGGAAGTTGAAACCTCATGAGCAAAATTATCTGACCTATGACTTGGAATTAGCATCTGTTGTCTTTGCCCTGAAAAGTGGAGACATTATTTATACGGGGTAACTTTTGAGGTTTATACGGATCATAAGAGTCTTAAGTACTTATTTTCTCAGAAGAAATTAAACATGAGGCAGTGTCAATGGATGGAATTTTTGAAAGATTATTACTGTACTATTAACTATCATCCTGGGAAAGCCAATGTAGTGACGGATGCCCTAAATCGAAAGGCTCAAGTGGCTAGGTTAATGATTAAGGAATGGAATATGTTCGAAAAGGTTAGTAAGTGGAATCCTCGCCTTGAACGCCAGAAGGTGATTTTCGGAAATATTATAGTGAAATCCACTCTACTAGATCGAATCAAAGAAGCTCAGAAGAAAGATTCTGTGGTACAGAAGTGGATGGAAAAGGTACAAAAAGGGGAATTGACTGATTTCAATTTGAGTCTCGAGGGAATTTTGAGATATCAGAACCGAGTGGTTATGCCAAAGGATGAAACATTGAAAAAAGAAATTTTGGAGGAAACTCACCGGTCTAAGTATACAGTCCATCCAGGTAGTAGTAAGATGTATCAGGACTTAAAAGAGTTGTATTGATGGGATAACATGAAGAGGAAAATTGCTCAGTATGTTCAAACTTGTCTCACATGTCAACAAGTTAAAATCGAACATCAAAAACCCTTTGACCTATTACAACCCCTCGAGATACCTGAATAGAAGTGAGAACATATTACTATAGGCTTTGTCTCAGGTTTGCCACGAATGCAGAGAGACCATGATGCCGTTTGGGTAATCGTTGACCAGTTAACCAAATTGGCCCACTTCTTACCAGTAAACATGAAGTATTCCATGAAAAAGTTAGTTCAATTATACATGGATGAGATTGTGAGGTTGCATGGAGTGCTCATAAGCATAGTCTCAGATAGGGATCCCCGATTCTTGTCTCGGTTTTGGCAAAAGTTGCAAGAAGACTTAGGGACCAAACTGAACCTCAGTACAACATATCATCCGCAGACAGATGAACAATCCAAAAGAACCATTCAAACCCTCGAAGATATGTTAAGGACTTATATTTTGGATTTTGGAGGTAATTGGGGCCAGCACATGACGTTAGTGGAGTTTGCCTATAACAACAGCTATCATTCATCTATTCAAATGGCACCATATGAAACTCTCTATGGAAGAAAGTGCCGGTCACCAATTTATTGGGATGAAGTAGGAAAAAAGAAGATTTTGGATCCAACGACAGTGCCATGGATAAAGGATGCACATGAAAAGGTTAAATTAATATGTCAGAGACTTCAAATAGTTCAAAGTCGGCAAAAGAGTTACGCAAACAATCGAAGGAAGGATTTGGAATTTGAAGTTGGAGATCTCGTGTTTCTTAAGGTCACTCCGTTGCGAAGTGTCACGGCAGGTAAAGGAAAGAAACTCCAACCAAGATTTGTGAGACCCTTTAAAATTCTTCAACGAGTTGGAAAAGTGGCATATCGACTCGAATTGCCACCAAGTTTATCTAGGATTCATGATGTCTTCCATGTCTTGATGCTAAAGAAGTACCATCCTGATCTGACTCACATCTTACAGCTAGAAGAAATCAAAATCGATGAGTCTCTAACCAATGAGGAGAAACTCGTGCAGTTGCTCGACCGAAAGGTTAAGGAACTAAGGAATAAGCAAATCCTCTTGGTGAAGGTCCTGTGGTGAAACCATGGTGTAGAAAAGGCAACCTGGGAAGTGGAAGAGAAAATACAAAAGAAATACCCTGAACTATTTGCTAATCAAGGTAAGAATTTCGAGAACAAAATTCTTTTAAGGGGGAGAGAGTGTAAGGACACGAAAAAATTTTCTTATTTTATTTTATTTCTTTGAATCCATTTTCTTTACTTTACTTTATTGTCTTAATTTCCTAAATATTTTTATAAGAGAATTAAGATTTTTAACCTTTTTTCATATACAAGTTAGTACATGTTAAGTTTGTAGTGCATTATGGAAGTAGGACCCACTAATGAGGTGTGTGCGATAAATTTTTGAAGATTAAGAGAAGTTTTGTGTAAAGGGATATTATTTTATAAGGTGTTATGGGATAATTAAAGATTGGCTAGATATTTTAGTGATTGGAAGACAAAACGATGAGGATTAACCTTAGAAAGCCAAATGTCGCACAAGCCATGGTTCTTTGACTTTGACCAAGACTATTCTTAGCCTTTAATTAAAAGAAAATTTGACCAAAAATCCTTTATCTTTCTTCTTCCCTTGGCCGAATTCCTTGAGTGAGAAAAGAGGGGAAAAACTTCAACTTCCAGCTTCCAATCTTGCTTGAATCTTGAGTTTTCACTTTAATCTTGCAAATTACTCCATAAAAGGTGACATCTAGGGAGGATTAAGGGATTTGGTGAAACGATTTGGGAGAAAGAAGCTCTAGGGTTCCATATCTTCATAGGGTTTCAAGGTAACTATATGAAGAAACCCTCTTTTCTTTTATAACTTGCATATGAGTGGATTTAAGCTTGATTTTGGTAGTTTAAATGGAAAATTTCATGGTTTAAGTGGTGATTGGCAAATTTCAGCTTTAAGTGAGAAATTTCAGCCTTGACATGATGGTTTGAGTTTGGCTATGAGCTAATAGTTTTGCCATGTGAATTTTATAGCTTTTATATATTATTTTGGCTTGATTATAGGAAATTTCAGTTTAGGATTTCAAATTTCAGCTTTATTGTGGTTGACTTTGAGTTAGATAAATTGGCTATTTTGGATGATTTTATGGCCTTAAACGAGTGTACTTTATAACCTATAACTTGTGATTATGATAGAGGTTGGATTGATATGAATATAGGTGTTGAGTTTGGATGGAAAAGTTAAGAATATAGGGGAAGTGCTGCTGAAATTTTTATTACTTCCTTTCTTGTGAAAAAAGTGATGTTAGAGGGCTAATTTTGGGTTGGTTTGGACTTAGGGTACTTGTGATTGTTTGAGTTCACTTTGATGGTGGTGTATAAGTTGAAATTTTGACAAAACAATGTGTAAAATTAGAGGAAAAGTAATGGTTTCCTCTAGCATGCCTTCTAGTTGTATTTGTTCCACTTTAAATTCGAGGTTGGTTGTTTTCTTCACTATTTTGCAGCTGGAAATTTCCGGCCATGAATTAGAATGAGAAACTCCTTAGTTACTTATGTCACTTGAGTCCAAATGCTCTCTTTTCACTCTAAAACCATATTTGAATCTTTGTCCTAGTAATTATTTGGATTTTCTTTGGTTCACCTAAGTTTTGGATGGTTGAACCATAATATTTTTATCTTAGTTGTTCTTAGGGTTTGTTGGTGATCAAAAGCATAACCCGGAGACAAACTTTTGACGTTACTTTGCTTGAAATGATGAGTGTACCACTCGCATGACTTGTTGTTTAAATGATTTACTTGTGATTGAAATTCATGATTTGAATGATTGTAGCTTTAGTTTATCTTGGACGGGACAAGTGTGTACTTTATCACACTTGCTTCCACTTGACTGTTTGATTGGTCTACTGTTCAATTGAAATTTGTTTCTTCTGCATGAAATTGACGTCATTTGGAACCTAATATCCGACGACCTTACTGTGAAATTTGAATTCAAACCTTATTGGTAGTTAATCGAATCGAACCAGCAAGGGATTGGTCAAGCTAGATTGACGAACCATGAGGAAACTATCATTGATTCACTCAATATATTGAGTCTTTCTGATATTTGGTATACTCGAGTATTACCACCACTGTTTTTGGTTGGTGTTCGGGCCCGGTAAGGGGCATGTTTGGTGGACGGAAACTGGTGTAAAGTGGAGATCTACAGTCATTGTTTTGCTTCTTTCAAATGTTGATGGAGTGTCAACGAGTTGGATCAAGTTAATGCAACGGGAAATTTGGCTCTTGAGAGCCATCTATATCCTTTTACTTGAGCTGATCTATATAAGTTGTGGTGTTTACTAATTCCATTATTTGATGCGTATATTTGATAGATTAAAATTTTAACTATGTGATTTGTGACTGCGTGACCTTTTGGTAGCTTATTGGGCGAAAACTCACCCTGTTACCTTCGTTTTCCTTATAGGGGGCGAAGTTTGGGAGCGTGAATTTTTGGGGAAAGAGTTGAACTCATTATAGTTTTGCTTTTTTTGTTTAAGCACCTCTTTATTAGTAAACTTCACATGTATTTGTATAAGTTTAGATACTCTGGCTTGTACTTTAAATTGAATCGTTAGAGACTCCATTGTATATAGTTTTGGGTTGAAGATTGGAAGTTAAATTGCGCGTTGTAGTACTTTTGTGAAATTTCAGATTTGTTAGTTCTGGCGAGAATTGGGCAGGCAATCCGCTAACCCTCGGGATGTGAGTGTGACGCCCCCACCTCTCCCAAGAGCGAACCCTAGGGTATCAGAGGAGCGCTTGCCCAACTCTCGTCATGACTCACGCACTCATTCAAGCTTAATAGCGATCCACAAGTCAATCATAGACTTAGAATTAAAGGAATATTTCAAATATACAATCCAAATTCTTCTAGGGCTACTATTTACAATTACAATCCCAAAATCCAAATATAATAAAGTTTACACTTCCAATGTCTCCAATATCATACAAAAGATTCACTAGTTTCAACCAAAAATCGCTAGTCTAGAACTTCCCAACTTCCATGTCCAAACCTGTTAAGGAAAACAAACTTAAAGGGATGAGCTAACACTCAGTGAGGCCAAGAAAAGTAGGCAAACAACAAGTACAACTAGCATTAATATCATGTAAAACAAAAGGCAGCCATAATATTCATGTAAACTCACAAAAGAAAATAAAAGCACAATCAATAAAGGATACGGGAGCTCTCAGGAGCTAAATCCACACTGCTTCAGAGATAATCTTGATCCACAATTTTCAAGTGTTGACATTCCATCAACCGAGCAAGTAACAAGTCCATAGAATTCCACTTTTCACTAATTTTCGTCCACCGTTACACCCCCTATCGGGCCCAAACATCAAACAACATGTGATATTACTCGAGTATATCCAAGCAAGTCAAGTATATGAGTTCAAGGTTCACCAAACTCCTCAACAAAGCCCTTGCTAGCTTGAGTTGAATGGCTAGCCATTGGGTTTTGGGCGTCCTCACAAGTATAAGTGGTCGATAAGACAACGCTCCAATCGACTTAAAATTGGTCATAGTACTGAGTCGGTATGAGAGGCACCTCCCACCCGAATAGGGTGTGGTACATGCTGCCGCTCAATACTCACGAGTTACAAGCATGTCCAAGTACAAGTTCGTATACAAGTAGTGAGTATTCAAGAGGGAGAGAACAAGGGCGATAAAGTACACCATCACCTCGGTAAGATCACAAATCATAACAATTTCACATGACACTTGTACAAATATCATTTCAATCATAGCACATAAAACATGCACTTGACACTCACCAATAGTCAAGAGCAAAAACGGGAGCAAAAGCAAGAGGTCAAACGTGCTTCTCGGTGTCCACGTGATCACTTGAGACATGCACAATCACAATTATTTAGGTATTCGACCAAGGCTAATAAGAAAAATATCCTCTTGCTACCCACACTCAAAGCCACAAGTTCAAGTCGAGTTAAAAGAGACTTTTTTGCTTAAACATTGAAATAACGCTCAAGGAGAACTCAAAAGTCGTTTTTGAGTCAAGTCGTGGCAAGAAATCTTGATTCCAAGAAAAAAGTACCCTACTTAATTTTTAGCATGAAAATTGAGGAAAGGAAAGATGGTTTTCATATCTCAAAACTTCTAATTCTATGCCTAAGTTTTAGAATATAAAGGAGCGTTCATGTTTTCTAATATTATGGAGTCAAAATCCATCAAAACGCTGCTTATTTTCATAGTAAATATGAAATTTAAAAGTTCCAAGTTCCAATGTAAAACTAATGAAGTTCCTAAAGAATTACTCTAGTTTAAATACTCCATTTTATGTTTCAATGTCATGAAAACCAAAGGCACTAGTGTGACGCCCCCACCTCTCCCTAGGGCGAATCCTAGGGTATCAGCGGAACGCCTGCCCAACTCTCGTCAGGCCTCACACACTCATTCAAGCTTAATAAAGGATCACAAATTAACCATTGACTTAATTAAGAAGTATTTCAAATATACAAGCTCGAAACTCCCAAGTATACCATTTATGATTACAAATCACAAAATCCAAGTATACAAAATTTACACTTTAATGGTCTCCAATAACATACATAAGTGTACTAGTTTCAACCAAAAGTCACTAGTCTAGAACTTCCAACTTCTACCTCCAAAGCCTGTTAAGGAAAACAAACTTAAAGAGATGGGCTAAAACTCAGTGAGGCCAAGAAAATAAGCAAGCAAGCAAGCACGTAGGACCAATTAATCGAATAGCATGTTTGAAAGCATCTTTAACATTAACTTTCATTTAAATGCATAAGTAGGAAATAAACACACAAGGAAGGATACAGGAGCTCTCAGGAGCTATTTCCACGTCTCGACCGCTTCAAGCCATTGGGGTTGACTCTCCGTCAACTCAAGTAGTAACATGACCGTAGTGCTCCACTTACTTCCTCCATCCTACATAACACCCTCTCGGATCCGGAATCAAACACGCATGAGGTGTCAATACTAATCGAGTATGCCAAGTAAGATCTCAAAAGATCAAACTATAAAATTTTTCATGGTTCACCAAGCTTCTCGACCAAGCCTTTGTTGGCTCGAGTTACGAGGTTAGCCAATGGGTTGGGGTGTCCCTGGAAGTATAAGTGGTTGATGAGACATCGCTCCAATCAACTTAGAATTGTTTATGGCTCTGAGTCGGTATGAGAGGCACATGCTTCCGCTCAGAGAATCGATTATAGCACTGAGTAGGTATGAGAGGCACCTCCCACCCGCCCACCCGAATAGGGTATGGTACATGCTTCCACTCAGTGCTCACGAGTTAAACATGTTCATGTACAAATGCAAGTCATATATATTCATTTAACAAGTATCATGTAATCAGGAGAGAGAGAAGACGGGGCGGTAAAGCACACCCTCGTCTCGACAAATTCATGTATCATATAACACTTGTACAAATAGCAATTCAATCATAGTAACATTGAACATGCACTTGACACTCACCAAAAGTAAAGGCAAAACAAGAGCAAAGCAAGAAGTCAGATGAGCTCTTTAGCGTTCTCGTGACCACCTGAGACATGCACAATCACGATTATCTAGGTACTCGATCAAGGTTATAAAGAAAAATATTTTCTTGCTACCCACTCTCAAGGTCACAAGTCGAGTCAAGTTAAAGGAGGTTTTCTCGCTAAATCATTGAAATAATGTTCAAAGAGAATTCAAAGGGTATTTCCGATTCAAGTCATGACAAGAAATCTCAATTTCAAAAGAAAGTATCATATATACCTTCGGCACGAAAATTGAGAAAAGGGTAGATAGTTTTCATTTCTTAAAACTTCTAATCTCCTGTCCAAACTTTAGAATATAAAGGAGCATTCACATTTTCTAAACCAATGGAGTCAAAATCCATCAAAATTCCACTCATTTTCATAGTAAATGCCAAAGCTAAAGGTTCCAAGTTTCGAGTTAAAAAACTAGTGAAATTCTCCAAGAATTACTCTAGTTAAATGCTCCATTTTTAGAGTTCAATTTCATGAAAATCAAGGGCATAAAACTAGAGGTTGAAATTCATTTCTCAAGTATAAGGTGAGGTGCAATTATCCAAGAAAGTTAAGCAACCAAAAAAACACATTAAGAGAAGTTTAATCCCTTGGGACCCAAGATTCAAAATGAAGGTCTAGTGTTCAAAGAGACCTTGTATCCAACCATGAAATTAAACCTAAAATGTACTAACACACTCAAAGGAAAGTTGAAAGTTCTTAAAAGAGTATTTTGTTTGAAACAAGAAAATTTCCAGTTTGGTTCGACACTACTTGGAAAAATCATATCTCGAGTTCCGTACGTCCAAAAATTGGAAAATTTATACCGTTGGAAACTAAACTCAATGCACTAAAACTCTCCAGAAAACACTTTTCCCAGACTTCAATTCAAAATCATTCAAATCTTAGCTCAAATTCACTGTTCCAGACAGAACAGAGCAAAACAGGCTTGCAATTTCAATAAACTTTGGAAATTCGGAAAAATTTATAGAAATAGAATCAGCCCTTGAAATTTATACCACTAATATAACTCTAAATCTAGTTTCAAATGCAACAAACGGAACTCAATTTGAACCTTTCTACACCAAGATACAATAGTTTTAAGAAAGCTGACTTTTGGAATCTGTTTCACGGAATTTCCAGTTTTGAAGTACTTGACAGAGTTTCAAAATCTGGTCATATTTAAAGCTACACAACTCAAACCTTAGCATGGTTTATGGCATTGAAAACTAGATTCAAAATGACAAAAATCACTAGAAGCAACTGACTTAAAATTCGTTTGTCAAGATAAGTGAAAACGAGCTACAAACGGCAGCTACACTTGTTTCTCGGATGAAAACAGTGGGAAAAATCGGTCATCTTTTCCGGATCACTACGGCTCATAGAAAACGAATTAAAAGGTGAATTTTATACCATTGGAAAGGCCTCGGAGTCTAGTTTCATATGCCATAAACAGCATGCGATTTTGACTCCTAGACAAAAAGTTATGGACTAAAATGTGCGCACTAGTCTAGTGTCCTGGTTATCAATTTTTCAGATTTCTTCCTCACTTCAACCAATTGAAATGCTTTTAAGGAGATATTTAACACACATAAACACCAATATATAAAAAGCATTATAGCACCAAAATAACAACAAAATTTGAATTTAACATGAGGGAAACATCCAGCAAATTTTCGGCCAGCAATGCACCTTCCTCTCTTCAAATTTTCTTTTCACTTCCCAACCAAAACTAAGCCATAATTCATCAAAATAAGTACCAAACAAACAAGTAAATACACAATAATTCTCAAGGCCTCCACCTAAAAGTCACCTCAAGTCCTCTACCTAGAGTCAAGGTCCATTAGACCCATCAACAACCCAATGTCTAACTAGTTAGAACTAACTAACTACTATAAGTTGAAAGGAAAAGATGAAAGCTTTGGAGTCTTACCTTACTTCCACGAGATGAAGACCAAACCACTAGTATATAAGCTCTAAATCACCAAGGTTCCTTCCTCCTTCAAGACTCCCTTCAAGCTTGAGTGATGGACTAGGAAAAGGAGCAAGTTTGGAGTGTGTCCTTGGAGCAAAAGTAGAAGAAAGCTAGCTGAAATTTTTGGTTGAGAAAGGTGGAGGAAGAGCTGGCCAAGAGGAGAAGAAGAAGAAGGAGTTTGTGTGGTAGTTGGTGATGTGATAGAGTGAAAAGGGAGAAATGACATAAAGGTGCTTTGGTACTCAAAAGTCAACAAATGAATAGGAGACCATTAGTGCTCCTAATTGAGTTTAATTTAACTCACTCACCTCTAATCTCTCAATTAACTTTTCTTAGTCTACTCTTAATCACCCTTAAATCTCCAAGACCACTGCACTCTCGGATCGAATTTTTACCTCGAAAAACGTGTATTCACTATTTCTCACTAAACGAGCCGCAGAAATTTAAATTTACTAACGAAACGTTTTAAAATATAAAATGAGACATTGTTCCATGCAAATGCAATTAAAATGGATGAAATTAATTTATCGGAGTAAGCGGATAAATAAATAATTAAATAATCTATTAAAATAAAATAAAAGTAAGTAAAAAATAAAATCGGGTCATCACAACAAGAATAGGAAGTGAAATTTATTTCTCAAGTATGAAATGAGGTGAAAATAATCAAGTAATCTAGGTTAATACCTAGGAAATGTTTCAAACCCGCTTTGGAGGTTTTGCTTCTATATAAGGAAAAATTCAGTTTTGGACTGCATTCTTTAGAAAATCATAACTTGAGTTCCATAAGTCCAAAATTTGTAAATCTTATACCCTTGAAAAATAGATTCAATGAACTAAAACTCTCTAGAAGACACTTTTTCCAGATTCCAATTAGAAATCGATCAAATCTTAGCTACAAATCACTGCTTCAGTAAGAACAGGGCAAAACAGTCTTGAATTCCAGTGAAATTTGAAAATTTAGAAAAATTCATAGAAATTGAACTAGCCCCTAAAATTTATACCACAGAAAGAACTCCAAGTTTAGTTTCAAACGCAACAAACAGAACTCAATTTAGATTTTTCTACACCAAGGTACAACAGTTTTATGAAAGCTGAATTTTTTGAAACCTGGTTCACCAAATTCCAGCTTTGGAATATCCGACACAGGTTCGAAATCAGGTCATAACTAAGGTTTCACAAGTCCAAAATTAGCTTGGTTTATGGCGTTGAAAACTAGATTCAAAGTGCTAAAAATCATTAAAAGAAACCGTCTTCAAATTCATTTCACAAGGGGGACAAAAATGAGCTATAATCTACAGCTGTGCAGGTCTCACGAGTAAAATAGCAGGAGAAAATCAGTCAAATTTGCCGGTTCACTACGGCTCATAGAAAACGAATTAGTAGGGGTATTTTATACCGTTAGAAAGCTTCTTGGAGTCTAGTTTCATATGCCGTAAACGGCACTTGATTTCGACTCCTGTACAAAACATTATGCTCAGTTAAATGCACCTTGGTTGGTTGTCCTGAGCAGAATTTTCCAGGTTTGTTTCTCTTCTCTAAACTTAACTTTTACCCAATCAAATGAAATGATTTTTGAGAGATAATTTGCACACACACAACCCAACATATAACAAGCATTTTTACAGCAATTTAATAACAAAATTTGAAAATAAATCAAGGTAAATAAATCAGCAAAATTCGGGCAGTATTGGCCCTCTTTCCCTTCAAATTTTTTTCTCTCCAACTTTCAAGCCAAAATCAAACTAGAAATCACTAAAATAACAACCAAACAAACAAGAAATCGTCAAGTTCACTACCTAATAATCCTCCTCAAGACATCTACCTAAGAGTAAATCAAGAAAACAAGGATATTCTCAAGTCATCTAGTCTAGCTTTGTTTAGGGTTTCAAATACCCTTTCATAACAACCCAAAACTACTACTAAATCTTGCATGAAACTAAAGATCAAGTGAAGCGAAGCTAGTTTCCTCACCCAAGCTTTTTCAACCCTAGTTAGAGTCAAGCTTTGCACCACCAAAATCACCAAGAATCACTGTGACGCCCCCACATCTCCCTAAGGCGAACCAAAGGGTATCCGCAAGACGCCTGCCCAACTCTCGCCAGGACTCGGTACAATTTTCATTCAAACTCAATACAATACTAGTCATTATCACGAAGTAAAGTAAGAAAGTGCGGAAAACGATCGAACTTAACAATATATAACAACCATCCAGTCCTTACATCGGGTTCTCAAAAGCTACATCAGTTCTAAAATATACACAACCAAGAGGTCTAGTCAAAAACATTTAAACCCTAAAACAAAAGTACATCCCATGGCTTCTTCGAGTCTTACTCCAAGTCCAATCCTGTTAAGGAAAACAAATCTACGGGGTGAGCAATCGCTCGTGAGGCCAAGAACACACATGCAGGCACGTTGTCCAAATAGCAAACCCAATGGATAAGTAAAACAATAACATTCGAGTAATTAACAATTCAGTGAAATGTAAACAGAAACAATTCAAGGATATGGTAGCTCTCAGGAGCTAATTTCCACTTGCTTTGCAAATTTCATTCGTATATCTTCCCGTGATGACTCTTCGTCAAGCGGGTCGATATTTCCAATCCGTAGAACTCCACTTACTTCTCATGTCCGTCCACCGTACACCGCACTGGGTCCGCACGACATTTATAAGGCGATACTCCACGAGTATGCCAAGCGAGATCTCTCCAATAGATTAAGCTTATCTTGTAATTCTCATGACTCACCGAGGTTCCTGACCAAGCCCATGCCGGCTCGAGTCCCAAGGTCGGCTTATGAGTTTGGGCATCCCCCATGTACATTTGAGAGTCGAGGAGATTCACTCCAACGACGTATGCAGCCATAGCATACCATTTCATTTCATTCAAGCATTCAATCATTTCATTTCATTCAATCAGGTCATTCATAATTCTGTCGTTTCATTTCAATCAGGAGCCATTCATTTCAAATAAGAATGAGTGCGGCAAAGTACACACTCGCCTCCATTTTCAAAATCTCCAATCAATTATAACAATTAAGCATGTATCAAGTATTCATGCACTTGACACTCACCAATACAAGAAACAAGGAAGTGTCTACTTGAAGGTTCAGGCGTTCACCGTAGGATCCTCTTGAAGGTCCTCTTGGGTGCCTGAATAATTGATAATAAACTATCACTTGTACATCCCAATTATCATGGAAGATCGTACACATGTACAATCTAACAAAATATCGTGAAGACGAGCCTAAAATCTTCTTGAAAATCAAGGGTTTAAAGTGGGGTCCAAGAACACAAGAAAATCTAATTTTTATCCTTAAAATCATTAGATGGAAGTAAGTAGGTATGAAATCATGTAAATTATTTTTCAAACGAACGACTGAAGCCTGACTGAGAAGGGACACGTTACAATCCGGCCAAGATTTGGCCGGATTCGAGGCAGAGAGCAACCGAATTTTTTTCAATCTGGCCAACTATCCGGCCAAGAACTGGCCGGATATACGGCTGGATTCTTTGAAGATGGTTCCCGCGCAAAAATTTTCAAAAGGCTAGGAATTATCGAATTTAGGGGAATTTTTGGAAAAATCATAACTCACTCTCTGAAAGTCTAAAATTGGAAAATTTAGTACCGTTGGAAACTACTTCCAAAGTACTAAAAGTTCCTAGAAGACACCTTTCCATGATTCCAAATGAACGGTATTCAAAATTTGGCTCAAAATTGGCTGTTTTGGAATGCCAAGACAAATTTGGGTTGATTTTCGGCAAAGTTTGGAAATTCGGTAAAATTCACACATGCGAACTAGCCTCTAAAATTTGGAAATCAATTAGAGTTACAATCAAAGTTTTCAACACAATAAGCGGAATAAGAATTGGAGTTTTGAGCACCAAGATATAGTGGTTCAAAGTCACTGAAATTTCCTCCTCAACCAGGGGTTTTCCAAGTTTAAAACTTGAGCTTTGGTACTTTAGTTGAGCATCTAAATGAACTTGGAATGGCACCAAAGTTAGCAGTATTACACTACCATCTAAGGGTTATTCCTCTATAAATTTTCATGCAAAAACTCACACGGAAAGTCAGTTAACAAAACCATTGAAATTTCAAGAATTTCCAAGGTAAATCTGCCTTGTACTTTTGTTTTCCTTTTCTCAAACATTTGGCCAATGAAAATTCCTCAAACATGATTCATTTATGAGGACAAAGTCTAGGAAACATCCAAAATATGTTTTATAGGTGATTAACACCAAGGATTTCGAATAACAAGTCCCAAATCAAGATTAGCTATAGATCAGTCCAAAATTAGGGTTTTCTTTCACAAAGACAGTTCTGAAATTCAGCCACATCTCACTCAATTCAACTCGGAATTGAGCATGGTTAGTGGCGTTGAAAACTACATTCATAAGGTTATAATTTCTTAGAAGGAATCATTTTAAAATTTTATCTACAACTAGCTCATATTTGAGCATCAAGTCGCAGTTCAAAACAGGGCTTCCAGTACAGACGCGAAACAGAACAGGCAACTTTACATGGTTGGTACAGATCACTCAGGTGGAATCTGGGCATGAATTTTATACCATTGGAAAACTGGAAATATCTAGTTTTTAATGCCACAAACGGTACTGGATTTCGACGTCGGAGCAAAACGTTATAGCTGAAACAAAATCACTGCCAGAAACAATTCCAGTTTTGGCAAATTTTCGAAATCTCAACATTCACTCATGCAAATCACGTAAATTTTTGAGAAAACTTTATACACAACCTATATTACACATTTACATAAAAAAAAAGTCAATTGAACCACAAAAAAGTGCACCAAAGTGCACGGCAATGGTAGGGGCAGAAACGGAAAAATTTTCCCTTCCACTTCCTTTGAGCTATCTTCCACAAAACCACTTATTTTCACTAACTTAAGCACTAATTCAACATAATTAACATCAAATCCCATCAAATCAGTTCATCAAGTCATAGTGGAATTTCATAGAGCCCACACACAAAATTTCCAACCATCCAAAGCTACCCATATGAATTTATAAGATCACAAGTGCAATATAACTTCCATAAATCAAGAATCAAGAGGTTGATCGTTGTATACCTTCTTAGATGATTAAAGCAGAAATTTTCGGTCCAATGGAGCTCAAGAAAACCGTGCAAATGAAGCCCCTTTTCTAGCTTAGCTTGATCACCAAGTGATTTGCAAGTTGTGGTAAAATTTTGAGATGATTTGGACAAGAAATAAGCAAGAAAATGAAGAGTTTTTGGTCTTGTTTCTTCCTTTGGGGTGGCCGGCTGCTATCAGAGAAGAGAGAGAGTGTGTTTGCTGAAAATAAAGCTTCCTTGAGAAGCTTAAATGTATGGCCAAAAGTGTCATAAAAGTCAACTGGGAATAGTGCGCGTTCGCGCGTGTTTCGTGCCCGATTCCTCTCGGGTTTGTTTCACTTGTGCACTAAACCTCCAATGCACTCCTATTCATTTTATTATTATTCACTCTTAATGGTCTAAAAATAAGGGTCTAAAGTCCCTCAATTAATCGCGCGCGCAAAAACGCGTACTCCCGATTTGTGCTTGATAAAGTGGAATTTTCAAGAAATTCTTATAACGATAGTATCACTAACCAATATTCAAGCAATTAAACATAAAAATACCTATTTCAAGACTAATGTACAAGTCTCTAATTTTCCAAACTTATTGTATTCTTGAATCGATTATTGTCTCCAAATGCGTATTCACTATCCTCACTTAACGAGCTTTCAAAAATTAAATTTTGAAACGAGTCATTTTAAAAATTAAGTAAGTCATAGTTCCATGCAATTGGGGATAAAGAGGTTGAAATAAAATATTCGGAGTAAACGACCAATTAAATATTTAAATGAGCTAGCAATAGGAATTTAAAATAAGAAAATTTGCGAGTCCTCGCAATCACCACAAGACAAGGGCTTTCTTCTAGCTTGATCAAATTCCAAAGGTTTCAAGGTTTTTGGAGAGATTCTTGGAGCAAGATTTATGGTTGAAGATGGAGTTTTTCTTCCCTTCCTTTGGAGCTTCAAGAGTTTGGCCAAGAGAGAGAAAAGGAAGAAGAAATGGAGCTTTGGTTTGTGATGTGAAATGAAGCGAAAACTTGCCTTTTGGTGGTTTAAAAGTCAACTAGGAATAGTGGCCAAATAGTGCCATGCACTAGCTAGTTTTCTTCTTGTTTCTTACTTTCAAATACTAATCTTCCAAGATAGTTTCTCTTACCCCACTAATACTCATTCTTACTAGTCCGCGGTTAAGTCTCCAAATCCTCAATTAGTCGCGGTGGTGCGATTTTTTTGAAAATTTTGACAAGTAAACGATAAAAATATGATTTAAGTAAATTTCATACTAAAATGATAAAATTAAATAACATGTCAATGCAAATAATTTTAAAATAGGTGAAATTAGGAATAAAAGTACAAGTCCTCACATCCTTTCCCCCTTAAAAGAATTTCATCCTCGAAATTCTCACCTTTGCTCGCATAAACTTGATGCTACAGAATTTTTCTCCAATTCTCAAATGGCCTTCTCTTACTCATAGTACTACCACAAACTTATCTAGAGGGAAAATCTTACCACGTAAAGGCTAAACTAATATGTTAAGGAAGTTTAACAAAGATGTCAAAATGTGCAGGGTAATATAAACTTAAAAACATGATGAAAAGTGAAAACAATAACTACGAAACTTGGTTACTACTTCTGTTCGATCTTGAAATCAAACATAGTACACCAGCCACATGCTATCTTCTCTAATCGAACTGCCTTCCTTCATTATTAACCACAAATAAAGAATTTTTATCCAAATCGAAGAACAAGGTGCAGAAATTGAACCACGGATAGGAATTTAACTCCAAACAAACACAGATGTTTAATGTCACTAATCAAATCATTAGGCACCAAGTTCACTGTTTCTAACGGAGATACAACTTATGTATAAATCATTCACTACACATAGTTTGATAAATACAGTTATATAAAACATCACTAGTTGCTAACTTTAACTATTGCTACAGCTTCACCCTCAAGAAATTCATTTATCTTGGACAGTTCCTCACTTGATGTCCAAGTTGGCCGCATTTGTAACATGCACCAGTTTTTTAATAACATAATCCAGTATGAATTTTATTACAGGTTTCACACTTAGCAGCTACGCATCTCTTCTTGAAGAATTCATTCTTTTCCCCTTCCCTTTATCCTTCATAGCGAGTTCATTTTCACTAATTGCTTTATGTTTTCTTTTAGTATCGTGGGAACTTCCTTCACCCCTTTTAACTTGATTACTATGAAGGTTTTGAGATGTTACTTGGCTAGGTGACTGCCCCAATTCAAACTTATTCCGCACCTCTTCTGAGATCTCTTTGTATTTCCTTTCTAATTTCATATTCTTTTTGTAGCAGCTCAATTTTCTCCGCATATTCCTATTTTCATCGTCTTTCCCAGTAGTCAACCAATTTCTTTTGAAATTCTACCTCCATTCGAAGGATGTCTATTTTCTTATGCATATTTCCCAAATTTGTCATATCAACGATTCTCTTTAAGGTCAAATGATAGCCTGTCAAGAAAATCAAAGGATCGAAATGAGTAACTAATCACACTTGGAAACTGTAGCCATATAACCCTTCCATCCTTTTGCTTACAGGTCACCCAAGAAACATAAATTCTGGCTATTTCCTACTGAGGTAAACAAGAAATCTAAACATAAGTACTTACTCCTATTTTTTAGTCTTCCCATAAAGATTACTATCATCGCTTATATATATAACAAAGCTATGGAATCATACTCTTTAAAGTAGAAGTTCCGGGCCCTAACTCACTTTCCATTATACACTCACTTATAAACTCGTTCAAGAAGAAATTATAACTTCTTAGTCTCACTAGTGCCTGGTACCATCCTCTATCAAGACGTTCATCCTAATTCTGTCAAAATTCGTATATAAGAATAGAACCCATATCCGCCGCTTGGCAATACTAATACAGGTGCCTCAGTCAAACACTTCTTCCAACCAAAACTCGCACTTATTGAACTTAGCAAAAAGTTGGTGCTCTCTTAAGGTTTGCAAGACTATTCTCAAGTGTCTTTCATGATCTTCTTGAGACTTAGAGTACACCAATATGTCGTCTATGAATACCACCATAATTTGATCCAAATACGGTTTAAAAACCCGATGCATCAAGTCTATAAATGCTGCTGGTGCATTAGTTAACCCAAAAGGCCTAACTGCAAATTCTAGGTGCCCATATCTCGAATTGAAAGTGGTCTTAGGCACATCCGCTTCTAAAATCCTCAACTGGTACTAGTTCTACCTCAAATCTAACTTGAAAATACCTCGGCCCCTTGCAACTGATCAAATAATTCATCTATGCGAGGCAGAGGGTATTTGTTCTTAATGGTCACATTGTTCAAGCCTCGATAACCTATGCATAGCCTCAAACTTCCATCTTTCTTCTTAACAAAGAGCACTGGAACTGGAGCCCCCCATGGTGAATCACTTTCTCTAATAAAGCCCTTTCCTAACAAATCTTGTAATTGAAACTTCAATTCTTTTAATTCAACTGAAGCCATCCTGTAAGGCGTCTTAGAGATAGGTGTCGTCTCCGGAACTACATCAATCTTAAACACTATTTCTCTCTCCGGAGGCAACGTCTCTAATTTCTTGGGAAAGATATCGAGAAATTCCGTCACTACTGGCACGTTTTTCAACTTCATCTTATCCCCAGAGGTATTGATAAGAAATGGTAGATATCCTTTAGTCCCACTACTCAACAATTTCCTAGTTCGAATTCCTGAAATTAGAGCAGACGACGCTAGTCTACCCCTCACATCTAACTTCAAAGTTGCTCTCCCCGAAATGCGCAATTCTACTGATTTTATCTTACAATTCAATTGAGTCTGGTATCGAGCTAACCAATCCATCCCAAGTATCACATCATATCCCTTAATTGTTAGGTTCATTAAATCTGCTAATAATTTCCTCTCATCAATCCAAACCTCACAATTTCTATAAACCTTATTAGCAATTAGGTACTGTTTCCCCGTAGGCGTTTTAACTTCCAAATAAAAAAGTAAGAAATCACACTTTACATCTATACCCTTCATTCCTAGGATTTTGGTTCGGACCAGTCGCTAATCCCTCATCTCTTTCGGGAGTACGGGGTTGCGGAATCCCACGCCCACGACCCCGTCCACGTCCTCGCCGATCCATATAGCAAGAGTCAAAACGCATAATTAAAAGAGAGAAAATAAGCATAGAAATTTAAAAACATATGCGAGTTGTAAAAGCACTTGAAATAAAAGTATAATTCTTTACATAAACTAGAAGTCACGCTACAAGTCAAAGTCCACAAAATAGGTTAATAATGTCAAGTATAGGACACAAGCATTCAAGTGTTTCAAAATATAGGGGTACATGCAACAAAACACAAAAAATCTCAAGGCGAGGATCACCCCTTCTAAATCCTTAGCAAAAATCAAAAGATCCAAAGATCACTAGTTTAGGTGGACCATACTAGTAGACCCCAACCATTCTAGACAAAAACTACCAAAGCAGAAAACTTACTAACTTAGTGATTGGTAGAGCTAGAAGTCTCGACTACTTCGGTAGGTTTACCCTCGTCTTCAGCACTAGGAGTTGCGCTCCCCTGTCCCTCATCGAGTATTTTGCCATCAACTACTTGTTCAACCAAAGTCACACACTCAGCCATCATTCCCTCAGTTCGGTCCCTTTCTTCTTGTACCACCCTAGCAAGTCAACGATTAACCTCTTGAAGCTGCTCACGAAGGGCCTCTACTCTTTTTCGCTCTTCGAGTACATTCGTCTCCTACTCATGAATCTTAATGGTCTGTGGGTCCACAGTCGCCCTCAATCCTCGATAACCTCTTGAGCTATCCTATTCGCATTAGATAACTGCCTCCAATCATCGACTACCGATAGCACCACATAGTTAGAGTATAAGTAAGTTCTCCAACAATCGCATGAAGGCCTAGCTCGACAAACTGGATTCCACTACCAAAGAGGGCCCCAAGCCACTCTCGATAATGAATCACTGGAAGGCACCTCGGAGACGACTCATTTCCATCATTTCCTTCCATGACTTACAATTACAATTAGAAGTTTAGACAGATCCAGGTACACTTAATAAACTAGACCCTGATGCTTCATACTATCACATATACTTTTCACAAGATCAAGACTCCTAATTATCCAGACTAATTCAAACCTAGGCTCTGATACCAATTGTGACGCCCCCACCTCTCCCTAGGGCGAACCCTAGGGTATCAGCGGAGCACCTGCCTAACTCTCATCAGGACTCACGCACTCATTCAAGCTTAATAGCGATCCACAAGTCAATCATAAACTTAGGATTAAAGGAATACTTCAAATATACAATCCAAATTCTTCTAGGGCTACTATTTACAATTACAATTCCAAAATCCAAATATAATAAAGTTTACACTTCCAATACAACTAGCATTAATATCATGTAAAACAAAAGGCAGCCATAATATTCATGTAAACTCACAAAAGAAAACAAAAGCACAATCAATAAAGGATACGGGAGCTCTCAAGAGCTAAATCCACACTGCTTCAGAGATAATCTTGATCAACAATTTCCAAGTGTTGACACTCCGTCAACCGAGCAAGTAACAAGTCCGTAGAACCCCACTTTTCACCAATTTTCGTCCACCGTTACACCCCCTACCGGGCCCGAACGTCAAACAAGATGTGATATTACTCGAGTATATCCAAGCAAGTCAACTATATGAACCCAAGATTCACCAAACTCCTCAACCAAGCCCTTGCTGACTTGAGTTGAATGGCTAACCATTGGGTTTTGGGCGTCTCCACAAGTATAAGTGGTCGATGAAACAACGCTCCAATCAACTTAAAATCGGTCATAGTACTGAGTCGATATGAGAGGCACCTCCCACCCGAATAGGGTGTGATACATGCTGCCGCTCAGTACTCACGAGTTACAAGCATGTCCAAGTACAAGTTCAAGCCATGCAAATTCATATACAAGTAGTGAGTATTCAAGAGGGAGAGGACAAGGGCGATAAAGTAAACGCTCGCCTCGGCAAGATCACAAATCATAACAATTTCACATGACACTTGTACAAATATCACTTCAATCATAGCATATGAAATATACACTTGACACTCACCAAAAGTCACGAGCAAAAACGGGAGCAAAAGCAAGAAATCAAACGAGCTCCTCGGTGTCCACGTGATCACCTGAGACATGAACAATCACGATTACTTAGGTACTCGACCAAGGTTATAAGAAAAATATCCTCTTACTACCCACACTCAAAGCCACAAGTTCAAGTGGAGTTAAAAGAGATTTTTTCGCTTAAGCATTGAAATAACACTCAAAGAGAACTCAAAAGTCGTTTTCGACTCAAGTCGTGGCAAGAAATCTCGATTCCAAGAAGAAAGTACCCTATTTAATTTTTGGCACAAAAATCGAGGAAAGGAAAGATGGTTTTCATATCTCAAAACTTCTAATTCTATGCCCAAGTTTTAGAATATGAAGGAGCGTTCATGTTTTCTAATTTTATGGAGTCAAAATCCATCAAAACGCTGCTTATTTTTGTGAGGACCCGAAAAATTTCATTATTTTATATTATTTTTTCGAATACATTCTCTATACTTTACTTTATTGTCTTAATTTTCTAGATAGTTTTACAAGTGAATCATGTTTCAAATATTTTTCATGTATAAGTTAGTGCATGTTAAGTTTTGTGAGATCCCTCACTTAAAAATATAAATTTTCCTAAATCACTTGCATTACCCTAAGACTAAATCAATTATGACGTTTCCTTGCATTGCATTTCATTACCTTTTATTTGAATTGTAACATCTTCTTAAATTGGCATTATTTTATTTCACCACATACATTATGACCAAGTATCCTTTTTATTGTGGTTGAGATTTATGTGATAGTTTAGGGGTGTTAGTTAGACATTGGAAACATTTGGAGGGTAGCAACCTTATTTGGCAAAGATTAAAGGAAGAATGGCCAAGATTGAGCCATGTGGCAAAACCCTAACCATTCATCTTATTTGACCAAGGAAATTAGAAGAATTTAAACCAATTTGGCTCAATTTTTCTCCTCTTATGGCCGGCCATCTTAGCTTCCAAGGGAAGAGAGTAGAACTCCACTTTTTTGCTTTTTAACCCTAGCTTGATATTGAGCAAAAATTAAAAGTGAAGGAACCTATGTGATACCCCGAATTTTAGGACAATGTTTTTTCCCTCGTTCTTTTAAAAATTTTGATTTATTTCTTTTGTTTTGTTTAAAAACATTATTTTTTTTATTGGACACTTTAAATTTAAATCAAAACCCTAGTTTTACTTGTGACTAAAAGATTATTATGTAATTGAGTTTATGTATGATAATGCATATTTTATTATAGGTAATTATAGTGATTGGGTGATTGGTGGAGTTGTGACAGCCCCACCTTCCCCTAAGGCGAACCAAAGGGGTTAGCGGACTGCCTGCCCAGCTCTCGCCAGGACTACGGTACAGTTAACGTCGTTCTATAACGTTCCGGAACACACCATTGCACGCAAACAAGTCAGAAAACACAAAAGAAAAAAAAACGAAAATTTGCGCCGAAGATGAATAGTGCAGGCCACGTCAGAATCCGGCCGGAATAGCGGCCGGATTCTGACGTGGCCTGCACTATTCATCTTCGGCGCAAATTTTTGTTTTTTTTTCTTTTGTGTTTTCTGACTTGTTTGCGTGCAATGGTATGTTCCGGAACGTTATAGAACGACGTTAACTGTACCGTAGTCCTGGCGAGAGCTGGGCAGGCAGTCCGCTAACCCCTTTGGTTCGCCTTAGGGGAAGGTGGGGCTGTCACAGGTGGTATCAGAGCCTAGGTTTGAATTAGCCTGGGTGTTATCGGATTGTTTGCCTTACGGATTGTTGCTTTTGGCCTTTAAGCTTATTTTGATAACTACATGTTCTTGTGATGTAGGATGGCCGAACAGGGTGACACTAGTGCTAGTCCTTCGGGGGCTAGACCTCGTAAAGTACTTCCTGTGATCCCCTATCAGATACGGCCGGGAGGGGCCGTCATTCGTTGGAGCCCGTCGAACCGTCTTCGACGGTGCCCGTGTAAAGAGAGATATGCTTATCCGAACACTCTCGTGTTTGCGCTGGATAAAGAGCGCAAGGGGTTGGCAAGAGAGAATGCTCGACTGGAGGTCGATGCTATTCAAGATAGGGCGACCAAGGATAAGCAAGCGGCGCGTATAAAAGAGTTAGAATATGACGTGCTTGAGGCTGAGGATCGAGTGGACGACCTTTGTGCTCAATTAAAGGAGGCACGAGAGCGAGAGCTGAAGCGAGCTCGCAAGGTCAGGGGTCGCGCTGAGGCGATCCTTAATTTGTGTGACGACGGCCTGGAAGAGTGTAGTGATGAGGCTTCGTGTGCGGAGGCCGACCCTGGGGAGGAGTCTACCCCATCGCCTGGGTCCCAGACCCCAGCGACTGACTAGGCCCTGACTCTTAGGGCACCTTTTGGATAGTGGTGGTTTTGAATGTACATAGGGATAGGGATAGAGCCTTAGCTAACCGTTTTGGATGTAGAGTTAGCTACGTGTAAATCTCTTTTGATAGGCCTATCCTCAGGTGGATTTTTGTGTACGTACGTGCTTTGGCCGTACTTGACTGACTGCTTGTATAAATGTTTGGCTTGTATATATGTGTGTTTGTGCTCATGTTTGCGACGTATAACTGTGTGTTAATGTGAAAGTTTATGTGTTACTTACTTGCCTTATTACTGCTTTGGTTTAGTACTTTTGCCTAGACCGAGTGAACTCATGGAAGGTACACGAAGTGGTCGGGGACGTGGGCGCGGTATTAGGCAACCCACACCGGTTAGGGAAACTGGGGAAGCTTCTACTGGCCCAATTCCTGAACCCCAAATAGACCCCAATGCTCAAATAGCTGCCGCTATGCAGCAAATGACAAACCTACTTGCACAAGTAGTGCAACAACAGGGCCAGAACCCAAACCCTAACCCTGGAAACCCCGGAAACCCTGGCCATCATAATGAGAGCGAAGATAGAGCTCTAGAACGTTTTCAAAAGTTTTCCCCGCCGAAGTTTGTTGGGGGACCCGACCCTGACGTGGCCGAGAAATGGCTGGAGAAGATGGTAGACATATTCGCGGCCTTACACTATCCGGACGAACGGCAGGTGACTTTTGCCGTGTTCCAACTCGAGGGGGCTGCCCGTTCCTGGTGGAACGTAATTAGGCAGAAATGGGAGCGGGAGCAGACACAGAGGACTTGGGTGAACTTCATCCGAGAATTTAATGCCAAGTTTTTCCCTCCTCTAGTCCAGGAGAGGAAGGAGGACGAGTTTATCCGGCTCCGGCAAGGGGCTCAGACTGTGGCGGAGTACGAGAGCCAGTTTACCCGCCTGTCCAAATTCGCGCCTGAACTAATTATGACCGAACAACGACGCGTGAGGCGCTTTATTCAGGGCTTGAACGTGGAGATCCAGAAAGATCTCGCAGCGGCTCAAATCACTACTTTTAGCGAGGCAATGGAAAAAGCCCAACGGGTCGAGAGTGCACGGCTTCAGGTCCGAAACTTCCAGGCCAAGAAGCGTGGTTTTCCTGGGAGTACATCTGGACAAAGTGAGAAGAGTACTCCCTCGAAGTTTGGACGAGGATCAGGAGGTGGTCGACAATCGGGATCAGGCAGAGGGACTCCGTTCAGGGGCGGCCAAGCTGGGCGAGGACAAAGGGGGAACACCCAGAGTGGCTCGGCTTCGGCACCTCGTGGTCCCTGTGGGCACTGTGGAAAGACAAACCACACCGAGGACAATTGCTGGAGGAAACTGGGGAAATGTCTGCGGTGTGGAAGTGCGGACCATCAGCTGGCTACATGTCCGGTCCTGAAACAAGATGGAAAGGGGAGTCAGCTACCGCCGAGGACTAACACTGGACCAGCCAAGGGAGACGGATCCAAACTTAAGGTGCCAGCTAGGGTTTATTCCTTAGAGCCCCATCAGGTCCCAGATTCTTCCGAGGTGGTGGAAGGTACGATCCCTATTTTCCACCGCTTTGCCAAAGTTTTAATTGATCCCGGTGCCACTCATTCGTTTGTTAACCCTGATTTCATGTGTGGCATCGATATAAAACCTGCTAGCTTACCATATGACTTAGAGGTTAGTACACCTACGGGGAATCAACGTTTGGTGACTAGTATGGTCTATAGGGATTGCGACGTATGGGTAGGTGAAAGGAGGTTTTTAGGGGACTTGATTAGCTTATCCATTAAGGGGTACGATGTGATTTTGGGTATGGACTGGTTAGCCAAATATAACGCCCAACTGGATTGTAAAACGAAAATAGTTGAATTTCGCATTCCTGGCGAGGCAACCTTAAGGTTAGATATAAGGGGTAGGTTAGCCTCATCTGCTCTCATTTCGGGCATTCGAGCTAGGAAACTGATAAGTAGAGGGGCGCAAGGATATTTGGCCTTTCTAATTAATACCCCTACGGATAAGTTAAAGGTAGAAGATGTAGCCATAGTGAGGGACTTTCCGGATGTTTTCCCTGATGAGTTAGTGGCTTTACCTCCGGAAAGAGAGATAGAATTCCGAATAGATCTTTTACCTGGAACTGCACCTATCTCAAAAACCCCTTACCGAATGGCGCCTGCAGAACTTAAGGAGCTTAAGTTGCAACTGCAAGACCTTTTGGAGCGGGGATTCATTCACGAGAGTGAGTCTCCTTGGGGAGCTCCGGTTTTATTTGTGAAGAAGAAGGACGGTACGTTGAGGATGTGTATTGACTATAGGGGGCTGAACAACGTTACGATCAAGAATAAGTATCCACTGCCCCACATCGACGAGTTGTTTGACCAGCTGCAAGGAGCAGTGGTCTTCTCGAAGTTGGACCTCCGACAGGGATACTACCAGTTGTTGATTAGGAAGGAGGACATTCCGAAGACTGCTTTCAACTCGAGATACGGGCATTACGAGTTCGCCGTTATGCCCTTTGGATTGACTAATGCTCCCGCCGCCTTCATGGACTTAATGCATAGGGTTTTTAAACCCTACCTGGACCGATTTGTCGTGGTGTTTATTGACGACATTTTGGTCTACTCCAAGTCACGCGAGGAGCATGAGAAGCATTTGAGAATGGTGTTGCAGACATTGAGGGAACATCAGCTGTATGCCAAGTTTAGTAAATGCGAGTTCTGGTTGGAGAGAGTAGCGTTTCTAGGGCACGTGATCTCCCACGAAGGTATTTCGGTGGATCCAGCGAAGGTTGAGGCCGTGACAAATTGGAAAAGGCCAGAAACTCCCACGGAGATTCGCAGCTTTCTAGGGCTAGCTGGGTACTACCGACGGTTTATTAAAGATTTTTCCAAACTGGCAGGACCTTTAACTGACTTGACAAAGAAGCATGGCCAGTTTATCTGGAACGGCCGATGCGAAACAAGTTTTCAGGAATTAAAGAAAAGACTGACCATGGCTCCAGTGCTGGTCTTGCCAAATGGAGTGGATGGGTTTGTAGTATATGCGGATGCGTCGCGAGAAGGACTGGGGTGCGTTTTGATGCAGAACCGGAATGTGATTGCTTTCGCCTCTAGAAAATTGAAGCTTCACGAGCAAAACTACCCGACTCATGATCTAGAATTAGCTGCAGTGGTGTTTGCTCTGAAAAAGTGGAGGCATTACCTATACGGGGTGACCTTTGAAGTGTTTTCGGATCACAAGAGTCTTAGGTACCTCTTCTCCCAGAAGGAACTGAATATGAGACAACGGCGATGGATGGAATTCTTGGAAGATTACGACTGCACGATTAATTACCATCCGGGAAAGGCAAATGTGGTAGCAGATGCCTTGAGTCGTAAGGTGCAAGTAGCAGGGCTAATGATTAAGGAGTGGGGTTTGCTAGAATCCGTGTGCGAGTGGAAACCCTGTCTAGGGAGCCATAAGGTGATCTTTGGCAATATTAGGGTTACCTCCACACTACTGGAACGTATTAAAGAGACAAAAAGAAGATTTGATGGTACAGAAATGGAAAGAGAAAGTGGATAAGGGAGAAACAACGAACTTCAATTTGAGTCCTGAGGGTATTTTAAAGTACCAAAACCGAGTGGTGGTACCAAAGGATGAGGCATTGAAAGCAGAAATTCTGGAGGAAGCTCATAGATCTAAGTACACAATCCATCCGGGTAGCAGCAAGATGTATCAAGACCTGAAAGGAACCTATTGGTGGGACAATATGAAGAAGGAAATCGCGCAATATGTACAAAAATGTCTCATTTGCCAGCAAGTGAAGGCAGAGCATCAAAAACCATCGGGTCTGTTACAACCCTTGGAGATACCCGAGTGGAAGTGGGAAAACATTACCATGGACTTCGTTTCCGGTTTACCGAGGACGCAAAGAGGACACGATGCCGTTTGGGTGATCGTTGATCGATTAACCAAGTCGGCCCATTTCTTGCCGGTGAACATGAAGTATTCAATGGACAAGTTGGCTCGACTATACATGGATGAGGTTGTAAGACTACACGGTGTACCTGTGAGTATTGTTTCCGATCGGGATCCACGATTTGTATCACGGTTTTGGCAGAAATTTCAAGAAACCCTGGGGAAGAAACTCAACTTGAGCACGACCTATCATCCTCAGACGGATGGCCAGTCAGAACGGACGATTCAGACTCTCGAGGACATGCTACGAACGTGCATTCTGGACTTTGGAGGCAATTGGGGTCAGCACATGACCTTAGTCGAATTTGCATATAACAATAGCTTCCATTCGTCAATTCAAATGGCTCCGTACGAAGCTCTCTACGGACGCAAATGCCGCTCACCAATTTACTGGGACGAAGTTGGCGAAAAGAAAGCACTGGACCCGACAACTATTCCGTCGATGGAAGAGGCTCACGAGAAGGTTAAGTTGATACGGCAACGAATCCAAACTGCCCAAAGTCGCCAAAAGAGCTACGCGGATAACCGAAGAAAAGATTTGGAATTTGAAGTTGGAGACCATGTATTTCTCAAAATCACACCTTTACGAAGTCTTACAACGGGGAAAGGAAAGAAGCTTCAACCACAGTACGTCGGACCCTATAAGATCCTTCAGAGGGTTGGAGCGGTCGCGTATCGACTGGAACTGCCATCCAGTCTATCTCGAATCCACGACGTATTTCACGTCGCAATGCTAAAGAAGTACCATCCTGATCCATCCCATGTATTGCAACCGAAGGATATCGAAGTAGATGAATCACTGGCCTATGAAGAGAAACCGGTTCAAGTACTCGATCGAAAAGTCAAAGAGCTCCGAAACAAACGGATTCCACTAGTGAAGGTGCTATGGAGAAACCACGGAGTGGAGGAAGCCACCTGGGAGATGGAAGAGGAAATGCGAAAGAAATACCCAAACCTTTTCGGGAATTAAGGTGAGAAATTTCGAGGATGAAATTCTTTTAAGGGGGGGAGAGTGTGAGAACCCGTAAAACCCTAATATTTTCCTAGGGTTTATTTCCCCTTAATTGCATGTTTTCTGCATTTTCTGGCTTAGAAATATTTTCCTAGTGGATTTTATGAGCAATTATAGTTTTAAGATGATTTTTCTAGCATTGGTGACTTTTTAGAAAATTATGAGTAAATAGTGGACGTGGGACCCACTAGTGCGAAAAGTTCGGAAAAATTCGGCCAATAAGGTTAAGTTTCGGATACTGTGAAAATTTTATGGGGTGTTAAGTGATAAGTAGAATGTGTGAAGTGATTGATGTGAGAGAGGAAAGAAAGATAGGAATGCATTTAATAAGGTGACAAGTGTCACCTTCTCATTTGATGCCTTTTAAGACTTACTATTCCATTTCTTGACTTGTTTTGACCAAAGGAATAAATATCAAAAAAATGCACAAAAATCACCATTTTTCTTCTCTTGTTGGCCGGCCACTTTGAGCAAAGAAGAAAGGAAATTCTTCAACTTCCAAGCTTCCATAAGCTTCAATCTTCCATCACCAAAGGCTTAGACTAGATTCTAATCCATAAAAACTTTGCTTCTAGTGATAGTAAGTGTGTTGGTGAACTTTGTTTGAAGAGCAAAGGTGACCACAATCTCTCTTTCCCTTGTTTCTTGGTAAGTGAAGCTTGAACACCCTCTTACACCTTATGAAGCTTAAATTATGCTTATTAGTGAGTGAAGTGCTGAAATTTCTGGTTTTATCTTGGTTTGAAGTGATTTGGTGAAGTTTTCTATTTTCTTGGGAATTTTTCTGGTTTCATATGAAATGAATGTTGTGGCCATCTTTGATGATTGGCAATGGACTATAATGGCTCTAGTGGATGTGAAATGTGGATAAATGCAACTAATTTTGGATTTGGATGGAAAATTGGAAAGTTAGGGTTTGAAAATCCCCAATTCTGTCCGGTTTTAGATCACTAGGTTAGAGGCCGAATTAGACTTTGCTCAAAACATGAAAGTTGTAGGTATTGATGTGATGAAGATGCCTGTACAATTTCAGGTCATTTGGATCAATGTAGAATGAGTTATGACGATATTACGGTAGCTGTTCTGCTTGGACAGAATGCGAAAACTGCGATAGTAATTGGACATTTTGACTGGAATTGGTTTGGATTTTGGAGTTGGTGTCTTCTGATGAAATGTAGCTGAATGTCTTAGCTAACATATGCCTTTGGAATTTCGGCAGTTGGACTTGTATAGACTGAGATATACCGATTACAGTTTTCTGTCTTTTGCAAACCTGTTTTGGGAATTCTGGTATAGTTTTTGGCATTTTTGACCTAGTGGTGCTAGGAACTGGATTGAGTGCCCTTCTACATTGTTGTAGCCCTGTTTCATAGCTTCGAAACGGTGGGTCTTACACCCCCAACCGATAACCGTAGTGAAATTGACGCCATTACCGCATTATACGCTCAAACACGGTTTTTCTATCAAGGCTTAAGTTAAGGCCATATCTTAATTTCTGGTTTGCTATCATGCCTACTTATGCATATGAAACCCTATTGGGGTTGTGTTTAGCATTGTTTGGTGACTCGTTCTCGAGTCTCATTGCATTTGTTGTGTGATTCTAGGGCGTGACGGTAGCTCACGACGTTTTGGTGATCGCGGTGTATGAAACACCACTTTCTCACTTGGTGAGTATACTACTCACTAAATGGTTACTATGTGGCTTTGCTAAATGTTTATGTGATGCCTTGAAGGCTTACTTGCATATTGGAATTGATTAAGGTGAGGGTGTACTTGACCGCCCTCACCTCTTTTGATATTGTCACTGAATGGCTACCGTTTTATTGCATTACTGAACTGGATATATTGGTTGGTGAATTCCATTTCATGGAAACTGAATTGATGTCGTTTGGACAATGTCCAACGGCCTTACTGCATTTATGAGCTCAACCCCGTATGGTAGTTAATTGGATCGAGCCGGCGAGGGCTTGGTCGTGAAAATTATCATGCCACGGGGACTGTACTGGGGAACCTTGTGGTAATGAGACCCTTGGTTCCGGTAAACTCGAGTATTACCAAAAACTACTGAATTGGAGTGCGGGCCCGGTTGGGGTATGTTTGGTGGAAGGAATGGAAGTATAGTGAGGTCTACGGTTTGGTACTCGTACCATTGACGGAGGGTCAATGCAATTGGATCAAGATGGCAAGCGTGGAATTGGGCTCTTGAGAGCCGACCGTATCCTTTTACCGTTTTGCTTCATTGCTTAATTGTGCACTTTAAATGAAGGTTCACTCTTATATGAATTTGATTGCTTAATGGGTGGTATACCACTGGGCTTTGGCTCATTCCGTGTTATTTGTTTTCCTTACAGGCAAATGAATTCTTTTGGAAAAGGTTGTGACAAGTTGAGCTCATGTATATGTATTTTGATTAGCTCCTTGAGGGTGAAAACCCTAAGTGCTTTGATTGCACCAATGTTTGGGGTAAATGGCTATTGTATATGTATGAACGAAATGGATACTTTGGTAGGCCGTTTGGCTTGTAAATGTTGGTTTCCATTGTATATATATGTTTGGTAAATGTTTGGATGGATTTCGGATCACCACGGCTTTCAAACGGAAAAGAAAAAAAATTTGACCGAAGGTCACTGGCCTGAATCCGGCCAGGAATCCGGCCAGAAACTGGCCGGATTGAAGGCCGGATTGCCTGTGAAAATTTGAAAATCCGGCCAGTTGCTCACTGGCCGGTATCCGGCCAGACAATCCGGCCGGAATCTTGGCCGGATTGCCGGCCGGATTGAGTGGAACTTTTGAAAAAAATTCGAGATGCTCACTGGACAGTATCCGGCCAAGAATCCGGCCGCTAATCCGGCCAGATTCCGGCCGGATTCTGACGTGGCCTGCACTATTCATCTTCGGCGCAAATTTTCATTTTTTTTTCTTTTGTGTTTTCTGACTTGTTTGCGTGCAATGGTGTGTTCCGGAACGTTATAGAACGACGTTAACTGTACCGTAGTCCTGGCGAGAGCTGGGCAGGCAGTCCGCTAACCCCTTTGGTTCGCCTTAGGGGAAGGTGGGGCTGTCACAGGAGTAATTGAGGTGTAATTAGGTTTTTGGAATATATCAAGTATGTAAATTGTGGAGTAAATTGGTAGGATTGTGAATTTAATTGGGCCATAGTGTGACTTTTGGTTAATCACAAGTTGCTAGACTTCCTAAAGGTTCCATGAGATTCCTAAACTCAATTTTGATTGCCTAATAAAAAAGGTAGTGGACTTTGACCAAGTGACTTAGTATTAAGTTAACTTAGCAAGACCAAAGCCAAACAAAAACAAGGAACATTCGGCCAGCTATTGGGAGAAAAGAAGGAAGAAAAAACCGAGAGGAAATAAGAGGAAGAACAAGAAAAATTCTGGTTGTGGGCAACTCATCCAACAAGCTTGGGAGTTAGAGCAAAAGAAAGCTAAGGAACTTGGTTCTTGAAGTGCAACCTTGTGAAGCAACCGTTGGAAGGTAAAGCAGCCTTGAACTCTTGTAAAAACTTGTAGCAATTGAGTAGAAATGGTGATTGTGATGTTGTAAGATGCTAATAAGGGTTAATGATGGTTTATATATCACTTTTGTGGGTTTGTATAGGAAGTTGAGGTAGTAAATCAAGCTAGAAATAAGAAAATTAGCATTGGACTGCATGAATTCCAGTTTTCGGTTTTGAAGATATCCTGTTCTGCCCGGTTCTGTTTGACCATTATGGAGGCCGAATTAGGCTTAGCACAAAACATGAAACTTGTAGGGAATAATATTTTATAGTTTCCTACAAAATTTCAACTCAATCTGAGCACTGTAGAATGTGAAAAGACAAAAATACCCCTGACTACCATAGGTACAGCTCTGTGGCCAGTTTCGACATTTCACCAATCTGACCACGTTTGTTCACCCTGATCCGTACTGAACTAGAATTTAGCCAAAACACAGAAATTGTAGTGCTATGTCTTAGATTTCCAACACCCCTGAAAACGCCTTAATCGGACTTCGGTAGCCTGAGTTATTGTCATTTACGCATAGTGCGGTTAACTAGCCCGAATGTGAGATTCTGGTTCTGTAATTTGAAATTTTGACTTAGATACACTACAAACTGGACTAAATGGTCTTCATGAAAGTTGTAGGCCTTTGTCTTAGCTTCGAAACGGTATAAATTACACCCCAATCCGATAAGAGTAGCTTCGATTTTGTACTTGTATGACTTTGAGCCTATTGAACGGCTATTGAAATGAGATTATTTGTGTGTGACTTTAGGACTGATTGAGGAAAAGAATGAAGCCATAAATGGCTGGAAAATAGGTAAATACAAAGGGCGTGCTGCCCAAATTTACGCTCGAGGGCTAGGTAGATATACTTGCGACTCGAGTAAGGCTTGAAAGCGAATACCACTTGAACCATCTAAGATATTTGCATCTTCTTTTATCGAGATATATAAGTTAGAACTTGGCCGACCTTGTACCCTTGGGAAAATGAAATTTACGACTCATAGAAATAAATTTTCTCCATTTCTTCGACTCAAATGGTATTTCAAGTGTAATTGTTTCAAAGTTTCAAAGGTTTAAGAGCGAGCATGAATTTTTCGAAATTGATAAGTATCGTGAATACTACTTAAGCGAATTGCATTTACTTGATTTTCTTGAAGCGAAACTCCTATGTTTCGAATTCTAGAGAGTTTTACATTCACAAATGATATTTTATCGGAGATTTGGACTCCAACCAAGGAGTTGGACCTGAACGTGACTTTTGAGAGACACTAGACCTTTGGTGAGTGCTTCCAAATACCTGATTGAACTGGACACTTGTCTTCAATACTTGACCAATGTGATTTAATGATATGTCATTTGTTTGATCGGATAAGAGTGTACTTTATCGCACTTGCCCTAATATGAGATATACTGTTTATTGTTGCCATGAATTTGAGATATTGGTATATATGGTGCGCACTTCTTGGAATTCCATAAACCCTGTGGCGAGTTACTCGAGTCTAGCCGGCAAGGGCTTGGTCGATTGGGTAACGAACCCTGGGTCTTTTGTTTTGTCGAGTGGAGTGATATCTCCTCGGCTAATCAGTATACTCGAGTATTACCACCAGTGTTTATTCAGGATTTTGGGCCCAGTAGGGGGTTTGGATGGTGGACAGAGAGTAGTTTAAGTGGTGCTCTACTGGATTGGTTACTTACTTGAAAGTTGACGGAGTGTCAACTATTACTTGATCAAGCTCTAGTGACGCAATGGGAAGTTGGCTCCTGAGAGCCATCCGTATCCTTATACTTTGGAATGATTAGTACTTATCGTGTTATTGTTTCGTTTTGAAAGAAAACTTTACACTCGTTCATTTTGACATTTGCTACTTGAAGTGTTATTGCCCACTTTTATGAACTTTTCATTGCTATATTGACACTTGTACTTGTAAACAATGGTCGATTTACTATTTGGAACCTCACTGGGCTTTTAGCTCATTCCACGTCATTTGTTTTCCTTACAGGGGGTACGAGCGAGACGTGAGACGTGTACAGACTAGCGTAGTCTAGTTATTTTAAATTTTGAATTTGTACTCACGCTAGTACCCAACTAGGGTTGATTGTACTCGAATTGTAAACATTTTGAAGTATTTTGGTATGTAGAAGCTTTGTATCTGGATTTGAGCATCAATGTATATATTAAGTTGAAGTGGATGTGTTATTCATTTTCTATGGATGTACGTTATTTTTCTTGACCTATGAGTGAGTGAGTCCTGGCGAGAGTTGGGCAGGCGGTCCGCTAAACCCTAGGGTACGCCCTAGGGGGAGGTGGGGCCGTCACAACCTAGGTTAGTTGAGTGAACTACCTTCAAGTCTAGTGTGTGATTCAAGCTTGGAGCTTTGGTTTTGGTGGCTTTTGGGTGATTCAAATTTCATATAAGTGAGGTATATGATCCTTAACTCTTAGTTTTATTGTGTTATATCAAGTGTTTGAGTTTTTAATGGCAACTAGAGGTTGAGTTGAGGTTGTTTGTGGTGAAATTTCTTGAGTTAAACAAGTGGAAGTAGGGTTGGTTGTTTAGCATGCTATGTGTTTGATATTTTGTTCAAGCTTTGTTTATGATTTTTCTTAATGTATTAACATGTTTTGGATCTTTTTAAAGTTAGGAATAACTATTGGAATGCTGTATGAGTTAGCTTTAATGAAAAGGTGGAAGTTGGAGTTGCATGTGAACTTGTGGACTGTTTTGTTTTCTCTTCGCTGACCGGCCTTGGAGTGGAGGTTTCTCTTTGATTTTTGTAGCTCTTTGCACCTTAATTAAGCCTAAGGAACTTGGCAAAACATTGGTTTAAGCTTTGGTGTGAATTGAAGTGGAAATGAAGCAAGTAAAGTAGTTGTTTTTTGGGTAAGTTAGTGGACTGTTTTGGTTCTTCTTTGTTGGCTAGACTGTTTTGGTTCTTTTAATCATTTTGTGTGTTGCACTTTAAGCTTCAAGGGTGCTAGATAACTTGATCCCCTGTATATGAACTCTAAGAGATTGAACTGGATAAATTTGAGCCAAAACGAGCGAAGTTGCCAAGAAGTAATAGAGTAACATTGTTAGGGTTTTGAGCTGATCAGAACAAAAAAATCAGCCAAATTCCCCGGACTACTGGTTTTGATAGGAGAGGAAATAGAGTCTAAATTTTATACCATTGGAAAGCCCTTCGAGACTAGTTTCCAATGCCACCAACGGCACGTGATTTTGACTTTTCTACAGTGAGATATGACCGTTTTCCTGAGACTGCGTGGACACGACTGTTTTACCCGCGAAGACACTTATGAACTTAAATGAGATTTTTCTTTTGCTCAACTTTCTTGCACTTGTCAAACTCATTTTCTTATGACTTTTTACTACATTTTGGGCCTAACTTGAATGGTGATTTGATTCGATTTAACAACCCACTTGGTCACCTATTGAACTTATATTTGGGTTGAAAAATGAACCTAGAATGTTAACGATTTCACTCGTTGCTCTAGGACCGGGAAACGAAGGTGAACGTAACCAAGGAACTTGACGATTGAACTCTGCATTTCTTAACAGGTGAGTGTTCTAAGTGCATGAAAATATTTACATGGAATGTCTCCTTGCTTGAATGACATGCTCAATTGGTTAAAGTAATTGCTCTTGAATTGATGACCTTTGGGACGAGAATGTACTTTATCATACTCGATCCCTTGTAGTTCACTTCGTGATATTGATATGAAATGAATCGTTTTACTTGCACTTGACTTGTTGGTCACTCGGGAGGTTATCCCACCGACTTTCTTGTGTGCTTGGGGAGCAAGTTACATGCTCACTGTTGCTAGAAATTGCTAAGTACTTGATTCATCGTCGCATAGGCAAGTGTGTACTTTATTGCACTTGACCTAACTCGACTAAACTTTTGATATTTTGTCAAAATATGTACTGGCCATTTTGTTATAACTGAAATGTGGCCAGAATCTAGCCACTTTATGGCCGGATTTGCTGCCAAAATATCTGATTTCTGCAGTTTTTCCTCCAGTTTTCTTGTTTAATCAGGTTTTCGTACCCACCCGATTTTCAAATGTTTGGACTTGAAATGCTTGAAACATGATATGTTGGGATTATTTGTGACTTGAACCTGTCTAGGCGAGTGTGTCCTTATTCGCACTCGACCTCCATGAACTTGAATCAATTGATCTTGTGTGTAGACTTGCATATTTATGTGCATGATTGTAGACTGGTTGCATTTCTCTTGCAGCGGTTGAACTGTAGATCTATTACATTTCTCTTGTGGCGGTTGAATAGTGGACCGGCTACATTTCTCTTGTAGCGGTTGAATTGTAGACCAGCTATATTTCTCTTGTAGTGGTTGAACTAGGCCTTGGACCTTATCCGAGACGTCGGGTAAGTGGAATCTATGGTTACTCATGCGTATGCGTGAATGTAAGTCTGTAACGGCAGAACTGAGCCCTCGTTGGACCTCTTGCTTTGGAGCAGCCTCAGAGCGGTCGGGTAAGCTGGAAAATATTGGGTAAAGGACAAAGTTCCTAACCTATTTACTCCTGACTGGAATTCATCACTTGAACACTGATATTACTGAATACGGAGCGTTAAGTGACAACTAACGTCTCCAATTATTTACTGCATGAGCGTTGGATAATAGCCAACGACTCCACTCTTAAATATCTGAATACTTGGGGTTAAGCTAGATCCTGAATTACTGTATATCTAGGACTATAAGTCCAACCCAGGGCTAGTTGGTCGAATCGAGCCGGCAAGGGTTTGGTCGAGGAGATCGACGAACCTTGGGTACTTCTTTGATGTTCGGACCCGGTAAGGGGTATGTTTGGTGGACGGAAATTGGTGTAAATTGGAGATCTACGGACATTATACTTTCGTGGTTGGCGAAGAGTCAACGGACCTTGATCAATTTACTGTGGAACTTGCTCCTAAGAGCAACCTATATCTTTTGCCATGAATGTGTTCTTTACTGTACACTTTTGTATGATCTATCTGGCTACTTGCTTAACTATAAATTGGGTCATAATCTATTTGAGTTTGATTTGTTTCTTAATGTCAAGGTATGCTATCTTGTCTCTTATTTTACCTGTTTGGTTACTTGGAACCTCATTGTGCTTTTATCTCATTCCATGCCATTTGTTTTCCTTACAGGGATGAGAACATGAGAGGTTGAATTGAGGAAGGCCTCGATTTCTTCTAAATTTGTTAGTTGCTCGAGTGAGTACTTCATAGATGTCTAGCCAACTTGTTTGATTTGATTTTTACAAGTTTGACTCATTGGTTGTCTTATAGATTGTGTGGATAGTGGATGTCCATGAGTATACCTTATTGAAAGTTGTATTTGATACCGCTTGTATTATTGAGATTATTATTCGTAAATTTCTTGATACGTGACTGAGTCCTGGCGAGAGTTAGACAGGCAGTCCGTCAAACCCTTGGGTATGCCCTAGGGGGTGATGGGGCTGTCACAATTTTCATAGTAAATATGGAAGTTAAAAGTTCCAAGTTCTAATGTAAAACTAATGAAGTTCCTTAAGAATTACTCTAGTTAAAACGCTCCATTTTATGGTTCAATGTCATGGAAACCAAAGGCATAAGAATAGGAGGTGAAATTCATTTCTCAAGTATGAAATGAGGTGCAAATAATCAAGTAAGCAAGGTTTAATACCTAGGAAATGTTTCCAACCCACTTTGGAGTTTGTGCTTCTATACTTCTATATAAGGAAAAATTCAGTTTTGGACAGTATTCTTTGGAAAATCATAACTTGAGTTTCATAAGTCCAAATTTTGTAAATCTTATACCGTTGGAAAATAGATTTAATGAACTAAAACTATGTAGAAAACGCTTTTTCCATATTCAAATCATAATCTATCAAATCTTAGCTCCAAATCACTGCTTCAGTAAGAATAGGGCAAAACAGTTTTGAATTCCAGTGAACTTTGAAAATTTAGAAAAATTCATAGAAATGGAACTAGCCCCTGAAATTTATACCACAGAAAGATCTCCAAGTTTAGTTTCAAACGCAACAAACAAAACTCAATTTGAATTTTTCTACACCAAGATACAACAGTTTTATGAAAGCTGAATTTTTTGAAACCTGGTTCACGAAATTCCAGCCTTGGAGTATCCGACACAGTTTCGAAATCAGGTCATAACTAAGGTTTCACAAGTCCAAAATTAGCGTGGTTTATGGTGTTGAAAACTAGATTCAAAGTGCTAAAAATCATTAGAAGAAAACATCTTCAAATTCATTTCACAAGGGGAACAAAAATGAGCTACAATCTGCAGCTGTGCAGGTCTCACGGGTAAAATAGTGGGAGAAAATTAGTCATTTTTGCCGGTTCACTACGGCTCATAGAAAATGAATTAGCAGGGGTATTTTATACCATTAGAAAGCTTCTTGGAGTCTAGTTTCATATGCCGCAAATGACACTTGATTTCGACTCTTGTACGAAAAATTATGCTCAGTTAAATGCATCCTGGTTGGCTGTCCTGAGCAGAATTTTCTAGGTTTGTTTCTCTTCTCTAAACTTAACTTTTACCCAATCAAATGAAATGATTTTTGAGAGATAATTTCCACACATACAACCCAACATATAACAAGCATTTTTGCAGCAATTTAACAACAAAATTCAAAAATAAATCAAGGAAAATAAATCAGCAAAATTCGGATAGTATTGGCCCTCTTTCCCTTTAAATTTTTTTCTCTCCAACTTTCAGGCCAAAATCAAACTAGAAATCATTAAAATAACAACCAAACAAACAAGAAATCCTCAAGTTCATTACCTAATAATCCTTCTCAAGACATCTACCTAAGAGTAAATAAAAAAAACAAGGATATCCTCAAGTCATTTAGTCTAGCTTTGTTTAGGGTTTCAAATACCCTTTCATAACAACCCAAAGCTACTACTAAATCTTGCATGAAACTAAAGATCAAGTGAAGTGAAGCTAGTTACCTCACCCAAGCTTCTTCAACCCTAGTTAGAGTCAAGCTTTGCACCACCAAAATCACCAAGAATCACCATAAGACAAGGGTTTTCTTCTAGCTTGATCAACTTCCAAAGGTTTGAAGATTTTTTGAGAGATTCTTGGAGCAAGATTTATGGTTGAAAATGGAGTTTTTCTTCCCTTCCTTTGGAGCTTCAAGAGTTCGGCCAAGAGAGAGAAAAGGAAGAAGAAATGGAGCTTTGGTTTGTGATGTGAAATGAAGAGAAAACTTGCCTTTTGGTGGTTTAAAAGTCAACTAGGAATAGTGGTCAAATAGTGCCATGCACTAGCTAGTTTTCTTCTTGTTTCTTACTCTCAAATACTAATCTTCCAAGATAGTTTCTCTTATCCCACTAATACTCATTCTTACTAGTCCGAGGTTAAGTTTTACAAATAGTGCCATGCACTATCTAGTTTTCTTCTTGTTTTTTACTCTCAAATACTAATCTTCCAAGGTAGTTTCTCTTACCCCACTAATACTCATTCTTACTAGTCCGAGATTAAGTCTTACAAATAGTGCCATGCACTAGCTAGTTTTCTTCTTGTTTCTTACTCTCAAATACTAATCTTCCAAGGTAGTTTCTCTTACCCCACTAATACTAATTCTTACTAGTCCGAAGTTAAGTCTCCAAATCCCCAATTAGTCGCGGCGGTGCGATTTTTTTGAAAATTTTAACGCGTAAACGATAAAAATATGATTTAAGTAAATTTCATGCTAAAATGATAAAATTAAATAACATGCCAATGAAAATAATTTTAAAATAGGTGAAATTAAGAATAAAAGTACGAGTCCTCACAGTGAGGACAAGAAAACTTATTTTATATTGTATTTTATTTTCTTGAATACATTTTCTTTTACTTTACTTTATTTGCCTTAATTTCTTGGATACTTTATATGTGAGTCAAGATTTTATTATTTGTCTTCTATAAGTTAGTGCATTTATGAAAGTGGAAACCACTAGTAAAGTGTGTGTGATAAATTTGGAAGATTAGGAGGAGTTGGATGCTTTATAAGGTGTCAAGAGATAATTAGAGGTTGGCTAGATATTTTAGTACTTGAAAGATAATTAGATAGGGATTAGCTCTTGGTTTACCATTTGTCACAAAACCATGGAACCTTGACTTTGACGAAGACCAAGTTTTCTTCTTATCCAACCAAGACAATTAGGTCATTAATTAGACACTAATCATTGCCTTGCCAAGTGTCACTCCCTTGCCTTGCCAAGTGTCGCTCATCCATGGAACTTTGACCAAGACTTCTTTTGAACTTTCTCTTGGAAGTTGGTCAAAATTTCCTTCATTTCTTCCTACTCCTTGGCCGAACCTCCTAGCAAGAAATGAAAGGGAAGAACTCCAAAATTTCAACTTGGTCCCTTGCTTGAATACCTTGAGAAATTTATCCTAAAATCTTACTTCAATCCATAGAAAGTTGCAACAAGGAGGAAGTGAACTTGTGGTGAGATTTTTGGAGGAAGAAAAGCTCTTGATTGCATATTAGCCTAGAGTTTAAGGTATTTTGCTAGTGAATCTCTCTTTTCTTCAATTATTTTGATGTTTATCGGTATTTTGCTAGTGCATCTCTCTTTTCTTCAATTATTTTGATGTTTATCCTATGTATGTGTGATTGAAGCTAAAGGAAGCATGTTTGTGGCAATTTCATGGCTTTGCTAGTGTTTGTATGTATATGTGATTATGGTGGGTTTTTTGTTGAAAGTTTGGCTTATATGTATTTATTGTTATGTTGGTGATGAAACCTTATGGATTTGTTAGGTATGTTTGGTTGAAAAATTGGGAAATTAGTTGAAGGAATGTTTGAAAACCAATCGGAGAAAATTCTGCTTGGCTGGCTGAAATTTAGGGCTGGAATTGCAGCCTTGACTTTGAAATTTTCATGATGATTTTAAGCTCAATTTTGCTCAAAATACTCTATAATATGTTAAGCTATAAGTATGTGTTAGATTTGAACCAAAATCATGAGTTTTAAGTGGTAAGAATACCATTTCTTTCACTGTTTTCATTTCTGGAATTCTGCTCAAAGCTGACCGAGAGAGAGTGTGTATGACTTTATATAGCTTTGTTTTTGGTTTTGTGTGATGAACTTGGCGTATTACTGCACTAAACACATGATTAAACAATTACCCTGGTATGAGTAGTGAATTGGAGTGGAAAATGAATGGTTTTAAGAGGTGATCTACCTTGTTTTTCTTCATTGTTTTGCTGCTGGAAATTTCCACAGAAAGCTATGCGTAGCTTTGGGAAATTGGTTATAAATTCATGTAGAAAAGTCGGAATTGAGTTCCTTTTGTTGCGTTTGAAACTACATTCATAGGGCTTTTAACAGTATAAAATTCAAGGTTTAGTTCGATTTTTATCAATACCAGAAAATCTGCAAAGTTCCCTAAAATTCATGACTGTTCTATTTTTGCGCGTATGATAGTAGCGAGTTTTGAACTGAAATTTAACTAATCTAAAAGATGAATTTCATGAAGATGTCTTCTAAAGTCTATTAGTGCTTGGAGTCTATTTTCTAATGGTGTAAGTTTTGTGATTTTTCAACTTACGGAACTCAAGTTATACTTTTTCAAAGAATGTCACCAAAGTTGGAAATTTTATGAAAGGGATTGAGTGAGACTTGGAAAACTTTGGAAAATATTTTCTGGATTTTAAACCTTATTTTGGTGAGATTTTTTATGCTTAAATTAGTTATTTTTATAGTTTAGTATAAGAATTCTTTATATCTTTTAACTTATAGACTTGATTTGGGTTGTTGTGCCTGAAATTTGGCTTTGAATATTGAAGGGAAAATTAGGTAAAAAAAGGGGAGATGCTGTCCTTTTTGTTTCTTGTAGTTTGAGAGAGTGGAAGTGCAATTGGGGCTGTGATTTTTGGATGACCTAGATTAGGGTACTTATGGGTGCCTGAGGTAACTCTAGAGATGTCATCCAAGCTGAATTTGTGCTATACTATATACATTTTTCAAGGAGGAAATAATGGCCTCTTTAACAATAATTTTTGAGTTGAACATATTTAGTTTTACACTTAAACATTTTAATCATTTTCTTTCCACCAAAGGGCATGAGTTTATGTACATGATTTTTCTTTGGCATTAGCAAGCGAAGGTTGTGCATTTTGAAAACCCTATTTACTTGCATTTTGCTACGCTATAATTGATCGCAGATCTTGCGAGTGGCTAGGGAACTGGACCTGAGCTTGGTTTTGATAAACCGTGAACCATTAGTGAGTGTTCCAACTGCATGTTTCGTGCTCATTGTTGCTAGAAATTGCTAGGCACATGATTTTTTGTTTCATAGACAAGTGTGTACTTTATCGCACTTGACCTAACTCGACTAAACTTTTGATATCTCGTTCATGCATGTACCATCAATTTGATTTACAAGTAACCTGTATCTGGACTTGAAATATTTGAAATGCTTGAAAACATGATATGCTAAGCCTACTTGTAACTTGATCTTGTCTAGGCGAGTGTGCCTTTATGTGCACTCGACCTTCGTGAACTTGAAATAATTAATCCTGTGTGCGGACTTGCTTATTTATGTGCATGATTGTAGACCGGCAGCATTCCTCTTGCAGCGGTTGAATTGTAGACCGGCTGCATTCCTCTTACAGCGATTGAACTAGGCCCTTGGACCCTTATCCGAGACATCGGGTAAGTGAAAACTTGGGTTACTCATGCGTATGCGTGAATGTAGGTCGGTAACGGCTGAACTGAGCCCTCATTGGATCTCTTGCTTTAGACCAGCCTCAGAGCGGTCGGGTAAGATGGGCAACCTTGGGTAAAGGACAAGTTCCTAACCTGTTTACTCCTGACTGGAATTCATGACTTGAACTCTGATATTTTTGAATACGGAGCATTAAGTGACAACTAACGTCTCTAATCATTAACTGCGTAAGCGTTGGATAACAGCCAACGACTCCACTCTTGAATACCTGAATACTTGGGGTTGTAAGCCAGATTTTGAATACCTGAATATCTGGGGCTATAAGCCCAATCCAGGGCTAGTTGGTCGAATCGAGTCGGCAAGGGCTTGGTCGAGGAAATCGACGAATCTTGGATACTTCTTTGACATTCGGGCCCGGTAGGGGGATGATAGGTGGACGGAGATTGACGTTTAGTGGTGATCTAAGGACATTATAATGCCATGGTTGACGGAGAATCAACGGATCCCGGACAAGCTACGGTGCAACCTGCTCCTGAGAGCAGCTTATATCCTTTTGGCATAAATGTGTTTTTTTTTACCGTACACTATTGCATGACCGATCTGGCTACCTGCTTTACTATACCTTATGTCCTAGTCTACTTGAGTTTGACTTGTTTTCTGATATCCTGTGCATAGTATCATGTACGCTAGTTCACTTCCCTATTTTCTTGGAACCTCGTTGGGCTTTTAACTCATTCCATGAATTTGATTTCCTTATAGGGGTGAGAACATGAGAGTGGAAATTGGAGAAGGCATAGACCTTGTCTAAGATTTGTTAGTCGCTCGCATGAGTACTCCTAGATGTCTTGTTTGGTTTTGATTTTTGTAAGGTTGACTACTTGGCTGTATTTATCGACTGTATGGGCATTTGAAGTCCAGGAGTGTATACATTGCAGATTGTAACTGTTATCGCTCTTATTATTGAGGTTATTTTCATGTAAATTTCGTGGTACGTGAGTGAGTCTTGACGAGAGTTGGGCAGGCGGTCCACCAAACCCTTGGGTACGCTCTAGGCGGAGGTGGGGTCTTCACACGGGGTACACCCTAAGAGAAGGTGAGGCTATCACAATTAACACAACATTAATACAAAACTACAAATGAAAGCATATTCCTGCCAAGCCAAAAGGGGCACTTATTCTCACAAATGAAAAGTAGGCCTTTTGTGATTGTTGCCAACTCTAATTTCAGCAACTTCTCAATTTAATTTTATTTTGTATGCAATTACAATTAAATAGAACAGTCGGAATTAACACTTCTGACACTATTTGTGGAATTACAATTAATCAGAACAGTCGAAATTAACACTTCTGACACCATAACTCAAAAACATAATTACAACCAAATTAAATTTTTTGAATAAACTAATATCGAGAATTATCATTTGATTGAATTCCAATTTGGATCCTCAATTATAGACACATAGTGACTTTAATCCTTAAACTTCAATTTGGACATTTTATACACTGGAGTAAGAGATTCATCCCACTTCAATCAATTGTCTTCAACATTGAATATTTTATCTCTTAAAGTATAAAATAGATCCCATGTCGGTCATTAATCTTCAACTTTGAATTGTTAAAACTAATGGGATAGTACCAAAGTAATGCTAAAAATTTAAGGACTAAAATATGATAAACTTCATATTTTAACGAGTAAAGTGTCTAAAATAATAATTTAATAACTAAAATGAGAATGCGCTTATAATTTAAGGATTCAAAATAAAAATTATTCATATTGTTTATAAGTGTTTCGAAACACAGGCAAACCATAATAACTAGAATTAGTTAACTTTTGTATGCAGAATATATAGTCAAAAGTAGGGGAAAGTCATTGTGCTTTTGTAGAAACCAAAAGTAAAAATGACTACTATTATTCACTTGGGAAGCTTTCGGCCTTCCGACGCGGAATAGTGGGATATAAAGACGAGACGTAAATGATCATTGTGCGTGTTCTGTTTTGTCTAGTTGTCCCGGCAAAAGCTAACTTGCATGTTCTATATGTTGAGCCGAAGAAAATTTCTTCCGTTCTTTTGTTCTCTCTCCCAGAATTGACACATTGCACGTGGCAGATAAGCTACCTCTAAATTGTCGGTGCTTCGGTGGCCAATGCTATCAAAGTAATGAATTTATCAATACCAATATGTACACTTATTTTTGCTACACTATTCGTTTAATGACTTTTTAACGCTATTAACGTTAAGATGATACCTGCACAAATGAGGTAATTTCAATTTTAAACATAAATTATGTGTAATACATCATAATCTGGCAAGTGTAAGGATAACTTCATAATCATGATGCAGTAAAGATTAATATTCAGGCAACAAGTATAAAGTAACAATCATTTTCTATGACAATAACTGTTGCACTTTTAAGGAGTTGTGAACAAAATTTCATTACAACCACTGAATTTAAGATATATTTCACCTACACTATGAATTGCACTTTACGGTTACACGTATAATTGTCGAAGTCATCACATCCAGATATAACATGCCTTTTACACGCAAAAATCACTTCCTAAAATCCTCTGCACCTCGCTGCTATAGTTCACATCGCATAGATATTCTGCAGAATTTACTTATGATGAACTTGGAACTTCAAATTTCATCCTACAAAAGCATTTCATAGTTAATTATCACTTGAGCAACCACATTCCAGGAAGGAAAAGAAAAGACTATTTCTCAGTAAGCTGGTAATATATACGAAAAAAGACCTATGTCAATAAAACCTCCTTGTTACATGGATGAAGGACATATAAAGCAAAAGATATATAGAGAGCTAGAGTGATCAATCTTGGACTCAAGACTAGAGGGCAATTGACATGTACCAGGTGCGATGCAGCTGAAAGGCTATAATTCTTGGCACCACAGACCCTTAATTGCATATAGTTAAATAATCACCTATAATGGTGGTATTTCTACCGTAACAATTAACTTTTGAAGGTCCAAATTAAATTGGGATGATATCCAGTAACAAAATAAAACACTAGAAAGCTAAAAGAAAATGGAACTCATTCAATTTAATTTAAACTGATTCACTACTAATTATCGATTGCCCACCATTTTCTCCCCTTTTTTTTTATTGAATTCATTCCTTTATTCAACCAAAGAAAAGATTACATTCTGGGAGTATTACGTATGGATCTAATCCTGCGAAACGAGGGAAAAGCAAGCTGATACAAGCGATAGGCACCCCTAGCCAAGACTGGCAAGCCCGCGAAGCTCTCATAGACGTGCACCCCTTGATCTAGATTGGCATAGCCCACATTGGACAGCACATTCGCCACCTTGATCGCTTCCCTGTAGCAATGTACGACCCGCAACCCTCCTCGGGCCATTTTCTCAACCTGCTCCACCTTCCCACAAATGGACCAAGGACAACGGGACTTCTTTAAGAGAATGTGTACTAACAGCAACGAATCCGACTCAACAATCAGACTGTCCATGAAGCCTCGTTGCACACACAACTGCAGTCCAAGGAGCAAAGCCTTGGCCTCGGCCTGAAGACTGGTTCAGATTCCAAAGTACCCAGAGAACGCGAATAGCAACTTTCCCTCGGAACTCTGAAGGACCCCACCACCACCACTCACCCCAGGGTTACCTTTCGAGCAGCCATCTATATTGAGCTTGACAAACCGAGGCAGGGAGAATGCCACCGGACAAGCTGCATACGGAAGACCACAGGCCGATACTCCACCAATTCCAGGAAAGTTGGCCAGTCCCACACCTGCTGTAGCTCTATGAACTTGAGGCCATATGCATCCTTGAGGTCCCGGAAGATAGCCCGACAGGCCGCCGTCGAGTTCAATCTGGCCCCTTGGAACACCACCTTATTCCTCGCCTTCCAGATGTGCCAGCAGACGAGACTAGGTAAGAGTCGGAGCACAAATTTAAGTCTATCCGACTCTACCAGCTTAAGCCACCAATTACCCAACCATCCTTGAACATGACCTACATTGAGGCCTACTCCACATCTCGAGCCAAAGAAGGACCAAACCGTAGTTGCCAACCCCCCCTCCAAGAACAGATGGCCCAGGGATTCAGTTTGTGGTGATGAGCAGCAGGAACACCTTGAGGGCAGGTGGAAACCGTAGGACGCTAGGACATCATCCAAGGGAAGATGACTCCGCATCAAACGAAGAAGAAAGAAGGACACCTTCAAAGGGACACTTGAATGCCAGGCCTGGCGATACAGGAATGAGGTCGGCCTACAATCACAGAGCTCACTATACGCCGATGCAAGTGAAAATTGGCCCGAGTTCGACGCCCTCCATACCATCCTGTCAGGAGAGTCCCCGCTAGGGGCGGCCACTTCCAGAACCTGCTGGACCATGTTGGCCGGCAGGAACTCTGCAAGCCTCCCCGCGACCCAAGCCCCATTCTCCATAACCTGCTGAAACGAAACTCCCTGTTTCACCTGCACGCGCAGATAAAAAGCCCCGTGCCCAGTCCAATTATAATACCAAAAGTTACAGGGACCGGCGTAGAGACGCCATCCCATAAACAGCTCCGCCAACCCCCTCATGTCCAACATCCGTCTCCAAGTGGCCGAACCCAACGGAGACAAGGAGATTTGACAGGGATGAAGCCCCTGACAATATTTCGCACACAGGAATTTTGCCCACAAGGAGACAGCACACCGAAAATTCTATCATAACTTGCAGGAGAAGGCTTTATAAGTGTCCCTAATTGATCGGAACCCCGCCCCACCCTCCTCTGTGGGATAGCATAAGTCCTTCCACCGTAGCCAATGGAATATATGATACTCACTATTTGACCCCCAAAGAAAACTCGTACAAACTCTTTCAATCAACCGAAAAATCCCCTTCAGCATCACGCCCATCCCTAATAGGTGAATCGGGATACTGGTCAAAACGTGTTTGATCAAAATAATTTTTCCACCAAACGACAAAAGCCTCGACTTCCAAGACAAGACCTTCTGAAGCACCTTCTGACACAGGTCCGAGAAAAATGACATCTTTGCTTGGCCAAGAAACAACGGAGCTCCCAAATACTGAACCGGAAACCGCTTCTTCTGAAATCCAGTGATCCTTTCAATAACTCCCTGGCGGGCGGTGGAGATTCGAGGGTGAACTAAGTAACCACTCTTCTGCACGTTCACCAACTGACCCGAGTCATGCTGGTACCACTCCAGTATTTGCATGAACTTCTTGAGCGAGGCCGCACCCCCATTAGCAAAAATGATGACATCGTCCGCAAATGCCAAATGAGTAACAGGAGGACAGTGCCTAGGCACCTTAAACGCCGGGAACCTGGGCTGAGTAACAAGAGAATTCAATGCACGGGACAGGACCTCCGAGCCAATAATAAATAATGCCGGCGACAGTGGATCCCCCTGACGCAAACCCCTGGAGGATTTGAAGAACCTATAGGATACGCCATTAATAAGCACTGAGAACCAAACGTTGGAGATCAGCCTTCACACCATGTCGATCAACCTTTCGCCGAAGCCAAACCGTCGTAGCATGGCAATAAGGAAACCCTAAGAAACTCTATCATATGCCTTAGCCATATCTAGCTTGAGAGCCAGATTACCACCCCTACACTTCTTTCCCATTTCAGACATCAGTTCCTGAGCCAGCAAGTAATTATCTGCAATAGACCGCCCTTTCCTGAACCATTTTCTCCGTTTAAGTTTCTTCAATATCTCTTAGATTTCCTACTTTATAACACTTTATGGTAAGGTAGAAAAAAGAAGTTAAAAGGGAATTCATATAACTCTTGATGAATTTATTTAAGTATGCCGATGTATGCAATGTTAGTGTATATAAAATTAATTCATAATGTAATGAGAAACAATATACAAAAGCAAATACATTTTTTTATATAAGAATTCTTTTTGTACTCTATTGGCTCAAATTAGAAACTAGAGAGTTACAGTTAGTATCAGACACCAAATTTGAGAGGTAATTCATTCTCTTTTTTCGTCTTCAAGTATTGACAATTTGTTTATTTATTTTTCCTGAAAACAATTGCACGTTGTCTATTAATATTCACAAAGCTACCAAAGTCCAAACTTCATTGTTCCAACATTCAAGGCAAGTTCTCATCATTATATCTTTTCAACCTTAGAATTCTTCTACTGTATTTTAGGACTTAATTATTAAACATATATCATTGTTCTTATTTTATGCCCATGTTGAGGGAACTTAATTTCTCCGTGATACGTTAGACATATAACCAACACTTTAGGCTTCATATTTTATTGTTAAAAGGCACTAGTTGTGAACACGTACACTGCAGGGGCACGTAATATTTATTATGTTTAGATGTTACTATGTTTTGGTACTTCATCTTGCAAAATTAAGAATTAATCTTGTTGGTATGTTAAAGGTAAGTCTGTAAAATTAGAAGTACAACAACACAGAATTTCTTATTACACTTCAAAAATCTATTACATATATCTACATCTTTTATATAGTATTAGGTGTTATTGACAACTCAATACCTAAAGAGAAATAAATACTGTATTGAAAATGATTATTGATGCATTAGTCTAAAATAATATCGAATATTAGTTATTGTAGTGCTAGGGTAAACATGGAAAAGAATTCATATGATGGAGTCATGCCCAGATTCTACATTAGGATTTTAATTTCTAATTAAGACGTTAAAAAGCATTTAAGGAGGCTGACAGAGGTCTAATATTAGTTTCCTGGCAACGAAAAAGAAAACTTATGGGCTGATACATTTAATATTTCTGCTTTGGTAAACAATTCAATATTTAACTCAAGCTAGAAATTTCTCAAAAATCTGCAACGAATAGAAATTGTAGAATAAACCCCATTGCCCAAAGAAGATAATAATAAATAAATTAGACATTCAATATAATGCATTTGGATGAATTTGTTACGTATGGGCCTGTAGCGAATTAAGCATAAAAGAATCTAAGAAAGAAAGCTGGAGGAAAGTAATAGCAAAAGCTCAAATAAACTTAAGGTTATCAATTTTTCTTTCCATTTTTTTCAAAATGAAAATTCATTGAGGAAAGGTGGAATTTAAAAAACAGGGAAGGGAAAGAAAAACTTGAACTTAGAACTTCTAATTTTTCTTTCTACTTGTGCACCATGATAGTAAAAATTCCATAGAAAACACCATCAAAACATTAGCTGCCTAATAGCGACATTCCCTGGAAAAATATCAATACAGAGTCATCCAAGCTTCATCTAAAGTTTTCCAAATGTAGCTTATCTGATTTCTTCCAAACATATGTGCTACAACAAATAAAGGACAATGCTATTGCATTCAAGCTTTAAATTACATCCAACGTTTACAAAAATAAATTGAGAAAAAATGATAAATGCTTAAACAAGGGCAAAATATGTCATAGTAAAACCTACAAAAACTATTTTTAAGCCTAAAAAATAATATATTTGGAATCAGAAACTACAGTATCGATTAATTGAAAATAGTCTTGATTACAGTCCCAAACTCCAATGAGCTCACAAAAAAATCAACTTAGTTTAATGAACATGAACAGTGAAAAAATAAAGATCTGAAATTAATATACATAAACTCCATATGTAAACTTGAAATTTTGTCCTAGGGCTAAAATTCTAAAAGAAGAAACATGATGTGCGAAATCATAGCCAAAAGAATCTTCACTATCAATTGTTGTAGAACTCAAAAAAATTCACCAAAAAGTTGTAGAATATAAATTTAATGGAACCAATATATATAGGGAGGCAATTTATGTGGCAATTTACACACATGTAAGTATGTGCGGGAGAAGAGGAATAATGCCAACAATACAACATAAATTACACATAATAACAAGACTTTCATATTTCACTCTTCTCAAGAGATGCAACAATAATATTCTTATTTATAGACTAGATAACTTGGTAAACAAGTTTTAGAACCATAAGAAATTTTTTAATAAAATACTAAATTTTAAATAATAAAACTACCATAATTTAACTCCAATACAGTTACTAAAGCCTTAATTTGATTAAAACACTGCTAAATAATAATATAAAAATTTTTATTTTGAGTCTTGATCTAATATGCCAATATTGCCTCCCTTAAATTAAACTCTCTTTTGAATCAAGCTTACAGCCATCACTATCAATAATCTCCTTTGCAAATTTGGCTAACATCAATTTGAATTCTTTATCTTCAGAAGTTTTTGTTGTTGAAATATTCCACGCATCTGAACAAATTTATCTTATTTTTCAATTTGTTTTTGACTCCTTAAAATAATCCACGCTTCTAAATAGACTGTTTTCGTCGCACAATTTGACAATTTATTTTTGACTCATTGAAATAATCCATGGTTTTGGATAGATTGTTTTCATCGCACAATTTGATGTCATTTTATTGACAACTCATCACTTTATGATTTTGATAATCACAACTCAGCTAACACTTGTGATTTTGATAATCACAAATCAGTTAACAAGATCCTTCTTCGATCTTTGTTTTCACGATCATTTTCGGACAAATCTTATGGTCCAATCTTTACTAACTAGATATACCAAGACTAACCTTGTGTTTTGATTCGATCAACTAAATTTTTCACCGCAATCCTTATACTCTAACTCTAACAATGGAAAACACTCAGAACTAAACTCATAGCTGGGACAATTTTTTAATATTCACAGGTTCCCCAATATCAATTTCAAATCTAGAACTCTGATGCCACATGTAGAATTAAAATTCCACCAAAAAACTGTAGGAGATAAGTTTAATGGAACCAATATATACGGAGAGGCAATTTACACACATACAGGTATGTGTGGGAGAAGAGGAATAATACCAACAATATAACATTAATTACACATAACAATAAACCTCTCATATTTTAGTCCTTTCAGTATTTCAGTCTTCTCATTAGAATCACTCCTCTCTCTGTAGGACGGCGTCGTATGCATCATATAATATGTATGTATATATTTTTCCCCTAAGGTACAAATTGTCATCGTATACATCATACAAATTTCCCTTTTTCCACGTAATAAAGCTACCATTTGTGCATATCCTATGTAGCACGCCGGACCAGAAAAATTATACCTTAGGGGATAATTATCATTGCAAATAGAGCGAAAGAACGGTAGTAGAAGCCGCAGTTCCAGACCATCAACCCTTGAGTTGACTTAAAATTTGAGAAATACACAACTAAAATAACATAAAAAAGAAATTTTAATCATACTCCACTTTTTGTTAATTGCAGTTTCACTATTTATTTTTTCATATAGCCTAATAAATGAAATCTATGAAAAGAATTATAGTGTAGATTAATTACACTTCCACCGTTTGTTTTATCATATAATCCAATAAATCAAAATCATATGACGAAAATTATAGTAGAAGATTAATAAAAAGTGGAGTGTGATGAATATTTTTCTAACATAAATTAGATTTCATTGATGCAATATATGATCCAGATGATATTGCCATAAAATTTTCTTCTTGTGAAAAACGACATACGATGACAATTTGTGCCATTCAGTGTATTCTGTTTGAGATGATTGTAATTAACTAACAGCCTCCATGCCCCTTATCCCTTCCAACGCTGATCTAAGGCCCAATAAATCCACCTTAATAATTGGTTCGGTAAATCATGAAACAGTGAGACGCCAAAATTTTGTATGTACAAAAATGCAGTGATGCGCTCGTGTTCATGTAGTAATCGGGCTAAACTACATTGACAAATATCTCGTGTACAGTACTTTCCATCTAGCACAATGTAAACCAATAATGAAATAACCAGCACTGTTCACATCTAATTTACACAACCAGCCAATTCATGATTGCACGTAATTAGAGGATACATCCAATGTGTGGAAAAAGTAGTGAAGATTCTGATTCCAAAATGATTTACATAAAAATTCTTTAAGTATGACATGTTTCAAAAGGCAATTGTTATTCCTACAATCTACCTGTACGACGTCGTTATCCTCACTGCTAAAATCCAAGTTTGATGCTGTCTTTAAGAGAGAGCCGCAGCCAACCCACCTACTATGCCTTAAATAAACAGTGACTTTATCCTAGATTCTTAAGATTGATATGACATTACTGCAATATCAGATTCAATTTACCCTTTTATTTTGACCTATTTGTACAAGATGATGTGAGGTGAATAAAATGTTAAGTATGATACAAATTTTAAATTAATTGCACAAAATATTATGATTAAGTGGTGTGTTCCTGGTCTGAAGCTTGGTACAGTCTATCTCAATTTTCAGTGTTTATACTTCCAAAAAAACAAAAAAAAAAAAAAATCAGCGTACCATAGAGAAATTCAAGAACTCATGAGGTCCTGACTGTCTTATACGCGGTGTGCGTGGACGATCAGAGAAGAATGTCAAAATTTGAAGATAAAACTGGATATTTTAGACTTTTCGTGGTACAAATTTCTGGAAATGACCCTGCCAAACATCTTTGATGTTGGCAATGAGCTTGCAGCAAGGATGATGCTTGATCACCTCTAGAATTTCTTATGAAGGACAGAAAGACAAGGGTCAATGCAGCACACAAATCTGTAGATTGTTCTTCATATGATCTGCAAAACACCATTTGGGATGTCTTTTACAATTTTACTGTTCAAAGATGAAACACGTCCAGCTAAAAAAGGGATGACAGATGGAAAAGACAATAATTCATCCTAAGACAATTGGTTTAATTCAATGGAATGCAGCAATTGCTTGAGTCTTATGCGATGGAACATCTGCTGGTGGAGATGGTAATTTTGTGAATGCTATTATTCCACTAATGGCAGCAGCAACGGCCCCTACAACAAATGCTGGTATGTTACCACCTCCAAACAAGGCGTCAAATTGTCCGCTCAGAAGAGAAACCAACATCTGTTGCATCAAAACATTAAGACACATCAGCCCCAGATCCTACAGAAACATATCAATTCTAAGCTATCCCAAACCATAAAAATATATCTTGTGGAAAAGTTTTGGAGAAAATATTTTATTGTGGAGCATGTATTTAGCAATAATATATAATATTTAGATTAAATTTTTATACATTGTCTGTATAAAGGTTTTTTTACAATAATAGTTGTGAATATATGTCACACATGCAAAAAATTAAATTTAAAATTTAAATTGCGTGACATATCAAATACTGTTCATGTATACGCTACCAATGCATAAACTTGCCCATAATCTTTTATTAGAAAAGGGCAAACTAAAAAAGCCAGTGGGACCATTCAACAACTTTGCCTATGGGCCACACCGCAGAATTGCTAGTAGACTATATATTTTCAAGTGTGAACATGAGCCAATGCAATTCACTACTAGACGGAAATTGTAAATTGCACTTTGAGAAAGAATCATGATGACAAGATTTGATCGACACCTCGATTAATTAATTCTTGCCCAGTGGACTCCATTAATTACTTCTATTAAAATGATTATGGTTCAATCAAATGGACATGTATGCAGTTTTAATACGGCAAGGAGTGCTGAGGAGCTATGGAATTTTCCTTTTTGTTGGTAAGAAAGGAACTTTGGTATAGACTGAACAACAACATACAAATTGGATGACGCTTCATATGGTATTTAATTTTGTCTCGTGGTCTGATAATTCCTTGACTTAGACCCTAATTAAACTTTATATTTTTATATCAAAAAGAGAGAGAGAGAATATTAATCGGGTCCACTTCTAGTCGCTATGATCTTTGAAAACATGTGACCCGTGTGTAAGGAAAGCTCATAGAATAATACCTGAGGAACAACAATGGCAAGGTTCAGAACCCCTAGTGAAAGACCTTGTCCTGAGCCAACATCCGTCGAAAATATTGACGCTAAAGCAAAAGGTATGCTGTAGGTGACCTGCAAACAAAAAACACATCAACGAAAGAGAAAACAATAATCGGAGGATATTAAATTGTATAGTGGAGAATTATAAGCAATTGAAATTAAAATTGTCAAAAGTAAAAAAAAAAAAAAAAAAGATTACATGAATTCTTGGAACATTTATACCCTAAATTTGTCAAAAGCCAAAACAAATTGCAATTCTAAGATAATTCAGTAAAAGGAAGAGGACTTTTGCCTTATCAAAATAAACGCATTTGGCTCAGGAAAAGGTTGCCTAAATTAAAAAGTTTTTTACTTTAAAAAGGAAAATCGAACTAAAGTGAAAAAGAAAAGATTTCCTATAACGGGACCGACTTAAGGATAAACAGACAGCAAATGAACCGCACAAACTAAGACGAAGCATCCTTTTTCCAGTGCATGTTTTCCACATAGCAATCAAACTCCAGAGAGTAATTATTAAAGGTAGGAGAAATAGCATCAGCAAAATGGCACCTACGCCAACCGAGGCAAAAACTTGGCATATCTTCACTCTTACTAAGATACACGTGTGACTCTCGAATTTCGCAATTTCAACACGTACAGTTATCATTGAATGGCTAGAGGATATAGTTGCCAATAAAGTGAGTGAACTTATTCAAACTACCTAATTAATATTCTTTGATAAGCGTATCCTCAGTTTATCCAAAATCCAATAATCCAGAAGTATTCTTTTTTCACGCATGCAGTGCGCGTTGAGCAGCGCGTGGGCTTTATGCTACCCATGTCCATGGATAGTAGACATGGTTAACTACACACTTTTGTGTAATCTTGGGTATAGTAGGATGTCAAGCCGATGGAAATTCTGAAAGCTAGCGGTATTGTTAGAGCAAAAAGCGACAAATTTTATTTTATGGACATGAAAGCCAAGGATCTGCTAGGTTATATATTATGAAAAAAAAAAACTGTAATAATTTATTTTCTACGGTAACATATATACAGGACCCAATTTTGTTCATCTTAGATTTCATTCCGCAAAACGAGATTTATAGTCGAAGGCTTTAAAAAACTCACCGCTAGGGGAACTCCGAGAACCGAGAAAAGGGCCAAGGACCCCACCTTGACGCCCTCAGCTGGTGATCCATTGGCGCGGCGCGTGGAGTCCGCGAGTTTGGTGATCAAAACCGTGAAGGCCAAACAAGCTGCAAGAATAAAGTTAAGAACACCCCACAATCTCTTCACCCCACCAATCACACGCGCCGAGTGCTCGACTCCAACCGACGCGAAACCCAGCACCACCGAGTTAAGCATGAGCCCCAGTGCACCCGCATGCACCCCTCTATCGTACAAACTATCTCCCACCTTTCCTCCGTACACCTCTCTTCCCATCCAATCAGTGTCGAACAAGAAGAAAGGGAACCAACCAATCCAGTTCAAACACGTCACTACAAGTAGAATCCACATGGGTCTAGGCAAGTCCTTGAGAGCACCGAATATTTCCCCGAAAAAGGGTATTTTTGCGTGATGCTTCCCACTCTCGGTTCCATCCGCACTTCCCGGGTCGGGTCCAGAGAAGGGCTTTTCTCGTACAAAGGTCAGAGCCAGAATTGTTAAGGTTAATAAAAGTGCAATTGAGATTATGAAACAGCTTTTGAGATTTGCACAGTAGATGTCACAGGCTTTTGTTTGGGTAAATGGGAATAATTTGTAAAGTTTACTGTATGAACCGGCTGCATAACCCAACACATTCCCTACTGCCATGAAAAATGAGTAGCCTGCATATGACATACGCGTCTTGCGCGCATTCCCATCTGACAGATCAGCCAGAAGAGCTCTGCATGGTCCCTGAATTGAAAAAACCACGTTAGTCTTGCAGACTCTTCGTTAACAAAGGAAATATATTATATTTATTTAGTATATAGTAATAATTCAGATTCAAAAAAAAAAAAACTTTATCCTGAATGTTAAGGGAAAAACTTTGGATACTCGAGTCGAGTGAGCATATACACGGCTGGAGTAATAGTCCAAGTCATTTCCCAGTAATTATTACTTAGTAGGAATATGTAATTGTTATGTTCTTAAAATCAATATTATTTTACATGCATATGTAGTTAATTTTCCAATTTTTTGTTTGAACCTGTAACATGTTGTTGGCGACATCAAGGATGGCAAAGCCAACAATGAAGACAGCAATAGCACGGGGTTTGCTGGTTTTGCCAAGAGTGTCACCGCACATATGACCGAGGTCAGCAGCGAAACCAATAAGGACAACGGCGATGGCGACGAGGCTAGCTCCGGCAGCGATGAAAGGACGGCGGCGGCCAAAGCGGGAGGTACAGTTATCACTGTAGTAACCAACCATGGGTTGGACAAGCATCCCAGATATGGGACCGCAAAGCCAAATTATGGGGGCCAATTTGTGGGAAATCCCCAAAAGCTGGACATATGGGGTCAGCAAAGAAAGCTGTAGCGCCCATCCGAACTGAATTCCGGCGGCTATCGCGGCCACCATGATCAAGTTCCTTACCGGCTGGGGCGGGGAAGAAGGCTGTGATAGCGGTGGTGGTGGTGGTTGGGATTGGACTTGAAAAGAGGATAAGGCTTTTCCATTTTCTTCATTGACTCTATGGTCAGCCTCCATTATTAATTGTTACTATTATTGCTGTGTAGGAAAAAGGGCGAAGTAAAGAGATGTAGTCGGTTTGAGAGAACGGGGGAGTGCGGGGTATTTATAACCTTTTCGGCGGTAATGAAGGAAATGAAATCACTGCAAGAAATTAATGAATCGCCTTATCCAATTGTGGCTGCAATGCATTGTCAAAAAGAAGGCCAAAAGAAAAGCATAAATTAGTTGTTGCCACGTAAGGTGGATGGTGAATAAATTCATTACTGGTGCAGCTTCTTGGTGACTAAAACTTCAACTTGGTTTTACCTAAAAGTTAATGGTAGTCGGAAGACGTTGGAAACAAGCGATTATGAATTTAAGAGTTTACCGTGTTTATCACTAGCTAGCTGTTGGAGTTTTTTGTGTTTTTTTCTTTTTAATTGATTTCAGAAGTTTGAATGTTATTTCATATAATTAAGGGATTTATGTAACGAGATGCTCTAAAGGCACTCGTTAGCCCATATAGTATTTACACAACCTATAATATATATATATATATATATAAGTATATACATATTAATAATTATTATCCTCTTTTGTATTTATATAGTTTCCCAATTTAATCTTACTTACTCTTTTTTGTATTTATTTACTTTCTCTAATTAATTTTATATTTTTAAAAATATAATACTTGAAATATATTTTAACTGATATACATAAGACACTTGTTAGACAAATCGATAATTAAGACTAGCATGTTAACCATGGATTGATACTCCCACTGTCTTATAAAGACATGTTTATTTTTATTTTTTTCAAATTTAAAAGCTTTTTTCGTTTTAGAAGCATAATTAATTTATCAGTTTATTAATATGTCCATACTAAATGTACATTTTTATTAGCAAACAAGAGCTATTTAGTATTGTAAAGTGATAAATTTAAGAAAGATTTAATAATATGAGCCGTTTGAATGAAATAATACAAGTCATCTTCTACTAATTGAGGAGTCTATGAGAAGAATATTGACAAAAATATTATCTTTTTAACCATATTTACTTACACTTCTCAATATAGGTGAAGCAGGAAGTATGACTATCTTTATGGTACCATTTGGAAAGAGGGAATCAAAGGGAAATGAAAGGAAAAGAGTTGTAAGGATTTGACTTTTCTATTTGAATGATTTTTGAGGAGGGAAAGGAAAGAATTGAGAGGAAAATGAAGGAAAAGTATTTAGTTATCTTATTGAGTTATAGCTTTTGTTCAAAAGTGGATGGATTTGCAAGGAAAGGGAACCAAATTTAGTAAAATAATTTGAACTTTTTTAAGAATTGTTTTTACTCATCCTTTTTAGCCCTTCACTACAAGAAATTTGGCCTTTTGTGACAACATTCTCTGTGACAATAGAGAAAGTTGTCACAATTGAAAACTTTAGTGACGACTTTTAATTTCGTCATACTTGATCGTGGATTCACTCGTCAATAGTGACAACACGGGATATGTCGTTACAATATGGATGGCACGCAACTATCCAGTGTGGCGGGAGATCACCATTGTGACGACTGGAAAACATGTTGTCACTGAAGTTGGTCCTATAGTGACAACTTAAAATATCGTCACAATATGGTTGCCAGTTCTAAATTAGTGACAACAACTAGTCGTCACTGTCCAAAGCGTTTATTCCCATCTCACTTTCACTAATTCTACTATGTCACCCTAATATTTTCAATATGGCCTATATGTTGTAAATTAATTTTATTGATTCTACTATGAGACCCTAACTTTTACATTTTGACCCCATATACCACCTTAATTTTTTCAATATGACCCATGTGTTCTACTATGACACCTTAACTTTTACATTTTAGCCCTATATACCACCTTAATTTTTCAATATGGCCCATGTGTTGTAAATAAATTTTATTGATTGTACTATATGACACCCTAACTATTACATTTTAGCCCCATATGCCACCCTAATTTTTTCTATATGGCCCATATCCTGTAAGTAAATTTAATTAATTATGTTATGACACCCGAAATTTATATTTTAGCCCCATATTTGATAAACTAATCTCATTAACTCTACCATGACACCTTATCTTTTGCAATTTAGCCTCGTATGTGATAAAGAAAGGTTTTATTAATTCTATTATGGTACCTTATGCTTTTACACTTTAGGTTGTGTTCATCATTAGCAAAATGAGGAAGGTATTGTAAAAAACAATGTTTACCTATTTTTTAATTATTTCAAACGTAACTAATACCTTGTTATAAAGTTAAAAAATATCATGAATTCATTATTTAGTTCTCTTGACAACATATGGGAAATTACTGATTAACATAGTGTGAAAATGATGGTAGAGAATAATAAAATTTAATATGAAATTAAGTAAAAATCTTGACAGTTGCATGACTGGAGTTTGTTATGTATTACAATTTACAATAATCAAATTGTTTATGGTTTATGAATCAGTACTTGTACCAAATAAATTTAGTGTTTCATGCATGTATTAGTAAACCATTTTGGTTATTTGATCAACTAAACAGATTGTTTGGTCTTGTCAGACCTCAATTCATGCATAATTGATAAAATTATTAAATTGATACCAAAAATATTTGCATTAAAAGATCTTTTTTTTGAATCATAAACATATTTTTAATAAGCCTTTTAGTTTTTGAACATTATTTTTGGTAGAGATCCTAATATTGAGATGCCTTGAATCAGGTCTTCGACCTTCGTTGAGCTGTTCGGGGGGTCATTTTTTAGTGTGCACTAGTGGAAGCGGGAAGCTAAAAATTGAAGGAGTAGAGGCGGGGTTCTAAAAGAAGCAGAAACGACATCGTTTATTGGCAATACGGAAGAAAAACACTTAACAACACTTAGCCAAATTTCAGACAAAACTCATTTCCCTCTTTCTTTGCCTTCAGACACCATCTTCTTCTCCTTCTCTCCACTAGGATCTTGCTAAAATTACTGAGATAATCACTAAATTGAGCTACCCAAACTGATAGGGCAGCTTTAGTAGGTAGCTGATAGCAAATATCCCTAAGTTGAGCCACCATTTGCATCCCTAAATTGAGCTACCCAAATTGATAGGGCAGCTTTAGTAGAGTAGGAGATAACAAATATCCTTAGTTCGTCACAGCATTTGACGATGAATTTTGGGGAAACGCCAGAGTTTGAAGACTAAATCAGAAGGAAAAGAAGACCTAAGGTTGTCATGGTATAATTTGAGGTAAAAAATCTCAATATTTTCCATCTATTTTCGAACAGTTCTGTCTAATGTAGGTCGTGTGAGCTGAATGTTGAGTTGTGAGAGTGAAACGAAGTGGAAGGGAGGGTTGTGAGCTGCATGTTGAGCTGAATCTTGGAATGGAGGGTTGTGAACATGAATTTTCATCATACTGCTATGGCTGTTTGTCAATGTGTCTTCTGCCCATTATGTGTAGGCTTATCACAGTCTTTGCTTGGATTTGAGTTTAGTGTTGGGTGCTGTAAATATCTGTTGTTTGTTTAATGAAGGGATTTTCTGAAGAGTTTTTATTCTGTAATTTTAGATTTGATATTGGTATTTTCCTGTTTAAAAGTCACATTCAAGGGGAATACATATTTCCCTTCGTGCTTCTGCCAAAGTCACATTCAAGGGGATTGCTGATTTTTGGACTAGTCAAAACAGAAGTGACCTGCCTATTGGACAAGAAATTGAACCGTAGCATAATTCATTTTCAGTCAACCACAGATGAATTGTTGGGCTACAATCTGTACAATTCTAGCTTCTTTTAGGAACGAAGAATGTCAAGACTTCACTAAGAACCAATTTTCAGTTGTTACTGCAATTGTCCTCTATTGTCTGCTTCTTCCATATTTTTCCCTTTTTCATGTGAACCCATTTCAAACATTTAGGAACAAAACCCTTACTAATGATAAATTGACATGATTTGGAATTCTCATTTCAAGCCATTCTTGCTACAACCATTTAATCATTAGTTTTCATCCATTAATATCACCCAAGTTTAAGCATTTCTTTACTTTGTTGTACTAATCGAATTGTCTTTTTTGTAGTAAGTTGTCTTTTAGTCTAAACTTTCTACTACAAATTTTCTTGTCTTTGCAAATTTTGGATGTTAATGTTCTAACAAAACTATCATTTGATTTGGTAGACCAAACTGAGCTAATAAAAAATGACAGCGAAGGGCCAAGTTTTAAATCACAGCCCCACTTAAGTTTAGAAAATTTTTCAACTCTTTCAAGATTTACTTATTTTGAATGGAGATTGTCCTAGTGCTGTATCTTCTTCTCGTCCACTCTGCCAAAGAGAGAAAATCTGTTTAGCTACGATGACGGCTTTGCTTGTGAATGAATGGAGCTTCTTTTTTCAGTTTTAGAATTTTTTTGTCAACAACTACTGCTGACTATTCTGCCAAGCAAATAGAGTTCTATAGTTGGTTTAGATGGTTCTACTGATTTAGACAATAGAATTTAATGCCAAAGATAAAGTAAAAACTTCAGAAAAAAGACTACTGATTTCACAGTCAATATCATATACATATCTATGTGTCTAGGAAACTTCCATTCTCCTACTAGTACTTACACAAAATTAGTGCACGAGTGCATGCAATAGATGTAACTCTGTGTTCCAATTGTCTGCTGAGATGTGGATCTGTATTCTGTACTTGAAGTACAGAATACTATGCTGAAACTTTGTGGATCAGTTGTTTCCATGAAACTTACTCAGCTTATAAGCAAATGGTTCTCAGCTTTTTCATTTCCTTTGTTGCAGCTGCTTTACACTAGACTCAAGAGACAATTAGGCCCGTTTTTACCTCTCTTCTTCTAATTTCTCATTACTTGTCAGGTAAATTCTTTAAACTATGCTTTAATAGATTGTTTTTTACTTGTGTTCTGGAAAGCGTGTAATTGTCTCTTGAAGAACTGACTTGTTTTTGCTTTAATAGATTGCTTTACACTGCTTTACAGCTTTCCAGTGTAAATCTATTGCTTCCTAACTAGCTTATTTATGCTTATTTCTGGTTGTAATGTGTAGATAAAAATTTGTGGCTTATGTTCTGCATTTGTAACTCTAGGAAATGGACAAAAATTGGACAAAAAATGATAGCTTGCCCTTTATTGATGATAGTGATATTGGGGACCCCAACAGTTGCGATAATGAAGAAGATGAGGATATTCTTAGTGACAGTGACATTGATTCATATTAGATGACATCGATTCAATATGAATGTAATGGTTGTTGGTATCCTGAGTACAACTTCTACTTTAGTTGCATTGCTTTTGTCATCTTGTTTGATTTATCGTTTGCCTATTAAACTACATAAAAAGGATATATTTAGACTACATTGAATGTTTTTTTTAATGTTTGGTTAGTTGTTGCTTTCAGATGGCTGGACCCAGAACGAGAGCCCAAACACTTAGAAGACAAGCACAGCAAAAGCAACCATCACCACCTTCAAATCAGCAACAAGGTCCATCTGCAAGTACTAGCTCAAATGGCAATGCTACCTTTATGACGCCGGCATCTTCACCACAAAATGTTACTGCTGGTTCAAACAACGGGCAACCTCACACTCCTGAATCATTTGCATCAGATGCAAATGAGACTGCGCGATCTCATGATGGTCAAAATGATAATAGTGGTACCAACTTCTGCACTTACATTTCTAGTTCGTTTATTTTGTTTCAACTATTATAGCTAATTTAGTCTTGAATTTTGTTTAACCATAGCTGTGCCATTGCCAAAAAGAAGGGGTCGTACTAGAAACATTACATTGGCCTGCAAAAGAAAGGATAATGAAACTCTAACTATTGAAGTTGACCCTTCCATTCGGCGCATAGTAGGAAAGGACTCTCAATACTTCATTAGTGAGAGTGGCTGTGTTGTTAGGAAGTTTGGAAGGCTTAATGTTGACAAATAGTCACATCTTGAGGCTGAATATAGAGAGAACATATACAAGACGGTTACGGTATTTGTATTTTTTTGCTTATATCACTACTAGAATGAATTGTTTGATCTTTATACTCATGCAATATTCTTATGTACTTCTATTTAATTTTTCGGTACTTATATTTGTCTCGTAGGATGACTTTCAATTTGAGAATAGCATCACCTCAAAAACTGTTATAAATAGGCAGTTGAACATCTTGTATCAGAATCACCGATATCGGTTGCACAAGTATTTTCTAACTTTTGGGACAAAGGAGGAAGCAATTCAACATGTTCCTGAAGGTGTATCAGCTGAGGATTGGACATGGATGTGCAACTACTTTGGAAGTGAAGAATTCAAGGTCTAGTTACATACTTGAATTAATCTTACCTAAATATAAAATTTATTTTAAATATTTAGAATTACTGCTGGTTGTTTATATATTACAGAAAATCAGTGACCGTAACAAAGTAAATCGTGCCAAGAATGAAACTCATACTACTGTGGGAACAAAGTCACTTGCTAGAGTTGTTGAAGAGAAGGTAATCAATTAAAACTGTTTGGAGATTCCATTATGCTTTTTGTCCTTCTTCACTCTCAAAGTCTAGTGTCAAACTGATTATTTGACAGAAGAGGAAGGAGGGAGTGGAGCTTTCCGAGATAGAAATGTTTGACATCAATCGTACATCAAAGAAGACAGGAGGGCTGATAAATGATCTAGTGAAAGAGACTTTGGTGCGAGATGTCATTCTATTTTTATGCATTTACAACTCTTTTGTGACATGCCTTTTAACACCTAAGCTATAATGTCTTGTTTAGGCAACAATGAAAGAGATGGAAGCTACAACTTCAATGAGTAGTGCTGAAATTTGTCAACAACAACTTGGATACATACCTGGACAGCTTTGTAGCCGCAGCACAACCAAGAGGCAAGCAATGGAGATTGACCACTTGAGGAGTAAAATTGAAGAACATCGAAGACGGGCAGATATGGCAGAGCAACGAGCTACACAAATTGTAGAGGAATTTAATGCCCAAAAAGAGCTAATTAAGAGCTTGCAAGATCAGCAACTTGAAACTAGGGGGCTATACGAGGAGTTGATAGCCCAAATGAAAGACTTGCGCAAATGATAGACTTCAAAAAAGGTGAGGAGATAAATTCTTTGCTTTTATTTTGGATGAAACTCTCTTTTTGACTGATTTTTTTACTTATTAAGTTCACAATAGTTGGATATGCTGAAACTCTAAAGAAAAGTTTATTTTCAATGTAGTCTAGCTTCATATTTTGATCGTGAGAAGACTGATGCATATGCTGCTAGAGATGATTGAAATCTGACCTGGTTCTGTAGTCTATGCTTTTGTTTAGAAATCTAGTACTCTATCTTTTGGGAAGGATATGTATTGGCCATTACTACTTATGCTGATTATGTGGGATTACTATATTCCCAACATTTGCGGTTCACTTTTGTTTTGATTAATTTATAGATGTGTTATGGCCAAATATATGACTTTGCGGCATATATTCTACGTTGATTTTACCTTTTGTCAAATTGAATGTTCTGTTATGTGACAGCCCCACCTTCCCCTAAGGCGAACCAAAGGGGTTAGCGGACTGCCTACCCAACTCTCGCCAGAACTAACGGTGCAGTTTAGAGCGATCTATCGCGTTCCGGAACTTATAAACGTGCGTAAACAAGTCAAAATGGCAAAATAACCCAAAATAAAAAAAAAATGAAATCCGGAGTCGGCCATGAATAGTAACCGACCCGTCATAACCCAACCAAATAACAAGCAAACATTCACATCTTGAAATTTAGCATTTACAAGCCAAAGTGGCATACAAAAGTATTCAAAAGTGGATATATACACGGTTTGCCAAATCAAAAGAGAAAACGCCCCAAAAGTACATTTAGGGTTTCAATCAATGAGCTATACAAAAGATATGTCCAACTAGCTCAATTCGGCAATCAACTATCAATTGCAGTCCAAAAGTATTTATTTTCCTGTAAGGAAAACAAAAGGAATAGAGTGAGCTAATTGCCCAGTGAGATAATACTACTCAAGCAACCAAGTTCATATAAGCATCAAGCTTTTCATTTCAATACATCAAAAGTAGACAAAGACACACATTAATGGTGGTGATAAAAGGATACGGGCGGCTCTTAAGAGCCCTTTTCCTCGTTTGCATTCTTGATCGGATCTCATTGACTCTCCGTCAATGTTTACAAGTAACCAACCGTAGATTTCACTTTACTTCCATTCCTTCCACCTAACATCCCCCTACCGGGCCCGAACTCCAAACACTTGCACTGTGGTATTACTCGAGTATACCGGAATCGAGAGTCTCTCATACTACAAGATTCCATATAACACTTTCCCCAAGGATCATTAATTGGCACGACCAAGCCCTCGCCGGCTCGATTCAATCAACTACCAATGGGGTTGAGCTCAAAGATAACAATTGTAGTCGTTGGATACTCGTCCAATCGACACCAAATCAAGCACTTTCATTTCATGTAACATTTCATGTAACATTCCAATAACAAGAGAAACAATAAGTGAGAGTGATAAAGTACGCTCTCACTTCAATCAATTAACATTCAACTCATCAAGTTCAAGTATCAAAGCTATATAGTAACACATAAGTGAGTAGTACACTCACCAAGCTTGCAAATGGTGTTTCATGCACTACCGTCAAGAGAACGTCGTGAACCACCGTCACGCCCTAAAACATGCAAACAAGTACAATGAGACTCGATAACGAGTCATAAACCAATGCCAAATACGACCCCAATAGGGTTCCATAAGCATATACAAGCATTAGGGGAAACCAGAAAATCCGGAAATGGCATTAGCTTTAGCCCTGAGAAAAACAGTTTTTGACCTCATTTTGCGGTAATGGTACCAAAGGCACTACAATTATCGGATGAAGGTCCAAGACCCACCGTTTCGAAGCTAAGAGATAGGGATACAATATTACAGAAGGTCACTCAAACCAGTTTCGAGTGTAACCAGGCCAAAAATGTAATCTACTATACCAGAACCGCAAAAACAGATTCACAGAACGCATTCTAGTGCAAACATCATAAAACAGCCTACATAAGTCCAAATCCAGAAATTACAAAGCCATTTGAAAGCTAATAAACAGGGCTACATTTAATCAGAAGGCCTCAACAACCAATTCGGAAACATTCCTAATCAAAATAACCAATTACAGAAGCAATTCTCCAATTTGGGTAAAACCAGAACAGCAAGGGTAATTTCGACTTTTCTCAAGCTACGCTACTCCGATTGACCTGAAATTTTGCAGGCACCTCTAAAATATCATTCCCTACAACTTTCATGTTTTAAGTCAAGACCAATTTGGCCTCTAACTAGGAGCTACAAAACCGGGCAGAATGTTATCATCATAAACCCTAACTTTCCAAGATTTCTTCCAAAACAGAAATTGTTTGCAATTAACCACTTTTTCCACCTCATAGAGTCCTTAAACACCATTTCCAATCATCATATATAGCCACACAATCATGTTCATATTAAAACAGAAAAATCCCCAAAAATTATAAAACTTCATCAATTCAACCACAAATCAAGAAATAATCCATAATATTGCATCTCATACTACAACTAAGCATGATTTAAGCATCAATAAATCGAGGAGAGTGGTTCTTCACAACTCACCTTAGAAACAAGAGAGAGAGAGCAACAAGTCCTCTTACCTTTCCAAATAACTCCACACAACACTTCACTATCACTCCCTTAAGTGGTTTTATGGAGCAAAATCAAGGTTGGATGGTTGAGTAAGTTGATTGAAGCAAGATTGAAGCCAAAATCTTGAAGAGTTTTCTTTCTTTTGTTGCTCAAGGAGCTCGGCCAAGATGAAGAGAAAATGGTGAATTTTTGGTTATTTTTTTGATTTATTTGGTCAATGGTAAGAAAAGGAATAGTAGTCTTACTTAAGGACCAATCCAATAGTGACACTTGTCACCTCCACTAATGCAAGTCTATCACTTTGTTTCCTCTCACACCAATCCAAATTGCAACCTCTACTTATCTCTTAACACCCGATAAATTAATTCCAGTATCCAAAACTTAACCTAGTTGGCCGAATTTTTCCGAACTTTTCGCACTAGTGGGTCCCACGTCCGGTATACACTCTTAATTTCTCAAAACCTATTCGATACTAGAAAAATCATCTAAAAACTATATATGCTTCTTAAAAAGATCTAGAATTTTTTCTAATCACGAAAATGCAGAAAACAAGCCATGAAAGATAATAAAACCACTACAAGAAAATTGAACATCAGTGACAAGGTGTTTTTGTCACAAAAAAATATAAAGTTGTCAGTAATGACTTTTATTGACAAGTTTTTGATCGTCACAGAGTCGTCACTAAATGTCCGTCGGTAAAAGTATACAGTGATGACCTTAAAAGTCGTCAGTGAATAGTACTTATTAGTGACAACAACTGTCGTCAGTAACTAATATAATTCTAGTGACAACTTGAGACTTGTCATTGATACCTAGAGCAATATCGTCAATAAAAACGAGTCTGAGGTCATCTAATATTGATTAATTACTGACAACTTTTGTAATCACTGAATGTCTTTTCATTTAGTGACAACAGATTGTTGTCAATGGAGAAATTCACCTTGTCACTATTGTTTCATGAAAACACTTTTCCAACTAGAATCAGTCAATTATGTCTTAAAAATGAAAGCAAAATAACAAAGCTTACCAATAAATAACCAAAGAGATCCATTACATTAAATAAGCCAAAATATTCAATATTACCCATACTTTGATAAGTTGTATGCAGTCTAAATTTTCACAAATACAAAATAATTCCGATTCCTAAAATAAATGTCTAATGCCTAAACACTTCCTAAGCAAAAGATAGCTTCGTCTCCATTGTTCTTCAGTCAAGCAGTCATTGCTACTGCTGCTCTCCCAAAATGTTTGAATAGACAACATATATCTACATTAAAATAGTACAAGAATTAGTAAGTGAAAAGCAAAACTTGAGAAGAACAAATAGAAAACTTAAGGATTTGCCAGCAAATAAACTCAATCATTTTTTTAATGTATCATTTGGATATTAACTAAAAGTATGGTCATTAGCATCCAAAACTAAAGAGAAAAAATGGGTCAAAACTAGAGCTTAATATGCTCATGAAAAGAAAGTCTAGATAGTCAGAGGCAACTTTTATCAGTTTTATTATTTCTTATGTTGACCTTCCAAGCAAGTGGGCACCTAGTATAAAATTAGTCAATTCTGATGAAGGGTATGCAGGTTTGTTTAACATACAAGTCTATTAAATTGGTATATCACACTTATCTAAATGATTTTTTGAAGCAAGTTCAATTTTATGTCATACCAGGTAGCATAGATAAGTTCACAACTTTTTAAGCGGTAAATCATAAACAAGAATTTGAAGAATTTTTTGGCCTTCAAATCAATTCTTTAGCAAGGTATCAGAAATCTGCTTGATGGGTTGACAACATCAAAAACACTTTGTTTCAATATTTCAAGAATGTTTGTTCCAAGTCTAACTGCCCACTATAGTTTGGCAATGAAAGGATAGCCAAGGATCTATTGCAGCAGTCAACAGAGACATAGAACAACCTCAAAAACACGCGTAAAGATACCCAAAAACGAGAAGTACAGCCTGATTGAAAGACCAACAATATCCTAGTAGATATCCTGAGCCTATGTCAAGAGCTCAATTGCTAGAAATAATAACAAATCCATCAATTCTAGGAGAAATTAACTAATTTTTGCATGGCATTAATTCACGCTATTTTGGTTTAAATGCATCTAAATAGCATGTCAACTCTAACCAAAAAATGAGTCCTATCTTTGGTTCAAATTACCATGTTCCACTTCTCTAATCACAAAAATAATACTTTCAGCCATTATAGGCTATATTTTGAACAAAACAAATTAAAACATGATGAACTTTATTTAAGAATGGTACCGAGTGGAGCACCCAATTCATGCGAAGCAGATAATCATCCTGCTCTTCCAAAACAAGCTCCAAAGTACAACTTAAAAAACTTGCAATTTAGCCACACAAATTACAGACTAAATTTTGACCCAAAAAATTAAACTTGATGAAATTTTATTACAAATTGATACCAAGTGGAGCACTCAACTCATGAGAAGTAGATAATCATCCTGCTCCTTCCAAAATAGTTCTAAAGTACAACTTAAAAAACCTGCAATTTAGCCACATAAAACATGTTAATGTATTTAAACAAAAGTTTACAAAAGAAGAAAAAGAAATGTTGAGATAGTCATGAAGGCCTATGAAGATCAGAGGCCTCAGTAGTTATTGTTAGCAAGTACTTTGCTATCCTAGAAATTTTGCAAATGATTAATAAAATAACATGATTTCAGATGTCCTATCTCACGTAATGATAAAGAATCAACAAATTATAACTAATAGAGGAAACCGGAGCGTCTTTGTCTAAATGAAATCTAATTGATGAAGTCATAATTTTGCTCCAAACCTGTAATGGTTAACACTGAAATGACATAAGCTACCCAACCATAGAGACTAAGCATAATTTTGCTCCAAACTTGTAATGGTTAACACCAAAATAACATAAGCTACCTAATCATAGAGACTAATCATAACTCAAAACAATAGCATTATATCGGTTGCAATGATATATTGGGCAAAGGAGAGTGATTCTTAGTTTGGTATGATAAGTGAAAGTTGGATACTTCAGCATGAATTGGGTCTTAAATATTTTAATTTCATCTCTTCTTCTTTTCAGTTTCCCCAAGCCAATCTTGAAGATCCACTAACATAACAAACTTTTAAGCTTTTGACTCAAACAAATAATTTGTTGATTGCATCACCAATTAAATCATTTTTTTAGCTGCAAAGCATAACCATTGCACTTGTCTCCATAAGTAAGATTTTAAAGTCACTGAAAAATTTGGCTACAAATATTTAAATAGCTTCTAACTGCTAAAAAAAAGTGAAAGAACTTTCCTAACAGGGTAGAAAATGCTAAAGACTTGCAATGGGAGGTCTATCAGATTGCATCCTGCCAGCGTAACCAAGTCAGTTTGAGCTCAATAAGTATCCTTCTCCCTCTCAAAATTCAGAGATTGACCAAAATATTTCTGGGCTTCCAGTCATAAAAAGCTGAAAAACTTGCTTCCTCATTTGTCTGTAAAACATTGATTAATATCTTGAATGACAATATCCAGGTCACAACCTATAGATTTCATCAGGTAAAAGCACTCAACCGCTAGCCCAATGAGGTTGAAATTTGCTAAAATCTCTAGCAATGCATTAAAATCGTTAATATCAGCCTCTAAACAAGGTTCCTTTTTCAATTTAATGAAAAGAAGTTCAACCTCTTCAAGGAATCCATTGCTTCCCAAAAGTGAGACCAATTCAGCATACAGTGATATTTGAGGCCTACACCAATACTCCTGAATTTCTTCGAAAACCTTAAGAGCCAAATAACATTGGTTCTGGCAAATGAGTTCGGGAAGAACGGCTAACATATACAAAGCTGGTCTGAAGCATAGGCTTCAGCGGACAACTACTATTGGCTCTGGCTCGGTTGAGTGCCTGAACCATTTGAATAGCTTCGATGCTAAGATATCCAATTAAATCATTTGTACAAAAGATTAGATATCCATTTATTTACAGTCCCACTAAACCTAACACTAACAGTCATGCTAAGTAAATTTAACAAAGAATATCCAATTAAATAAAAATAAACAATGAAAAAATTTGAAACTACAAGAAGTTCTACTCAGTACATCTGACTTCCTAAACATGCAAGGAAAAAAAATCAAACATTAGAGTAAATACTGATTATTTTTGGATTTGAATCATTTTAGTCAAAAAGAAACATTAAAGTATACACTGATCCACCAACTCGATCATTGAAACTCACCTTCGCCCCTTTAAGCCCAAACACGAATTGATACCGTAGTCTAACCACTAAAACTCCTTGGGTGTACATGAAAAGATTGAATAATTACATTCACAACTTAAACACCTCTAGAAGAAGGAGACGATTGCATCCATGCATAACCCAAACAATATGTAAAAAAATTGGGCTGAAATTTTTGGCAAAAAAATTAGGGCAAATAAAAATTGGGGGAAAATTAGGGAGAGAAAATGTACATAAGAGAACCTACCCTTTGTTGTAGAGAGTTGGTAGCGAACTTTTACCCTTCAACATCGCAGAAGGATAACCAAGTTGGTGGAGAACTGTGTTTTGTTTTCTATTCTATGGGAGGCGGCAGATGAGGCGGAGGGTGGACTCCTTGAGGATGTTGTAGTTGGCTAGGGTGCGGCCATCCTCCAGCTGCTTGTCGGTGAAGATGAACTGCTGCTGGTCTGGGGGAATGCCCTTATTGTCCTAGATTTTGGCCTTGACATTGCCGATGGTGTCGAAAGACTCCACCTCAAGGGTGATGGTCTTCCCTGTCAGGGTTTTCACGAAGATTTGCATCTTTGATGACGGCGGCTGCCGCCTCCGCTGCTGCTAAGGTTTTAGAAAGTGAATAAAGGGGGTTGAGAATAAAGGAGTTGACCGAGGGATTGAGAGTGTAAAGAGTACTGAAGACGTTTTTGTTTGTGCTGGGGGAGGGGGATTAACAGCGGTTCCTTTTCTTGGTGTATAGTACCTGAGCCACTTTTTTTTTCATTTCTAGTTTGAACAAATTTTTGGTACTAGTCAATCAAGACAATCCAAATCAGTTTTTAGCTTCAATTTTTATTTAAATTTATTAATATATTTCTAATCACTACTTCATAAAATATTTATTAAAAAATTATAATGGATGGAAAATTTTTGCTAAATTCAAATAACTAGTAAATGTATCTTTCTCAAGTTGTAATAGTTTATATAGTTATTCTAACTAGAAACCTTCATTACTTTTTCCAGTTAAAAACCTATTATAATTTGAGTAACTATAAATAGTTTAATAAATCACCAAATTTTAAAAAAATTAAATTAATATTAAGGCTCACAATTAAATAATTGCATTGGAGATGTTCAAGTTAGTGATGATACTATGTTGTCACTAACTACGCTATAGTTTTACTGACGAAAATCGGTCGTCAGTAAATATAAACAGTGACAACAATGAAAAGTTGTCAAACAAAGAGGTAGAATCACTGACAACTTTTATCAAGTTGTCACTATCGTAAAACTCGTGTTTTCCAAGTCCCATGGCGCGAAGTTGTTTTGTGACGACAATTAAGGGTTGTCACTGAAGACTTAGCTGATTTGTATCAATTGTGACAACCTTAAATGTCGTGACTAAACAACCTCATTTTGTGACGACTTTTTGCCATCACTGGGAAATGTTGTCACTAATGACCTTTTTTCTTGTAGTGAACCTAGAAAATGGGAAAAAATTACGGGCTCTCACATGTTATATTTGTTGAAAATGCCAGCTTTAGTTCCTATATTTGTATTGGTCAATTTCAACTTCTTAAGACAAAACTCAGTGACAACCTTCCCAAAAGATGTCACTCTTAGCCAAATTTAATTCTTTTGCTATAATTGTCAGAACGAGAGCCGTGACAATGTTATACTTGTAATGAACAATTACGGCTCTTCTAGGCAAAGTTGTAAGTTCACTAAGTGACGACTATTCTTGTCACTGAATACTAGGAATGAGAGTGACAAGTTCAAGTCGTCACTGTGCTCGTTCAAATTTGTGATGACTTTTGCTAGCTTTTATGACAAAAAAATTTGTGAAACAGTCACAAGAAAATTGTTACAGAATACTAAACGTTAGTGACGACTTAGTCTTCGTCATTAAATAACAATATTTAGTGACGACTTTAAAGAGGTTGTCACACGTACCCATTTGTGACATAGAATTAGTGACAACCATGTGACAATGAAAAAAGTCATCACTATACGTATATAATGACGACTTTTTGATTTTTAGTGATGACTTTTTATTGTCATAAAAGGCCAAATTTCTTGTAGTGCTTTTTTTCCTTTCAAATTTAATCCAAATAAAATGGGTGAAAATTTCTTTTCTCTACTCTTCATTTTTTTTCTTTCCCTTCCTTTCCTTGAATTCAAAATAGGCCAATAGGAGGAAAGCAGTATGTTAAGAAGTATGTTTTTGCAATCAATTCATTACTAATATTTTGAGTAGAGCTCTTTGTCATGATGTTTCGAGATACACCGCTGCTCAAGACCTTAGTGGATCGACTCCATTATATAAGTGGATTCCTAATTTTTATCTCACACCATGGGATGATAGGGATATCTCCGATCATGACATCAGTATGCAGTTATTATTGTATTGGCCAAAAACCTTGGTAATTGATCTTTACGGTGCTTCAAAAGTGGACAAGGTGCTAATTGATCTTTACCTTGCTTGCCATAAATCTTGCTATTATCAATCATATTCCACCAAATAATGATAGGTAGGGGTAGCTGCAGTTCAAATTTGAACTGAAATCAGATCGGTGGTTTGCTAAATCAAAAACAAAACTGGATTTTGGAAGTCGAAATCAGAATCATAACCGTGACTAAAGATTCAAATTCAAGTTTTTGAACTATAATCGGAACGGGTGGATTCAAACCCGTTTAAATCGTCTCAAAAATACTTGCTACTTAAACCCATTTGACTAGTTTAGAGTTCAATATGAATAATCAGCTGATACAGAATGAGGAACCCCTAATTCTTTAAGCCATCGTTCTATATCAATAGAGATGTCAAAAAATTAATTAGGGTTGAATAACATAGGTAGTCATAGTATTTTACTATTATTTTTATCACTATCTTTATTAGGGATTTGTTATTGTTACTAGTACGGAACGAATATGAAATTTAGGAATAATGGACTAGACAATATCTGGCCCTATGACCGGGCTGTATATCGAGCGCCAGACATCATCGTGGCCAAACACATAGTTTTATTTTTTTAGGATATTTAGTGGTATTTATTTCCTTTTTAGAGCAGGACTTTTGTAACATATAAAAAGGCTTTCCTAGAACTTTTGTAATCAGTCTTTTATCAATTATTATATCAAAATTGGCTGGTTTTTATCAATTTTTGAAAGTTTTCTCTTATTTCTATGAATCTTTGATTCATGCCTAGATTTCATTCGTGTAATGATTCTCTGATGGAAGTGTTTGTGTAACCCCTTCTGTGACAGCCCCACCTCACCCTAAGGCGAACCAAAGGGTTCGGCGGACCGCCTGCCCAGCTCTCGCCAGGACTACGGAATCGATTCACACAAACCCAACATAGTACGCACGATAGGATCCAAAGAAAACGAACAATCGGAAACTACATATATTTACATTGGAGTCTTGAACAAATTAACATACAGTGCAATCCGAGGTATTCATACTACACAAAATACAATTAGGGCTTCGTTTTCAAAAGAGCTTAACAACATGACATATATACTAGCTTGACCCATTTCTTCCAAAACCGTGATTTTCAAGTTTGTCCCCTGTAAGGAAAACAAAGGTAACAGAAAGGGGTGAACTTGCGCTCAATGAGGTACCAAACATATAGGGGTAAAATCATGGCCTTTCACGTTTAACCAATCAGATACATATACCAGATATAAAGGAAAGCAGTTAGACACAGTGATTCAAAGGGAAAGGATACAAGTGGCTCTCAGGAGCCAGATTTGCATTTGCAGTACTTGATCCGAACCCGTTGACTCTCTGTCAACGTAAATAGAACCAACATGTCCGTAGACCCCACTTTACACCAATTTCCTGTCCACCAAACATACCCCTACCGGGCCCGAACGCCGAACAGGAACAGTAATGGTAATACTCGAGTATACCGGATTCAAGAGTCTCAATACCCAAAGATTCCCAGAACAGACTACCATGGTTCGTTATCTAATCTACCAGGCCCTTGCCGGCCCGACTCGAGTAACTAGCCACAGGTATTGAGCTCAAATGTCACAGAAAGGTCGTTGGATACCAACCTTCAAACGACGTCCGAACAGACTCAGATACAGATAACAGATTATACACAGTAAATAGGCATACAGACAGACAGACAAGAGAACGAGTGTGATAAAGTACACCCCCGTCTCAAACAGAATAAACAGATAGTACAGTCATTCAGATCACAGATTGCAAGTGCAGAAATCAAGTTAAGCAACAAATGAGGGGAGTGGTACACTCACCGGTTCCAGTTCAGATACTTCAAAAGTTTTTAGCCACGGAACCCTAAAATAATCAAGATAAAACAATTATAGTTCGCACATCCACAAATCCAGTAAATGAAATGCATAAATGAGGCTCGACTACACGTCGTATGCCTTTCCAGGTTAAGTACTAGTACAGAAGAATAAAAATATGACTTTTGAGTAAAAAAAATAATAGTTGGTCCTAGGGTTACAAACAACTCCCAAAACCCCTTCATTTTTACCAAGATCAACTCAACTTGAAGGAATCGCGTAGCCCTAAAATTTTGGGCAGCATGCCCTCTGTATTTACCTATTTTCCAGCCATTTATGGCTTCATTATTTTTCCTCAAGTCAATCCAATTCAACACATAAGAAATCTCAATACAATAGCCCTTCAACTAGGCTCAAATTCATCCAAATACAAAGCAAGTCTAGGAATGCAACTAGAAATCAAATTTTAAGGACAAAGCTAAATAGCAGGTTTGATGTCTCTTAGCGGAACAGACACAACCGAAGTTACGCTTATCGGATTGGGGTAAAATTTATACCGTTTCGAAGCTAAGATAAAGGCCTACAACTTTGATGAAGACCACTTAGTCCAGTTCATAGTGTATCTAGGTCAAAATGTCAAATTACAGAACCAGCATCTCACAATCAGACTAGTTAACCGCACTATGATTAAACGACAATAACTCAGGCTACCGAAGTCCAATTGAGGTGTATCTTATGGCGTTTTGAAGCCAAGACATATACCTACATTTATTATGAAGACCTCCAAAGCTAAAGCATGTATTTTCAGAGTAAAAAATTGAAATCCCCACGAAGATAGAAAATTGTCCGCCAAAATAGGGCTTATGGGCAATCAAGGGTATTTCGGTCATTTCACATGTTACGGTGCTCTGATCGAGTTGAAATTTTACAGGAAGCTATAAAACATCATTTTCTACAACTTTTATGTTTTGTACTAAGCCTAATTCAGATACTAACATAGCAGAACAGAACCAGGCAGAACAGGGGAGAGTTGAAACCCTAATCTGGAATTTTCACACCAAACCAGAAATTTTCCACAACCAATCATATCCAACATATAACAACTCCATTTTGCACTATAACAAACCATCAATCCATGACTAAACAATCATTACTATATATAAAACAGAAAAATTACTAACAAATCAAAAATCCATCAAAACTCTACCTTTAACCATAAAACATACCACAAAGCAACATATTTAGCCACTAAAGCCACTAATTTAACATTATTAAGGACAAAGGAAGAAGTTCTTAGTAACTCACCTTACAACTCAAGAAAGATTGCAACTTAACACCTTTTATTCTCAAACCACTCCACCACTCTCCTTAATCCTACCAAGAGAAAGGTTTTTATGGAGCAAATCAAAGTTTTAACGGTTGGTTTACAAGATCAAAGCAAGGAATGGAAGGAATAAGTGAAGGCTTTCTTTCTTTTTTTTTTCTTGTGAAACTCGGCCAAGATGCTCAAAGAATGAAGATGATTATTGGCCAATTTTGGGTTTTAGTAAAGTTAGTGAATAGTGGTCAAAATCCAAGAACCAATTGGCCGAATTTCTCTCACTTAACGCACTAGCGGGTCCCACGTTCACTATACACTCCAAACTTAATATGAACTAACTTATATCAGAAAAATGTTTTAAAAACTCAATTCACTTATAAAATGTCTGGAAAAATCAATATAATAAGGTATAATGAAGAAAATGCATACGAGAAAATAAAATAAATAATATAAAAATAAGGGAAATTTACGGGTCCTCACACCTTCACTTCTTACGCTTTCACTATCATGTCATGCAGTATCAGAGCAAGCTTCTCTTGCAACAACTTCTGATGCACTTCAAAGTAACCTGGATCACTTCCATGCACGTTGTGATCATATAGAAAGTCTTCTCCAAGATCTATACCATGGACTAAAAGAAAAAGGTTACTTCAAGAGACATACATGACATAGGCGTGCAACCGAGGGATTTGCTCCTGACGACTCCAATGATCATACAGTCTATTTGAGATCTTATAGTTATCGAATTCGTGAGAATCATAGAAGGATCCATCCATATCAATATCAGATCCTCAAAACTACAACACTACGCATTGTAGGAAAATTTGAACTAGTAGAGCTGAATATTCAGTAACTTGAGTTTGAAGATGATGAGTTCGTCTACGAACTTGATTGTGAAAAGGTTGAACCAATCTTTGTATTCTCCCCCATAGACAAGCCAAATTCAATTCTTCGACTAAGGAGCCCAATGGGTTGAATGAATTCACAAATATGAAGGTTGATCAAATCTTTGTAGACTCATCACCACCAGATTCACCTCTTGTCAATTCAGAGGTTTCTATAGTTATTCTGGTCTAGGAAAATAATAATTTTGGCGGAGATATTAGTGTTGAAAATGTCTCTCCTTTTGAATATTTTCCTTTCAAGACCCAACGAGTTGACGTCTATGTCATTGTAGGAAAAATAATAAAATTTAGGGATAATTTCATAAACCTCCCTTGAGGTTTCCGACAATTTTGCTCAGCTCCCCTCAAGTTTAAAAAATTACATTTACCTCCCTTGGCATAGTAAAATATCTATAATGCCCTCTATTTGGTAGACAATTTTAAATTTAAGGCAATAAATGATACGAACCCGCCCGAAGGTATGAACTTGTATCCTACGTAGCCCTAGATCTAGATGAAGAAATCAAGTTGAAGCAGAACCCTTGGCTCTTCTAAACCTTAAGATTATGAAACTTGAATTGAATCTCAACCCACAATTGAACGATTTAGCGAACCAAAAGTATTGATAGCAGAATGCCACAACCAAGGTGTGTACTTGATTGATAAGTTCGATTTAAATAACTCAAGAAAACTCTCAAGTATTCAAAAGAGGGTTCATATCAATAAATTTACAAAGCCCAAAAAAATCCATTTTTCTGTCTCTTATCTATTTTCACTCATTTCTTTTCTAATTAATATAATCTCTTTTTATTATCTTCAATTTTATGAATATTAGTAAATTGAAATTATAAAATCAACAGAGAGAGCAGATTATGTGTTAAATTAGAAGGAAATAAAGAGACTCGCAGTGATACAAAAATAAATAATGAAAATGATGAAATTAGAAAAACTAAAGATGTAGAATTTGTCATATTTTATTTGTTGTTAAGAAAATCTTTTATAAAATGTCAATAATTACATAAGGATTTCTTTCATTAGATTAGAATTTTTTCTATTATGATTTTATTATGGAGGTAGAATTTATTCTCTACTTTTGAGATATTAATATTTTTAATGCCATAGAAGGGTTATAATGGCAATTCTAAGTCAGACTAACTTGTATTAAAAAAGTACTTGAGTATTGATATTTAATTTTAGGGTACAACTGGTTGTCAATGGGGTTTGTGTGTGTGTTTTTTTCTTTTTATTTTTTTGTGTGGCAAGCATTGATATTGTATATGCAATTTGAAATTGTTTGGATGGCTATTTGGTTTTAGAACTTATGTTTGAATGATTGTTAAGGATTAGGCTTTTGATTTATGCAAAGTGTGGAAAAAAGATTGATTATACTATATTTTTCTTTCTTAGTTTTGTACAAAAGGGCAATTTAGGATTTTTGTGAGAAAATCTATCTTGTTGGACCTACATTGTTACTAAACATTAAAAGTAGGGGAGGTATATGTAATTTTTAAAACTTGAGGGGAGCTCTCTGTAATTGTTGAAAACCTCAAGGGAGGTTTGTGAAATTATCCCTAAAATTTATCTCTACCATGGAGAGTGACAAAGTTGTTGAGTTTGAGGTTTTTAAAGAATTCGGTATGAAGCTCCTTGTTCGTGGCCAGATGCACAAGTTCATGTTGTTATTTCAGTCCCAATAAGATTTGTGGGTGGATCATTGGTTTGTTCACTTGCTCATGTATCGAGTTCTTAATAAAACTTGAGGGCGAGTCCTTATACTATATAAGAATGAGTTGTGGTCAACGAGGGGTTTTGAATTTCAACCGCATGGACGGGATCATTTTTGGAATGTGGAATGATGTGGAGTTTATTTTTAGCTTTAGGTACAAGTGATAGTAGCATGTGTTTTGGTATGTTTACGGAAATATCTTCATGTTTGTACATTTAAAGCGTTTATTTATGGAGCTATTTGGATATTTTTGGAATCTGGGATTATTTTATAATCTTTTTTGCATTGGGTACAAGTCATACCAGCTTATGTATTGGTGTAATTACTTAAATGATGTTATAGACACATTTACTTGAAGTGTGGTATTTATTGTGCAATTGAAATGAAGACATTTTGCCGTAATCTTACCGCTTGAGGACATTCAATTGCCTTAAACATATTCAATTGTCATTGCCATTTAGATCTCAATTAAACTAAAGAAAACATGAGTATGTTAATGAATTTATGTCTCAGCATCAGTTATGGTTGTTCGAATGCCTTCTCCTTCACATTCTTCAGCTTTTCTTTTTCGACTTCTGGGATTGGGTTGTTTTTGTTGTCTTTATACTCTGCATTCCAAAATGATTTTCAGGCGAAATTATTTCTGGTGGTTTAGTTTGAGATGAGTTTTGTTTCTTAATTTTATTGTTTATGTGGGTGGTTTTGGTGTTGTGTAGCGTTGCATGACTGCTTCTATCACAAAGTTTGAAAATCTGGTTGTATAATTTAGCTATAATATTATGATTTTTTCACAAATTTGGTTGGTCTGTGTAATTTGAATGGTGTGCTTATGATGTAATAGGTTTGGAGCAACTGCAAGAAAAAGTTTTCCGAGGGTATCTGGAATAAGGTAAGCCAAAAATCAACTTAATTAGTTTAGTTATGGTGTGTTTTCTATTGCATGTAGTAAGTAATTCATATATGGAATTCATTTGATAGTGAAGAATTGCGAATTGGTAGGTTACATGGTATGCTGCTAATTTGAATTTGAATTGTTTAGCTATTGATGAATTAATAGAATAAACACCTTCTAAGCCATTCATATTGATAGTGTTTCACATAAACCTTCTAATTAAGCAGAGGTAATAGAAATGGTTCAATTTCCTTAGGCAGTGATGAATTTGTAGAAACTCCTTCATGCAAACAACTTCAATGAGTGCTTTCTCATATTATAGACCAATGAATGCTTTCTTATATAGATAAACCAAACTAAAATTGCTACGAAAAACTAAAAAGATGAACCGAAAAGAAAACCAAAAAGATGCAAAACAAAACCTCACACTATACAAGAATGGGTGTGGCTTTGAATTTTAACCCCAATAATAGACATATAGCTAATGAAATTACTTGTAATCCATGAAATCTAAATTGAATAATAATTTGAAAAAAGGGAAACTTAAATGATTTTTTTTATAGACGCTATAATCCTTATTGATCAACAGGTTAATTAACATTTTAACCCCAAGAATAGGCATATAGCTAATGAAATTACCTGTAATGTGTGAAATGCAAATTGAATAATAATTTAAAGAATGGGAGATTTAAATGGCCTTTGCAGACAATCTATTATTGAAACCTATGCTATGAAATATTATCGTTTAATATGATATCCCACTCTTATCTTCATTCACTTACTCTTCTATCAGTTTAAATACTTTCGAAACTCCACAAAATAACAACACAACCACCAACAAACAACTACTTTAAAATCCTCTTTAGCCACAGGTACCAAACACCTGTACGTTGCGCGAGCACTCCCTCCCCAGTTCTTTTTAAGTAGAGGAGTTTGATACAGAACGAGGAGTTCTTGGTTATTCAATCCATGGTTTGTATCAATAGGGCTTTCCAAAGTTAATTAGGGTTGAGTAATATGGGTAGTCATAGTATTTTATTAGTAGTTTTATTACTATTATTTATTTATTTATTATTATTACAAATATGGAACAAATTTGAAATTTAGGAATAATGGACCAATTGAAGATCTACCCTATGAGCAGCCGTAAGTCAGGTGCCAGACATCATGGCAGCCAAATACATAACTTTGTTCGTTTAGGGTTTTTTAGTTGTATTTGTTTCTGATGAGCAATCCTAGGGGAAGACCCTCCTAGAACCTCCCAACTTTGTAATATCAAAGTTGGACCTTTTCTCCTAATGGAAATTGAATTCGATTGTTCTCGTAAACTCAAGACCTCTGACACACGAAGGTAATCAGCAATCTTAAGCAAATAATGATGGATGAATAGATACCACGATTAGGGAACAAACTAGTCGATAAAGTCTGATTTGAATCCTAAGCTATGAACTCAAGAATTCAGGAGTAAGTTCGATTAAGAACTTGAAGGAAAATTCATCACAATTTCTGGTTGTAAATTCCGTCCCTTTACTCATACAAGAGGTGCCTTTTTATAGGCTAGAACTAGGGCAAATCCGTTTGGAGTAAGGATTGACAACTCACCTACCTAAACTAGGAATACGAATTCGGCCCACATAAAGAGCCAGCTCTTTATGGCTTTCCGATAAGGCCCAATAATTAATAAAATCTACTAAAAGGATTAAAACTCAGCGACAACATGTCCTTTGTGCGATTAACAACTACTAAACTAGGCAGCTTTAAAACAACTACTAACTAAGCTAACAAGTATGAGATCATTCTTTCACTTCAAACGTACAAGTGAACAAGGTAACTTCATGGTCCATCAAATCTTCAAACTTAGCTTGCTCCTTGCTTGTATGGTGAATGATCAAGGCTCGTAAAACTTCCTTCACCCTTTTGAATCTTGATCTTGTCATCGGACCACCAATGTTGACCAAGGATCCTTGACCCAAGGTTGAAGTTGTTGCGCACCCGTATCCGCATCATTCCCTCTCTCCTCGAAAAGATTCATTCTCGAATCTTCAAAGTCTCCTCTTGAAAGTGATTTGTTCACAAATCGACGGTGCGTTTAAAGGACAACAATATTGGAAATAGATGAGTGACTACGAGCCATGTTGCATGTCGTTTGGTCAACTTCGGGAAGCTCTCAAACAAGGACATGCGCCAAGGTAGGAAAGAGCTTGTGTAAGGCGTGTGAAAATCCCAGATGGCAATCCAAAACCTTTGGTCATGGATTTTTCACATTGGCACCTTGATTGTGCATAGGTGTAAAATCCAGCACTAGTAGACATTGATTTGAATCATGTTGCCTGGATACAATGGGAGCAACGTGTTGCATGGATGCGGCACTAAACAACTCGTGGAGGACAGCTTTGGGATCTTGCGTGACACACAATTTCTCATCTTCCAACATATAAGGTAGCAAACAATTGAATTCTACTTCATGAGGGTTACTCGAACTAGCACAAGTTGAAGTTGACAAATTGAGCACTTGGCCACCAGCTTTTGGATGTGTGAATAAGCATGAAAGATCACCACCTTTAGTTGGAATAAGCACGAAATCAGGTTGTAAGTCTTTAATCAAAACTGGAAAATTTTGGACAGCTTTACAACCTACAAAAACAAAATAACCTTCAACTTGAAACAAATTTGAAATTGGGTAAAGAAGTAATGGTACATCATCAACTAAATGGTAAGAAGGTATAGAACAAGTTTTAAGTGTGAAAACTCCCTTTGCCACTTCATTATTCCTTCCACTAATTGATTCAACTTGAGAAGGCATTGCTAGCCTTTTACACTTTCCTTCAAAATCTACATAAGAAATACAAGTGTTAGGATGGAAATTATACTCAAAAGAAGGTAAAGATGATGAATGAACCATAGGTAGCAAATGAGAGTCAAAATTTGGAATTCTCCCTTCATGGTGGGTTTGACTTGATTCCCCTTTGGTATGGACAGATTTGAATTGAAATTGTTCCATGAGATGATTCCAAATAGATTCAATTCCTAAAAGACAAACTCCATGGAAGCTAGTGAATTGTACAAGTGACTTTGGAATGGAGCATGGCATGACTAACTTCACTTGACTTTGCTTAATCTGCACAAACGAAGAAACACTAAATAAAGCAAAGGTAAGTTCGTTAGGAAAACAATAAGCCCTCACATTTTTGCTCAAAATCGGCTCACTTTCTCTTTTTTTCTTCCTTTTTACCACTCATCTCATCAGATTTTTCCATCTCTTTATCTCACTTAATGCCCTCGATTGTTTTCTTATTATCAACCTCCTCAACAAATGGTTCAATAGGATGAGATACTCCTTTGTTGGGAATAGGGTCAGCTACCTCCTTCTTAGAAAACTCACTTTGATAGCATCCATTTGACTCGATTTGTTTTTGGTGTAGAAAACGTTGATATGTCTCCCAAAATGACTCCACATGAGGTGGTTCAACTCTAGGTTTAGTCCTAGAAAATGTTGAATGAACCTCCTTATCACCTCTTGTATAAACCGGTTTTAAAGAGGTAGATTGCATGGAACCCCTCCTCTTGAGAGATTCGTTCTCTCGCTTGGGTTTATGTTTGTGTTCCCTAGCTCCCCTTTGGTTTTTTCTTGATCGAAATGAGGTGTTGGAATGATATCCCTCATCATCCGCATCATGATCATCATTCTGAACACTCGAAACCCTATTGTGTGTATCTCCAATACCTCGCATCTCAATGGCAGCCAACCTGTCGGATAATTGTGTCATCACAAATTCATGTCTCTCCGCTTGTTTTCGAAGAGCTTGGAGCACCAGTTTGAGTGACACGTTGGTCTCAAACGGCTCGGGTATGTTCCCCTCTTGAGACATATTGTCAAACCTGCAAAACAAGTGTATCCTAGTCTACCTTGTAAAGCACTCGTGTATCACTCAAGGAAACACACTCACTCTCAATTTTCCTTCTCGAAGTTCTTAAAACAACTCAAACTCTCAAAAATTCCAGAATTAATTACCCTATAAGCAAGTAATAAGACACAAAGCAGAATTTTGCAAATCCTAGAAAAAAAACTCTACCCGAAGCTGGAACTTTTTTGAGCTGCTGTTTTGCTGAGTTTCTGGTCAGTATTTTGGAGGGTAAATGGTGCTTTTGGGGTGCTAAAATAATGTAAGAACCATTCCTCAAATTTCAGTCAAATTGGCTCGCAAAAACTAGCTCAACTGATTTTAGAAACTCAAGAATTCTAAGGCGGTTTGGCTAAGGTGTTTGTGGCAGTTTAGGTTTGGTTTTGGAAACTGATTTGGGTGTGTTTGGGGCTGGTTAGGTCGTTTGGGGTCGTTGGAATTCAATCAAGATTGGAAGCTCAAGATTTGGAAACCATTCAAGATTTGGAAACTCAAGTTTGGGAAACCAATCAAGATTTGAAAACCTGATTTCCTTTGTGTGAGAGCCGATTCCTTCTCTTCTTCCTTTTTTTTCATTTTTTCGTCCTTTTTTTTTTGCTTTGGCTCTTCAAAGAACACAAATTAAGGTCACACCAACAAGTTCAAGAAATAGATGAAAAGTTATGCAAATTCCAAGAAAACCCTAGTTCTTGATTTATTGTTCAAGAACTTTCAAAACAAGATTTGGTGGTCCAAGAACTTTAAGAATTTAGTTCAAGAAGCTCAAGAACTTCCCCAATTTATGTTGTGGTGTCCAAGGTTTGCAAGAACAACAACCAATACTCAAGAAATAGGCAAAATAGAATTTCAGCAATACTCAAAAGAAAATTCCAGCAATACTCTAGCAACTTGGATACTAAAACAATATAAGGTACGTGACTTTTTTTTTTTGGTCTTTAAACCCTAACAACCTAAACACAAGTATAACAGACTCAAGAACGAGATTTGGATAGAAAACACAAAAACACAACACCCAAACAGATTTTTTTGTGTTCGGATAAACAGTACTGCGGATAAACAGTACGTGAACAGTGACGGTGAACAGTATTTTTTTTTTTTTTTTTACAAAAGACACAAACTAACAAGATATGAACAACTTCAATTGAAAGAGAATTAACCTGATGCTCCTGATACCAACTGATGAGCAACCCTAGGGGAAGACCCTCCTAGAACCTCCCAACTTTGTAATATCAGAGTTGGACCTTTTCTCCCAATGGAAATTGAACTCGATTGTTCTCGTGAACTCAAGACCTCTGACACACAAAGGTAATCAACAATTTTAAGCAAATAATAATGGATGAAGAGACACCACGATTAGGGAACAAACTAATCGATAAAGTCTGATTTGAATCCTAAACTATGAACTCAAGAATTCAGGAGTAAGTTTGATTAAGAACTTGAAGGAAAATTCCTCACGATTTCTGGTTGTAATATTCCGTCCCTTTACTCATACAAGAGGTGCATTTTTATAGGCTAGAACTAGGGCAAATCCGTTTGGAGTAAGGATTGACAACTCACCTACCTAAACTAGGAATAGGAATTCGGCCCACTTAAAGAGCCAGCTCTTTATGGCTTTCCGATAAGACCCAATAATTAATAAAATCTACTAAAAGGATTAAAACTCAGCGACAACACGTCATTTGTGCGATTAACAACTACTAAACTAAGCAGCTTTAAAACAACTACTAACTAAGCTAACAAGTATGAGATCATTCTTTCACTTCAAACGTACAAGTGAACAAGGTAACTTCATGGTCCATCAAATCTTCAAACTTAGCTTGCTCCTTGCTTGTATGGTGAATGATCAAGGGTCGTAAAGCTTCCTTCACTCTCTTGGATCTTGATCTTGTAATCGGACCACCAATGTTGACCAAAGGATCCTTGACCCAAGGTTGAAGTTGTTGCGCACCTGTATCCGCATAACTGATGAGCAATCCTAGGGAAGACCCTCCTAGAACCTCCCAACTTTGTAATATCAGAGTTGGACCTTTTCTCCCAATGGAAATTGAACTCGATTGTTCTCATGAACTCAAGACCTCTGACACACGAAAGTAATCAGCAATCTTAAGCAAATAATGATGGATGAAGAGACACCACGATTAGGGAACAAACTAATCGATAAAGTCTGATTTGAATCCTAAGCTATGAACTCAAGAATTCAGGAGTAAGTTCGATTAAGAACTTGAAGGAAAATTCCTCATGATTTCTGGTTGTAATATTCCGTCCCTTTACTCATACAAGAGGTGCCTTTTTATAGGCTAGAACTAGGGCAAATCCGTTTGGAGTAAGGATTAACAACTCACTTACCTAAACTAGGAAGAGGAATTCGGCCCACATAAAGAGCTAGCTCTTTATGGCTTTCCGATAAGGTCCAATAATTAATAAAATCTACTAAAAGGATTAAAACTCAGCGACAACATGTCCTTTGTGCGATTAACAACTACTAAACTAGGCAGCTTTAAAACAACTACTAACTAAGCTAACAAATATGAGATCATTCTTTCACTTCAAACGTACAAGTGAACAAGGTAACTTCATGGTCCATCAAATCTTCAAACTTAGCTTGCTCCTTGCTTGTATGGTGAATGATCAAGGCTCGTAAAGCTTCCTTCACCCTCTTCGATCTTGATCTTGTCATCGGACCACCAATGTTGAGCAAAGGATCCTTGACCCAAGGTTGAAGTTGTTGCACACCCGTATCCGCATCAGTTTCCTTTTTATAGAAGGTCTTTTGTGGCCTATAAAAAGGCTTTCCTAGTACTTTTGTAATTAGTCTTTTATTAATTATTAAATCAAACTTGGTTCATTTTTACCAATTGTTGAGAGTTTTCTCGCATTTCTATGAATCTTTGATTCACATTTTCGTTTGTGTAATGATTCTCTGATGGAGGGTATTTGCATAATGCCTTCACTTCCTTCGCTTCCATTGCCGTATCATGTGGTATTAGAGCAGGCTTCTCCTGTAATGGCCACTAATGCACTTCAAAGTAACCTAGATGGCTTCCATACATGTTATGATCAAATAGAGCGTCTTCTCTAAGATCTATTCTAAAGGCTAGAAGAAAAAGGTTACTTCAAGAGACGTACATATTGCAGGTGTGAAGCTGGGAGATTCGCTCTTGACGACTTCGGTGATCGTGTAGTCTCTTCAAGATCTGAAAGTTATCAGATCTATGAGAGTTGTAGTAGGATCCAGCCATATCAATATTAGATCTGGAAAACTACAATGATACCTATTGTGGGAGAATCCGAACCAGCAGAGCTGAAGATTCAATAGCTCGTGTTCGAAGAGGATGGGTTCATCTATGAACCCGATGATGAAGAGGTTGAAAAAAACTAATCTTTGTATCCTCCCCTGTAGACGAGCCCAAATTCAATTCTCCAACTGAGGAGCCTGACGGGTTGGATGAATTTGCAAATATGGAGGTTGATGAAATCTTTGTAGACCCACCATTTCCAAATTAACCTCCTATCAATTTAGAGGTTCCTACAGTTATCCTAAGCTAGGAAAATAATAATTTTGATGAACCTATTATAATTGAAAACTTTTCTCCTTATGAATATTTTCCTTTCAAAAGCCAATGAGCTAAGGTCTATGTCATTGTAGGAAAAGTAATAAAATTTATCTCCATCATGGAGAGTGGCAAAGTTGTTAAGGTTTTTGAGAAAAATGGTGTGAAACTCCTTGTTCGTGGTCAGGTCCGCAAGCTCGTGATGTTATTTCAACCCTATAAGATTTGTGGAAGGATCATTAATTTGTTCACTTGCTCATGTATCGAGATTCTCCATAGAACTTGAGAGCAAGTTCTTCTTAAGAGGATGAGTCTGATAGAGAACAAGGAATTTTTGGTTCTTCAATCCATTATTCTGTATCAATAGAGCTGTCCAAAAGTTAATTAGGATTAAGAAACATGTGTAGTCGTAGAATTTTATTAGTAATTTTATTACTTTTTATTACTTTTTATTAGGTTACTATTATTATTATTACTAGTATAGAACGCATCTAAAATTTAGGAATAATGGACCAAACAACATCCCGCCCTATGATAGGCCGTACATTGGCGCTAGACATCGTTGCAGCCAAATACATAGCTTTGTTTGTTAGAATTTTTAATGGTATTTGCTTCTTTTCTAGAGTAGGACATTTGTAGCCTATAAATGGGCTTTCCTAAGACTTTTATAATTAGTCTTTTATCAATTATTATATCAAGCTTGGTTGGTTTTTACCAATTATTGAGAGTTTACTATCATTACTATGAATCTTTGATTCATGCTTGCATTTTGGTAGTATAATGATTCTCTAACAAATGGTGCTCATGTAACCCCTTCACTTTCTACACTTCTACTACTGCATCATCAGCACCCAAACACCAACAGTCCCAATCCTAACTAAACAATCTATTGTCTCACTTCTTTAGTAAGTCTAGACCTCATAACTAATATAAATTCATAACCAATCCAATTTAATAAACAATAAGGTTTTCTTTTAAAATTTTGCATAATTTTTTCTTTTTCCTTGCACATAACAATACAATAAAGTTCATATTTTTTTTCTACATTTATTGTCATAATTTTTTAGAATCAATTATATAACAACAAATGTTTAAACCAAAGAAATTGAAAATGTAAATGAAATAAAATCCAAACCAAATCTAAACCAGAATCGAAAGTTTAAGAACCCTAAATGTAATCGTTGCTATAATAGCTAGTTTTTTTATAATGAAATAAAATAATTTTATTAATCATGAGATCAAATCTGCAACAAGTGCAGAACTAATAAAAGATGGAGGAGAGTTTCTCCATATATAAGAATTTAAAAGATTAACAGTATACTTAACAAGGTTATGAGCAGGAACATTAAACGACCTAGAAATCCATGAAACTTCCCAACACATGAAATCTTGACATAAGACAATGGTATCATCAATCAACAAACCACATGATGAATCGTCAGATTCCAAACGGTCCAGCATTTTGATGACTTTTTGTAATCTCCTTCCAAAACAATCTTATTGAAACCCAAACCATGTAGTAATTGAACAGCATGTTTGGCCGCATATGATTCAACTACATTTGGTTCCAATATCCCAAGAAATTTTTTGGAAAGGCCAGCAATGAAACTTCCTTTATCATCTCAGATAATAACACCAACCCCTGATGATTTATCATCCATAAACACAGCTCCATCGAAGTTTGCCTTAACAAAACCTGCATTGGGTCGTATCCAATGACCTATTGATAACCTTGATTGGACAGGGTTTGGCGTATTGAACTTGTCTTTGGAATTTGCTTCATGGAATTGATTTAGGAATGCTATGGACAGGGAGACCAAGCTAGGAGGATCTCCATAGGGCCCATCAAAGATCGCTCCATTCCGATTATTCCATAAATTCCAAAGAATAACACCCACCAATGCCATATCTTTGCTTGATAGTCGCAAAAGAAGGTTGGGAAGCCAAGATTTAATCTGATCAGCCAATTGCAGTTGAACTATCTGGCTCAAGAAACTAAGCACCCACGATTGTACAGCTACAGGACAAGTTAAGAAGGTATGATCAATATCATCAACTAGAGCGAGACATAAAGGGCAAGTGGTATCTAAAAAGAGCCCTTTAGTATTGAGTTTTGTGCTGGTTGGTAGTATATCTTTACATGCCCTCCATAAGAAAATTTTGATTTTTTCAGGAAGATTCAGGCGCCAAAGCCGAGACCAAACACTTTGCTTTAGAGTACTACTACTTGATGGCAAATTCTCTCAAATTAGAAGATCGCTGCTTGATCAAGTGATACGCACTCTTCACAGTAAAAGATCCATTCTTTGAAAAGTGCCAGATTAGCTTATCCCTATTGTGAGCGTCTCCAATTGGAATGCTTTGAATTAATTCAATCTCCTCAGGCCAAAAAATTTCCTGCAATAAGTCAACTCACCAAGTCTTTCGTTCGTAGTCTATTAGGCAATCAACTGTGGAATTCTCCGGCAATACAGTAGACCGTGATGTGATTTTAAAAGTCGATAGCCGTGGAAGCCATCTATCTTTCCAGATTTTGATAGACTGGCCAGAACCAACTCGCCATTTGCTTCCTGGTTCAATATACTTCCTGACCTCACATAGTTCGCGCCAAGACCAGGAAGGCCGTGATCCCTCTTGAGCCTGGAAGAAATCAGTATTGGGAAAATATTTAGCTTTTTATACCCGATAAAGAAGGCTAGATGGTTGTGTAGCAATGTGCCAGGCTTGCTTAGATAACAATGCAAGATTAAAAGTCTTAAGCTGCCTAAAACCCATTCCTTCATCTTCTTTTCGGCTGCAAAGTTTATCCCAACTAACCCAATGAATTGATCTAGCCTTATTTCCATCACCCCACCAAAAATTGCTCATTATTGATTGGATATCCATCAGCAAAGAATCCAGAAATTTGAAACAAGACATTGAATACATGGGAATTGCCTGAACTACTGCTTTCAATAAAATTTCTTTTCCCCCTTTTGATAACCGTTGTTCATTCCATCCTTGAATTCGTTGCCAAATTCTGTCCTTGATAGAAGAGAACACCTCATATTTGGAGCATCCAATAATGGTGGCAAGACCAAGATATTTTTCATGTGCAACCACTTCTTTAATATTCAAGAATTGAGTGATATCTTGTCGGGTTGATAAATCGGTGTTACTACTGAAAACCACAACTGATTTCCCAAGATTGATCTCTTGCCCAGAAGCTTCCTTATACAGTCGCAAGATATCCTGAATATGTCGAGCTTCTTGTAGTGTCGCTTTGCCAAATAACAAACTATAATAGCTAGTTAAAGTTCTACCTGTTAGAAGAACTAAAATAATTGATTCTTAAACCATAACTAACGGTTCTGAAACCGTATAAGCATGTGACATATCTTGACATTCGAATATTTGTCTCCATTATATATCTTTAGCTTTTGGAAAAAGCAAGGAAGTATTACATCCTAATCCTATCACCATATCGATTTGTGCACAATATTTAGAATTACTAAATTTTTATCTCCTAAACTCAGTTTATCCTCTAAAATAATTTTTGAGGTACTTTACTCCTGCCACTATTTAGTATGTTGAAAAAAGTTTACATGAAAATACAATTTGCTCTCATATAATTAAGGATTGTTATCACTTTACCCCTTTAGATTATAGCACTATGATCAGTTTATCTTCTAACGTTGCTTTTTAGAAACTTTATCACAAATCCACATTTAACCCAATTCAACATGTTAACAAATTTTGAATAAAAATAACCTTCTCTTATATATAATTGAAAAAAAACAAAAAATTGGAATTCTTCTTCCTTTTTTAGGTCGCCCTAATAATATCAATAAAAAATCCAAAAGGGTTCTGCTCCATTTTTTTTTCACTCTTCTTAATAGCAAGAAAAAAAAAGGTGAGAGAGGGAAAGACAAAACTCAATTCAGGAAGAAGAAATATGAGAGATTCCAGTGTCCTCATTAAAATCACCACTTACTCATCCACCTAGCATCTAACTCCGAGTCCAACCGCCCTTTCTTCCGCCATTTCCTTTAACACCTATAAAAATTGAATGATGATGGTGCAATGATCATCAGGAGTTAGAGTTAGGTCATAAGTGCAAGAGTAAGAAGTGATTTTTTTTTTGTTTGAGCCAGTAAAAGTGATTTTGAAGTAATGAGAATATTATATTTTTTTCATTCTTTTTAGAATTGAGTTTCTTTACTTGGTAGCTAGTAAGAGTGCAAAAAGAAAATGGTGAAAACATTTTATTTATTTTTCTTTTTTTCCCTATTAAAATCAGCAAAGAAAACGGAGAAGAATCATTCCAAATTTTTTCTTTTCAATCATATAAGTGAGGAACGTACTTTCATCCAAAATCTTTTAACATGCTGAACTGACTCAATGACGAGATAAAGTGCTTAAAAGATATATTATTAGGAGTAAATTGAGAGTACCGCTATAGTTTAATGCCCACAATCTTGCTTTCTCAATGAACAGATCCTTTCACACGTTTATCCCACTTAATACGGTTTTTTGTCGTTTCTTCCACAATCCCACATCTTCGAAACTGTATCGAGTTTGTCCTTGCAGTGGTTTAATTACTGGAACGAGGCTTGGGGGCTGACGTCTTATTATCAGTAAATTGTTATTGAAAATGAGTCACTTGTGCCCGAGTTTCTGCAAAATACACATCGCATTCTGTTGGGATATTGAGAAGAATTCAACTGTTGACTCGTTATTGCACATTTAACACCTTTGCATTCTCCTTACAAATCGATGATTTTCTAATACCTGGTTATCTATTGAAATGTTCTTGATTTGCTGATATTGTTCTGAATTCTCACCTATTGATGGGATTTGTTATACTAAGAGAATACTTATTTTTTACTACCAATATTAATACAATCTTTTGTTTTATACTCTTAAGAGAAGTTCAGCAAAAAGGTAAAATAAAGAAGAAAAAGAATAGTCACTTTTGCATCCTCCTTTGCAAAAGTATCGTCATTCCGAAGACCAGCTTCCGGGAAAATTCAACCTCCTTTCAACCAAAAGTCATGATGATTATCCAAACATTCAAACCGACAGATGTTGATTAGTAATTCTGGGAAATAAACTAAGATGACTCTCAAAAAGCTAGGACCATGAAAATTAGGGGGCGGCAGTTCACACATTGGTGCAGTTATGTTACTCTGAAAGGGAAGGACAGTAATCACAAAAGTAGGAGAACAATGAGATTGAGATTAGAGACCCACTTTACTTATGCAACAATAGTTTAATATTGCCATTATTAGTTTAATATTGCCTACAGGGAAAATTAGTCAAGCACTCAATAAAGCTATATGGGGATCTAAGGAGAAATTCCTTACGCTTAGTGATATTATAAATGATTTATTGGACATAGATTTTCTATATCAATTAATAACTTATTTCGGTAGTATGTTTATTTTGGGTGGTTGGGTTGGAGAAGGAGGTGGGTTGGTAGAAATCTTATCTTTTTATCATCCAATTTATCCTCTGTGTGTGTATATATATATATATATATATGGTTTTTCTAATGGATGCTGATGGGCACGCGCTAATACACTTAAAATTCACCTAACCTATTATATATATATATACATATTAATAATCATTACACTCCCTTGCATTTAAATACTTTTGTTATTTAATCTTACCTACCATACCTTATATTTAGTTACTTTTCGTAATTAATTTTGTATTTTAAAAAATATGGCACATGAAATATATATATAAATATATATATATATTCCCTTAGTTTCATTTGTATTTGTAGGTACAATCAATATATTCTTGACATAAAATATTAATAAACATAACTATATTTATTGTCCTCCTTTACATTAAAATATGCATCCTATTCATGTTTATTTAGAAAAAAAACATATAATTCATTTTATGAGTGCCCATTGAATGCCCTTTATATGAATTCTGAAAAACGGTAGGCTAGTTGAGCATAATAATTCTACTTTACCTTATGCGATGGACACACTTTATATAAACTAGTATTCACGGCACATACTAATGTATATGCAACTAATAGAAAAAATATTTGTAAAATTTTTTGAGTATATTTATTGAAATCATTTTCAAGAAAATTGGTTTTATATTTTTACCATATATATGTAGAAAATTTACCAAAATAAAATAGATAAAAAATTGTTATTTGGTAGTAATTCATAGCTATAATTGGAAGTTGCTAATAAAAGTTAAGATTTACTAAATAAATTGAAAAATAGAATAAGAAAAAATACATATTGCTTGGTAGAAAATCATATTAGTAGTGGATAGTTATCAAAGATAGTTTAAAAAGTATATAAAGCGACAGATTTTTATTTACACCAAAAGCATCTCTCTCTTTATATATATAGTTCAGATTTTGAAAATGGTAGGCTAGTTGAGCATAATAACACTACTTTATCTCATGCGATGGAAAACGTGCTGCTGATTACATGGGGCTGTAATTTAAAAATTCGAAGTGCTTAATTGAATAGAGTCTAACGCAGACAAATTCTTAAATCTTACATAGAAAAACAATGGCCAGCCAAAATTGAAACTTACACTACATTTAGATTTTGACTTCATTACTTTAATATGGTTTTTTGCGAGTCTGATGGTGAATTGCGATGGGAACAAGAAATTTAAACGAACTTGAACTTACATATATGTGACGTGACATCAAAAAAAAAAAAAAACTTACTTACATGTGAACATACGAAGCAATTTTATACTTACCCAAAACTAGCAAGCAATTTATTCTTTTAACGTGCTTGTCAGTCTAAGGAGCATAAGGTTGCCCAGATATTGGTCCAGTCACAAATACAATTAGAACTAGTGTGAATACCGATGCTATACATGGTGCTTACGTTATTGAAAGAAATTAAAAGAGAAGGTAAATTTGAAAAAAATTTAAAAAAATTGTACCAACATAATTAAGATTTTAGATTTGTACAACAATAGTTCAAAGTATGACAAAATGTGTAGATCATTCAAGAACTGCGTTTTTACAAAAGATGGATCTTGAAATAATAATAAAAATTTATATTAGAAAATGAATGATATATGGATAGAAATAAATATAATTCCATGTTTTGTTTGATTTTAAAATGATTATACTAGATTAAGTAGATTCTTTGAGATATGTTCATAATTTTTAAATCTATTATATCTTCTAAATTACAAATTTATTATGTCTAGTACATATTTAATCTATCATTAGTATAAATTTCTGTGATGCAAATCCAATTGTACTAGATGATTTGCAACAATGTAATTAATAAAGTTGTATTAGTTTGAGAACCCTGAGCCTAGGTTTCCTCCTCTACTCTTCCTCCTCCATAGAGGGGAGATCTTGGCCTTGAGCCAAGGTCTCCCTTCCTCTTCCTTTGTCCTTTGTTCTTCCTTCCATTCAATAAAGTCTCTCCTAGGGTATCCTAGTGAGAGTTTTCTTCTCTCCTAGGGTATCCTATTGAGAGTTTTCGTCTCTCCTAAACTATTTTAGTGAGAGTTTTTTTAGTTTTCTGTTCTTTATTTTCTCAGATCTTGGAGTTTTTTTAGATCTATATGTTAGATCTAAAATTTCTTCAGTCTTCTCATCAGATCTCACTTTCAGTTTTGAGCTTGAACCAGTTGGATAGCAGATCTGAGGGAATATTTCAGATTTGGATCTATTTCGACAGATCTCATCATTTTTATTGGATCTTACAACTGTTGATTAGCAGATCTGACGATTACAGCATGCACAAAGAGAGCTGCAGCGACTTATTCTATGATGAAATGTTTTTCAAATTTATGGTACTATTTAGATCTGTCCTTAATTTCTCAAATCTTATGTATTTGTTAAATTACAGATCTATAATTTTAGTGCATGTTTATCTGCCATCAGGGCAGCAATGTATATCAATTGTGCTGGACGATTTCCAGTAATCCTTTAATGAAATATGCTTTATTATCAAAAAAAAAAAAAAAGTTTGTTTTTTATCAAAAAGATTTTCTCAAAAGATTTTTTTATAAATATTTGATAGTTTTAAATACCTAGGGTAGAATTCAAACAATTTTCAAGGAGGAAACTCTGGATCGGTCCAGTAGTTAGGGAAAGGTTGTTAGGATCTTTCCTGCTGTCAGATCAATCTTGTTTGAGGGTGAGAAGGGTAAAAAAATAAAATAAAATAAAAATTCTCTTGGATTGCTAAACGTGAGCTTACAAACTAAATTAGTTCTACTTTGTTGCACCTGAGTCGTGGAGTTATTTTGCAGGTTCCAGGGATGTTAACATAATTGCTCATGAGTTGGCATGTTTCTCATATTCAGCAACCAATTGGAATCTTTATAGAAGTCTAAATCTGATTTTGTCAAATAATTCGTGTTGAACAATATCTAACAATCTTTGTAATAAAATGATGTTTCTTTTTTTATCGAAAGAAGAAAAAAGAAAATTTTATTACGAATTGCCATTATCCGATCTGCTCGGAAAATAACAGTCCACTTAAAGAGTCGGAAATGGATTCAACCCAATTTGCTCAAGCGTCTTTCTTCCTCATATTAATATTTATAATTCTTACATCTCGATATATAAATTCTTTTACAGAATGTCTAATTTGATATTTTTAAAAATGTTTTTGCAAAAGACCTTTTTAGCTCGTTATTCTATTATCTTATTACTTCACATTATACACTCTTTTCAATAATGTGCTAACTTATTTTTTCATAGACACCCTCAAAAGACATTGAATGTGATACAGTGATAGTTTTTCGAGGAACTGTTGACTTGTGATGCCGTGCCATGAATACTTTCATAATTTTGCATTCGGAAAGCAAAGTATCAAGAAATTTGTTTGTATTACTCCCTCCCTTTTTTTATAACTGACGTTTAAGGTTTTGCACACCAATTAAGAAAAATTTTTCATTGTTTAAATCTATACACTACTTTCCTTTTGTACCCTCATTAATTATCCAATTCACCCATGTTTTCTCTCACTAAAGTATTAAATGGTGCTGTTTTACTAGGCCAAAAGCAATGCAAACTAACTAGGAGTAGTAATTAAGAACCCTGTATTGGAAAAGAGAGATAAAAGGGTAAAATTGAGAAAAAATAATTAATGCTGCATGGGAATAGTAAAACGACAGATAAAAGTATTTAAGAGCAAATTTCTTAAACGTCAGTTATAAAAAAAGGGAGGGAGTATTTCATAAGCATGTTTTTTAATCATGTTTCTAAAGTACGAAATCATAAAAATAATTTCAGTCAATAATACAAAATGCTTATCAAATAATCTCTAACAAAAAATTGTAATGTTAAACATCTTTAGCCAAAACTCCAATTTCCTTAATTTATTCCACCACCATACACACGCTTTGTTTGCTGTCAATCAATTAGTCAGTTGTTATTATTATTTATTTTAAAGTAAGGAGAAATGGAGTGGGAAGCACAAAGATAAATTCTCATACCATTTACCTATAATAAGTTAATTGAATCCGAGGGCAAGTTGTCTGTCATTCATCATTCATGATGATGATCAATGCAGTGTATAAGTAGTGGAAACAAAGACTGTTGACCGCCGTTGTTAGTCCGTTACGTTTAATGAAATCTAAATGAGATTTCTACAGTCAGAGCAATTGACTCCTTGGGGCGCAGGTCTTGGCTGGTAATGATTGATGAAAGAAACGACAAGCCTAGAGGCCCAAGGCCACTTGGTCTTCGTCATGCCTTATCTAATTTCACCGAATCGTCCAAGCATCACATGGAGTACAAATTCGGATCAGACCTCGCAAATTTCAATTCAAACTAGTTTGTCCTTAAAGTGCAGATGGATAGAAATATGGTATAAACAAAAATTAAATAGAATGTAAATTAATAATATTATAGTATAAAAATTTAAAAGGATCCATTTTGTCTTCAAACTTGTGAGACCTATGATCCGTACAAATTTAATGTTTGTGTTACCACTTATCTGCAACCGTACAATATGTAAGTTTTTTAATAGATTTTGCTAATCATAAAAATGAGAATTTATTTGTACAATTTTATAATAAAAATAAAAAAAGCAAAGTACCGTAAATTTGGAAAAGGACGTCGGATCCTATTAACGTAATCTTTTTAATCCAGTTATCTTCTTGTGATTTATTCTCTTATAAGATAACTATTTTCTATTATACGCAAGGATGCAACTTGGGGTGCATGATTTCCCCCTTAAGGCTTTGTTTGGGAGTTGAGGTCAGAAAAGAAAAGAAGGAAAAAGCTTTTATTTATGAAAGAAGAGAAGAAAAGAAAAAGAAAGAGAAGAGAAGAAATTATTATGTTATTTGGGAATCTCGAAAATAAGTGAAATAATTTTGGATACATAAGTCATTAAATACTCATACAAGTGTTTTTTAAAAACAAAATAGGCATTTTGAAAAATAATTTAACAAGCATCCTCAAAATTTCCTTCCATTTCCGTCCATTTGGGCAGTAAAGTTCTGACCACTATGGAGCCACACTTCATCCGCTCGAATCCTCTCATTTTCTCTCTTTTTTTTCTTACTAAAAACTAACAAATAGAGGAAACTGACTTTCGCTTTTTTTCCTTTCTTTTCTGTCCAAAATCCCAACTCCCAAATGAAGCTTAAAAGCTTGAAAATTTTCAACATTTCTTTTAGAAATCAAACTTTAGAAAATTTTAAACACGTCATGACTCGTAATGATTGACGAAAGAAACAACACCACAATTCAACTTGGTCGTCGCCATCCCTTATCAACATAAGTAGATATCAACATAAGTAGATAAAGAGCCGAAGGCCTCTGATGACCTGGAATGGTTTTCGTCGTCCTCTCACGTGCCGCATATGTGAGTCACCAGCCTTTTTTTTTCCGCGCGATGCGCCAAATACTTCTCCTCTAGGTTTTCTTAAATTTCCTCCGCCGCCGCCGCTCTCTCTCTTCTCCCCTTCTCTCCTTCGCCTCACCTTTATCCTTAGAAGCTAAACCCATCCCAACAGTCCTTGATCAGATCTTTCCCTCTTCCTCTTGCTCTCAAAATCTTTATTATCTCTCCTTCTCCTTTCCTTCCAACTTTATTATTCTCATGTTTATTGCGCCTGCCTGCCGTCCCCAATTCCCCACTCAACTCGCCACACCGGCTACTACGACCAATTTGTCATGTCTCCCAGCTCCGGACGTCACAGAATTTAAAAGCTACCAGTTGCCACTTTCTGCTGGTCCCTAGGCTTTTCTTTTCTATCCACAGCACTCCACCCGTCCATCCGGCCCAAGCTTACAGCTAGATGAAGGAACAAAGCATAGGCCTCCACTACCCGTGCCAACTGCCTATTTGTTCCGTGTTTTCATTTAACATTTGAAGCTTCAAACCCTGTAAACGATACCTAACCTTTTCCACAATCGTCTTTTATTTTCGTTCCTTGGCTGAGAGACTGCCGACCTTGTCTTGGCTGGGATTACTTTTGATTTGTTGACTTTTATTTTTCGGTCAAATATAGAACCGAAAGTGAAGCATTGACTGCTGCTTCCTCTCTATTGTTTCAGGTACTACCTCGGTTCTTCCGTTACTTTCCGTTAATTAGTGATTATTTTTCTCTCTTCTATTTGGTTGCGTCGATGTTTTGTCTTATTTTTTCTGGAATGCAGCTAGAGTGTAGATCTGTGGTGGCCCTCTTAGAGATGATCTGAAAGAAAATCTTCAATCCCAGATCTTCAAGCTAAAGTAGTAGAGTGAGGTATGTGCGATTTTCTCTAATTTTTTCATTTCATAGGATTTTTTTCTGAATTTTCCTGAAATTTTTTTAGAATAACAATATTGATTTTATTAGAAATGCCTCTACCGAAAATTTTCTGGCTGCTTTTCAAGTTTATTATTGCTAATTGATTGGATTACTGGAATGGACAGGTTGTTGCAGTTAAGCAATTGGATAGAAATAGACTTTAAGGTAACCGGGAATTTTTGGTTGATGTTCTTATGTTCAGTCTTTTATATCATTCTAACCTTGTAAATTTAATTGGTTACTGTGCTAATAGGGACCAGAGGCTACTTGTCTATTAGTTCATGCCCTTGGGATCATTGGAAGATCATCTTCATGGTATCATTTCAGGCATTCTTGTTCATTATCTTGTCAATTGTTTGCGGTTTAGTTATTGCATGCATTTTTAAGTTAAATTTACATGTTTACTGAAATTTACAAACTGCATAAATTTTCTTAAGGAAGGCATGATGACTGTGTAAGTTTTGTTTAGTAAGTTAATTGGGTTTTTTCTACTTAAACTAACTTTTATGTTGATTGCTCTTTCTTTACAATAATGCCATTTATAAGGAAAAATAAAATGCAGAACTAATGAAGCCTCAAGGATAGAGCTTAGGCTCAAACTTGCTTATTCTAGGTATGGGGTCAATATTCGTTTCAGGAAAAGGGGAAAGGTGGGGTTGGGGGCATATAAGTGGCATAGTATGGTGAATGGATGGTTTGGTGTTTTTAATAGTGGTGATAGCTGCTAGCATTGAAGAATCTTAAGTCCTTTAAGGTACTGCCTTCATTATTTTGTCATTTCTCTCCATTTTTTTTCCTTCCATGTTTGAACTATTGTGGTGTTGCTACTTTTTGTAATTATCAGCTGTTCTTTTTGCTTGTTTCATCGTTGTTTGTTTTGATTTTTCTGCCCTGAAATTTTCTGTTGGTTTTTTGTCCGATAAAATCCATCTAAAGATGACTATTATTTGTGTTAGTATGGCTTCTGCCTCTGATTAGTGATGCAAATTTACTTCTTTTTCAATATCGAACCAGCCATTGCATTTAGAATAATGTCTTCTTTAACTTTCTGCATTTTGTTTTCCCTGTATTCTATACTTTTAGATGATTTATTATTGTTTTCCTATTATTGTTGATCTATTAGGGTTCAGCTGCAGAAAGTGCTTTCTCGGGGATTTGATGAAAGTTCTTGGCCACTCCAAACTAAAACCGGCAGGTATACTCTACAAAAGATAAAAGGGACAATTACCTGCCATATTCATTCTTTTGTAGGTTAATACATACTTGAACATTTAAAATTGTACTTATGAGAAAATTGGAATAGCTACTCAAACTTGGTATATTTGTAAAATTTTGACAAGATTGATAAACATGCTATATTGTTTACATGGTATTTTTCTTACTTGTATTTTGCTAAATGGTTTAAACCATGCCATGAGATAGATGGATATATTCAATGATGCACTGGAATGTTTTCTATTTTCATGCTTAATAGTTGCTATTAATTCATTTTCTATCTTCTGTTGCAGCTTCTAGAAATAGCTCAAGTTCCTGATGAACATGTGAGATTCAATTTCTTCTGGTTTCTTTACCTTTTAGCGAAATGCTTTTAACTGTTGGCATACTGCATGCAATCTTGTGCGATTTAAACATTGTTTCTTTAAATAACTATTTCTACATAAGGAGGTCCCAGGATTGATGTATGTAGGGGTATAAGCACGTTACATATAACCAGTTAGGTTAATCAGTATGGTTGTTTACTTAATGTGGAGTTAGATCCATCGACCTATTTAGGCAACTAAACAAGGGTATCCAGAATTAGCCCATTCTTGATGTAACATCTTTTTCTTGGGTTACACAATTTCATAGGCATCATTTTGATATTAAAGGATTATGCTGCTCCTCTTTCTTTACAGGTGAATGAATTCAAGTTGATAGAGAAGTTCAAAATTTTCAATCCCAACAACTTGTAAGTGTTATGCTTCTCATTTGAAGCTAAAATATTATTTGCTTCAAGCACTGTGGGCAATGCTTCCTTCATGGAAAATGCAATGGAATGATATATTTCTGCTATCATACAGATGGGTGAACTTGAAAGCAATCAAAAGACTTGTACAAGAAAGTGCACTGAAGATGGAGATTATTCCAAATCCAAAGGTTCTATTTCTTAACTATCTGTTCTGCATTCTGCCAATGTATTTGTTCTTCTATTTAATTTTGTCTGATTAATAGGAAGTAGATGGGGTGAAAGTTCTTCAACTTGAAATTGCTACTGGCGCTACAATAAGGGTACATTAACCTTATCTCTTGATATTCATTTAAACATCTTTATTTTCCATTTCTTTCCATTTAGGTTTATCAATATGGCATTTCACATTCAGTCTCCTCTCTACCAACAACCAAAGGTAAGAAGTAAAATCATTTACTTTCAGCCCCCACCCCCAATCAGTTCTTTGATCATGCTATTGAATTCTGTTTTGAATACTATATGAATTGCTATTTATTCATGCATTTAACCTTTACAGTCCGACCTGTACACTTTGTCTGATGACGGCTATGTGGTCTGCAACGAGGCTAGGAAAAATCCAACTAACCCAACTATGAATTGGGACCTGAATTTAAGAAGGTTGAGATTTTAGCCCCCTATCTTTCTCCACAGGTTGAATTGTTTATATAGCTAATTGTTTTTTCACTTTTTTAGGTAGGCAACTTCTTAAGTCGTATCAAGTCTATTCCCAGTATTGTTGAACTAGACAGCCTAAAGATGAGTGGTGATGGTGGTTTGGATCTGGTATCACCCTGAAGGTAATACAAACTAACTACTTGTCTCCCTATTACTCTGTTTCCCTGTTACCCTGTTTCTGAAGCTTTATGGATGTATCTGTTCCTTGAAGATTTTCTTGTGATGTGGCAATTTGTGGTTGTACAGTGGTTTGTTATTTCTTATTTAGTGTCCATATGGCATATGCATTAATTTCTTCTTTTCTTTTTTTTCCCCTTGTTTTAAGGGGAAAGTGACAATAACTGCAAAACCTGGAGCCAAATTAGAAATTCCAGACAAAGTTGTAATTGCTAATAAGGTAATATATGCAGCCGACTGCCTTAAAAATTTGGTTCACCGATTCAAAAAAAAAAAATTGGTTCATGGTGCATAGCAATTTGGCTTTACATTCTCTATCTATTGCCAGGTTATAAATGGCCTTGAGGATATTTAAGAGGTCTAATTCTCTGGAATTGATGCATAGTTTTGCCATTTTTAACGTTGAAAGAAATATTTGTTTCCATTTGTTTTCTTTGTGCAATTTTTTTTTAAAGAGAAGGTACTGAAAATTCGAAAAGTGATTGACTACTTTTGAACTATTTAAAAAGATTATTTGAGAGATATTTGGTGAATTATGGTCCATAAGAAAGAATAATTGGCACTGAGAATATTTCAAGCAATAAAAGATGAAATCCCTTCAAAAGTTGTATAATTGAAATTACATTGTTGATGTTAAGTTCCAAATTTTGAACTTTAAGTATCATCAACTCCAAACTTCATATTTATAGGGTGAACTGGTGGTTTAAGAATTATTCTCAATTTCGCAGAATGACGTTGGATGTTAATGTAGGAAAAATTTAATCTGATTGAAAAATTCTTTTGTAATAATCCATTGTTCATTCTCTTCTGCTTGTTATACATGTACTTAACCCAAATCGTCATTTGGTTTTTTGTAGGACTGGTTCCAAAACTGAGCTTGCTCCAGTTTCAGTTTCAACAGGTTCTCGCACTGATGCAATACCATATTCTGGGAAATATGATGGGGTAGTTGGCATGTTGGGTACAATAGAAGCCATCAACGTTCTAAAGCGGTATGTTGGCTAAATTGGCTTGACTGACTCTTGTTAGCCCTCTTGAATTCTTAAATTGTACCATGGCCCAAAATTCAAGGTTGCAGTTGTTTGCTGGTTTGCTTTACCTAAATTTTTCGCTTGTTCGATGGTAGGTAATTTTTTTACGGAGTTGGAATCTTAGAGAATTGCCTTTCCCCCCTTTATGTGTTTCTTGGATCCTTGCTTTACTAATGCTGCTATGCAATGGTCTTAATGCTAATTTTTTCATCTTTTTTCCTTGTATGCTTTGTTCTTTCCCTTATGCTAAATATCTGGCTGTGATTGTTTGCTGCTTTTTGATGTTTTATCTTTTCTGGAGTTTTGTTTGATTTCTTTTGGATTTGTCATAGAGATGTTAAAAAGTAGGAACAAGTTTTTGGATACAAATCTGGAGAAAGTTTGTGGAGCTTCCCACACATTCATTTGGCAACCAAGATACACGTGATGCTTCGTCTGCAGCAATCCACCATGAGAACAAAGCTGTCATGTACCACTGCAAATATCCGCTTTTAAGGTTTATTGATGACTTCATTTTCATGTCAACGTCAAAGAAACGGGCCTCTTTGTTCTTCTCCCGGTTGCAAGGAGGATTTCATGGATACAACTGCTATATGAATAAAGGGAAATTTGGTGTAAATTTTGATATGGATCATGTATCAGGATTCAGGTCAAATAGACTCTATGTGGGTTAACTCTATGGTTGACCATAGAGTAAATTTTGAAATGAAGCTTATGGATTTGAAGCTCAAGATAAGATAGCTGATTTGGATTCCTATTTTCGTGAAACAATTTTGCCTCCTACTTATTCATGTATATTTATATTTAGCTGTGTACACAAATTATTAACTGACAAACATTTTTGTTCCATGAATCCATATGTCTAAGTGGGCATATTTTCTGTTTATCCCAACGCGCGCAGCGCGTTTTATGCCTCCTAGTCTAATATTATCAGTGATCAATCATCGATGGATTCATGTTGCTGGCAATCCTACGTTTCGAACTATGGGTCTGTTTGGTTGGAAGTAAAATGTTTTCCTTAGGAAAATATTTTCCGTGGAAGTAATTTTCCATGAAAATCATTTCCCTTTCATCATTTTCAGGTGTTTGGTTAGCTTATTGAAAATATTTTTTTACTTCATTTTTCTGGTGTTTGTTTAACTTTTGAAATATATTCACTTTTATCTCTATCTTAACTTTCTGCACATTATAACTACATACTTCTTCCCATGCAAAATAAGAAAATTTATCTCATTGTTTAACTTTAAAAAATCTTGGAGAAATGTATATATGAATAAAAAAATATCTCCTTAAGCAATAAACAAATTGATGGCCATTTAGTGTCAAATATCAATCACATGCAATGCTTATTATGACATATATCTTGTACTCTCATTGCTAAAAGTTTCTCTAGAAAAAGAATGTCCCTATTATACATAATTAATTACTAGCATAGGATGAGCAGGATGAGGTTTTTTTTTATTTTGAATATACTAGGGGGAGGGTTGGGTTGGGTTGGGTGGTAGGGGGGAGGGAGTGTAAGGAAGAGATCTTAGGTTCGAATCCTCCTATTTACATTAAAAAAAAAAAAAGAACATACTACAAGATATTTTCAGTAAGTTTGGAACATGCTACAGGCAGGATGCATGCATTTCGGAAAACAACTTCAGTAAGTTTGGAAGGGAAGTTGTTTTCCATAAGATGAGTGAAAATATTTTACATAGAAAAATATTTTCAGTAACTTTTGCGCAACCAAACACGGGAAATTAAGAAAATATTTTCCTGGAAAACATTTTCACCCGAAACAAACGGACCCTATATGTAGTGCAAATTCGGTGTTTGGGTTACAATGGTTTCCAGTGCAATCGCGCGGTATGCAAGTTTTAAATGCCTATATTTAGCTAATCACAAAATAATTTATAAAGCTTTGTAATAAAGAAATAAGAACAGAAGTACTGTTTATTTGGAAAGTGGGCTGCGACCCTACTAAAGTAATCTTTTTAATCCCCTAATCATCTCATGATTTATTAAGTTAATTATTTTCAACTATACGCAAAGGTTAACCAGGGGGCATGCACCGCCCTCCAAGTCCTTGAAATTCATGATATTCTTTAAAATTTTCAACATTTCCTGTATAAGTCAAACTTTTTAGTCTCACAACAATATTCGCAAGATTTTATATTGATTATAGAGTTTATCTGTACATGAATTTCACCTCTCATAACTTTTTTCTAGTTCCTTCGCCTGACTATATGTACTCTCTCTCTCTCTCCCTCTCTCCCTCCACTTGGGATCCTCGGTGACATATTTTGAGTGCCAATCCAATGCCACCTCTAATATTGCGCCAAGTGTCCTGTTATTATTTATATTTTAACTTTTTAATAATTCAAATTGATTTGATTTAATACAAATTTTCTCTACCCTCTAAACCTTTTAACCAAAATTAACCACCGGTCTAATTCATTTACCAAGTTTTCTCTGCCCATCAGGACGATGAACCTCAAGATTTCTCAATACTACTCCCCATCCTTCCAATTCATTCCATTCAAAATTTAGTATCACATCATCTGATTCAACGAGGATCATGGCATCAATTCCGCGACCCTTAAATGAATCTTGGGATAGCATGCTTCCCGGTCCACCTTCTCGCAACAATGGCGGTGCCGCCGACCTATCTCCCGCCGGTCTCCTTGCTTACGCCGCCGGCAGCTCTGTATCCATTGTCGATACCCATTCTATGCAGTTAGTTGCCACAATTCCTCTCCCTCCTCCATCTACTGCTGCTACCTCTGCTACTCCTTCCCTCTCCCCTTTCGTCACCTCCGTCCGCTGGTCCCCGCAGCCTCTGCCCAGAAAGGGGAAGAATTGAAGATAGTAATAAAATTTCTTTTTAATTCCCTTGCTGATGTTCGCTCCAGCAATCGTCCTTGATAGCAATATGGAGGAGAATCTCGTTATCCAAGAAAGGGGAAGAAAAGTCACCTCTTGGCATTAAAACGCAGGCAAAACTTTAGAGTGGTGATGCAAGGTCTTTTCCCAACTTTTAGCTTATTGGGCAACGGTGCCACAAGCTTCCAGGACTTTGTCTCTTTTTGGCTTTGTTCAAAGCAATCACCGATGAAAGACTTTGGTGGCTCAATTGCTTAGGTTTTCTTTTTCTTTTTGTCCAGATCAGATCGTGAGTAGTTAACTCAAAAGTGATGGTATTTTAATTAGACCGCCGGTTAATTTTGGTTCAAAGTTTTAGAGGGTAGAGAAAATTTGTATTAAATCAAATCAATTTGAATTATTAAAAAATTAAAATGTAAATAATAACAGGACACTTGGCACAATATTGGAGGTGGCATTGGATTGGCACTCAAAATATGTCACCGAGGATCCCAAGTGCTCTCCCTCCCTCTCTGCCCTTTTTTTTCGGTCCAATTTCGCGTTTTTAACCGAACCTGTCAAAGCTGAGAAGGGGTTGTCAGGCGCCACTCCATAAGTTCGAAGATGTACTATGGTGAGGAGGGAACAGGCTCCACAGCGGATCGAGCGATCCTAAGATAAGAAAACAGAAGTGACATCAGGGGATCTCAACACAAAAAAAAAGGTCATGCGTTTGATAATTTAAGCAAGGTCTATGATTTCACTACACATCTGATTTTGTGTAAGAAATCACGTGCAATTTTTTGTTCTTAAAGATGTATATCTTTAAGTTGTTTTTTGTACACTTACTATATGTATCTTTAAAATATATCAAAATTCTCTCTGTACTTTTTTTTTGGGAATCAATCGTCAACTTTTACTCCATTCTTACTCTAACTTATATTAGAGTAGAGCTCAACTGGGTCAAAGAAGATTAGAGGAAAAAGATCCCATCTTTATATCAAAGGGTGTACTATTACATACCTTTTGGATTTTACCTGATTTTATTTCAAGTGCAAAAATTTAAACTCGTGATTTGTAGCTAAACTTGCATCTTATATTTCACATGCCAACTCGTCTAAGGGGAGTTAGTTAGATTCTCTGTGTACTTGATACAACTCAAGTTTATGAAGCATCTATGCACTAACGAAAAGTGTATTTTTTAAAATTTTGGAATAAAAGCAATTCAAAATTAATAAGAAAAGCATCTGCGCCAACCAAAAGCGTATATTGTTAGCAACAGGGTTTCCATTTCCAGAATAAATTCCCCTGAAAACAATTCATCCTTTTTCTACTTTTGATCTCTATTGTCTTAAAAAACAGCTATTAAGTTTCAAAATTTTTTCCAAGTAATTTTTGGATCAAGGATCTCATGAGTTAAGTTTTGTTCAGTTCAAACTAGTTAATGCAATTCTTATATCTTTTAGTATAGACTCCTACAATTTGAGCATAAATTTAAATTTGTCAACTTATGTAAAAAGGTTGGTCATTTATTAATTGAATGAGTATTACACGAACTATATCAAATGTATTAAGTATTACACGAACTAGTTTGAACTGGAATCGTCAGGCCTCTGGACTATAATTTTCCATCTCTTATGTCTACTAGACGTTAATATTGCCAGGTATCATAATCAAAATTCAAACAAGTTACTCATAAATGACAAAAAAAAAAAAGAATTTCAACAAGCTTGGGTGCCTAAGATTCCGACTAATAAAAAATTATATAAGATTCGAATTGATCAAAGATTAAAGGGTAGGTCTTAGTGACAAAAATAATTAATAAATAATATGCTAAGTTTCGCACGTTCATGGACGACGAAATAGAGTTTTATTTCGTAAGACAAATCATCTGTACAAATTCGAGCTATAGAAATGGCGGGTAGAGTCTCATTTTTTTTTTTATCCTCTTTTGGCAAAAGAAAAATAATATTTGACCTTCGTGAATGGCACTGCGACACCCCAGTCCTGCGTGCTCTTACAATAATGATTGTTCTGCTTTAAGAAAATGTGTAGAACGGCTTGCTCAGTCAAGAATGATATGCTTTATATTTTATTTTCTCAATTGAGGTATCTGGTAGCAATTCTTTCCGCTCTAACCGATTCAATTCACCAAAATATCTGCAAACAGGTCTCATTCCAGTGACAAAATGCTCTATTAATCTGGATTTAGATTTAATTGCTTGGAAAATATTTGTATTTAGACATAGCAACACAGCTTGTGCCACGTGTCCTTAAATTTTTTTTTTTTGGTTTTCCCCTATTTGTGGGTAATTGTCAGGAGTGCTCAACTTGCACCCTTTCAAGTTATAGCCTGAATTAGGGATGTACTCGAGCCAAGTCGAGCTCGACTCGACCTATATGTAACTAGACTCGAGCTCGGCTCGAGTTCGATCGACCCTAAAAATCGCAACTCGAGGCTTGACTCGAGAAAATTCTTTTAAACTCAAGACTCGACTCGATAAGGCTCGACAAGCCTTATTAAGTCGAGTCTAATCAAACTTTTTGACTCAACTCAAAAAATGTACACTTGTAAATTCAGTATAAATTATACCCATAACAATCATTTTATAATTATAATACATATATATTATTTAAATTATATATATATTAATTAAATATATTTGCTTGTCGAGCCACAAGCCGCAAATTCCTGACTTGAACTTGACTCGAAAGTATATTCGAGTAGCTCGAGACACGGCTCGAACTCGATTTGACCGAATTCAAGCCAAGTCGTTGACCAAGCTACTCGCGAGCTACTCGATAGTGGCTCGACTCGCTTACATCCCTAGCCTGAATTCTTCACTGCTTTCTTCACACCACCGCCCCCAAAAAAACCCCACCTCCTAACTGGCGTAAACATGAGGGCAAACCCTGTATATTCTCAAATATCAACGGAATAAATATCTAGAAAAAGAATTGTCCTTGTATTATTTTCTGTCTCGTGCTTCCTAGCTCTGCCAAAGTTCTTTGTCCCTGCATACTTAAATGCACAAAAACTCACTTACAGCAGACTTATGGATGCATATTTGGACATGGGACTTTACATTCACTAGAGAGCTTAATGGTGGGGATTGCTTAATCTGAAATTGTATGGATAATATTAATTGTGAGACATAATTTTCAATTCAGGTCAAATTTGTTGTGTTTTAGTATTTTGGTGTCTTAGAATGTATATTTGTGGTCTTAGTAATTATATCTATTCTGTTAAGCCATACGTTGTCCTGTGCAAATTTTGGCTGACAATTGCGGAAACCCTCTCCGATATGGCTGTGCCGATGCAGTGTGCATAATGGAGAGATCAAAAATGAATTAGGTCTAAAATCTGAGAGATTCAAAAGCTACTTTTGTTAAATTAAAAGAAAAAGAAAATCATGAGCTGCTATGCGATACATACACATATGAATATTTTAGGTTACATATTGACTCATTTTTATTTTTCCACTAAATAAACTATGTTTTTTATTTTATTGTTTTTAGCATGTGAGGATTGGGAGTTAATTTTTTTAATTTTAATTTTTTTAATAAGGGAGGAATGAAAATTTAAGAATCTCGAGGAAGAAAAGGATATTTGAACCCAAAAACATTAATTCCTGTGGCTTTAACTCAAACCACTAAGACTATGTATTCCAATTTATTGCTTTTGTTCTAATGCAACAAAATACTGCTGAGGATATGCCAGTGGTCGAGGGTCTTACTTCCTTGTGCCCAAGTGACTTCTGATTTTTAAATCTTCATTTTCCCCTATTCCTATTTTCCTTCCGTTCTATCCTCTTTCGCAAAGAATTTAAAAAGAAAATGAAAAGCATAGAAAACAAAGAAAAGATGAGATGACGAGGGAACGATAATGTAAGATTTATTTATACACTTGTCATATAGAAAATGGAAAACGGCAAATATTTGATTTGAGAGGAGGAAGAAAGAGGGAATAAAGTAAATAGTGAATATTCTAACTGTGGTGTGCTTTGTATCAGCGAATGAAATTAGACTGGAGAATGTAAATGTGCCCTAAATATATCCCTTTTTTTAATCACTTAGTGTATTAAAGAATGTGCCTGGAAATAGGAGTGCATGAAATGGACCAGCTCCGTATGGATTAAGTGTTTTTAGAGTTGTTTTTCAAAAATTTTACTGTAGTGATGTATATGGAAATCTTTTATTGTAGATAGTTAGATGTTTCCAAGGGTGTTTTATTGGGGGTGCTTTTGGACCAGCTCCGTATTAATCACTTAGTGTATTAAAGAATGTGCTTGGAAATAGGAGTGCATGAAATGGACCAGCTCCGTATGGATTAAGTGTTTTTAGAGTTGTTTTTCAAAAATTTTACCGTAGTGATGTATATGGAAATCTTTTATTGTAGATAGTTAGATGTTTCCAAGGGTGTTTTATTGGGGGTGCTTTTGGCGGTGTATTTTGTGATATTTTTAGAATTTAAAATTTTAGAGGGCCATTTTTCAAATTTTGAAAAAACTTCACTTCCACCTACCACCCACCACCACCAACCCTCCCCTCCTCTACCACCACCATCGGTCTCCTCCTCACTCTTTCCCTCCCTTCTCTCCAACCTCCTCCTCTCCCTCCCCCTCCCTCTCTCCTCCACTCCTTTCCCCACACTCCACTGCCCCTCCCTGCCTCATTTCTAGTCGCATTGGTAGCGCGATCAGATCTGGTCACAAGTAGAGCTTCTTTGGTCCCCTCAGCATAGTGATGGGGTGTGAGAGGGGGAGAAGGAGAGAGCAGAGGAAAAGGGAGGAGGGAGTAGGGGAAGAGAGAGAGAGAGAGAGAAGAAAAGGAGGATGGTGGCCGACGGCGGTGGTGACTGCCAGCAGTGGTGGGTGTTGGTGGCTAATGACAAGTGTGGTGTGTGAAAGAAAAAAGAGGGTGAGGATATATTTTATTTTATTTTAGTGCATTTGAGTGTGTTTTTGAAGTTGTTTTAGAACTTACTGTAAACTTGAATTACAAGAACAATTTTTCGAGAAACAATGAAAATCCATACATCTACTTGTTTTACAATTGTTGATATTGCTACAGAGAAAAATCACCTTAAATACATTAAAACTTGATTTTCTTACTTTTTGAAACTCTTGTTCTTCTTTCCCTTCTTGTCAAATCTATAGTCATAGGATTAAAATTACAATCCACTATTGTAAGATTCTATTAGTAAATGTACATGAGATTAACAATTCACGCATTAAAATCACTCATTCTTGATTTTACTTTATCGTAGACCATATTTTTAAATTATTCCTAAATTGTTGATGTAGAATTTTTTTTATGTGAACATATCTAAATTCAAGACATCATCATTCCATGCGAAGTTGAAATTTTCCCCCTTTTTTATTCACGTGAGTCATGAATTTAGATCAACCAGCGTTAAAAACTGTTCACATTATTGCAAATTGGCCGACCCAAAAAGAAAAAAAGTAATCCATAAAAATATAAGTGATGAGAGTGTAACTCACATATTTGAGAAACTTAACTCGTAATAGATTAGAGGTAAAATAACCATTGTCATGTCTCGAAATAGACTTTGTCAGTTGTACCAAAGCGCTCAACTCCTAATCTAGGGTTTGTTTGGATTAACTTGATTTTAGATAAAATAATTTGCTTCACAAATTTCAACCACATTTTTATCTTCTCAATCACCTTTTTATCTCACATACATCACATCACCAAAAATGCTATAGTAATTATCTCAAATAAATCATCCAAATAAACTCCTATCCAAACAAACTCTATTATATAATTTGATTCTCTGACAATATCATTGGGTGTCAAATAGTTCTCTCTGCATCATGTGAAAGTATCTTTAAGTAAATTAATATACTGCGCCTTATCGTCATACTTGTGTGACTATCAATCATGCACTAAATTATGTGGAGGACCCATCCTGGAATAACTTAGGCTTGAATTCGAACATATTCCAGTGAAAAGGGGGGAAAAAAAGAAAAGCAAAAAATGGAGAAGTGGTAAAGATTAGGGAAAAAGAAGAGAAAACAACAAAATCTTATGTTTGGCATTTGGTCTATTCCTTTACTTAGCTAAGTGGAAGTCTAAAAGAACAATTCTAACTTCTTCAAGAAATATTCATAGTATGTGTCAGAATTTTCAGATTTTTAGTGTTAACTACCGAATACTTATATCGCAATACTTGGAGCATCGCAAATTATTTGGTATTGAAAAAGAAGAGGAAGACAACCCCGTCATTTGTTGGTATGATACTGCAGTAACTTTGAAGATAAGCCTTACTGTCGCGCCCCAGATAAAAAATAAAAAGTGTTCATGAAAATGAATTTTTTGATTTAATTTTGATTTGGGAAATGAGTTTTTGATTTGAGTGAAAAATGAGTTTTGATTTATTTTGAGTGAAAATGAGTTTTTGATTTTTAGAAAGTAAAGAAAAAAATGGGTCTAAATGGGACTTAAAGTGCGACGATTTTGATCCAAAAATAATAGTTTAAAAAGGGTTTTTAATAAAAATTAGGAGTTGGCACTTGGTATGGAGTTAAGGTGTACCAAATCACCTAAAATGAATTTTAAACAAAAAAAAGTAGAGAAAACCCTTTTTAAATGACTCAAAGTCTTCGAAAATCAGAGAAAAGGGGTCGGGAGTCACATTTAAAGAAAGGGAAGGCATTGATGAAATCGAAGACACCCTTTCAACCTAGCCAAGGTTAATTGCGTGATTTAGTCAAAAAATTTTCTTATTTTTAACCTAAAAATTTATCACATTTGAATGTTACTATATGAATGCGAAAACCTAAACCTAATGTATATTGAGAGGGTCGGAATATCTCTTCAAATCTTAATTGGTGCAAATCACATTAATTGTGATGCCCCAAGTTGACTTTTTGAAAAGGTCACGAATATGCAAAAATATGAGACTCTAAGAAAAGAAAGGAAAATAATAATATACAAATATACATGACCTAAAGGAATGCATCATAACAGGTGCGGGGAACTAATACTCGTGACTTTAATTTTCCCTTTAATAGAGGGAATACGAGCGTACTAAGACTAGAAAGCCAAACTCGTTCATATCTTATATTCGAGGGGTATTTCTCCTATCTAATCAAACAAATGATCTAAACTAGTTCTAACTTTCCTTAAATGAAATACAAGTCTAATGTCATGATTCACACATAGGGATAAGGAATATACGTATAAGGGAAATATAGGATAAGGGATATACAAATAAGAGGAATGTCATGCAAAATGAAAAAAACCTTAAAAAATAGAAAATATACATGAAAATGTAGTGGTTTGTCACATACAAACATGATCTAACGTTTGGATGGTTTTTAAGGGTCTAGTGTTGGATTAACCCATGTCTATACATTCTCACTAGTATTGGACTAGTGAGAAAGCGGGAAAGAGGACCACAACTAGCGTTGGACTAGTGTGGAATCGAAGAAAGGGGCCACAATTAGCGTTGGACTAGCGTGGCGATGTCATGCATTTATTATAATCGAATAAAACATATAATAAAGCAAATAAACACGTAAATCACATAAAACACATAGCACATAAGCATGATATCTAGATGCAAGACCCTACGAAAGCAAGTAACACGTAAACACACAAGCATGCAAAACACACAAAGCAAATAAAGTAAATAAATCCCTAACTATTACATTTGGGGGGCCCTAACTACAATCTAAAGGGGGAAAGAATTAAATAAAATGAAATAATAACCAAACTATTACAATTATGGCATTTAATGCCTCTTAAATAATCGAAATTAAATTAAAATAAATATACAAAAAATAAACAAAATGAATAAAGAAATAAATGATATAATAAAACACGTTCAGAAAGGCATGCAATTACACACATAAAATCACATAGGAGTACATAGGATCAAATAAAATAAAAATAAAGGATAGAGTACACCTCCCTTGAATTGGTGACCTAAGGAAATGAAAATTTTCTTATTTACCCTCCAAAACAAATAAAAAGGTCAAGACATCACTTTAGTTAACAAATAATCACATGAAATGGAAATAAAACACGAATTTGAATTAATCAAAGCATTCAAGTAAACAAACCATATTCAACAAATTAAACAAACGAAAACCCAATTGAAAGAATTAAAGGAGTTTGAGGGGTCAAATCACTATTATTACAAATATTAAGGGTTTAAAAATAAAATAAAATTAAGGGCTTAAGATGAAGCCTACCAAGATCAAATGCTAGCTTCACAAGATGAATGAAAATCCATTTGTTATGATTAAACAACAAAATTACCCAAAATTCCTAATTATTTAAATAAAACCAAATCAAAACTGTAAATCTATTAAAAATTGTAAGCCTAATGTTACAAATAATGTACTCAAAGATCATATTAAAACATGCCAAAAGCAATTAAGATTTTGAAGTGACAAAATTGATCATGCTTCGGGCCGTAGTGAAACAACGAGAAACTTGAGGGGTTAGAATGCAGTTATTTGAAAGTTATTTCATGCAAACCCACGAAGATGCTCATTCTTCGCAGGTTTCTTTCTTCTGCAACTTCAGCATATGCATGAAACATTTATGAACTCCAATGAAACATGTAGATCCATCAACTAATCCCAGAAACTCAACCCAACAAAAGACCATGCAATGACACAAAATTTAAGATTCAAAATCCCCCCTTCCAAGCCAGAACTTTTTAATCCAACTTTACTGACGAAAACAAGTAATGCACAAACCAAAAAGAAGATAGGAACCCAGCTGCCGCCTGTGGCAAGCATAATTGCTATCACCATGAGGAGCAAATATCCCAGGTAAAGGGTGGCTAAAACAGGTCCACTCTGTTGGAGTGTATGCCCTAAAACAATGTATTTGTTTTATTTTATGCATTCCTTATTATATGTTTTGTATTTTAATAACTTCTTATTTATCTGTTAAATATTAGTTATTACCGATAAAGTCCTTAGAATATTTACTGATGTGATGGTAGTCACAAGAGTTGGTGACCATGAGATATCAATCGCATTTATAGTAATATTCTTAGAATTCCCTAGTTATAGTACTAATGAAATAAGACATCTTTAGTACGGTAAAACTAGTACACAGTTAGCCTCTGATTAAGGTAATTAGTGGTTGTTCACATCAACCATGGTATGAAGATATCTAGGCTAATGTGTAGATGATTTGAAGAGTTCAAATGCATTGGAGTGATCTGTTTAGAGATCCCGTTAGGATATCTATCTAGTGCCAATGGTGTATCTCTAGTGAAAAATTGTGTAAGTGATCCTACGACTTGAGATCACCATAGTATCTTGAGTGTGAATCACTACATTTTGACTCTAATTACTTGTTACTCTTCATGAGTACCTTAAAGTGTAGAAGTTGGATGTAGTGTGAATCACGTAAAGAAAATGGGTGATCAAGATAGAATTTACCACTCTGATAGAAGGAGTTGATATCCGGATGGCCACTAGTAGAAAATTAACCCTAAAGTCGACTATTAGATAAATTGAAGAATGTCTTCAAATTAACCTAATTCAGGGTAAATTTCGGGAACTAGAAAAACTTAATTAGTCATCAGGCAATTGGCACTTATTCCTCATTCCTGACTAATTGGTTATCTTTGGTGAAAAGATAATAATTACACGGTAATTTTTCACGGAAAGGTTAGGTCAAATTCCCTTGACTAATTCCGAGGAATTGGGCAATCGCGATGTGTTGCTAGACACCGCTCGTGGTCAAGAATTATGGATTGATGTTTTATTATAAGTTATGATAAAATAAAGTCATTTATTTTATCTAATTATTAAACCATAATTATTACCAATTTATTCGGGACCTATTGGGTCACACGCAATAGAGATTTAATCCTGGATTAAAACTATGTAAATTATTGGGGTTTAATTTTAAAAGAAAATAAATCCTAGGCCTATTTGAGCAGATAAGAGTGAACGATTATCTCTTATCTGTCAGATAACTGATAAATAGAGTCTTGTGTGATGAGAAGTCTTATCGTTTGATTTTGAATCAGACAGCAAGACTCATCATTCTATCTTATTATCTCTCTCTCTCCTTTTAACTCCTAAGGGAGAGATAGAGGATGGGTTTTGAGGGTGAAGGTAACCAAAAAAAAGGCAAAAGGGAGAGTCTGTGAGCGTCACATACTTCGAATAAGAGCAAAAAGGGCTAGCAACTTTTTCTTGCTCTTCAATACATAGTTCGTGTGACGATCCAGGGTTGCTCTAGCGTGGATATCAGTAGAGGCAGGACGGCTGGACTGCTCAAGGGCTGACCATCCTCAACAACACTACAGGGAGACGCCGCAAGGATTAAGGTATTCCTATAACCCTCCTTTTAATGCATCATACGTAAAATCTAGGGTGATTCTTGGATAGTTTTAGGGAAAAATTTTTATTTTTCCGCTGCATAGTGTCCCTAAAACCTAACAGTGGTATCAGAGCCATCCCTAAGAATTTTACGTATGATTTTAGGCAATTTTGGATTCATGGATTAATATTGCTAATTGGATTTAATTGAATATGTGGAATTATGGGAGAAATTTTTTTTTTTTTTGGTTTTTCAAAACAAAAAAAAGGGGTTTTCTTACGAAGCTTTTGAAGCTACATACATCTTCTCTTATGGAAGCTCGGATGGAGCTGTTGTTGGATTGTAGACGCTTGTTTTTTTTCTTTCCGTGGATTTGCTTCACCTATGGATTTAAGTTGATCATCTGCAAAAGTTGCAGGATGATCATTGAGAAAAAAAAAATGATATAGCAGGTTTGCAGCTGCGATACCACGGCTGCAAGTTGCTGTCACTGGCCGTTGTTGCCAAATAAGCCATGGTAGCTCACCTTGGTGATGGAGGGAGGTTAAACCCCTCTTGGAAGCTGCTGGGTAGAAGAGCTATGAGCTCTGTGGGTTAAAATAGCAGCGGCCAACATCCGCAAGAAAAATTGCAACATGGTGTAGCAACCGTGAAGTTGCGTCCTGTGACCACCTGGTGATGCCGCTGGGAGTTGCTGACATTAATGGTCAATGGAGACCTCAGTGGTGGTGGCTAAAGCAATGGTGGCCTGTGGTGGTTGCCGGTGCTGCTGGATAATGAAGTGCAACACCAAGACAGGCGCAGCGGAAGCATGGTGTTGCAGCCGAGTGGTTGCTTCCAGTGATCACCTGGTGGTTGCCGCTAGGAGTTGCTGCCGTTGGTGGTCAGTATAGACCTCAGCGGTGGTGGCTTAAGCGGTGGTGGCCAGTGGTGGTTGCCGGAAGTGCTAGAAAACAAAAGCAGTAGTGTTTTAAGTAACTGGCTCTTTTGAGAATTTTGAAGTTTTTTAATTAATTTTTTTTAATTGTTAAAAATGTGTTATGGGATCTATTATTCATATTTATTAGGTTGGGAATTGATTCACAATTAATTTAATTAATTGAAATTATTTTCCCAATTATTTTCCTAATTTAGTTAGGAATAAGAATGACCTAATAAAAATTAATTTTACCAAAATTGCTTGCATATGAACGGACCCAAAATTTGTTTGGGACCTTAGGAGTTAAATCCAATTAATCCATGAATTGAGATTGCTTGTTTACATGCTTTTCTTTTATTTAAAGTTGTTTAAATTGTGAGAATGCATGGTGGATGGTTGTGGATATAGTACGCAATATGATTGTGGTTTTCTTGAATGGTTATGATTATTCTTGATTTGAATGGTTGTAATTATTTTAAAATAGGGCCTGCGTGTCCTGCCTTTCTTATTTTATAATTGTAATTTCTTTCCTCGTCTAATATCCCTCCGAATGTATTTCGGAGTTTCTTCTATACTATTTGTAATGTGCAATAGATGGAAATAAATGATAGGAATTTGTATAATTAGTATAGAAATTGTAATTTTTGAAAAGCAGAAAGGAGGCATGCAACGACGAAGGGGTTCATCTCATATTTAGAGACCTTAGTAAATTGCTAATTTCCCTAGTGGCCGGGGAAATTAGTTTAGGTGTGATAGCCCCACCTCCCCCTAAGGCGAACCAAAGGATTCGGCCGACCGCCTGCCCAACTCTCGCCGGAACTCAGTCGATCACTTCAACCCTCAAACAAAACCAGAATAAACCCACAAGAATAAATATAACGACGATCCAAAACTTAAAGCAAAACTTATGTACATTACTATCTCAAAAGGGAGTACAAACATCGAATATACAAAGGTTCTCAATTCTGCATACATCCAGCCTGTGCCAAGCACTAGGGCGAGAACCATTACAAAAACAGAGATCTAGCTTAAGGGGAATGACAGGTGAATGAACGAACGAACGAACGAACGAATAGCTCCCTGTGAGCCCGTATCCTTTTAATGAATGTGTTATTATCGCTTTCCATTGTAAATGTTTCTTGAACTATTGATACTCTATGATTAATGTATTGGATTGATTGTTTGATTATGTGTTCGAAACCTCACTGAGCTTTTAACTCATTCCTTTAGTTTTGTTTTCCTTAGCAGGGGAAGGCGAGCCAGGGCGGGAGTTTTGTATAGACTAGCTTAGGCTAGATCTTTGTTTTTGTAATGGTTCTCGCCCTAGTACTTGGCACGGGTTGGATGTATGCAGAATTGAGAACCTTTGTATATTCGATGTTTGTACTCCCTTTTGAGATAGTAATGTACATAAGTTTTGCTTTAAGTTTTGGATCGTCGTTATATTTATTCTTGTGGGTTTATTCTGGTTTTGTTTGAGGGTTGAAGTGAACGACTGAATCCCAGCGAGAGCTGGGCAGGTGGTCCGCCGAACCCTTTGGTTCGCCTTAGGGGGAGGTGGGGCTGTCACATTAGGAATATCCACAACCATCCACGATTTAAATTCATGCTTATAAGTTTTGAAATGGTTATATGCATGTTTATTGATGAGACCAGACGAGCAATTTTTCCAAATTTTAATTATAAAATATTTTGGAAAAAGGAGACAAATCCCACAACTGCAATATTAAATCAATGAAATACCTTCCATCATTATAGTTTAAAACTAGAGTAGTTATTAAGTGCTAGCTTGTTGGGATTCACCCAAGACTGCCTTACTTACTACGTGTTTTTGCTATGAGAAATGTTCTCAAAGAATGATGGGTTTGATTTAACTAAAATTATGATTTGTTGGGATTCACTCAAAATCATTAATTTTAGAGGCAAGTGTTGGGTTGGTTCTTATAGATTTAAAGTCAAGAGTTGACGCCCAACTGATCTAGGAATTACAAATAAGTTGTAATTGGTGAACTACCTACCTTTCATAATTATTTTCGATTTGTTGGGATACACTCAAGATCGAAATAAATTAAGATGGGATCCTAGCCACTATGGAATTTTAAAAATTCCTGAATCAATTTAAGAGGGTAATTGATTTGAGAAATATAGTGGAAATAAAATCATAATTTTTGAAGTTTTTATGATTTTATTAAATAAAATATTTTTCTAACAAATTCTATCTTTTCATTTTGTTGTAGAATGAGTAACAATTTGAGCCTTCGTACCATTCTCACTGATTGCAAACTTAACGACACAAACTTTCTCGATTGGCATCGCAATGTCCTACTCATTTTCACTCATGAAAAAATTGAATATGTACTTGATGGGCCTATGCCCCAGGAACCTGAACCAAATGCTCCTGCTGCTGCTCGAAATGCTTATAAGAAACATAAGGATGATAATAGGGAAGCTTCATGTATCATGATAGCTTCCATGACTCATCAGCTTCAGCAGCAGCACATGAACATGGGGGCGTATGATATTGTACAACACCTGAGAGAGTTGTTTGAACAACAATCAAGGACGGTTAGATATGATACCTCCAAAGAATTGTTCAAGTGCAAGATGGCAGAGGGAGCACCTGTTGCTCCGCATGTCTTAAAAATAATTGGACTAATTGAAAAATTGGCCGAATTAGGCTTTAAGATGGATCAGGAGCTGAATGTTGATTTAGTGCTCCAATCTCTGCCAGATTCTTTCTCACAGTTTGTTATGAACTATCAGATGAATAATCTGCAGCACACTTTGCCTCAATTGTTGAATGTGCTGAAAACTGCTGAGAAAGAAATCAAAAAGGGGAAAGGCTCTATTGGTATGCTTGTCGTTACTTCCTCTAAAAAGAGGAAGAGGCAAGAAAAGGGATTTAAGAAATCCAAAAACAAGCCCACCCAAAAGCCCAAAAAGGCAAAGGCGGACCAGTCCAAAGCAACTTGCTTTCATTGTAATCAAACTGGACATTAGAAAAGGAACTGCAAGTCATACTTGGAGAGCCTGAAGCAAAAAAAGCTTGCTGAAGCTTCATCATCAGGTACATTTATGATTGAGATTAATGTGTCTACTTCCAAATCAGACTCTTGGGTATTAGATACCAGATGTGGTTCTCACATTTGCACATCTATGCAGGGTCTAAGGGATAGTAGAAAGTTGGGGAAAGGAGAAGTCACCTTACGTGTGGGCAATGGAGCAAAAGTTGCTGCTTTAGCTGTAGGGAATTATTATATCACTTTACCCTGTGGATTGATTTTAGAATTATTAAATTGTTATTGTGTTCCGGCACTTACTACAAACATCATTTCTATTTCCTGTTTGGATTTAAATGGGTTTCGGATAACCCAGGAGAATAAATGTTGTTCTTTGTCTAAAAATGGTGTGTTTTATGGTTCTGGAAGTTGGAATAACGGTTTATATATTCTAGATCTTGATCATCAAATTCTCAATGTGAGTGGAAAAGGAATGGAAAAAAATAAACTAAATAAAACCTACCTCTGGCACTGTAGGCTTGGTCATGTAAATGAAAAACGCATCTCCAAGTTATACCAACATGGATACTTGGACTCATTTGATTATCAATTATATGATACATGCGAAACTTGTTTACTTGGCAAAATGACCAAAATGCCCTTTAATAGAAAAGGGGAACGAGCCAGTGATTTACTTGACCTAGTACATACTGATGTATGCAGACCAATGTCGATTACTGCTAGAGGTGGTTTTTCATACTCCATCACCTTCATAGATGACCATTCGAGATATGGTTACGTGTATTTAATGAAATACAAATCTGAATCCTTTGAAAAGTTTAAAGAATTCAAGAATGAAGTAGAAAAACAAACCAATAAAAGTATTAAGGTACTACGATCTGATCGTGGTGGAGAATACTTAAATGACGAGTTTGGAGTTTATTTAAAGGATAATGGAATAGTTCCACAATGGACTCCTCCAGGCACACCACAGTTAAATGGTGTATCTGAAAGGAGAAACCAAACCTTATTGGACATAGTTCGTTCTATGATGAGCCACTCAAGTGCCCCAAAATCGTTTTGGGGATATGCATTAGATGCAGCCTCTTATACTCTTAATAGAGTACCCACTAAAGTTGTCAACTCCACACCATATGAGTTATGGAAAGGAAAGAAACCAAATCTATCTTATATGAAGGTTTGGGACTGCCCAGCTTATGTGATGAGGGCAGAGTCAGACAAGCTTGAAGCTAGATCTGACAAATGTTTGTTTGTTGGGTATGCAAGAGAGTCTATAGGATACTATTTCTACAATCCAATTGGGCAAAAAGTATTTGTCTCAAAACATGCCATATTTCTAGAGAAAGAATACATTCAAGAAAGAAGTAGTGGGAGTAGAATAGATCTTGAAGAAATTCAGGATCATCAAACAAACATTGAACAACCTATAGTAGAACAGCTTCAACCACATAATGATGAGGTAGATACAGAAGCTGTTGATACACAAGATGATGTGTGCACGGATGGCGAGATGGATAGCGGCTTTAACTCAAGACTCTCATAGAGACCTCGAAGGCTTGAAGGATTTTAATCGAGTTATCTACACCATGACCCAAGCCCATGAAGAGTCAAGTGGGCCTCCAAATGAGTTGGCCGAATAGGGCCTTAGGCCTTAGTAGTTATTTAGCAATTAATTAGTGTTTAAGTAAGAGCATGGGCCGGCCCATCTTGTCCCAAGACCATGGGCCGAATTTTCCCTTTCCTAGTCCCTTTAGGGCTTCAGTCACTTTAGCCTATAAATAGGCTTGCTTTGTAAGGTTTTAGGAAGACATTTATGAATTAAAAATTGAGAGTTTTCTCTTGGCTTCTTTGAAGCGACTTTGAATACCTTAGAGTTGGTCTCGAGGGTTCAAACCGGCTTATCAATTCAAGACCATGTTGAATTGTGGCGCCTTCTACCCTTCTAATCAATCTCGAGTTGTCCTTGATTGGTTTAGAATCCACCAATTTTGTCCATAGCCTGATCAAGATAGATCCTTCCGCTGCCTGTGCAATTCGTTTCTTCAAGAGCGGGAGCTTGGGGATTCGGGTTCGCATCACAAGGGCTTCGTAAGTCAGTAAGAACACGCTCAACTCCCAAGAGATACCAATTTTTTGTGAGCCATAGCAATGATGTGCTAGTCATTCAAGATGACGAACCTACTACATACCAAGAGGCAATAAGCAATCCAGACTCCTCTAAATGGTTAGAAGCCATGAATTCCGAAATAAATTCCATGTATGACAATAAGGTGTGGACCTTAGTTGATCCACCTGAAGGGATAAAACCTGTAGGGTGTAAATGGATCTTCAAGAAGAAGACTGACATGGATGGTAATGTGGTTACCTATAAAGCTAGACTGGTAGCCAAAGGCTACAAGCAGAAAGAGGGAATCGATTATGATGAAACTTTCTCACTAGTAGCTATGCTTAAATCCATTCGGATATTGCTTGCAATAGCAGTATATCATGACTATGAGATTTGGCAGATGGATGTAAAGACCGCGTTCCTAAACGGGACATTGCATGAGGATGTGTATATGACACAACTTGAAGGCTTTACATCTACAAATCCCAGTCAAATATGTAAGCTACAAAAGTCTATTTACGGACTTAAGCAAGCATCTAGGAGTTGGAACATCCGATTTGATGAGACGATCAAAGAGTTTGGATTTCTCAAGAATCGGGATGAACCTTGTGTGTATAAGAAGGTTAGTGGGAGTTCGATTGTTTTCCTTATTCTATATGTAGATGACATATTAATAATGGGAAACAACATACCGATGTTACAATCGGTAAAGGGTTGGTTGCCGAAGAACTTTTCCATGAAAGATTTAGGAGAAGTGGCCTATATATTAGGCATTAAGGTCTACAGGGATAGAACTAAAAGGCTACTAGGTCTTTCACAATCTACGTACATAGAAAAAGTGCTAAAAAGGTTTAGCATGGATCAGTCTAAGAGGGGTAATTTACCTATGACTCATGGTATAAGCCTTTCTAAAAATATGTGTCCAAGGACACAAGTTGAGACTGATAAGATGCATACTGTTCCATATGCTTCAGCAATTGGATCAATTATGTATGCTATGTTACGTACAAGACCTAATGTCTCATATGCTCTGAGTGTCACAAGCAGATTTCAGGCTAATCCAGGTGAGGGTCATTGGACAGCTGTTAAGAACATTCTTAAGTACTTAAGAAGGACCAAAGATTTGTTCTTAATATATGGAAAATGTGAGTTAGAACTCAAAGGCTATACGGATGCGAGCTTTCAATCCGATAAGAATGATTGTAAATCACAGTCAGGCTTCATTTTTACTCTTAATGGAGGTGCCGTCTGTTGGAAGAGTTCCAAACAAGACACAACAACAGATTCTACAACAGAGGCTGAGTACATTGCGGCCGCGGAAGTAGCTAAGGAAACAGTTTGGATCAAGAAGTTTGTAACTGAACTTGGTGTGGTTCCAACCATTGTTGATCCGGTCACTTTGTACTGTGATAACAATGGGGCTATAGCTCAAGCCAAGGAACCCAGGTCTCATCAGCGATCCAAACATGTGCTTAGAAGATTTCACTTGATTAGAGAAATCGTTGCTAGGAATGATGTAAAGATAGAGAGAGTCTCCACAGAGGATAACATAGCTGATCCTCTCACTAAAGTCCTTTCTCAAAAGAAGCATGATAGTCATGTATTATCTTATGGGATGGAAAACATGGATAATGTGTTTTAGTGCAAGTGGGAGATTGTTGGAGTGTATGCCCTAAAACAATGTATTTATTTTATTTTATGCATTCCTTATTATATACTTTGTATTTTAATAACTTCTTATTTATCTGTTAAATATTAGTTATAACAGATAAAGTCCTTAGAATATTTACTGATGTGATGGTAGTCACAAGAGTTGGTGACCATGAGATATCAATCGCATTTATAGTAATATTCTTATAATTCCCTAGTTATAGTACTAATGAAATAAGACATCTTTAGTACGGTAAAACTAGTACACAGTTAGCCTCTGATTAAGGTAATTAGTGGTTGTTCTCATCAATCATGGTATGAAGATATCTCGGCTAATGTGTAGATGATTTGAAGAGTTCAAATGCATTGGAATGATCCATTTAGAGATCCCGTTAGGATATCTATCTAGTGCCAATGGTGTATTTCTAGTAAAAAATTGTGTAAGTGATCCTACGACTTGAGATTACCATAGTATCTTGAGTGTGAATCACTACATTTTGACTCTAATTACTTGTTACTCTTCATGAGTACCTTAAAGTATAGAAGTTGTATGTAGTGTGAAGCACGTAAAGAAAATGGGTGATCAAGATAGAATTTACCACTCTGATAGAAGGAGTTGATATCCGGATGGCCACTAGTAGAAAATTAACCCTAAAGTCGACCCAGTTGAGCGAAAAGGAAAAAGGACCCCGCAACCAACTAAGACTAACCCTGGACAGTCGTAAAGTAAGAGACTGGATCCAAGGCACCGGCTCAGGTGTATTCTTTAGAACACCATCAGGATCCTGACTCGTCTGAGGACGTAGAAGGTATGGTCCGTTGGGTACCATAGATTTTGATAGATTCCGTTGATAAGAAAATTTCGAGGGCGAAATTTCTTTAAGGGGGAGAGAGTGTGAGAACCCGTAACTTTTCCATTTTGTAGGTTTTATTATCTTTCTAGGTTTTCTTATCTTCAATGGCTTGTTTTCTGCACTTTTTGTATCCGGAAATTTTTCTAGATAATTTTTATGAGTAAATATAGTTTTTAGATGATTTTTCTAGTATCGAATAGTTTTTTAGAAATTAAGAGCATATACCGGACGTGGGACCCACTAGTGCGAAAAGTTCGGAAAAATTCGGTCAACTAGGTTAAGTTTCGGATACTGGGTTTAATTTACCGGGTGTTAAGAGATAATTAGAAGAAGCTATTTGGATTGATGTGAGAGGGAACAAAGTGATAGACTTGCATTAAATAAGTGACAAGTGTCACCATTTGATTGGAGGAACTTGTAAGACCACTATTCATTTTCTTACCATTGACCAAATAAATAAAAAATTCACCAAAAATTCCTCATTTTTGTCTTCCTCTTGGCCGAACCTCTTCCTACAAGAAAAGAAAGAAAAGCTTCCAAGTTTCTTGCTCCAATCTTGCCCAATCTCACAAACTAACCGTTTCATCTTGAATTCCTTCCATAAAACCTCTTCAATTAGTGTTAGTGAGTTGATTTGTGGAGTTATTTGGAAAGCTAAGAGGACCTATTGCTCTCTCTCTCTTGTTTCTAAGGTGAGTTGTGAAGAACCACCCTCCTCCCTTAATTGATGCTTAAATCATGATTAGTGGTAGTATGAGATGCAATATTATGGATTATTTCTTGATTTGGGTTGAAGTGATGAAGTTTTATTATTTTTGGGGATTTTTTCTGTTTTAATATAAGCATGGTTGTGTGGCTATCTATGATGATTGGAAATGGTATATAATGATTCTAGAAGGTGGAAAAAGTGATTAATTGTAACCAATTTCTGGTTTGGAAGAAATTTCAGAAAATTAGGGTTCTAGTGGGAGCATTCTGCCAGAATTTTCAGCTCCTAGTTAGAGGCCGAATTGGCCTTGGATTAAAACATGAAAGTTGTATGGAATGACATTTTAGAGGTGCCTACAAAATTTCAGGTCAATCGGAGTAGTGTAGAATGAGAAAAGTCGAAATTACTATTGCTGTTCTGGTTTTACCCGAATGTAAGAATTGCGCCTGTAATTGGTTGTTTTGGCTGGAATTGCTTCCGAATTGGTTGTTGAGGCCTTCTGATGAAATTTATCCCTGTTTCTTATATTTCAGCTGGTTTTGGAATTTCTAGATTTGGACTTGGAGAGCCTGAGTTATGATGTTTCCGCTAGAATGCGTTTTGTGAATCTGTTTTTGTGATTCTGGTATGGTATCTTGCATTTTTGACCTGGTTACACTCGAAACTGGGTTCAGTGACCTTCTGTAATGTTGTAGCCCTATCTCTTAGCTTTGAAACGGTGGGTCTTTCACCTTCATCCGATAATCGTAGTGCCTTTGGCACCATTACCGCAAAATGAGGACAAAAACTGTTTTTTTTCAGGGCTAAAGCTAAATCATTTCCGGATTTTTCTGATTTCCTCTATTGTTTGTGTATGCTTAGGGAACCCTGTTTTGGTAGTATGTAGAATTGGTTTATGACTTGTAATCGAGTCTTATTGTGTTTATTTGAATAGTTTAGGGCTTGACTTTCATATCCGGTCATTTCCTAGCTAAATGTTGTACTTGAATGCCATTAAGCCGAGTGAACGGCTTTTGGGAATGAGATTATTTTTGTACGAGATGTTGGGACTGATTTGAGGAAATAATGAAGCCATGATGGCTGGAAATTAGGTAAACACAAGGGATATGCTGCCGAAATTTTACTTGAAGGCTAGTTGGATTTACTTGTGATTTGAGCGAAGGACTTTTGGGTTGTTTGAGCCTAGGTCCTCATTTTACCTTTTCGTTTCCAAAAATTCATGTTTTGCACCCTTGCTTTAATCATTATTTGGCGAGGCATACGACTGGTAGTCGAGCCTCACATGTGCATTCTGTATACTCGATTTTGAAAGTGGAACCTTCAATTGTTTTCTTTGGATTATCTTAGGGTTTCTTGGTGATTAAAGCTCTCTTTTGGGAGGTATCTGTACTGACCCCGGTGAGTGTTCCACTACCTGCTACCCGTTATGTAAAATATCTGAATATCTGAATACTTGATTTATGACTGTTGGAGCCAAATACTGTTTTGATAAAAGGGAGGCGAGGGTGTACTTTATCACACTCGTTCTCTGGTCTGTTCATATGCCAATTTTGAACGCGTATTTGAATCTGCTATCTGTATCTGTATCTGTATCTGTTATCTGTATCTGGATCTGTATCTGTTCTGACGTCGTTTGGAAGCTTGTGTCCAACGACCTTTCTGTGACCTCTGAGCTCAACACCTGTGGCTAGTTACTCGAGTTGGGCCGGCAAGGGCCTGGTCGATTAGATAACGAACCACGGTAGTGTGTTTTGGGATCTTTGGGTATTGAGACCCTTGATTCCGGGTATACTCGAGTATTACCATTTCTGATCTGATTGGATTTCGGGCCCGGTGGGGTATGTGAGGTGGAAGGAATCGAAGAAAGTGGAGTCTACGGTATTGGTTACTCCTTTAGCGTTGACGGAGTGTCAACTATTATTTCGATCAAGCTTCGATGATGCTAATGGGAATTTGGCTCCTGAGAGCCACCTGTATCCTTCTGATTTGAATCATTGGTTCATTTACTTTACATCTGGCATGTGTACCTGATTTGTTAAATGTGAAATGCCATGATTTTACTACTATATGTCTGGTACCTCATTGAGCGCAAGCTCACCCCTTTCTGTTCCTTTTTGTTTTCCTTACAGGAAAATAAATACTTTTGGACTGGATTTGACAATTAGCTGCCAAATTGAGCTAGTTGAACATATCTTTGTATAGCTCATGTATTGAAACCCTAAATGTACTTTTGGACCGTTTTCCTTTTGATTTGGCAAACCAGACATGTATCCACTTTTGAATACTTTTGTATGCCACTTTGGCTTGTAAATGCTAAGTTTCAAGATGTGAATGTTTGCTTGATATTTGGTTGGGTTCTGCCGGGTCGGTTACTATTCATAGCCGACTTCGGTTTCCTTTTTTTTTATTTTAACATTTTGATTTGTTTACCCGCGTTGGTAAGCTCCGGAATGTATTACCTCGTTCTATACCGAACCGTTAGTCCTGGCGAGAGCTGGGCAGGCAGTTCGCTAACCCCTTTGGTTCGCCTTAGGGGAAGGTGGGGCTGTCACACAGTCTCCACATGAATACCGAAACTTTCAGCGGATGCGTTTATTCCAGAGCAACACGCGGGAAGGCATTGGGAGAGAGTGATCACAAAGGCTCTCTCCAACGCAGAAGATATTTGGAAGCCCCCATGCGAAGTAGGACACCAGATTAGGCAGTCAGGAGCAGCTCCTGGAGTGAGCCGCACCTGTGAATGGTGAATACGCGACATCTCCTCGCTGGAAAGGCTCACCTGGTCCAAGTGCCAAATGTTATCGTGCAATACATCTCGAAGGCAGAGGTTCGGGGAGGGGACGTGCAAGCGATGCTTGCCCAACGGACCGGAGCCGATCCAGTTGTCATACCAGAAGGAAGCACTCCCATTCTTAATCAAGGTTTGCGAATGTTCCTCAACGAAGTCCCTAACTCGCAACATTCTCTTCCAAACAGCTGAGCTTGTCTGGCTGGCAGGAGCAGTGGTTAGATGCTCCGTGACTGCGACATGTTTCGCACACATGAATCTGGTCCACAAGGTATCTGAAGTGCGCATTTTCCACCATAGCTTGCACCCAAAAGCATCATGGACATCCTGTAAACGACGGAGGCCTAGGCCATTTTCTTGGGTAGGCTTGCACAATGCTTGCCATTTCCTCCAATGACGCTTGTCACGTCCCTCAACCTCTCCCCAAAGGAAAGTGGACATTACTTATTGTGATCTTTACATTGCTTATCTCTTCTATTTCTCTCAAGTGATTTTGTTCATTCATTAATTGATTCATTGTGTGATCACTTAGAAAAAAGGGTAAATTTCATATTGAACAAAAAGTGCCCATAACTTAATTAGGTTTTTAATCAACCTAATTCACCCTCTCTTAGATTGTCTTCGATCTTTACAATTGGTATCAGAGTTTAGTCTCTTAGAGATTAAGCTCAATCGGTTTTAGAGTAAAAATGACAACCAACAATGCCATATTTTTTGAAGGACATTCTGTCATTAGACCACCTATGTTTAATGGGTCAAATTATGTGAGTTGGAAAGAAAGAATGATTATCTTTTTACAATCAATTGATATTGAATTGTGGTTTATTGTTAGTGAAGGTCCATATGATGCCTCTCTTATAGATGAAAATACTCATAAATCTAGGCCAAAAATAAGAAGTGAACTGACTGCTGTGGATAGAGCTCATCTCACCTTAAATGCAAAAGCCATGAATGTGTTATATTGTGTTTTAGACTCAAATGAATCTATTAGAGTCAAGGGTTGCAAGTCAACTAAAGAAATTTGGGACAAACTGAAAGAAATTCATGAAAGTAGTGAGAATGTTAGAGAACAAAAGAAATCTATCTTAGTTACTAAATATGAGTCGTTTAAGATGGAGTCTCATGAAAATATTGATCAAATGTATTGTAGATTCAATGATCTCATTAAGGATTTTGAAGTGTCGAAAAAATAATACTCTTTAGGTGAGAAAAATAGAAAAATCCTGAATATCTTGTCCAAAGATTGGGAAAGTAAAGTGACTGCTATTGAAGAGGCTAAAGATTTGAATACTATGCCTATTGAATCACTTATTAATTCTCTAACCTCTTATGAGCTGAAACTTAAGACTAAGGTACAAGAGGAAGAAGATGCAAAGGTAAGAAGGAGCATTGCTCTAAAGACATCGCATGATGAAGATGATTTTGCCTCTCTAGATGGAGAAGATGCGGAAGTTGATGATAGTGATCTAGCTCTCATCACAAGAAATTTCAAGAGGATCCTCAATGAAAGGAGATTTAGAAGAGGAGGATCTAGCAATTCAAATTCTAATCAATTCAACAATGCAAGAAACAAAGGAAGATATGAGGCCAACAAAAAGCAAGGTGACAAATGCTATGAATGTGGCCAACTTGGACACTACATGAGTGAGTGTCCAATGAAGAAGAGGAACGGTGAAAGAAAACCAAGATTCAACAACTTTCAGTTCACATGGAATGGATGCAACTCCGATGGTGAAATTGAAGAGGATGATGAATCTGCTCAATTGGCTTTCATGGCCATTAGAGATGATGAGGTAACAACTTGTAACTCTCAATTTGATAGTGATGATGAAACTGATGATGATCTTGAATCTTTCATTAAAAAGTTGCATGATAGTTTGAAAGAATCTTATACTAGAAATAAAGAATTAAAACACAAAATTAGTTTTCTTTTTCATGATAATACATGTCTTATTCAAGAAAACAAGATGCTGAAAACTGAAAATTATTTCTTGAAAAAGAATGAGATTGATTTACAAAATAAGTTTGATAGAAAAATAAGGCTTTGTGAAATGTTCAAAAAGGAGCAAGGTGATTTGAAAAGAAGAATGAATAATTTAAATAAGTTCTCCAACATAAAAAATAAAACTGTTTTCAAGGAAATGAAATAAAAACTCATTTTGGCACTCATGAGAAGAAATTAAATTCTGGTGCAAATAATTTTGTAACATTTATTAAACTTGGTTTTGCAAATAACTCTTTGGCTTTGTGTAATTTTTGTTGTAAAAAAAGGTCACAAGAAAAGTGATTGCTATGTGAGAAAAAAACATGAGAAGAGGCATGAAATGTATGTGGATAGTTAGACATGATACTAAATCTAACAAGTAGGAGATATTGGTAAGATTGGTGAGATTCTTGTTCATAATGCTTTTTTGTAATTCTCTTTTGATGTTTCTAATGCTTTGAACTAAGTTTTCGTTGATGTTTTTGAATATTATTGAATTTGTATGATGTCAAAAAGGAAGAGAAAAGAATAATTCTGATCTAATGATGATTTGCTTTGTTAAACTGTCTGTGATATGTTGGTACTTCGTTTGGTATCAAGTCTCTGTGATTTGTTGGTGATTACTGAATTCTGGTATCATTTCTCTATTTTTGTTTGGAATATTGGATTCTCTGTTATTGTTGGAATATTGGATACTCTCATCTTATGATGACAAAAAAGGGGAGAAATGGATACTATGTGTAAGGGGGAGTTATTCTAAGATTATAAGTTTGGATGCAATGAGTAATGGGGAGCTTATGCTCAATCTTTTTCTTTCTTCCATCCATTGTTTTGTCATCATCAAAAAGGGGGAGAATGTTGACCTTGGTCCTTAGCTTTTGATGTTTACAAAACAATGGATAATACTAATATTTTTTCAAGAAATGCTTTCAGTTATGAAGCAAATCAGATTCAAAAATCAAGTGCAATTGAAGGGACAAAGGCTGCTGAAAGCTGTCGGACGCTTGTGAAGTTAGGATCGGACGTCCGATAATCGTTGCGCAACTTCGGACGCATGAAGAACTCTATCACCGGACGTCCGATAGGATCCTTCAAACTCGACGAAAGCTGTCGGACACTCACAAAGACAACACCGGACGTCCGAAAGAATTGAAGAAAATCTCTTAAGTTCATTGCCTGCTGTCGGACGCAAAAAACAGGACTATCGGACGTCCGACACTCCCAACGGCTAGTTGACTGTTCAGCTACTTTCTATCCACTGGAAGCATTAATGAAGCACTTTCTTAGTCTCCTATAAATAGAGCATGGTCGGATATTTCAAATAACTTTTGCACACTGAAGATACAAAAGATCTAGAATAGTTTTAGTGAGAAAACACTCTCCAAGGAAGATTTGTAGTCGTAGTGGTGTGAGGTTTATTGTAAGCTTTTCATTTGTGAGTGAATACTTCATATGTAGCTCTGTGAGGGTTGTCTTGAGGGATAGTAAAACTTCCTAATTTGACCGAGTGGAGTTCGGGGCAAGGAGGAGGTGAACCTTCCTTTGTACACAAGAGTGATTGTATCATCAACTTGAAGAAGTTTGTTTGAATTAATCTACAAGCTCAAGAGGAATTGGGTAGTTAATTGGTTTGCAATTCTTTCCTTTTTATTTACTTATTGTTACGTTTGTGATCTTTACATTGCTTATCTCTTCTACTTCTCTCAAGTGATTTTGTTCATTCATTAATTGATTCATTGTGTGATCACTTAGAAAAAAGGATAAATTTCATATTGAACAAAAAGTACCCATAACTTAATTAGGTTTTTAATCAACTTAATTCACCCCCTCTTAGGTTGTCTTCGATCCTTACACAACTCACTAAATCAAGCATATACATAGCATATAACCATCACCTACCCAAGCTAGAAAAATTAAACCCTATGCTGAAATTCATAATCACAAGTTGGAAATTTCTATTATGAAGCCAAACAAGCATTGGAAAGCTGGAAAATCATATGCTAATGCTAATAAATCATAACACAACTGAAATGAAATCATCAATGCTAGAAATCCTCAATCAAATCTGGAAATTTTGATCCACCACATGAACCATGAAATTTTTCATAAATACCATCATAATTTAACCCTAAAATCCACTAAAAAGCAAGTTAAATGACAAGAGATGGTTTCTAGACTTTGTTACCTTGAAACCCAAAGAAGACCAAGCAGCCACAAGCTTCTTCCTCCAAAAACTCTCCACCAAAGTTCCCCTTCCTACCTCAAATTCAGCTTTTACGAATTGATTTGCAAGGTTAAGGTGAAAACTCAAGGATCAAGCAAGGTTTTTGTGTTGGAAATGGAGTTTTCTTTCTTTCTTTTCTTGCTCATGAAGGTCAGCCAAGTGAGGGGAGAAGATGATAGGATTTTTGGTCAATTTTTGGTTAATAAAAGGTTAAGAAAGGTCTTAGTCAAAGTCAATGGTCCAAGGCTTTTGTGACAAATGGTTTGCTATGGTTAATCCTGATCCTATTGTCTTTCAATCACTAAAATATCTAGCCAACCTTTAATTATCCCATAATACCTTATAAAATAATATCCCTTTGTACAAAACTCCTCCTAATCTTCAAAAATTTATCGCACATACCGCGTTAGTGGGTCCTACTACCATAATGCACTACGAATTTAACATGTACTAACTTATACATAGAAAATGATTTAAAACTTGACTCACTTATAAAAATGTATGAGAAATTAAGGAAATAAAGTAAAGTAAAGAAAATGTACTCAAAGAAATAAGATAAAATAAAATAATTTTCGAGTCCTCACACTTTCTCTCCCTTAAAAGAATTTCGTTCTCGAAATTCATACCTTAACTTGAAAACTCCAGATATCTCTTGTGAGAACCCAAAATTTTATTTTGCTTACTTTTATTTTATTTTACTGGCTTATTTAATTATTTATTCACTCGTTTACTTCAAATAATTAATTTCATCCATTTTAAATCCATTTGTACGCAAAAATGTCTCATTTATATTTTTAAAACGTTCCGTTAGCGAATTTAATTTTTCTGCGGTTCGTTTAGCGAGAAATAGTGAATGCATGTTTTTCGAGGTAAAATCGGTCCGAGAGTGCATTAATTTTGGAGAACTAAGGATGATATATAGTGGACTAAGAAAAGTCAATTGAGTGATTAGATGTGAGTGAGTTAAGTTATGGTCAATTAGGAGCACTAATTGCACACTAATCGGTCGTTGACTTTTGGGGCACTAAGACCACCTTATGTCCATTCTTTCTTACACACAATCAAATTACCCAACCACCACCAAAATCTTTTTTCCTCTCCACTCCTCTTGGCCGAACCTCCCTCTCCCCATTTCCCCCTAAAAAATTTCAGCTTTTGTCTTCCATTCGTGCTCCACCAAAAGCTCTCCAAATTTGTTCTTGTCTTGGTTCTTCATACAAGCTTGGGAGAGGAATTGAACAAGGAAGAAACCTTGGTAATTTAAGAGCTCAATCCTTAGTGTTTACTCTTCATTTTGGGCAGCAAGGTAATCCTCCAAGAACCCTCAACTTTTTCTCTCAAATCTTAGTTGTAAGTAAGTTTAGTTGTTGGGTTGTTGATGGGTACACAAGAATCTTGACATTAGGTAGTGGACTTGAGGTGGCTTGATAGGTAGAGGCCTTGAGAATTTTGTGTGTTTATTTGCATGTTTGTTACTTTCTTTGATGAGATATGGTGTGGTTTGAGTTGGAAAAGTTGGAAAGAAAGCTAGAGGAATGAAAATGCATGCTGTCCGATTTTTGTCTTGTTGAAACCTTCATGTTAATTTCGAATTTTTGATGTTATTTTGGTGAAATAATGCTTGATACATGTTGGTGGTTATGTGTATGAAATATATTCCAAAAATCATTCCATTTGGTTGTGTTTAAGTGGAGTGAAAGTGAGGAAGAAATCTGGAATTTTTTGGTCAGGAGACCCCAACCAATGTTCATGTTTTGGTCATAACTTTTTGTTTGAGAGCTGAAATTGAGTGCCATTTAAGGCATCCGAAAGTCGGTATAAAATGCACCTCCTAACTCGTTTCCTGTGAGCCGTAGTGAACCGGAAAAGATGACTGAAATTCTTCAATGCATTCATCCGAGAAACAGTCTTAGCTGCAGTTTGTGGCTCAATTTTGCCTATATTGCAAAATGAATTTTAAGACAGTTCCTTCTAGTGATTTTCAGCATTTTGAATCTAGTTTTCAATGCCGGAAACCACACTAAATTTTGAGTTGCATAGCTCTAGTCATGATCAGATTCTTAAACTCTGTCAAGTATGTCAGAACTGGAGTTTCGTAAAACAGGTCCTAAAAATCAGTTTTCTTACAACTGTTGTATCTTGGTGTAGAAAGGTCCGAATTGAGTTCCGTTTGTTGCATTTGAAACTAGGTTTCGATTTTTAATTGTGTTATAAATTTCAAGAACTGATTCCATTTCTACAAATTTTTCTGAATTTCCAAACTTCACTGAATTTGCAAGCCTGTTTTGCTCTGTCCTGTCTAGAACAGTGACTTTGAACTAAAATCTGAATGACTTTAAATTGGAGTCTAAGAAAAGTGTCTTCTTGAAAGTTTTAGTGCTTTGAGTCTAGTTTCCAATGGTATAAATTTTTCAATTTTTGGACTTACGAAACTCGAGATACGATTTTTCCAAGTAGTGTCACTTTGAGCTAGAAAATTTCTGATTTCAAACAAATACACTTTTAAAGAACTTTCCACCTTCCTTTACGATTGTTGGACTGTTTGAGGTGTGACTTTGTGGTTGAATACACGGTCCATTTGGAACTTTAAACTTTCATTTCAAATCTTGGTTTCCGAAAGTTAACCTCTCTTGATGGAATTTCATGGTCATATAATTCCCTTAATTTATAGCACCTCTTTTCATACTTGAATTAGGGACTTCAAACCCTATTCTTATGACCTCGATTTCCATGGGTTTGAATTCTAAAAAGGGAACGTTCTGACTAGAGTAATTCTTGATGAATTTCACTAGCTCTATACTTGAACCTTGGGAACCTTAGCCTTGACATTTACTATGAAAATGAGTGGAGTTTTGGACGAATTTGGACTCCATTAGTTTGAAAATGTGAACGTTCTTCATATTTTAACTTTTGGGTCATGAGATTTGAAGTTTTGGGAGATGAAAACCATATACCCTTTTCCTCAATTTTCGTGCCGAAAGTGGAAAACTGTATTTTCTCTTGGATTGAGATTTACTTACCACGACTTGAATCAAAAACAACTTTCGAGCTCTTTAAGCATTATTTCAATGATTTAGCAAGAAAAGCGCCTTTAACTTGACTCAAACTTATGACCTTAAACCTTCATTTGTGAATCTCGATTTTTCAATGAAATAAACCCCTTTTTATGCATTGTCCTAATTCTAGGCAAACGAACTTTCTTCTTTGTATGCTCGATGACCTAGGATATCCGTGAGTGATGGTTGGTTAATATTTCTTCAGGTACACAAGAGGGATTCGAAAGGAATTCCGGTGAGGAACTTTAAAGGAATTTCTTGCTCACTTGCTTTTAAAGATTGGTGAGTGTCAAGTGCATGTTAAATACTGATGTGACTTAAATGTTATTTGTACAAGTGCTATACATGATACATTAACTTGCCGAGGCGAGGTGTACTTTATCGCTCTCGTTCTCTCTCCTTAGATTACATGATACTTGTTACATGAATATATATGACTTACTCTTGTACATAAACGTGTTCTAACTCATAAGTACTAAGCGAAAGTATGTACCACACTCTATTCGGGTGGGAGGTGCCTCTCATACCAATTCAGAGCCACAAACAACTCAAAGTCAATTGGAGCGTTGTCTCGTCAACCAAATACACGCGTGGGATGCCCCAACTCATTGACTAACCTTGTAACTCAAGCCGGCAAAGGCTTGGTCGAGAAGCTTGGTGAACCTTGGAAAAATAACAGCTTGATCTATTGGAGAGATCTTGCTTAGCATACTCGAATAGTATCGCCACCCCTTAAGTGTTTGTTTTCGGATCCGAGTGGGTGTTAAGTTGGATGGAGGAAGTAAGTGGAGCACTACGGTCATGTTACTACTTGGGTTGACGGAGAGTCAACCCCAGATGGCTTGAAGCGGTCAAGACGTGAAAATAGCTCCTGAGAGCTCCTGTATCCTTCTTGTGTGTTAAATTGCTACTTATGCACTTAAATTAAATGTCATGTTTAAAGTTGCTTTTAAGCATGCTATTCGATTAATTGGTTCTACGTGCTTGCTTGCTCGCTTGTTTTCTTGATCTCACTGAGCGTTAGCTCATCCCTTTAAGTTTGTTTTCCTTAACAGGCTTTGGAGGTGAAAATTGGAGTTCCTAGATTAGCGACTCTTGGTTGAAGCTAGTATACTTATGTATGTCAATGGAAACCATTGAAGAGTAAATTTTGTGTACTTGGGTTTTGTGGTTTGTAATCATAAACGGTATACTTGGGAGTTTCAAACTTGTATATTTGAAGTACTCCTTAATTAAGTCGATGGTTAATTTGTAATCCTTTATTAAGCTTGAATGAGTGTGTGAGTCCTGACGAGAGTTGGGCAGGCGTTCCGCTGATCCCCTGGGGTTCGCCCTAGGGAAAGGTGGGGGCGTCACAGTTGGTATCAAAGCGCTAGGTTTGAAATACCTGGAGTAGGGTTAGGGGTTTTTAGTCATGAACTTTTGGTCATAGAAATTCGTGATAAACCTTAAGCTAAATTTTGAATCGCACCAGTGATCATAAGGTCCTAACCTTTAGTTTTGTGGGTTAATTGTAGGTTATGGAAGGAAGTATGAGGACCAGAAAATTTTCTTATTTTATCATATATTACTAGCTTATTTAAATATTTATTCACTCGTTTTCTCCGAATAATTTATTTCAACCATTTTAAATCCATTTACACGAAACAATGTCTCACTTACGTTTTTAAAACGTTTCGTTAGAAAAATTTATTTTTCGGAGGCTCTTTCAGTAAGAAATAACGAATACACGTTTTTCAAAGTAAATTCGATCTGAGAGTGCATTAGTCTTGGAGAATTAAGAATGAATAATAATAGGCTAAGAAAAGTTAATTGAGACATTAGTGGTGTATGAGTTCAAAAAAAAAAATTCGCTTTATCGCGCGCGAATTGAAAAATTCACGTATATCGAGTCGGAACGGCTAAGTGGAGATTAAGAAACTTATTCTAGACTACTAAGAGTGAATAATTATAATGTTAAAAGAAGTACATTAAAGGTATAGTGCACAAGTGAAACAAATTCGAGAGAAAACGGATATGAAACGCGTGCGCACGTGAAACTATTGGTAGTTGATTTTTGAGACAAACTATGGCCCCAAGTTTCCAAGCTTCCAAGGGAAGCTTTAGTTATCAGCAACCGTCTCTCTCTCTTCTCATTCTTGCTGGCCGAAAGCTCCCAAGGGAAGAAGGAGAAGAGCCTCTCTTCATTTCACCTCATTTGAGCTTCTATTTTCACTCAAATCTTTCACACAAACTCACAAATACTTGGAGATTCACTTACTCTTGGTGGAGGACCTCATCTTCCCGATTTTCTTGGGAGCTTTTGGGACCAAAAATTTTTGATTTTACTCCAAAGTGAAGGAGGTAATCATCCGATCACTTAATCTTAACTTTAGTGGGATTATTTTTGCTAGGAAGCTTGTAGCTTCATGGTTATTGTTGTGGTTTGAATTTAAATGTTGGAGTAGGCTCTATTGTGATGGCCCCACCTTCTCCTAAGACGAACCAGAGGGGTTAGCGGACTGCCTGCCCATCTCTCGCCAGGACTAACGATGCATTTAAACACGATCTAAAACGTTTCAGGAAAATAAAAGCACGCTCAAACAAGTCAAAATCACAAAATAAAAGAAACGAAAATCGGAGCCGACACGAACAGTGCCGGACACGTCAGAATCCGGTCGGATTCCTGGCCGAATATTGGCCAGAGAGCAAATGGCCGGATCAATTTTTCCCCAGGGCAATCCGGCCGACAATCCGGCCAATTTCCGGCCGGATTCAACCCAGTCCTTTCCTGCCAAAATTTTTCTTTTGCCATTTGAAAACCGAATCTGTCCGAAATCCAACCAAACAACAACCAAGCATATACACCTTGAAATTAAATAGTTACAAGCCAAAATAGCATACAAAATTATCCAACAAGTTTATACATGTATGGTTTTGCAAATTACAACTCAAACGCAAAGGTTGGATCAAAATGCACTTAGGGTTTCATTCATTGAGGAGCTATACAAAAGTATTTAAACTAGCTCAACTCGACAACCAACTATCAATGCCTTTCCAAAAGTATTCAAACTCCTGTAAGGAAAACAAAAGGAATAGGGTGAGCTTTCGCCCAATGAGATACTATCATTCAAGCAACGAAGTTCATATAAGCATGAAGCCCTTCATTCCAATTTCATTCAATAAGGAAGTATACCAATACTACACATCGATGGAATTAGTAGAAGGATACGGACGGCTCTCAAGAGCCCCTTTCCTCGCTTGCCATACTTGATCGTACCTCATTGACCCTCCGTCAATGTTCAAAGAGTAACCAAATGTAGACTCCACTTTACTCCCATTCCTTCCACCTCACATACCCCTACCGGGCCCGAACTCCAAACAGTTTAGAATTGGTAATGCTCGAGTATACCGGAATCGAGAGTCTCATACTCCAATTCACGACCAAGCCCTCGCCGGCTCGATTCAATCGACCACCAATGGGGTTGAGCTCAGTGATAACAGTAATGGTCATTGGATACTCGTCCAAACGACACCAATTCAAGTATATTCATGTAGAATTCAATTGATACTGTAAACAATCATAGAAGACATAGAGTACGAGGGAGATAAAGTACACCCTCGTCTCATTCAATAACAACAGTAGACATAAACATTCAAGGCATAGATTGCACATATAACAAAGCCATGTAGTAACAACCAAGTGAGTAGTACACTCACCAAGCTAGCAAATGAAATTTCATAAATTTCCGCCCGATGAGCGTCTCGTATCACCGTCACACCCTAAAACATTCAAACAAGCACAATGAGACTCGATTACGAGTCATACATCCAAGCTACACATCATTATTGTAAAACCGAAAGAACTTGCAAGTACAATAATGACACTAAGGGTTTAGACAACCCTAAGGTCTCTAACGACCCCTTAAACAACCCAAGTCCAATAAAACACAAGAACCCCTCAATTTGGACAGCATTTTCCCTTAAAATTCCAAGTTCCAACCTACAAATATTCACCCATACTTTCCGAACACAATCACCAATACCACTACAAGTCATAAACCCTTCAATACACCTTATTAGAGTCACAAAGCCCTTTAATCAAAGCCAATTCAAGTGCTATATAGAAACCCTAGATAAGCCCCAAATTCAAACCCTAAATCTGAAATTTTCCGTACAATGCGGAAATTTTCCGCTAACAACCACAAGTTATGCACTATAGCCTCATTCTAAATCATTCCAAGCCATCATCCATGACCCAACAATATTAAATTCCGCTAACAACCACAAGTTATGCACTATAGCCTCATTCTAAATCATTCCAAGCCATCATCCATGACCCAACAATATTAAACATGTAAAAACAGAAAAATCATGAATAAATATAAAAGTCACCAATTTCCACCAAGAGTCATGAAATAACACCTAAAACCATCTCTTTAACTCACCCAAGCCACCAATTGAACATCATTAAGAAGAAAAGAAAGGTTCCTTAGCTACTCACCTTACCAACTCAAGAAAGGAGACAACTTAGCACCTTAGTCTTCCAAACCACTTCACAACCAACCTTACTACCACTAAGCTAAGGGTTTTTATGGAGGAAATTCAAGTTTAATCGGTTGAATTAGGAGATTGAACAAGATTGGAAACAAGAAAGTTGACAGTTTTTTCTTCTTTTCCTCTTGAAGATAGCCGGCCAAGAAGCTTGCAAATGAAGATAATTTTTGGTTCAATTTTGATTAATTGGTAAAGTGGTGAATAGTGGTCAAAATCAAGATCAACTCACCAAGTGACACTTGTCACCCTCATTGAATGCAAAGCTATCCTTTTGGTCTCTCTCACACTAATCCATTTGGTAGCCTCTAATTATCTCTTAACACTTAGTAAAATAAGCCCGGTATACCAAACTTAACCCCAACTGACCGAATTTTACCGAACTTTTCGCACTAGCGGGTCCCACGTCCGGTATACGCTCGTAATTTCTCAAAAACTAACCGATACTAGAAAAATAACTTAAAACCATATTTACTCATAAAAAGTTTCTAGGAAATTTTCTTAATAAAGAAAATAGGGAAAAACATGCAATTAAATAAAATAAAACCTAGAAAATAAGGAAATTTACGGGTTCTTACATCTATGAAATCCCACAATGGATATATTGGACTGATATGGTGATAATGAATGTTTTTTGAGGTAATTATGTGTTAAACAGGAGGATATTAGTTAGAAAAGTGAAAGGAAAATCAAAGGAAATTTTCGTAGGAAGCTGACCGAATTCTGCCCTGTTATTTCTGTGCACTAGGTTCGAATTTTTGGTGATCAAATGATTGTAAAATTGATGTATATATGTTGTGTGTGGTGTGTATAAAGTTTCTACCAAAAATCATTTGGATTGGTTGGATAAAAATTGAATTTTGGCAAGAACAAAATCTGGAAAACGTGTAACAGTGGTCCTCTGGCAGTGTTCTTTGAACGAACATATCTCTCTGTCCGGACGTCGGAATTGGGTTTCGTCAGCGGTATTCAAAACTAGACATCCGTAGTTTTCTAACGGTGTATACTCACCTTCTAATTCGAATCAAGTCATCTGTAGTGATTGAGCAAAGTTTGCTGTCCTGTTTCATTGTCAAACCGAGGGAATGCTAGAAGCTGCAACTTGTGCCTCTCTTTCTCTCACTTGCCAACTGAATTTTAAAATGAGTTGTTCTGATGAATTGTAGCCTTTTGAATCTAGTTTTCAACGCCACCAACCATTCCCAATTCCAACCTGTATTGAGTGAGTTATGGTCCAACGAGTACACTCGAGCTGGCACCTTGGGTTTAGTCCCTTCTCCCTTAGCTGGTCTAGAATTGGTCCTCGGCGGTTGTTGGCTCCCCCTTCCATCTTGTTTTAGGACTGGGCACGTGGCCAATTGGTGGTCTGCACTCCCGCAGCGTAAACATTTCCCTTCCTTCCTCCAGCAATTATCTTCCGTGTGGTTTGACTTCCCACAATGTCCACATGGACCACGAGATACCGAACCCGTACTTCTCTGGAAGCCTCCTCCCTGGCTTCTTCCAGCTGGGCCACTCCTAGACGGAGCCTCTCTGCCTACACCCGACTGTCGTCCACCTCCGGCTCCCTGTCCGTACTTGGAAGAGGCACTCTTCTCCCTCTACCCTGAACTGCTCCCAGGAAAGTCTCGCTTCTTTGCTTGGAAGTTCCTTACCTACAGCCTAGCATTTTCCACCCGTTGGGTTTTCTCCACGGCCTCGCTAAAAGCATTAATCTGGTTCACCGCGAGGTCCTTCTGAATTTCTACGTTCAGGCCCTGGATAAAGCGTCTTATCCGTCGTTGCTCGGTCATGATTAGCTCGGGGGCAAATTTGGATAGGCGGGTGAACCGGCTCTCGTACTCCGCTACAGACTGGGCTCCCTGTCGAAACCGAATAAATTCATCTTCTTTCCGTTCCTGAACTAGAGGAGGGAAGAATTTAGCGTTAAATTCTCGCATAAAGTTCACCCAGGTCCTGGCGTTTGCTCCCGTTCCCACTTCTGCCGGATGACATTCCACCAGGAACGGGCCGCCCCTTCTAGCTGAAAGACGGCGAAGGTCACCTGCCTCTCTTCAGTGTAGTGCAAGGCAGCAAAATATCCACCATCTTCTCTAGCCACCTTTCGGCTACATCTGGATCGGGCCCCCCAACGAACTTTTGGTGGAGCAAACTTCTGAAATCTCTCGAGAGCCCTATCCTCGCTCTCCACGTGGTTACCAGGGTTCACAAGGTTGGGGTTAGTGTTTTGGCCCTGTTGTTGCACCACTTGGGCTAGCAAATTAGTCATCTGCTGCATGGCAGCAGCTATTTGCACGTTGGGGTCAACCCTATGTTCAGGGTTTGGTCCGGATGAGGTTTCCCCAGCGCCTCTATCCGACATGGGTTGCCTACTCCCGCGCCCGCGTCCCCGACCACTACGTGTCCCTTCCATGCAGTCTAGTCAATCTAGGTAAACGTAATTATAACATTAACGATAACGAGACAGATAAGTAAGGAATCAAAAGCTTTTCACAATCTAACATATATACAATACAAAACAACATCAAACAGTCAGTCAAGTACAAACATAGTCAATCCATAAGGGAATGACATCATCAAAGGTGATATATACACATAACTAGTCCAAACGTACAAAAATGGATAGCTAAGGCTCTTCCCCGGCCTACCATCCCCCTATCCTTTCGATGTACAATAGGCCAAACTATCCAAAATACCCTAGGAGTCACGACTTAGTCCGTCGTCGGGCTAGTGGACCCGTCCGACAGGGTGGATTCATCTCCACCCCCGTTCCCCGTACACGAAGCCTCATCGCTCTTCTCCTCGAGCAAGTCATCGCAAAGGTTCAAGATCGACTCGGCCCTCACCCTAACTTTCTTAGCCCTTTTAACCATGCGCTCACGCGCCTCTCTGAGTTCGGTGCAAAGGTCGTCCACCCTATCTTGACCTTCAATCACGTCGTACTCCAGTTCCTTGATTCGCTCGGCTTGTTTTTGGTTGGCTTCTCTCAGTTGGTTCACTTCGGCTTCCAACCTAGCGTTATCCCTCGCCAACTCTTTTCTTTCTTCGACCACGACCAAAACGACCGTATTTGGATAGGCATATGTATGGTGGCACTCACAACGCCGAAGGCGGTTAGCCGGACTCCAACGCACAACGGCCCCTCTTAACCGGATCTGGTACTTAATCACCGGAAGTATTTCTTGGGGTCGCTCACCCGCAGGACTACCACTAGGGCCGCTATGTCTGTCCATCCTACACCAAAAGGGTAAATAAATGTAAATAATCTTAAGGGGTATAATCAATGTAATCCTCAAGTCAAGCATTTCTAACATGCCTAGGCCAATTCAAACCTAGGCTCTGATACCACCTGTGACAGTCCCACCTTCTCCTAAGGCGAACCAGAGGGGTTAGCGGACTGCCTGTCCAACTCTCGCCAGGACTAACGATGCAGTTAAACACGATCTAAAACATTTCAGGAAAATAAAAGCGCGTTCAAACAAGTCAAAATCACAAAATAAAAGAAACGAAAATCGGAGCCGACACGAACAATGCCGGACACGTCAGAATCTGACCGGATCACCGGCCGGATACTGGCCATAGAGCAAATGGCCGGATCAATTTTTCCCCAGGGCAATCCGGCTGACAATCCGGCCAATTTTCGGCCGGATTCGACCCTGTCCTTTCCCGCCAAAATTTTTCTTTTGCCGTTTGAAAACCAAATCTGTCCGAAATCCAACCAAACATCAACCAAGCATATACACCTTGAAATTAAATAGTTACAAGCCAAAATAGCATACAAAATTATTGTAAACACCAAAATTTTAGCCTTTCTTTTTATTTATTCTAGGTGATTTTTGTTTATTTATTTATTTTATTATTGTTATTATTTCTTGCTTAGTTTATGTAACTCTCATTTTGTTAAGAAAATTGTTTTGTTAATTAATCCACTAAAAAAAGAACAAAAAAAAAGGAAAATCATCAATCAAACACACAAAAAAAAATGTTAGCATTTTGTTTTTATCTTTTATTCCTAGTTTCATTCGATTTTATTTAAATTGCTATTTTTTTATTTTGTTTTGTTTCCATTTTATTAATTAACTGAGTTATTGCAAAGAAAAGAAAATTAGAAAAGGAAAGGAAAAACAAAAATCAGGTACAGAAAAAAGAAAAAAAGAAAAAGACCCGTGCGCATGTTTGGACGTGCAGTATTCATCATCCTCCGGGTTTCATACGAAAGGAAGCAACAAGGCTCAACATTGCAACTGGCTTTTCTTCCAATTTCATTCGTTCCCATTACGTTTTTTTTCTCTCCAAACATTCCTAGTACCAACCCAGCTCATCACTCAAGGACAAGATCAAAGGGGCAGCAATGAACCACATAAACTCATTTTTGAGCAGGGCCATCTAAACCTTTCATCGTAGGTTTTGGGGCCTTTAAATAGATGAAAACACAACCAGAATGGGGGGGAGGCTTTTGACGGCTGATGAAGCAAAAGGAAAGTGGGCGGCTGGGCTGAGGTAAAAAAAAACAAAGGAAAAAGAAAAGAGCTAGGGGATCCTTGTGACGGCTAAGAGTCGGAGAGGGAAAGCAGACGAGCAAGAAAGGCTACTGGAAACTAAGACAAGAAGAGTAAAAGAGGGAGCTTTGAGAGGATTTTGGGGCTGAAGAAAGTAGCTACTGGATAGGTTAGGAAGGAAAAGGAAGGGCTTCGAGTAGAGGAACTAAGGAAAGTTACGGGCTTTGGAGAAACTAAGCAAGAAACTGAGCCGACTCCACCATCATCACCTGTGGCTGTTCTCCGAGTGAAACCACTGCTCAACAGAATCAGAAAGCGCACTGTAAGATTTCTTCTAGCCTTTTTCCTGTAGATAATTTCTGTTTGATAAATTATGACGCCGTGAGAATTGTGGGTTTGTTTGGTGTTTGATAAGTATGTGCTGCTGTTGGTTTGAGTTTGTGAATATGGCCGAGAATTGAAGGGTCGTTTCTTGCGTTGGTTCATGGTATACTGCCCAAAGATGTGGCCTTTCTACATTAGATTCTCTTGGTCATGTGTTTGGGCAGTGATTCACGAGGGTTGTGTGGAGTCTAATGAGTCTCAAGTCATTGTTTACTTGCTGCAATTTTGTCCATTTCGACATGGGGTAGGTTGCATGGGATATTTTGGCTGTCAAAGTTTTTCCATTCCAGATTTGCATGCTCGATGATCGTTGTTTGAATGGTTTGTAGTTTAGTTTAATTGTTTGGAATGAGCCTAGTGAAGCCCTGTGTATGCGAGAGGAGTTATGACTAGTTTTGATTGTTTATTTGAAGCCCTTTTACTTGCATTTTTATTGCCAAAGCTGTGTTTATAACCTTCTTGATGGAAATCATGCACATAAGTCATTGGTTTCTTTTAATGTGCATTTTCTGATTCACACTTTTGTTTTTCTGAAATTTGGGTTGAAGTTTGGCAAACGGTCAGGTCGTTTTTGCATTGGTACCCCACAAGCTCGTAGGACGTTTTCCCTTTCCCTTGTTTCATGTCCCTGCTTTTTAGATACATCGATCCATTCTCTAGTCACTGGTATGAGGAACCACAGGTTGCTGCAATAAGCTTGAACAATCGACTTGATGCAGCAGCTTTTCTTCTCTTTTTGAATACCGAAGTTGGTAGTGAGCTTGATATCCTCGTTGTTGTTTGCTGTTTATTTGTGATAATGTGACAGCCCCACCTCACCCTAAGGCGAACCAAAGGGTTCGGCGGACCGCCTGCCCAGCTCTCGCCGGGACTCCGTCGTTCAGTTTAGAGCGATCTAATACGTTCCGGAACATACAAACGCGCGTAAACAAGTCAAAATCACAAAATAAAAAAAAATGAAAACGGAGTCGGTTATGAATAGTAACCGACACGTCAAAATCCAACCAAACATCAAGCAAATATTTTCATCTCGAAATTTAGCATATACAACCCAAAGGGGCATACCAAAGTGACTCAAAAGTGGATACATGTACGGTTTGCCAAATCCAAAAGAGAAACGGACCCAAAAGTACATTTAGGGTTTCAATCAATGAGCTATACAAAAGATATGTCCAACTAGCTCAATTCGGCAACCAATTGTCAAATCCAGTCCAAAAGTATTTATTTTCCTGTAAGGAAAAACAAAAAGGAACAGAAAGGGGTGAGCTTGCGCTCAATGAGGTACCAGACATATAGCAGTAAACTCATGGCATTTCACATTTAACAAATCAGGTACACATGCCAGATGTAAAGTAAAGGAACCAATGATTCAAATCGAAAGGATACAGGTGGCTCTCAGGAGCCAAATTCCCATTTGCGTCACCGAAGCTTGATCGAAATAATAGTTGACACTCCGTCAACGCTAAAGGAGTAACCAATACCGTAGACTCCACTTTCTTCGATTCCTTCCAGCTCACATACCCCTACCGGGCACGAAATCCAATCAGATCAGAAATGGTAATACTCGAGTATACCGGAATCAAGGGTCTCAATACCCAAAGATCCCAAAACAGACTATCGTGGTTCGTTATCTAATCGACCAGGCCCTTGCCGGCCCGACTCGAGTAACTGGCCACAGGTGTTGAGCTCAGAGGTCACAGAAAGGTCGTTGGATACAAGCTTCCAAACGACGTCAGAACAGATACAGATCCAGATACAGATAACAGATACAGATACAGATAGCAGATTCAGATACGCACTCAAAGTTGGCATATGAACAGACAAGAGAACGAGTGTGATAAAGTACACCCTCGCCTCCCTTTAATCAAAACAGTATTTGGCTCCAACAGTCATAAATCAAGTATTTCAGATATTCAGATATTTCACATAACGGGTAGCAGGCAGTGGAACACTCACCGGGGTCAGTACAGATACCTCCCAAAAGAGAGCTTTAATCACCAAGAAACCCTAAAATAATCCAAGGAAAACAATTGAAGGTTCCACTTTCAAAAATCGAGTATACAGAATGCACATGTGAGGCTCGACTACCAGTCGTATGCCTCACCAAATAATTACTAATGCAAGGGTGCAAAACATGTTTGTTTTGAAAACGAAAAGGTAACATGAAGACCTAGGCTCAGACAACCCAAAAGCCCTTCATTTCTACCAAAAGGCAATTCAAACTTAAAGGAACCAAACGGCCTAGAAAATTGGACAGCATTTCCCCTAAATTTGCTTACTTTTCCAGCCGTCATGGCTTCATTATTTTTCCTCAGCCAGTCCCAAAGTCACACACAACATAAGTTCATTCAATAGCCATTTAGTAAACTCCAAGTAGTACAAGTACAATTCAAGCTAGGGAAAAGTCCGGAAATGAAAGTCAAGCCCTAAAATATTCAAATAAGCACATTAAGACTCAATTACAAGTCATAACCCATACCAAATACTACCGATATAGGGTTCCATAAGCATACATAAGCATTAGAGGAAACCAGAAAAATCCGGAAATGGAGTTAAGTGTTAACCCAAAAAAAACAGTTTGTGACATCATTTTCCGGTTTTGGTACCAATGGCACTACGATTATCGGATGAAGATGAAAGATCCACCATTTCGAAGCTAAGAGATAGGGTTACAATGTTGAAGAAGGTCACTCTGTCCAGTTTCGAGTGTAACCAGGTCAAAAATGCAAGAGACTACACCAGAACCGTAAAAACAGGTTCACAAATCGCATTCTGGTGTAAACATCATAAATCAGCCTACCTAAGTCCAAATCCAGAAATTCCAAAGCCATCCAAAAGATAAGAAACAGGGATACAATTCATCAGAATACCTCAACAACCAATTCCGAAGCATTCCCAACCCAATTAACCAATTACAGACGCAACTATCAAATTCGGGTAAAACCAGGGCAGCAAGGGTAATTCAATCTTTTCTCAAGCTAAGCTACTCCGATTGACCTGAAATTTTGCAGGCATCTATAAAATATCATTCCATACAACTTTAATGTTTTAACCCAAGGCCAATTCGGCCTCTAAATATGAGCTACAAAACCGGGCAGAATGTAATTCAAAGAAACCCTACTTTCCAATTTTTCTTCCAAAACAGAAATTGCTTGCAATTTATCACTTTTTCCACCTTCTAGCTTCCTTAAATACCATTTCCAATCATCATACATAACCACATAATCATATTCATATGAAAACAGAAAAATCCCCAATAATTACAAAATTTCACCAATTCAACCAAAAATCAAGAGATAAACCATAAAATTGCATCTTATACTACCACTAATCATGGATTAAACATCATTAGAGGGAGGAGAGGGGTCCTTCTCAACTTACCTTAGCAACACAAGAGAGAGGGCAACTAATCCCTTTAGCCTTCCAAACAACTCCACAAAACACCTCACTAACACTAATTGAAGAGGTTTTATGGAACAAAAGCAAGTTTAAGTGGTTGATTTGGTAGATTTAAGCAAGATTGAAGCCAAAAACTTGAAGAGTTTTCTTTCTTTTGTTGCTTGAAGAGGTCGGCCAAGATGAAGGAGAAAATGGTGAATTTTTGGTAGTTTTTGTTTGATTTATTTGGTCAAATGGTAAGAAAATGAATAGTGGTCTTACTTAAGAATAAATCCTATGGTGACACTTGTCACCCTTTAATGCATCTCTATCTCTTTGTTTCCTCTCACACCAATCCAAATAGCACCCTCTACTTATCTCTTAACACCCGGTAAATTAATTTCAGTATCCAAAACTTAACCTAGTTGGCCGAATTTTTCCGAACTTTTCGCCCCAGTGGGTCCCACGTCCGATATACACTCTTAATTTCTCAAAACCTATTCAATACTAGAAAAAATCATCTAAAAACTATATTTGCTCCTTAAAAATATCTAGAAATTTTCCTAATCACGAAAATGCAGAAAACAAGCCATTAAAGATAATAAAACCTAGAAAATGGAAAAGTTACGGGTTCTCACAGATAACATGAGCAATGTTTGTTCCAAGCTGTCCCTTGCGTGTTAATACTATATCTTCATGGTGAGTTCAGGTTTTGGGTCCAAGATTGGGTTGCTTCCTTGAATGTTGTAGCTTAACGTTTTCAAACAAAGTAATAAGGGTTTTTGCTGCATTTTGGTTGTTGTTCTTGCTTTCTTGGACCTGGAACATTTTCGTTTGGGATAGTTAAGGGAAGATAACCATGCTTGAACATCGATCAATGGGTAAGTGAATATGTGTGTGAGTTTGGTGGATAAATGGTGGGTCTAATACAATGTTTTTCGGCATTTAATCCACGCAAGCTTGAAGCTGCAAAAATTCGCAGTAAAGTAAAAAAACTGTTGCATTTTTCTGTGCTGTTTTTTTCTTTCTCCGTGGCTACTCATTGAGTTTACACTTAAGTTGCATGTTTAATCTGGTGTTGAAGGGAAGAAATGGAAGGTTTGAGTTTGCGTGTTTGGGTCTAAAAAACACTTGAAACATGTCCAAATATTTGCTGGAAAATGTACATCAGCCTGCTTAACCCCAATATTTCACGGTCTTATTCTTTCGTTTGTTCTTTCTTTTCGGTTCTAAGCTCTGGTATTTGGTCTAGATAACAATTCAATCATGTCTCTTCTTGGTTTGTTTGCATGAATGTGTCTAAATAGCATAAGGAAATTGCATGAGAATGGGTGCGGAAGAAAAGAAAAATTTCTGAATTAATTGCAGAGGTTTATTTCTTTGGTTAATTTACATGAAAAACTTCTAAGAATTGCCTTGCCATAAGGTGTTTAGTCATGTTTTGATTAGAGTTAGTTCAAAGTTTTGCTTGCCGAAGGTTTGTGAATGAAGCTTGCGGGTGAAATCATAGATGAAGCATGCTGGAATGAGTTTGGTTGTTGCAGAAGTTGGGTCGTAGCAATTTGCATGCATTTGCATGGAAAATGTTCTAGAGATCCTATTTTTACCCCTTGCTTTTTGTCCAATTCTACTACGGCCCAAACAATTGGAAAAATCAATCAAATTGGCCCCTTTAACTTCTTTAATTGCTTCAATTGGGTCCTTGTTTGTTTCAATTTAATGACTATGAGCTGTCTAGTTTATTTGAATGCTTTGAGTGATTCAATTTCCATTTCATTGATTATTTTGTTAATTAAAGTGATGCCTTGACCCTTTCTTTGTTTTTTGGAGGGTAAATAAATAAATTCATTTCATTAGCGCCCCAACTCAAGGGAGGTACACTCTATCCCTTATTTTTAATTTATCTGACCCTATGTGTACTTATGTGATTTATGTGTTTAATTGCATGCCTTTTGAATGTTTCATTTTATTTATTTATTAATTCGCTTTATTCGTTTTAATTTCGTATATTTATTTTAGTTCATTCTGATTATTTGAAAGGCATCTAAATGCCAAGTTGTAATAGTTAGGTTTATTTTATTTATTTTCATTTCCCTCCGTTAGATTGTAGTAGGCCCCCCTCAAATGTAATAGCTAGGGTTTTATTCGCTTTCTTTTCGCTTGTGTGATTTGCATGCTTACGTGCTATGTGTTACCGCTTTCTTAGGGCCTTGCATCTAGATATCATGGCTATGTGTTATGTGTTTATGTGATATTATGTGTTTACTCACTTTATTGTGTTTTTTATGAGATTATAATTAATGTGTGACGATATCACACTAGTCCAACGCTAGTTGTAATCCATTTCTCGATACCACACTAGTCCAACGCTAGTGAGAAAGTAGAAATATGGGCTAATCCAACGCTAGATGTGAGAGCCCGTATTTCCCAAATATTTTTCCCTAGGGGTTTTCCCCTATAATCATAAAAGTTTTGAGTGTTACTTACATGCATCGTGCTTATTTTGGTTTAGTATTATTGCCTAGACCAAGTAAAACTCATGGAAGGTACACGGAGTGGACGGGGCCGTGGGCGTGGAAATAGGCAACCTACACCTGAAAGGGGTACTGGGGAAACCTCATCTGGACCAAACCCGGAACTTAGGGTTGACCCCAACGTTCAAATAGCTGCTGCCATGCAGCAAATGACTGCTTTGCTAGCCCAAGTGGTGCACCAACAAGGTCAAAACCCTAACCCTAACCCTGGGAATCCTGGTAATCACATGGAGGGCGAGGATAGAGCCCTTGAGAGATTTCAGAAGTTCTCCCCACCCAAATTTCTTGGAGGCCCTGATCCTGACGTAGCTGAGAAGTGGCTGGAGAAGATGATCGATATTTTCGCTGCTTTACACTATACCGAGGAGAGACAGGTAACCTTTGCTGTCTTTCAACTAGAGGGAGCCGCCCGTTCCTGGTGGACTGTTATTCGAATGAAATGGGAAAGAGAACAAATCCCGAGGACGTGGGCGAACTTTATGAGGGAATTTAATGCCAAGTTTTTCCCTCCTCTCATCCAAGAAAAGAAGGAAGATGAATTCATTCGGCTTCGCCAGGGAACACAAACCGTAGCCGAGTATGAGAGTCAATTCACTCGGTTGTCTAAGTTTGCGCCCGAACTGATTATAACCGAACAAAGACGGATAAGGCGATTCATCCAGGGATTAAATGTTGAAATTCAAAAGGATCTGGCGGTAGCCCAACTTAATACCTTTAGTGATGCTGTGGAGAAAGCCCAACGGGTTGAAAATGCGAGGCTACAAGTTAGAAATGTCCAAACCAAGAAAAGGGGCTTTCCTGGGAGCAGCTCGGAACAGGAAGATAAGAGCACAGCCCCTAAGAGTGGAAAAGGAAATGAGGGAGTACGACAACGGGGGGTGGCCAGTGGTGTCTCACCGGGAGGATCGGTCATAGCTACTCGAGGTCCCTGTGGATATTGCGGAGGGCCAAGGCACACGGAGGCAAATTGTTGGAAGAAAGAAGGAAAATGCCTGCGCTGTGGTAGCGCCGAACATCGAATTGCTAATTGTCCAGCACGACTGCGCGAAGGGAGAGGGACTCCGCCACCAACCAAGACTAATTCTCAGCAACCACCTAAGACCAACCCTGGACAGTCGAAAGGAGAAGGGACTGGAGCGAAAGTACCGGCTCGAGTATATTCCCTGGAACATCATCAGGTCCCTGACTCGTCTGAGGACGTAGAAGGTACGATCCGTTGGGTACCTTAGATTCGATGGATTCCGCTGATAAGAAAATTTCGAGGACGAAATTTCTTTAAGGGGGAGAGAGTGTGAGAGCCCGTATTTCCCAAATATTTTTCCCTAGGGTTTTTCCCCTTTAATGGCATGTTTTCTGCATCTTCTGGCTTAGAAATACTTTCTTGTTGGATTTTCTGAGCAGTTATAGTTTTAGATGATTTTTCAAGTATTGGAGAGTTTTTGAAAAATTAAGAATATATATTGGACGTAGGACCCACTAGTGCGAAAAGTTTGGAAAAAATTCGGCCAATAAGGTTAAGTTTCGGATACTGTGTAAAATTTATCGGGTGTTAAGAGATAAGTAGAGAGTGAGATTGATTGATGTGAGAGGAAAAAGAAAGATAAGATTGCATTAATGAAGGTGACAAGTGTCACCACTACATTGGTTTTGACTTAAGAGTTACTATTCATTTTTTTTGACTTTTGACCCATTTGAGTTAAATATCTTCAAAAATCACTCAAATTTCACCATTTCTTACCCTTGGATGGCCGGCCCTCTTAGCTCAAGAAGGAAGAAAGTTTCTTCAACATTTCAAGCTTCCAACTAGCTCAATCTTCCAAAATCAATCACATAAATTAGTTTTTACTCCATACAATCTTGCCTTTTTGTGTTAGTGGTGAGTTTGGTGAAGTTTTTGGAAGAGCTAAGGTGGTCTACAACTCCTCTTCTCTTGTTTCCTAGGTAAGTGATGGTTGAACATCCTACTACACCTAATGATGCTTAAGTGATGCTTAGTAGTAGCTAAAGTGATGGATTATGTGAATTATTTCTTGATTTGAAGTGATTTGGTGAAGTTTTTATATTTATGAGGAATTTTCTGGTTTAATATGAATGAGATGTTGTGGTCATCTATGATGGCTGTTAATGAGTGGAAATGACTCATGTGGGTGTGAATTGGTGATAATAGCAACCAATTTGGGGTTTGGATTGAAAAATGAAAAGTTAGGGTTCATAAACCCCTAATTCTGTCCGGTTTTGGATCATAGGGTTAGAGGCCGAATTGGACTTTTCTCAAAACATGAAAGTTGTAGGTATTGATGAGTTTGAAGTGCCGGCAAAATTTCAGGTCATTTGGATTAGTGTAGAGTGAGATATGTCATTTTTACTGTTGCTGTTCTGGGTGATCAGAATGTGCGAACTGTGATTGTAATCGTCTGTTTTGACTGGAATTGCTTTGGATTTGGATGTTGGTGTCTTCTGATGAAATGTAGCTTAATGTCTTAGCTATCATATGCCTTTCGAATCAATGCATTTGGACCTGTGTAGACTGAGTTGGACGAATTACAGTTTTGTGTGATTTGGGAACCTGCAATTACGGTTCTGGGTTGGTTTTCTGCATTTTTGACCTAGTTGTGCTAGGATTTGGATTGAGTGGCCTTCTACATTGTTGTAGCCCTGTCTTTTAGCTTCGAGATGGTGGGTCTTACACCCTCATCCGATAAGCGTAGCGCATTGTGTGCCATTACCGCATTAGGAGGCCAAAACTGTTTTTGGTGTTGGGACAAATGAGTTCCATTTCCTGATTTTCTGGTTTGCTTATATGTCTATATATGCATATGAAACCCTATTGGGGTTATGTTTGGCTTGGCTTTATGACGCGTTATCGAGTCTCATTGTACTTGTTTGTATGTTTTACGGCTTACTTTTATTCCGGTCATTTCCTAGTTAACTTTTACTTTGGGCCTAGTGAATGGCTTTTGGAAATGAGGTGAATTTTGTGTGAGATGTTGGGACTGATTCGAGGAAATAATGAAGCCTTAATGGCTGGAAAAGTAAGAAATTTAGGGGAAGTGCTGCCCGATTTTCTAGGCCGTTTGGTTCTTTTAAGTTGGATTTGCCTTTTGGTAGAAATAAAAGGGCTTTTGGGTTATTGAACCTAGGTCTTTATGCTATCTTTTGTTCCCAAAAATCATGTTTTGTACCCTTGCATTAGTAATTATTTGGCGAGGCATACGACTAGTAGTCGAGCCTCATGTGCATTGTGTTTACTCGATTACGGATGTGAAACCTTCAATTGGTTTATTTTGGTTATTTTAGGGTTTCTTGGCGATTAAGGCCAATCTGAAGTAAAAACTTTTGAAGTTGAGCCGGTGAGTGTACCACTCCCCTCCATTGCTGTCTAACTTGATTTCTGCTCTGCAATCTGTTAAATTTGTTTGAGACGAGGGTGTACTTTATCACACTCGTTCTTCTATCTGTTCATATGCCAATTTTGAGTGCCTCTCTGAATCTGCCGTCTGAATCTGCTATCTGAATCTGCTATTTTGTATCTGTATCTGAATCCGTTATCTGTGTCTGCATCTGTTCTGATTTCTATGACCTATGAGCTCAATCCTGTGGCTAAGTTATTCGAGTCGGGCCGGCAAGGGCCTGGACGATTAGATAACGAACCACGGTAGTCTGTTCGGGGATTTTTGGGTATTGAGACCCTTGATTCCGGTATACTCGAGTATTACCATTTCTGTTCGGTTACGGTGAGCGGGCCCGGTAAAGGGGTGTTTGGTGGACGGAATTCGGTGTAAAGAGGGGTCTACGGACGTTTTGGTTCTATATACGTTGACGGAGAGTCAACCGGTTTGGATCAAGTACTGCGCTGGAAATTTGGCTCCTGAGAGCCACCCGTATCCTTCTGATTTGAATCATTGGTTCCTTTGCTTTCATCTGGCATGTGTATCTGATTTGTTAAATGTGAAATGCCATGATTTTCTGCTATATGTTTGGTACCTCATTGAGCGCAAGCTCACCCCTTTCTGTTCCTTTTTGTTTTCCTTACAGGAAAATAAACCCTTTTGGTCTGGATTTGACAAATGGCTGCCAAATTGAGCTAGTTGAACATATCTTTTGTATAGCTCATGTATTAAAACCCTAAGTGTACTTTTGGGGCGTTTTCTCTTTTGATTTGGCAAACCGTGTATATGTATTAACTTATGAAAACTTTTGTATGTCATTTTGGATTGAAATTTTGGATTGTAATCGCTAAAGTTCAGATGTGAATGTTTGCGTGCTCTTTCGGTTGGGTTTTGACGGGTCGGTTACTATCATGGCCGACTCAGGATTTCATTTTTCTTATTTTGGGTTATTTTTCCATTTTGACTTGTTTACGCTAGTTTGTAAGTTCTGGATCGCAATAGATAGTTCTAGTCTGCATCGTTAGTCCTGGCGAGAGCTGGGCAGGCAGCCCGCTAACCCCTTTGGTTCGCCTTAGGGGAAAGTGGGGCTGTTACACTAGACCCTTAGGAGCCCTTCGCGCGTTAGATCATGATTGTATGATAAAATCACTTCATCTCATGCATATTTTCACTTTTTAGGGTCTTTTATAATTTTTTGCATGACATCCCTCCTTATACGTATATCCCTTCCCCCATATTTTCTCTTATATATATATTCCTTACCCCTTTGTATGAAAACATAACATTAGATTTGCATTTCATTTAAGAGATGGAAACTAGGTTAAATCATTTGCATGCTAGATTAGGAAAGCCCCTTGGATATGGGATATGGACGAGTTTGGCTTTTCTAGCCTTATCACGCTCGTATTCCCTCTATTAAAAGGGAAAATTGGGTCACGAACATTAGTCCCCCATATCCGACATGACGCACTCCTTTAAGACATGTATATTTCTATAATTATTTTATCCCTTTTCTTTTCTTGGAGTCTCATATTTTTGCATTATTCGTGACCTCTCTAAAGAATCATGATCGGGCATCACAATTAATGTGATTGGCGCCATTCAAGCTTTGAAGAGAAATTTTGCCCCCCGATACCCCCTAGGTCTAGGGTTTGCATTCATATAGTACGTCCAAATGTGATAAATCTTTAGGTTAAAATAAGAAAATCTTTGACTAAATCGCGCAACTAGCCTTGGCTAGGTTGAAAGGGTGCCTTGGATTCTTATCCTTGCCTTCCCTTTCTTCAAATGTGACTCCCGAATCTTTTTCTCTGATTTACGTAGACTAGGAGTCGTTTAAAAGGGGTTTTTTCTACTTTTCCCTTTGAAAACTCATTTTAGGTGTCTTGGTACACCTTAACTCTATACCAAGTGGCGACTCCGATTTTTTTCCAAAAACCCTTTTTAAACTATATTTAGGGTCCAATCGTCGCACTTTCAAACCCCATTTAGACCCATGTTTGTCATTTTCTTTTTAAATCAAAAATTCATTTTCCAATCAAACATTGAATCAAAAACCATTTCTCTAAACTCGTCTTTTATTTATTTTAAAAATGGGGCGCGACAATTATCCAACAAGTTTATACATGTACGGTTTTGCAAATTACAACTCAAACGCAAAGGTTGGATCAAAATGCACTTAGGGTTTCATTCATTGAGGAGCTATACAAAAGTATTTAAACTAGCTCAACTCAGCAACCAACTATCAACGTCTTTCCAAAAGTATTCAAACTCCTGTAAGGAAAACAAAAGGAATAGGGTGAGCTTTCGCCCAATGAGATACTATCATTCAAGCAACGAAGTTCATATAAGCATGAAGCCCTTCATTCCAATTTCATTCAATAAGGAAGTATACCAATACTACACATCGATGGAATTAGTAGAAGGATATGGACGGCTCTCAAGAGCCCCTTTCCTCGCTTGCCATACTTGATCGTACCTCATTGACCCTCCGTCAATGTTCAAATAGTAACCAAATGTATACTTCACTTTACTCCCATTCCTTCCACCTCGCATACCCCTACCGGGCCCGAACTCCAAACAGTTTAGAATTGGTAATACTCGAGTATACCGGAATCGAGAGTCTCATACTTCAAGATTCCATATAATAGTCCCCATGGCTCATCAATTTTCACGACCAAGCCCTCGCCGATTCGATTCAATCGACCACCAATGGGGTTGAGCTGAGTGATAACAGCAATGGTCGTTGGATACTCGTCCAAACGACACCAATTCAGGTATATTCATGTAGAATTCAATTGATGCAGTAAACAGTCATAGAAGACATAGAGTACGAGGGAGATAAAGTACACCCTTGTCTCATTCAATAACAACAGTAGACATAAACATTCAAGGCATAGATTGCACATATAACAAAGCCATGTAGCAACAACCAAGTGAGTAGTACACTCACCAAGCTAGCAAATGAAATTTCATAAATTTCCGCCCGATGAGCGTGTCGTATCACCGTCACACCCTAAAACATTCAAACAAGCACAATGAGACTCGATTACGAGTCATACATCCAAGCTACACATCATTAATGTAAAACCGAAAGAACTTGCAAGTACAATAATGACACTAAGGGTTTAGACAACCCTAAGGTCTTTAACGACTCCTTAAACAACCCAAGTCCAATAAAACACAAGAACCCCTCAATTTGGACAGCATTTCCCCTTAAAATTCCAAGTTCCAACCTACAAATATTCACCCATACTTTCAAAACACAATCACCAATACCACTACAAGTCATAAACCCTTCAATACACCTTATTAGAGTCACAAAAACCTTTAATCAAAGCCAATTCAAGTGCTATATAGAAACCCTAGATAAGCCCCAAATTCAAACCCTAAATCTGAAATTTTCCGTACAATGCGGAAATTTTCCGCTAACAACCACAAGTTATGCACTATAGCCTCATTCTAAATCATTCCAAGCCATCATCCATGACCCAACAATATTAAACATGTAAAAACAGAAAAATCATGAATAAATATAAAAGTTACCAATTTCCACCAAGAGTCATGAAATAACACCTAAAACCATCTCTTTAACTCACCCAAGCCACCAATTGAACTTCATTAAGAAGAAAAGAAAGGTTCCTTAGCTACTCACCTTACCAACTCAAGAAAGGAGACAACTTAGCACCTTGTTCTTCCAAACCACTTCACAACCAACCTTACTACCACTAAGCTAAGGGTTTTTATGGAGGAAATCCAAGTTTAATCGGTTGAATTAGGAGATTGAACAAGATTGGAAACAAGAAAGTTGAGAGTTTTCTCTTCTTTTCCTCTTGAAGATGGCCGGCCAAGAAGCTTGCAAATGAAGATGATTTTTGGTTCAATTTTGATTAATTGGTAAAGTGGTGAATAGTGGTCAAAATCAAGATCAACTCACCAAGTGACACTTGTCACCCTCATTAAATGCAAAGCTATCCTTTTGGTCTCTCTCACACTAATCCATTTGGTACCCTCTAATTATCTCTTAACACTTAGTAAAATAAGCCCGGTATACCAAACTTAACCCAACTGGCCGAATTTTACCGAACTTTCCGCACTAGCGAGTCCCACGTCCGGTATACGCTCGTTATTTCTTAAAAACTAACCGATACTAGAAAAATAACTTAAAAACCATATTTACTCATAAAAAGTATCTAGGAAATTTTCCTAATAAAGAAAATAGGGAAAAACATGCAATTAAATAAAATAAAACCTAGAAAATAAGGAAATTTATGGGTTCTCACATCTATGAAATCCCACAATGGATATATTGGACTGATATGGTGATAATGAATGTTATTTGAGGTAATTATGTGTTAAACAAGAGGATATTAGTTAGAAAAGCGAAAGGAAAATCGAAGGAAATTTTCGTAGGAAGCTGACCGAATTCTGCCCTGTTCTTTCTTTGCACTAGGTTCAAATTTTTGGTGATCAAATGATTGTAAAACTGATGTATGTATGTTGTGTGTGGTGTGTATAAAGTTTCTACCAAAAATCATTTGGATTGGTTGGATAAAAATTGAATTTTGGCAAGAACAAAATCTGGAAAACGTGTAACAGTGGTTCTCTGGCAGTGTTCTTTGAACGAACATATCTCTCTGTCCGGACGTTGGAATTGAGTTCCATCAGCGGCATTCAAAACTAGACATCCGTAGTTTTCTAACGGTATATAGTCACCTTCTAATTCGAACCGAGTCATCTGTAGTGATTGAGCAAAGTCTGCTGTCCTGTTTCATTGTCAAACCGAGGGAAAGCTAGAAGCTGCAACTTGTGGCTCTGTTTCTCTCACTTGCCAACTGAATTTTAAAATGAGTTGTTCTGATGAATTGTAGCCTTTTGAATCTAGTTTTCAATGCCACCAACCATTCCCAATTCCAACCTGTATTGAGTGAGTTATGGTCCATGTCCCAAACTGCAGCAAATCTGGAAAACCCTCTTTTCATGCTGGCCGACTGGTTTGGTTGCTTGTGAGAGGTTTTATTTTGAGATTTTGATGTCAACCAACTAATAAATGCTTATTAAATGTTTCTTGGACCTTGGTTTCACAAATGACCCAAAAAATTGGACTGATTTCATGATACAAAGTGTTTGAAAAGGAAAGAGAAGTTTGAGCTAGCAGATTTGTTTTGAAAATTTCACAAACTTCAGTCGTTTTGTTAACTGCCTTCCTACATGAGTTTTTCTGTGAAATTTGGTAGAGATATAGTTTATATATGGAAGATTTAGTTTACCAAACTTGGTGTATTTTCAATGCCAATTGGATGGCCAAATAATACTTCAAAAATAGCCTTTCAAATCTAGAAAATGACTGAACAGTTTATAAAATGTGACCAACTTTGAGCTTCTATATCTCAATGCTCAAAACTCCGATTTCGGTTCCGTTTGTTGTGTTTTAAATCTTGGTTGGAATTCTAATTGAGTTACAAATTTCAGAGGCTAGTTCACTTTCTGTGAATTTTGCCGAATTTTGAAAGTTTGCCAAAAACTAGGACTGAAACTGTCTTGTAGTGCGAATCAGCCACTTTAAGCTGAAATTTGAATGTCTTCGTTTTGAATCTTGGAAAAGTGTCTTCTAATAACTTTTAGTACTTTGAAACAAGATTCCAACGGTATAAAAATTTTCTAATTTTGGACTTACGGAGTGCAAGATATGATTTTTCAAAGATTGCTCCTTAAAACTGAAATTTTCGAACTTGATGAGAAATGAGTTTTTGGAAACTTTTCTCTACCCTTTGATAATGATTGATCGTTTTAAACTCGATTTCGTGAAGGAAATTAGTTTTTCTTGTGCTAATAAATCCTCACTTTTGAACCTTTATTTTGAATGGTTAAGGTTCGTGTTTGAGGTATCAACTAGTCAAATTCAAATTAAGTGTGCCTTCTTTCTAGATTAATATGTGATTGTGAGTGAGAAATATTTGTTAATTGTCTAGGCGCTCAAGGAGATTTCAAAAGGAATCTCGGTGCAGACACCTAAAACTTTGTTTGTTCACTTATTTTGAATCGGTGAGTGTCAAGTGCATGACTTGTTGTGTTTACTTGATTTATCTGCTTATATACGTGAATATCACTTGATGAGACGAGTGTGTACTTTATCACACTCGCTCTCCTTTACTCGAACTTTACTTGCATTAAACTTGATTTTTAAAGTCGATTGGAGTGAATCTCATCGGCAAAATATACTCGTTTATGTGTGCATGTCATGTTGTCGTGTGTGTCGTGTTGTTGAGTGGAGTGAACCTCCTCGACTTATGGGGACGCCCAATTCTCTTAGCCAATCTTGCAACTCGAGCCGGCATGGGCTTGGTCGAGAAGCTTGATAAACCAAGAGAATAACAAAACAAAACTTGATCTTTTGAGATCTTGTTCGACATACTAGTCGAGTATTGCCTTTTTGTGCGTGTTTGGTACGGATCCGAGAGGGTGGAATATTGGCTGGAGGTAGTAAGTGGAGCTTCTACGGACTTCGAAACCTACCCGGTTGACGGAGTGCCAACTCATGGAGGTAATGGATCGAGCATTGGCAAAGCATGTGAAAATGAGCTCCTAAGAGCTCTTGTATCCTACTCAAGTGTGTTTAAATTGTTAATCGTGAATTACTTGACTTTATTACTTTATTTATGGCATAAATGTTATTGATACTTGAACTGCGTGCTTGCATGACTTTCTTGGCCTCACCGAGTATGACTCATCCCATTAGTTTGTTTTCCTTAACAGGAGCCGAAATGGAAGAAGTTAAAGAAATGCCAACTTGAGGCACTTTTGTATTAGTGTTTTGATTGTAATTGACTAGACACTTTTGGATGTTGTATATTTTGAAGAAAGTAATGAAAAAAATTGAAATTTTGATGTAAGATTGAATATTTATGTATGGAAATGACTTCGTACCTTTATTCCGACTTTCATTGCTAGTATTAGACTTTAAGTTTGAATTGGAATTGTCTCGAGTCCTGGCGAGAACTAGGCAGGCGTCTCGCAGATACCCTTAAGTTCGCCCTTGGGAGAAGTAGGGGCATCACAGGAAGTGATGGAGATAGGTCACCTCTGAGGCATCTTCCATCGATTCATTATCGAGAGAGGCCTTGGGGCCCTCTTTGGCAGTGGACCTCAGTTCGTCGAACTAGATTTTCATGTGGTTGTTGGAGGACTTACTCGTACTCTAACGAAGTGGTGCTAGCGGTAAACGATGATCGGAAGCGATTATCTGAGGAAACTAGGGTAGTTCAAGAGGATAATTTTGGACTGAGGGCGACTGTGGATGTCCAAACTGCTAGAATTCATGAACTGGAGACGGAAGTACTTGAGGAGCGGAAAAAGGTTGAGACTCTTCGTGAGCAGCTTCAGGAGGTTAAGGGCCAACTTGCTTGGGTAGTACATGAAGTTAGAGACCGGATTGAGGGGATGATGGCTGAGTGTGTTACCTTGATCGAACAAGTGGTGGATGGCAAGATACTTGACGAGGGTCATGAGGTAGAAACTCCTAGTGCTGAAGATGAAAATGACTCTACTGAAGTAGCAGAGACTTCTGGCTCCGTTAATCACTAAACTAGTGATTTAGTCTACCTTAATAGTTTTTGTCTAGGATAGTCAGGGTGGTACTTGTTTAAAGGCCATTGTATTTTGTTTAATTATGCTTTCTATCTTTTGAAGCACTTGAATGTTACTTATGAGGTGCTTGACCTTATTGCTCCATGACTTCTAATCTATGTAAATATCTATGCTTTGGTTTTAAAGTATTCTTGCAATCTGTATTTGTTTTTAAATCTGTATGCTTATATTTTCCTCTTTTATGTATGCAATTAGAATCTTACTAAATGGATCGGCGAGAACGTGGACGAGCGTGGACGTGGGTTTCGGCAACCCCGCACTCTCTAGAGAGGTAAGGGATCTGCGACTGGTCCAAACCAAAATCCTAGGAACGAAGAGGGTGACCAAGTGGCTACGGCCATTAACAGCATAACCGATATTCTTGAGGGTTAGCTGAGCGCTAAGGCCCTGAGCCAATCACCAACCTAGGAACCAAGAGAGGGGTGAGGATAGAGTTTTAGAGCGATTCGTGAAGTTCGCCCCACCTAAGTTTCACGGAGGGTTTGATCCCGAAGCAGTAGAAAAATTGGTTTGAGAGGATAATATAAGGCATTAGTGAGAGCAAGAGGTTAGGGATTCTTCTTGAACAACTTTTAAGTGAGTATTGGAGAGTGAGTTAGGGTGTGGAACTTTTATATTAAGAAATATGATTCCGAATTTTGTTATATGTATAAGTGATGATAGTAATCCTTGTGGAGACTCAAGAGCTCATCCATATTAAGCAGAGATTAGTTAAGATTTATACTTGGGGTAACCTGTAAGCAAAAGAACGGAAGAGTAATATGGCCAGAGTTTCCCATTGTGAATAGTTACTTATTTTGATTCTCTGATTTGTCTGGCAGGCTAGCATTTGATTTGAGCCAATCGGTGAGATGACAAATTTGGGAGAGATACATAAGGAAATAGACACTCTTCGAAAAGAGGTAGAATTTCAAAAGAAATTGGCTGACTACTGGGAAGGACAATGGAAACAAGAATATGCTGAGAAAATTGAGTTGCTACACAAGAAAGTGGAACTAAAAAAGAAATACAAAGAAAATTCTCAAACTGGTCAGACCGGGATGTCTTGTGTGGTTTGTGGATACTGTGGCAAGTTTAACCACACTGAGGCCGTGTGCTGGAGAAAGCAAGGAAAATGTCTGAGTTGCGGTAGTGCCGAACATCGAATTTCAAGTTGCCCTAGTACCTCTAAAAAGAGGAAAAACTCAGCAGTCTGCTAGGTCCATGGCAAAGCAGTCGAGTGCCAGAAGGAGTGATTAATGCTAATGACTGTAAGAGAGATCCAAATAGTGGAAGCTTCACGAGTAGGGATGGATCCGACTCCACTCGAGAGATTGGAGTTGTAGTTTTACCTTAGTTTAGACTGACACTTTTAGAGGTTGTTATCTTTTGTATAGGGGATAAAGTCCTTTTGTTGTTTTGTACATTTGCGACTTAGCACGTTTTCCTACGATTTTGTTTATCTCCCTTTTCTTTTGAAATGATTTGATGAAGTTATCCTCACTTGGTGTAACTATTATGTTCTTTTATGACACATAAAAATTTACTTTGCTTTAATTGATCTTACGGCTTATTTGTATATTTCATTTATTGTCCCGCACCTTTAGACCTGTAGTAAGATCATGAACAACACCCCGAGGATAGTTTTGCAAACTCTAAGAGAGCGCCAATTTTTGCTAAGTTCAACAAATGTGAGCTATGGTTGGAAGTAGTAGCCTTTCTAGATCATATAATTTCTAAGAAAGGAATTAATGTGGACCCAGTTAAGGTAGAAGCTGTTTCTAAGTGGAAACGACCAGAAAACCCTACCGAAATTCGGAGTTTCTTAGCGTTAGCGGAGTATTACAGTCGATTTATCAAGAACTTTTCTAAAACTGCAAATGTGACGCCCCCACTTTTCCCTCAGGCGAACCAAAGGGTATCCGCGGAACGCCCGCCGAACTCTCGCCAGGACTTGGTACAATCCATAATTCAAGACTAGGAATAGTTCAAATAACTTCAATACATAATAAAAGTACTTCAAAATATCTCACACTTACAATAAATCAGCTCTCAAGCTTAATACAACCCAAAAGAATATTTACTACAGCCATCTGCTGTAATACAACTTAAAGTATTCCAAAAGAGAACAATCTAATACTATTCATGAGTACTCTTGGCCTCGAACCCTGTTAAGGAAAACAAAATCGTGGAATGAGCTACATAGCCCAGTGAGGTTCCAAGACACTCTAGCAGTTGTAATAAAGAAAGTAATGTGAGCGTATCATATGTACGGTTCAAGGTTACATATTGGCACATTAACATGAGACAATAACCAATATACGAGTAATTAGCATAACTCATGTATAGTTCGAGATTTCACATTGGCACATTATCATGAAACGGTTATCATTATGTAGAAATAAACAGATATTGAAGGATACGGTGTTCCAATGGAACTATTTTGGTCAACTGCACATTATAACTTCCGGTCCCCACGGTACTGTCTGGCCATCGCCTTATCCCTCCAGTGGTAATACTCGAGTATACCGAAACGGTGGCCCAGGATTCCAACCTACCCGACCGAGTCCAGTCCCGGCTCGAGTAGGTCAGTAACCAAGGGCAGGGCCCAAGTTTAGTTTAGTGCTTACAACATGCACAAGTAATCAAGTAAATCGACGAACGGTAAAATTTTATCATTTGATTAGGTCGAGTGAGATAAAGTACACACTCGCCTAAAGAGGGTGGACAATTTCATAAGAACATGTAATTTACGGTAATCAAGTAATTCAAATAATCAAGTAGGTTGGTAAACGGTACGTAGTTACGGTTAACGGTAAGTAATTACGGTTAATTGGTAGACATTTGTCATTTTAATAGGCCGCCATTGGCCGTGTCCCACTTTTACCATTTAAGAGTCGAGGAGATTCCCTCCAACCAACTTATGCAACCATAGCATCATTAATCATTTAAACACATCACATAAATATGCAATTCAAGTATCTCAGGTCGAGTAATTCAAGTATATGTACTTCAAGTATTTCATGTCGAGTAATTCAAGTATACCCTACTTAAATATCCATGAGTGTGGTAAATACTTAACATGTAGCACTTAACACTCAATGATCATGGAATAAGCATGTCATAGACTCATTCAAATTACGTACTCCTATATGGAACACTCACCTATTGAAACAAAAGAGTAAGCGCTCAAACAAGTGTTTAGGCGTCCGCTCCGAGTTCCTTTTGAAGATCCCCTTTAGCGTATGAGCAAATAACAATTAACTATCACACACTATCACTTAAAATTTCCAATTATCACGGAAGGTCACACACTAGTACAATCTAGAAAATATCGCAATGATGAGCCTAAATTTCCTCGCAAAATCGAGGCCCAAGAGTGGAGTTCAAAAACTCAAGAATAATCCGATTTTCATCCTCAAAATCATTGGATGGAAACAAGTATATATAAATCATTGTCAAAACGAACGACCGAAGTCGAAAGTAAAGCTGCCACGTCACAATCCGGCCAAGAACTGGCCGGATTTCTGGCCGGATTCAAAGCAGTGAAGAAACCCAATTTTTTTTCAAAACTCACCACCAATCCGGCCAACTATCCGGCTAGTTCTTGGCCGGATACACGGCCGGATTCTATGAAATTATTCCCGCGCGGATTCTTTTCAAAATGGCCAAAATTTTTGATTTTTGGGGTATTCTTTGAAAAATCATAACTCACTCCCTGAATGTCCAAAATTAGAAAACTTGGTACCGTTGGAAACTAAATTCCGAGTACTATAAGTTCCTAGAAGACACCTTTCCATGAATCTAAGTGGACGATATTCAAAAATTGACTCAAATTTGATAACCTGAGTTATCAAAACAGATTTAGGTTGGTTTTTGGCCAACTTTGAAAATTCGGCTAAATTCACTCAATTTGAACTAGCCTTTGAAATTTGGTACTCCTCTAGAGTTACAATCCAAGTTTAAAACAAAATAAGCGGAACGAGGATTGAAGTTTTGAGCACCAAGATATGGTGGTTCAAAGTTACCCAAAATTCCCTTGTTAAACAAGGATTTTCCAAACTCAAATCATGAACCTTGGAAATTTAGTTGAACAGCGAAACGGACTCGGAATAACACCAAATTTGGAATGATTGTATTACCATATAATGGATATTCTTCTATCGAATTTCATAGATAAATAAGCACGGGAAGTCACTAAACGAAATCACTCAATTTTCCAAAATCTCTAGACAAAGCTGCCTTATGTGTGAAAGTTTCCTTTTCGAAACTTTTGACCAAGGAAAATGCCTAAAACATGTCCCATTTATGATGATAAATCCAGTAAGGATTCAAGACATATTTAGTAGGTGATTTACACCAAGAATTTCGAATACAAGTCCCAAACCAAGATTAGTTAAGAATCAGTCCAAAAAGAAGAATTCCACCACTGAGTCAGTTTCAAACATTGGCCACAACTCACTCAATTCAACTTAGAGTTGAGCGTGGTTGGTGGCGTTGGAAAACACATTCATAAAGATACAATTTTTTAGAAGAAACCATTTTCAAAATTGGTCCACAAATAGCCCACATTTGAGCATCAACTTGCTGCTCAAAACAGAACTTCAGTGAACTAATGAAACAGAACAGCCAAGTTCAAACGGATGGTGTGGTTCACTCAGGTGGAATCAAGTCATGCATTTTATACCGTTAGAAATCTGGGAATGTCTAGTTTCCAGTGCCACAAACGGCACTTGATTTAGACATCGGAGCAGCAAGTTATGGCCGAAACAAAAAGACTGCCAGGGCAATCCGGGAAAATTTTCCAGTTTTGCTAAACCTTAGAAATCACTACATTTGACCAACCAAATCATGTTATTTTTCAATGAAACTTTCTACACCATCCATATAACATGTATACATTATAAATAAGTCATGAGAATCTCAAAAATTTGCACAAAAGTGCACGAACATGGCAGGGGCAGATTCGGAAGATTTTTGCTCTTCACCTCCTTTGAGCTTCCTTTCAACAATACAACTTATTTCCACTAATTTAAGCACTAAACCAACATTAACAACATCAAAACTCATGAAATCAGTCCATCAAGTCATTGTGGGAGTTCATAGAGCCCACACACCAAGATCCAACATAAATAAAGCTACCCACGTGAATATACAAGCATATAAGTGCAATACTACTCCCATAAATCAAGATTTGGAGGGTTGATCGTCCATTACCTCTCTTGAGGAACTAAACAGAAATTTTTGGTCCTTATGAGCCAAAGAAAAGCTGTGAAAGCAGCCTCCTTTCCTAACTTGAAGTGCTCTCCAAGTGTTTAGCAAGGCGTGGTTAAAATTTGAGGTGATTTGGTGGAGGATTAGTGAAGATTTGATGGAGGAAAAATTGAAGAACTTGGTGTTCTTCCTCTTGAAGATATGCACGCCTGTTTAGAGGAAAAAGAAAGAGTTGCACGGCTGTTTGAGGTGATAAAGTGGAGAGTTTTGATCTGGTGTGATGCTCCCATGAGAAGCCTAAGAATGTGTGGCCCAAAATGCTCCAAAAGTCAACTAAGGAGAGTGCGCGAACGCGCGCGTTTCGTGCTCGTTTCCCCTCGGTTTTGTTTCACTTGTGCATTAAATCTCTAATGCACTTCTATCCATACTATTATTATTCATTCTTAATAGTCTAGAAATAAAAGTCTTAAGTCCCTCAATTAAACCGCGCGTGTGAAAACGCGTATTTCCGATTTGTGCGCGATAAAGTGGAATTTTCAAGAAATTCTTATAACGATTGTACTACTAACTAATACTTGAGTACTTAAACATAAAAAATACCTATTTTAAGACTAATGTATAAGTCTTCAATTTTCCGAGCTTATTGTATTCTCAAAACGATCACTGTCCCCAAATGCGCATTCACTATTCTCACTAAATGAGCTTCCAAAAATTAATTTCCATAACAAGTCATTTTAAAAAATACATGTAAGTCATTGTTCCATGTAATTGGGTCTAAAAAGGTTACAAAATAATATTCGGGGTAAACGGGCATTTAAATATTTAAATAAACTCATAATAGGAGTTTAAAATAAATAAATTTTACGAGTTCTCACGACTTTTCTTAATCTACTATTGATCATTCTTATTTTTCCAAAATTAATGCACTCTCAATTCAAATGTAGTCTTGAAAAATGGGTACTCGTTGTTCTGAACTAAACGAGTTTTCGAAAAGTAACTTTTCTAACAAACCGTTTTAAAAACATAAGAGAGGCGTTTTTCCATATAAATGGATTTTAAATAGTCGAATTAAATAATTAATTAAGCCAGTAAAATAAAATGAAATAAGAAAATTTTTCGGGTCCTCACAATCTCCCCTCCTTAAAAGAATTTCGTCCTCGAAATTCATACCTTCTATGATCTCAGATAATCCTAAACCCTGTTGTGTGGCCGTGTCATATGTTCTTGCAGATGCCACTGGTCGGTTTTCTCTTCGATTGACTTGTCGAGGGATAGTTCTATTTCCTTGTTGAGTCGTAGTTTCTCGTGGATATCTCTTTGGACAGTCGTGGACTTTATGGTTGGTACTCCCACATCCCATGCACTTTTGCCCCTTTAGCCAACAGTTTTCTTCGGTATGATTCACCCTTTCACAATATCCATAGGTCGGATGAGACATTGTAACCCAACTTGCCTGTGAGGTTTTCTTTTATTGTATCTGTCCTACTGGAACTCTTCGCGACATAGTCCCTTCTGGTTTCTTTATCATGAGTGGTGCTGGAAGTGATAGTCTTACTCCATCCACTCTTTTCTAACTTTGGGTGGTGGTCCAATTTCTCTGGGTCTATTATCGGATGCATCTCTTTTCTTCGCTTGAAAGGCTCTCAGTTGAAATTTTGTACTCTCTACCCTTTGCGCTTTCTCGAGAGCGTCACTAAATGTTTCAATTTGTGCTGCGGCAAGGGCATCTTGGATTTTGAAATCTAATCCTTGGATAAACCGTCTTATTATCTTCTGCTCAGTAGCCACCAATTCTAGAGTATATGTAGATAACTTCATGAAGCGTGTTTCATACTCAGCCACACTTAAAGTTCCTTGACGAAGCCTTATAAAATCATCTTCTCTCTTCCTTGGACAAGCGGAGGGAGAAATTTCACATTAAACTCACGCACAAAGTTTATCCAAGTTCTTGGAGTTTGATCTCTTTCCCACTTGTTTCTTATAACATTCCACCAGGCTCGAGCCGCTCCTTTAAGTTGAAATACAGCAAAAGTGACTTATCTTTCTTCTGTGTAATCCAAGGCATCGAATATATTCCTTATATTCTCTAACCAATTCTCAGCCACTTCTGGGTCAGGCCCTCCAGAAAATTTGGACGGAAGGAATTTCTGAAACCGCTCTAAGGCTCGATCCTCCCCTATCTCTTGGTTTCCACGTTGGTTTCCTTGTCCAACCCCTTGACCCTGTTGAGCTACTAAGAGTTCTAGTATATCCGTCATATGAGTTAAAACTACTCCCATTTGGTCATTTCCTCTCCCAGCACTTGGCTCAACATTTTGATCAATATCAAACCCATTGTCTACTCTTTGATTTCGGGGTTGTCTAGGTTGACGTCCCTTTCGTTGTCCTCTAGTTTCCATGTGCACAGCTAATCTATATGCATATGTATAAACCTCACACCAAACTATAATTGAACTATGCACACATACCAGTAACAACTTTTAAAGAAAAGAAAATCATTTACACAAATAACATTATCACTATGCAAGTAAACACAAACTAAAGCTCATTAAATCATAACACAAGTTTTAGTCAAGTAAAATTCATACCAAGTCAAAGTCAATAAACAAGTGATTATCAAAAGTACATTCATCTCCAAGGCACAAAACTCTTAAGTTCTATTCTCATAGTTCCACTACAAAAGATCACAAGTAGTGTCTCACTAGATTAATTGGAACTAGATGATCCCTGTTCCCTAACATGTTCAACTTTAATCCGAACATAAGGATCTTTTGGGCTACGATCTTCTCCGCCTCCCACTCTTAATTATTGTACCGTCATAGCCAAACAATTATTGATTTTCTGTAACTATTCACGTGAAATATCGATTCATTCTTATTCCCCACAAATGGAGATCTCAAGCCTTTAGGATTGCCCTCAACTCTCAAGTACTCGGGTACAAGAATCTGAAACAAGGTAATTCACAACTCGAACCGGCCGGTCCCAAGAGTAAATCACCACATTCGAGATTCCTACCCAATATACATATCAAATTTCCTCCAAGTATCAAGATAAAGATTTTACAACCTATCACATTCATGATTCACATCTTACATTTCTAGAAGATCACTTAAGCCGTTACTCATTCATATAGTAGGACCATAATCACTACTTGGCCCAAACTCATCCCACGCAGATACCACGCGAAGCGGTTCTGATTTTTTTTTTAACCCTACAAGTGGTCACTTAACTTTCAAACCATTCCCACAGTCCGGCATCCTAAACTTTTAAGCCTAGGATACACTACAAAGATCTGAAGCCTAAGCTCTGATACCAACTGTGACGCCCCCACTTCTCCCTAAGGCGAACCAAAGGGTATTCGCGGGACGCCTGCCCAACTCTCGCCAGGACTCGGTACAATTCATAATTCAAGAGTAGGAATACTTCAAATAACTTCAATACATAATAAAAGTACTCCAAAATATATCACACTTACAATAAATCAGCTCTCAAGCTTAATACAACCCAAAAGAATATTTACTACAGCCATCTGCTGTAATACAACTTAAAGTATTCCAAAAGAGAACAATCTAATACTATTCACGAGCACTCTTGGTCTCGAACCTTGTTAAGGAAAACAAAATTGTGGAATGAGCTACACAACTCAGTGAGGTTCCAAGACACTCTAGCAGTTGTAATAAAGCAAGTAATGTGAGCGTATCATATGTACGGTTCAAGGTTACATATTGGCACATTAACATGAGACAATAACCAATGTAAGAGTAATTAACATAACTCATGTATAGCTCGAGATTTCACATTGGCACATTATCATGAAACGGTTATCATTATACAGAAATAAACACATATTGAAGGATACGGTGTTCCATTGGAACTATTTCGGTCAACTGTACCTTATAACTTCCGGTCCCCACGGTACTGTCTGGCCATCGCCTTATCCCTCCAGTGGTAATACTCGAGTATACCGAAACAATGGTCCAGGGTTCTAACCTACCTGACCGAGCCCAGTCCTGGCTCGAATAGGTCAGTAACCAAGGGCAGGGCCTAAGTTCAGCTTAGAGCTTACAACATGCACAAGTAATCAAGTAAACCGGCGAAGGGTAAAATTTTATCATTTGAGTAGGTCGAGTGAGATAAAGTACACACTCGCCTAAAGAGGGTGGACAATTTCATAAGAACATGTAATTTACGGTAATCAAGTAATTCAAATAATCAAGTAGGTTGGTAAACGGTACGTAGTTACGGTTAACGGTTAACGGTAAGTAATTACGGTTAATTGGTAGACATTTGTTATTTTAATAGGCCGCCATTGGCCGTGTCCCACTTTTACCATTTAAGAGTCGAGGAGATTCCCTCCAACCAACTTATGCAACCATAGCATCATTAATCATTTAAACACATCACATAAATATGCAATTCAAGTATCTCAGGTCGAGTAATTCAAGTATATGTACTTCAAGTATTTCATGTCGAGTAATTCAAGTATACCCTACTTAAATATCCATGAGTGTGGTAAATACTTAACATGTAGCACTTAACACTCAATGATCATGGAATAAGCATGTCATAGACTCATTCAAATTACGTACTCCTATATGGAACACTCACCTATTGAAACAAGAGAGTAAGCGCTCAAACAAGTGTTTAGGCGTCCGCTCCGAGTTCCTCTTGAAGATCCCCTTGAGCGTCTAAGCAAATAACAATTAACTATCACACACTATCACTTAAAATTCCCAATTATCACGGAAGGTCACACACTAGTACAATCTAGAAAATATCGCAATGATGAGCCTAAATTTCCTCGTAAAATCGAGGCCCAAGAGTGGAGTTCAAAAACTCAAGAATAATCCGATTTTCATCCTCAAAATCATTGGATGGAAACAAGTATATATAAATCATTGTCAAAACGAACGACCGAAGTCGAAAGTAAAGCTGCCACGTCACAATCCAGCCAAGAACTGGCCGGATTTCTGGCCAGATTCAAGGTAGTGACGAAACCCAATTTTTTTTCAAAACTCACCACCAATCCAGCCAACTATCCGGCCAAGAACTGGCCAGATACACGGCCGGATTCTATGAAATTATTCCTACGCGGATTCTTTTCAAAATGGCCAAAATTTTTTATTTTTGGTGTATTCTTTGAAAAATCATAACTCACTCCCTGAATGTCCAAAATTGGAAAACTTGGTACCGTTGGAAACTATATTCCGAGTACTACAAGTTCCTAGAAGACACCTTTCTATGAATCTAAGTGGACGATATTCAAAAAATGACTCAAAGTTGATAACCTGAGTTATCAAAATAGATTTAGGTTGGTTTTTGGCCAACTTTGAAAATTCGGTTAAATTCACTCAATCTGAACTAGCCTTTGAAATTTGGTACTCCTCTAGAGTTACAATCCACGTTTAAAATGAAACAAGCGGAATGAGGATTGAAGTTTTGAGCACCAAGATATGGTGGTTCAAAATTACCCAAAATTCCCTTGTTAAACAAGGATTTTCCAAACTCAAATCATGAACCTTGGAAATTTAGTTGAACAGAGAAACGGACTCGTAATAGCACCAAATTTGGTATGATTATACTACCATATAAGGAATATTCTTCTACCAAATTTCATAGACAAATAAGCACGGGAAGCCACTAAACGAAATCACTCAAGTTTCCAAAATCTCTAGACAAAGCTGCCTTATGTGTGAAAGTTTCCTTTTCGAAACTTTTGACCAAGGAAAATACCTAAAACATGTCCCATTTATGATGAACAATCCAGTAAGGATTCAAGATGTGAGAACCCGTACTTTTTCCATCTTTAGGTTTTATTCGGGTTAATGGCTTGGTTTCTGCATTTTCTTTATTAGGAAAAATTTCTAGATAATTTTTATGAGTAAATATAGTTTTTAGATGATTTTTCTAGTATCGAATAGGTTTTGAGAAATTAAGAGCGTATATCGAACGTGGGACCCACTAGTGCGAAAAGTTCGGAAAAATTCGGCCAACTAGGTTAAGTTTCGGATATTGGGTTTAATTTATCAGGTGCTAAGAGATATTTAGAAGATACCAAGTGGATTGATATGAAAGAGAATAAAGAGATAGAGATGCATTAAAGGGGTGACAAGTGTCACCATAGGATTGGATTTACCTTTTTGAACACTATTCACCCTTTTACCATTTGGTTAAAATAACTCCAAATTTGACCAAAAATCACTCCAAAATTCACTCCTTGAAGCCGGCTCTCTTGACAAGAAGAAAGAAAGAAACTCTCCAAGTTCTTGATTCCATCTTGCTCTAAATCATCAAAACAACCACTTAATCTTACTTTTGTTCCATAGAAAACCTTAAGTGAGTGTTTGTGTGGGGTTTGGTGGAGTTGTTTGGGAAGCGAAGAGGACTTGTTGCTCTCTCTCTCTTGTTTCTAAGGTGAGTTATGAAGAACCACTCTCCTCCCTCTAATGATGCTTAATTCATGCTTAGTGGTGGAATAAGATGCAACTTTATGGATTATATTGTGATTTTTGGTTGAATTGATGAAGTTTTGTAATTATTGGGGATTTTTCTGTTTTAATAGGAATATGATTGTGTGGCTATGTATGATGATTGGAAATGGTATGTAAGGGACCTAGGAGGTGGAAAACGTGGTTAATTGCAAGCAATTGCTGTTATGGAAAGAAATTGAAAACTTAGGGTTTCATTGTTCTTCATTCTGCCCGGTTTTGTAGCTCATAGTTAGAGGCCGAATTTGTGACGGCCCCACCTCCCCCTAAGGCGAACCAAAGGGTTCGGCGGGTCGCCTGCCCAGCTCTCGCCGGGACTCAGTCGTTCACCACAGTTCTCACTTAAAATCTGAATAAATCACAAGAATAAATAGGGCAACGATCCAAAACTTAAAGCGAAACTTATATACATTGTCATCCCCAAACAGGAGTGTAAAGATCGAATATACAAAGGTTCTCAATCCTTCATACGTCCAGCCCGTGCCAAGCACTAGGCGAGAACCACTACAAAAGAAACAAAAGAAACAAAAGAACTGGGCTGGCTAGTCTATGCTCTCTTCTGCTCGCCGTCCCCTGTTAAGGAAAACAAAACTAAAGGGGTGAGCTAAAAGCTCAGTGAGGTTCCGAACAGATAAACAAACAATCAATTCAATTCATTAAACATGGAGTATCAATAATTCAAGAAACATTTACAATGGAAAGCGATAGTAACATTCTGTGAGAACCCAGAAAAAAAAATTAAAATTAAAAAAAATATTATTTTATTCCTGTGCACCCGATTTCTTTTATTTTCTTTATTATATTCCTTTTATCAACATTTTATCAGTAAATATAGTTTTTAAATCATTTTTCTAGTATAAGGTAGTTCGTGAGAAATTAGGAATGTATTTTGGACGTGGGACCCGCTAGTGCATTAAGTGAGAGAAATTCGGCCAATTAGGTTCAAGTTTTGCGTAAAGAGATTTTATTACTAGGTATTAGAAGATAGTTGGAGGTTATCTAGATGGATTAACCATGAGGGGACAATAAATGACTTCTAGCAACAACAAGGTGCCAAGTGTCCAATTGTGGTTGGATTAGACTTGCCTAACTTTTGGCCTAACTTTCCCTAACTTTACTAAAAGGCTAATGTTGACCAAATCATCTTCATTTCAGCCTTGCCTTGGCCGAACCTCTCTAGCAAACAAAGGAGAAAAACTTCAACATTCCATCTTCTAATCTTTGCTCAAATCTTGAAAACTAGCCGATTGTTTCTTGAATTCGTCCACAAAATCAACTTCCCAAGGGTGTTTGAAGAGCTTGGTGGTGTTGTTTTGGAAGGAAACCTCCTAAGCTACAATCTTTCTTGAAGAACTAAGGTATCTTGCTTGGAACTCATCTTTTGTTTCTAATTTTGGCCAATTGGTGCCTTATAGTAGCTATATACGTGATTTTTCGGAAGATTTGGTGGATTGGAGTGAAGCTAGCTAATTTTCTGATTTTTGTGGGAATTTTCTGTTTTCCTATGATTGAGATGATTGAGCTGGAATTGATGGCTCTAAATGGCATTATATAGCTCTCTTGTGCGTTAATTGTGGTTAATTGCGGAAAATTTTCGCTTGTGCGGAAAATTTCAGATTTAGGGTTACTAATTGGGGGTTTTCTATGGTTGATAGTTGAGCTTCTAATTGGCTATAATTGAGGGGTATTATGACCCCAATGAAGTATATTGAATGGCTTATGAATTGTTTGGGTGCTTGTGGTTGTGTTGGATAGCTTTTAATGGTTGTCTTGTAGGTTGGAAAAGCTGAAATTTTAGGGGAAATGCTGTCCAAGTGTCTAGGGTATCGGATTCTTATGAGTTGGGTTGAGATTTGATAGAAATGAATAATCTTAGGGTTTATTTCTACTTTTAACCCTAAATGTTATGTATTTTTCATTTTCAAGCTATATTTGGGTCTTGCCTTAATAGTTCCTAGAAAAAGGTATTCGACTTGTGTTTGAGTTTTCATTGCACTTTCTTGATTGTTATAGGGCGTGCCGGTGATCCGAGGCTCACGTCGGGTGAAAACTTGTGAAATTTCTTTGTTGAACTTGGTGAGTGTACTACTCACATGTTTGTTATTCCGTGGCTTTCTTGTACTTGAATTCTGTGATTTGGACTAGTTGAGATGATTGTTTGAGCTAGGTGAGGCGAGGGTGTACTTTACCACTCTCGTACTCTCCGGCCTTCTTGACTGGTTATTATATTAGGCTTACTTGACTGTACTTGTATCACTTGAATACTCTTGACTGTACTTGATTTGGTGTCGATTGGATACCAATCTTTACTGTTCACTCTGAGCTCTACCTCATTGGAAGTCAATGGACTCGAGCAAGTAAGGACTTGGTCGGGGACATTTGACAAGCCATGGGGACTGTATTTGCGAATCTTTGGGTATGAGACCCTTGATTCTGGTATACTCGAGTAATACCAACTCTGTACTGTTTGGTGTTCGGGCCCGGTAAGGGGAAAGTGAGGTGGACGGATAATTGGAGTAAAGAGGAGTCTACGGTCATGATTACCTGGTATACATTGACAGAGAGTCAATGGGATGAGATCAAGCATGGCAAAAGAGGAAAAGGGCTCTTGAGAGCCATCCGTATCCTTTTATTCCCTACACTTGGGTGTTATTGCTTTTACTTACTTGACGTGCGTATTTGGACTGAATATTCTTGTGTTTATGAGATCCTAGCATATTTACGTGATGGTACCTCATTGGGCGAAAGCTCACTCCGTTAATTTGTTTTCCTTACAGGGAATTATCTTTTGGACTTTTGATTTTGAAGAATGAGTTGAGTAGAGCTAGTCGAGAGATGTTGTATAGCTCCTCAATAGTTGGAACCTTAATTGTACTCGGATTTAAATGCTTCCTTTTGGCTTGTAATCATACAAATGTGGTTTGTAACAGTGTGTGTGTATTTATGTTCCATGTATTATACTTGGCTTGTATATATATTCCTTTCAGGGATTGTAAGAAGTTATTTGCATTTGATTGGGTCTTGGCGGATTGTGATGTGGCAGTCACTATTCGCTTTACGTTTTGACTTTTGTTTTTTCTATTTCTCGATTGATGGTTTGGTTAAGCGCGCTAGTAGATTCCCGAACGACTTGAGTTAATGTTTTACCGTTTTAGTAGTCCTGGCGAGAGTTGGGCAGGCAGTCCGCTAACCCCTTTGGTACGCCTTAAGGGAAGGTGGGGCTGTCACATTTCCCTTTTTAGCCCTTCATTTTTCGGCACTACTATTCGATTTCGAAACCTTAGTACACCATTCGATCCCAAATTAAAATCTGACTTTTCCCCTTTTTAACTTTCTCCAAACACTTTTGTACCTCTGAATCCTTCTCTTGTGCCTCCTTGATACGATATAATAAAGTAGATTTCACAATAATGTTCCCAAGGATTACCTTTCTTGGTTCAAGACGAGGGATCCAAACATTGACTTCTTCTAACAAGTGCAATTCTTTAATCATCAATCCAGCCGCTTGCACTTTACGACTTAAAGCATCGGCTACCATATTAGCTTTTTTCGGGTGATAATTAATCGTACAATCATAATCTTCCAAAAACTCCACCCATCTACGTTGTTTCAAGTTTAACTCTTTTTGGTAAAACAAGTATTTAAGGCTCTTGTGGTCTGTAAAAACTTCAAATGTCACCCCATATAGGTAATGTCTCCACTTTTTCAATGCAAACACTACTGCTGCTAACTCCAAATCATGAGTTAGGTAATTTCTCTCGTGAGGTTTTAACTTTCTAGAGGCATAAGCAATCACCCTCTCATTTTGCATCAATAAACACCCCAAACCTTCTTTTGAAGCATTCGTATAAACCACAAAACTATCTTTCCTATTAGGTAAGGCTAAGACAGGTGTCCTTATCAAACGTCTTTTCAACTCTTGAAAACTCTCTTCACACTTAGAACTCCGTATAAACTTTCCATTCTTCTTAGTCAACTCAGTCAGGGGTCCCGTAATCTTAGAAAAATCTTTGATAAACCTCTGGTAATACCCCGCCAACCCTAAAAAACTTTGAATTTCAGTAGGGTTTTCCGATTGTTTCCACTTAGAAACTGCTTCAACTTTGGTTGGATCTACCTTAGTTCCTTCCTTGGAGATTATGTGACCTAAGAAAGTTATTTCCTTCAATCAGAATTCACATTTACTGAACTTAGCATATAGTTGATGTGTCTCTCAAGGTTTGCAAGACAATTCTCAAATGTTTCTAATGATCCTCCAGAGTCTTAGAGTATACCACTATATCGTCAATAAACACCACCAAAAATTGATCTAAATAGGGTTTAAAGATTCGATGCATTAAATCCATGAAAGCTGCAGGAGCATTAGTTAATCCAAATGGCTTCACTGCAAACTCAAAGTGCCCGTACCTCGAATTAAAGGCAGTTTCAGGTATATCTTTTTCCAAAATTCTGAATTGATAATAACCCTGAGATCCAACTTTGAAAATACTACTGCCCCTTGCAATTGGTCAAACAATTCATCAATGTGGGGTAAAGAGTACTTGTTTTTAACGGTAACATCATTCAAGTCTCGGTAGTCTATACATAATCTTAAGCTCCCATCCTTCTTTTTAACAAATAATACTGGAGCTCCCTACGGAGAATCATTTTATCTTATAAATCCTCGCTCTAGTAAATCCTGAAATTGCAACTTCAGTTCTTTCAATTTAGTTGGAGCCATTTTAAAAGGTGTCTTAGAGATAGGTGCTACCCTTGAGTCACATCAATTTTAAATGCTATCTCTCTTTCCGGTGGCAATAAGTCTAGTTCCTCGGGAAACACATCTGGATAGTGTGACGACCCCACCTCCCCCTAAGACGTACCAAAGGGTTCGGCGGACCGCCTGCCCAGCTCTCGCCAGGACTCACTCACTAGCTCACGCGAATCACGTACATACACATCCACCATGAACCATTAATAACATTCCCAATTCAAGCTTATAACATACAAGGATAGGAATCAGGGTACAAAGTCTCGATACTCAAACTAGTGCAAAACGTATACAATCCAAGTACAAAATGTTTCATTCGAAGAATAGCACGAGTACAGTCCCAAAAGTCCAAGTTCAAAAACAAAAGGCTACACTAGTCTTTTCAAGTCTCACGCCTCGCTCGTACCCCTGTAAGGAAAACAAAACTAACGGGGTGAGCCAAAGCTCAGTGAAGTTCCCAAATATCAAATTGGTCAACAAATCAAGTGATAACAAAGTAATAGTGAAATAGCGAGCAAACAAGTCCAATCAGGAAAATAGTACTTCAGATAGCCAAGTAATATCAGGTTCACTTTCACATGTAAGGATACAGTAACCCATATCACGGCTCCATTCCAGCTTGGTCAAGTGGTAGTTGACACTCCGTCAACTTTCAAGTAATAACAAGTCCAAAATAAAACTCCACTACACGCCAATCCCCGTCCACCTATCAACCCCCTTTTCCGGGCCCGCACGCCACACGAAACACGGGTGGTAATACTCGAGTATACCGTTTAGTCGAGGAGATAACACTCCACTCGACATTACAAGTGACCCAGGGTTTGTTATCTAATCGACCAGGCCCTTCCCGGCTCGACTCGATTAACTAGCCACAGGGTTTCTGGAATTCCAGGCAACACATATCTCAAGTACATGTAGAGCAAGTCAAGTGTAATCAATAGCAAGAACAAGTCATATTAGGGCAAGTGCGGTAAAGTACACCCTTGCCCTATCATTCATTTTCATGTAATCATACAAGTCAAGTAAGGAACACATGTATCAAGTACAATCGGATATTTGGAAGCACTCACCAAAATATTGTGCTTCAAGTATTCACGTTCAATTATACTCCAGGCTTGGAGTCCAGATCTGCGATAAAAATTCAGTTTAAGAACTTTGAAACACGAGTAGGATTCGAAACTTAAACGTTCCGTTCATTAAGAATCATCCAATTGAAATTCATTTGAAAGACATTCGTGAAACACTTGCTCGCTTTTCAAATTGTAAGGTTTTGTAGCATAGATGCTTGGAAATAACACTTGAGGTGAAAGTACAAGGAAATACAAGTTTACATTGACCATTATGTCTTTTCCTCAAAGGTACAAGTTCGGCCAAGTCCTAACGTATAACCCTCGAAACAAAGTAGCAAAGGTTCTCGCTAGTTCAAGTGATAATCACTTAACCTTTACTCAAATTGCAAATATAGTTTTCTAGTCCTCGAACGTAAATTCGGGCAGCATGCCCTTTGTGTTTACCTAATTTTCCAGCCATTTAGGCTTCATTATTTTTCCTCAGCCACAACCCAAAGTCACACATATCATAATTCAAGTCAAAAGCCGTACCATAGGCTCATCATATCATAAGAATAAGAATCACAATAATAACAAGTGCAGAAATACAATCTAGTAAAAGACAGATTCGACGTGTGGATGCGGAAATAACACATCCGAGGCTACGCTTATCGGATTGAGGTGTAAGTTATGCCGTTTCGAAGCTAAGACACAGGGCTACAATGTTCATGAAGATTACTTAGTCCAGTTTCTAATACAACTTAGTCAAATCCTCAAATTACAGAACCAAAATCCAACTCATCGGCTATTTAACCACACTGCACTGTAATGGTCATATCTCAGGTTACACATGTCCGATTCTAGTGTTCTTAGAGGAGTTTAAAAGCTAAGACAGAATACTAAAACTTTCATGTTTTGGAAAAAAGCTAAATCAGTACGGATCCTAGTGAATAAACGTGATAAACTGGATAAACTGACCAAACGGACTACTGGGAAAAACCTTAAAACAGTAAGGGTATTTTGGTCTTTTCACGACCTACGTTGCTCAGATTGAGTTGAAATTTTGTAGGCACCTATAAAATACCATTCTATACAACTTTAATTCTTTGACCTAAGGCCAATTCGGCCTCTAACATGAGGTTACAAAACCGGACAGAATGGAAGCAGAATTTTCCAGAAATCTGGAATTTTCAATTTTTAATGCAACCTTCCTCAATTTCTTACTTCAATCACTACCAAAACCCCTTATACAACCTTAATTGCAACATATATGCATCATACATCAAATTGGCAGCAAGTCTCAAACCCTAGTTCATCATATCAAAAAGGGGAAAACCTCCAAAACATGATAGTATCCATGATTCCACCACAAATTGAGTTACTAAGCTTAATTTAAACAAGATTGAAAGTAAAAAAAAATTAGAGAGATCATCTTTCTTACCTTGATTAGAGTTCACCAAGTGTAGCCTTAGCTTTCCCTTTCCAAAATCTCACCAACAATCACTAACTAATCACTCAAAGGTGAGTTTAATCGGTTTCTTTCTTTTGTTTTCTCACTTAGTAGCTTGATTCAAGAAGAAATGGAGAGATTTTCCTTGGTGTTTCTTCCCTTCCCTCTTTCGGCCAAGCAGCAGCAATAAGGGGTAGAAGATGCAAAAATTGGGGTTAAATAGAAAGTCCTTGTCTTTGGTCAAGAAGCCTTTAGGTGGCGACACTTGTCGCCACCACCACCTTTCATTTTTTCTCTTTCTTTTCCTTGCATTTCTAGCCTTAGGATTTGGTCAAACCAGCTGCCAAGTAAGAAGATATTTGGCTCAAAAGTCAATAAGCTTGTTTGGTAAGAAAAATGGTGGTCAAGTGGTGCGTTCAATCGGTAGTGCGCGGGACCCGCCGGTTCGCGGCGTTTTTCTTAAAAACTCACGTACTAGGGTTTTTACTTCCCATTCACTAACCTTATATCATTGCTACTAGTCACATATTATTTCTCACTTAAAAGTCACTTTTAATCTCCAAATTGATCCTTGGCCAGTACCGAAAATTCATCCGGCGGAAAATCGCGAAAACCCTAATTTTGCTCAAATCTTGAAACCGAAGTGTAAAACCCTATTTTCTAGGTTCATCTGCACTTATTGTTGAACAATTGGGTAGTAGGGCTTTAATAAATAATAATTTTCAAATAAAAGGCATTTTTTTGAGAAAAAAATATAAGAAATTTGCGGGTCCTCACAGATAGTCCTTTACCACTGGCATATCCTCCAATCTCACCTTATCACTAAGAGTATTTATAAGAAAAGCCAAATATCCTTGAGCTCCCTTACTCAACATTTTTCTAACTCGAATTCCTGAAATAAAGGCAGATGAGACTAGTCTACCCGTTACATCCAATTTTAGGGTTGTCTCCCCTAGAATACATAACTCTACCGTTTTCATCTTACAATTCAACTGAGCATGGTAGCGAGCTAACCAATCCATACCTAGGATAATATCATATCCCTTAATAGCTATGCCCATCAAATCGGCCAAATATTTTCGCTCTCCAACCCATATCTTGCAATTTCTATATGCCAAGTTGGCAATTAAATTTTGATCTCCAATAGACATTTTAACCCCTAAGTCATAAGGTAACTTAATCGGCCTCACGTCTACCCCTACTCATGAATTTAGGGTTTACAAAAGAATGTATTGCACTAGGGTTAATTAAAACCTTTGCTAAATGGTGGAAGATAAGAATCGTACCTTCAACGACCTCAGTGGAATCGGGAACCTACTGATGATCTATTGCATAAATCTTAGCCGGTACCGTGGGTCGACTTCCTCCAACACTAGATTGTTTAAATGTTGACTTTTCTAACCGTTGAGTATCACCTCCCTCCTTCGGCACACTTGGACATCTTGAGAGCTGATGCTCGGTGCTACCACAATATAGACACTTTCCCGATTTCCTCTAACATTCATTCTCCGTGTGGTTGGGCTTACCACAATAGCCACAAACAACTTGAGGAGCTACGGCCTATCCACTAGGAGGTGTTCCTTTCGATTGACCTCATCCACTGTGGTATTCTCTTGATATAGCTCCTCTTGGTGTTCCAGATGTCTTTACTCCTCTTGTTCCTCTTCCCATTTTTGGAGGTGGAGCACTCTTATCCAGTTGTCCAGAAGGGTTATTGGGAGCGCCCCTTTTCTTTGTACGAAAACCTCTAACTTACAATTTTGCACTCTCGACTCGTTGTACTTTCTCTAGGGCATCAGTGAAAGTAGGGATTTGGGCTGCCACTAGCCTCTCTTGAATCTCCACATTTAACCCTTGTACGAATCGACGTATTCTTCTCCTCTCAGTGGCCACTAACTCCGGAGCAAACCTAGAAAATTTAGTGAATCGCTCCTCATAGTCAGCCACGCTAGAAGTCCCCTGTCTCAACTTTATAAATTCGTCCTCCATTTTCTCTTGAATCATGGGCGGGAGAAACTTCTCATTAAATTCTCTCACAAAATTTTTCCGGATCGAAGGGGTTTGTGCTTTTTTCCATTTTTTCTTAATCACGTTCCACCAAGCACGTGCCGCACCCTCAAATTGAAAGGCAGCGAAATTGACTAGCCTCTCCTCAGTGCAGAACGGCAAAGATGTTAGTCACTCTCTCCAACCAATTCTCCGCTATTTCGGGATCAGGTCCCCCAAGAAATTTAGGCGGGGCAAATTTCGAAAATCGCTCCAAGGCTCTATCCTCCCCTCTTTCCTGAGCCCTAAGCTGATTAACAGGTCCTGGATCTTGACGCTCTACTAACCGTTCTAAGATATCAGTCATACGGTTAATAGCAGTAGTTACTTGGTTATCCTCTTCGTTTACTTGCCCTTGGCTCGGCCTAGTTGTCGATCCTTAATCATCTCCTTGAGTTTGGGGTTGCCTAACCCCACGCCCACGGCCCTTTCCACTTTTTCAGCCGTTCATAGTTTTAGTAATTTTCTAAAGGCATAGACGTAAGATAAATATGCATAAGCGGAGTTTAAAATGACACTTTAATTATGCAAGACGAAAAATAAATAAGGGAGAAACCAAAATAATTGCAATTATGCACAACCCATAACATAGATTAGAAGTCATAGAGCAATAAAGTCAAGCACATCATAAGTAACGTTCAAGTGCTTCAAAAGGTTGGTAGCACAGTTAAGCAAAATACAATGGCTTTTGAGCAAGTACCACCCCGACTATTCTAGACAAAAACTACTAAAGTAGACTAAATCACTAGCTTAGTGATTGGCGGAGCCAGAAGTCTCTGCTACTTTAGTAGGATCATTTTTCTCTTCAGCACTAGGAGTTTCTTCTTCATTTTTCTCATCGAGTATCTTGCCATCCACTACTTGCTCGACCAAAGTAACACACTCAGCCATCAGCCCCTCAGTCCGGTCTCTAATCTCATGTACTACCCTAGTAAGTCAGCTCTTAGCCTCTTGAAGTTGTTCACGAAGAGGCTCAGCCTTTTTCCGCTCCTCAAGTACATCCGTCTCTAGTAGTTTGGGCATCCACAATTGCCCTCAATTCTCAATTATCCTCTCGAACTACCCTATTCTCCTCGGATACCCGCCTCTGATCATCGATTACTGCTAGCACCATATGATTAGGATACGAGTAAATCCTCCGACAGTCACAAGGAGGCCTAGTTTGACGAATTGGGTTCCAACTCCAACGAGTACCCCAAGGCCCCTCTCGATAACGGACCACCGGAAGGCGTATCTGCGACGGCTCATTACCATCATGTTCAAACTCTTTTCACAAGAGGGACAAAATTGAACCACAAGATGCAGCTGTATGATTTTTTCGGGTAAACAGGTGAAGTAAATCAGTCCACTTTGCCGGTTCGCTACGGCTCACTCAAATCGAATTAGCAAGGCAATTTTATACCATTGGAAAGCTCTTGGTATCTAGTTTCAAATGCCTCAAATGGCACTGGATTTTGACTTTTGTACAAGGATTTATGTGTAATTAAAGAGCCCTTGATCGGCTGACCTGGGCTACTTTTTCCAGCTTTCTTTCTTTCTTCAAAACTTAAGTTTTACCCAACCAATTGAACTGATTTTTGAAAGATAATTTTTACCCACATAATACAACATAAAACAAGCATTTTTTCAGCCACTTGAGTTGCAAAATTCGAAATTAAAGGAAGGAAACAAGACAGCCAAATTCGGTCAGCTCCTTCCCCTTCATTTTCAAGTCCCTCTCACCTTTTGGCATTTTAAACACAATTGAAGCTACACTTATCGGATTGAGATGAATATTAGGACATTTCGAAACTAAGACATAGGCCTACATTTATTTTGAAGACCTCCCAAGCCAAATAATGCATTTTCATGGTCAAAAATTGAAATTTCAGAGAAAACAGAAAGCTATCCATTAAACAGGGCATTTAGGCAGTCAGGGGTATTTTAGTCATTTCACAAGCTACAGTGCTCCGATTGAGCTAAAAGCTTTTGGGTAGAAATTTAACTCAAATCCCAACAACTTTCATGTTTTGAGTAAGAACTGATTTGGCCTTTATTATGGACGAATATGCAGTTCAAGTGGTGAGTGCAAATCTAGAATAAAGCTGGCAACAAAGAAATAATTGGGAAACAAGAGATTCCTTCAACAAAACCTAACTTCCATGCCTCAAATCCAACTTTCAAACCAACAACCAAGCTATAATCAACAAGAATACAACCAAACAAGCAAGAATCCTCAAGTTCTCTACCTAAAAGTTCACCTCAAGGCCACTACCTAGAATTTAAAGTAAGAAACAAGGGTTTTCCTCAAGTCCTCTAGCTTAGGTTTTGGTTAGGGTTTCCAAATCCAAACAAGAACCACTAACCATTACTGATCTTTGAAAAACTAAAGGTCAAAGGGAGTAAAATTTGTTACCACTTGAAGGTTTCTTGAACCCTAATTGAAGGCAAGATTTTTCACCAACACTCCACCAAAAACCACCACAAGATAGCACATTTCCTCTAGCTAAAGCAATATCCAAAGGTCTTGAGGGTTGGGTGTGGATCTTTGAGCAAGATTAAGGCCAAAGGTTGAAACTTTTTCTTCCTCCTTTTGAGCTCCCAAATTCGGCCAAGGTAGAATGAGAGAGTGAGGGAGTCGAAGTTTTTGATTTGTGGTGAAAAGGTAAGAAGAAAGGTAGCTTTTTGGTAGGTGAGAAAGTCAACTTTGACTAGTGGGGGTAATATTGTCATGCCCTACCAATTTCTTTATTGTTTACTACCCTTAAATACTAATCCTCCAAGGTAGTTCCTCTAGCACTACAATTACCCATTCTTATTAGTTTAAAATTAATTCTCTAAATCTCCGATTAGTCGTGCCAGCGCGACTTTTGAAAAATTTAAACGCGTAAACGATAAACGTTTAATTTAAGAAAAATTCATGCTAAAATAATAAAATTAAATAACACCAAATGCAAATAATTTTAAAATAGGCTGAATGAAGAATAAAAATATGATTCCTCACATCCTCTCCTCCTTAAAAGAATTTCCTCCACGAAATTCATACTTTAATTCGAAAATAGGTCTGGATATTTCTCTCAAATCTCTTCTTCTACCTCTCAAGTTGCTTTCTCTATTCCGTGATTCCTTCATATAACTTTTACCAAAGGGATTTGCTTATTCCTCAGCTCTTTTACTTTGCGATCCAAAAGTTTCATTGGTTTCTCCTCATACGTTAGTGTCTAGTCAATCTCGATATTTTCTGGTTGCAGTGCAAATTGGGTGGTTGTTCTAACTTATAGGCCACGTTTCCTACACGTTGGAGAATCTTATAGGGTCCTACAAATTTTGGTTGTAACTTCTTTCCTCTTCCTGCCATCAAACTCGCTTTTAGAGGAGTGATCTTAAGGAAAACTTGATCTCCAACTGCGAACTCCAGATCCTTCTTTCGATTATCTGCATAACTCTTTTGACGGATCTGAGCTGTTTGAATCCTTTGGCGTATCAACTTCATCTTTTCATATGCCTGCTCAATCCATGGTACTGCAGTTGGGTCTAAGATCTTCCTTTCACCTATTTCATCCCAACAAATCAGAGATCTACACTTCCGGCTTTAAAGAGCCTCATAAGCAGCTATTTGAATGGATGAATGGAAGTTATAATTATAAGCAAATTCCACCAATGTTAAGTACTTACTCCAACTTTCTCCAAAATCCAAAATACATTATTTTAACATGTCCTCAAGAGTCTGAATTGTCCTCTCTGACTGTCCATCCGTCTATGGATGGTAGGTAGTACTAAAACTCAATTTAGTTCCTAGCATTTCTTGCATCTTCTGCCAGAATCGAGAAACAAACCGAGGGTCTCGATCAGACACAATACTCACTGGTATTCCATGTAACCTTATAATTTCATCCAAATATAGCTTAGCTAGTCTCTCCAGTGAGTACTTCATACTAATCGGCAGAAAATGAGTAGATTTGCTCAATCTATCCACTATCACCCAAATGGCGTCGTGAGTTCTTTGTGTCCTTCGTAATCCAGATACAAAATTCGGGGTGATATTTTTCCATTTCCACTCGGGTATCTCCAAAGGCTGCAATAGGCCAGATGGTTTTTGATGCTCGGATTCAACCTGCTGATAAATCAAACAAGTCCAAACATATTGAGCAATTTTCTTTTTGATATTCTCCCACCAATACAAGCTCTTCAAATCTTGGTACATTTTATTTCCTCTAAGATGTACCGTATATTTGGAACGATGAGTTTCGTCTAAGATTTTTCTTTTTAGCCCTTCATCTTTCGGCACTACTATGCGATATCGAAACCTTAGTACACAATTTGATCCCAAATTAAAATCTGACTTTTCTCCTTTTTTAATTTTCTCCAAACACTTTTGTACCTCTGAATCCTTCTCTTGTGCTTCCTTGATACAATATAATAAAGTAGATTTCACAATAATGTTCCCCAGGATTACCTTTCTTAGTTCAAGACGAGGGTTCCAAACATTGATTTCTTCTAACAAGTGCAATTCTTTAATCATCAATCTAGCCACTTGCACTTTACGACTTAAAGCATCTGCTACCACATTAGGTTTTTTCGGGTGATAATTAATCGTACAATCATAATCTTCCATAAAATTCACCCATCTACGTTGTTTCAAATTTAACTCTTTTTGGAAAAACAAATATTTAAGACTCTTGTGGTCTGTAAAAACCTCAAATGTCACCCCATATAGGTAATGTCTCCACTTCATCAATACAAACACTACCGCCGCTAACTCCAAATCATGAGTTGGGTAATTTCTCTCGTGAGGTTTTAACTTTCTAGAGGTATAAGCAATCACCCTCTCATTTTGCATCAATACACACCTCAATCCTTCTTTTGAAGCATCCGTGTAAACCACAAAACTATCTTTCCCATTAGGTAAGGCTAAAACAGGTGCCCTTATCAAACGTCTCTTCAACTCATGAAAACTCTCTTCACACTTAGAACTCCACATAAACTTTCTATTCTTCTTAGTCAACTCAGTCAGGGGTCCCGTAATCTTAGAAAAATCTTTGATAAACCTCCGGTAATACCCCGCTAACCCTAAGAAACTTTCAATTTCAGTAGGGTTTTCCGATTGCTTCCACTTAGAAATTGCTTCAACTTTGGTTAGATCTACCTTAATTCCTTCTTTGGAGATTATGTGACCTATGAAAGTTATTTCCTTCAATCAGAATTCACATTTACTGAACTTAGCATACAATTGATGTTCTCTCAAGGCTTGCAAGATAATTCTCAAATATTTCTCATGATCCTCCAGAGTCTTAGAGTATACCAGTATATCGTCAATAAACACCACCACAAATTGATCTAAATAGGGTTTAAAGATTCAATGCATTAAATATATGAAAGCTGCAGGAGCATTAGTTAATCCAAACGGCATCACCGCAAACTCAAAGTGCCCGTACCTCGAATTAAATGCAGTTTTAGGTATATCTTTTTCCAAAATCCTCAATTGATAATAACCTTGAGATCCAACTTTGAGAATACTACTGCCCCTTGCAATTGATCAAACAATTCATCAATGTGGGGTAAAGAGTACTTGTTTTTAACGGTAACATCATTCAAGTCTTGGTAGTCTATACATAATCTTAAGCTCCCATCATTCTTTTTAACAAATAATACTGGAGCTCCCTATGGAGAATTATTTTATCTTATAAAGTCTCGCTCTAGTAAATCCTGCAATTGCAACTTCAGTTCTTTTAATTCAACGAGAGCCATTCTATAAGGTATTTTAGAGATAGGCGCTACCCCTGGAACCACATCAATTTTAAATGCTATCCCTCTTTCCGGTGGCAATGACTCTAGTTCCTCAGGAAACATATCTGGATAGTCCTTTATCACTGGCACATCCTCCAACTTCACCTTATCACTAGGAGTATTTATAAGAAAAGCCAAATATCCTTGACCTCCCTTACTCAACATTTTTCTAATTCGAATTCCTGAAATAAAGGCCGATGAAGCTAGTCTACCCGTTACATCCAATTTTAGGGTTGCCTCTCCCAGAATACATAGCTCTACCGTTTTCATCCTACAATTAAACTGAGCAGGGTAGCCAACTAACCAATCCATACCTAGGATGACATCAAACCCCTTAATAGCTAAACCTATCAAATCGGCCAATAATTTTAGCACTCCAACCCATATCTCGCAATTTCTATACACCAAATTGGCAATTAAACTTTGATCTCCAGTAGGCATTTTAACCTCTAAGTCATAGGGTAAGTTGATCGGTCTCACGTCTACCCTACTCATGAATTTAGGGTTTACAAAAGAATGTGTCGCACCAAGGTCAATTAATACTTTAGTTAAACGGTGGAACATAAGAATCATACCTCTAACGATCTCAGTGGAATTGGGAACCTACTGATAATCTAATGCATAAACCCTAATCGGCACCTTGGGTCGACTTCCTCCAACACTAGATTGTTTAGATACCGATATTTCTGGCCGTTGAGTACCACCTCCATCCTTCGGCACACTTGGACATCTTAAGAGCTGATGGTCGGCACTGTCACAATACAGACACTTTTCCGATTTCCTCCAACATTCATTCTCCGTGTGGTTGGGTTTACCACAATAGCCACAAACAACTTGAGGAGCTACAGCCTGTCCACTAGGAGGTGTTCCTCTCGATTGATCTCGTCTACTGTGGTCTCCTCTTGATATAGCCCCTCTTGGTGTTCCAGATGTCTTTACTTATCTTGTTCTTCTTCCTATTTTTGGAGGTGGAGCACCCTTATCCGCTTGTCCAGGAAGGTTATTAGGAGTGCCTCTTTTCTTTGCACGAAAACCTCTAACTTGCAGTTTTGCACTCTCGACTCGCTGCACTTTCTCTAGGGCCTCGGTGAAAGTGGGGATTTGAGCTGCCACTAGCCCCTCTTGAATCTCCACATTTAGCTCTTGTACGGATCGCCTTATCCTTATACTCTCAGTGGCCACTAGCTTCGGAGCAAACCTAGAAAGCTTAGTGAATCGCTCCTCATAGTCAACCATGCTAGAAGTCCCCTGTCTCAACTTTATAAATCCATCCTCCCTTTTCCCTTGAATCATGGGTGAGAGAAACTTTCCATTAAATTCTCTCACAAAATTTTTCCAGGTCCAAGGGGTCTGTGTTTTTTCTCATTTTCCCTTAATCACATTCCACCAAGCACGTACCGCACCCTCAAAATTGAAAAACAGCGAAATTCACTCGTCTCTCCTCAGTGTAGTATAAAGCGGCAAAGATGTTAGTCACTATCTCCAGCCAATTCTCCGCTATTTTGGGATCAGGTCCCCAAGAAATTTAGGCGGGGCAAACTTCAAAAATCGCTCCAAGGCTCTATCCTCCCATCTTTCCTGAGCCCCAGGCTGATTAACAGGTCCTGGATCTTGACGCTCTGCTAACTGTTCTAAGATATCAGTCATATGGTTAATAGCAGTAACTACTTGGTTATCCTCTTTGTTTACTTGCCCTTGGCTCGGCCCAGTTGTCGATCATTGATCATCTCCTTGAGTTTGGGGTTGCCTAACCCCACGCCCTCGGCCCCTTCCACTTCTTCGGCCGTCCATAGTCTTAGTAATTTTCTAAAGGCATAGACGTAAGATAAATATGCTTAAGCAGAGTTTAAAATGACACTTTAATTATACAAAATGAAAAATAAATAAGGGAGTGACCAAAATAATTGCAATTATGCATAACCCGTAACATAGATTAGAAATCATAGAGCAACAAAGTCGAGCACATCATAAGTAACATTCAAGTGCTTCAAAAGGTCAGTAGCACAGTTAAGCAAAATACAATGACTTTTGAGCAAGTACCACCCCGACTATCCTAGATAAACACTACTAAAGTAGACTAAATCACTGGTTTAGTGATTGGCGGAGTCAGAAGTCTCTGCTACCTCAATAGGATCATCTTCCTCTTCAGCACTAGGAGTTTCTTCTTCATTTTCCTCGTCGAGTATCTTGCCATTCACTACTTACTTGACCAAAGTAACACACTCAACCATCAGCCACTCAGTCCGGTCTCTAATCTCATGTACTACCCTAGTAAGTCAGCTCTTAACCTCTTGAAGTTGCTCACGAAGAGGCTCAGCCTTTTTCCGCTCCTCAAGTACATCCGTCTCTAGTTCATGAATTCTAGCAGTTTGTGTCGCGCCCCACTTTTTGATGTGGTGTGAAAGTAGTGTATATGTGAACGTGTGTAAACATGAAAATAAAAGGCCGGGGGATTGTGAAATGCGACGGTTTGGCCAAATAAAGTTCAAAAAGGGTTTTTGAATGGAAAAATGGAGTCGCCACTTGGTATAGAGTTAGGGTGTACCAAGTCACCCAAAAAATGATTTTTTGGAAAGAAAAGTAAACAAACCCTTTTTGAAGAATTTTAGGTCTACGTAACCAAAGCAAGGGATCGGGTGTGACGCCCCGAAAAAAAATGAGTTTGAGAACCCGGAAATTTTCTAATTTTCTAGGGTTTATTTTTTTAAACGCCCGCCTTTTCTACATTTTCTTGATTAGACAAATTCCCCAGATAAAGTTATGAGAAAAGATAGTTTTAAAATGATTTTTCTAGTATCGGTTAGTTTTTGAGAAATTAAAAGCGTATTTTGGACGTGGGACCCGCAAGTGCGGTAAATGCATTATATTTTTGACAACTTGTTGGAATTTTGTATTAAGTGATATTATTTTACAATGTGTTAAGATATTTGTATTGGAGAGACAAAAAGATAAGATTAAAACCCTAAAGGACCATTTGTCACAAAACCATTGGACCTTGACTTTTGACCAAGACTTTTCTAACTTTACTAAAACCAATTTGGACCCAATTTCTCTCCATTTTAGCTTGTCTTGGACGAAATTTTGAGAGAAAAAGAGAGAGAAAATCCATCATCTTGCACTTCAATTTCTTGTCCAAATCTTGAGTTCCAACCGATTACATTGCAAATCACTCCATAAAACTTGCTAGCTAAGGAAGATTGAAGCTCTTGGTGGAGTTGTTTTGGAAGAAAAATCCCTAAGTCATCACCTTTCTTGATATTTGAAGGTATCATGTCTAGCCATCCTTTCTTTGTTCTTTATTATGCTAAATTAGAGACTTGTGATGGCTAAAGAGATGGTTTTATGGATTATTTCTTGAGTTTTGGTTGAATTGATGAAGTTTTATAATTATTGGGAATTTTTCTGTTTTCATATGGATATGATTATGGGGTCATGTATGATGATTGGAAATGATGTTTAAGGACTCTATGACGTGGAAAACGTGATTAATTGCAACCAATTTCTGTTTTGGACCAAAAATTGAAAAGTGAGGGTTTTGTGATGAACATTCTGTCCGAATTTTTAGGTCATATATAGAGGCCGAATTGGCCTTTTATTAAAACATGAAAGTTTTAGGGAATGACAATTTAAAGGTGCCTACAAAATTTCAGATCAATCGGAGTAGTGTGGAATGAGAAAAGTTGAAATTACTATTGCTGTTCTGGATTACCCGAAATTGGGATTTGCGACTGTAATTGGGTGTTTTGGCTGGAATTGCTTCCGAATTGGTTGTTGAGGTCTTCTGATGAAATGTATCCCTGTGTCTTAGCTTTTATCTTGTTTTAGAATTTCTGGATTTGGAGTTGGATAGCCTGAGTTATGATGTTTCCGCTGGAATGCGTTCTGTGAATCTGTTTTTGTGATTCTGGTATAGTATCTTGCATTTTTGACCTGGTTACACTCGAAACTGGGTTGAGTGACCTTCTGCAATATTGTAACCCTATTTCTCAGCTTCGAAACGGTGTATCTTTCACCTTCATCCGACAATCGTCGTGCCTTTGGTACCATTACCGTAAAATGACGTCAAAACTGTTTTCTGGTTTTGAACTTAACTTTCATTTTCGGACTTTTCCCTAGTTTGACTTGTACTAGTACTACTTGGAGCTTGCTGATTGGCTGTTGGATGAACTTGTTGTTGTGTGTGTACCTTTGGGACTGGCTGAGGAAATAATGAAGCCATGATAGCTGGAAAAGTTAGCAAATTCAGGGGAAGTGCTGTCCGAACTTTGAAGGAACTTGTTTGCATTGAGTTTGTGATCTAAGACTTGGATTTGAGCTAGGCAATGTTATATGCTGGATGATTTCTGAGCCGTGGAGGTGAGTGACCCCAAACTATTGTTAAAGCTTCTTATGAAATGTTTCTTGCATTATTTACTCGACTGCATATCATGCGTGCTTGCATGTGAGTTCATGACATGTTTTGGCTTGAAATGAGTACTTGGGGAGTCTTGTGCTGAACACCAACGTCTCCTCCGTTTGTTTATGTTCATGTTCATCTGGAGTTCAAAAAGGGGCTCCCTCTTAATGTTAATGTTAATGTTAAATGATCTGTTTGAGCGTTGGGTGTTCAAGTACTATGATTTCACTGGCTCACGAGAGCAATAAACGGACATTTGATCTCTGAATCATGACATCATCGAAATGATCGAAATGCATTATTGTGAAATATATTTGATTTCTGATTTTACTGGTTACTCGCTGAGCTTCTAGCTCACCCCAAAAATATTTTATTCCCCTCCACAGGGCTCGTGGCGAAGGAAGGACTTGTAGTACTTGTTCACGTGACTGGATGGCATATATCTTGTATAATTTGGATTTGGAATCATTTTATGTATGGTTGAGAATCGTTTCCGCTTCGCTTATGACATGTAATTATGAGAGACTTGGATGTATATTTGTGGACCATGTGATGTATATTTGAGATTTATATTGTAATTCATTTGAGGATTGTAGTGAACGACTGAGTCCCGGCGAGAGCTGGGCAGGCGACCCGCCGAACCCTCTGGTTCGCCTTAGGGGGAGGTGGGGCTGTCACAGTTGGTATCAGAGCTTAGGCTTCAGATCTCTGTAGTGTATCCTAGGGTTGAAGTTTAGGATGCCGGACTGTGGGTTTGATTTGACTCTTGAGAGATTTTTGCGGGATGTCTTGACTTGATTGGTACAAGAGGGAATGTCGAGGACGACATTCTTTTAAGGAGGGGAGTTTGTGACGTCCCGAAAAAAAATGAGTTTGAGAACCCGGAAATTTTCTAATTTTCTAGGGTTTATTTTTTTAAACGCCCGCCTTTTCTACATTTTCTTGATTAGACAAATTCCCCAGATAAAGTTATGAGCAAAGATAGTTTTAAAATGATTTTTCTAGTATCGGTTAGTTTTTGAGAAATTAAAAGCGTATTTTGGACGTGGGACCCGCAAGTGCGGTAAATGCATTATATTTTTGACAACTTGTTGGAATTTTGTATTAAGTGATATTATTTTACAATGTGTTAAGATATTTGTATTGGAGAGACAAAAAGATAAGATTAAAACCCTAAAGGACCATTTGTCACAAAACCATTGGACCTTGACTTTTGACCAAGACTTTTCTAACTTTACTAAAACCAATTTGGACCCAATTTCTCTCCATTTTAGCTTGTCTTGGACGAAATTTTGAGAGAAAAAGAGAGAGAAAATCCATCATCTTGCACTTCAATTTCTTGTCCAAATCTTGAGTTCCAACCGATTACATTGCAAATCACTCCATAAAACTTGCTAGCTAAGGAAGATTGAAGCTCTTGGTGGAGTTGTTTTGGAAGAAAAATCCCTAAGTCATCACCTTTCTTGATATTTGAAGGTATCATGTCTAGCCATCCTTTCTTTGTTCTTGATTATGCTAAATTAGAGACTTGTAATGGCTAAAGAGATGGTTTTATGGATTATTTCTTGAGTTTTGGTTGAATTGATGAAGTTTTATAATTATTGGGGATTTTTCTCTTTTCATATGGATATGATTATGGGGTCATGTATGATGATTGGAAATGATGTTTAAGGACTCTATGAGGTGGAAAACGTGATTAATTGCAACCAATTTCTGTTTTGGACCAAAAATTGAAAAGTGAGGGTTTTGTGATGAACATTCTGTCCGAATTTTTAGGTCCTAGATAGAGGCCGAATTGGCCTTTTCTTAAAACATTAAAGTTGTAGGGAATGACATTTGAAAGGTGCCTACAAAATTTCAGATCAATCAGAGTAGTGTGGGATGAGAAAAGTTGAAATTACTATTGCTGTTCTGGATTACCCGAAATTGGGATTTGCGACTGTAATTGGTTGTTTTGGCTGCAATTGCTTCCGAATTGGTTGTTGAGGTCTTCTGATGAAATGTATACCTGTTTCTTAGCTTTTATCTGGTTTTGGAATTTCTGGATTTGGAGTTGGAGAGCCTGAGTTATGATGTTTCCGCTGGAATGCGTTCTGTGAATCTGTTTTTGTGATTCTGGTATAGTATCTTGCATTTTTGACCTGGTTACACTCGAAACTGGGTTGAGTGACCTTCTGCAATATTGTAACCCTATTTCTTAGCTTCGAAACGGTGTATCTTTCACCTTCATCCGACAATCGTCGTGCCTTTGGTACCATTACCGTAAAATGACGTCAAAACTGTTTTCTGGTTTTGAACTTAACTTTCATTTTCGGACTTTTCCCTAGTTTGACTTGTACTAGTACTACTTGGAGCTTGCTGATTGGCTATTGGATGAACTTGTTGTTGTGTGTGTACCTTTGGGACTGGCTGAGGAAATAATGAAGCCATGATAGCTGGAAAAGTTAGCAAATTCAGGGGAAGTGCTGTCCGAACTTTGAAGGAACTTGTTTGCATTGAGTTTGTGATCTAAGACTTGGATTTGAGCTAGGCAATGTTATATGCTGGATGATTTCTGAGCCGTGGAGGTGAGTGACCCCAAACTATTGTTAAAGCTTCTTATGAAATGTTTCTTGCATTATTTACTCGACTGCATATCATGCGTGCTTGCATGTGAGTTCATGACATGTTTTGGCTTGAAATGAGTACTTGGGGAGTCTTGTGCTGAACACCAACGTCTCCTCCGTTTGTTTATGTTCATGTTCATCTGGAGTTCAAAAAGGGGCTCCCTCTTAATGTTAATGTTAATGTTAAATGATCTGTTTGAGCGTTGGGTGTTCAAGTACTATGATTTCACTGGCTCACGAGAGCAATAAACGGACATTTGATCTCTGAATCATGACATCATCGAAATGATCGAAATGCATTATTGTGAAATATATTTGATTTCTGATTTTACTGGTTACTCGCTGAGCTTCTAGCTCACCCCAAAAATATTTTATTCCCCTCCACAGGGCTCGTGGCGAAGGAAGGACTTGTAGTACTTGTTCACGTGACTGGATGGCATATATCTTGTATAATTTGGATTTGGAATCATTTTATGTATAGTTGAGAATCGTTTCCGCTTCGCTTATGACATGTAATTATGAGAGACTTGGATGTATATTTGTGGACCATGTGATGTATATTTGAGATTTATATTGTAATTCATTTGAGGATTGTAGTGAACGACTGAGTCCCGGCGAGAGCTGGGCAGGCGACCCGCCGAACCCTCTGGTTCGCCTTAGGGGGAGGTGGGGCTGTCACAGTTGGTATCAGAGCTTAGGCTTCAGATCTCTGTAGTGTATCCTAGGGTTGAAGTTTAGGATGCCGGACTGTGGGTTTGATTTGACTCTTGAGAGATTTTTGCGGGATGTCTTGACTTGATTGGTACAAGAGGGAATGTCGAGGACGACATTCTTTTAAGGAGGGGAGTTTGTGACGCCCCGAAAAAAAATGAGTTTGAGAACCCGGAAATTTTCTAATTTTCTAGGGTTTATTTTTTTAAACGCCCGTCTTTTCTACATTTTCTTGATTAGACAAATTCCCCAGATAAAGTTATGAGCAAAGATAGTTTTAAAATGATTTTTCTAGTATCGGTTAGTTTTTGAGAAATTAAAAGCGTATTTTGGACGTGGGACCCGCAAGTGCGGTAAATGCATTATATTTTTGACAACTTGTTGGAATTTTGTATTAAGTGATATTATTTTACAATGTGTTAAGATATTTGTATTGGAGAGACAAAAAGATAAGATTAAAACCCTAAAGGACCATTTGTCACAAAACCATTGGACCTTGACTTTTGACCAAGACTTTTCTAACTTTACTAAAACCAATTTGGACCCAATTTCTCTCCATTTTAGCTTGTCTTGGACGAAATTTTGAGAGAAAAAGAGAGAGAAAATCCATCATCTTGCACTTCAATTTCTTGTCCAAATCTTGAGTTCCAACCGATTACATTGCAAATCACTCCATAAAACTTGCTAGCTAAGGAAGATTGAAGCTCTTGGTGGAGTTGTTTTGGAAGAAAAATCCCTAAGTCATCACCTTTCTTGATATTTGAAGGTATCATGTCTAGCCATCCTTTCTTTGTTCTTGATTATGCTAAATTAGAGACTTGTGATGGCTAAAGAGATGGTTTTATGGATTATTTCTTGAGTTTTGGTTGAATTGATGAAGTTTTATAATTATTGGGGATTTTTCTCTTTTCATATGGATATGATTATGGGGTCATGTATGATGATTGGAAATGATGTTTAAGGACTCTATGAGGTGGAAAACGTGATTAATTGCAACCAATTTCTGTTTTGGACCAAAAATTGAAAAGTGAGGGTTTTGTGATGAACATTCTGTCCGAATTTTTAGGTCCTAGATAGAGGCCGAATTGGCCTTTTCTTAAAACATTAAAGTTGTAGGGAATGACATTTGAAAGGTGCCTACAAAATTTCAGATCAATCAGAGTAGTGTGGGATGAGAAAAGTTGAAATTACTATTGCTGTTCTGGATTACCCGAAATTGGGATTTGCGACTGTAATTGGTTGTTTTGGCTGCAATTGCTTCCGAATTGGTTGTTGAGATCTTCTGATGAAATGTATACCTGTTTCTTAGCTTTTATCTGGTTTTGGAATTTCTGGATTTGGAGTTGGATAGCCTGAGTTATGATGTTTCCGCTGGAATGCGTTCTGTGAATCTGTTTTTGTGATTCTGGTATAGTATCTTGCATTTTTGACCTGGTTACACTCGAAACTGGGTTGAATGACCTTCTGGAATATTGTAACCCTATTTCTTAGCTTCGAAACGGTGTATCTTGTACCTTCATCCGACAATCGTAGTACCTTTGGTACCATTACCGCAAAATGACGTCAAAACTGTTTTCTGGTTTTGAACTTAACTTTCATTTCCGGACTTTTCCCTAGTTTGACTTGTACTAGTACTACTTGGAGCTTGCTGATTGGCTATTGGATGAACTTGTTGTTGTGTGTGTACCTTTGGGACTGGCTGAGGAAATAATGAAGCCATGATGGCTGGAAAAGTTAGCAAATTCAGGGAAAGTGCTGTCCGAACTTTGAAGGAACTTGTTTGCATTGAGTTTGTGATCTAAGACTTGGATTTGAGCAAGGCAATGTTATATGCTGGATGATTTCTGAGCCGTGGAGGTGAGTGACCCCAAACTATTGTTAAAGCTTCTTATGAAATGTTTCTTACATTATTTACTCGACTGCATATCATGCGTGCTTGCATGTGAGTTCATGACATGTTTTGGCTTGAAATGAGTACTTGGGGAGCCTTGTGCTGAACACCAACGTCTCCTCCGTTTGTTTATGTTCATGTTCATCTGGAGCTCAAAAAGGGGCTCCCTCTTAATGTTAATGTTAAATGATCTGTTTGAGCGTTGGGTGTTCAAGTACTATGATTTCACTGGCTCACGAGAGCAATAAACGGACATTTGATCTCTGAATCATGACATCATCGAAATGATCGAAATGCATTATTGTGAAATATATTTGATTTCTTATTTTACTGGTTACTCGCTGAGCTTCTAGCTCACCCCAAAAATATTTTATTCCCCTCCACAGGGCTCGTGGCGAAGGAAGGACTTGTAGTACTTGTTCACGTGACTGGATGGCATATATCTTGTATAATTTGGATTTGGAATCATTTTATGTATAGTTGAGAATCGTTTCCGCTTTGCTTATGACATGTAATTATGGGAGACTTGGATGTATATTTGTGGACCATGTGATGTATATTTGAGATTTATATTGTAATTCATTTGAGGATTGTAGTGAACGACTGAGTGTGACGCCCCGTATGATGAAGGGTTTTCATTTTATATATATATCGTTGTTATTCGAGTGGAGTAGCACAGTTTTTAAACTCGGAAAAGAAAAGAAAATTTTGAAAAATTGGCAGGGGCCAAATCCGGCCACAAATCCGGCCAGTTCTTGGCCGGATTACTGGCCGGATTGCTTGAAGGTTTTGAAAAAAAATTGGATCAGCTACTGCCTTGAATCCGGCCAAGAATCCGGCCGGAAATCCGGCCAGATTCTGGCCGGATTGTGACGTGTCACAGTCGGTCACCAGCTTTGACCGACTGTTTCCTTTCTTTTTAAACTGTTTTGGCCTCCAAAATATCTCATTTCCTTCCCTGGTTCATCCGAGCTTCATAGAGAGAAAATACTCTTCAATTTTCTAGTTTCAATTTCTACCAAAATCTTATGCTTTCACCGATGGTTTTGGAAAATATTTCACACAAGGGTGCACTATGGTGGTTTAAAGCTTTGGATGGATTGGTTTTTGAAGGGAAGCTCTAAGTTGGTAGCTCTCTTGAATTTGAGGTGAGTTGACTATACAAGTTACTTTTGTTCTAGTATTGGTTATTTAATGGTTTGTAGTGGCCATGTGTGTTATTTTGTGGAGTATTTTATGGGTTTAAGGAAATTATGATGAATTTTTGATTTATTGGGTATTATCTGATTTTAAATGATTATGATTAGTTGGCTTGAATTGATGGATTGAAATGGTGTTAAATGAAGTGATTGTGCGTTAATTGTGATCGTTTGCTGAAAATTTACGCTTATGGTATAATTTCTGGTTTTAGGGTTTCAATTTGGGAATTTTTCCAAGGTTGGCTTATGAGCTTCTAATTGGCTCAATTGAGGGGTATTGAGGCCCTAATTGGATATGTTTTATCGTTTACGAATCGTATAGGCAATTGTGGTTAATTACTGTATGCTTGGGTATTTGATTGTAGGATGGAAATGATGAATTTATGGGGAAATGTTGTCCGATTTTGAATAGTGTTGGTTGCCTTAAGTTTCAAGTGAAAGGCTTGGACTTGAATGATGAAATTGTCTTTATTGGACGAGGATTGTGAGCCGTGGAGGTGAGTGACCTTAAACTGTTTCCAACGTTACCTTTGAAATGTTTCTTGCATCGTTTCTTTGATTGCATATCCTGTGTGCCGGCATATAAGTTCTTGACATGTTTTGGCTCAAATGTGTACTTGGAATTCGTGTGCTGGACCCCAACGTCTCCTCCACCGTTTAATGTTCCTGTAGAGCACCAATGGGCTCTTTCTCAATGTTCAATGTAATGTTCACTGTTAAATGATTGTTTGGAGCGTTGGACGTCTAAGTACCACGATTTCACTGGCTCACGAGAGAAATGAAAGTGCATTGATTATTGAAGCATGACATTATTGAAATGAATGATTGTGAAACTGATTTGATAACTGATTTTATTGGTTACTCGCTGAGCTTCTAGCTCACCCCAAAACTGTTTTATTCCCCTCCACAGGGCTCAAGGCGAAGGAAGGGCTTGTAGTGTTTATTCATGGATTATCTCATGTATGGATTGAACTTGGATTTCCTTTTGTGTAATCGCTCATATTGGGATTGTATTGAACGTTTAGTAGTTTTGGACTTCCTCCTGTATCATAGTTGGTATCAAGGATCAGAGTGGCGCAGTGGAAGCGTGGACGCTTCGCTTTTGATATTGATAGTTTGGGAACCTTTGATGTATATTTGATATATATATCATGAAATTCAATTAAGGATTGTAGTGAATGACTGAGTCCCGGCGAGAGCTGGGCAGGCGGCCCGCCGAACCCTCTGGTTCGCCTTGGGGGGAGGTGGGGCTGTCACAGTTGGTATCAGAGCTTAGGCTTCAGATCTCTGAAGTGTATCCTAGGCTTGAAGTTTAGGATGCCGGACTGTGGGTTTGATTTGACTCTTGAGAGATTTTTGCGGGATGTCTTGACTTGATTGGTACAAGAGGGAATGTCGAGGACGACATTCTTTTAAGGAGGGGAGTTTCTGACGCCCCGAAAAAAAATGAGTTTGAGAACCCGGAAATTTTCTAATTTTCTTGGGTTTATTTTTTTAAACGCCCGCCTTTTCTACATTTTCTTGATTAGAAAAATTCCCCAGATAAAGTTATGAGCAAAGATAGTTTTAAAATGATTTTTCTAGTATCAGTTAGTTTTTGAGAAATTAAAAGCGTATTTTGGACGTGGGGCCCGCAAGTGCGGTAAATGCATTATATTTTTGACAACTTGTTGGAATTTTGTATTAAGTGATATTATTTTACAATGTGTTAAGATATTTGTATTGGAGAGACAAAAAGATAAGATTAAAACCCTAAAGGACCATTTGTCACAAAACCATTGGACCTCTACGTTTGACCAAGACTTTTCTAACTTTACTAAAACCAATTTGGACCCAATTTCTCTCCATTTTAGCTTGTCTTGGACGAAATTTTGAGAGAAAAAGAGAGAGAAAATCCATCATCTTGCACTTCAATTTCTTGTCCAAATCTTGAGTTCCAACCGATTAAATTGCAAATCACTCCATAAAACTTGCTAGATAAGGAAGATTGAAGCTCTTGGTGGAGTTGTTTTGGAAGAAAAATCCCTAAGTCATCACCTTTCTTGATATTTGAAGGTATCATGTCTAGCCATCCTTTCTTTGTTCTTGATTATGCTAAATTAGAGACTTGTGATGGCTAAAGAGATGGTTTTATGGATTATTTCTTGAGTTTTGGTTGAATTGATGAAGTTTTATAATTATTGGGGATTTTTCTGTTTTCATATGGATATGATTATGGGGTCATGTATGATGATTGGAAATGATGTTTAAGGACTCTATGAGGTGGAAAACGTGATTAATTGCAACCAATTTCTGTTTTGGACCAAAAATTGAAAAGTGAGGGTTTTGTGATGAACATTCTGTCCGAATATTTAGGTCCTAGATAGAGGCCGAATTGGCCTTTTCTTAAAACATTAAATTTGTAGGGAATGACATTTTAAAGGTGCCTACAAAATTTCAGATCAATCGGAGTAGTGTGGGATGAGAAAAGTTGAAATTACTATTGCTGTTCTGGATTACCCGAAATTGGGATTTGCGACTGTAATTGGTTGTTTTGGCTGGAATTGCTTCCGAAAATTGGTTGTTGAGGTCTTCTGATGAAATGTAGCCCTGTTGCTTAGCTTTTATCTGGTTTTGGAATTTCTGGATTTGGAGTTGGAGAGCCTGAGTTAGGATGTTTCCGCTGGAATACGTTCTGTGAATCTGTTTTTGTGATTCTGGTATAGTATCTTGCATTTTTGACCTGGTTACACTCGAAACTGGGTTGAGTGACCTTCTGTAATATTGTAGCCCTATTTCTTAGCTTCGAAACGGTGTATCTTGTACCTTCATCCGACAATCGTAGTACCTTTGGTACCATTACCGCAAAATGACGTCAAAACTGTTTTCTGGTTTTGAACTTAACTTTCATTTCCGGACTTTTCCCTAGTTTGACTTGTACTAGTACTACTTGGAGCTTGCTGATTGGCTATTGGATGAACTTGTTGTTGTGTGTGTACCTTTGGGACTGGCTGAGGAAATAATGAAGCCATGATGGCTGGAAAAGTTAGCAAATTCAGGGAAAGTGCTGTCCGAACTTTGAAGGAACTTGTTTGCATTGAGTTTGTGATCTAAGACTTCGATTTGAGCAAGGCAATGTTATATGCTGGATGATTTCTGTGCCGTGGAGGTGAGTGACCCCAAACTATTGTTAAAGCTTCTTATGAAATGTTTCTTGCATTATTTACTCGACTGCATATCATGCGTGCTTGCATGTGAGTTCATGACATGTTTTGGCTTGAAATGAGTACTTGGGGAGTCTTGTGCTGAACACCAACGCCTCCTCCATTTGTTTATGTTCATGTTCATCTGGAGCTCAAAAAGGGGCTCCCTCTTAATGTTAATGTTAATGTTAAATGATCTGTTTGAGCGTTGGGTGTTCAAGTACTATGATTTCACTGGCTCACGAGAGCAATAAACGGATATTTGATCTCTGAATCATGACATCATCGAAATGATCGAAATGCATTATTGTGAAATATATTTGATTTCTGATTTTACTGGTTACTCGCTGAGATTCTAGCTCACCCCAAAAATATTTTATTCCCCTCCACAGGGCTCGTGGCGAAGGAAGGACTTGTAGTACTTGTTCACGTGACTGGATGGCATATATCTTGTATAATTTGGATTTGGAATCATTTTATGTATAGTTGAGAATCGTTTCCGCTTCGCTTATGACATGTAATTATGGGAGACTTGGATGTATATTTGTGGACCATGTGATGTATATTTGAGATTTATATTGTAATTCATTTGAGGATTGTAGTGAACGACTGAGTGTGACGCCCCGTATGATGAAGGGTTTTCATTTTATATATATATCGTTGTTATTCGAGTGGAGTAGCACAGTTTTTAAACTCGGAAAAGAAAAGAAAATTTTGAAAAATTGGCAGGGGCCAAATCCGGCCACAAATCCGGCCAGTTCTTGGCCGGATTACTGGCCGGATTGCTTGAAGGTTTTGAAAAAAAATTGGATCAACTACTGCCTTGAATCCGGCCAAGAATCCGGCCGGAAATCCGGCCAGATTCCGGCCGGATTGTGACGTGTCACAGTCGGTCACCAGCTTTGACCGACTGTTTCCTTTCTTTTTAAACTGTTTTGGCCTCCAAAATATCTCATTTCCTTCCCTGGTTCATCCGAGCTTCATAGAGAGAAAATACTCTTCAATTTTCTAGTTTCAATTTCTACCAAAATCTTATGCTTTCACCGATGGTTTTGGAAAATATTTCACACAAGGGTGCACTATGGTGGTTTAAAGCTTTGGATGGATTGGTTTTTGAAGGGAAGCTCTAAGTTGGTAGCTCTCTTGAATTTGAGGTGAGTTGACTATACAAGTTACTTTTGTTCTAGTATTGGTTATTTAATGGTTTGTAGTGGCCATGTGTGTTATTTTGTAGAGTATTTTATGGGTTTAAGGAAATTATGATGAATTTTTGATTTATTGGGTATTTTTCTGATTTTAAATGATTATGATTAGTTGGCTTGAATTGATGGATTGAAATGGTGTTAAATGAAGTGATTGTGCGTTAATTGTGATCGTTTGCTGAAAATTTACGCTTATGGTATAATTTCTGGTTTTAGGGTTTCAATTTGGGAATTTTTCCAAGGTTGGCTTATGAGCTTCTAATTGGCTCAATTGAGGGGTATTGAGGCCCTAATTGGATATGTTTTATCGTTTACGAATCGTATACGCAATTGTGGTTAATTACTGTATGCTTGGGTATTTGATTGTAGGATGGAAAGGATGAATTTATGGGGAAATGTTGTCCGATTTTGAATAGTGTTGGTTGCCTTAAGTTTCAAGTGAAAGGCTTGGACTTGAATGATGAAATTGTCTTTATTGGACGAGGATTGTGAGCCGTGGAGGTGAGTGACCTTAAACTGTTTCCAACGTTACCTTTGAAATGTTTCTTGCATCGTTTCTTTGATTGCATATCCTGTGTGCCGGCATATAAGTTCTTGACATGTTTTGGCTCAAATGAGTACTTGGAATTCGTGTGCTGGACCCCAACGTCTCCTCCACCGTTTAATGTTCCTGTAGAGCACCAATGGGCTCTTTCTCAATGTTCAATGTAATGTTCACTGTTAAATGATTGTTTGGAGCGTTGGACGTCTAAGTACCATGATTTCACTGGCTCACGAGAGAAATGAAAGTGCATTGATTATTGAAGCATGACATTATTGAAATGAATGATTGTGAAACTGATTTGATAACTGATTTTATTGGTTACTCGCTGAGCTTCTAGCTCACCCCAAAACTGTTTTATTCCCCTCCACAGGGCTCAAGGCGAAGGAAGGGCTTGTAGTGTTTATTCATGGATTATCTCATGTATGGATTGAACTTGGATTTCCTTTTGTGTAATCGCTCATATTGGGATTGTATTGAACGTTTAGTAGTTTTGGACTTCCTCCTGTATCATAGTTGGTATCAAGGATCAGAGTGGCGCAGTGGAAGCGTGGACGCTTCGCTTTTGATATTGATAGTTTGGGAACCTTTGATGTATATTTGATATATATATCATGAAATTCAATTAAGGATTGTAGTGAATGACTGAGTCCCGGCGAGAGCTGGGCAGGCGGCCCGCCGAACCCTCTGGTTCGCCTTAGGGGGAGGTGGGGCCGTTAAACTGAGTCCCGGCGAGAGCTGGGCAGGCGACCCGCCGAACCCTCTGGTTCGCCTTGGGGGGGAGGTGGGGCTGTCACAGTTGGTATCAGAGCTTAGGCTTCAGATCTCTGAAGTGTATCCTAGGCTTGAAGTTTAGGATGCCGGACTGTGGGTTTGATTTGACTCTTGAGAGATTTTTGCGGGATGTCTTGACTTGATTGGTACAAGAGGGAATGTCGAGGACGACATTCTTTTAAGGAGGGGAGTTTGTGACGCCCCGAAAAAAAATGAGTTTGAGAACCCGGAAATTTTCTAATTTTCTTGGGTTTATTTTTTTAAACGCCCGCCTTTTCTACATTTTCTTGATTAGAAAAATTCCCCAGATAAAGTTATGAGCAAAGATAGTTTTAAAATGATTTTTCTAGTATCAGTTAGTTTTTGAGAAATTAAAAGCGTATTTTGGACGTGGGGCCCGCAAGTGCGGTAAATGCATTATATTTTTGACAACTTGTTGGAATTTTGTATTAAGTGATATTATTTTACAATGTGTTAAGATATTTGTATTGGAGAGACAAAAAGATAAGATTAAAACCCTAAAGGACCATTTGTCACAAAACCATTGGACCTCTACGTTTGACCAAGACTTTTCTAACTTTACTAAAACCAATTTGGACCCAATTTCTCTCCATTTTAGCTTGTCTTGGACGAAATTTTGAGAGAAAAAGAGAGAGAAAATCCATCATCTTGCACTTCAATTTCTTGTCCAAATCTTGAGTTCCAACCGATTAAATTGCAAATCACTCCATAAAACTTGCTAGATAAGGAAGATTGAAGCTCTTGGTGGAGTTGTTTTGGAAGAAAAATCCCTAAGTCATCACCTTTCTTGATATTTGAAGGTATCATGTCTAGCCATCCTTTCTTTGTTCTTGATTATGCTAAATTAGAGACTTGTGATGGCTAAAGAGATGGTTTTATGGATTATTTCTTGAGTTTTGGTTGAATTGATGAAGTTTTATAATTATTGGGGATTTTTCTGTTTTCATATGGATATGATTATGGGGTCATGTATGATGATTGGAAATGATGTTTAAGGACTCTATGAGGTGGAAAACGTGATTAATTGCAACCAATTTCTGTTTTGGACCAAAAATTGAAAAGTGAGGGTTTTGTGATGAACATTCTGTCCGAATTTTTAGGTCCTAAATAGAGGCCGAATTGGCCTTTTCTTAAAACATTAAATTTGTAGGGAATGACATTTTAAAGGTGCCTACAAAATTTCAGATCAATCGGAGTAGTGTGGGATGAGAAAAGTTGAAATTACTATTGCTGTTCTGGATTACCCGAAATTGGGATTTGCGACTGTAATTGGTTGTTTTGGCTGGAATTGCTTCCGAAAATTGGTTGTTGAGGTCTTCTGATGAAATGTAGCCCTGTTGCTTAGCTTTTATCTGGTTTTGGAATTTCTGGATTTGGAGTTGGAGAGCCTGAGTTAGGATGTTTCCGCTGGAATACGTTCTGTGAATCTGTTTTTGTGATTCTGGTATAGTATCTTGCATTTTTGACCTGGTTACACTCGAAACTGGGTTGAGTGACCTTCTGTAATATTGTAGCCCTATTTCTTAGCTTCGAAACGGTGTATCTTGTACCTTCATCCGACATTCGTAGTACCTTTGGTACCATTACCGCAAAATGACGTCAAAACTGTTTTCTGGTTTTGAACTTAACTTTCATTTCCGGACTTTTCCCTAGTTTGACTTGTACTAGTACTACTTGGAGCTTGCTGATTCGCTATTGGATGAACTTGTTGTTGTGTGTGTACCTTTGGGACTGGCTGAGGAAATAATGAAGCCATGATGGCTGGAAAAGTTAGCAAATTCAGGGAAAGTGCTGTCCGAACTTTGAAGGAACTTGTTTGCATTGAGTTTGTGATCTAAGACTTCGATTTGAGCAAGGCAATGTTATATGCTGGATGATTTCTGTGCCGTGGAGGTGAGTGACCCCAAACTATTGTTAAAGCTTCTTATGAAATGTTTCTTGCATTATTTACTCGACTGCATATCATGCGTGCTTGCATGTGAGTTCATGACATGTTTTGGCTTGAAATGAGTACTTGGGGAGTCTTGTGCTGAACACCAACGTCTCCTCCATTTGTTTATGTTCATGTTCATCTGGAGCTCAAAAAGGGGCTCCCTCTTAATGTTAATGTTAATGTTAAATGATCTGTTTGAGCGTTGGGTGTTCAAGTACTATGATTTCACTGGCTCACGAGAGCAATAAACGGATATTTGATCTCTGAATCATGACATCATCGAAATGATCGAAATGCATTATTGTGAAATATATTTGATTTCTGATTTTACTGGTTACTCGCTGAGATTCTAGCTCACCCCAAAAATATTTTATTCCCCTCCACAGGGCTCGTGGCGAAGGAAGGACTTGTAGTACTTGTTCACGTGACTGGATGGCATATATCTTGTATAATTTGGATTTGGAATCATTTTATGTATAGTTGAGAATCGTTTCCGCTTCGCTTATGACATGTAATTATGGGAGACTTGGATGTATATTTGTGGACCATGTGATGTATATTTGAGATTTATATTGTAATTCATTTGAGGATTGTAGTGAACGACTGAGTGTGACGCCCCGTATGATGAAGGGTTTTCATTTTATATATATATCGTTGTTATTCGAGTGGAGTAGCACAGTTTTTAAACTCGGAAAAGAAAAGAAAATTTTGAAAAATTGGCAGGGGCCAAATCCGACCACAAATCCGGCCAGTTCTTGGCCGGATTACTGGCCGGATTGCTTGAAGGTTTTGAAAAAAAATTGGATCAGCTACTGCCTTGAATCCGGCCGGAAATCCGGCCAGATTCCGGCCGGATTGTGATGTGAGAACCCGTAAAACCCTAATTATTTTCCTAGGGTTTATTTCCCCTTAATTGCATGTTTTCTGCATTTTCGGGCCTAGGAATATTTTTCTGGTAGATTTTATGAGTAATTATAGTTTTTAGATGATTTTTCTAGTATTGGTGAGTTTTTAGAAAATTAAGAATATATTTTGGACGTGGGACCCACTAGTGCGAAAAGTACGGCAAAATTCGGCCAATAAGGTTAAGTTTCGGATACTGGTGGAAATTTATCGGGTGTTAAGAAATAAGTAGAGGGTGACATGGCATTGATGTGAGAGGAACCAAGTGATAGGAAGGCATTAAATGAAGTGCCAAGTGGCACTATGTGATTGGTCCACTTGTTGGACATTTTTGACTTTTCTTATCATGGATTAAATATCTCAAAAATTGACTAAAAATTCATTCTTTCTTACCTCTTGTTGGCCGATTCTCTCTCTTGGACAAGGAAGAAAAACTTCTTCAATTTACAAGCTTCAAACTATCTCAATCTTCCATTCCAACCAATTAAACTTAGATTTGCTCCATAAAATCACTCCATTAGGTGCTAGTAAGTGACTTGGTGAAGTTGTTTTGAAGCTCTAAGGTGGCCAACCTCTCTATCTCTCTTAATTTCTTGGTAAGTGATGCTTGAACACCCTACTACACCTAATGATGGTTATATTATGCTTAGAAGAGGCTTGAGTGTTGGATTATATGATTTATTTCTTGGTTTGGCTTGATTTGGTGAAGTTTTCCATTTTATGATGAATTTTCTGGTTTCATATGATTTTGATGTTTTGGACTAGTATGATGGTTGGTAATAAGGGGCTTTGGCTCTAGTAGGTGTGAATTGTTGTTAAATGCAATCAATTTTGGATTTGGAATGAAATGTGAAAAGTTAGGGTTCTTGAACCCCTATTCTGTCCGAAATTTTAGGTCATAGCTAGAGGCCGAATTGGACTTTTATCAAAACATGAAAGTTGTAGGTATTGATGAGTTTAGTGTGCCTGCAAAATTTCAGGGCAATTGGACAAGTGTAGAGTGAGTTATGCCGTTTTTACTGTTGCTGTTTTTGGTGCACAGAATGTCCGAACTGCGATAGTAATTGCCTGTTTTGACTGGAATTGGTTTGGATTTTGGAGTTGGTGTCTTCTGATGAAATGTAGCTGGATGTCTTAAATAACTTATGCCTTTGGAATTTCGGCATTTGGACTTGTATGGACTGAGATATACCGATTACAGTTTTCTGTGTTTTGCAAACCTGTTTTGGTGATTCTGGTTTAGTGTTTGGCATTTTTGACCTAGTTGGGTCAGGAACTGGATTGAGTGACCTTCTACATTGTTGTAGCCCTGTTTCATAGCTTCGAAACGGTGGGTCTTACACCCCTAACCGATAATTGTAGAGAGAGTTGTGCCATTACCGCATTATGACGTCAAAACCGGTTTTCTTATCAAGGCCAACATTAAAGCCTTTCTTAATTTCTGGTTTGCTTTCATGCTTGTATATGTTTATAAAACCCTATTGGGGTTGTGAATTGGTGTTGTTTATGGCTCGGTATGGTTTCTTGTTTTATGATATTGTGAGCTATGGAACGGCTCTTGACATGAAATGCTTATATGTGTGTTGTTGGGTTGTGATTGAAGAAAAATAATGAAGCCTTATGGCTGGAAAATTTGGTAAACACAAAGGGCATGCTGCCCGAATTTTTACTCGAGATTTAGAAAACTATATTCTCGACTTGAGTAAAGGTTAAGTATTTAACCCTTGAATTTCCATGCATGAAACCCTTTTGGGCGATAATTGGTTTGACTTTATGACTCGTTATCGAGTCTTATGGTATTTGTTTATATGTTCTAGGGCGTGACGATAGCTCACGACATTCTCCTGACGGAAGTGCATGAAATAGCACTTAATTGATTGGTGAGTGTACTACTCACTTGTGTGCTATTATATGGCTTTGATATTTGAACTTGAGATGTTGTATGTTAATGGATTGATGTGAGAGTGTACTTTATCACTCTCACTTATTGTTTCACATGTTATTGAAAAGTTATCGAAAAGTTATTGGAAAGTTATATGAACTGATATATGAAATGAAATACATGACTTGATATCGATTGGACAAGTATCCAACGACTACAAATGTTATCATTGAGCTCAACCCCATTGGTAGTTGATTGAATCGAGCCGACAAGGGTTTGGTCGTGACAATTAATGAGCCTTGGGTAAAGTTATAAGGAATCTTGTAGTATGAGAGACTCTTGATTCCGGTATACTCGAGTAATACCACAGTGCAAGTGTTTGGAGTGCGGGCCCGGTAGGGGGATGTTTGGTGGAAGGAATGGGAGAGAAGAGGAGTCTACAGTTGGTTACTTTTCAAACATTGACGGAGAGTCAATGAGACCGATCAAGAATTCAAACGAGGAAAAGGGCTCTTGAGAGCCACCCGTATCCTTTTATCCTCATTATTAATGTGTGGCTTTATTTATTTTGGTAAATTGGACTGTTAAGCTTGAGGTATCCATGAACTTGGTTGCTTGAGTTGTATTCTCACTGGGCAATTAGCTCACCCCGTTCCTTTTGTTTTCCTTACAGGAATATGACTCTTTTGGAATGAATTTTGATAAATGGTTGCCGAATGAACTAGATGAATGACTCTTTTGTATTGTATATAAAATGGGACCCTAAATGTATCATTAGGGCCGTTTTCACTTTTGTTTTGGCAAACCATATATGTAGCGACTTTTGTATCACTTTTAAATGTCATTTTGGTTTGTAAAGGCTAAATGTTATGTGGTTTATGTAATTCGATGTTTGGTTGGGTTCGGACGAGTCGGTTACTATTCATGGCCGACTCCGGGTTTCATTTTCTTTTATTTTGGGTTATTTTGCCCTTTTGCCTTATTTGCGCGCGTTATAAGTTCCGGAACGTGAAAGATCGCTCTATACTGCACCGTTAGTCCTGGCGAGAGCTGGGCAGGCAGTCCGCTAACCTCTTTGGTTCGCCTTAGGGGAAAGTGGGGCTGTCACAGGTGGTATCAGAGCCACGTCGCGTGGTCTCTGCGCGAAGTGAGACTGGGCCAAGTGTTGTTGTGGTCCTAATTTCATGAATATGTTTAAGTGCTCGTTTGAGCATAAGTTATGAACCTTGAAGTGTTATAGGTCTTTAATCTTTCTCATGGTATTTAAGGACCCTAGATAAGTATGTCGGACAGGAATTTTGATTTGTAGATGGTTTACTCTTGGGACTGGCCAGCTCGAGATGTGAACTATCTTATTTCGGATTCTCGTGCCCGAGTACCCCAGAATTGAGGTGATGCAAGCTACTAGGTATTTGAACCCTGTGTTTTGGAAACAAGCCTTGTATTTTGGAAACGTGAACAGGCTTTGTCTGACTAAAATGAGCACAAGAGATCAATGGACATCTAGTTTGGATAGTAAGTGACGTGAGAGACCAGACGGGCTGGTACTGGGATGACTTTTCGACTGTATATGACTAAGTCTATATTTGCTTACCTGCTTATCCGTCTTTTAATATAACGTGTTATATGTGATATGTTATTGGTATGATAGATTTTGTTATGTTAGTCAATTTATTGCATTCATGCATGGAAGTACCCTTTTGGAAAAAAAAAAAAAAAAAAACCCGCGGACATGGTCATAGCAGTGACACAAAACGAGACCAAGAGTCAAAGAGAAGAAAGGGAGGAAACAACACCTGAACCGAACATGGACCAAGAGTGCTACTTGTAATCAAGACTTTCTTATGACCCATTGTTTTGCCGACAGGCTACCATCTGAGGTCCAGCAACTCTGTAAAATGGCACGTAGGGTTGAGATGTATAATGAAATCGGGGGTCTTCGAGACGAAATAGAAGTCCAAAAGAACCTAGTCGCATACTGGGAAGGGCGCTGGAAGCACGAGTATACAGAGAAAATTGAGCTCCTGCACAAAAACTTAGAGCTAAAAAGGAAATATGAAGGGATTTCCGAGGAGGCCCTGGAAAAGGCTCAATGCATCAAGAATGCAAAGGTGCAAGTGAAAGCTTCCCAAATACGGAAAAGGGGTGCAGTGGGTAGCGTGAGTGAGGAACCTTCTAAAGTACAGAAAGTGAACCAGTTATTCGGGCCGCCATGGACAATGGGGGCGGTAGATAAAAGATTTGTCAATGAAAGCCAAACCAGACAGGGGGAGATTTCTCCGAAAAGTAAAAAGATGACTTTCCACTTGACTTGTGACTATTGCGGAAAGGCCAATCACACTGAGAATGATTGCTGGAGAAAGGGGAGTAGATGTCTGCGCTGTGGGAGCATCGAGCATCGAATTGCATATTGCCCGATTAAAGTGCGGAAAAAGAAAAGAACTCAACAACCAACCCAGACCGACCCTGCACCGTCAAGTGGAGAAGGGACTGGAATGAAGAACCTCGTTTCTTCTGACTCTGAAGACGGAGAAGGTACAGGCCATTGGATACTTTAAATTTGAAGGAAAATTTCGAGGACGAAATTCTTTTAAGGGGGGGAGAGTGTGAGAACCCGTAAAACCCTAATTATTTTCCTAGGGTTTATTTCCCCTTAATTGCATGTTTTCTGCATTTTCGGGCCTAGGAATATTTTTCTGGTAGATTTTATGAGTAATTATAGTTTTTAGATGATTTTTCTAGTATTGGTGAGTTTTTAGAAAATTAAGAATATATTTTGGACGTGGGACCCACTAGTGCGAAAAGTACGGCAAAATTCGGCCAATAAGGTTAAGTTTCGGATACTGGTGGAAATTTATCGGGTGTTAAGAGATAAGTAGAGGGTGACATGGCATTGATGTGAGAGGAACCAAGTGATAGGAAGGCATTAAATGAAGTGCCAAGTGGCACTATGTGATTGGTCCACTTGTTGGACATTTTTGACTTTTCTTATCATGGATTAAATATCTCAAAAATTGACTAAAAATTCATTCTTTCTTACCTCTTGTTGGCCGATTCTCTCTCTTGGACAAGGAAGAAAAACTTCTTCAATTTACAAGCTTCAAACTATCTCAATCTTCCATTCCAACCAATTAAACTTAGATTTGCTCCATAAAATCACTCCATTAGGTGCTAGTAAGTGACTTGGTGAAGTTGTTTTGAAGCTCTAAGGTGGCCAACCTCTCTATCTCTCTTAATTTCTTGGTAAGTGATGCTTGAACACCCTACTACACCTAATGATGGTTATATTATGCTTAGAAGAGGCTTGAGTGTTGGATTATATGATTTATTTCTTGGTTTGGCTTGATTTGGTGAAGTTTTCCATTTTATGATGAATTTTCTGGTTTCATATGATTTTGATGTTTTGGACTAGTATGATGGTTGGTAATAAGGGGCTTTGGCTCTAGTAGGTGTGAATTGTTGTTAAATGCAATCAATTTTGGATTTGGAATGAAATGTGAAAAGTTAGGGTTCTTGAACCCCTATTCTGTCCGAAATTTTAGGTCATAGCTAGAGGCCGAATTGGACTTTTATCAAAACATGAAAGTTGTAGGTATTGATGAGTTTAGTGTGCCTGCAAAATTTCAGGGTAATTGGACAAGTGTAGAGTGAGTTATGCCGTTTTTACTGTTGCTGTTTTTGGTGCACAGAATGTCCGAACTGCGATAGTAATTGCCTGTTTTGACTGGAATTGGTTTGGATTTTGGAGTTGGTGTCTTCTGATGAAATGTAGCTGGATGTCTTAAATAACTTATGCCTTTGGAATTTCGGCATTTGGACTTGTATGGACTGAGATATACCGATTACAGTTTTCTGTGTTTTGCAAACCTGTTTTGGTGATTCTGGTTTAGTGTTTGGCATTTTTGACCTAGTTGGGTCAGGAACTGGATTGAGTGACCTTCTACATTGTTGTAGCCCTGTTTCATAGCTTCGAAACGGTGGGTCTTACACCCCTAACCGATAATTGTAGAGAGAGTTGTGCCATTACCGCATTATGACGTCAAAACCGGTTTTCTTATCAAGGCCAACATTAAAGCCTTTCTTAATTTCTGGTTTGCTTTCATGCTTGTATATGTTTATAAAACCCTATTGGGGTTGTGAATTGGTGTTGTTTATGGCTCGGTATGGTTTCTTGTTTTATGATATTGTGAGCTATGGAACGGCTCTTGACATGAAATGCTTATATGTGTGTTGTTGGGTTGTGATTGAAGAAAAATAATGAAGCCTTATGGCTGGAAAATTTGGTAAACACAAAGGGCATGCTGCCCGAATTTTTACTCGAGATTTAGAAAACTATATTCTCGACTTGAGTAAAGGTTAAGTATTTAACCCTTGAATTTCCATGCATGAAACCCTTTTGGGCGATAATTGGTTTGACTTTATGACTCGTTATCGAGTCTTATGGTATTTGTTTATATGTTCTAGGGCGTGACGATAGCTCACGACATTCTCCTGACGGAAGTGCATGAAATAGCACTTAATTGATTGGTGAGTGTACTACTCACTTGTGTGCTATTATATGGCTTTGATATTTGAACTTGAGATGTTGTATGTTAATGGATTGATGTGAGAGTGTACTTTATCACTCTCACTTATTGTTTCACATGTTATTGAAAAGTTATCGAAAAGTTATTGGAAAGTTATATGAACTGATATATGAAATGAAATACATGACTTGATATCGATTGGACAAGTATCCAACGACTACAAATGTTATCATTGAGCTCAACCCCATTGGTAGTTGATTGAATCGAGCCGACAAGGGTTTGGTCGTGACAATTAATGAGCCTTGGGTAAAGTTATAAGGAATCTTGTAGTATGAGAGACTCTTGATTCCGGTATACTCGAGTAATACCACAGTGCAAGTGTTTGGAGTGCGGGCCCGGTAGGGGGATGTTTGGTGGAAGGAATGGGAGAGAAGAGGAGTCTACAGTTGGTTACTTTTCAAACATTGACGGAGAGTCAATGAGACCGATCAAGAATTCAAACGAGGAAAAGGGCTCTTGAGAGCCACCCGTATCCTTTTATCCTCATTATTAATGTGTGGCTTTATTTATTTTGGTAAATTGGACTGTTAAGCTTGAGGTATCCATGAACTTGGTTGCTTGAGTTGTATTCTCACTGGGCAATTAGCTCACCCCGTTCCTTTTGTTTTCCTTACAGGAATATGACTCTTTTGGAATGAATTTTGATAAATGGTTGCCGAATGAACTAGATGAATGACTCTTTTGTATTGTATATAAAATGGGACCCTAAATGTATCATTAGGGCCGTTTTCACTTTTGTTTTGGCAAACCATATATGTAGCGACTTTTGTATCACTTTTAAATGTCATTTTGGTTTGTAAAGGCTAAATGTTATGTGGTTTATGTAATTCGATGTTTGGTTGGGTTCGGACGAGTCGGTTACTATTCATGGCCGACTCCGGGTTTCATTTTCTTTTATTTTGGGTTATTTTGCCCTTTTGCCTTATTTGCGCGCGTTATAAGTTCCGGAACGTGAAAGATCGCTCTATACTGCACCGTTAGTCCTGGCGAGAGCTGGGCAGGCAGTCCGCTAACCTCTTTGGTTCGCCTTAGGGGAAAGTGGGGCTGTCACATGTGACGTGTCACAGTCGGTCACCAGCTTTGACCGACTGTTTCCTTTCTTTTTAAACTGTTTTGGCCTCCAAAATATCTCATTTCCTTCCCTGGTTCATCCGAGCTTCATAGAGAGAAAATACTCTTCAATTTTCTAGTTTCAATTTCTACCAAAATCTTATGCTTTCACCGATGGTTTTGGAAAATATTTCACACAAGGGTGCACTATGGTGGTTTAAAGCTTTGGATGGATTGGTTTTTGAAGGGAAGCTCTAAGTTGGTAGCTCTCTTGAATTTGAGGTGAGTTGACTATACAAGTTACTTTTGTTCTAGTATTGGTTATTTAATGGTTTGTAGTGGCCATGTGTGTTATTTTGTAGAGTATTTTATGGGTTTAAGGAAATTATGATGAATTTTTGATTTATTGGGTATTTTTCTGATTTTAAATGATTATGATTAGTTGGCTTGAATTGATGGATTGAAATGGTGTTAAATGAAGTGATTGTGCGTTAATTGTGATCGTTTGCTGAAAATTTACGCTTATGGTATAATTTCTGGTTTTAGGGTTTCAATTTGGGAATTTTTCCAAGGTTGGCTTATGAGCTTCTAATTGGCTCAATTGAGGGGTATTGAGGCCCTAATTGGATATGTTTTATCGTTTACGAATCGTATACGCAATTGTGGTTAATTACTGTATGCTTGGGTATTTGATTGTAGGATGGAAAGGATGAATTTATGGGGAAATGTTGTCCGATTTTGAATAGTGTTGGTTGCCTTAAGTTTCAAGTGAAAGGCTTGGACTTGAATGATGAAATTGTCTTTATTGGACGAGGATTGTGAGCCGTGGAGGTGAGTGACCTTAAACTGTTTCCAACGTTACCTTTGAAATGTTTCTTGCATCGTTTCTTTGATTGCATATCCTGTGTGCCGGCATATAAGTTCTTGACATGTTTTGGCTCAAATGAGTACTTGGAATTCGTGTGCTGGACCCCAACGTCTCCTCCACCGTTTAATGTTCCTGTAGAGCACCAATGGGCTCTTTCTCAATGTTCAATGTAATGTTCACTGTTAAATGATTGTTTGGAGCGTTGGACGTCTAAGTACCATGATTTCACTGGCTCACGAGAGAAATGAAAGTGCATTGATTATTGAAGCATGACATTATTGAAATGAATGATTGTGAAACTGATTTGATAACTGATTTTATTGGTTACTCGCTGAGCTTCTAGCTCACCCCAAAACTGTTTTATTCCCCTCCACAGGGCTCAAGGCGAAGGAAGGGCTTGTAGTGTTTATTCATGGATTATCTCATGTATGGATTGAACTTGGATTTCCTTTTGTGTAATCGCTCATATTGGGATTGTATTGAACGTTTAGTAGTTTTGGACTTCCTCCTGTATCATAGTTGGTATCAAGGATCAGAGTGGCGCAGTGGAAGTGTGGACGCTTCGCTTTTGATATTGATAGTTTGGGAACCTTTGATGTATATTTGATATATATATCATGAAATTCAATTAAGGATTGTAGTGAATGACTGAGTCCCGGCGAGAGCTGGGCAGGCGGCCCGCCGAACCCTCTGGTTCGCCTTAGGGGGAGGTGGGGCCGTTAAACTGAGTCCCGGCGAGAGCTGGGCAGGCGACCCGCCGAACCCTCTGGTTCGCCTTGGGGGGAGGTGGGGCTGTCACAGTTGGTATCAGAGCTTAGGCTTCAGATCTTTGAAGTGTATCCTAGGCTTGAAGTTTAGGATGCCGGACTGTGGGTTTGATTTGACTCTTGAGAGATTTTTGCGGGATGTCTTGACTTGATTGGTACAAGAGGGAATGTCGAGGACGACATTCTTTTAAGGAGGGGAGTTTCTGACGCCCCGAAAAAAAATGAGTTTGAGAACCCGGAAATTTTCTAATTTTCTTGGGTTTATTTTTTTAAACGCCCGCCTTTTCTACATTTTCTTGATTAGAAAAATTCCCCAGATAAAGTTATGAGCAAAGATAGTTTTAAAATGATTTTTCTAGTATCAGTTAGTTTTTGAGAAATTAAAAGCGTATTTTGGACGTGGGACCCGCAAGTGCGGTAAATGCATTATATTTTTGACAACTTGTTGGAATTTTGTATTAAGTGATATTATTTTACAATGTGTTAAGATATTTGTATTGGAGAGACAAAAAGATAAGATTAAAACCCTAAAGGACCATTTGTCACAAAACCATTGGACCTCGATGTTTGACCAAGACTTTTCTAACTTTACTAAAACCAATTTGGACCCAATTTCTCTCCATTTTAGCTTGTCTTGGACGAAATTTTGAGAGAAAAAGAGAGAGAAAATCCATCATCTTGCACTTCAATTTCTTGTCCAAATCTTGAGTTCCAACCGATTAAATTGCAAATCACTCCATAAAACTTGCTAGATAAGGAAGATTGAAGCTCTTGGTGGAGTTGTTTTGGAAGAAAAATCCCTAAGTCATCACCTTTCTTGATATTTGAAGGTATCATGTCTAGCCATCCTTTCTTTGTTCTTGATTATGCTAAATTAGAGACTTGTGATGGCTAAAGAGATGGTTTTATGGATTATTTCTTGAGTTTTGGTTGAATTGATGAAGTTTTATAATTATTGGGGATTTTTCTGTTTTCATATGGATATGATTATGGGGTCATGTATGATGATTGGAAATGATGTTTAAGAACTCTATGAGGTGGAAAACGTGATTAATTGCAACCAATTTCTGTTTTGGACCAAAAATTGAAAAGTGAGGGTTTTGTGATGAACATTCTGTCCGAATTTTTAGGTCCTAGATAGAGGCCGAATTGGCCTTTTATTAAAACATTAAATTTGTAGGGAATGACATTTTAAAGGTGCCTACAAAATTTTAGATCAATCGGAGTAGTGTGGGATGAGAAAAGTTGAAATTACTATTGCTGTTCTGGATTACCCGAAATTGGGATTTGCGACTGTAATTGGTTGTTTTGGCTGGAATTGCTTCCGAATTGGTTGTTGAGGTCTTCTGATGAAATGTAACCCTGTTTCTTAGCTTTTATCTGGTTTTGGAATTTCTGGATTTGGAGTTGGAGAGCCTGAGTTAGGATGTTTCCGCTGGAATACGTTCTGTGAATCTGTTTTTGTGATTCTGGTATAGTATCTTGCATTTTTGACCTGGTTACACTCGAAACTGGGTTGAGTGACCTTCTGTAATATTGTAGCCCTATTTCTTAGCTTCGAAACGGTGTATCTTGCACCTTCATCCGACAATCGTAGTACCTTTGGTACCATTACCGCAAAATGACGTCAAAACTGTTTTCTGGTTTTGAACTTAACTTTCATTTCCGGACTTTTCCCTAGTTTGACTTGTACTAGTACTACTTGGAGCTTGCTGATTGGCTATTGGATGAACTTGTTGTTGTGTGTGTACCTTTGGGACTGGCTGAGGAAATAATGAAGCCATGATGGCTGGAAAAGTTAGCAAATTCAGGGGAAGTGCTGTCCGAACTTTGAAGGAACTTGTTTGCATTGAGTTTGTGATCTAAGACTTCGATTTGAGCAAGGCAATGTTATATGCTGGATGATTTCTGAGCCGTGGAGGTGAGTGACCCCAAACTATTGTTAAAGCTTCTTATGAAATGTTTCTTGCATTATTTACTCGACTGCATATCATGCGTGCTTGCATGTGAGTTCATGACATGTTTTGGCTTGAAATGAGTACTTGGGGAGTCTTGTGCTGAACACCAACGTCTCCTCCGTTTGTTATTGTTCATGTTCATCTGGAGCTCAAAAAAGGGCTCCCTCTTAATGTTAATGTTAATGTTAAATGATCTGTTTGAGCGTTGGGTGTTCAAGTACTATGATTTCACTGGCTCACGAGAGCAATAAACGGATATTTGATCTTTGAATCATGACATCATCGAAATGATCGAAATGCATTATTGTGAAATATATTTGATTTCTGATTTTACTGGTTACTCGCTGAGCTTCTAGCTCACCCCAAAAATATTTTATTCCCCTCCACAGGGCTCGTGGCGAAGGAAGGACTTGTAGTACTTGTTCACGTGACTGGATGGCATATATCTTGTATAATTTGGATTTGGAATCATTTTATGTATAGTTGAGAATCGTTTCCGCTTCGCTTATGACATGTAATTATGGGAGACTTGGATGTATATTTGTGGACCATGTGATGTATATTTGAGATTTATATTGTAATTCATTTGAGGATTGTAGTGAACGACTGAGTGTGACGCCCCGTATGATGAAGGGTTTTCATTTTATATATATATCGTTGTTATTCGAGTGGAGTAGCACAGTTTTTAAACTCGGAAAAGAAAAGAAAATTTTGAAAAATTGGCAGGGGCCAAATCCGACCACAAATCCGGCCAGTTCTTGGCCGGATTACTGGCCGGATTGCTTGAAGGTTTTGAAAAAAAATTGGATCAGCTACTGCCTTGAATCCGGCCGGAAATCCGGCCAGATTCCGGCCGGATTGTGACGTGTCACAGTCGGTCACCAGCTTTGACCGACTGTTTCCTTTCTTTTTAAACTGTTTTGGCCTCCAAAATATCTCATTTCCTTCCCTGGTTCATCCGAGCTTCATAGAGAGAAAATACTCTTCAATTTTCTAGTTTCAATTTCTACCAAAATCTTATGCTTTCACCGATGGTTTTGGAAAATATTTCACACAAGGGTGCACTATGGTGGTTTAAAGCTTTGGATGGATTGGTTTTTGAAGGGAAGCTCTAAGTTGGTAGCTCTCTTGAATTTGAGGTGAGTTGACTATACAAGTTACTTTTGTTCTAGTATTGGTTATTTAATGGTTTGTAGTGGCCATGTGTGTTATTTTGTGGAGTATTTTATGGGTTTAAGGAAATTATGATGAATTTTTGATTTATTGGGTATTTTTCTGATTTTAAATGATTATGATTAGTTGGCTTGAATTGATGGATTGAAATGGTGTTAAATGAAGTGATTGTGCGTTAATTGTGATCGTTTGCGGAAAATTTACGCTTATGGTATAATTTCTGGTTTTAGGGTTTCAATTTGGGAATTTTTCCAAGGTTGGCTTATGAGCTTCTAATTGGCTCAATTGAGGGGTATTGAGGCCCTAATTGGATATGTTTTATCGTTTACGAATCGTATACGCAATTGTGGTTAATTACTGTATGCTTGGGTATTTGATTGTAGGATGGAAAGGATGAATTTATGGGGAAATGTTGTCCGATTTTGAATAGCGTTGGTTGCCTTAAGTTTCAAGTGAAAGGCTTGGACTTGAATGATGAAATTGTCTTTATTGGACGAGGATTGTGAGCCGTGGAGGTGAGTGACCTTAAACTGTTTCCAACGTTACCTTTGAAATGTTTCTTGCATCGTTTCTTTGATTGCATATCCTGTGTGCCGGCATATAAGTTCTTGACATGTTTTGGCTCAAATGAGTACTTGGAATTCGTGTGCTGGACCCCAACGTCTCCTCCACCGTTTAATGTTCCTGTAGAGCACCAATGGGCTCTTTCTCAATGTTCAATGTAATGTTCACTGTTAAATGATTGTTTGGAGCGTTGGACGTCTAAGTACCATGATTTCACTGGCTCACGAGAGAAATGAAAGTGCATTGATTATTGAAGCATGACATTATTGAAATGAATGATTGTGAAACTGATTTGATAACTGATTTTATTGGTTACTCGCTGAGCTTCTAGCTCACCCCAAAACTGTTTTATTCCCCTCCACAGGGCTCAAGGCGAAGGAAGGGCTTGTAGTGTTTATTCATGGATTATCTCATGTATGGATTGAACTTGGATTTCCTTTGGTGTAATCGCTCATATTGGGATTGTATTGAACGTTTAGTAGTTTTGGACTTCCTCCTGTATCATAGTTGGTATCAAGGATCAGAGTGGCGCAGTGGAAGCGTGGACGCTTCGCTTTTGATATTGATAGTTTGGGAACCTTTGATGTATATTTGATATATATATCATGAAATTCAATTAAGGATTGTAGTGAATGACTGAGTCCCGGCGAGAGCTGGGCAGGCGGCCCGCCGAACCCTCTGGTTCGCCTTAGGGGGAGGTGGGGCCGTTAAACTGAGTCCCGGCGAGAGCTGGGCAGGCGACCCGCCGAACCCTCTGGTTCGCCTTAGGGGGAGGTGGGGCTGTCACAGTTGGTATCAGAGCTTAGGCTTCAGATCTCTGAAGTGTATCCTAGGCTTGAAGTTTAGGATGCCGGACTGTGGGTTTGATTTGACTCTTGAGAGATTTTTGCGGGATGTCTTGACTTGATTGGTACAAGAGGGAATGTCGAGGACGACATTCTTTTAAGGAGGGGAGTTTGTGACGCCCCGAAAAAAAATGAGTTTGAGAACCCGGAAATTTTCTAATTTTCTTGGGTTTATTTTTTTAAACGCCCGCCTTTTCTACATTTTCTTGATTAGAAAAATTCCCCAGATAAAGTTATGAGCAAAGATAGTTTTAAAATGATTTTTCTAGTATCAGTTAGTTTTTGAGAAATTAAAAGCGTATTTTGGACGTGGGACCCGCAAGTGCGGTAAATGCATTATATTTTTGACAACTTGTTGGAATTTTGTATTAAGTGATATTATTTTACAATGTGTTAAGATATTTGTATTGGAGAGACAAAAAGATAAGATTAAAACCCTAAAGGACCATTTGTCACAAAACCATTGGACCTCGACTTTTGACCAAGACTTTTCTAACTTTACTAAAACCAATTTGGACCCAATTTCTCTCCATTTTAGCTTGTCTTGGACGAAATTTTGAGAGAAAAAGAGAGAGAAAATCCATCATCTTGCACTTCAATTTCTTGTCCAAATCTTGAGTTCCAACCGATTAAATTGCAAATCACTCCATAAAACTTGCTAGCTAAGGAAGATTGAAGCTCTTGGTGGAGTTGTTTTGGAAGAAAAATCCCTAAGTCATCACCTTTCTTGATATTTGAAGGTATCATGTCTAGCCATCCTTTCTTTGTTCTTGATTATGCTAAATTAGAGACTTGTGATGGCTAAAGAGATGGTTTTATGGATTATTTCTTGAGTTTTGGTTGAATTGATGAAGTTTTATAATTATTGGGGATTTTTCTGTTTTCATATGGATATGATTATGGGGTCATGTATGATGATTGGAAATGATGTTTAAGGACTCTATGAGGTGGAAAACGTGATTAATTGCAACCAATTTCTGTTTTGGACCAAAAATTGAAAAGTGAGGGTTTTGTGATGAACATTCTGTCCGAATTTTTAGGTCCTAGATAGATGCCGAATTGGCCTTTTCTTAAAACATTAAATTTGTAGGGAATGACATTTTAAAGGTGCCTACAAAATTTTAGATCAATCGGAGTAGTGTGGGATGAGAAAAGTTGAAATTACTATTGCTGTTCTGGATTACCCGAAATTGGGATTTGCGACTGTAATTGGTTGTTTTGGCTGGAATTGCTTCCGAATTGGTTGTTGAGGTCTTCTGATGAAATGTAGCCCTGTTTCTTAGCTTTTATCTGGTTTTGGAATTTCTGGATTTGGAGTTGGAGAGCCTGAGTTAGGATGTTTCCGCTGGAATGCGTTCTGTGAATCTATTTTTGTGATTCTGGTATAGTATCTTGCATTTTTGACCTGGTTACACTCGAAACTGGGTTGAGTGACCTTCTGTAATATTGTAGCCCTATTTCTTAGCTTCGAAACGGTGTATCTTGCACCTTCATCCGACAATCGTAGTACCTTTGGTACCATTACCGCAAAATGACGTCAAAACTGTTTTCTGGTTTTGAACTTAACTTTCATTTCCGGACTTTTCCCTAGTTTGACTTGTACTAGTACTACTTGGAGCTTGCTGATTGGCTATTGGATGAACTTGTTGTTGTGTGTGTACCTTTGGGACTGGCTGAGGAAATAATGAAGCCATGATGGCTGGAAAAGTTAGCAAATTCAGGGAAAGTGCTGTCCGAACTTTGAAGGAACTTGTTTGCATTGAGTTTGTGATCTAAGACTTCGATTTGAGCAAGGCAATGTTATATGCTGGATGATTTCTGAGCCGTGGAGGTGAGTGACCCCAAACTATTGTTAAAGCTTCTTATGAAATGTTTCTTGCATTATTTACTCGACTGCATATCATGCATGCTTGCATGTGAGTTCATGACATGTTTTGGCTTGAAATGAGTACTTGGGGAGTCTTGTGCTGAACACCAACGTCTCCTCCATTTGTTTATGTTCATGTTCATCTGGAGCTCAAAAAGGGGCTCCCTCTTAATGTTAATGTTAATGTTAAATGATCTGTTTGAGCGTTGGGTGTTCAAGTACTATGATTTCACTGGCTCACGAGAGCAATAAACGGACATTTGATCTCTGAATCATGACATCATCGAAATGATCGAAATGCATTATTGTGAAATATATTTGATTTCTGATTTTACTGGTTACTCGCTGAGCTTCTAGCTCACCCCAAAAATATTTTATTCCCCTCCACAGGGCTCGTGGCGAAGGAAGGACTTGTAGTACTTGTTCACGTGACTGGATGGCATATATCTTGTATAATTTGGATTTGGAATCATTTTATGTATAGTTGAGAATCGTTTCCGCTTCGCTTATGACATGTAATTATGGGAGACTTGGATGTACATTTGTGGACCATGTGATGTATATTTGAGATTTATATTGTAATTCATTTGAGGATTGTAGTGAACGACTGAATCCCGGCGAGAGATGGGCAGGCGACCCGCCGAACCCTCTGGTTCGCCTTAGGGGGAGGTGGGGCTGTCACATCGGGGGTCACATTTGATAAGTGAGAAGGCAAAGGCAAAGCCTAAGGCACTCCCTTACCCTAGCCAAAGCTAGTTGCGTGACTTAGCCCCTCTTTTCCTAATTCTTCTACCCAAAGTATGTTTTGCATGTTGGATATGACTAATGGATATGAAAAAGATGCAATCCTAAATCTAAAATGTCTCGTATGAGGTTTTTTGGTCCCAATCACATGAATTGTGATGGCCAATAAGGAAAACTCTGATAGAGGTCACGGGTAATGCAAATGAAGACCCAAATATGAGTGCAAGTGTGAAAAATGTAAGAGGAATGCAAAATAAGATAGAAATACAAATGTAAGTGCGAGTGTGCAAATGTAGAAAAAGTGCAATGTGTGCAAATGTAAGAAAAGTGCATGTGTGCCAATTGAGAAAATAAAGGTGTTTGTGTGCAAATGGATGAAAATATGGTATAATAGTAGTAAATGCATATAAGTGCAATTGGGTGCAATTTGTGAGATAGAAAATAAATAAGTGATAAGGGAAAGAAGAGATGTGTGTGAACATGGCATGTGGAGTGAGAAAAAATATAAGTAGTGAGAAAATGTAGATAAAAAAATGAAAAAGTGGTATGGTAAAATGGAGATGCATGAACCTAGAGGAGTGCAATGAAAAAGTGGTATGGTAAAATGGAGATGCATGAACCTAGAGGAGTGCATCAAGTCGGGTACGGGAATGACTTCTATCTTCATGATTTTAATTTTTCCTTTGATTAGAAGGAAGAACTAGCGTGCTAAGGCTATTTTGTAGCCACACTCGCTCGTTTACCTTATCGAAAGGGGACTCTCAAGCAAATGTACCCTATAACTAGCATGAGGATGCAAAAGGCCTAAAATGAAAGGGAAAGGATTGGAGGAGCATGCCAAATGCTAGAAACTAAGAAAAATGCATGAAATGTAGTGAAACATGCAAGTATGAACTAGCGAGGGAAATCCCTAAGGGTCTAGCGTTGGACTAGCCCATATCTGTGAATTCCTACTAGCGTTGGACTAGTGGAAAACGGGACAAAGAGCCACAACTAGCGTTGGACTAGTGTGGTGACGTGCATTCATCCATTACATTCATTTATGCCTATAGAAAGCAAGTAGACATGCCAATCATCTATAAACACGTAGCACATAACACTTAGCATGCTCGACTAAATGCAAGAGCCTAATAAAGCAAATTAACACATAGCAACAAAAACAAGCAATCAATCTAATGAACCTATTACACTTGCTAACTAAAACAAAAGGGGAAGGGGAAAAATGGACAAAATGCTCTCCAAGCCCTATCTATTACAAGCCAAGAGGTGTACACATACCCCATACAGAATAACTTAAATAAAAAAGCAGAAGTAAAATGAAATAAATGAAAGGAATTAAGGAAAGGCAAAGGAAGCAAGTAGACATGCAATTCTCACTTAGCACGTTGGGTCACATAGGGGAGAGACAAAAAGATAAAAGAAGTTATACCTCCCTCGCCGATGGTAATCAAATGAAGTAAAAATGGCTTCAAAACAATAAAAAGGTCAAGGTACCACTTTATTTAAGAAAAATTAAAAGAAATGTGCAAAACAAAGCTCACTTGATCATAAAGTCCCTAAAGTCACGAATTAAGTGCAATTAAACAAAACATGGTAGTTAATTGAAGCAAACCAATAATGAAGTTGCAAGAATTAAAACTACCCAAGGACCAAATTGATGAAATCATTCAATTGATTGGGTCCTAGTGGAACAAGGGGAGACTTAGGGGGCCAAAGTGCAATTGTTTTAGAACATTTCCATGCAAAACTCCATGCAAACTGCTTACGAAGATGTTTCTGCAACACCTACTGCATTTTATTTCCGGCACTTCAAACCCAAAAACCATAGTTTCGATCCAAATTCTTTCAGCCAGGTAACAAAACTTTGACTAAACAACAAGACCCATGACTTCAATATCCAATACGGGCCAAAACACAGAAAGGAAATCACGCAAAAGCTGGAGAAAATTGTGCAGAAATGGTTTAGCAATCACGATTCGTTTCCTTTCAGCAAGCATTCGATCATAGCTTAAACATGAAACTCAAGTGTAAGGACCCAAATACACAAACCCGGCACCAAATCATTCCATTCCTTGCCCTTCACACCAGATTAAACATGAAACTTAAGTGTAAAGACTCGATGATCAGCCATGGAAAAGAAGACAGAACAGAAAATGCAATTTCTTTTGTTCTTTGCTGCGGAATTTTTGCAGTTATGAGTTCGGGTAGATTAAATGCAGAAACATTGCATTAGACTCACCATTCATCTACCAAATGCATACACATTTCCCAAACATCAATCTCAGTAGTGAGGAAACAAAAGAAATACAGCAAAGAAAGCATCCACGTCCACTTAAGATGTTGAACCAAAACATTCGTGGATACATCTCAACTCTCGGGCCATGAAGCAAAGACAGCATTAGACATTTACACAGGGCGTTCCGAGGCAACATTTGACAACCGTGGAGGCTTATACGTAAATATCAACCAAATAGGAAACAAATCATAAGCTTCAAACTAGCCTACGTCTGAACGAGCCAAAGAAGGAAACAGAATTCATTTATTCACGCTGCTGTAACAAACTGAAATCTTTAAACTTGTTGCAGCAGATTTTTCTTTCGGCAACCACAGACCAAGCAAACTGCTGGCCTCCACCGCTAAGTTCCCAAACATTCTCACGACATCTCAGCCAGACGACAGACAAATCAAACATTTCAAACAACAAGAAAAACTTCAGCAGCCGAAAGTGCAGGCCTGCTGCCTTTTACTTCCAAACTCAAATTTCAGACTCCAATACACGAAGTTTGGTCCCAACATTTCTCAATCCAACATCCAAACTTTAAAAAAGGTAACATAACACATAACACACGCAAATAGGGACCAAAGGAACAACCTTCGGCTCGCCAGATTGGAGAAAATCACACTCAAAGTTTTAATGAATCGATCTAAGCAAGATTTCCTTTTTTCTGCAGAAAAACTTCGGACTATGCATTTCTAGATTGAAACATGAGCATACTCATTCGACAACCAAGAACATGCAGCCTGCTAAACCAGATTCCACAACATTTAAGTAAACAAGAAGCCCATGATACAAAACAAATAACAACAAAAAGGCAACAACTTTGGGCTGTATAATGAAAGGGAACGCATGAAACAGCATATGTCTAGCAATCAAATCCACAATGTAAGAGCCCAGAATCTCTAGTTACGCAGACCAGATTTCATATGAAATGAAAAATAGACAAGAGAAAAGGTTGAAGGCTACCTGTTCACCACCTTTGGGTTTTGGGTTTGAAGCTTCAGCTTGGGTGTGATGAAGAGATCGACTGCGGATTCTGATGAAGTAGCTACCTGGGTTTCTCTCGGTCTCCCTCTTGGTTGCGGCTTCCTCTTTTGGTCGCTCTCTCCCAAACTCTCAAAGCTCTCCCTTTCCTTTTTTTCACTCAGCCGCCCACTCCAGCTCTCTTTGGTTTTTCTTTTCTCCTGCCCGAAGCCCTTACCCCTTTCCTAGATTTGCAGCTGTCACTCCTCTAGACGAAACTCTCTCCTCTCGGTTTTTTCTCACTATCCCGCAACCGTCATTCTCTCTCCGCTCCCCTTCTTGAACCCTTAGCCTTTTCTTTTATATCCCCTCCAAACCCCTTAAACCTTATCTCAATGATTCTAAAGCAACCTCAGCTCCTCCCCTTATTGTTAGCCGTAGGATTTGCCAGAAAATGGCATATGTTTTTACGCTGCTGCATGCGGCTATATTTCCCTTTTTTTTTCTTTTTTTTAATAATAATTTAACACGATATAAATAACTAATTAAGAAAAATAACTAATGAAGAAAGATTGAATAAAATGAGCGGAACTAGGCATAAAAAGATAAAAATGAAATGCTAATTTTTCTTTCTTTTTCCTTCTTTTTTTTTCCTTTTTTTTTCTTTTTTCTCTTAAATAGCCCAAAACCCGCAAACGGGTTTCCCCCTTTTTTTTTCATTTTTCATATTTCCCCCAAGAAACATTGAATTTAAATCAAAACAACTAAAGCATAATTTTTGAATGCTTTTCCTTCCTTTTTTTTGAGAAATTCTATGCTAAAACTTAAAAATAAAAATAATAAAATAAAATAAAAAACTAAACACTAAAAAGTGAATAAACCTAGCGCGACAAATAAAAACTAAAAAAAAAGTAAATGAAATTACATTGAAAATTTGGTGTCTACAGTTTGCCCCTCTTTGTCTGAGTTTTGAAAAAACTTGAGACAAAGATGTAGACACCAAATACTTACCTGTGTTATTTGGCTGTGAACGACTCGAACGATGGGGACTGACCCCTTTTGATGAGATTAACTGGGACGAGAAATTTACAATGGACTGATCTGAACAAAAAATTTAAAACGGGACTGACCCGAACAAGAATTTAAAACGGGACTGGCCCGAACAGGAATTTAAAACGGGACTGACCCGAACAGGAATTTAAATGGGATAGACCCATGGGATAGACCCGGACAGAAACGTAAATGAGATAGACCCACGGGATAGACCCGGACAGAAACGTAAACGGGATAGACCCACGGGATAGACCCGGACAGTAAATGGGATAGACCCGGACATAAATGTAAACGGGATAGACCCGGACAGAAACGTAAACGGGATAGACCCGGACAGCAATGTAAACGGGATAGACCCGGACAGAAACGTAAACGGGATAGACCCGGACAGCAACGTAAACGGGATAGACCCGGACAGAAATGTAAACGCGATAGACCCGGACAGAAACGTAAACGGGATAGACCCGGACAACAATGTAAACGGGATAGACCCGAACAGAAATGTAAACGGGATAGACCCGGACAGAAATATAAATGGGATAGACCCACGGGATAGACCCGGACAGAAATGTAAACGGGATGGACCCGGACAGAAATGTAAACGGGATAGACCCGAGGGGGTTTAAACAATGAATTGAGTTTTTACCTTGGAGTAGTTCAAATTTTTTGTACCAAGAGGGAGATTTGATCTCTGTGGCTGAAGCGATAGCTGATGTTGTTTCTTGTGATCAAGCTTTGCCAATGACATTATCACTTCGTCTTTGCTTACTGGGGAGCTTTTTCTGACATCAATTTAGGTACGAAAAGGAGAGTGGTTGTTTTCGTTTGTAAATGCAACGTTCCTGCAAGAAAAGAAGAAATAATGGACTTGCCACCATCATTTGATCCGGTTTGCCTTGAGAGTCGTGTAAACATGAGTCTTGTGATGCTTTTGCCTCTGTTCTGCGATGTCTGCCTTAGTCGAACTTGTAATTTTGAAACCTTTCAATTTCTGAGACTGATAAAGTGCGTATTTACCACGTCACCAAATCTATGTAGCAGCTTTGTTGCACTTTACCCACTTTAATAGATGATTGAATCCCCTATCCTTGCACAAACCCTAGGGTTTATCATCCATTCGAATCCAATGGTGAAATAATGATGCATGAAAATTTGTCCTATAAAAATCAATAATATATGCAAGATGATTTCCTATGTCAGGCAAAGATGAGCATGCAAAAGAATGCAGACAATCACAAGCAATCGAACGCAAATAATCAAGAGAAACCAAGAGGTTTATAAAGATACATTTTGCAAAAGAATATTTGTAAAGAAAAATACAAATTTGGCCAACGAATATCATATTCAAAACTTTGGATATATTTGCTTCGGAATTCGATACTGGCAGAAGTATCACAATCATGAGGGAAAGTCCAAATGAACCAGGTCACCAGCTGTTCCTTCTCGTGTTCGTCTGTTGAGAAAACCTGCCTTGGCACCCTTTCGGATTTTCACCAAGGTTGCCCCCACCCTTTTTGTTTTTGTTTTGTCTTTTTCTCTTTTTTTCCTTTCTTTTTCTTTTCTTTTCCCGAGGCGCCCTTTCGGGTTTTCACCTAAAGAACAATGAAATACCTCGACCATGATCGACTCAGAAATATGAGTTAAAGGTTTCGGGCATCAGTAAAATGCACTTCCCTTGTAAGATTAGGCGAAAGTTAGCAAACTTTCAAGTAGAAACGCAGCAAGTGACGAAAGCCAGGACTTTGGGCTTTTGTAATGAGGTAAGGTGGGGTGTTTTCAAGAAAAGTTGAGACTTGAAAGCAAATTTCGATGCGAGCTGTGAAATAACCTGAGATTGCACTATTTTGAAATTGTCTCCAATTTTGAACGAAACTGAGGAAATTTTGCCCCAGTTTGATCGGATTTTCTCTTTTTGCATTTTCTTTATTGCACTTTCCTCACTTTTGCATTTTTCTTTAAAAGCTAAATTTGCCCCAGTGTGGGGTTCTTCTTTTTTTCCTTTTCTCTCTCTTTTCCTTTTATCTTTCTTTCAAAAATAACTTTGCCCCAGTGTGGGTTTTCTTTTCTTTTTGATCATCTCTCTTTCAAAATAAATTTGCCCCAGTGTGGGGTTTGCAATTCTCAGGGGTTATCAAACGAAAATTTATCAATTCTGATGGCTCAAAGGGGACAAGTAGGGATAAAATGTTTTAAGTGTAAAAGAAGATGGCCTGACTTGCATTTCGCCATTTGCATGAATTTCTAAAGAAAATTTGCATGATCAAATGGAAAACTTCTTGCACATATCTGAGTTGATGGGTTGAGGGAATGTCCGTCCATCCATTTCTGCCAAAATAAGTGCTCCGCCAGGTAATACCTTTTGGACAATGAACGGCCCTTTCTGATTTGGAGCATATTTGCCTCTGTCTTCGTCCTGTCTTGGCAAAATTCGCTTGAGTGCTTTGTATGCTGATGAAACTTCTTGTTGCAGGCCCAGGCCATGCATTTTTGTAACATTTCATGACAAATGCCATTTTTTGGTTGGACTCCCATTAGAGTGTGCAAAGATAGAATTTCTGCTGCTGCAAACGAGACTGCCTCCAACCATCTGTACACTTTGACACATAGTCAAACCCTTAATCATCTCCTTTTCTGCTTTTGTCCAAACGAATGCTGATTTATGTCTTCTTGACCTCATTCTTTGTGCCAAAGTGAACAATTGCTGTGGCTTCTAGGTTTGGTTCGAATTTCTCCTCATGTTGTTCAAGATTTTTGAAAAGAATCAAATATTTTCTCATTATCACTCTCGCTTGGAAATTTGGGTTCCAAAATTCTGAAGTCGTGAGTGAGATAGAGATTGCCATTATTGAATTCCAGAACGGTGATATCCAAAGGGTCAAATAGCTTTATTTTTGGCCATCTGAAAGAATTAACGAATTTGGGATAATAAACAAACAAGTATACAACAAACAAATGAACAAGCAATATGACCGAAATATAAACAAACGAATAAACAAAATAACATGACAAGAATGACTTGTGCATTTTCATAAAACCTTTGATTGAAAGCGGAAATAAAAGGAAAGCAAGTGGAAATGAAAACATTCGCAAACTTTTAGTCAAAAATAAAGATGCTTTCATTAGCTATTTACAGATGCAAAAGCATTTTCAATGAGTTCACATGAATGACAAACCCCTTTAGGTTTACGAAACTCCTTCTGAATGGCAGAAACTCGGCTGTTCAATTGGAAATTGATCCTTCAGGGATGTCGGGAAATTCTGCATCATTTCCAAACACCTCAGCCTCACTTGACGAGATTCTAACAGGCTCCTTAAATTCTGTATTGTCCATAATAACCCCAATGGTGTTATCGTACTCTGGCAGGGGGTTCTTATCCACATTTGGCGCTTGTGCCTCTTTTCTTTTAATTACAATCTCTCCAGCTTCAATCATGTCTTGAATTTTATGCTTGAGTGCTTTACACTTAGCAATCGGATGGTCGGGTTCCCCTGAATGATAAGCACAGACAGCTTGTGGGTTATACCCAACGGGTATGCCATACGGATAGGTTGGAGGGGGAATGATACCTATTTTCCCAGCAGCCTTCAATTGGTCATATAATTGATCCAAAGGCCTGTCGAGATTGGTGAATGTGCGGTTACGTCCCGGGTTGTTGGCTTTAGGGGGCTGAGGATAGTTGTAAACGGGTCTGTTTGGTGGAGGCATTCTTGGATTGAATGGAGGCCGATGACGATTTTGGTGAGGATTTGGTTGAGAAATTTGAAAAGGGGCTAAAGGTGGGTTAGGATAGCTTGGGCGAGGTCGAGGGTGAGTGATATTGGTGTGATAAACAGGATGAGGGTTTGAATAGTAAGGGTGAGGGCTTGAGTAGGTGGGGTATTGTCGAGGTCTAGGTCTTGGGATAGGGTTTCGATCCCAGACAAAAGCGATTCCCCCTCTTTCTTTTTAAATTACGGGTTTTTCCCACTATTCCCCTGTCCTTGCAAGGCATCCAACTGGGATTTGAGGGCAGAGACATTAACAATCTTCCCAGCTTTTACGAAGTCATCGTACTCCTCAAGTTTATTAACAATGGCAGCGAACGAGCATCCAGTCATGCGGAAAATTTCTTCAAAGTACGGCGGATCATGTGCTTTAATGAAAGTGCGTATGATTTCGTCCTCAGTCATCGGTGGCTCGACTTTTGCAGCTATTTTCCTCCACCTCTTGGCATAAGTCTTGTGATCCTCGGAGGGTTTTCTTTTTGTTCCTTCCAACGTGGTTCGTGTCGGAGCCAGCTCGCAGTTATATTCGTATTGCCTTACAAAAGCATTGGACAAGTCAATCCAGGTTTTTACTTCTTCCAGTTTCAAATTTGAGTACCAGTCGAGGGCATTCCCCTCCAGACTCTCCGGGAACAACCTTAGAGGCAGGCTCTCGTCGTCTACGGGTTTTCCCAACTTGTTAGCAAACAGTCGGAGGTGTGTTTTGGGATTACCCGTCCCATCGTACTTGTTAAACTTAGGGGTTTTGAACCCCTCAGGCAATTGTACATTTGGAAACAGGCACAGATCATCGTAGTCTAACACCCCTTGTTTGCTTAAACCTTGGCTTTTCCTGATGAACTCATCGAAACGATCCAACCGCTTAAGTAACTTCATATCAACCGGGGCAGACGACTCTCCCATTTCTGGCTTGGGTTGAACAGTGTGCTCCGGCAGGAATGGCTCAGCAGCAGTGTGATAAAAGGTATGTGGCTCGGGTGGTATATTTGAAGTGACGTGAGGTTGTGGACCTCGCATGTGAGTAGAAAAAAATGAAGGATTAGGAGGGTAAGTGTATGGCAAATTTGTGGTGAGATAGGTGAAAATTTCTTCGGGTGGAATAATGAAGGGTGGAGTAAAAGTGGTTTGGGTCGTGGGTATGCCAAATGGCTCTTGTTCAGGCTGCCTAACGGGTATAGGTTCGGGTTGAACTCCGCTGCTGATTAGCTCGTCAATCAATTTCCTTTGGGCCGCCATCTCGGTAGCCATCTCACCAAACTTAGTAAGCATTTCGGTTAGCTGAACCCCTAAACTCGTAGTTTCAGGTTGAGTGGCAGTAGCAGACCTATCCGATGGTTCCAGTTGTGAACTCATGTTTACACGACTCCTCTGGGCTCGACTACGGGATCGCGTTATGATGGAGCTTCGACGAGAAGCTATGTTTAAATATTACCTGAGAATTTGGAAAGAATTGCCTTTAGATTTAGCCCTCGCTTAGCTATTCCAATAAAGAAAAGGAAAAGAAAAAGACAAGAGTTAGTAAATATCCAAAAAATTCGGATGCATGTCCTATGGGGGAACCCTTTTTGTGCCAAGGGTAAGCCTAAAATGAGAATGCAATCCTCCGGAGCAGGCACTATACAATACCTGATGGATCCAATCAACTTATTGAGTGAGAAATAATAAAAATTGTCCAATTGGAGTGAAAAGGGGACATTTGTCCCAAAAATGAGGACAAAGTCCGAATGGATCGCCTGTTTTGATTGACACACCAGTGATGTGTGAAATATTATACTCTTAAAAGGATTACATGTCTCGACTAATTTATTTAGTAAAACTTGGACTTAAACCCTAAAAGGGAAAAAACAGGTCAAAGGGATTGAGTGAAATTGATGATTTATTCAAAATTGACTAGATCACCTTAAAAAAGGGTAAAATGGTCAAATGCAAAATTTGATTATTTATTCAAAATTGAATGGATAACCCTAAAAATGAATTAAACTAATCAAATGAAGTGAATGAAATCAATTGATCAAGCGGATCGAGTGAAATGATGATTTATTCAAAATCGACCGAATTGCCCTAAAATAGGTAAACTGGTCAAATGGATCGGAAAATTGACCAAATCACCCTAAAAAGGGTAAACTGGTCAAAATGAAATTGAACGAATCTGATGATTTGAATTTATTCAAAATTGATTGAATTGACCTAAGAATGGGTAAATTAATCAAATGAATCGAATGAAATTGGTGATCTTATTCAAGAATCGACTAGATTGCCCTAAAAATGAACAAATTGATAAAATGGACTGGATGAAATCGATGAATCAAATGATCCAATGGACTGAATGGCTTGATGCATTAGTCTATGAGCCTTCTAAAATCAAATTTTGGCCTCAATTTATTTATCGTCTCAATAGCGAGGACTTGTTTGTGAATTTCTTCAAATTAATGTCCTCTTCGCAAGGGATTTTTACCAATTTGATAAAATGGCCAAAAAGTGATATTTAGACGCTCATATTCCAAAGATCGCTATATGAAAATGATCGGATCCTACCTTACCTTGTGCACTACCCCTTTGGATGGTACAAAATGTAAACGTGCAAGTCTCCTTGGATTAAGTATCCGAGACACAAGGTGGCTTATTCCTAACACGGGATCCCCTAAATGGCATTCCCTTCTAGGGTTTATGCATGATGCCATTTATTAAAGCGATGTAAACATGATATGATGACCTAAAGGGACCTTTTATACGCCAAGGTAGGCTTAGAATGCTATGCAATTATTAATCTATGAATGCAATATACCAAAATCTTTAAACGTGCAATAACCTATCTACAAGGGTAGGTTCTAAAAGAAGGTCATGCCAGACCTCTTATTCCTAACGTTTGTGAATGCAAAGGACAAGAAGACAAAAAAAACGTTAGTTCAACACATAATCACATAACACCTTGGGCAATTAGAAGCAAAAAGATAAATAGGGCGGAAGAGGTGGGATCCCTCCCCTCGTGCCTAGTGCTCCTAATCGGGTAGGTCGACTTTGTCCTAAGCACTTCTAATATGGATGCATGAGGTTTGGCTCACTAATGCATCTAGACTCGATAAGGCTTCGGCTCCCAAGCCTTCAGACCTAAAGGCGAAGGGTCATCACTCCCAGGGCCTTTGATCGGTGGCTCGAGTGATCCCTTAGGTAGCGCTATAGGCGCAGGGCACACCATCTGCCTACCCAAGGCAATCGATCCTAATCCTACAAGGAGGTGTGGGATGGCACCCACGAAAAAGGAAAAAGAAAGGGTAAATAATTAAAAGCGTATGCACGTATGCTAGTGCTCGTTTGGAGGGGAGGGATCGAGAACCAACGCGAGGCTCTAGGGTAATGTCCCCCACCCAAATGCAATGCAAAGCGCGAGATAAAACAAGTACAACATACATCCAAACAACCAATCATACATACGTGAGTGAGGGAATAGCTTGATACGCGCGCGATGTAAAAAGTCCTAAAAAGGAAAAATGCAACCCTAATATCCAAATGCTATGCATAAAAAAAGGTAGAAAAAAGGAAAAGAATAGCTAAATCAAATGCTTGGACCCACTTAGGAACTCCCCAGTGGAGTCGCCAACTGTCGCGCCCCATTTTTGATGTGGTGTGAAAGTAGTGTGTATGTGAACGTGTGTAAACATGAAAATAAAAGGCCGGGGGATTGTGAAATGCGACGGTCTGGCCAAATAAAGTTCAAAAAGGGTTTTTGAATGGAAAAATGGAGTCGCCACTTGGTATAGAGTTAGGGTGTACCAAGTCACCCAAAAAATGATTTTTTGGAAAGAAAAGTAAACAAACCCTTTTTGAAGAATTTTAGGTCTACGTAACAAAAGCAAGGGATCGGGGGTCACATTTGATAAGTGAGAAGGCAAAGGCAAAGCCTAAGGCACTCCCTTACCCTAGCCAAAGCTAGTTGCATGACTTAGCCCCTCTTTTCCTAATTCTTCTACCCAAAGTATGTTTTGCATGTTGGATATGACTAATGGATATGAAAAAGATGCAATCCTAAATCTAAAATGTCTCGTATGAGGTTTTTTGGTCCCAATCACATGAATTGTGATGGCCAATAAGGAAAACTCTGATAGAGGTCACGGGTAATGCAAATGAAGACCCAAATATGAGTGCAAGTGTGAAAAATGTAAGAGGAATGCAAAATAAGATAGAAATACAAATGTAAGTGCGAGTGTGCAAATGTAGAAAAAGTGCAATGTGTGCAAATGTAAGAAAAGTGCATGTGTGCCAATTGAGAAAATAAAGGTGTTTGTGTGCAAATGGATGAAAATACGGTATAATAGTAGTAAATGCATATAAGTGCAATTGGGTGCAATTTGTGAGATAGAAAATAAATAAGTGATAAGGGAAAGAAGAGATGTGTGTGAACATGGCATGTGGAGTGAGAAAAAATATAAGTAGTGAGAAAATGTAGATAAAAAAATGAAAAAGTGATATGGTAAAATGGAGATGCATGAACCTAGAGGAGTGCATCAAGTTGGGTACGGGAATGACTTCTATCTTCATGATTTTAATTTTCCCTTTGATTAGAAGGAAGAACTAGCGTGCTAAGGCTATTTTGTAGCCACACTCGCTCGTTTACCTTATCTAAAGGGGACTCTCAAGCAAATGTACCCTATAACTAGCATGAGGATGCAAAAGGCCTAAAATGAAAGGGAAAGGATTGGAGGAGCATGCCAAATGCTAGAAACTAAGAAAAATGCATGAAATGTAGTGAAACATGCAAGTATGAACTAGCGAGGGAAATCCCTAAGGGTCTAGCGTTGGACTAGCCCATATCTGTGAATTCCTACTAGCGTTGGACTAGTGGAAAACGGGACAAAGAGCCACAACTAGCGTTGGACTAGTGTGGTGACGTGCATTCATCCATTACATTCATTTATGCCTATAGAAAGCAAGTAGACATGCCAATCATCTATAAACACGTGGCACATAACACTTAGCATGCTCGACTAAATGCAAGAGCCTAATAAAGCAAATTAACACGTAGCAACAAAAACAAGCAATCAAACTAATGAACCTATTACACTTGCTAACTATAACAAAAGGGGAAGGGGAAAAATGGACAAAATGCTCTCCAAGCCCTATCTATTACAAGCCAAGAGGTGTACACATACCCCATACAGAATAACTTAAATAAAAAAGCAGAAGTAAAATGAAATAAATGAAAGGAATTAAGGAAAGGCAAAGGAAGCAAGTAGACATGCAATTCTCACTTAGCACGTTGGGTCACATAGGGGAGAGACAAAAAGATAAAAGAAGTTATACCTCCCTCGCGATGGTAATCAAATGAAGTAAAAATGGCTTCAAAACAATAAAAAGGTCAAGGTACCACTTTATTTAAGAAAAATTAAAGGAAATGTGCAAAACAAAGCTCACTTGATCATAAAGTCCCTAAAGTCACGAATTAAGTGCAATTAAACAAAACATGGTAGTTAATTGAAGCAAACCAATAATGAAGTTGCAAGAATTAAAACTACCGAAGGACCAAATTGATGAAATCATTCAATTGATTGGGTCCTAGTGGAACAAGGGGAGACTTAGGGGGCCAAAGTGCAATTGTTTTAGAACATTTCCATGCAAAACTCCATGCAAACTGCTTACGAAGATGTTTCTGCAACACCTACTGCATTTTATTTCCGGCACTTCAAACCCAAAAACCATAGTTTCGATCCAAATTCTTTCAGCCAGGTAACAAAACTTCGACTAAACAACAAGACCCATGACTTCAATATCCAATACGGGCCAAAACACAGAAAGGAAATCACGCAAAAGCTGGAGAAAATTGTGCAGAAATGGTTTAGCAATCACGATTCGTTTCCTTTCAGCAAGCATTCGATCATAGCTTAAACATGAAACTCAAGTGTAAGGACCCAAATACAGAAACCCGGCACCAAATCATTCCATTCCTTGCCCTTCACACCAGATTAAACATGAAACTTAAGTGTAAAGACTCGATGATCAGCCATGGAAAAGAAGACAGAACAGAAAATGCAATTTCTTTTGTTCTTTGCTGCGGAATTTTTGCAGTTATGAGTTCGGGTAGATTAAATGCAGAAACATTGCATTAGACTCACCATTCATCCACCAAATGCATACACATTTCCCAAACATCAATCTCAGTAGTGAGAAAACAAAAGAAATACAGCAAAGAAAGCATCCACGTCCACTTAAGATGTTGAACCAAAACATTCGTGGATACATCTCAACTCTCGGGCCATGAAGCAAAGATAGCATTAGACATTTACACAGGGCGTTCCGAGGCAACATTTGACAACCGTGGATGCTTATACGTAAATATCAACCAAATAGGAAACAAATCATAAGCTTCAAACTAGCCTACGTCTGAACGAGCCAAAGAAGGAAACAGAATTCATTTATTCACGCTGCTGTAACAAACATAAATCTTTAAACTTGTTGCAGCAGATTTTTCTTTCGGCAACCACAGACCAAGCAAACTGCTGGCCTCCACCGCTAAGTTCCCAAACATTCTCGCGACATCTCAGCCAGACGACAGACAAATCAAACATTTCAAACAACAAGAAAAACTTCAGCAGCCGAAAGTGCAGGCCTGCTGCCTTTTACTTCCAAACTCAAATTTCAGACTCCAATACACGAAGTTTGGTCCCAACATTTCTCAATCCAACATCCAAACTTTAAAAAAGGTAACATAACACATAACACACGCAAATAGGGACCAAAGGAACAACCTTCGGCTCGCCAGATTGGAGAAAATCACACTCAAAGTTTTAATGAATCGATCTAAGCAAGATTTCCTTTTTTCTGCAGAAAAACTTCGGACTATGCATTTCTAGATTGAAACATGAGCATACTCATTCGACAACCAAGAACATGCAGCCTGCTAAACCAGATTCCACAACATTTAAGTAAACAAGAAGCCCATGATACAAAACAAATAACAACAAAAAGGCAACAACTTTGGGCTGTATAATGAAAGGGAACGCATGAAACAGCATATGTCTAGCAATCAAATCCACAATGTAAGAGCCCAGAATCTCTAGTTACGCAGACCAGATTTCATATGAAATGAAAAATAGACAAGAGAAAAGGTTGAAGGCTACCTGTTCACCACCTTTGGGTTTGAAGCTTCAGCTTGGGTGTGATGAAGAGATCGACTGCGGATTCTGATGAAGTAGCTACCTGGGTTTCTCTCGGTCTCCATCCTGGTTGCGGCTTCCTCTTTTGGTCGCTCTCTCCCAAACTCTCAAAGCTCTCCCTTTCCTTTTTTTCACTCAGCCGCCCACTCCAGCTCTCTCTGGTTTTTCTTTTCTCCTGCCCGAAGCCCTTACCCCTTTCCTAGATTTGCAGCCGTCACTCCTCTAGACGAAACTCTCTCCTCTCGGTTTTTTCTCACTATCCCGCAACCGTCATTCTCTCTCCGCTCCCCTTCTTGAACCCTTAGCCTTTTCTTTTATATCCCCTCCAAACCCCTTAAACCTTATCTCAATGACTCTAAAGCAACCTCAGCTCCTCCCCTTATTGTTAGCCGTAGGATTTGCCAGAAAATGGCATATGTTTTTACGCTGCTGCATGCGGCTATATTTCCCTTTTTTTTTCTTTTTTTCTTTTTTTTTTAATAATAATTTAACACGATATAAATAACTAATTAAGAAAAATAACTAATGAAGAAAGATTGAATAAAATGAGCGGAACTAGGCATAAAAAGATAAAAATGAAATGCTAATTTTTCTTTCTTTTTCCTTTTTTTTTTCCTTTTTTTTCTTTTTTCTCTTAAATAGCCCAAAACCCGCAAACGGGTTTCCCCCTTTTTTTTTCATTTTTCATATTTCCCCCAAGAAACATTGAATTTAAATCAAAACAACTAAAGCATAATTTTTGAATGCTTTTCCTTCCTTTTTTTTGAGAAATTCTATGCTAAAACTTAAAAATAAAAATAATAAAATAAAATAAAAAACTAAAAAACTAAACACTAAAAAGTGAATAAACCTAGCGCGAGAAATAAAAACTAAAAAAAAGTAAATGAAATTACATTGAAAATTTGGTGTCTACAGTTTGCCCCTCTTTGTCTGAGTTTTGAAAAAAATTGAGACAAAGATGTAGACACCAAATACTTACCTGTGTTATTTGGCTGTGAACGACTCGAACGATGGGGACTGACCCCTTTTGATGAGATTAACTGGGACGAGAAATTTACAATGGACTGATCTGAACAAAAAATTTAAAACGGGACTGACCCGAACAGGAATTTAAAACGGGACTGACCCGAACAGGAATTTAAATGGGATAGACCCACGGGATAGACCCGGACAGAAATGTAAACGGGATAGACCCACGGGATAGACCCGGACAGAAATGTAAATGGGATAGATCCGGACAGAAATGTAAACGGGATAGACCCGGACAGAAACGTAAACGGGATAGACCCGGACAGCAATGTAAACGGGATAGACCCGGAGAGAAATGTAAACGGGATAGACCCGGACAGAAATGTAAATGGGATAGACCCGGACAACAATGTAAACGGGATAGACCCGGACAGAAATGTAAATGGGATAGACCCGGACAGAAATGTAAATGGGATAGACTCACGGGTTTCTGTAAATGGGATAGACTCACGGGATAGACCCGGACAGAAATGTAAATGGGATAGATCCACGGGATAGACCCGGACAGAAATGTAAACGGGATAGACCCGAGGAGGTTTAAACAATGAATTGAGTTTTTACCTAGGAGTAGTTCAAATTTTTTGTACCAAGAGGGAGATTTGATCTCTGTGGCTGAAGCGATAGCTGATGTTGTTTCTTGTGATCAAGCTTTGCCAATGACATTATCACTTCGTCTTTGCTTACTGGGGAGCTTTTTCTGACATCAATTTAGGTGCGAAAAGGAGAGTGGTTGTTTTCGTTTGTAAACGCAACGTTCCTGCAAGAAAAGAAGAACTAAAGGACTTGCCACCATCATTTGATCCGGTTTGCCTTGAGATTCGAGTAATTATGAGTCTTGTGACGCTTTTGCCTCTGTTCTGCGATGTCTGCCTTAGTCGAACTTGTAATTTTGAAACCTTTCAATTTCTGAGACTGATAAAGTACGTATTTACCACGTTACCAAATCTATGTAGCAGCTTTGTTGCACTTTACCCACTTTAATAGATGATTGAATCCCCTATCCTTGCACAAACCCTAGGGTTTATCATCCATTCGAATCCAATGGTGAAATAATGATGCGTGAAAATTTGTCCTATAAAAATCAATAATATATGCAAGATGATTTCCTATGTCAGGCAAAGATGAGCATGCAAAAGAATGCAGACAATGACAAGCAATCGAACGCAAATAATCAAGAGAAACCAAGAGGTTTATAAAGATACATTTTGAAAAAGAATATTTGTAAAGAAAAATACAAATTTGGCCAACGAATATCATATTCAAGACTTTGGATATATTTGCTTCGGAATTCGATACTGGCAGAAGTATCACAATCATGAGGGAAAGTCCAAATGAACCAGGTCACCAGCTGTTCCTTCTCGTGTTCGTCTGTTGAGAAAACCTGCCTTGGCGCCCTTTCGGGTTTTCACCAAGGTTGCCCCCACCCCTTTTGTTTTTGTTTTGTCTTTTTCTCTTTTTTTCCTTCTTTTTTCCTTTCTTTTTCTTTTCTTTTCCCGAGGTGCCCTTTCGGGTTTTCACCTAAAGAACAATGAAATACCTCGACCATGATCGACTCAGAAATATGAGTTAAAGGTTTCGGGCATCAGTAAAATGCACTTCCCTTGTAAGATTAGGCGAAAGTTAGCAAACTTTCAAGTAGAAACGCAGCAAGTGACGAAAGCCAGGACTTTGGGCTTTTGTAATGAGGTCAGGTGGGGTGTTTTCAAGAAAAGTTGAGGCTTGAAAGCAAATTTCGATGTGAGGTGTGAAATAACCTGAGATTGCACTATTTTGAAATTGTCTCCAATTTTGAACGAAACTGAGGAAATTTTGCCCCAGTTTGATCGGATTTTCTCTTTTTGCATTTTCTTTATTGCACTTTCCTCACTTTTGCATTTTTCTTTAAAAGCTAAATTTGCCCCAGTGTGGGGTTCTTCTTTTTTTCCTTCTCTCTCTCTTTTCCTTTTATCTTTCTTTCAAAAATAACTTTGCCCCAGTGTGGGTTTTCTTTTCTTTTTGATCATCTCTCTTTCAAAATAAATTTGCCCCAGTGTGGGGTTTGCAATTCTCAGGGGTTATCAAACGAAAATTTATCAATTCTGATGGCTCAAAGGGGACAAGTAGGGATAAAATGTTTTAAGTGTAAAAGAAGATGGCTTGACTTGCATTTCGCCATTTGCATGAATTTCTAAAGAAAATTTGCATGATCAAATGGAAAACTTCTTGCACATATCTGAGTTGATGGGTTGAGGGAATGTTCGTCCATCCATTTCTGCCAAAATAAGTGCTCCGCCAGGTAATACCTTTTGGACAATGAACGGCCCTTTCTGATTTGGAGCATATTTGCCTCTGCCTTCGTCCTGTCTTGGCAAAATTCGCTTGAGTGCTTTGTATGCTGATGAAACTTCTTGTTGCAGGCCCAGGCCATGCATTTTTGTAACATTTCATGACAAACGGCATTTTTTGGTTGGACTCCCATTAGAGTGTGCAAAGATAGAATTTCTGCTGCTGCAAACGAGACTGCCTCCAACCATCTGTACACTTTGACACATAGTCAAACCCTTAATCATCTCCTTTTCTGCTTTTGTCCAAACGAATGCTGATTTATGTCTTCTTGACCTCATTCTTAGTGCCAAAGTGAACAATTGCTGTGGCTTCTAGGTTTGGTTCGAATTTCTCCTCATGTTGTTCAAGATTTTTGAAAAGAATCAAATATTTTCTCATTATCACTCTCGCTTGGAAATTTGGGTTCCAAAATTCTCAAGTCGTGAGTGATATAGAGATTGCCATTATTGAATTCCAGAACGGTGATATCCAAAGGGTCAAATAGCTTTATTTTTGGCCATCTGAAAGAATTAACGAATTTGGGATAATAAACAAACAAGTATACAACAAACAAATGAACAAGCAATATGACCGAAATATAAACAAACGAATAAACAAAATAACATGACAAGAATGACTTGTGCATTTTCATAAAACCTTTGATTGAAAGCGGAAATAAAAGGAAAGCAAGTGGAAATGAAAACATTCGCAAAACTTTAGTCAAAAATAAAGATGCTTTCATTAGCTATTTACAGATGCAAAAGCATTTTCAATGAGTTCGCATGAATGACAAACCCCTTTAGGTCTACGAAACTCCTTCTGAATGGCAGAAACTCGGCTGTTCAATTGGAAATTGATCCTTCAGGGATGTCGGGAAATTCTGCATTATTTCCAAACACCTCAGCCTCACTTGACGAGTTTCTAACAGGCTCCTTAAATTCTGTATTGTCCATAATAACCCCAATGGTGTTATCGTACTCTGGCAGGGGGTTCTTATCCACATTTGGCGCTTGTGCCTCTTTTCTTTTAATTACAATCTCTCCAGCTTCAATCATGTCTTGAATTTTATGCTTGAGTGTTTTACAAGTCATGGTATTATGCAACAAGTCATGCACTTGACACTCACCAAATTCAAAAGCAAATGAGTAAGAAATTTCTTTAAAATTCCTCGTTGGGATTCCTTTCGAAACCCTCTTGAGCACCTGAAGAAATATAACCAACCATCACTCACGATACCCTAGGTCATTGAGCATACAAAGAAGGAAGTTCATTTGCTAAGAACTTAGGACAACGCCTTCAAAAGTGTTTTACCCCATCGAAAATCGAGATTCAAAATAAAAATTTAAAGTCACAAGAGAACTTGTATCATCCATGAAATCAAGTTTGAAATGAACTATCAATCTCAAAAGAAAGTCGGAAGTTCACGAAAGTTCATTTTATTGGAATCAGAATTTTCCAGCTTTACGCGACAACACTTGAAAATTCATATCTTGAGTTCGGTAAGTCCAAAAATTAGAAAATTTATGCTGTTAGAAACTAGATTCAAAGTACTAAAACTTTCCAGAAGACACATTTCTCAGATTCCAATCAAAAATCATTTGAATATCAGCTCCAACTTACTATTTTATTAAAATGGGGCAAAAACAGTTTTGATTTTCAGTAAAGTTTGAAAATGTGGCAAAATTCACAGGAATTGAATTAGCCTCTAAAATTTTTAACAAGATAGAAATTCAAGTCAAGTTTAAAACGCAACAAGCGTAAGTCAATTCGGATTTTCCAACACCAGGATACAATAGCTTTAAGAAAACTAGTTTCTGGCAACCTATTCCGCGAGTTCTCAGTCATAAAGCATTGGCACAGTTTCAAAATCAGAATATAACTAACGCTACACAAGTCGATATTGGAAATGGTTTATGGCGTTGAAAACTAGATTCAAAATTCCATAAATCATCAGAAGAAATCGTGTTCAAACTTGTAAAGATCGAAGACAACCTAAGAGAGGGGGTGAATTAGGTAAATTAAAAACTAATCAGGTTGTGAGACACTTTTTGGCTCAATATGAAATTTACCCTCTTTTCTAGATGACCACTCAATGGAACAATTAATAAGAAAGCAAGATTGCTTGTGAGTAGAAGAGATGAGCAATTTATGTTTGCAAGATATTAAGTAAAAGGGAAAGAATAGCAAACCAAATTTCAAACTCCTCTTGAGGTTGAATGTTACTTTAGAGAGCAAGCTTCTTCAAGTTGATCAATTACAACCAATCTTTGTGTACAAAGGAAGGATCACTTTCTCCTTGTCCCAAATCTCATTTGGTCAAGTTAGGAAGTTTTACTATCACTCGGATAACCCTCACAAAACTACACTATTGAAGTAATTTTCTCACACAAGAAAGCTTCTACTTGTTTCGCACAACTAAGAGTACAAATCTTCTTTATAGAGTATGTTCTCGCTAAAATCACTCTTGATCTTTTGTAGTCTCAATGTGCAAAAGTTCTTTGAAAGTTGTTGGGCATGCACTATTTATATGAGACCAAAAAGTGTCCCATTAATGCTTCCAAAGGATAGAAGGCAGCTGAAGAGTCAACTAACTGTTGGGTATATTGGACGTCCGGTCCGTCTGAATTTCGTGTCCGACAGTAGGCAGTGAGTTTGAGAGAAATTCTTTAATTCTATCGGACGTCCAGTGTCTCTGGTACTTACGTCCGAAAGCAGATGATCATTTTGAGAAATCTTCTTTAGCTCTTTCGGACGTCTGGCACCTACAATGCTTTGCGTCCGAAGTTTTGCAAACTCTATCAGACCGGCGATGCTCTGATGCTTAGCATCCGAACGAGGTCAGTGAGCTTAGAAGGAATGTCTTAATTCCTTCGGACGTCTGGTGGTGCAGTTCTTCATACGTCCAAAGTTGCGCAATGATTATCGAATGTCCGATCCAGTCTTTACGAGCGTCCGATAGCTTTTCGCACTCTTTGTCTCCTTCAATTGTACTTAATTTTTGAACCTGGTTTGCTTCATTGCTGAAAAAATCTTTGAGGAGATATTAGTAACATCCATTTGTTTTGTAAACATCAAAAGTTAGGGACTAAGATTAACAATCTCCCCCTTTTTGATGATGACAAAACAATGGACGGAGGAAAAAATAATTGAGTCAAAACCCCCCCTCACTTAATGCATCTAAAAAGTTTTAAGTACACACTCCCCCTCACACATTTACCAGATTACACTTTCTGGCATTCCAACATAATCTTAACATCCATTTCTCTTCATTTTTGTCATCATTAGATGATTTTAAGAACCAATAGCATCAATCCAATATCAGAAATCAAATCCAGTATCCAATCCAATGTACCACAGTATACCAGAAATCCAACATCAATGTTATCAGTAACATATTGATGATCCAACATTATCAGTAACACCCAACATCATCAATAACAGCAATCAATATTAGAGATGCAATTTGATATACCAACGTCCAATATAATATACCAAAATAGCAGAAACACAGTTGACAGTCACAGAGAATTGATATAAAAAATCAGCAATCACAGGTATACCAATCAGTCAGCACTCATTAGCCCAAAAATAAATAGAATTAACCAAATAAAAGTAACCAAAAACCATCAACGTTATATATCAAAATATAAAAGTTAACCAAATAAACTACAAACCAACAGAGTTAATCAAATAACCAGAATTCTGAGTACAGGGTACTGGAAATGTCAAGATGCAAAAGATGCAAATGTCTACTATGAAGTGCCATCCTAAAAATAAAGTGCAAATGCCTAAAGGTGCCTAAATGGTGATCTTGGATGATCCAGGTCTCCTTCTTGTTAGGCGAAACTGAGCAGGATCCACTTCTTCTTCTTCAATTTCCTCATCATCATCACTGTCTTCAGTTGCTGGAGCCTTGCCCTTATCTTGTGGTTGAGAACTGGAAGCATGAACTTCTGGAGTGTATTTAGTATGTGGAGTTTGCTCAGTTGGCCTAGTCCTAGGCTTTTGTTGATGCACATTCTCATCTTCTTGAGGAATAGGAGGCACAAGCAAGTCCTTTTGTCAATGAAAGTGGCTTATTGCTCCGGTGACATGGTTATCATCAGATCATCTTCAAGAAGAAAAATATGTTGTTTGAGGTCCTCAAACAAGGAAATGACTTCATGAGTGGATGAGGAAGGTTGAATGGATGATTTTCTGGGATGGATAGTAAATGGCGAAATATATTGAGACTGATCTCGGAGAGTTCTAGGGGTAACAGGAATTTCATGACAACTCTTAGTCCTAGACTCTAAAACAGACTCCTTGTAGCACCAATAACCATCAAAGAATCTCAGATTTTTTCTTTCAAAATAAGCTTTTGAAAAGATGGTGGATGCACCCTCTTTTGGTGACACTCCAGTGAAAGAAATCTTAAAGTGAGCAAAGAATAGATAATGTTTTCCCGCATATGTAATCTGATGTACTAAAGGTTGCATTTTTGGTTTTGGTTTGTGTGTATATTTTGAGTCTGAAGAATTCTAAGGAGGGCTAAGTATAAGATTTGAAGTCTGTTTGTTGTTTTGGCCTAGAAGCTCGGTGTTTGTGTGATTCTGACATGAAACCAGAAACTTGAAACTAATGAACAAATCTGGGTTTGCAAGTTTTTCCCCAGTTCAATTTTTTTTTCTTTTAAGGGCTTGGTATTGTATTTGATGATGGGTTTAGGGAGTTTAACAAGAATTTGAGGACTTTTTGTTGTTTAAGAGTGTAATTAGCTATTGCCGCATGAGGTTCAATAAACATCTCAAAGCCATCCGAAGGTTGCAGGATTTTTTTTATTTCCAGTTTTGCACGCTTCCTCTTTCTGAATTTTTGTGTTTCAGCTTAAGAATTTTATGTTGAAAACTAGGAAGAATGTTTGAGGAGCCCATTTACATGATCTTAGAATACTTTCGCGCTTGGAGTTGCCCATAAAAATCTGCTGCAACAAGTTTAAGGATTTCAGTTTGTTACAGCAGCGTGAATAAATGAATTCTATTTCCTTCTTTGGCTCGTTCAGACATAGGTTTGTTTGAAGCTTATGATTTGTTTCCTATTTGGTTGATATTTACGTATAAGCCTGCACGGTTGTCAGTTGTTGTCTCGGAACACCCTGTGTAAATGTCTAATGCTGTCTTTGCTTCATGGCCCGAGAGTTGAGATGTATCCACGAATGTTTTGGTTCAACATCTTAAGTGAACGTTGATGCTTTCTTTGCTGTATTTCTTTTGTTTCCTCGCTACTGAGATTGATGTTTGGGAAATGTGTATGCATTTGGTGGAGGAATGGTGAGTCTAATGCAATGTTTCTGCATTTAATCTACACGAACTCATAGCTGCAAAAGAAATTGCATTTTTTGTTCTGTTTTCTTTTCCGTAGCTGCTCATCGAGTCCTTACATTTAAGTTGCATGCCTAATCTAGTGGGGAGGAAAGGGAATGAAATGATTTGGTGTGGGGTTTGTGTGTTTAGGGACTAAAAAGAATGCTTAAGCTATGATCAAATGCTTGCTGAAAGGAAACGAATCATGATTGCTAAACCACTTCTGCACAAACTTCTCCAGCATTTGCGTGACTTCCTTTCTGTGTTTTGGCTCGTGTTGGATATTGAAGTCATGAATCTTGTTGTTAGTCAAAGTTTTGTTGACTGGCTGAAAGAATTTGGAGCGAAATTGTGGTTTTTGGGTTTGAAATGCCGAAAATAAAAGTGCAGCAAATGTTGCAGAAACCATCTTCGTAAGCATCTTGCATGGAACTTTGCATGGAAATGTTCTAAAACAATTACACTTTGGCCCCTAAGTCTCCCCTTGTTCCACTAGGACCCAATCAATTGAATAATTTCATCAATTTGGTCCTTGGTAGTTTTAATTTTTGCAACTTCATTGCTTGTTTGATTCAATTAGCCACCTTGCTTTGTTTAAATTGCTTTTAATTCATAATTTTAAGGCCTTTCTGACCAAGCGAGCTTGTGTTTGCATACTTTCTTTAATTTTCTCAATTAAAATGATGCCTTGACCTTTTCTTTTTATTTTGGAGGGTAAATAAGTAACTCACCTCATTAGGGCTCCAACTCAAGGGAGGTACACTCTATCCCTTATTTTTGACTTTATTTGACCCTACGTGTGTATATGTGTCTTATGTGTGCAATTTGCATGACTTTACGTGTTTATTTCATTTTTACTTTATTTATTTCTTTAGTTGCTTAGTTTTTGCTTTATTTTAGTTCAATTTCGATCATTTGGGAGGCACTCGAATGCCAAAATTGTAATAGTTAGGGATTTAATCGTTTTATTCCTTCTATTTCCCCTTTTAGATTGTAGTAGGCCTTCCCCCTAAAAATGTAATAGTTAGGGCCTTAATTGCCTTGTGTGTTTTGCATGTCTATGTGTTATGTGTCTAATCGCTTTCTTAGGTTTTGGCATCTAGATATGTATGCTTATGTGTTATGTGAATTACGTGCTCACATGTCTACTTGCTTTAATTATGCATATTACTTATGTATGTTTATGATGGATGCAAATGCACGTAACCGTGGCTAGTCCAATGCTAGTCATGGTTGTCCACTCGAGCTCTTGCAAGTCCAATGCTTGCGAGAGAGCGTAGATGTGGGCTAGTCCAATGCTAGACCCTTAGGAGCCCCTTGCGCGTTAGATCATGATTGCATGATAAAATCACTCCATCTCATGCATATTTTCACTTTTTAGGGCCTTTTATCATTTTGTATGATATTCCCCTTATACGTATAACCCTTATCCCTAATTTTCCTATACATATATATACCCCTATGTGTGATACATAACATTAGAATTGCATTTCATTTTAGAATTAGGATTAGGATAGGGCATTTGCTTGATTAGATTAGGGAAACCCCTTGAATATGGGATATGGACGAGTTTGGCTTTTCTAGCCTTAGCACGCTCATATTCTCTCTATTAAAAGGGAAAATTGAGTCACGAACATTAGTCTCGTACCCGACATGATGCATTCCTTTAAGACATGTATATTTCTATAATTATTTTATCCTTTTCCTTTTCTTAGAGTCCCATATTTTTGCATTATTCGTGACTTCTCCAAAGAGTCCACATTGGGCATCACAATTGATGTGATTGGCACCATTCGATCTTTTGAAGAGAAATTTTGCCCCGATATCCCCCTAGGTCTAGGGTTTGCATTCATATAGTACATCCAAATGTGGTAAATCTTTAGGTTAAAATAAGAAAATCTTTGACTAAATTACGCAACTAGCCTTGGCTAGGTCGAAGGGGTGCCTTGGATGTTTTTCCTTGCCTTCCCCTTCGTCAAATGTGACTCCCGAACCTTTCCTTTGATTTTCGTAGACTAGGAGTCGTTTAAAAAGGGTTTTCTATTTTTTTCAAAAAATTCATTTTAGGTGACTTGGTACACCTTAACTCAATACCAAGTGGCGACTCTGATTTCTATTTCAAAACCCTTTTTTAAACTTATTTTGGGTCAAAATCGTCGCATTTCAAAGTCCCATTTAGGCCCATTTCATTTTCTTTACCCATTTTCCTTTTAAATCAAAAATCACATTTTCAATCAAAAAAAATTCACTTTTTTAAATCATTTATTTTTCTTATAAAGAATGGGGCGCGACAGTAGGGTACCTTGAGACATTCACACCTAAGACCTATTTTCTTTGCTATGACTGTGAGGACTTGATAAGCATTTATTTGATCTGAGATGGCCTAACTGCAATGATCTAGGTCTCTACCTCACTTTGGATATCTGATACCCATAGCTTGGTCCTCGACGGACGACCCTTGCCTATATTTCCTTGAGACCTATCCACTAATGTCCTGTATGAACTTGGCTTGATGATGAGAGTACCAAGATTAAGAGTTATGGAAGTAGGTAGGGAGATTGTGAAAACAAAGATGTGGCATAAGGTGTGAAATCTTGATATACGAAGTATGTTGTAAGGTTTCAATATGTATATACGTGATACGTGGTAAAGTATCATAAGATATTGTCCTGACTAGGTTCTACTTTCCGTCTATTTCATTTGAGCATATCTACGTTTAATCTTCTGTGGTTGAATTGGGAGCAAAGGAACTTAACAGTTATATGGTTAGATTGCCACTTATACCTAGTTACTTAGTATGATTCATTAACTTGCCAAGCAAGCTATCACTTGAGTTCCACCGAATCCGTGAGATGGCACACTTGGTTGGTGTGTATAAGGAAATCGAGATGCTGCGAAACGAAGTAGAGATTTAAAGGAGATTAGCCGAGTACTGGGAAGAGCGATGGAAACGTGAATACTCGGAGAAAATTGAGCTACTGCACGAGAACATAGGACTGAAAAGGCTATGCGAAGGGATTTTAGCAGAGACTTTAGCAAGGCCACAAATTAATACTTTTACGGAAGTGCCAGAAAAAAGCCAAAGGCTAGAAATTTCAGGTGCACAGGTGAAAGCCCTCCATGCAAAGAAAATGGGTGCACTTAGTGACATTTAAAGGCAAGAACAAGGTGAGCCAGGTAGGCCACACGCTAAGGTAGGTAGGGGAACTAGTGGTGTGAGAATTTTGGAGTCACCTAAAGGAGATACTCCGAGAGGGGCCTCACCAGGAGATCAAATCTCTTGTGGCTATTGCGGAAAAATCAATCATACTGAGGTGAATTGTTGGACAAGAAGGGGAAATTGCCTGCGTTGTGGGGGCGCCAATCATCGGGTTGCTACCTGCCCAGTTGTACTACGCGAAGGGAAAAGAACCCAGCAACCAATCAAGACTAACCCTGAACATACAAAGGGGAAAGGGACTGGATCGAAAGTGCCGACTCAGGTGAATTCCCTAGAGCAACTTCAGGTCTCTGACTCGTCTAAGGACGTAGAAGGTATGGTCCGTTGGGTACCTTAGATTTTGATAGATTCCGTGGGAAGAAAATTTCGAGGACGAAATTTCTTTAAGGGGGAGAGAGTGTGAGAACCCGTAATTTTCATAATTGCTAGGTTTTATTTTCTTTTAATTGCATGCTTTTCCACCTTTTATTTATTCAAAAAATTGTGAAAATAAGATTAATGAGTAAATATAATTCTTAGATGATTTTTCTAGAATCGGTTAGGTTTTGAGAAATTAAGAGCGTATATCGGACGTGGGACCTGCTAGTGCGGAAAGTTCGGAAAAATTCGGCCAATTAGGTTAAGTTTCGGATACTGGGTTTAAATTATCGGGTGCTAAGAGATAATTAGAAGTTACCAAGTGGATTGATGTGAGAGGGAACAAAGAGATATGGATGCATTAACTTGGGTGACAAGTGTCACCATATGATTAGTTTTCACTTTTTGAACACAATTCACCCTTTTACCATTTGGTTAAAATAACTCCTAAAATTGACCAAAAATCACTCAAAAATTAGCTCCTTGAAGCCGGCCCTCTCCAAGAAAGAAAGAAAGAAAACTCTCCAAGTTCTTGCTTCCATTTAGCACAAATCCATCAAAACAACCACTTAAACTTGCTTTTGTTCCATAAAACCTCTTCACTTAGTGTTGGTGAGGTGATTGGTGAAGTTGTTTGGAAAGCTAAGGTGACTAGTTGCTCTCTCTCTTGTGTTGCTAAGGTGAGTTGTGAAGGAACCCCTCTCCTCCATCTAATGATGTTTAATTCATGATTGGTGGTAGTTTAAGATGTAATTTTATGGATTATACTTGATATTGGTTGAATTGGTGAAGTTTTATAATTATTGGTGATTTTTCTGTTTTCATATGATTATTATTATGTGGTCATGTATGATGATTGGAAATGATATTTAAGGAAGCTAGAAGGTGGAAAAGTGGTTAATTGCAGGAAATTTCTGTTTTGGAAGGAAAATTGGAAAACTAGGGTTTCATGTCCTACATTCTGTCCGGCACAGTACCTCATAGTTATAGGCCGAATTGGCCTTGGGTTAAAACATGAAAGTTTTAGGTAATGATATTTTAGAGATGCCTACAAAATTTCAGGTCAATCGGAGCAATGTAGCTTGAGAAAAGACAGAAATATCCCTGCTGCCCTGGTTCTACCCGAATTTGATAATTGCGTCTGTAATTGGTTATTTTGGTTGGGAATAATTTGGAATTGGTTGTTGAGGTCTTCTGATGAATTGTATCCGTTTATCTTAGATTTCCGATGGCTTTGGAATCACTTGATTTGGACTTAGGTAGCCTGACTTATGATGTTTGAACCAGAATGCGGTTTGTGAACCTATTTTTGCGGTTCTGGTTTCGTATCTTGCATGTTTGACCTGGTTACACTCGCAACTGGGTAGAGTAGTCTTCTTCAACATTGTAGCCCTATCTCTTAGCTTCGAAACGGTGTATCCTGTACCTCCCTCCGATAAGTGTAGTGTCAATGGTGCGAAAACTGCAAAATGATGTCAAAAACTATTTTTTTTGGGTTAGAGTTAATTCCATTTCCGGATTTTCCAGGTTTACTCTAGTGCTTATACATTCTTATGGAGCCCTATTTTGGTGGTATTTGGAATTGGTTTATGACTTGTAATCGAGTCTTATTGTGCTTATTTGAATATTTTAAGGCTTGACTTTCATTTTCGGACTTTTCCCTAGCTTGAATTGTACTTGTACTACTTGGAGCTTACTGAACGGCTATTGAATGAACTTATTTTGTGTGTGATTTTGGGACTGGCTGAGAAAAATAATGAAGCCATGACGGCTGGAAAAGTAAACAAATTTAGGGGAAATGTTGTCCAATTTTCTAGGCCGCTTAGTCTCTTTAGGTTTGCGTTGCTTTTTGAAAGTCATATTTTATTCTTTTGTACTAGTACTTACCATGGAAAGACGTACGACGTGTAGTCGAGCCTCACATGTGCATTCTGTATACTCGATTTTGGAAGTAGAACCTTCAATTGTTTTACTTTGGTTCTTTTAGGGTTTCTTGGCGATTAAAGCCAATCTAAAGTGAAAACTTTTGAAGTATATGTACTTGAACCGGTGAGTGTACCCCTTCCCTCACTTGTTGTTTAACTCGATTTCTGTACATGCAATCTGTGATATGAACGACTGAACTATCTATTTATTTTGTTTGAGACGAGGGTGTACTTTATCACACTCGTTCTCTTGTCTGTTCATATGCCAATTTTGGTGCAAATCTGAATCTGTTATCTGTATCTGTATCTGTATCTGTTCTGACGTCGTTTGGAAGCTTGTATCCAACGACCTTTCTGTGACCTCTGAGCTCAACACCTGTGGCTAGTTACTCGAGTCGGGCCGGCAAGGGCCTGGTCGATTAGATAACGAACCACGGTAGTCTGTTTTGGGATCTTTGGGTATTGAGACCATTGATTCCGGTATACTCGAGTATTACCATTTCTGAACTGATTGGATTTCGGGCCTGGTAGGGGTATGTGAGGTGGAAGGAATCGGAGAAAGTGGAGTCTACGGTATTGGTTACTCCTTTAGCCTTGACGGAGTGTCAACTATTATTTCGATCAAGCTTCGGTGAAGCAAATGGGAATTTGGCTCCTGAGAGCCACCTGTATCCTTTCCCTTTGAACCACGGTGTTTAAATGCTTTCCTCTATATCTGGTATATGTATCTGATTGATTCAACATGAAATGCCATGATTTTACTGCTATATGTCTGGTACCTCATTGAGCGCAAGCTCACCCCTTTCTGTTACCTTTGTTTTCCTTACAGGGTTCCATGTTTTGAAACCAAGATTTTTGGAAGAAAAGAGTTGAGCCAGTTGTCGGACTTCTTTTGTTTATGCTCATCTGTAACTGAAACCCTAATTGTATTTTGTGTAGCGTGAATACTCTGGCTTGTATTTTGGTTCATTAGTTCACGACTCCAATGTAAATATATGTATCAGTGTTTCATTGACGTCCCGTACTTCCGTATGGTTTGGTAAGCTCTGTTTAACCCCTGGTGGTCTCCAATTGTACGTTTTCGTTGAGTTCTCGCACGTACTATATAGGGTTTGTGTGATTCGACTCCGTAGTCCTGACGAGAGTTGGGCAGGCGGTCCGCTGAACCCTTTGGTTTGCCTTAGGGGGAGGTGGGGCTGTCACAGTTTACAATTCAAGTACACACAACCCTAGTCGGGTGCTAGCATGAGTACAATCTCAAAATTCAAAATAACTAGACTACGCTAGTCTGTATACATCTCACGCCTCGCTTGTACCCCTATAAGGAAAACAAAACTAATGGAGTGAGCTAAAGCTCAGTGTTGTTCCAAATATCAAATTGTCCATCAAATAAAGTAAAAGCAGCATAATAGTGAAATAGCGAGCAAAACAAGTCAAGAAGTGAGTAACAACACTTCATATAGCCAAACAATAAATATTTCGCATTTCACATATTAGGATACAGTTGCTCATATATCGGCTCCACCATAGCTTGATCGATTGGTAGTTGACACTCCGTCAACTTTCAAGTAAGAAACTAGTCCAGTAGAACACCACTTAACTCCAATCTCCGTCCACCGACCAAACCCCTTACCGGGTCCGAACTCCACAATAAACACTAGGGGGTAATACTCGAGTATACCGATTAGTCGAGGAGATAACACTCCACTCGACATCACTAACTACCCAGGGTTTGTTATCTAATCGACCAGGCCCTTGCCGGCTCGACTCGATTCACTAGCCACAGGGTTTCTAGAATTCCAGGCAAGATACAATTCATATGCATGTGTATGAAGTCAATTGAAATCAATGAACAAGGATAAATCACATTAGGGCAAGTGCGATAAAGTACACTCTTGCCCTATCAATTCACTTATATATCATGTAATTACATTGGTCAAGTATTAAACACAAATGTCAAGTTCAATCAGATATTTGGAAGCACTTACCAAAATGTAGTGCCTCTAGTGATCACGTCTGGGTTGTACTCTGGGTTTGGAGTCCAAATCTGCGATAACACTTTGTTTAAGAACTTTGAAAAACGACTAAGGTTCGAAACTTAAACGTTTCGTTCAATAAGAATCAAGTAATTGAAATTTGTTTGGAGAATATTCGTGAAACACTTGCTCACTTTTCAAACTGTGAAATTTTGAAGCAATTATACTTGGAAATACTATTTGAGTCAAAAGAACGAGGAAAAACGTATTTCTAGTAGTCGTTATTTCCATTTTCCCAAGGGTACAAGTTCGGCCAAGTTCTAACTTATATACCTCGATAAAAGAAGATGCAAATATCCTAGATGGTTCACGTGGTATTCACTCTCAAGCCTTACTCAAGTCACAAGTATATCTACCTAGCCTTCGAGCGCAAATTTGGGCAGCACGCCCTTTGTATTTACCTATTTTCCAGCCATTTATTGTTTCATTCTTTTCCTTAATCAGTCCCAAAATCACACACAAAATAATCTCATTACAATAGCCGTTCAATAGGCTCAATGTCATACAAGTACAAAATCAAGCTAGAAAAAAATGTCCGGAAATGAGATGTAAGTCATAAAACAAAAGACAGATTCAACGTCTCCTAGCGTATCGGTCACAACCAAAGCTACGCTTATCGTATTAGGGTGAAATTTATACCATTTCGAAGCTAAGACAAAGGGCTACAATTTTGATGAAGACCACTCAATCCAGTTCATAGTGTATCTGGGTCAAAGTTTCAAATTACAGAACCAGAATCTCACTAACAGGGTAGTTAACCGCACTATGTTCAAATGACAATAACTCGGGCTACTGAACTCCGATTGAGGCGTTTTCAGAGGCGTTGGAAAGCTAAAACATAGCACTACAACTTCCGTGTTTTGGTCAAATGCTAAGTGATACGAACTCAGCCTAGCAAGAACCTGTCTTGAAGAACCAAGTCGATCAGGCAGCGGAAGGATCTATCTTGATCAGGTTATGGAACAATAACTACCTTGCTAGACCTAAAGAGAACCCGTCTCTAGAAACCTAGTGGATTGGTTATTGGTTATGGAACAATAACTACCTTGCTAGACCTAAAGAGAACCCGTCTCTAGAAATCTAGTAGATTGGTTATTGGCTTGAAAGAACAAGATGATGTGATCATCTTGCCTTGAACACCACAAGTATCCAAGCTAAATACTTGAAACAGTTCAAGAAGAAACTCAAGTTCCATCAAGAAACTCCATAAAAGGAGACAACTCTCTTTTTATTAATTCATCTTCAATATGATGTGCCTGAATAGTTAAATAAAGTTGGCTATTTATAGCCTTACAAGACTCAAAATCCTAATCTAAATTGGAAACAATACAAGCTTCCTAATTTGACTTGACACAACTTCCTAAATAAATTTGGAAGCAATTAACTACTTTTCTAAAACTCTAATTCAATTAGAATAGGAAACTAACTGACTCAATTGGCTTAACTATGGTCAACATGACCTTAGCCTTTATTTCCCTTAATAACTCAAGACTAACTAACAAGTATTGCTGGAAACTTACTTAAATAAATAACAAGAAATAAGCATGACAAATCTTCAATGATTCTTGAACCCGATTGCACCATCAACCATCAATCGAATTTTCTTGAATTTGAAAGGAATCCAAATCTTCATGTTCTCATCATTCCTCTCCTCTTGAAAGACAATTTGTCCTCAGATCGAGTGCTTGCTTACAAAGGAGTAACTCGGAGAACGTCTTGATAAATGCAATCCAAGAAGCATGTTGCCAACTCAACTTGATTATGAACACAAACCATTGCATATGCTCCATTTGTCAAAGAATATCTTCACCCAATTGTACTTGGCTAGAATTTGGAAGTTCAGTTTGGAACTCAATTTTTGGATTTTGGCAGCTGATAATATGAACCAAGTCTAACAAGAATTAGAAATCAAGAATTTGGAAACGAGATTCCAAATCCTTCTCAATTTACAAATCCAATGCAAGGTTGCCTTTTCTTGTCTTTGTTTGTCTGAATTGCTCTCCTAAAAAGGGATGACAAGTGGCGGCCTAACTCCCTAAAATATAGGAAGAGATGGCCGAATGTGAGGATAAGATGAATGGGCTAAGGACAACCCTAAAAAGTAGGAGAAGTGGTGGCTAAAATGTAGGGATAGGTCTTTGTAGCGGGGTTAGGAAACTGGGTTGGGAGTGTTTTGGGAATGGTTAGATCGGTAGGTTCTTTGGAAGTCAACCAATATTTGGCAATCAATCAAGATGTGAAAATCAATCAAGATATCAATCAAGATTTGGAAAACCAATCAAGATTTCGATCAAGATTTGGAAACCATTCAAGGCAAGGCTGCCTTTTTTTTTTCCTTCCTTCTTTCTTTTTTCATTTTTCTAACTTGCCAATTCAAGAAAATAAGGTAGCCGCACTTCAAGATTCAAGAGGATGATTTTTTGGGGTTTTCAAAGTATCAAGATTTTTTTTTCAAGAACCCAACTACAAGAAACAAACACAAAGTAAAAAAAAAAAAAAAAATTCGGATGAACAGTACTGCTACAATAGCGGCAGATGAACAGTACCGCCGTGAACAGTCCGATTTTTTTTTTTTTGGCTTTTGATGACTCAACACAAGGTTACGACTTCACTTGGAGGAAATTTAATGGGAGTTAAACCCTTGAAAAACCTGTTTTCAAAAACGTAATCACACCAAAAGATTTCAACCTCGATCAATCACAGGGTAGGTTAGACTCAAGTGATAAAATCAATGCAAGGTTGCATTTCTTGTCTTTGTTTGTCTGAATTGCTCTCCTAAAAAGGGATGACAAGTGGTGGCCTAACTCCTTAAAATATAGGAAGAGATGGCCGAATGTGAGGACAAGATGAATGGGCAAAGGACAACCCTAAAAAGGAGGAGAAGTGGTGGCTAAAATGTAACGATAGGTCTTTGTAGTGGGTTAGGAAACTGGGTTAGGAGTGTTTTGGGAATGGTTAGATCGGTAGGTTCTTTGGAAGTCAACCAATATTTGGAAATCAACCAAGATTTGGCAATCAATCAAGATATCAATCAAGATGTGGAAATCAATCAAGATATCAATCAAGATTTGGAAACCAATCAAGATATCGATCAAGATTTGGAAACCATTCAAGGCAAGGCTGCCACAAAGCTCTACCTATGGATCAGGGTGAAAAAAATGCGGTCAGATTGGTGAAATGTCAAAACTGTCCACAAAGCTCTACCTATGGCAGTCAGGGGTATTTTTGACTTTCACTTGTTACAGTGCTCATATTGATCTGAAATTTTACAGGAAGCTATAAAACATTATTCCCTACAACTTTCATGTTTTGTGCTAAGCCTAATTCGACCCCCATCATGGTCAAACAGAACCGGTCAGAACAGGGTCACATGAATACTCCAATCTGGAATTTGGTGAATTCAAAGGGTAAACTTCACATTTCTAGCTTAAACCACTACCACAACCTCCTATACAAGATTATATACACCATACCTTCCAAACAAAAAGAATTATAACTGAACCATTCAAAACCCTAACTCAAAATTCACCACTACAATCATCAAAATCACTTAGATTAGGCATCACAAAGCAAGAATACAAGTTACTACATAACTCAAACAAGACTAAGGGAAAGGGAGAGAATGGTCAGCCATAATACCTCAATAAAAGGGCTTGCCAGAGATATCCTTCACCTCTCCTTGTGAAATTTAGCTCCCCAAGCTTCCTAAACTCTCAATTTATGAGTTAATCGGTTTAGTTTTCTTGTTTTCTCACTCAATCAAGCTCAACCCAAGATGGAATTGAAGTTCTTTTCTCCCTTTTTCTTCTCTCAATTTTTGGCCACCATAGCTGTAAAATGAAGAGAAAATGAAGTCCAAGAAAGATAAGAAGCTTGGACTTGAATTTGGTCAAAGATGGTTAGATGTTCGCCAAGTGCCACTCCAAGATCTTCCTAAATTTTTTTTCTTTTCCTTGGCTTTCTTAGTCAAGAAATTCGGCCATCACATGCTGATTATGGGCTGATATTTTGGCTCTAATAACAATGAGATTAAGTTAATGAAGTGGTGGTCAAGTGGTGTATTCAATCGGTAGTGAACGACACCCGTCGGTTCGAGCCGATTTTCCTTAAATCACGTATACTTGGGTTTTAACTTATAATTCACTAACTTATTATTATCACTTCTAATCATATACTTAATATTATCTAAAACTCACTCTTAATCACCAAATTTGATCCCCACTCCGTACCAGATAGTCACACCACGGATAGGTGTAAAATCTTAATTCGTGCTAACTTGAAAAAGAAAGGGAAAACCCTTAATTCTATGTTCATTTGCACTTATTGTGAGGTGATTGAGTAGTAAGGCTAGTCTAAAGTAATAAAGTTCAAATCAAAGGGGATTTTAAGAAAAATATAGGGAATTTTACAAGTCCTCACATGATGTCTTCCTCCTAGATGAAACTAATCTCCAAAGTGTTTAGGAGTTGGGTGAAGATTTAGAAGTGAAATAGTGCAAGATTTGGAGCAAGTGAAGAGAGCTTTTCTTCCTTTACTTTCTTTCTTTCTTGGCCGGCTGAAAGAGTGAAGTGAGTGACAAGAATTGTGGGAAGACGATTTCTTGGTCTCCAATTTTGGAAGAATTGTGTTGAACAAGCTAAGTTAAAGATGTGCAAAAGTCAACTTTGAATAATGCGCGCACAAGTTTCGTATCGCCGTTTTCTCTCAGATTTGTTTCACTTGTACACTAATCCTCTAAGGTACTTCCTTTAATATGGTAATTATTTACCCTTACTAGTCTACTATTAATTCTTCAAATCTCCAATTAGTTATACCGGCGTGACTTTCGGAAAATTATAGACGCGTGCGCGGTAAAAGTTTACTTTAAACTCACTCACATCTAATCCCCCAATTAACTTTTCTTAGTCTACTATTGATCATTCTTAATTCTCCAAGACTAATGTACTCTCGGATCGAATATAGTCTCGAAAAACGTGTACTTATTATTTCTCGCTAAACGAGCCGTAGGAAAATTAAATTTGCTAACAAAACGTTTTAAAATTATAAAAGGGACATTTTTGCATTCAAATGGATTTAAAACGGATGAAATAAATTATTGGGGTAAACGGGTGAATAAAGAATTAAATAAGCCAGTAAAATAATATATAAATAAGAAAAAAAATTCGGGCCCTCACAAAAACAAGTTTGACAAGTGCAAGAAAGTTGGGCAAAAGAAAAATTTCATCCAAACTCAAAATCTTCTTTGCGGGTAAAATAGTTGCGCCCCCGCAGTGTCGAGAAAACGGCCATATCTCTCTGTGGGAAGGTCAAAATCAGGTGCGTTAGCGGCGTTGGAAACTAGGCTCACAGGGCTTTCCAACAGTACCAAAATCAAACTCTAGTTCGTCTCCTATCACTACCAGTGATCCAGGGAAATCGGCTGATTTTCCAATTCTGATAAGCCCTAAAACCCTAGCAAAGTTACACTAGTTCTTGTTGCTAACTTCACTTGTTTTGGTTCAAATTCATCCAAATCAATCTCCTAGGTTTCATATACAGGGGAGCAAGTTAACTAGTACCATTGGAGCTCAAAATGCAACTCACATAATTGATTAAAAGAGCCAAAACAATCTAGTCAACCAAAGGAATCAAAATAGTCCAGTACTTGCTCAAAACAACCACTTTTCTTGCTTAATTCCATTTTAACTCACACCAAACCTTAAACCAATGTTTATTCAAGTTCTTAGGCTTAAATAAGGTGCAAATGAACCACAAAATCAACGAGAAACCTCTCCTACAAAATCGGTCAACCAAGAGCAACCAAAACAGTCCACCAAATATAGATAACGTTATGTAACTCTAGAGAATGAACATTTCCGAACCAAATATAATGCATGAACATGATTAAACAGTTTTATATACATACGTTAGTAATTTACAAATCAAAAGGGAAATATTTGGGTCAAGGTACATTTAGGGTTTTCCAACTCCCGAGGAGCTATACAAAAGAGTATTTATACTAGCTCAATTCATTCTTCAAAATGATCATTGGTCCAAAAGATGGTTCCCTGTAAGGAAAACAAAGGTAACGGGGTGAGCTTTCGCCCAATGAGATACCATCACTCAAGCATTCAAGGATCACCAAAATACCACGCTACTTATGTCAAATACATTAATGAAATAAGCAGGAACAACCATCATACATCATTTAGAGAGTAAAAGGATACGGATGGCTCTCAAGAGCCCTCTTCCTCTTTTGCCGTACTTGAACTCACCCCGTTAACTCTCCGTCAATGCTTAAGAGTAACCATTATCGTAAACCCCACTTTACTCCGATTTCCGTCCACCACACATACCCCTTACCGAGCCCGAACACCAATCAGAACAGAAATGGTAATACTCGAGTATACCGGAATCAAGAGTCTCATACCCAAAGATCCCCAAAACAGTCCCCGTGGCTTGTCAATTTCCCTCAACCAAGCCCTTGCTGGCTCGAGTCAATTGACTACCAGTGAGGTTGAGCTCAGAGTTAACAGTAAACGTCATTGGATACATGTCCAAACAACACCAAATCAAATACAATCAAGAGAATTTCAAGTGATATAGTAAACGGTCAACTAAGCCATAGAGTACGGGAGTGGTAAAGTACACCCTCGTCTCATCTAGTATAAACAGTAATCACAAGTAGTCCAATCACAGATTTCAAGTACAATAAAGCCACGGAATAACAATCATGTGAGTAGTACACTCACCCAGTCAAACAAAGCAATTTCACAAGTTTTCGCTCGACGTAAGCCTTGGATCACCGGCATACCCTATAACAATCAAGAAAGCAAAATTGAGACTCGGACACGAGTCAAATACCTCTTAAATGAACTATTAAGGCAAGACCAAAAATAGCTTGGAACTGGAAAATACATAACATTTAGGGCTAAAAGTAAAAACAAACCCCAAAATCTTTCATTTCTGTCCAACCTCAACCTAAACTCACAAGAATCCAATATCCTCAACATTTGGACAGCATTTCCCCTTAAACTTCATACTTTTCCATCCTACAAACAACCACCAAACTTCATCCAAAACAACCACAAGCACACAAACAATTCATAGGCCATTCAACACACTTCATTAGGGTTACAATACCCCTCAATCATAGCCAAATAGAAGCTCAACAACCAACCATAGTAAAGCCCTAATTAGAAGCCCTAAATCTGAAAATTTCCGCACAAGCTGAAATTTTCCGCAAATAACCGCAATTAACGCACAAAAGCTCCATTTTACACAATTTAAATCTATCATTCCAAGGCCAACCATAACCATCATATGAAAACAGAAAAATCCCCCAAAAAATCAGAAATTTATCTAACTCCACTTTAATCCAAGAAATCTTCCATAAAACAACCTATTTAGTCACCATAGGTCACTAATTTACCATTATTATGAACAAAGAATGAGTTTCCAAGCAAAATACCTTGACACCTCAAGAAAGGTAGATATAGAACACATAACTGTTTCAAACAGTCATACAGGAGCAGTCAGTCAAGTACATACAAAAGTAATCCCATGAAACTAAAGGGGTCCTCCAAAAAGACAATATACAAAGTTAGGCCAAAACACAAAAACCGCTAACGGAGAGCTTGTCCTAGGTACCCCTCACACGGGATCAAAACACGGCCCAGGGAACTCTAACCTAGTTCTCAACTGAGCCAACCTATTCCTCCCCACAGCTAGAACTAGGGGCGCCTCCCTCGCTTGGAGCTACATCGCCTGGAACTCCCCCTGGCACATTAGTGCCAATCACTCCCTGGATTAATGCCTCACACTCGTTGATAATACCACCGGACTGGTCTCTAACCTCCCGGACCACCCTAGTGAGACGGCTGTTGGCTACGTGTAACTGCTCTCTAAGAGCATTCGTCCGCTCTTGCTCCATGACTACGTCCCCCTGGAGCTCCCGAATTCTATCCGCCTGCATCCTCATGATGCCCCTCACATGCTACAGCTCAGTGTGATCTCTGGCGGCGGCATGCCTGAGCCGTCTCCTTTCATCTAACACGGCCACGACCACATGGTCAGCGTAGGAGTAATGCTGGCAATGACTATAGCACCTAGTCCGACTGGCCGTGCTCCAGTGCCGAATCGGTCCTCCGGGCCTCTCCTCGTAATCGACGACGCGAAAATGCCTCCGAGGCGGCCCACATCCGCTCCCACTAGCTCCGTCCATGACCAATAAGTATATCCACCGTTTACAACTTAGACAGAGTAATCATACTTAAACACACCCTAACACAATTCCCAAAAGTTCTAAGAATTAGGCTTTGGGTTCGCCCAGGTTATTTCTAACCTAGACTCTGATACCAACTGTGACAGCCCCACCTTCCCCTAAGGCGTACCAAAGAGGTTAGCGAACTGCCTGCCCAACTCTTGCCAAGACTACTAAGACAGTAATACACAAACTAAAATGTTTCGAAATATATATATGAGTGCTCCTAAACGATTGCACAATCACAAAATGAAAAAATGAAAATCGGAACTGAAAGTGAATTGTGACTGCCACGTCACAATCCGACCGGAACCCAACCAAATATAGATAACGTTATGTAACTCTAGAGAATGAACATTTCCAAACCAAATATAATGCATGAACATGATTAAACAGTTTTATATACATACGTTTGTAATTTACAAATCAAAAGGGAAATATTTCGATCAAGATACATTTAGGATTTTCCAACTCCCGAGGAGCTATACAAAAGAGTATTTTTACTAGCTCAATTCATTCTTCAAAATGATCATTGGTCCAAACGATGGTTCCCTATAAGGAAAAAATGGTAACGGGGTGAGCTTTCATCCAATGAGATACCATCACTCAAGCATTTAAGGATCACCAAAATACAATGCTACTTATGTCAAATACATTCATCAAATAAGCAGGAACAACCATCATACATCATTTAGAGAGTAAAAGGATACGGACGGCTCTCAAGAGCCCTCTTCCTCTTTTGCTGTACTTGATCTCACCTCGTTGACTCTCCGTCAACGCTTAAGAGTAACCATTACCGTAGACCCCACTTTACTCCGATTTCCATCCACCACACATACCCCTTATCGGGCCTGAACACCAATCAGAATAGAAATGGTAATACTCGAGTATACCGGAATCAAGAGTCTCATATCCAAAGATCCCCAAAACAGTCCCCATGGCTTGTCAATTTCCCTCGACCAAACCCATGCAAGATCGAGTCAATTGACTACCAGTGAGGTTGAGCTCAGAGTTAACAGTAAACGTCGTTGGATACATGTCCAAACGACACCAAATCAAGTACAATCAAGAGAATTTCAAGTGATATAGTAAACGGTCAACTAAGCCATAGAGTATGGGAGTGGTAAAGTACACCCTCGTCTCATCTAGCTTAAACAGTAATTACAAGTAGTCCAATCACAGATTTCAAGTACAATAAAGCCACGGAATAACAATCATGTGAGTAGTACACTCACCAAGTCAAACAAAGCAATTTCACAAGTTTTCGCCCGACGTAAGCCTCGGATCACCGGCACGCCCTATAACAATCAAGAAAGCACAATTAAGACTCGGACACGAGTCGAATACCTCTTAAATGAACTATTAAGGCAAAACCAAATATAGCTTGGAAATGGAAAATACATAACATTTAGGGCTAAAAGTAGAAACAAACCCCAAAACCTTTCATTTCTATCCAACCTCAACCTAAACTCACAAGAATCCAATATCCTCAACATTTGGACAGCATTTCCCCTTAAACTTCATACTTTTCCATCCTACTAACAACCACCAAACTTCATCCAAAACAACCACAAGCACACAAACAATTCATAGGCCATTCAACACACTTCATTAGGGTTACAATACCTCTCAATCATAGCCAATTAGAAGCTCAACAACCAACATAATAAAGCCCTAATTAGAAGCCCAAAATCTGAAATTTTCCGCACAAGCTGAAATTTTTCGTAAATAACCTCAATTAATGCACAAAAGCTCCATTTTACACAATTTAAAGCTATCATTCCATGGCCAACCATAGCCATTATATGTGTGACGCCCCCACTTCTCCAAAAGGCTAACCCGAGGGTATCGGTGGGACGCCTGCCTAGCTCGCGCCAGGACTCGATACTCTAAAACTAGAAAATAGAGTTCACGCCAAAAGTAAGTTCTATGTACTCTATTAAAGCTTCAAAGGTTGCATAAACTAGTACATCAAGTCATACATACCACGAGTATCAGAAAGTAAACCCTAGAAAAGCTGATAACTACAACCACCATGATAACTATATGCATCTTACTAGTCAACTTATAACAAGGATAAATTCAACTATTCTCTAATCAAAAGACTAAACACCTTCCCGAGCGATCCCCGCGTCGTCCCCCTGCTAAGGAAAACAAATGGAATGTGGTAAGCTATATGCTTAGTGAGTAATCAGGGGTATAAATGTAAACTCACATCCAAATAACAAGTAATCAGATTTTTTTCACATCAATAACAAAAAGGTAACAACACAATGGTAGGATACAAGTGGATCCAAAGCCAGTTCAATTCCCCGAGCTTGAACGCCTGTTGACACTCCATCAACCAAAGTACTCATAGACCGTAGACTCCACTTAACTTTCCCCGTTCACCTTATCAACCCCCGCTGCCCAGTCAACAGCGCACAGCAGCTGGAGTGAAACAAAATAACTTAGCTTTCGTCAAAGCTTTAACAAGGAACTAAATCCCAAGTTTAGCATGGAACTATCTTCGACCAAGCCCCAACTGGCTCGAATAGCTCGTCTAACCCTTGGAACTGGGCTGGAACCAAGCCCTGAGATATTCAATCTCTCAATAGAAGATATCTCTCAGCAAAGTACACAACAAAGTACATACCCCAACAGCACACAGCAAAAAGGGGTTTAATTCAAGACATGTAATCACCCCCATCAGCACACATCAAAAGGGTGATACTCAAGTCATGTCATCACCCCCATCAGCGCACAGCAAAAGGGTGATACTCAACATAAGGCATGTACTCTCAAATATGAAATCAAAACAAAGGATGGGTTTAGGTCGAGTGAGATAAAGTACACCCTCGCCTAAGTACCCATTAAACATATACAAAGCACTTTAACAATTTCACATCAACGACAACCCAATTACTCACTTGATAAAGCTTGGCACAAAAAATGATATAATTCACTTAACTTGACCGTCGCCGTCAAAAGCCTCACAATCTGTATTGATAGATTATATACACACATAAGTGAAACGGCCACACAATAGCAGTTTGTAACTTAAACGATCGAATACGGTCGAACACGGTAAAAAATGATGTTAAGGCCAAAAGAATGTCGAAATTGGCCGAAACGGCCGGAATGGTAACAAAATACCAAAAGTAGACCTAAACGGTCCAAAACGGCAAAAACGGTTGAGAAATGCATGTGCGCGTCCGTGAAAATAAAAATGGTACAAAACGGGTTACACGATTTTGCCCATAACTGGAGCTGTGGTTATCGGATCAAAATATACTAGATGGTGCCTCGAACCTTAGATAAAAGGTTACAATTTCCATGAAGATACCTCAACCCATTTTTCAGTGCATCCAAGTTAAATTTGCAAAATACAGAACTTGAACTCCAAAGGCTAGTTTATCTTTCTCGTGAAAATTTGGCGGCATGCCCCTTGTGTTTACCCATTTTCCAGCCATTTATGGCTTTAATATTTTCCTCAAACAAACCCAAAGTTACATACAAAATAATCTCATTTCAATAACCATTCAATAGGCTCAAGGTCATACAGGAACAAAATTAAGCTAACGACATGTGCGGAAATGAAGTTTAGCAAAAGACAGATTTGATGTTGTTTTGTGTAATGGACACAACCGAAGTTACGCTTATCGGATTGGGATGAAATTTATACCATTTCAAAGCTAAGACAAAGGGCTACAATTTTGATGAAGATCATTTAGTCCAAATTCTAGTGTAACCCAGTCAAATTCCCAATTCACAGAACCAAACTCCGACTAATAGACCAGTTAACCGCACTACCTTCAAATGGCCATATCTCATGTTACGAAAGTCTGATTAAGATGTTCTTCGAGGCGTTGGAAATCTAAGACATAGTACAAAAACTTTAATGTTTTGGCTAGAAGTTAGTTCAGTACGTATCAAGGTGAACAAATGTAACCAACTTAGTGTACTGTCAAAACTGTCCGCTGACTTTACTCCTATGGCAGTCAGGGTAGTTTTGTCTTTTCATACGATACGTTGATCCGATTGAGCTGAAATTTTGTAGGAAACCATAAAATCTCATTCTATACAACTGTTATGTTTTGTGCTAAGCCTAATTCGGCCTCTAACATACTGAAATGGAACCAGATAGAACTGAAGCTACAATTTCCAGAATCTGGAATTTTGCTATATTCAAGCTATACTTCTCATTTTTACCTTAAAACTACTACTACTATCTCCTTTACAAGATTATATACCATATATATACATCATACAACTCCTAACCCACAAGAAACCCTAACTCAAAAGTCATCCATCTAATCATCAAAATCACTTGAAACAAGCATCACAAACACAATACTACCATTAATACCCAACTTAATCATGATTAATGGAGAAAGAAAGGTTGATCAGCCATTATACCTCAAGACAAGAGCTTGCAAGAATGATCCTCCACCTCTCCTTGAAATTTTTGGTTCCTTAAGTTCCCAAGCTTCCAAACTAATGATTAATCGGTTTAGTTTTTCTTGTTTTCACTCAAATGGTTCAAACTCAAGTTGGATTGAAGGTGTTTCTCTTGCTCTCTCTCTCTCTCTCCCTTAAGCTCGGCCAAAATAGAAAAAAATGAGGAAAGATGAATTCAAATGGAAGATAAGAAGGTGAGACAAAAGGTTGGTCAAGGAACCATAGGTGGTTGACACTTGTCATCACCAAAACCAACAAAAATTTTGTTTTCTTTTCCTTGCATTTTGGCCACATATTTCGGTTATATGGCTGAGGATGAGGGGGATATTTTGCAAAAATATCAAGGGTATGTGGTGGTCAAGTGGTGGGTTCAATCGGTAGTGATCGATATCCGTCGGTTCGAGCCGATTTTCTTAAATCGCGTATACTAGGGTTTTTGCCTTCTAATCACTAACTTATTATTATCACTTCTAATTATATAATATTTCCTCATCCAAAAGTCACTCTTACCTACCAAATTTGATCCTCACTCCATACCGAATAGTCACACTACGGAAAAACGTGAAAACCCTAACTCACTCTAACTTGAAAACGGACAACGAAAACCCTTACTTCTATATTCATTTACACTTATCATGGGGTGATTGGGTAGTAGGGCCATAATAAATGAATAATTTCCAAATAAAATGGCATTTTTAAGAAAAACGTGAGGGGTTTTATAATTCCATAAATTGAATTTAGGGTTTCGATTGAAATATGAGACATTCGACTAAACAAAAGATAATCCTAAAAGTTGGGGTATCACAATCTCCCCTTCTTCAAAGAATTTCGTCCTCGAAATTTTTTTTCTTTTTTTTTTTCAAAAGGTGATTTAGTATGTAACACAGTAAATTGACTAAAACAACAAGATATAACACACCAAATACACAAGGAGACATATACACAATATAATGCACCACATACACCAAGAGACATTTCAAGTTAGACAAAGTCAAGTGCAGTAAGTACTATATATGGAGGTATTAACATACCACAAATAAATTACATGTAGGAACAATGCAAGGGCAAAATGAAAGAAAATGCGACTTGTCGTCCCACACTCAGTGAAAATCACCCCCTTCCGGTTTCTTACTCCACTTCCCAAGGTGCCCATTGATCTCTTGTACTCACTCTAGCCAGACAAAGCATGTTCATGTTCCCAAAATGCAAGTCTTAAGTATTTAGCAACGCCTCAACTCTGGAGTACTCAAGCACGAGAATCCAAAATAAGATAATTCACATCTCGAGCTGGCCAGTCCCAAGAGTAAACTATCTACATTCGAAATTCCTACCCGACGTACCTATCTATGGTCCTCAGATACCATGAGAAAGATTTGAGGCCTATAACATACTCAAACAGAAACGGGCAGAACTGAACATAAGAAATCTCAATTCTGGAATTTTCTCAAACCACCATAGAAATCACCAAATCTTCCACACAAACCCACAAAAGTGATATATAAACCATCATTAACCCTTATTAGCATCTTATAACATCAAAATCAACATTTCTACTCAATTGCTATAAGCTTTTACAAGAGTTCAAGGCTGCTTTACCTTCCAAAGGTGGGTTCACAAGGTTGCACTTCAAGAACCAAGTTCCTTAGCTTTCTTTTGCTCTAACTCCCAAGCTTGTTGGATGGGTTGCACAAAACCAGAATTTTTCTCTTGTTCTTTCTCTTATGTCTCTCGGTTTTTCCTTTCTTCATTTCTCCCACAAGCTAGCCGAAACTTTGCTTGTTTCTTTTGGCTTTTGTCTTGCTAAGAAGATTAATACTAAGTCCCTTGGTCAAAGTCCACTACCTTTTTTATTAGCCAATCAAAATTAAGCTTAGGAATATCATGGAACCTTTAGGAAGTCTAGCAACTTGTAATTAACCAAAAGTCACACTATGGCCCAATTAAATTCACAATCCTACCAATTTACTCCACAATTTACATACTTCATATATTCCAAAAACCTAATTACACCTCAATTGCTCCACTAATCACCCAATCACTATAATTACCTATAATAAAATACGTATTGTCATACATAAATTCAATTACATAATAACCTTTTAGTCACAAGTAAAACCAGGGTTTTGATTTAAATTTAAAGTGTCCAATTAAAAAAAAACAATGTGTTAAAACAAGACAAAAAAAAGAAATCAAAATTTTAAAAGAACGAGGGAAAAATATTGTCCTAAAATTCGGGGTATCACAATCTCCCCTCCTTAAAAGAATGTCATCCTCGACATTCCAACTTGTACGAATCAAGTCAAGAGATCGCGCAAAAGTCAAACAAGCATTTCCAAGCAAGCCTAATCCCACTTGTCTGATTTTCATTCCTACAAGAAATCACTGATATTTCATCAGACCCACAGTCCGGTATCCTAAACTTAAAGCCTAGGATACACTACAGAGATCGAAAACCTAAGCTCTGATACCACTTGTGACGCCCCCACTTCTCCCAAAGGCGAACCCGAGGGTTTCGGTGGGACGCCTGCCTAGCTCGCGCCAGGACTCGATACTCTAAAACTAGAAAATAGAGTTCACGCCAAAAGTAAGTTCTATGTACTCTATTAAAGCTTCAAAGATTGCATAAACTAGTACATCAAGTCATACATACCACGAGTATTAGAAAGTAAATCCTAAAAAAGCTGATAACTGCAACCACCATGATAACTATATGCATCATACTAGTCAACTTATAACAAGAATAAATTCAACTATTCTCTAATCAAAAGACTAAACACCTTCCCGAGCGATCCCCGCGTCGGCCCCCTGCTAAGGAAACAAATGGAATGTGGTAAGCTATATGCTTAGTGAGTAATCAGGGGTATAAATGTAAACTCACATCCAAATAACAAGTAATCAGATTTTTTTCACATCAATAACAAAAAGGTAACAACACAATGGTAGGATACAAGTGGCTCCAAAGCCAATTCAATTCCCCGATCTTGAACGCCTGTTGACACTCCGTCAACCAAAGTACTCATAGACCGTAGACTCTACTTAACTTTCCCCGTTCACCTTATCAACCCCCGCTGGCTACTCAACAACACACAGCAGCTCGAGCGAAACAAAATAACTTAGCTTTCGTCAAAGCTTTAACAAGGAACTAAATCCCAAGTTTAGCATGGAACTATCTTCGACCAAGCCCCAACTGGCTCGAATAGTTCATCTAACCCTTGGAACCGAACTGGAACCAAGCCCTGAGATATTCAATCTCTCAATAGATGATATCTCTCAACAAAGTACTTACCCCAACAGCACACAGCAAAAAGGGGTTTAATTCAAGACATGTAATCACCCCCATCAGCACACAGCAAAAGGGTGATACTCAAGTCATGTCATCACCCCCATCAGCACACAGCAAAAGGGTGATACTCAACATAAGGCATGTATTCTCAAATATGAAATCAAAACAAAGGATAGGTTTAGGTCGAGTGAGATAAAGTGCACCCTCGCCTAAGTACCCATTTAACATATACAAAGCACTTTAACAATTTCACATCAACGACAACCCAATTACTCACTTGATAAAGCTTGGCACAAAAAATGATACAATTCACTGAGCTTGATCGTCACCGTCAAAAGCCTCATAATCTGTATTGACAGATTATATACACAGATAAGTGAAACGGCCACACAATAGCAGTTTATAACTTAAACGATCGAATACGGTCGAACACGGTCAAAAATGACGTTAAGGCCAAAAGAATGTCGAAATTGGCCGAAACGGCCGGAATGGTAAAAAAATACCAAAAGTAGACCTAAACGGTCCAAAACGGTAAAAACGGTTGAGAAATGCACGTGTGCGTCCGTGAAAATGAAAATGGTACAAAACGGGTTACACGATTTTGCCCATAACTGGAGCTGTGGTTATCAGATCAAAATGTACTAGATGGTGTCTCGAACCTTAGACAAAAGGTTACAACTTCCATGAAGATACCTCAACCCATTTTTTAGCGCATCCAAGTTAAATTTGCAAAATACAGAACTAGAACTCCAAAGGCTAGTTTATCTTTCTCGTGAAAATTTGGCGGCATGCCCCTTGTGTTTACCCATTTTCCAGCCATTTATGGCTTCAATATTTTCCTCAAACAAACCCAAAGTTACATACAAAATAATCTCATTTCAATAGCCGTTAAATAGGCTCAAGGTCATACAGGTACAAAATCAAGCTAACGACATGTGCGGAAATGAAGTTTAGCAAAAGACAGATTTGACGTTGTTTTACGTAACGGACACAACCGAAGTTACGCTTATTGGATTGGGATGCAATTGATACTGTTTTGAAGCTAAGACAAAGGGCTACAATTTTGATGAAGATCACTCAGTCCAAATTCCAGTGTAACCCAGTCAAATTCCCAATTCACAGAACCAAACTCCGAATAATAGACCAGTTAACCGCACTACCTTCAAATGGCCATATCTCAAGCTACGAAAGTCCGATTAAGATGTTCTTGGAGACGTTGGAAAGCTAAGGCATAGTACAAAAACTTTCATGTTTTAGCTAGAAGCTAGTTCAGTACGTATCAAGGTGAACAAATGCAACCAACTTAGTGTACTGTCAAAACTGTCCGCTGACTTTACTCCTATGGCAGTCTGGGTATTTTTCTTTTTTCACAGGCTACGTTGCTCTGATTGAGCTGAAATTTGTGTAGAAAACTAGAAAATGTTATTCTCTACAACTTTCATGTTTTGTGATAAGCCTAATTCGGCCTCTATGTAAGGCCCAAAGACAACCTAAGAGGGGGGGTGAATTAGGTTGATTAAAATCTTAATCAAATTTATGCAATTTTTGCTTAATAAAAATTTACCTTCTTTTCTAGTAATAATCAATCAAGTAGATTAGAAGAAGAGAGCAATATTGATTCGAAAAACAAGTATAGATAAGCAATGAGAATTTTATTAAACAAAAAGAATAAGATAGAATATCAAACCGATTGTCTACCAAGCTTTCCTCAAACTTGAAGACCAATCACTAGGTTGAGCAACTTCTCTTTGATGAAAGATGATCAACTAGATGTACAATGGAGGGAGCACTTCCTCCTTGCCCTAAGCCTCACTTAGTCAAGCTAAGAAGTTTTACAATCACTCAGATAACCCTCAACAAAGCTACACTAATGAAACTTTCAACCACAAGAGAAAATCTCACAAGAAATTCACACCACTTGGAGAACAAATCTAGCTTTGGAGACTATTTTCTAGCTAAAATAACTCTTGAGATCTTGTAAACAAAGTGTGCAAAAGTCGCTTTCTCGTTCAGAATCGTTTGTATTTGAAGGGGACCAAAAATGGGCTTCATTAATGCTTCCAACGGATAGAAGGCAGATGAAGAGTCAGCTAGCCGTTGGGGACGTCGGACGTCCGACAGATTAATCACCGTCCGATCCCATCGTCCGAAAATCAGCCAAGTTGTCGTTCGGACGTCCGATGGTATTTTATCGTCCGAGCTTCTGTGTCCGAACGTCGTCCAGAGAGTTATCAAATCTTCGTGGAATTTTTAGGACGTCCGATGAGATTGATGTGTGTCCGAAGCATGCGTCCGATCCTTCAGGACGTCCGATGCTTCCTTACGAGCGTCCGACAGAGTTTCCTTCTTGATGTTCTTCATCCTTTCGGACGTCCGATCCTGACTATTTGAGCGTCCGACAGCTTCAGCATACTTAGTCCCCTTTCAATTGCACTTGTTCATGGAATCAAACAACTTCAAAACTGAAAGTATATCTTGAAGAAATATTAGTATCATCCATTTGTTTTGTAAACATCAAAAGATAGGGATCAAGATCAACACTTTAACATACTGAAATGGAACCAGACAGAACTGAAGCTACAATTTCCAGAAATCTGGAATTTTACTATATTCAAGCTATACTTCTCATTTTTACCTTAAAACTACCACTACTATCTCCTTTACAAGATTATATACCACATATATACATCATACAACTCCTAACCCACAAGAAACCCTAACTCAAAAGTCATCCATCTAATCATCAAAATCACTTGAAACAAGCATCACAAGCACAATACTACCATTAATACCCAACTTAATCATGATTAATGGAGAAAGAAAGGTTGATAAGCCATTATACCTCAAGACAAGAGCTTGCAAGAATGATCCTCCACCTCTCCTTGAAATTTTTGGTTCCTCAAGCTTCCCAAGCTTCCAAACTAGTGATTAGTTTTTCTTGTTTTCACTCAAATGGTTCAAACTCAAGATGGATTGAAGGTGTTTCTCTTGCTCTCTCTCTCTCTCCCTTAAGCTCGGCCAAAACAGAAAAAAAATGAGGAAAGATGAACTCAAATGGAAGATAAGAAGGTGAGACAAAAGATTGGTCAACGAACCATAGGTGGTTGACACTTGTCATCACCAAAACCAACAAAAATTTTGTTTTCTATGACGCCCGAAGGAAAAGAAAAGGGAAAATTTTCCTTATTTATTTTATTTTCCGCGTGCATTTCTCTTACTTTATTTTATTATCGAAATTTTCCAGAGATTTTTATAAATGAATATAGTTTTCCAACCATTTTTCTAGTATAAGTTAGTTCGGGTCCATTTGAAGCGTATTATGGATGTGGGGCCCGCTAGTGCATTAAGTGCGATAAATTTTTTGCCGATTAATTGAAGTTTTGTATCAAGAAATATTATTTTACAAGGTGCTAGGAAATAATTAGAGATTACCTAGAGGGATTAACCATTGGAAGACAACAATATGAGAATTAACCCTTGGATGCCATTTGTCCTTGAAACATTGGACCTTGACTTTGACTTGGACTTGTCTTAACCTTTACTAAACAAAATTTTGACCCAATTTCTTTCCATTTTCATTGTCTTGGCCGAAATTTATGGAGAGGAAAGAACAAGAGAGAGTTTCTTCAACTTCAACTTCAATTCTTGCTCAAATCTTGTGTTTCAACCGTTGAATTATCAAATTACTCCATCAAAGTTGTTTATTAAGGAGGATTAAAGCTTCTAGTGGAGGGATTTGTGAAAGGAAAACCCTAAGTTATCATCTTTCTAGAGGTGTTAAGGTACTTTGCTTACAAACTTTCTCTTTGTTCTTGCTAATGTCAAATTAGTGGCTTTAGTGGCTAAATATGTTGATTTGTGGTAGGTTTTATGGTTGAAAGTGGAGTTTTGATGGATTTTTGATTTATTAGTGATTTTTCTGTTTTTATATCATAATTATTGTTTAGTCATGGATTGATGGCCTGTTATAGTGTAAAATGGAGATTGGTATATGTTGGATATGATTGGTTGCAGAAAATTTCAGAGTTTATGCGGAATTTCCAGGTTAGGGTTTCATCCTACCCTGCTCTGCCCGAACCTGTTAGGCCATGATAGAGGCCGAATCAGTCTTTGCCCAAAACATGAAAGTTGTTGGTAATTTAGTTAGCTAGCTACCTGTAAGAGTTCAACTGAATCGAAGTACTGTAGCATGTGAAATGACCAAAATACCCTTGACTGCCCATAAGCCCTGTTTCGCGCCCAGATTTCTGTTTCCATGGAGTTTTCCATTTTTGACTCTGAAAATATATGATTTGATTTTGGAGGTCTTCATAAGAAATGTTGGGTTATGTCTTGGATTCAAAACGCCATAAGATTCGTTTCAATCCAATAAGTGTAGCTTCAGTTATGGATATTGTGCCGAAAGATGTATTTGATAGTCTATGATGTGTGTGTGGTTAATTTGAGATAGATTGGTGTTGCTTGTAGGATGGAAAAGTAAGGAAATTAAAGGGATATGCTGTCCGATCTTTGAAAGCATTTGATTGCTTTGAGTTTGAGTTGAAGGGCTTGGACTTGAGCAAGGCAACGATATATGATGGATGGTTCCTGAGCCGTGGTTGGTGAGTGACCCAAACTATTTCCAAAGCTCCTTATGAACTGTTTCTTGCATTATTTACTCGATTGCATATCATGTGTGTTTGCATGTGAGTTCATGACATGATTTGGCTTAAATGAGTTCTTAGGAAGTCTTGGGCTTAGAACCAACGTCTCCACCACTGTTTACTGTTCATCTGGAGCACCAAAGGGCTCCCTATTACTGTTTCACTGTTATTGGATCTATTTGAGCGTTGGACGTCTGAGTACCATGATCTCCCTGGCTCACAAGAGCAATAAAAGTACATTTAATTACTGAATCATGACATCATTGAAATGAAGTATTGTTGATTACTAATTTTACTGGTTACTCGCTGAGCTTCTAGCTCACCCCAAAACTATTTTATTCCCCTCTACAGGGCTCGAGGTGAAGGAAGCATTTGTATTAAAGTTCTCCGTGTGAATGGTTGGAGGATCTACTGTACCGTTGGAGCTCTAGTTTTAATTTGCGTAATCTTTGAGATTGTACTTGTGCTTGTACTTATGTGAGAACTGAGGACCTTTGTCTTATTCGGGAAATTAGTATGGCATGTATCTCTTGAGGTTTTAGTTTGTAGTGCAATTAAATTTGTGGAATAATTGATGTACATTTGAAATTTATATTGTAATTTATTTGAGGACTGTAGTGAGTGAGTGAGTCCCGACGAGAGTTGGGCAGGCGGTCCGCCGAACCCTTTGGTTCGCCTCAGGGGGAGGTGGGGCCGGCACATTTTCTTTTCCTTGCATTTTGGCCACATATTTCGGTTATATGGCTGAGGATGAGGGGGATGTTTGGCAAAAATATCAAGGGTATGTGGTGGTAGGGAAGTGGTGGTCAAGTGGTGGGTTCAATCGGTAGTGATCGATATCCGTCGGTTCGAGCCGATTTTCTTAAATCGCGTATACTAGGGTTTTTGCCTTCTAATCACTAACTTATTATTATCACTTCTAATTATATAATATTTTCTCATCCAAAAGTCACTCTTACCTACCAAATTTGATCCTCACTCCGTACCGAATAGTCACACTATGGAAAAACGTGAAAACCCTAACTCCCTCTAACTTGAAAACGGACAACGAAAACCCTTACTTCTATATTTATTTACACTTATCGTGGGATGATTGCGTAGTAGGGCCATAATAAATGAATATTTTCCAAATAAAAGGGCATTTTTAAGAAAAATGTGAGGGGTTTTACAATTCCATAAATTCAATTTAGGGTTTCGGTTGAAATATGAGAAATTCGACTAAACGAAAGATAATCCTAAAAGTTGGGGTATCACAATATGAAAACAGAAAAATCCCCCAAAAAATCAGAAATTTATCTAACTTCACTTTAATTCATGAAATCTTCCATAAAACAACCTATTTAGCCACCATAGGTCATTAATTTACCATTATTAGGAACAAAGAATGAGTTTCCAAGCAAAATACCATGACACCTCAAGAAAGGTAGTAGTTTAGGGGTTCCTTCTTCAAATCAACTCCACCATTACCTTCAAGCTTCCTTAGCAAGTCACTTTTATGGAGGAATTTGCAAATTAACCAGTTGAAACTCAAGATTTGGACAAGAATTTGAAGTTACAAGATGAAGTCTTCTGTCCTTTCTTCTCTCAAAGGGTTCGGCCAAGGGAGGAAATAAAATGAAGAAAGCTTGGTCAAAATTGATGTTTTAGTAAAGGTAAAGAAAGTTAGGCAAGTCCAACTTCGAATAGGAACGCGACACGTGGCACTTTTTATGCTTAAAGTTATCTTCTTGTCTCCCCATGGTTAATCCATTTAGGTAACCTCTAATTATCTCCTAACACCTAGTAATTAAATCCCTTTATGCAAAATTTAACCTAATTGGCCGAATTTCTCTCACTTAACGCACAAGCGGGTCCCACGTCCAATATACACTCCTAATTTCTCATGAACTAACTTATACTAGAAAAATGATTTAAAAACTATATTTACTTATAAAAATATCTATAAAATTAATATAATAAAGAAAATATAGAAAACGTGTGCAAAGGAATAAAATAATGCCTAAAATAAAGAATTTTTTCCGGGTTCTCACACATTCACTTATTAGCATGTCATTCAAAGGAGAGCACTTAAACAATTAATAGCATTTTCTCAAGTCATGCATAATCAAATAACATGCACTGGAACACTCACCAATATATTGTAACCCTTCACTTTAACCCTGGTTCGTCCTCTTGAACTCTCTCGAGTCTTGTGGTTATATACTATATTAAAAGACTAGCAATACAAAGCCAAAATTCATGGAGAGATTGAGATTTCAAAACGTCATTTAGAAATGCATCAATTTACAAGTTTTATGCCCATATAACCTATCAAAAATATAATATTTTCTTATTGCAATCGAGGAGAAAACCTCATGTGCTTACTAAATCAACGTTGTAAAAGTCATTTGAAGCACAAGAGTATCGATTATAGTCAAACGTTTGATGAAATTAGCACAAGACTTTCAAAATTCAAAGTTGGAAATTGTACGACCTAAAATGATTTGAAGAAACTCATTTCCTTTCATTTAAACCTCAATTCCACTCATAAAACCAAGTTCAAAATGGTTTAACAACTCCAACTTAAAGTTGGAAATGGAAGCAAGAACAAGTTTATAAAACAGAATTTTCTCCAGTTTTGCGCGACATTGTTTGAAAAATCGTATTGCAAGCTGCTTAAGTCCAAAATTTGTAAACTTTATACCGTTACAAAATAGACTCAAATGAGTACAATTTTCCAGAAACATTTGTAAGATTCTGTCCATAAATCAGTTAAATTCCAGTCTCAATTTGCTGCTTCATTAGGTAGAAAAATAGAGCAGGTGTGAAAATTTAGCCAAATTTGGAAAATCATAGATATTCATAGGAATTGAGAAAAATTCTAAACTTTTCACAGTAGAATGCACTCTGAATCTAGTTTCAAACGCAAGAAGTGGAACTCAATTTGGATTTTTCTACACCAAGATATAATAGATTTCCCAAGACTGCTTAGAGTCTCCTGCGGGAAAATTTTCAACAACACTTCCCCTTATTTTCTTTACTTTTCCATCTAAACTCAATGCCAATATTCACAGCTATCCAACCTCAGTCACAACTGCAAGTTATAGTCTATAAAGTACACTTGTTTAAGGTCACAAAGCCACCAAAAATAGCCAATTATCTAGCTCAAGAACTACCATAATAAAGCTGAAAAATGGAAACCCTAGTCTGAAATTTTCCTCTACAAACTGAAATTTTCTATAATCAAGCCAAAATAACATATAAAAGCTAGCAAATTCACATAGCAAAGCTACTAGATCATGGCCAAGCTCAAAGCATCATATCAAAGCTGAAATCTTCAAACCACTGCATAAACTATGAAATTTTTCATAGAATCCACCAAAATCAAGCCTTAAATCCACTCAAATGCAAGTTAAAAGAGAAGAAATGGTTTCAAGCCATGATTACCTTTAATCCTATGAAGAAGGGCAACCAAAGCTTTCTTTTTTCCCCAAATTCCTCCACCCGAGGTCTTCCTCCTTCTTTAAAGTTACTTCCTATGGATTGGATTGCAAACTTATGGTGAAATCTCAAGATTCAAGCAAGAATTTCTAGGTTGGAAATGGAGTTTATTTTCTCTTCTTTTCTTTTCCAAGAGGTTGGCCAAGAGAAAAGAAAGGGAATGAAATTTTTGGTCAATTTTGTTTTCCAAGATGAAGACTAAAACTAGTCTTAGTCAAAGATAAAGGTCCAAGGCCTTAATGACAAATGGCATCCAAGGGTTAATCCTCATCCCACTAAAATATCCAGCCAACCTCTAATTATCCCTTAACACCTTATAAAATAATATTCATTTGTACAAAACTCCTTCTAGTCTTCAAAAATTTATCGTACGCACCTCACTAGTGGGTCCTACTTCCATAATACATTACGAACTTAACATATACTAACGTATACAAGGAAAATGATTTAAAAACTTGACTCACTTGTAAAAATATCTAGGAAATGAAGGCAATACGGTAAAGTAACGAAAATGTATTCGAAGAAATAAAATAAATTAAGGAAATTTTTCAGGTCCTCACATTCTTCTACCTTTAACAGTGGTTCACTAGATCATTCGATTGTGGGTCGAGATTTGATTCAAGGTTTGCAATCTTAGAGTTTAGAAGGGCCAAGTGTTATTCCACAATTCAAATTGATTTCTTCGTCTAGATCTGGGACTACGTGGAATACGAGTTCATATCTTCGGTCCAGTTCGTATCAGCTGGTAATTAGAGCTAGTTGACGTTATCAAGTATGTCTTGTTGAGTCTTGTAAGTTTTCTTTGTGTCTCCAAATCTGATAATTTGTTTTTGATAGTTGGTACGCTAGGGTTTTCCTTGTTGTTCTTGTTACTTAATCCATTGGTTGCTTTAACCTTGTTGCATCTTGTCTTAATAGTTGTCCGAATCTGGTCATTGTTATTGCTTATAAAGTCGCTAGGGTTTAGCTAATTCCTTGTTGTCCGCATTCCTTGCTGGCCGCATCGTTTACATGTTGTTCGTATGGTTTAGTGGCTGTCCGAATTCTTACTCTTGTTTACACCGTGATTCTTGAATTTGTTGGTGTCTTATTATGTTGTTTCTTGAGTCTTGAAATCATCTAGAGTCAAAAAAAAACCTGGTCATAGTTGTCTTGAAGATCCATAGGTTAAACTAGGGTTCTTTCTTGACAAAGGGGGTTAGGGTTTTGTGTTTAGGTTAAACCGAGGCTGCTTACCTTGTTTCTTGAAAGTTCTCGGTAAATCTTGGAGTGTTGGGGTTGTTATCTAGGGTTTCTTGAATTCTTGAAAACAAAGTTGATCAAATCTTGAACTTAGATTGTACAAGATCGTGAAATGACATCCAAGATCGTGCAATGGCAAGCTTGTGGATTAGCTTCTAAGAGCTCCTGTATCCTCCTAATGAATGTGTTTTAGTCCTTTTGTGGCTTTACGTGAAACCAGTGTTGCTATTCTATATATGTACTACTTGAGTTGAATTGTGGTACTTGTTCTGCTTGCTTGCTTGATATCTTGGCCTCACTAAGCGTTCGCTCATCCCTTTAAGTTGTTATTCCTTAATAGGAGGTTTGAAGTGAAGAATTAGAGGTGCTAGACTAGCCAACTTTTGTCTAGAGTTAGTGTGATTCCCTGAGCGACTTTTGGACATTTGGAAGTGTAGATTTCATTTGTATTTGAAATATTATGGTTGTAATAGTTAACACTATTGCCTAAGGATTGTGACTGTTGTTATTCAAGTACTTTCTTGGTTTTAAGAAATTGTTTGACTTGAAAATCATGTGGTTTTAAGAAATTGTTTGACTTGAAAATTGTTTGGTTCGAGTAAGTGCATGAGTCCTGGTGAGAGTTGGGTAGGTGGTCAACCAAACCCTTGGGTTCGCCCTAGGGGGAGTTGGGGCTGTCACAGGTGGTATCAAAGCTATAGGTTTTAGATCAATGTAGTGTATCCTAGACTAGATATTTAGGATGCCAGACTGTGGGGCTAATGTGATGCGTAATTGAAATACTAAGTGAAAGGATGATTAGTAGAAGCTTAAATAAGACTTGAACCATGATTGGAATTATAGGAATGAAAGAAATTGGTGTGATTGTGAGATGATAGATTCTTTATCTTGATGGTGTGGTACTAGCTACTGTGAGGAAAAGGTTACCAAGTATATGAACTAAAAGAATATTTTGAGGATGTAAAATGACAAAACCCGAGAGCTTGAAACTGGTGTGGTTAAGGAATAAGAGTAGATTAACGCTATTCGTAAGCAATTACAAGAGATCAATACTCGCCTCGCCCAAATGGCAAGATAATGAGGGATAGAATTGAGTGGATAAAGTATAGTGGTGAAGGTTAAGACACGAAGGATCCTAAGGTTAGACCTGAGGCTAGTGTCAACCCCATATTTTTGAAAAAATAAAATTATAGGTTTATAAAAATGAATTTTTGATTAATTTTTGAGAAAAAATGAGTTTTTTATTTTTAAAGAATAAATACTGAAAAAATGACTAAAATGGGATTTAAAAAGTGTGACACTTTTGGCCCAAAATAATAGTTTAAAAAGGATTTTTAATGAAAAATAGGAGTCGCCATTTAGTATTGAGTTAAGGTGTACCAAGTCACATAAAATGAATTTTAAAGAAAAAGTGGAGAAGAACCCTTTTTAAACGACTCCAAATCTTCAAAAATCAAGAGAAAAGATCTCGGGAGTCACGGTTGAAGAAAGGGAAGGCAAGAATAAAATCTAAGGCATCCTTTCAACCTAGCCAAGGTTAGTTGCGTGATTTAGTCGGAAAAATTTCTTAATTTAACCTAAGAACTTATCACACTTGGAGGTTACTATATGAATGCCAACCTAGACTTAATGGCTATCGGAAGGGTCAATATGTCTCTTCAAATTTTAGTTGGTGCAAATCGCATTAATTGCGACGTCCAAAAGTGATTCTTTGAAGAGGTCACGAATATGCAACAATGAGACTTGGAAAATTAGAAAATTTTATAATATACAAATATACGTGACCTAAAAGAGAGGGATGCAACATAACGGGTACGGAAGCTAAGATTCGTCACTCAATTTTCCCTTTTTATAGAGGGAATACGAGAGTGCTAAGGCTAAGATGTCATACTCGTTCATATCCCATATTCGAGAGGTACTCCCTAACCTAATCAGGCAAATGCACTAATCTATTTCAAATTTTTCTTACATGGAATGCAAGTCTAAAATGTCATGTTTTACATGTGACAACCCCACCACCCCCTAAGGCGAACCAGAGGGTTCGGCGGACCGCCTGCCCAGCTCTCGCCGGGACTCAGTCGTTCACTACATTCCTCAATTAAAATCGGAATCAAACCCCAAGAATAAATAGGACAATGATCCAAAACTTAAAACTAAATTATATACATTGCTATCCCAAAAGATCCCAAAAGGGAGTATCCACATCGAATATACAAAGGTTCTCAATCCTTCATACGTCCAGCCCGTGCCAAGCACTAAGGCGAGAACCAAAACAAAAGAAACAAAAGAACTATACTGGCTAGTCTATATTGAGCTCACATCCTTGCTCGCCTTCTCCTGCTAAGGAAAACAAACTAAAGGGGTGAGCTAAAAGCTCAGTGAGGTTCCGAACACATATTCAACAACAAAGCCAATACATTAACCATCGATAATCAATAATTCAAGAAACATTTACAATGGAAAGCGATAATAACACATACATTAAAAGGATACGGGCTCACAGGGAGCCATTTGTTCGTTCGTTCTCCTGTCATTCCCCTTATTCCTCCAATCATTTGAAAATGCATTTTTGTAAGTCAAACCCTCGTTCGACCGTTCATTTCATTCACCCCCTCCTGGACATTGGCCAGGCTCCACCAACCTACAAGGTAATACTCGAGTATACCAACGTTCATACCCAGGGTCACCATATCGCCCGACCGAGTCCGCTTCTGGCTCGAGTCGATCGGTAACGAAGGGCAGGGCCCAATTCAGCCAAAAGGCTTACATCATGCACAACTAATGTATCAATCATTAAATCGTTGAAAATTTCACGTTTCATTTCGGTCGAGCGCGATAAAGTACACGCTCGCCTTGAAAATTCGTTTTGAAAATCAGTGGATACACTTAACACATTATCAAACAATAACAACAAGTCATGAAGTCAAGGAGAATATAACAAACAAGGAACACTCACCTATGTACGTAAAACAACGTGCAAAATATTCTTCCGGATATTATCCTTAGTCACCGAGAAAACCTAAGATTAAACGAGAAAGAATATTACAGCTCATCTAGCAGATACAATTAGGTGAAATTAAAGAAACTCAACAATTGATGAGTAGAACGTAATAAAAGACTTTAAAGTGAAACGAGAACATTTGGACCCGTGGACAAGAATAATTAGGGTTTCGTAGACCAAACGTAAAATCAAACTAAAGACAAGTCGGAATCCAACTAGATAGGCTAAGAAATACTATTTTCGAAATCGTTTATATGGTTCAAAATCATGTCATATTTAAGTAGATATTATACACTAAAGGTCTTAATGAAATTCATGAAAAAAAGAGGTCAAAATACCCAAGAAAACCCTAAACCATTCCTCTTTATTTGGGTAAGAGTAAGTACACATTTGGAGTTTCCAATTGAAGAAGGATCATGTTTTAAGATGGAAAACGGTCATAGTATTTGCCAAACGAAAAATATACAAGTTCAAATAAAAACTTAGCCCTCGAGCGAAAATTTGGGCAGCACGCCCTTTGTATTTACCTATTTCCCAGCCATTTATGGCTTCATTATTTCCTCAATCAATCCCAACATTACACACAACATAAATAGCCACACAAAAGGCTCAATGTCATATGATTACCAAATCAAGCTAGGACATGTGCGGAAATGACGTTGAGGTTGGAAAACAAAAGGCAGATTTGCTGTCGCTTAGCGGAACTAACACAACTGAAGTGACACTAGTCGAATTGTGGTACAATGTACACCGTTTCAAAGCTAAGAGAAAGGGCTACAATGTTGAAGAAGGCCACTCAGTCCAGTTTGCAATGTATCTAGGTCAAATTTACCAAAACAACCCCAGATTTTTCAGTTCGCAGTTCAACTAACAGTCCTGATTCATTCAATCATATCTCAGTACACACAACTCCAATTCAAGTGATTCCAAAGCCATTTGAAAACTAAGATACAAGGCTATAAGTCTTAAGAAGACATCGACAACCAAATCAGTAGTATTCCTGGTCAAAACAACCAATTACAAAAGCTGATTAGCATGTTAAGATAGAAACAGATCACAGGCTACATTGCTCCGATTGAGCTGAAATTTTGTAGGATACCATAAAACATCATGCTCTACAACTTTCATATTTTAACCCAAGGCTAATTCAGCCTCTAACTAGGACAAACAGTACCAGGCAGAATGGGATAAAAAAATGAAACCCTAAACTGGAATTCATGCATTCAGGTGCTAATCTTCCACAAAACAACATCTAAAACAACTAAAAACCACTAATGAGCAATTAATTGAAGTAAAGAGGATGTTCTTGGCAAAATACCTTAAAACCACAAGAAAGGTAGAAGCTTAATCTTTCCCCCTCCAAAACAACTCCACCAACACCTTTAACCTTCCCTAATGATCACTTGTATGGTGTAGTTTGTGATTTGGTTGGTTGGAACTAAAGATTTGAGCAAATTTGGAAGCTAGAAATTGAAGAGCTCTCTCTTGTTTTCCTCCTCAAGAGGTTCGGCCAAGACACAAGAAAAATGGGAGAAAATTGAGTCAAAATTGATTTTAGGAAAGTTAAGAAGGTCTTGGTCAAAAGTCAAGGTCCAATGGTTATGTGACAAATGGTCCTCTAGGGTTTTAATCTTATCCTTTTATCTCTCCAAGATTCAACCATCTAAGTAACCTCTAATTATCTCTTAACACCTAGTATATTAATCCCGGTATACAAAACATAACCTACTCGGTCGAATTTATCGCAGTTAACGCCACTAGCGGGTCCCACGTCCAATATACACTCTTTATTTCTCAGGAACTAATTTATACTAGAAAAATAAGTTAAAAACCCTATTTACTCATAAAATTATCTAGAAAATTTTTCGAATAAATAAAATGCATGAAAGGCGTACAAATAATTAAAATAAAGCCTAGAAATTAAGGAATTTACGGGTTCTCACACTCTCTCCCCGTTAAAAGAATTTCGCCCTCGAAATTTTTACCTTCAGATGGCTCAGGAGTTTGTTGGTTGTCTAAAGCATATACCCTTGCCGGTACTTTTGTTCGGTTCCCTCTTTCATTCGCTTGTTTTGATTTAGTGCCCTCCAGTTGCTGGGTACTACTTTCACGTGACTGTTTCCTCGAACAGTTGCTAACCTGGTAGTCACCACTTCCGCAGATCAAACACTTCCGGCCTTTCCTCCAACAATCACTCTCAGTGTGATTGGCCTTTCCACAGTAGCCACAAGTCAAGGAAGAAGCCACTCGTTGGCTTTTTTGAAAAATCTCCCCATGGCCTACTTGACTCCCTTTTGCAGATCGTTCATCTAACGCCCCTATCGTCCATGGTGGGTGGGACAAAAAGTTTCCTTTCTGCACTTTGGAAGGGACTATCGATTCACTTGGTTCCTCAGTCACACTACCAGGTGTACCCCTTTTCCGATTTTGGGAGGCTTTTATCTGTGCTTTTGCATTCTCGATTCGTTGGGCTTTCTCAAGGGCCTCCGTAAACGTATTCACTTGAACCGCTGCTAGTGCTTCTTGAATTTCCAGATTCAATCCCTATATAAATCGTCTTACCCTTCTCGGTTCCGTGGCCACTAATTCAGAAGCAAACTTGGATAGTTTGGTGAACTTCGTTTCATATTTGGCCACACTTAAGGTTCTCTGGCATAGTCCAATAAACTCATCCTCCCTCCTTTCTTGGACTAAAGGTGGGAGATACTTTTCATTAAATTCCCTTAGGAAGTTAGCCCATGTCCATACAGTTTGTTCTCTTTCCCACTTTGCCTTAATCACGTTCCACCATGCTCGGGTCGGTCCTTCAAATTGAAATACCGCAAAGTTCACTTGTCTTTGTTCGGTATAGTTCAAAGCTGCAAAGATGTTGATCATGGCCTCCAACCACTATTATGCTATGTCCGGATCAGGCCCTCCAAGAAATTTCGGAGGTGCAAATTTTTGAAACCTCACAAGAGCCCGATTTTCTCCTATCTCAGGGTTCTGGGGTTGATTCACAGGCATTTGGCCTTGTTGGTCCAACAATCTTGCTAAAATATTTGTTATTTGTTGGATTGCCGTCGCCATTTGGTCCCCGACTTCAACCCTCGGTCCTTACTCTTGTGCAGCTGTTGTTTCCATTTCCTCTCTTGGCTCTTGAGCTCGTTTATTCCCACGGCCTCGTCCACGTCCACGACTACGTCTCCCGTCCATATATATGTTTTCCCCCTCTCTTTTCTTTTCCTTTTCCCCCCACAAGGTAATTTAGTGAATAAACACAGTAAATTGACTAAAGTAACAAATTCCAGCATACCAAATACACAATTAAACATAGACACACATAGCACACCATATATCAAGAAGACAGATGATCAAATACACAAAGGCATATCAAATTAGACAGATAATCATGTGCACAAATACACCAACTAACGTCATGTAGCAATAATATAAGGGCAAATCAAAAGAAAAGGCGATATCGTCCTAGTTTCAGTTGAATAACCCCGTCCGGTCTCTCACGTCACTTACTAACCAAACTAAATATCCATTGACCTCTTGTGCTCATTCTAGCCAGACAAGGCCTGTTCATGTTCCCAAAATGCTCAAGTACTTAGTACCATTTCAACTTTGGAGTACTCAGGCACGAGAATCCGAAATAAGATAATTCACATCTCGAGCTGGCCAGTCCCAATTGTAAACCATCTACAATCGAAATTCCTACCAGACGTACCCATCTATGGTCCTCAAATACCACACGAAAATTTAAGGCCTATAACATCCACAATTCAGAGCTTATGCTCGAACGAGCACTTAATCCTTCATACTTATTCACCACTCAGTCCAGGCTCACTCCGCGCAGAGGCCACGCGAACCTGGCTCTGATACCACCTGTGACAGCCCCACCTCTCCCTAAGGCGAACCAGAAGGTTCGGCGGACCGCCTGCCTAGCTCTCGCCGGGACTCAGTCATTCACTACATTCCTCAATTAAAATCGGAATCAAACCCCAAGAATAAATATGACAATGATCCAAAACTTAAAATGGAATTATATACATTGCTATCCCAAAAGATCCCAAAAAGGAGTATCCACATCGAATATACAAAGGTTCTCAATCCTTCATACGTCCAGCCCGTGCCAAGCACTAAGGCGAGAACCAAAACAAAAGAAACAAAAGAACTATACTGGCTAGTCTATATCGAGCTCACGTCCTTGCTCGCCTTCCCCTGCTAAGGAAAACAAACTAAAGTGGTGAGCTAAAAGTTCGGTGAGGTTCCGAACACATATTCAACAACAAAGCCAATACATTAACCATCGATAATCAATAATTCAAAAAACATTTACAATAGAAAGCGATAATAACACATACATTAAAAGGATACGGGCTCACAGGGAGCCATTTGTTCGTTCGTTCGTTCGTTCTCCTGTCATTCCCCTTATTCCTCCAATCATTTGAAAATGCATTTTTGTAAGTCAAACCCTCGTTCGATCGTTCATTTCATTCACCCCCTCCTGGACATTGGTCAGGCTCCACCAACCTACAAGGTAATACTCGAGTATACCAACGTTCACACCCAGGGTCACCATATCGCCCGACCGAGTCCGCTTCTGGCTCGAGTCGATCGGTAACGAAGGGCAGGGCCCAATTCAGCCAAAAGGCTTACATCATGCACAACTAATGTATCAATCATTAAATCGTTGAAAATTTCACGTTTCATTTCGGTCGAACGCGATAAAGTACACGCTCGCCTTGAAAATTCGTTTTGAAAATCAGTGGATACACTTAACACATTATCAAACAATAACAGCAAGTCATGAAGTCAAGGAGAATATAACAAACAAGGAACACTCACCTATGTATGTAAAACAACGTACAAAATATTATTCCGGATATTATCCTTAGTCACCGAGAAAATCTAAGATTAAACGAGAAAGAATTTTTACAGCTCATCTAGCACATACAATTAGGTGAAATCAAAGAAACTCAACAATTGATGAGTAGAACGTAATAAAAGACTTTAAAGTGAAACGAGGACATTTGGACCCGTGGACAAGAATAATTAGGGTTTCGTAGACCAAACGTAAAACCAAACTAAAGACAAGTCGGAATCCAACTAGATAGGCTAAGAAATACTGTTTTCAAAATCGTTTATATGGTTCAAAATCATCTCATATTGAAGTAGATATTATACACTAAAGGTCTTAATGAAATTCATGAAAAAAGAGGTCAAAATACCCAAGAAAACCCTAAACCACTCCTCTTTATTTGGGTAAGAGTAAGTACACATTTAGAGTTTCCAATTGAAGAAGGATCATGTTTTAAGATGGAAAACGGTCATAGTGTTTGCCAAACGAAAAATATACAAGTTCAAATAGAAACTTAGCCCTCAAGCGAAAATTTGGGCAGCACGCCCTTTGTATTTACCTATTTCCCAGCCATTTATGGCTTCATTATTTACTCAATAAATCCCAACATTACACACAACATAAATAGCCACTCAAAAGGCTCAATGTCATATGATTACCAAATCAAGCTAGGACATGTGCGGAAATGACGTTTAGGTTGGAAAATAAAAGGCAGATTTGTTGTTGCTTAGCGAAACTAACACAACTGAAGCGACACCAGTCCAATTGTGGTTCAATGTACACCGTTTCAAAGCTAAGAGAAAGGGATACAATGTTGAAGAAGGCCACTCAGTCCAGTTTGCAATGTATCTAGGTCAAATTTACCAAAACAACCCCAGATTTTCCAGTTCGCAGTTCAACTAGCAGTCCTGATTCATTCAATCATATCTCAGTACAAACAACTCCAATTCATGTGATTCCAAAGCCATTTGAAAACTAAGATACAAGGCTATAAGTCTTAAGAAGACATCGACAACCAAATCAGTAGTATTCCTGGTCAAAACAACCAATTACAAAAGCTGATTAGCATGTTAAGATAGAAACAGATCACAGGCTACATTGCTCCGATTGAGCTGAAATTTTGTAGGATACCATAAAACATCATGCTCTACAACTTTCATGTTTTAACCCAAGGCTAATTCAGCCTCTAACTAGGACAAACAGTACCAGGCAGAATGGGATAAAAAAATGAAACCCTAAACTGGAATTCATGCATTCAGGTGCTAATCTTCCACAAAACAACATCTAAAACAACTAAAAACCACTAATGAGCAATTAATTGAAGTAAAGAGGATGTTCTTGGCAAAATACCTTAAAACCACAAGAAAGGTAGAAGCTTAATCTTTCCCCCTCCAAAACAACTCCACCAACACCTTTAACCTTCCCTAATGATCACTTGTATGGTGTAGTTTGTGATTTGGTTGGTTGGAACTAAAGATTTGAGCAAATTTGGAAGCTAGAAATTGAAGAGCTCTCTCTTGTTTTCCTCCTCAAGAGGTTCGGCCAAGACACAAGAAAAATGGGAGAAAATTGAGTCAAAATTGATTTTAGGAAAGTTAAGAAGGTCTTGGTCAAAAGTCAAGGTCCAATGGTTATGTGACAAATGGTCCTCTAGGGTTTTAATCTTATCCTTTTATCTCTCCAAGATTCAACCATCTAAGTAACCTCTAATTATCTCTTAACACCTAGTATATTAATCCCGGTATACAAAACATAACCTACTCGGTCGAATTTATCGCAGTTAACGCCACTAGCGGGTCCCACGTCCAATATACACTCTTTATTTCTCAGGAACTAATTTATACTAGAAAAATAAGTTAAAAACCCTATTTACTCATAAAATTATCTAGAAAATTTTTCGAATAAATAAAATGCATGAAAGGCGTACAAATAATTAAAATAAAGCCTAGAAATTAAGGAATTTACGGGTTCTCACACTCTCTCCCCGTTAAAAGAATTTCGCCCTCGAAATTTTTACCTTCAGATGGCTCAGGAGTTTGTTGGTTGTCTAAAGCATATACCCTTGCCGGTACTTTTGTTCGGTTCCCTCTTTCATTCGCTTGTTTTGATTTAGTGCCCTCCAGTTGTTGGGTACTACTTTCATGTGACTGTTTCCTCGAACAGTTGCTAACCTGGTAGTCACCACTTCCGCAGATCAAACACTTCCGGCCTTTCCTCCAACAATCACTCTTAGTGTGATTGGCCTTTCCACAGTAGCCCCAAGTCAAGGAAGAAGCCACTTGTTGGCTTTTTTGAAAAATCTCCCCATGGCCTACTTGACTCCCCTTTGCAGATCGTTCATCTAACGCCCCTATCGTCCATGGTGGGTGGGACAAAAAGTTCACTTTCTGCACTTTGGAAGGGACTATCGATTCACTTGGTTCCTCAGTCACACTACCAGGTGTACCCCTTTTCCGATTTTGGGAGGCTTTTATCTATGCTTTTGCATTCTCGATTCGTTGGACTTTCTCAAGGGCCTCCGTAAACGTATTCACTTGAACCGCTGCTAGTGCTTCTTGAATTTCCAGATTCAATCCCTATATAAATCGTCTTACCCTTCTCGGTTCCGTGGCCACGAATTCAGAAGCAAACTTGGATAGTTTGGTGAACTTCGTTTCATATACGGCCACACTTAAGGTTCTCTGGCATAGTCCAATAAACTCATCCTCCCTCCTTTCTTGGACTAAAGGTGGGAGATACTTTTCATTAAATTCCCTTAGGAAGTGAGCTCATGTCCATACAGTTTGTTCTCTTTCCCACTTTGCCTTAATCACGTTCCACCATGCTCGGTTCGGTCCTTCAAATTGAAATACCCCAATGTTCACTTGTCTTTGTTCGGTGTAGTTCAAAGCTGCAAAGATGTTGATCATGGCCTCCAACCACTATTCAGCTATGTCCGAATCAGGCCCTCCAAGAAATTTCGGAGGTGCAAATTTTTGAAACCTCACAAGAGCCCGATTTTCTCCTATCTCAGGGTTCTGGGGTTGATTCACAGGCATTTGGCCTTGTTGGTCCAACAATCTTGCTAAAATATTTGTTATTTGTTGGATTGCCGTCGCCATTTGGTCCCCGGCTTCAACCCTCGGTCTTTACTCTTGTGCAGCTGTTGTTTCCATTTCCTCTCTTGGCTCTTGAGCTCGTTTATTCCCACGGCTACGTCCACGTCCACGACTACGTCTCCCGTCCATATATATGTTTTCCCCCTCTCTTTTCTTTTCCTTTTCCCCCCACAAGGTAATTTAGTGAATAAACACAGTAAATTGACTAAAGTAACAAATTCCAGCATACCAAATACACAATTAAACATAGACACACATAACACACCATATATCAAGAAGACAGATGATCAAATACACAAAGGCATATCAAATTAGACAGATAATCATGTGCACAAATACACCAACTAACGTCATGTAACAATAATATAAGGGCAAATCAAAAGAAAAGGCGATATCGTCCTAGTTTCAGTTGAATAACCCCGTCCGGTCTCTCACGTCCCTTACTAACCAAACTAAATATCCATTGACCTCTTGTGCTCATTCTAGCCAGACAAGACCTGTTCATGTTCCCAAAATGCAAGTCCCAAGTACTTAGTACCATTTCAACTTTGGAGTACTCAGGCACGAGAATCCGAAATAAGATAATTCACATTTCGAGCTGGCCAGTCCCAAGAGTAAACCATCTACAATCGAAATTCCTACCAGACGTACCTATCTATGGTCCTCAAATACCACACGAAAATTTAAGGCCTATAACATCCACAATTCAGAGCTTATGCTCGAACGAGCACTTAATCCTTCATACTGATTCACCACTTAGTCCAGGCTCACTCCGCGCAGAGACCACGCGAACCTGGCTCTGATACCACCTGTGACAGCCCCACCTTCCCCTAAGGCGAACCAGAAGGTTCGGCGGACCGCCTGCCTAGCTCTCGCCGGGGCTCAGTCATTCACTACATTCCTCAATTAAAATAGGAATCAAACCCCAAGAATAAATATGACAATGATCCAAAACTTAAAACGGAATTATATACATTGCTATCCCAAAAGATCCCAAAAAGGAGTATCCACATTGAATATACAAAGGTTCTCAATCCTTCATACGTCCAGCCCGTGCCAAGCACTAAGGCGAGAACCAAAACAAAAGAAACAAAAGAACTATACTGGCTAGTCTATATCGATCTCACGTCCTTGCTCGCCTTTCCCTGCTAAGGAAAACAAACTAAAGGGGTGAGCTAAAAGCTCAGTGAGGTTCCGAACACATATTCAACAACAAAGCCAATACATTAACCATCGATAATCAATAGTTCAACAAACATTTACAATAGAAAGCGATAATAACACATACATTAAAAGGATACAGGGAGCCATTTGTTCGTTCGTTCGTTCGTTCGTTCTCCTGTCATTCCCCTTATTCCTCCAATCATTTGAAAATGGATTTTTGTAAGTCAAACCCTCGTTCGATCGTTCATTTCATTCACCCCCTCCTGGACATTGGCCAGGCTTCACCAACCTACAAGGTAATACTCGAGTATACCAACGTTCACACCCAGGGTCACCATATCGCCCGACCGAGTCCGCTTCTGGCTCGAGTCAATCGATAACGAAGGGCAGGGCCCAATTCAGCCAAAAGGCTTACATCATGCACAACTAATGTATCAATCATTAAATCGTTGAAAATTTCACGTTTCATTTCGGTCGAGCGTGATAAAGTACACGCTCGCCTAGAAAATTCATTTTGAAAATCAGTGGATACACTTAACACATTATCAAACAATAACAACAAGTCATGAAGTCAAGGAGAATATAACAAACAAGGAACACTCACCTATGTTCGTAAAACAACGTGCAAAATATTCTTCCGGATATTATCCTTAGTCACCGAGAAAACCTAAGATTAAACGAGAAAGAATATTACAGCTCATCTAGCACATACAATTAGGTGAAATCAAAGAAACTCAACAATTGATGAGTAGAACGTAATAAAAGACTTTAAAGTGAAACGAGGACATTTGGACCCGTGGACAAGAATAATTAGGGTTTCGTAGACCAAACGTAAAACCAAACTAAAGACAAGTCGGAATCCAACTAGATAGGCTAAGAAATACTGTTTTCGAAATCGTTTATATGGTTCAAAATCATCTCATATTGAAGTAGATATTATACACTAAAGGTCTTAATGAAATTCATGAAAAAAGAGGTCAAAATACCCAAGAAAATCCTAAACCACTCATCTTTATTTGGGTAAGAGTAAGTACACATTTGGAGTTTCCAATTGAAGAAGGATCATGTTTTAAGATGGAAAACGGTCATAGTATTTGCCAAACGAAAAATATACAAGTTCAAATAAAAACTTAGCCCTCGAGCGAAAATTTGGGCAGCACGCCCTTTGTATTTACCTATTTCCCAGCCATTTATGGCTTCATTATTTCCTCAATCAATCCCAACATTACACACAACATAAATAGCCACACAAAAGGCTCAATGTCATATGATTACCAAATCAAGCTAGGACATGTGCGGAAATGACGTTGAGGTTGGAAAACAAAAGGCAGATTTGCTGTCGCTTAGCGGAACTAACACAACTGAAGTGACACTAGTCGAATTGTGGTACAATGTACACCGTTTCAAAGCTAAGAGAAAGGGCTACAATGTTGAACAAGGCCACTCAGTCCAGTTTGCAATGTATCTAGGTCAAATTTACCAAAACAACCCCAGATTTTCCAGTTCGCAGTTCAACTAGCAGTCCTGATTCATTCAATCATATCTCAGCACAAACAACTCCAATTCAAGTTATTTCAAAGCCATTTGAAAACTAAGATACAAGGCTATAAGTCTTAAGAAGACATCGACAACCAAATCAGTAGTATTCCTGGTCAAAACAACCAATTACAAAAGCTGATTAGCATGTTCGGATAGAAACAGATCACAGGCTACATTGCTCCGATTGAGCTGAAATTTTGCAGGATACCATAAAACATCATGCTCTATAACTTTCATGTTTTAACCCAAGGCTAATTCAGCCTCTAACTAGGACAAACAGTACCAGGCAGAATGGGATAAAAAAATGAAACCCTAAACTGGAATTCATGCATTCAGGTGCTAATCTTCCACAAAACAACATCTAAAACAACTAAAAACCACTAATAAGCAATTAATTCAAGTAAAGAGGATGTTCTTGGCAAAATACCTTAAAACCACAAGAAAGGTAGGAGCTTAATCTTTCCCCGTCCAAAACAACTCCACCAACACCTTTAACCTTCCCTAATGATCACTTGTATGGTGTAGTTTGTGATTTGGTTGGTTGGAACTCAAGATTTGAGCAAATTTGGAAGCTAGAAATTGAAGAGCTCTCTCTTGTTTTCCTCCTCAAGAGGTTCGGCCAAGACACAAGAAAAAATGGGAGAAAATTGAGTCAAAATTGATTTTAGGAAAGTTAAGAAGGTCTTGGTCAAAAGTCAAGGTCCAGTGGTTATGTGACAAATGGTCCTCTAGGGTTTTAATCTTATCCTTTTGTCTCTCCAAGATTCAACCATCTAAGTAACCTCTAATTATCTCTTAACACCTAGTATATTAATCCCGGTATACAAAACATAACCTACTCGGTCGAATTTATCGCACTTAACGCCACTAGCGGGTCCCACGTCCAATATACACTCTTTATTTCTCAGGAACTAATTTATACTAGGAAAATAAGTTAAAAACCCTATTTACTCATAAAATTATTTAGAAAATTTTTTGAATAAAGAAAATACATAAAAGGCGTACAAATAATTAAAATAAAACCTAGAAATTAAGGAATTTACGGGTTCTCACATTATACATAGGGATAAGGGATATACTTATAGAGGAAATATCATGCAAAAATGGTAAATATCCTAAAAGGTAGAAAATATGCATGAAATGTAGTGATTGTCACGCAAGCATGTGATTCTAGCGCGTGGACGGTCCCTAAGGGCCTAGCATTGGACTTGCCCATGTCTGTAAGTTCTCACTAGCGTTGGACAAGTGAGAAATCGGAATAAAGGGCCACAACTAGCATTGGACTAGTGTGGTGATGTCATGCATTTATTATAATGAAATAAATCATATAAAACATAGTAAAAGCAAGTAAACACAAAAAACACATAACACGTAAGCATGATATCTAGATGCAAAGACCCTAAGAAAAGCGAGTAAACACATAATCATATAAGCATGCAAGCACACAAGCAAATAAAAGCGAATAGAGACCTAACTATTACATTCGGGGGGCCCTAACTACAATCTAATGGGGAAAGAATAAAATAAGAAAATAACTATCTAACTATTACATATTCTATCTAAGTACTTATCTTGAACCCCCTAACTATTACAATTTGGCATTTAAATGCCTCTCAAATAATCAAAAATTAAATTAAAATAAATATACAAAATTAAAAAACAAATAAAGTGAATAAATAAAACAAAATAAAAAAAAATAAAAAAGATAAAAAAAATGCAATTACACACATAAATTCACATAGGATCAAGTAAAATAAAAAATAAAGGAGTTGAGTGTACCTCCCTTGAATTGGTGACCTAATGAAATGAAATTTCTCTTATTAACCCTCCAACACAAAGAAAAATGGTTAAAGCACCACTTTAATTAACAAATAATCACAAGAGATGGAAATAAACATGAAATTGAATCAATTAAAGCATTTAAATGGAAGTAAACAACCTATATTCAAAAATTTAAAACAAGTGGTGACTTAATTGAAAGAATTAAAGAAGTTTGAGGGGTCAAATTGTTATTATTACAAAATTTTAGGGGCCAAAATTAAAGAAAACTAAAGCTCAAAAAATTGATTAAGCTATGATTGTCTCCTAAAACCAAGAAATAAACTTGTCTAAAACATGATTAGAACATAAAAAGAATGTTTGAATTTCCAAAGGGTAAAATTGATTATTTTTCATATTTTGAGTCATATTAGCATTAGACAAAAATTAAGGGGTTAAAGTGCAATTTTCAGAACTTTTGCATGCATCTTCGAAGAAGCTTTCTTCTTCCTGCTGGTTTCCTTCTTATTCATTGCTGGGTTTCATCATCAAACGTATAAATCATGCCAATCAAACCCTAAGCTAGCAAAATGTGCAACTTACACCTTTTATTGCTAAAACCCAACATCAAAATTGCACAAACACAAAAAAACAGCAACCAGGGAAACATCAAGAAGCAAAACATGATGAAAATCATGAAGCCAAACTAGCAGCAAAAATATCCCAAGATTCATGTCCCACAGACTTGGATTCTCATGAAAAATCTTGCCAAAGGAACAAGGGAAGAAACTATGGTTACCTTAGAACCTTGGTGGCGCAAAATGAACGTCCAACACCCCCAAGAAATCGTGCTGATTCCAGAAATGAAGTCGAGAACTTCGTTGCTGAAATTTCAGCAATGATGATCCCGATACTTTGGGTCTTGATTTGTAAGGCTCAGAGATGTTTTTCCTAAAAAGTTTCTATAGGAAAGTTGTTCTAATATGTCTAGGGAAAGTGCAGAAACAACGAAATCCTCCCAAAAACTCGACAATTGATCTGAAATTTGCGATGCAGTGGGCTGTTCATCCAACTGGAACCAAATTTTCCAGCAGACAAACTTTTCTTTTTCTTTGATTTTTTCCCGTTTGTCTTTCTTCTTTTTTCCTTTCATTTTTTTCAGTTTTTCCCCCTGATTTCCCCCTCCTCTTTTCTTCTTCCTCCTCCCTTGCTTATTCCCAAAACCCTTTTTTTCTATTTTTGTTTTCCCCGAAGCTCCCTTTTCTTTTGTTTCCTTTCTGATCTGCCCCACCCTTCTCTCTTATTCCTCCTTTTTGTTTAGCCCTCACCCTCTCTCTATCTCCCCTCTCTTCTCTCGGTTTCTTCTTTTTTCCTTCCCTTTTCTCCTTTTTCCCAGTGTCTCTGGTTTTTTCTATCTCCCCGCAGCTTCTCTCTCTTTCTTGCTCTTTCTTTTTGTTTTCTTTTGCCGAAGCTCTCTAGCCTTCTGTTTTTCATTCTTTTTCCTCTCCCAATCTCCTCTGATTTTCCCCTCCTCTTTTCTTTTCCTTTTCCCTTCCTTTTTTTCTCTTCCTCCTCCCTTTCTCGATTTTTTCCTTCTTGCCCGCAGCTCCCTTTCTTCTCCCCAATCTCGTTCTCCCTTTCTTGTTCTCCCCCAGAATCTCTTTTCTTGTTTTTCTTTTCTCTGCCTTGTTTTCAGTCACCTTCCTTTCTTTTTCCTCCCTTGCCATGCCCGAAACTCCTCCCTTTCTCTTCTTGGTTTCTTTTTTTCTCTTCCCTGCTTGCCCCCCGAAGCTCTTTTCCTCAATCTTCCTCTTGGTTCCAGAATTTTCCCTCATCTTCCTACACCTGTCTTGCCACCTAGCCCCTTGCATGTGTTGTGCAAAAAAATTAAGACACATGTCTGATGCTCACCTAATATATTTAGCTACCATGCATGCCTTCCACCTATCTATCTTGCATGTATTTTACCTATTTTTGTTTTTTTCTTTTCTATTTTATTTTTAAACAATTTAGGGTAAACCAAAAATGTTAAACTCCTAATTAAAATTGCCTTGTAAATTTTCATTTTATTAGGAAGAAATTGAATTTGAAAAGCTTAAAAACGAATTTTTGTGGGAATTTTCTTTTTTTTTCTGAAATTTAATGCAAAAATGTTTGTTTTGTTGATTATTTTTTATAAAAATATAAACCTAATTCAAAAATAGCTAAGTATTATTTTGTGAACTTTGATTAACTAAAAATAAAATAAAATTAAACAAAATTAAAATGCATTTAAATAGAATTGAAATTTTAGTGTCTACAGCTTGCCCCTCTTTGTCTGAATTTCGAAGAAACTTGAGACAAAGTGTGACGCCCCGAAAAAAAATGAGTGTGAGAACCCATAAAAACCCTAATCTTTTCCGAGGGTTTTATTTCCTTTAATGGCATGTTTTCTGCGTTTTCTGGCTTAGGAAATTTTCCTGATGAATTTTTATGAGTAATTATAGTTTTTAGATGATTTTTCTAGCATTGGGTAGTTTTTGAAAAATTAAGAATATATATTGGACGTGGGACCCACTAGTGCGAAAAGTTCGGAAAAATTCGGCCAATTAGGTTAAATTCCGGATACTGTGTAAAATTTATCGGGTGTTAAGAGATAAGTAGAGTGTGTGAATTGATTGATGTGAGAGAGAAAAGAAAGGATAGGAATGCATTAATGAGGTGCCAAGTGTCATGGTATCATTGGATAGGATTTACGAGTTACTATTCCAATTTTTGACTTTTTTGACCAAAAGGTTAAATATCTTAAAAATTGCTCAAAATTCACTCATTTTTACTCCTCCATGGCCGGCTCTCTTAAGCTCAAGAAGGAAGAGGATTTCATCAATTTTCAAGCTCCCAACTAGCACAAATCATCCAAACCACTTACCTAAATTAGTTTCTACTCCATATTATCCTTCCATTAGGTGCTAGTAAGTTGATTAGTGAAGTTTTCTTGGAGAGCTAAGGTGTCCTACAACTCCCTCTCTCTTGTTTACTTGGTAAGTAGTGATTGAATATCCTCTTACACCTAATGATGTTGAATTTATGCCTAATGGTGGCTATTGTGTTAGAAATTGTGGTTTATTTCTTGGTTTGAAGTGATTTGGTTAAGTTTTTATTTTTTTGAGGAATTTTCTGGTTTTATGTGATCTTGATGGTGTGGTTGTTTTTGATGGTTGGTAATAAGGGGCTATGGCTCTAGTAGGTGCATATGATAGGAAATTGCAACCAATTTTGGGTTTGGAAGGAAATGTGAAAAGGTAGGGTTTCATAACCCCCTTTCTGTCCGGTTTTGGATCATATGGTTAGAGGCCGAATTGGCCTTTTCTTAAAACATGAAAGTTGTAGGTATTGATGAGTTTGAAGAGCCTGCAAAATTTCAGTGCATTTGGAGTAGTGTAGAGTGAGTTATGCCGTTTTTACTGTTGCTGTTCTGGGAGATCAGAATGTGCGAACTGTGATTGTAATCGTCTGTTTTGACTGGAATTGGTTTGGATTTTGTTGTTGGTGTCTTCTGATGAAATGTAGCTTGATGTCTTAGCTATCATATACCTTTGGAATCAATGCATTTGGACCTGTATAGACTGAATTGGACTGATTACAGTTTTGTGTGATTTGGGAACCTGCAATTACGGTTCTGGGTTGGTTTTCTGCATTTTTGACCTAGTTGTGCTAGGATTTGGACTGAGTGGTCTTCTACATTGTTGTAGCCCTGGTTCTTAGCTTCGAAACGGTGGGTCTTGGACCTCCATCCGATACTCGTCCTACCTTTGGTGCCATTACCGCAAAAGGACGTCAAAACTGTTTTCTAGTTTTGAGCAATTGTGGTTAATTGCTATGTGATTGGGTTTGATTGTAGGTTGGAAAAGAAAGGAATTAAGGGAAAATGCTGTCCGATTTTTAATAGCGTTGGTTACCTTAAGTTTCAAGTGAAAGGCTTGGACTTGAATGATGGAATTGGCTATATTGGACGAGGATTGTGAGCCGTGGAGGTGAGTGACCTCAAACTCTTTCTAAAATTATTTATGAACCGCTTTCCCGCATTATTTACTTTTGAGCTGTTTTCAAAGTTAATTTTGGAACTGTTTTCTTACATATCATGCGTGCTTGCATATCAGTGTCTTGTTGTTATTGCTTTTGCTTTCAATGATTGCTAAACGAGTTTTCGAGGCGAGTGTGTACTTTATCGCACTTAGCCTAAGTGATTGTGAAATTTTAATGATTGAGCGATTGAAATGTTAATTGTGCATGAATGTAAGCCTTTTGGGCTGAACTGGCCATTGCCCCTTGTTACCGGTCGTCTCGAGCCAGAAGCGGACTCGGTCGGGCGACTAGGAACTTGGGTGAACGTTTCGGTATACTCGAGTATTACCTTGTAGGTTGGTGGAGCCTGGCCAAAAGCCAGGGACGGGGTGAATGAATGCACGAATGAAACGAAAAGAATGCAATGAAATGACAGGAGAACGAACGTATCCTTTCATGAATGTTACTATCGCTTTTCATTGTAAATGTTTCTTGAATTATTGCTACTCCATCATTGATTTATGACATCATTGATCTATGACATCATTAAAATGAACGATTGTGAAACTGATTTGATAACTGATTTTACTGGTTACTCGCTGAGCTTCTAGCTCACCCCAAAAATGTTTTTTTCCCCTCCACAGGGCTCAAAGCGAAGGAAGGGCTTGTAGCGTTTATTCATGGATTATATCATGTATGGATTGAACTTGGATTTCCTTTTGTGTAATCGTTCATATTGGGATTGTATTGAATGTTTAGAATTGCTTGGATGTGTAATAGTCTAGATTTGGACTTCCTCCTGTATAATAATTGTGATCAAGGATCAGAGTGGCAGTGGAAGCGTGGACGCTTCGCTTTTGATATGTAAATGTTGGAATATTTGATTTTTATTTGAGACTTTATCTTGTATTTGTTTGAGGACTGTAGTGATTGTCTGAGTCCCGGCGAGAGCTGGGCAGGCGGCCCGCCGAACCCTCTGGTTCGCCTTAGGGGGAGGTAGGGTCGTGACAATTGGTATCAGAGCTTAGGCTTCAGATCTCTGTAGTGTATCCTAGGCTTGAAGTTTAGGATGCCGGACTATGGGTTTGATTTGACTCTTGAGAGATTTTTGCGGGATGTCTTAACTTGATTGGTACAAGATAGAATGTCGAGGACGACATTCTTTTAAGGAGGGGAGATTGTGACGCCCCGAAAAAAAATGAGTGTGAGAACCCATAAAAACCCTAATATTTTCCGAGGGTTTTATTTCCTTTAATGGCATGTTTTCGGCGTTTTCTGGCTTAGGAAATTTTCCTGATGAATTTTTATGAGTAATTATAGTTTTTAGATGATTTTTCTAGCATTTTTTGAAAAATTAAGAATATATATTGGACGTGGGACCCACTAGTGCGAAAAGTTCGGAAAAATTCGGCCAATTAGGTTAAATTCCGGATACTGTGTAAAATTTATCGGGTGTTAAGAGATAAGTAGAGTGTGTGAATTGATTGATGTGAGAGAGAAAAGAAAGGATAGGAATGCATTAATGAGGTGCCAAGTGTCATGGTATCATTGGATAGGATTTAAGAGTTACTATTCCAATTTTTGACTTTTTTGACCAAAAGGTTAAATATCTTAAAAATTGCTCAAAATTCACTCATTTTTACTCCTCCATGGCCGGCTCTCTTAAGCTCAAGAAGGAAGAGGATTTCTTCAATTTTCAAGCTCCCAACTAGCACAAATCATCCAAACCACTTACCTAAATTAGTTTCTACTCCATATTATCCTTCCATTAGGTGCTAGTAAGTTGATTAGTGAAGTTTTCTTGGAGAGCTAAGGTGTCCTACAACTCCCTCTCTCTTGTTTACTTGGTAAGTAGTGATTGACTATCCTCTTACACCTAATGATGTTGAATTTATGCCTAATGGTGGCTATTGCGTTAGAAATTGTGGTTTATTTCTTGGTTTGAAGTGATTTGGTTAAGTTTTTATTTTTTTGAGGAATTTTCTGGTTTTATGTGATCTTGATGGTGTGGTTGTTTTTGATGGTTGGTAATAAGGGGCTATGGCTCTAGTAGGTGCATATGATAGGAAATTGCAACCAATTTTGGGTTTGGAAGGAAATGTGAAAAGGTAGGGTTTCATAACCCCCTTTCTGTGCGGTTTTGGATCATATGGTTAGAGGCCGAATTGGCCTTTTCTTGAAACATGAAATTGTAGGTATTGATGAGTTTGAAGTGCCTGCAAAATTTCAGTGCATTTGGAGTAGTGTAGAGTGAGTTATGCTGTTTTTACTGTTGCTGTTCTGGGAGATCAGAATGTGCGAACTGTGATTGTAATCGTCTGTTTTGACTGGAATTGGTTTGGATTTTGTTGTTGGTGTCTTCTGATGAAATGTAGCTTGATGTCTTAGCTATCATATGCCTTTGGAATCAATGCATTTGGACCTGTATAGACTGAATTGGACTGATTACAGTTTTGTGTGATTTGGGAACCTGCAATTACGGTTCTGGGTTGGTTTTCTGCATTTTTGACCTAGTTGTGCTAGGATTTGGACTAAGTGGCCTTCTACATTGTTGTAGCCCTGGTTCTTAGCTTCGAAACGGTGGGTCTTGGACCTCCATCCGATACTCGTCCTACCTTTGGTGCCATTACCGCAAAAGGACGTCAAAACTGTTTTCTAGTTTTGAGCAATTGTGGTTAATTGCTATGTGATTGGGTTTGATTGTAGGTTGGAAAAGAAAGGAATTAAGGGAAAATGCTGTCCGATTTTTAATAGCATTGGTTACCTTAAGTTTCAAGTGAAAGGCTTGGACTTGAATGATGGAATTGGCTATATTGGACGAGGATTGTGAGCCGTGGAGGTGAGTGACCTCAAACTCTTTCTAAAATTATTTATGAACCGCTTTCCCGCATTATTTACTTTTGAGCTGTTTTCAAAGTTAATTTTGGAACTGTTTTCTTACATATCATGCGTGCTTGCATATCAGTGTCTTGTTGTTATTGCTTTTGCTTTCAATGATTGCTAAACGAGTTTTCGAGGCGAGTGTGTACTTTATCGCACTTAGCCTAAGAGATTGTGAAATTTTAATGATTGAGCGATTGAAATGTTAATTGTGCATGAATGTAAGCCTTTTGGGCTGAACTGGCCATTGCCCCTTGTTACCGGTCGTCTCGAGCCAGAAGCGGACTCGGTCGGGCGACTAGGAACTTGGGTGAACGTTTCGGTATACTCGAGTATTATCTTGTAGGTTGGTGGAGCCTGGCCAAAAGCCAGGGACGGGGTGAATGAATGCACGAATGAAACGAAAAGAATGCAATGAAATGACAGGAGAACGAACGTATCCTTTCATGAATGTTACTATCGCTTTCCATTGTAAATGTTTCTTGAATTATTGCTACTCCATCATTGATTTATGACATCATTGATCTATGACATCATTAAAATGAACGATTGTGAAACTGATTTGATAATTGATTTTACTGGTTACTCGCTGAGCTTCTAGCTCACCCCAAAAATGTTTTTTTCCCCTCCACAGGGCTCAAAGCGAAGGAAGGGCTTGTAGCATTTATTCATGGATTATATCATGTATGGATTGAACTTGGATTTCCTTTTGTGTAATCGTTCATATTGGGATTGTATTGAATGTTTAGAATTGCTTGGATGTGTAATAGTCTAGATTTGGACTTCCTCCTGTATAATAATTGTGATCAAGGATCAAAGTGGCAGTGGAAGCGTGGACGCTTCGCTTTTGATATGTAAATGTTGGAATATTTGATTTTTATTTGAGACTTTATCTTGTATTTGTTTGAGGACTGTAGTGATCGTCTGAGTCCCGGCGAGAGCTGGGCAGGCGGCCCGCCGAACCCTCTGGTTCGCCTTAGGGGGAGGTAGGGTCGTGACACAAAGACGTAGACACCAAATACTTACCTATAGTTATTCTGCTGCGAACTGAAACAAGCAAACATATAAAGGTCAATGGGATAAAATCCGAGCCTACGATGACATCTGTCAGTGGGATAAAAACCCGAACCTGCTGTAAAATTGGTCAGTGGGATAAAATCCGAGCCTGCCATGAAAATTGGTCAGTGGGATAAAATCCGAGCCTGCCATAACATTGGTCATAAAAACCCGAGCCTGCCGTAAAATTGGTTAGTGGGATGAAAACTCGAGCCTACCATAAATTATTACAGAATGCCCCTTGTAGGTGTTTGAAAATAGCAACAGATGATTTCTTTTAAAAAGATTTGCCCCAGCGTGATGTTATTGAACCTTCGGACCTGTAAAAGAGGAATAATTATAATGACAAGATAATGCCACCACCATTCGATCAATCTCACTTTCGAGAAATGTGTAAACATGAGTATTTGAACGTTCTTTCCCGATGTAGCGAAAACTCAACTTTGCTCTGCAAACTGTATCAAGTCTTCTTAACTTCCAAAACTGATGAAGTATGACATTTGGTATCTAGGCACTTTCAATAAATCATAGAGATTGCCATTTGATAAATCCAACGAGATAAATGAAACCATGAAACACATGAAAAAAATATTTATTTACACAAAAATGATGAAAATCCAAGTAACATGAAAGCAATTATTTTTACCTTGATTGAAAGAAAAATGATTTTAGAGAAATGAACCTGTAAACTACACAGTTTATGCTTGATGAACCAAAGTACTTTGATCCTCGAACAAAATGCCACGTTTGACCCTTTGGATATCGTTCCTCCGGAGTTCAATGCTTGGCAACAGAACCACAATGTAAAGAGAAATTTCAATGAACTGAGTCACCAGCCTTTCAAATCCAAGCTCACTTTTCCTCATAAAACCCTACCTTAGCGCCCTATCGGGTTTTCACTAAGGCTACCCCCCACCTTTTTATTTTCTTTTTCTTTTTCTTTTATTTTTATTTTTCATTCTTTATTTTCCTTTTCTTCTTCTTTTTTTCCTTTTTTTCTTTTTTTTTTCTTCTCAAAGGTGCCATTTCTGGTTTTCACTTGATGAACAAATCCTGCCGATAGCCTTTATCAACTCAGAAATGTGTATTAAGAAATGACGCCATCGGTGCGGCAATCCTTCCCTTGCAAAATTGATGAATATGTATTGACATAATTTGCCATATGATTAGAAAATTTCATAAAAGAGGTGATGCAAAGAACGGAAGTCAGGACTTTCAGTTTTCGTAATGTGGTCAGGTGAGGTGCTAAGAAAAGGTTAAGACTTGAAGGCAGATTTTATAAGTATTTAAATCACCTGAGATCGCATCTTCATATTAACCCTACTTAGGATTAAACTAAAATTGTCCCAATTTATTCTCAACTGAGATTCTTTTCTTTAATTTTATTTTCCTTTAGTTCTTTTATCACTTTTCACCTCTTGAGGCTTTTCTTTCCTCTTTTTCTCTTTTCTTTCTTTCTCTTTTTTTTCAACTCAAACTTGCCCCAGTGTTGGGGTTGCGATCCTCAGGGGTTGCCAAACGAAATAATTTATTCAAAAAGGAAGAAGACTTGACTTTCATTCCATTCCTCGCATTAACCTTGAAAGGAAACTTCCATTTATCAGATGAAGAATTTCTTACACATATCCGAATTGATCGGCTGAGAGAAAACTTGTCCATCCATTTCTGCGAGAACAAGTGATCCACCAAGCAATACCTTCTTGACGATAAAAGGTCCCTGCCAATTTGGTGAAAACTTGCCTTTGGCCTCTTCTTGCACTAGCAAAATTCGTTTCAACACTTTCTCTCCTTCTTCGAATAGTCACGGTTTGACCTTCTTGTTATAAGTACGGGCCATTCTCTTTTTTTTTGCTTCTTATTCAATGATTTCTGGCATTAACGATTTTTGTTTCTTCTAAGTTCGGCTTGGATTTCTCTTCATATTGTTCAAGATTCTTAAACAAAGACTCAGATTCTTCCTCGTTATCACTCTCATCTTGAATTTCTGATTCCATAATTCTGAATTCGTGAGAGATATCGAGATTACAGTCATCAAAATCCGAAATAGTGGTATCCAAAAGGTCAATGTGTTTTATTTTTTGGCCATCTGAAAAAGAATGAGACAGATATAACAATGCGTAAGTAAAACAATTGAAAAATGAACACTGTGCATTTTATTGACAAAACGTCATAATAAGTTGTTTAACAAAAGGTACGCTACTTAACATAAGACTTGTATTGAAAAGACATTTGATTCAAAACTATTTACAAAACTGAAAGGTAAAAGATGATTAATGTGAATGATTTCTTTCATAGTTCTCAACCAAAGGCAATCTCCTAAATTTACCGAAATTCCCTTCGGGAGGGATTGTGATTTGCAATCCAGTTTTGGATGGCTCCTTCAAGCACAAAAGGTTTCTCGACTATTCCTGATTACTTCATTCTCCCTTACAATATATTTGGCAAACTCCTCAAAACTCCTCGTCAGTAGTAATGACCCCTAAAGTATTTTTATGCTCAGGAAGAGGGTTGTTGTTGACATTCGGCCCTGACACACCTCTTTTCCTTAAAACTATGTCTTCAACGTCAATCATGTCTTGGATCTTATGCTTTAGTGCCCAACAATTGCCAGTAGAATGACCAGGACTTCCAGAGTGATGTGCACAAATGGCTTGAGGATCATAACCAGCAGGAATGCCCTAGGGTATTTTTTAGGAGGCAGCACGCCAATTTTACCAGCAGTCTTAAGTTGCTCGTATAATTGATCGAGGAGTTGGCCCAAATTGGTAAAGGAACGGTATTGGATTTGATTTTGAGTTTCATAGGATTGAGGATGATTATAGGTTTGGTTGTTTGGCAGAACAGGTCTTGAATTAAAAGGAAGTCGAGGTCGAGTTTGCAAACTTGGTTGAGAAATCTGAAAAGGTAGTACAGGTATGTTTGTGTAGTTGGGGCGGGGGCGAGGATGGTTGATAGTATGTAATAGACAGAATAGGAGTTTGGGTAATAAAGGTAGGGGTATGAGTAGATAGGTCGGTTCTAAAATCCAGGTCTAGTCGGGGGGCTCTGATCCCAAACGAAAGCATTCTCTCCTTCCTTCTTATTAAACTGAGGTTTCTTGCCACTACTACTCTGACCTTGCAAAGCTTCCAGTTGCATTTTCAAGGTCGACATGTTGACTATCTTTCCTACTTTGACGAATTCGTCAAATTCTTCTAACTTGTTTACAATAGCTGCAAATGAGCATCCAGTCATTCAAAAAATTTTCTCAAAATAAGACGGGTCATGAGTTTTGATAAATGTTCGAACAATTTCTTCTTCAGTCATAGGATGTTCCACCTTGGCAGCCAATTTCCTCCATCGCTTTGCATACGTCTTGTGATCCTCAGATGACTTCCTTTTAGTCCCTTCCAGTGTGGTTCTCGTCGGTGCAAGTTCGCAGATGTACTCATACTGCCTTACAAAAGCAGTTGACAAATCCAACCGTGTCCTCATCTCATCAGGTTTTAAATTGGAGTGCCAATCCAGTGCATCACCTTCTAAGTTTTCGGGAAACAATCGAACTACCAAATTCTCGTCATCTATTGGCTTTCCTAATTTGTTTGCAAACATTCGAAGTGTGTCTTGGGATTGTCTGTTCCGTCATACTTGCTAAATTTGGGTGTTTTAAAACCCACAGGCAGTTACATATCAGGAAACAGGCACAATTCATTATTGTCCAAACCTCCTTCTTTGCTCAAGCCTTGGCTCTTCCTCATGAACTCGTCAAATTGATCCAACCTTTTTCACAGATTCTTGTCAATTGGCGCGAAGGATTCTCCTATTTCAACTTTTCCTTGTGCAATGGTGTCTAGCGTGAATGGTTCAGTAGTGGAATAATAATATGATCCTTGAGATTCAAGTGGCATGTTCAGACTAACAGGTGGGTAATTTTGAGGAGCTTGCATGTGAGAAGAATTGATTTGGATATTGGGTGCATAGGTATGTGGTAGGCCATGAGTAGAATAGGTGAAAGCTTTTTCAAGTGGATTTACGACATGTGGAGCAAAAAAAGTTTGAGTATAGGGTAGGGGTAGTGGTTGCGGTTCAGTTTGACTTGTGGGTAGGGCATCATGTTAGACACCACTGCTACTACTAGCGACCAATTGATCAATCACGCGCCGTTGTACGGTCATCTCCATGCTTAGCTCATTGAACTTGTTCAACACTTCGCTCAGTTGAACTCCCAGATTTGCAAGGTCGGTTGTTGGTGTTGTTGCAGACCAATCGGATGATTCAAGATGTGTATTCATGTTTGCACTATTTCTCACGCATTGCTATAGAGAGGCAAACAAGCCTGTTGATTACCTAGCTAACCTGGGAGCAGACACGGAGCAAGAGACAATTTTTGAGAGTCATCGCGCATGGCCTATTAAGGTCCGGGGGGAGATCAACATGGAGCGTTTAGATTTTCCTAATTTTCATAGGAGAAGCATGAGTTGAGAGTTGTATGACATTCATTTGTTTTAGTTCAATAAAGTTATAATTTAAAAAAAAATTCCCTTCTTGATTAACTGCTGGCAAAAAGAAAGAAAAAGAAAACGCGAGTTAGTAAAAATTTAAATAATTCGGATGCATGTCCTATTGGGGAGCCCTTTTTATGCCAAGGGTTGGCCTAGATTGAAAATGCAATCCTCTAGGGTAGGCACTATCAGGACCTAAATTTTACTTACTTTTAATTCTATTTTACTGCCCTATTTAAATATTTATTCACTCGTTTTCTCCGAATAATTTATTTCAACCATTTTAAATCCATTTACATTGAACCATGTCTCATTTATATTTTTTTTAAAAAAATGTCTCATTAGCAAATTTAATTTTTCTGCGGCTCGTCTAGTAAGGAATAGAAAATACATATTTTTCGAGGTGATAGTCGATCCGAGAGTGCAATGATCTTGGAGGATTAAGAATGATCAATTATAGATTAAGAAAAGTTAATTGAGAGATTAGATGTGAGTGAGTTATATTAAGCTTTTACCGCGCGCGCGTCGATAGTTTTCCGAAAGTCGCGCCGGTACGACTAATTGGAGATTTGAGGATTCAATACTAGACTTGTAAGTGTGAGTAATTATAGTGTTAGAGGAATTACCTTAGAGGATTAGTGTATAAGTGTACCTAATAGGAGAGAAAGTGGTAGTACTAAACCCTATCACGATACTAGTGAGAGTTGACTTTTTGGCAAACTTAATAATCACTTTTCATCCAAGCTTCCCTCACAAGATTCATCACTCAAACTCCCTCATCTCTCTCTCTTATTTTCGGCCAGCCCTAGAGGCTCCAAGGGGAAGAAGAAAACTCCATTCTTCTAGCTTCCATTTTGCTTGCAAATCATCATCCAACTTCCTAGTCTCTTGGAATTCCACTCTAGCAAGAAGAAGGGTGCACTATTGTGGAGTTTTTATGGTGAAAAATTGGAAGATACACTCACTTACAACTAGGGTTTAAAGGGTAATCACTTCATCTCTTTAATCTTTCCATTTCTCCAAAGTTTAGCGGTCGGTTTTCATGGGTTTGAAACCCTAATCGCGTTTATAGGCTAGCGGGCTTGAGGAACTTTATTTCTCGCTTTAAATCCTAAGTTAGCTGTCTTGATGAGGCCTTTAGCTAGCTGACTTGTGGCTATATTACTTGATTATTGCTGTTTATGTGATGGATGAGATGATTATGGTTAGAAAGTGGAGAGAAAGTTGGAAAAATTGGGAAAGGCAAGCTGGCCGAAATTCTGTTCATGTTGTTATGTTTTCATTTCGAAATTTTGATGCTTGGTTGGCTATTAAATTGATGGATATATGTTTTATTATGTATATAGAAAGTGCCTTTCAAAAATCGTGTCGAATGGTTGCACAAAACTTGAGTTTTGGAAAAAGTTTCAAATCTGGAAATTGCTAGCAGGGTAACCGGACAGTGGTTCTTTGTCTGAATATAAATTTTTGTACGGAAGTCAAAATTGAGTGCCATTAGCGGCATTCAAAACTAGACATTCAGAGCTTTCCAATGGTATAAGAATCCCCTGCTAGTTCATTTTGAGCAAACTGTGGTGAGTCGGCAAAGTGGACTGTCCTGCTTTGCCTGTTTGACCGAATGAGACTGGGAAGCTGCACCTTGTGGCTCAATTTTGTCCCACTTGTGAAAAGATTTTCGAAACAATGTCTTCTGATAAATTGTAGCATTTTGAACCTAGTTTCCAACGCCATAAATCATTCTCAATTTGGATTTGTATAGAGTTATATATAGTTTGATTTTGAAACTGCGACAAAGCTGGAAACTGGAAGATTTTCCCTTCTCTGCTGACCGAATGGTCAAGTCTGTTTTGGGATGTTATAGTTTCAAACTTTTGGTGTCATTTACCATCAATTGCTCATTAAATGTTTCTGGAATCTTGGTTTCAAAAATGGAGCGAATTGGGGATGATTTCGTCGGACAAAACTTTTGAAAAGAGAAAGAGAGATAGGGTGGCAGATTAGCTTTGAAAATTTCACAAACTTTGGTCGTTTTGTTAACTGCCTTCTCATGCAATTTTTTGCCTAAATTTTTATAGAGAGGTAGTCCATATATGGAAGTTTAAGTGTACCAAATTTGATGTGATTTCAATACCATTTCGAGGCCCAAATAATGCCCCAAACATTGCTCCTGAAATCTGGAAATCCTCTAGTCAGGTTGTGAAAATCCACCGACTTCAAACTGTTATATTTTGTTGCTCAAAACTCCGAATTTAGTTCTGCCCATTGTGTTTGAAACTTTGTTTGGGACTCTTATTGTGTTATAAATTACAGAGGCTGATTCACTTCCTGTGAATTTTGCCGAATTTCCAAACATCACTGAAAACCAAGACTGGTTCTGTCCTGTCTTCATGAATCAGCAACTTTGGCTGAAAAATGAATGCCTTTTGTTTGGAATCTTGGAAAAGTTCTTCTGGGAACTTTTAGTACTTTGGATCTAGTTTCCAACAGTATAAAGTTTTCCATTTTTGGACATACCAAACTCAAAATCTAATTTTCCAGGTTTTGTCGCGTAAGGCAGAAAATTTCCGATTTTGTAGGAAATGAGTTTTAAGAACTTTTCATTTCCTTTCGATATTGATAGTTCGTTTTAAACCCGATTTCATGGAGGATACGAGATTTTCCTTGTGACTCTAAATCCTCACTTTTGAATCTTGAATTTCAATAGAATAAAGCTCTCTTGAGGCGTTGTTCTAAGTGTAAGGAAATACATTTTCTTCCGTGAATATTAAGTGATTGTAAGTATATGTGAGTGATAGTTAATCACTATTTCTTCAGGTGCTCAAGAGGGGTTTGAAGACTTTGGATCTAGTTTCCAACGGTATAAAGTTTTCCATATTTTGACATACCAAACTCAAAATCTAATTTTTTCAGGTTTTGTCACGTAAAGCGGAAAATTTCCGATTTTGTAGGAAATGAGTTTTAAGAACTTTTCATTTTCTTTCGATATTGATAGTTCGTTTTAAATTCAATTTCATGGAGGATTGGTCTAAGTGTAAGCAAATACATTTTCTTCCGTGAATATTAAGTGATTGTAAGTATATGTGAGTGATAGTTGATCACTATTTCTTCAGTTGCTCAAGAGGGGTTTGAAGGAAATCCCAGAGCGGACCATTAAAGACTTTACTTGTTCACTTACTTTTGATTTGGTGAGTGTCAAGTGCATGAATTGTTGCTATATACTTGAATTGTTCCTTATTAATTAAGTATTTTGAAATTGTCGAGACGAGCGTGTACTTTATCACACTCGTTCTCTTTTAAGTGAATTTATAATTGAATTGTGTGAAGTGAAAATTATATTTGTGTTGAATCGATGTCGATTGGAGTGAATCTCATCGACTTATAATTATATTGGTGTTGAATCGATGTCGATTGGAGTTAATCTCATCAACTTATATTATAATAGTGGGGGATGCCCAAACTCATCGGCCGACCTTGCGACTCGAGCCGGCATGGACTTGGTCGTGAAGCTTGGTGAGCCATAAGAAAATCATAAGTTTGATCTATTTGAGAGATCTCGTTTGGCATACTCGAGTAGTATCACCTTATATAAAAGAAGTGCGGGCCCGGAACAGGGGATGTAACGGTGAATGGGAGTGTGAAGTAAGTGAAGTTCTACGGACTAAATACTTACCCGGTTAACGGAGTGTCATCACGTGGAGGTATTGGATCGAGTCTCGGCAAAGCAAGTGAAATCTAGCTCCTGAGAGCTCCCGTATCCTTATTGAGTGTGTTTATTGTTAATTGTGAATTATTTGAACTTTATAGCTTTATTTCCTGTATAAATGTTATCGTTACTTGAACTATGTGTTTGCATGCTTTTCTTGGCCTCACTGAGCATTCGCTCACCCCATTAGTTTGTTTTCCTTAACAGGAGCTCGGAATGGAAAGATTTTTAGAGAAACCGACTTGATTACCCTTTTAGTAGAATTTTGGATGTAATCGATTAGTCGACTTATGGTGGTTGTATTATGGGAAATTTGATGTATCTGTGGAAACTTGTGATGTAAGATTCGAATATTTATTTAAGGAAGTGACCTTTCTACGTATCTACTCTTATTATTGATTGTTTATCCTTAAATTTGAATTGGATTCGTATCAAGTCCTGGCGAAAATTAGGCAGGTGTTCCGCTGATAATCTCGGGTTCGCCCTAGGGAGAAGTGGGGGCGTCACACATAGGCACCATACAATACCTGCTGAATCCGATCAACTTATTGATATTCGAGTGAAAAACAATTTGAAAATTTTGGTCAATTGGAGTGGCAAGAGACATGTGCCCTAACAAAATAAGAACAAAGTCCGAATGGATTGATTACTTTGATTAACACATAAAGTGATGTGTGAAAGAGCCTACTCTTGAAAGGATTGCAATATCTCGACTAGGTTATTCAGTGAACCATAGATCGAAACCTTAAAAGAGAATAAATTGATTAAATGAATCAGATGAAATTGATGATTTTTCAAAACGTGACTAGATTGCCCTAAAAATGGGTAAACTGGTCAAATGGATTGAATGAAATTGATGATTTATTCAAAATTGACTGGATCACCCTAAAAATGGGTAAACTGGTCAAATGAATTGAATGAAATTGATGATTTATTCAAAATTTAATAAATTGATCAAATAGATCGAATGGAGTTAATGATTTATTCAAAAATTGACTCGATTGTTCTAAAAATTAATAAATTGGTAAAATAGATTGGATAGAATTGACGGTTTATTTGAAAGTTGATTAGATTGCCCTAAAAGTGAATAAACTACTAAAATGGATTATTTGAAAATTGATTAAATTGTCAACCCATTTGTGGTTTTCAAATTGTACGAATTTCGTTACAATGCATTAGTCCATGAGTTTTCTAAAATCAAGATTTGGCCATCGATATATTTATCATCTCAACAATGAGGAATTATTTGTGAATTTTTTGAACTTAGTGTCCTTTACGCAAGGGATTTTTACCAATTCTAATAAAATGACCAAAAAATGATTGTTAGATGCTCATATTCTAATGTGCAAAAGTTGCTCTATTATCATGGAAAAGATCGGATCCTACCTTATCTCGTGCACTACCCCTTTGGACGGTACAAGAAATATAGACGTTCAAGTCTCATTGGATTAAATATCCGAGACACAAGGTGGCTTATTCCTAACGTGGGATTCCCTAAACGGCATTCCCCTTAAAGTTTATGCATGATGCCAATTTATCAAAGCGATTAAATATGCAATTTGAAATGAAAACATGACCTAAAGGAACCCTTCGTATGCCAGGGTAGGCCTAAAATAATGTGCAATTATTAACCTACGAATGCAATACATCGAAATTTAAACATGCAATAACCTATCTAAGAGGGTAAGTTCTAAAAGAGTATCATGCTGGAACTCTTATTTTTAAGATTATGAATGCAATAGAACAAAGAAATGTAAGTTCAATTGATATATGACACATAACACATTGGAACAAACAAAAATAATATGAAAAATACAAGACAATTAAAGAAAGAATGGTGTAATCCCTCCCATCGTGCCTAGTGTTCCTATTCGGGTAAGGTTGACTCTATTGTCGCGCCCCTTTTTCTGAAAAAATAAGTAATTACGATTTACGAGCTTATAAAAATGAATTTTGATTAAAAAAGAGTTTTCAACTTTTAGAAAATAAATAAAGAAAATGGGACTTAAAAAGTACGATGATTTTCACCCAAAAATAATAGTTTAAAAAGGGTTTCTAATGAAAAATAGGAGTCGCCACTTGGTATTGAGTTAAGGTGTACCAAATCACCTAAACTGAATTTTTTAAATAAAAGTAGAGAAAACTCTTTTTAAACGACTCCAAGTCTACGAAAATCAAGAGAAAAGGGGTCAGGAATCACGGTTGAAAAAAGGGAAGGTAAAGATAAAATCCAAGGCACCCTTTCAATCTAGCCAATGCTAGTTGCGTGATTTAGTCAAAAATTTTCTTAATTTAACCTAAAAACTTATCACATTTGGATGTTACTATATGAATGCAAACCTAAACCTAATGGATATCGGGGGGTCGGAATATCTCTTCAAAGCTTGATTGGTGCAAATCACATTAATTGTATTGCCCAAGAGTGACTTTTCGAACAAATCACGAACATGCAAAATATGAGACTCGAAAGAAAGAAAAGAAAAGAAAATAATAATATACATGACCTAAATGAATGCATCATAACGGGTGCGGGGAACTATGATTTGTGAGTTTAATTTTCCCTTTGATAGAGGGAATACGAGCGTGCTAAGACTAGAATGTGACGCCCCCACTTCTCCCTAAGGCGAACCAAAGGGTATTCGCGGGACGTCTGCCCATCTCTCGCCAGGACTCAAGCAATTTACGTTCAAACTTATAGCGGTAGTGCGGAAGCGTTCAACCTTAACAATATTCATCCATTATCCAACCCACACATCGGGTGTCCATAGTACATCTTAAATCCCAAAATATACATCACATATCCAAATAATACATTAAAATTCCAAAAGTACAACCAAAAGGGGTCAAGCCAAAATACTTGAAACCCTAATACAAGATACATCAAAAGGGGATTTCTTCAAGTTTACTCCGTATCCAATCCTGTTAAGGAAAACAAATCTACAGGATGAACAAAACGCTCGTGAGGCCAAGAACACACATGCACGCATATAGTCCAAGCAACAAGCCCAAATAACTGATCAATTGATAAAATACAAGCAATTGATAATTCCAACGGAATGTAAATAGAAATAATTCAAGGATATGATAGCTCTCAGGAGCTAAGTTCCACAAGCTTCGCTAGTTCATTCGTATATCTCCCTGCGATGACTCTCCGTCAACCGGGTTGATATTTCCAGTCCGTAGATCACCACTTACTTCTCATCTGTCCACCATACACCGTTCCGGGCTCGCACGAAATTTATAAGGCTATACTCCACGAGTATGCCAAGCAAGACCTCTCAAATAGATCAAGCTTATCATGTGATTCTCATGGCTCACCAAGGTTCCCGACCAAGCCCATGCCGGCTTGAGTCCCAAGGTCGGCCTATGAGTTTGGGCGTCCCCCATGTACATGTGTGTGTCGAGGAGATTCACTCCAACGACGTATGCCGCCATGGCATAGTATTTCATGTAATTCAAGCATGTGATACATTCTAGCATTTGTTATGGTCAAGCATTTGAAGTAATCAAGCATTCGAAGCATGAGTTGTTGTTTTCGAATGAGAACGAGTGCGATAAAATACACACTCGACTCCATTTTCAAATCCCAAAGTATTGATAACAGGTAAGCATGTAACGAGTTCACAGGAGATCAAGTAAACATGCACTTGACACTCACTGATACAAGTACAAGAAAGAAATGTCACTCGGAGCTTTTAGGTATTTACTGTGGGATTCTCTTGAAGGTCCTCGTGCGAGCCTGGGCAATTAATAAGGATCTATCACTCATAAACCCTAATAAATGAAAAGATCGCACTAGTGCACATTCCAAGAAAATCTCGTGAAAACGAACCCCAGTCACCCGTAAATCGAGGTTCAAAGACGGGGTTTCAAAACACAAGAGCAATCAAGTTTCCGTCTTTGAAATCAAGTATAAAACGTTCAAGTGATATCGAGGGAAAAAGGAGAATTCAAAAAACTCCATTTCCCTTAAGTTTTGGAAATTTCAGTTTTGATACGAATTTTTGAAAAATCGTATCTCACTCTTTACAAGTCCAAAATTGGAAAACTTGGTACCGTTGGAATCCTATTTGAAAGTACTAAAGTTCTTAGAAGACACTTTTTCATGGTTCTAAATGGAAAGTATTCAAAAATGGGCTCAAAGTCACTGTTTCATGGTACTTAGGATTGTTAGTTTTTCGCTAACTTTGGAAATTCAGTAGAATTCACACATTACTAACCAGCCTCTGAAATTTGTAACTCAATTAGAGTTGCAAGTAAGGTTTATAACAGAACAAGCGGATCAAGAATTGGAGTTTTGAGCACCGAGATACGATAGCTCAAAGTTGGTGAAAAACCGAAACTATTAAGCCAATTTTGCAGATTTAAGTTCCAAACTTTGGGACTTTAGTTAGGTATCGAAACGGACTCGGAACGGCACCAAATTTGGTATGAATATACTACCATATAAGGGCCACTCCTTTTCCAAATTTCATAGAAAAATATGTACGGAAATCGGTTAACGAGACCGTTGAAATCACAAGAAATTCTAAGGCTAAGCTGCCTTTGAACTCCCGTTTTGCCGTTTCCAAACATTTGGTCAAGAAACATCTCAAACATGGTCCATTCCAGTAGGTAATGTCTAAAATATGTCCAAGGTACATTTTATAGGTAATTTACACTAAGAAGCTTCGGATAACAAGTCCCAAATCATTGTTAATTTCAAATCTGTCCAAATGCATGGTATTCCTTCACAAGACCAGATTCAAAGTTTGATCATAAATCACTTCAAAGTTTGATCATAAATCACTCAATTCAACTCGTAATTGAGCATGGTTTGTGGATTTAGAAAATAGACTCATAAGGCTATATTTTCTCAGAAGAAACCATTTTCAAAATCTATCCATAACTAGCTCGTTCGTGAGCATCAAGTTACAGCTCATGTGCTGCCTTCCAGGAAGCAATGAAACAGGACAGAGAATTTCAAATGAATGGTTTGGCTTGTTCAAGTTGAATCAGGACATGCATTTTATACCAACGGAAATCTGGAAATGTCTAGTTTCTAGTGCAGCAAACGGCACTCGATTCCGACATCGGAGCGATGAGTTATAGCCAAAACAAGATGACTGCCTGGGCTGTGACGGGAACCAATTCCAGATTTCTAAGCTTCCGAAATTCCAACATTTGAGTGACCAAATCAAGTTATTTTTCAATGAAACTTTTTACACACTCAATATAACATGTAAAAAACATAAACAAACCATTAGAACCTCAAAATTTTGCACCAAAGTGCTCGAACAAAGCAGGGGCAAAATGGTCACTTTTGGTCATTGCACCATCCTTGAGTTTCTATCAACAACCCAACATTAATCCACTAGTTTAAGCACTAAATGAACATTATTACCATCAAAACACCACAAATCAGTCCATATATCCAAGGTGGGAGTTCATAGAGCCCACACAACCATTTTTTTCACCATAAACAAGCTACCCATGAACATGCATGAGTATATAAGGGCACTAGAACTTCCATAAACCAAGTTTTGAAGGTTAGATCGTTACCTACTTCACTTGGTGTGCAAGAACAGAATTTTCAGTCCTCTCCTTGGCCAAGAAAACCGTGAAAAGCTCCCCCTTTTTGTAGCTTAAGATGATCTTCAAGTAATAAGCTAAGTGTAGTTAAATTTTGGTGCAAAATGGTGCAAGTTTGGTGAGGGAAATGGAGAAGAAAATTGAAGGAGCAAGCTTGGTTCTTTTCCTCAGAGTTGCACTCTGGAAATGGAGCTAGGAGAGAGGGAATTCTGATCTGAAATGAAGCTTCCAAAGGAAGCTTTAGTGTGTGGTCCAAAGTTGCCCAAAAGTCAACCCTCCTTCGCGGGCGCACGCGCGCGTTTTGTGCTCGATTCCTCTCGAGTTTATTTCACTAGTGCACTAGACCTCCAATACACTTATATTCATATAAATATTATTCACTCTTAATTGTCCCAAAATGAGGGTCTAAAGTCTCTCAATTAAATCGTGCATGTGAAAACGCGTATTTCCAAATTAAGCGCGATAAAGCGAAACCTCCAAGAATTTCTTATAACGATAGTACTAATAACTATCACTTGAGTACTTAAACATAAAATTACCTATTTTAGGACCACTGTGTAAGTCTCCAATTTTCCAAACTTATTGTACTCTCAATCGGTTAAAATTTCCAAACACGTTTTCACTATTTTCACTAAATTAGCTCCCAAAAATTAATTTTTGAAACAAGTCACTTTAAAAATATAATGAAGCTATAATTCCATGTATTTAGGTCTAATAAGGTTAGAAAATATTATTCGGGGCAAATATCCAAATAAATAATTAAATGAGCCAAAAGTAGGGGTTTGAAATAAGAATTTTACGAGTCCTCACATAGAAGCCATACTCGTCCAAATCTTATATTCGAGGGATATTTCCTATCTAATCAAACAAGTGATATAACTTAGTTCTAATTTTCTTAAATGGAATGCAAGTCTAAATGTCATATTTCACACATAGGGATAAAGAATATACATATAGGGGAAGTATGGGATAAGGGATATACATATAAGGGATATGTCATGCAAAATGATAAAAGACCCTAAGAAGTAGAAAATATGCATGAAAATGTAGTGATTGTCACACAAACATGATCTAACGTGTGGATGGTTCCTAAGGGTCTAGCGTTGGACTATCCCATGTTTATAGGTTCCCACTGGCATTGGACTTGCGAAAAACGGGAAAAAGGCCACAACTAACGTTGGACTAGTGTGGTGATGTCATACGTTTATTACAATCAAATAAATCATATAAAACATAATGAAAGCAAGTAAACACATAATATCACATAAAACACATAGCACATAAGCATGGTATCTACATGTAAAGGCCCTAAGAAAGCGACTAAACACGTAAACACACAAATATGTAAGCACGTAAACAAATAAAAGCAAATAGAAACCTAACTATTACATTAGGGGCCCTAACTACAATCTAAGGGGGGAAAATGAAATAAAATAAAATAATAACCTAACTAACCTAACCATTACAACGTGGCATTTAAATGCCTCTCAAATAACCAAAATTAAATTAAAATAAATATACAAAATTAAAATAAATAAAGTGAATAAAGAAATAAATGAAATAAAAAAACATTCAGCATGCAATTACACACATAAAATCACATAGTAGCACATAGGATCAAGTAAAATCAATATAAAGGAGTAGAGTGTACCTGTGACGTCCCCGCTTCTCCCAAGGGCGAACCCTAGGGTATCGGGGGGACGCTTGCCTAACTCGCGCCAGGACTCAAAATTTCAAAGTAAAATAATAACTAGATAAACCAAAAACATACTATTCACAATATAGCCAATTCCAAAAGAGTTCTATTTATATCCCCAAAAGTTGCTATTCAGACCAAAACGTTACACTATGATAACAACCAGCAGAAAGTGGACCCTAAGGAGGGTCCTTATACAAACCACCAAAACAAAAATGAACATCTTACTTGTCCAACTATTGTAAACTAAACCTAACTATACTAGTGAATGTGCCAAGGAGTTCCCCGCGTCGCCCCCAGCTAAGGAAAACAAAGGAAACAGGGTAAGTTATATGCTTAGGAAGTAAACAGGGGTAAAATCATAAATTGGCACATTTAGATAAACAACTATTTAACAAAATGTCAAGTCAAGTGCAAAAGTAACAATTCAAATGAAGGATACAGGTTGGCTCCAAAGCCAAGTCGTTTGCCATGCGTGACCTCTTGCCGACACTCCGTCAACCACAAATAAGGTCCGTAGAACTCCACTTGTACTCCCACCTAACACCTTATCACCCTCACTGGCCAGTCACCTCACAAACTTGCTCGAGCGAACGAAATTGAGCTTGGTTCACAAGCTCGGTTCACAAACTTGGTTCACAACCTGAACCTACAAACTTGGTTCACATTCCCGGTGAACCGGATTCACAAACTTGGTGACCTCAGACTAGGTTGGACTGGTTTCGACCAACCCCTGACCGGCTCGAATAGTCCATCTAGGTAGGAAGATCAACCCCAACTTACAAACGCCACCCCGAGCTACAAGCTCAAGGGGTTCAAACCCAAAACTCATAAACGTCACCCCGAGCTACAAGCTCAAGGGGTTCAAACCCAAAATAAGTCATGTATACATATCTCATAAAGAAACATAGGTACAAACTAGGGTTTAGGTCGAGTGTGATAAAGTACACCCTCACCTAAGTCCCCCTTTTATTCACATCAAAACACATAAGCAGTTTAGACACATAAACGGCCTGAATACTTACTCCAAAAGTACGTATAGCAAAAATGCAAGGATCACGTCACGTATACAGCTAGTAGGCCCCACCGGCACCGTCTAGCCCGTCACCGTCTGAAATAGAAGATTGCATCACAATATATCACAAACGGCTACTAACATACATAACTCAAGTAAAACGGCAAAAATCGGCACATGCAAGTGCGGAAACGGCAAAAAGGACACACGCGCGCGGAAACGGCAAACGGAAACAGCCAGATTTGGCAGCTAGAACCGTTTTGATCAAATTTCAGGCTACGGTTATCAGGTCGAAGTACATGAGATACTGTTACGAAGCTAAAAAGAAGGTCTACAATTTCCATGAAGACACTTTAATCTAGATCTGAATGGAAGCAAGTCGAAATTATGGAAAACAGTACCAGAAATTTGCATTTTAGGGTGACGTACAGGGTTTGTTTGCTGGACCATAACTCACAGCTCCCAAATCCAAATCAAGAAATTCCAATGGCATTGGAAAGCTAAGAATAAGGCTATAACTTTTGTATTTTGACCCAAAACTGAATCAGTATGGAGCATAGGGAAAAAGAGCTTCAAAGTTCCTGTCAGAACTGTCCAAATCCGAAGGCAGTTCTGACAACCGATCTTGTTTTGGTCATAACTGAAGCTACGGAACTCGAATTCGGATGCACTTTATACCGTTTCGAAGCTAAGACCAAGATATATATTTCTTATGAAGGGATCTACACCCAGTTCACACGTTATCAAGACGGACAGAACATGGTCAGAAGCAAAATTCAAAACGTAACACAATCCAGTGTATAAAACAGGTGCAAGTGTTTCGGCCATAACTCAGGATCTACTGATCGGATTGGGTTGAAAATTTGCAGGCACAACAAGGACTTAATGGGCTACAGCTTTCATGTTTTGGGTAAACCCTGAATCGGTACGTAACATACAGAAACAATGGGGCTAAACCCGAAATTCTGGGCTGCCCTGTTTTTCTGATTTGAATGGTTTCGCGCGTTTCGAACGCATGATCCGTTTTTTTTTTTTGTGTTTATCATGCAAGATTTCCAGTCAAATGAACACCAAATACATACCCTTGAACCATCTCTTATGTAGCCTTCTAACGCTCCAAAATTACACCAATAAATTCTCTAAAATTAACCAAACACTAACCACACTTTCTAACTTAACTTCACATGTACCTATTAACTTAATCTAACCATTAGTGCATCAAACCCCAACCAAGCTAACCCTAACCAAACTAATACTCCTTTCTCTAGCCTAGGGTTTCTTAACCCAAATCAGTTTTTACCATCCACTCACCAAACAAATCATCAAACACAACCACTACAATCTTCATAGCACAAAATTATTGCTAATTAACTTGTTTAGCATGAAACCCTAATTAGGGCTCCTATTGTGGCGACCCCATTTCCCCCTAAGGCGAACCAAAGGGTTGGCGGGCCGTCTGCCCAACTCTCGCCAGGACTCACGCAAGCATTCTAACCGAAAACCTTTCGAAGAATAACCTAATCTATTACAAAACAATTCCTCCGAAGAAGACCGTCACTAAAACCACATTAACTTCAGAGATAGCAGTGATTTAAAATAGCCAAACGACGGCTCCTAAACATTTCACGCGTTGTGAACTGCGGAATAGAATCGTACCGTCCCAACTAAGAAAAAAATTCATACAACAAAATACAACAATCAAGCCAAGCATCCAAATTAAGTTTTACACATTTTCCAGCTTCACGTGGCAATCCAAAATAAAAGTACATTATCCAAATTTAACACACTACAGCCCACACAAATAGTCATAGTATACAAATACATCCCAAAACGAAACATGGATAAGTTTCAAAGCTTTCAATTTCCAGAACCTGTCAAGGAAAACAAATAAACGTGGGGTGAGCTAAAGCTCAGTGGTGCCCCAAAACATGCAGTCACGTAAATCAAACAGCGAGAAATAACTTAACCAAATTGAACAGTTAGGAAAGCGTATAACAGCACAAGGTAGGATACAGGGGCTCTCAGGAGCCATTTTCCTCGCTTGATCACCATTCATCGTAGTTGACCCTCCGTCAACTCACACTACTTATAGTCCATGTAGATCTACTCATTTTAATCCTAACCCGTCACCGTTCTTACCCCTGTCCCGGGCCCGCACACCGACTAAGGACGCAGTATACTCGAGATATACCCGTAGATGATTGGTCGAGGGATTCACCCAACGACGTTATTGTAGTTAGATTCATGCGTCGAGGGATTCACCCAACGACGTAACTACATTTAGATTCATGGTAGTTGGATTCAGAAGTCGAGGGATTCACCCAACGACGCAACTACATTTAGATTCATGGATTCATGAGAAAATGATTCGCGCAAGTCACCACTCGAACGGCTAGTGCGATAAAGTACACACTGCTCACTTCGATCGATCAAAAACTAGTTTTGCAAATTATCACATATTGAGTCAAGAAAGCACTTTAACCAAGTAAGCATAGAACAAGCAGGAACACTCACCAAGAGTGGAGTTCAGATATCAAGTTGGGAATCGAATTCCGCGTCCTCGCAATATCCTAAAAACCAAAATTTGAAACTATAAGTGTGACGGCCCCACTTTCCCCTAGGGCGTACCCCAGGGTTCGGTGGGTCGCCTGCCCAGCTCTCGCCGGGACTCACTCACTCACTACAGTCCTCCAATGAAGTATAAGATAAATCTCAAATATTCCATTCAATTCTCCAAGAATTACATATCACAAGTACCAGAAAGTAAAACCTAGAAAAACTCATAACTACAATCACCACGCCAACTATGTACATCTTACTCGTCAACTTTTAACAAATACAAATTCAAGTATTCTATAGCTCAAAATCTAACCGCCTTCCCGAGCGATCCCCGTGCCGTCCCCCTGCTAAGGAAAACAAATGGAACGGGGTAAGCTATATGCTTAGTAAGTAAACAGGGGCAAAAGCGTAAATTTTCATGTATCAACCAATTATATGGTAAGAGTAAAGCAAAAGCAGAAAGATAACATCACATAGTAAGGATACGGGTGGCTCCAAAGCCAGATCGTTTGCCATGTGTGACCTCCTGCCGACACTCCGTCGACCTCAAATAATGGTCCGTAGAACTTCACTTGTACACCCACCGTACACCTTATCACCCTCTCTGGCCAGGCACCTCACAAACTTGCTCGAGCGAACGAAATCACAAACTTGAGCTTGGTTCACAAGCTCGGGTCACAAACTTGGTCCACATTCTCGATGAACCGGATTCACAAACTTGGTGACCTCAGACTAAGTTGGACCGGCTTCGACCAAGCCCTGACCGGCTCGAATAGTCCATCTAGGTCGGAAGATCAACCCCAAACTCACAAACTTCACAAAATTATTCAAAAGTCACCCCGAGCCACAAGCTCGAGGGTTTTAGTTTCAAAATTGCTCATATACACAAGCCATGTACAAATATGTGCGTAAGTTAGGGTTTAGGTCGAGTGCGATAAAGTACACCCTCGCCTAGGTACCCTCTTCATACATATCGAAACACATAAGAACTAACATACAAGAGCGGCCTGAATACTTGCACATCGAACAAAAGAGCAAAATTCAAAATTTGTGCCGCGAAGAGTAGCTAGTAGGCCCCACCGGCTCCACGTAGCTCACCACCGTCTGCAATAGAAGATTGCGTCACAAAATATCATAAACGGCTACTAATATGCCTAAAACAAGCAAAACGGCAAAATCGGCACATACGAGTGCGGAAACGACACACGGAAACGGGAATGGCGGCCTAGCCATTTTGCCGTCAAAACTGTTTTGAACCTAATCGAAGCTATGAGTGTCGGATCAAGGTACATGAGGTACCGTTGCGAAGCTAAGAGGAAGGGCTACAATTTTCATGAAGACACCTAAATCCGGATCTGAACAGAAATAGGTCGAAAGTGCAGAAAACCGTTCCAGGAATTTGCACTCCAGAGTAACGGACAGGGTATGTTTGCTAGACTATAACTCCCAGCTCACAAATCCAAATCAGGAAATTCCAAAGGAATTAGAAAGCTGAGACATAACGCTAAAACTTTGATGTTTTGGCCAAGACCTGAATCCACTCAGAACAGAACGAAATTTGAGTGTCAAAGTACTCGTCAGAACTGTCCAGATTCAAGGCAGTTCTGACGATCGATTTTGTTTTGGTCATAACAGGAGCTACGGAACTCGGATTTCGATTCACTTTATACCGTTTCGAAGCCAAAACCAAGATCTACATTTCTTATGAAGGTGTCAAAACCCAGATCGTACGGGATCAAAACCGAAAAAGTCACGGACAGAAGCTAAACTAAAAACGCACAGAACCTGATGTTCAAAACAGGCTTGAGTATTTCATCTATAACTCATGATACACTAATCCGTTTGACCCGAAATTTTACAGGAATATTCAGGACTTAAGAGGATACAATGTTGAAGAAGGCCAGTCAGTCAAATTTCGAGTGTAACTACGTAAAAAATGTAACATACTACACCAGAATCGCAAAACAGGTTCACAAACCGTAATCTAGTACAAACATCATAAAACAGCCTACATAAGTCCAAATCCAGAAATTCCAAAACCAGATGAAAGCTAAGAAATAGGGCTAAATTCTATCAGAAGGCCTCAACAACCAATTCTGAAACAGTCCAAACCAAAATAACCAATTACAATCGCAGTTCTCAGGTTCGGGTAGAAACAGGACAGCAAGGGTAATTTCGACTTTTCTCATTCTACGCTACTCCGATTGTCCTGAAATTTTGTAGCCACCTCTAAAATATCATTCCCTACAACTTTAATGTTTTAAGCTAAGGCCAATTCAGCTTCTAACATGGTGCTACAAAAACGGACAGAAAGGGGAAAAATTTCCAGAAATCTGAAATCTTTTGGTTTCAATGATAGTTTTCTTAATTTCTTGCTACACTTGCTACCAAAACCCCCTATATAACTTTGGATACAACATATATCAATCATACATCAAGTATAGGCAGAAATTAATCAAACCCTAACTTACCTATCTCATCCAAAATCATCACATCAACTTGCATAACTTGTAATCTAACCAAAACATGAGCTATTTAACATCTTAAACAAGAATAAAAGGATCAAAGCCATAGATCAGATTTTATACCTCAAAAAGAAGGCTTGCAAGAGTGATCCTCCACTATTTCTTGAAATTTTTGGTTCCCTTAGCTTCCCAAGCTTCCAAACTTACGATCAATCGGTTTAGAATTAGATTTTAGCACTTGGTTGGTGTAAATCAAGAAGAAAATGGTGCAACTCTTGCTCTCCCTTTCTCTCTCTCCTTACTCGGCCAAGATGCAGAAAATAATGAAGGAGATTAAGCTAAGTTTGTCTTATAAGAAGGTAGAAAGATAAGAATTAATTCTAACCACAAGTTTGGCCAACACTTGGCTTAACCTCAACCACAAAAATTTTCTCTTTCCTTCCTTGCATTTGAGCCACAAATTTCGGTCAAGCTTAGCTGTAAATTAGGAGATATTTTACTCAAATATCAATAGACTTGTATGGGAAGAAAGTGGTGGTCAGGTGGTGCGTTCAATCGGTAGTGCGCGGGACCCTCCGGTTCACGCCGTTTTTCTTAAAAACACACGTACTAGGGTTTTTACTTCCTATTCACTAACCTTGTATCATTGCTTCTACTCACATATTATTTCTTACGTAAAAGTCATTTTTAATCACCAAATTTGATCCTTGCTCCATACTGAAATTTCATCCGGCGAAAAAATCGCGAAAACCCTAATTTGCTCCAATCTTGAAAACGAAGAGTGAAACCCTACTTTCTAGGTTTATTTACACTTATTGTGGAGTACTTGAGTAGGAGGATCATATTAAATAAATAATTTCCAAATAAAAGGAATTTTTAGAAAAGTGTGATGAATTTTACAATTCCATAAAATAAAATAGGGTTTTCAGTCAAATATGAGGGATTTAAACATAGTCACAAGTAAACTAGGGTTTTTGATTAAAATTTTAGGGTTTCTAGTCTTTTAAAACAAAATAAGATTTTAAATCAAACCCAAAGATATAACTTTAGTATCTTCCCTGAAACAAAATAATGTTTTAAAATAAAATGAACTAAAGAAACCGTAAAACAATAGCATCTTAAAAGTTGGGATGTCACAATCTCCCCTCCTTAAAAGAATTTCGTCCTCGAAATTCCAATCAGCGAACTAAAGGGTGGAATACTCAAAAGAATCAAAAGATCAAAATGTATCCATATATATACAAGTCATGCCAAAATATACACAATATAATGCATCCTATACACCAAGGGACATTTCAAGTTAGACAAAGTCAAGAGCTTCAGGTACTATATATATAGGTATTCACATACCACAAGTAAATGACATGTAGTGCAAGGACAAAATGAAAGAAACGCGACTTATCGTCCCACGCTCAGGGAAAATCACCCTCGTCCGGTTTCTTACTCCACTCCCCAAGGTGCCCGTTGATATCTTGTACTCACTCTAGCCAGACAAAGCCTGTTCATGTTCTCAAAATGCTAGTCTCAAGTACTAAACTCTGGAGTACTCAGGCACAAGAATCCGAAATAAGATAATTCACATCTCGAGCTGCAGTCCCAAGAGTAAACTATCTACAATCGAAATTCCTACCTGATGTACCTATCTATAGTCCTCAGATACCATGAGAAAGATTTAAGGCCTATAACATTTATGATCCATAACTTATGCTCGAACGAACACTTAGTCCTTCATACTTATTCGCCACTTCATCCAGGCTCACTCTGCGCAGAGACCACGCGAAGCAGCTATAGGTTTTATCCCTCAATTGCTTAACTTTCAAATCACATCAAATCAAATCAAATCCCACAGTCCGGCATACTAACTTCAAGCCTAGGATACACTACAGAGATCTGAAGCCTATGCTCTGATACCACCTGTGACGGCCCCACTTTCCCCTAGGGCGTACCCCAGGGTTCGGCGGGTCGCCTGCCCAGCTCTCGCCGGGACTCACTCACTCACTACAGTCCTCCAATGAAGTATAAGATAAATCTCAAATATTCCATTCAATTCTCCAAGAATTACATATCACAAGTACCAGAAAGTAAAACCTAGAAAAACTCATAACTACAATCACCACGCCAACTATGTACACCTTACTCGTCAACTTTTAACAAATACAAATTCAAGTATTCTATAGCTCAAAATCTAACCGCCTTCCCGAGCGATCCCCGTGCCGTCCCCCTGCTAAGGAAAACAAATGGAACGGGGTAAGCTATATGCTTAGTAAGTAAACAGGGGCAAAAGCGTAAATTTTCATGTATCAACCAATTATATGGTAAGAGTAAAGCAAAAGCAGAAAGATAACATCACATAGTAAGGATACGGGTGGCTCCAAAGCCAGATCGTTTGCCATGTGTGACCTCCTGCCGACACTCCGTCGACCTCAAATAATGGTCCGTAGAACTTCACTTGTACACCCACCGTACACCTTATCACCCTCTCTGGCCAGGCACCTCACAAACTTGCTCGAGCGAACGAAATCACAAACTTGAGCTTGGTTCACAAGCTCGGGTCACAAACTTAGTCCACATTCTCGGTGAACCGGATTCACAAACTTGGTGACCTCAGACTAAGTTGGATTGCCTTCGACCAAGCCCTGACCGGCTCGAATAGTCCATCTAGGTCGGAAGATCAACCCCAAACTCACAAACTTCACAAAATTATTCAAAAGTCACCCCGAGCCACAAGCTCATGGGTTTTAGTTTCAAAATTGCTCATATACACAAGCCATGTACAAATATGTGCGTAAGTTAGGGTTTAGGTCGAGTGCGATAAAGTACACCCTCGCCTAGGTACCCTCTTCATACATATCGAAACACATAAGAACTAACACACAAGAGCGGCCTGAATACTTACACAACGAACAAAAGAGCAAAATTCAAAATTTGTGCCGCGAAGAGTAGCTAGTAGGCCCCACCGGCTCCACGTAGCTCACCACCGTCTGAAATAGAAGATTGCGTCACAAAATATCATAAACGGCTACTAATATGCCTAAAACAAGCAAAACGGCAAAATCGGCACATACGAGTGCGGAAACGACACACGGAAACGGGAATGGCGGCCTAGCCATTTTGCCGTCAAAACTGTTTTGAACTTAATCGAAGCTATGAGTGTCGGATCAAGGTACATGAGGTACCGTTGCGAAGCTAAGAGGAAGGGCTACAATTTTCATGAAGACACCTAAATCCGGATCTGAACAGAAATAGGTCGACAGTGCAGAAAACCGTTCCAGGAATTTGCACTCCAGAGTAACGGACAGGGTATGTTTGCTGGACTATAACTCCCAGCTCACAAATCCAAATCAGGAAATTCCAAAGGCATTAGAAAGCTAAGACATAACGCTAAAACTTTGATGTTTTGGCCAAGACCTGAATCCACTCAGAACAGAACGAAATTTGAGTGTCAAAGTACTCGTCAGAACTGTCCAGATTCAAGGCAGTTCTGACGATCGATTTTGTTTTGGTCATAACAGGAGCTACGGAACTCGGATTTCGATTCACTTTATACCGTTTCGAAGCCAAAACCAAGATCTACATTTCTTATGAAGGTGTCAAAACCCAGATCGTACGGGATCAAAACCGAAAAAGTCACGGACAGAAGCTAAACTAAAAACGCACAGAACCTGATGTTCAAAACAGGCTTGAGTATTTCATCTATAACTCATGATACACTAATCCGTTTGACCCGAAATTTTACAGGAATATTCAGGACTTAAGAGGATACAATGTTGAAGAAGGCCAGTCAGTCAAATTTCGAGTGTAACTACGTAAAAAATGTAACATACTACACCAGAATCGCAAAACAGGTTCACAAACCGTAATCTAGTACAAACATCATAAAACAGCCTACATAAGTCCAAATCCAGAAATTCCAAAACCAGATGAAAGCTAAGAAATAGGGCTAAATTCTATCAGAAGGCCTCAACAACCAATTCTGAAACAGTCCAAACCAAAATAACCAATTACAATCGCAGTTCTCAGGTTCGGGTAGAAACAGGACAGCAAGGGTAATTTCGACTTTTCTCATTCTACGCTACTCCGATTGTCCTGAAATTTTGTAGCCACCTCTAAAATATCATTCCCTACAACTTTAATGTTTTAAGCTAAGGCCAATTCGGCTTCTAACATGGTGCTACAAAAACGGACAGAAAGGGGAAAAATTTCCAGAAATCTGAAATCTTTTGGTTTCAATGATAGTTTTCTTAATTTCTTGCTACACTTGCTACCAAAACCCCCTATATAACTTTGGATACAACATATATCAATCATACATCAAGTATAGGCAGAAATTAATCAAACCCTAACTTACCTATCTCATCCAAAATCATCACATCAACTTGCATAACTTGTAATCTAACCAAAACATGAGCTATTTAACATCTTAAACAAGAATAAAAGGATCAAAGCCATAGATCAGATTTTATACCTCAAAAAGAAGGCTTGCAAGAGTGATCCTCCACTATTTCTTGAAATTTTTGGTTCCCTTAGCTTCCCAAGCTTCCAAACTTACGATCAATCGGTTTAGAATTAGATTTTAGCACTTGGTTGGTGTAAATCAAGAAGAAAATGGTGCAACTCTTGCTCTCCCTTTCTCTCTCTCCTTACTCGGCCAAGATGCAGAAAATAATGAAGGAGATAAAGCTAAGTTTGTCTTATAAGAAGGTAGAAAGATAAGAATTAATTCTAACCACAAGTTTGGCCAACACTTGGCTTAACCTCAACCACAAAAATTTTCTCTTTCCTTCCTTGCATTTGAGCCACAAATTTCGGTCAAGCTTAGCTGTAAATTAGGAGATATTTTACTCAAATATCAATAGACTTGTATGGGAAGAAAGTGGTGGTCAGGTGGTGCGTTCAATCGGTAGTGCGCGGGACCCTCCGGTTCACGCCGTTTTTCTTAAAAACACACGTACTAGGGTTTTTACTTCCTATTCACTAACCTTGTATCATTGCTTCTACTCACATATTATTTCTTACGTAAAAGTCATTTTTAATCACCAAATTTGATCCTTGCTCCATACTGAAATTTCATCCGGCGAAAAAATCGCGAAAACCCTAATTTGCTCCAATCTTGAAAACGAAGAGTGAAACCCTACTTTCTAGGTTTATATACACTTATTGTGGAGTACTTGAGTAGGAGGATCATATTAAATAAATAATTTCCAAATAAAAGGAATTTTTAGAAAAGTGTGATGAATTTTACAATTCCATAAAATAAAATAGGGTTTTCAGTCAAATATGAGGGATTTAAACATAGTCACAAGTAAACTAGGGTTTTTGATTAAAATTTTAGGGTTTCTAGTCTTTTAAAACAAAATAAGATTTTAAATCAAACCCAAAGATATAACTTTAGTATCTTCCCTGAAACAAAATAATGTTTTAAAATAAAATGAACTAAAGAAACCGTAAAACAATAGCATCTTAAAAGTTGGGATGTCACAATCTCCCCTCCTTAAAAGAATTTCGTCCTCGAAATTCCAATCAGCGAACTAAAGGGTGGAATACTCAAAAGAATCAAAAGATCAAAATGTATCCATATATATACAAGTCATGCCAAAATATACACAATATAATGCATCCTATACACCAAGGGACATTTCAAGTTAGACAAAGTCAAGAGCTTCAGGTACTATATATATAGGTATTCACATACCACAAGTAAATGACATGTAGTGCAAGGACAAAATGAAAGAAACGCGACTTATCGTCCCACGCTCAGGGAAAATCACCCTCGTCCGGTTTCTTACTCCACTCCCCAAGGTGCCCGTTGATATCTTGTACTCACTCTAGCCAGACAAAGCCTGTTCATGTTCTCAAAATGCTAGTCTCAAGTACTAAACTCTGGAGTACTCAGGCACAAGAATCCGAAATAAGATAATTCACATCTCGAGCTGCAGTCCCAAGAGTAAACTATCTACAATCGAAATTCCTACCTGATGTACCTATCTATAGTCCTCAGATACCATGAGAAAGATTTAAGGCCTATAACATTTATGATCCATAACTTATGCTCGAACGAACACTTAGTCCTTCATACTTATTCGCCACTTCATCCAGGCTCACTCTGCGCAGAGACCACGCGAAGCAGCTATAGGTTTTATCCCTCAATTGCTTAACTTTCAAATCACATCAAATCAAATCAAATCCCACAGTCCGGCATACTAACTTCAAGCCTAGGATACACTACAGAGATCTGAAGCCTATGCTCTGATACCACCTGTGACGGCCCCACTTTCCCCTAGGGCGTACCCCAGGGTTCGGCGGGTCGCCTGCCCAGCTCTCGCCGGGACTCACTCACTCACTACAGTCCTCCAATGAAGTATAAGATAAATCTCAAATATTCCATTCAATTCTCCAAGAATTACATATCACAAGTACCAGAAAGTAAAACCTAGAAAAACTCATAACTACAATCACCACGCCAACTATGTACACCTTACTCGTCAACTTTTAACAAATACAAATTCAAGTATTCTATAGCTCAAAATCTAACCGCCTTCCCGAGCGATCCCCGTGCCGTCCCCCTGCTAAGGAAAACAAATGGAACGGGGTAAGCTATATGCTTAGTAAGTAAACAGGGGCAAAAGCGTAAATTTTCATGTATCAACCAATTATATGGTAAGAGTAAAGCAAAAGCAGAAAGATAACATCACATAGTAAGGATACGGGTGGCTCCAAAGCCAGATCGTTTGCCATGTGTGACCTCCTGCCGACACTCCGTCGACCTCAAATAATGGTCCGTAGAACTTCACTTGTACACCCACCGTACACCTTATCACCCTCTCTGGCCAGGCACCTCACAAACTTGCTCGAGCGAACGAAATCACAAACTTGAGCTTGGTTCACAAGCTCGGGTCACAAACTTAGTCCACATTCTCGGTGAACCGGATTCACAAACTTGGTGACCTCAGACTAAGTTGGATTGCCTTCGACCAAGCCCTGACCGGCTCGAATAGTCCATCTAGGTCGGAAGATCAACCCCAAACTCACAAACTTCACAAAATTATTCAAAAGTCACCCCGAGCCACAAGCTCATGGGTTTTAGTTTCAAAATTGCTCATATACACAAGCCATGTACAAATATGTGCGTAAGTTAGGGTTTAGGTCGAGTGCGATAAAGTACACCCTCGCCTAGGTACCCTCTTCATACATATCGAAACACATAAGAACTAACACACAAGAGCGGCCTGAATACTTACACAACGAACAAAAGAGCAAAATTCAAAATTTGTGCCGCGAAGAGTAGCTAGTAGGCCCCACCGGCTCCACGTAGCTCACCACCGTCTGAAATAGAAGATTGCGTCACAAAATATCATAAACGGCTACTAATATGCCTAAAACAAGCAAAACGGCAAAATCGGCACATACGAGTGCGGAAACGACACACGGAAACGGGAATGGCGGCCTAGCCATTTTGCCGTCAAAACTGTTTTGAACTTAATCGAAGCTATGAGTGTCGGATCAAGGTACATGAGGTACCGTTGCGAAGCTAAGAGGAAGGGCTACAATTTTCATGAAGACACCTAAATCCGGATCTGAACAGAAATAGGTCGACAGTGCAGAAAACCGTTCCAGGAATTTGCACTCCAGAGTAACGGACAGGGTATGTTTGCTGGACTATAACTCCCAGCTCACAAATCCAAATCAGGAAATTCCAAAGGCATTAGAAAGCTAAGACATAACGCTAAAACTTTGATGTTTTGGCCAAGACCTGAATCCACTCAGAACAGAACGAAATTTGAGTGTCAAAGTACTCGTCAGAACTGTCCAGATTCAAGGCAGTTCTGACGATCGATTTTGTTTTGGTCATAACAGGAGCTACGGAACTCGGATTTCGATTCACTTTATACCGTTTCGAAGCCAAAACCAAGATCTACATTTCTTATGAAGGAGTCAAAACCCAGATCGTACGGGATCAAAACCGAAAAAGTCACGGACAGAAGCTAAACTAAAAACGCACAGAACCTGATGTTCAAAACAGGCTTGAGTATTTCATCTATAACTCATGATACACTAATCCGTTTGACCCGAAATTTTACAGGCATATTCAGGACTTAAGAGGCTACAATGTTGAAGAAGGCCAGTCAGTCAAATTTCGAGTGTAACTACGTCAAAAATGTAACATACTACACCAGAATCGCAAAACAGGTTCACAAACCGTAATCTAGTACAAACATCATAAAACAGCCTACATAAGTCCAAATCCAGAAATTCCAAAACCAGATGAAAGCTAAGAGACAGGGCTAAATTCTATCAGAAGGCCTCAACAACCAATTCTGAAACAGTCCAAACCAAAATAACCAATTACAATCGCAGTTCTCAGGTTCGGGTAGAAACAGGACAGCAAGGGTAATTTCGACTTTTCTCATTCTACGCTACTCTGATTGTCCTGAAATTTTGTAGCCACCTCTAAAATGTCATTCCCTACAACTTTCATGTTTTAAGCTAAGGCCAATTCGGCTTCTAACATGGTGCTACAAAAACGGACAGAAAGGGGAAAAATTTCCAGAAATCTGAAATCTTTTGGTTTCAATGATAGTTTTCTTAATTTCTTGCTACACTTGCTACCAAAACCCCCTATATAACTTTGGATACAACATATATCAATCATACATCAAGTATAGGTAGAAATTAATCAAACCCTAACTTACCTATCTCATCCAAAATCATCACATCAACTTGCATAACTTGTAATCTAACGAAAACATGAGCTATTTAACATCTTAAACAAGAATAAAAGGATCAAAGCCATAGATCAGATTTTATACCTCAAAAAGAAGGCTTGCAAGAGTGATCCTCCACTATTTCTTGAAATTTTTGGTTCCCTTAGCTTCCCAAGCTTCCAAACTTACGATCAATCGGTTTAGAATTAGATTTTAGCACTTGGTTGGTGTAAATCAAGAAGAAAATGGTGCAACTCTTGCTCTCCCTTTCTCTCTCTCCTTACTCGGCCAAGATGCAGAAAATAATGAAGGAGATTAAGCTAAGTTTGTCTTATAAGAAGGTAGAAAGATAAGAATTAATTCTAACCACAAGTTTGGCCAACACTTGGCTTAACCTCAACCACAAAAATTTTCTCTTTCCTTCCTTGCATTTGAGCCACAAATTTCGGTCAAGCTTAGCTGTAAATTAGGAGATATTTTACTCAAATATCAATAGACTTGTATGGGAAGAAAGTGGTGGTCAGGTGGTGCGTTCAATCGGTAGTGCGCGGGACCCTCCGGTTCACGCCGTTTTTCTTAAAAACACACGTACTAGGGTTTTTACTTCCTATTCACTAACCTTGTATCATTGCTTCTACTCACATATTATTTCTTACGTAAAAGTCATTTTTAATCACCAAATTTGATCCTTGCTCCATACTGAAATTTCATCCGGCGAAAAAATCGCGAAAACCCTAATTTGCTCCAATCTTGAAAACGAAGAGTGAAACCCTACTTTCTAGGTTTATTTACACTTATTGTGGAGTACTTGAGTAGGAGGATCATATTAAATAAATAATTTCCAAATAAAAGGAATTTTTAGAAAAGTGTGATGAATTTTACAATTCCATAAAATAAAATTAGGGTTTTCAGTCAAATATGAGGGATTTAAACATAGTCACAAGTAAACTAGGGTTTTTGATTAAAATTTTAGGGTTTCTAGTCTTTTAAAACAAAATAAGATTTTAAATCAAACCCAAAGAAATAACTTTAGTATCTTCCCTGAAACAAAATAATGTTTTAAAATAAAATGAACTAAAGAAACCGTAAAACAATAGCATCTTAAAAGTTGGGGTGTCATAATAAGTCTTCTATTCAATTTTTAAGCTTGTACGTATTGTGGATTACCTAATATTTTACTAGTTAACCTTCTCAAAATAATTTTAAAAATCTACTTGGGTTGAAGTTTGACAAAAGTAGAGAAAAAGTGTTTCTTATAGTTTTCCTGGAGATACTTTTCCTTATAAAAGGGTAACTAGTATTATTTTCTTGAAATAAGTCGACAAACCACTTGATATCAGGGCTAGAGAGATACTTTGAAAGATTTCTTTAAAGTTACGGTACATGCAAAATTTGTCATTAAAACTATTTTACCTAAAATAAAGTTTCTTGCCGAGCAAGTTTCTATGCTTTTAACTAAATTTATTAAAACTCGTATTTTGGAACTTTTCCTATAGTCAACTAGCCAAGAACAATTCTTAGAAAAAAAAAAAGAAAAGGAGTAGAACAAAGCCTAGAATTTTAGAAACTAGTGAAATCATTTTCTAAAGGTAATAAGGCTAGTTTAAGCTTAAAGGAAGAAATATCGAGTTGGCAAGGTTTAGAAAATCCCTATACGAAGTTTCTAACTTTAACATACAGTGCTAAGTTTTATCGTACCATACTAGAGTGAAGATATATTTAAATAGCTTGCTTAAAAACTTCTCAAGTTCACAGGACCAAAATGAATTCCTTACGATTCCAATTTACAAGCACATAATATTTCAGATTTGTCAATATGACCAACTCACATTTCAAATAGAAATCTCACTAGGGCTTCGTCAACCATTAGCCCTAGGTTTCAACAGATTCAATTCTGATCAAGAATAAAACGAATGACCAAGGTTTCGTCAATCATTAGCACTTGGTTTTGGCAAGCTCATATCACATCTTAACTTAAAACAAAATGAAGGTAAGGCCTCCAAGAAATTCCAGCAGTTAAAATACATCACCCTTTAATATTTATAAAATCATTCAAATGGCCAAGGGCTTCATCAATCATTAGCCCTTGACAACCATCAATCACTTCCAACCACAATTCAATCAAGAATTCAAACCATCCATTCATTTCTTATAGAACTCCAAAACAACATATTCCAGGCATTTCCAACCATTATGTTTCAAAGAAAAATTTAAAAACCAAGCTGAGATTCCAACTCAACCTTGGCTAAAACATGGTTTTAGATTCTCAAATTCATCATGTGAACCTTTGGCTAGCTAATTAACATTTCTGGTTCAAAATCGAATTCGAATAACAGCTTCAAACATCCCAAAAATCCAGAAATCTGTCCAGCTAGTCACGGATGAAGTTGCATGCATAGATTTTCTGTTTTCATTTTATTTTCTTGGTTAAAACATAGTATTACTTACTCAAATTTGACCTGTAAGCACTTAGTTAACGGCTTAACATTTCCAGTACCGAATCAAGTTCGAATAACAGCCATCAACATCTACATTTCTAAAAATTATTCCAGCTTGGCTCGGATGAACATGCATGTGGCAGGTTGCATTTTGATTTTATTTTTTTCTAGTTTAACCTAATTAATGAACTACATGCAGAGCCTAATTAACTTGTTATTAACTATCTAATCACCACAATAAGCTTGGCTTACACCAAGTAGACCAGATTAAGGCTGCATTATCCAATTAACACTCGGCAAAAAGTTTTCTTTCTTATAATCAGAATCTTCTTTTCCAAAATCATCATCCGATGGTTTTAACTCAGCATGCAAAGCTTTAAAAAATTTAATTGGTTAGTGATTAGTTATTTAATCAACCATGCAAGCTCAGATTTTCGAAAATTATTAACTTAAGATCAACATTTCATAATCAACTCTCGGAAATCCCAAAGGTGCGCACAACAGAATTTTTTTTCTTCTCTAAGTCATCATCCAGTACATAAATTCAACATGCATGCTACTAATCACTATCATCTACCATTAATTAGCTTAACTTGGCACAGAAATTACCACAGAAACAACTTAGCTCACACACGAAAATCTAGAAATTTTTCTTTCCTTCCTCTCGGCTTCACGCGCAGGTTTGTTGGTCCTGGTTCCTGAGTTGCGGCTGGAGTGGTGTTGTGGTGGGGTTGATTTCGGTTGGTTGGATGTGAAGGGTGCAGAACTGGAAGTGCAGAATGGTGGGACTTGCTCACGGTTTTCTCCCTCAGCTTGCGGCCCGAAGCAGAAAATTTTGCAGCTCGCGGATTGCAGCTCTCACGGTTCCACTTTGCTGCTCACAAGGTAAGTCTCTCTCTCCCTCTTTGTTCTTGGTTCGGAGCTAAGTAGAATGGTGGAGTGTGGTTTGGGATATGAAATGAAGAGGAAGAGGGATGGTGCCGCTGTTTTGAGTAGGAGATTGCGTGTTGAGATGGTTAAAATTTCTATTGGTCGGATGTGCGGTGCTTGTAATGCTGTCAGAGGGATTGTTTGGTTTTGCATGGAAATGTTGTGGTGAGTTTGGGGTGTGGTCTGAGGTGAATTAGTGCACGGTTGGGGAGGTTGAGTGTTCATGTTGTCCGCCAATGTTTGTGGATTGCATGGACATTTTGGGATCGTATGGAGGGCATTCTAGTCTTTTCGCATCCCCTCCTAATATCCACTTAAGCCATTGATCCGACCATAATCTCACGAATTATCCCTATGCGTGATTTAAACTCCTAATAGTGTACTAATCTCACGAGGATTTCGATTATCGAAATTTTTACGTCCTACGTATACCTAGTATACTTAAACCATTTTTATCGAAAATTTATCGATTACACTTTAATATTAAGGTTCCTAGTAAATCCTAACATTATTTAGCGATTAAATTAGTTATCAGAATTTCCAATTATTTATTCTCAAGAAATAGATTTAGTCTAACTCGAAATTTATCGATTTAGTATAATAAAGTCAAGTGAAATAATAATTTAATACAAGTGTGTCAGTTTGCACATAAAAATAATTTTTACGCACTTATTGTGAAAACAAAGAAGGATAAGACTATAATTATCGTAATTTTCACGCCTTAAGTATGTTTAGTATATTAGTATCATGTTTATCTAAAATTCATTGGTTTTAATCTTAACGCGGAAATTCCTATTAACATTTAACGTTAGCAACTAATTGGAATTAATCATTGGATTTTAAATAATTTGTTTTAAGATAGTAAGGTTATCGACTCAAGTGTCATTAATTTAGCATAATGGCAACTAAGAATTCCAACGTTTTATGTTAAGGCGGAAAATTAATCTAACTCTAAAGATATTAATTTAGTCTAGCAAAACCAAGAAATTTCATAACTTAGGAAAATTTTATTATTTTCCTCATAAACTTGTTTTTACGTACTTATCTGCAAACAAGTGAAAGTAATGCTAAAATTTATTAAAGAATTAAAAGAAATGCAAATGAAATATGCACAGGCTTATATATATTTTTGGGGTTCTCACACCTATGGCCGAATCATCAAGGCCCAAATTTAACCAAATTACTCCATAAAAACAAGTGATAAACACAAGTGAAACCATGATCAATCACAACTAACAACTATTATCATCATTTCCACCATTTCAAGTATCATCAACCACCTTTAACTTTGTATAGAAGCTTTCTTACCTCAAGATGAAGGTTGTATGATGGCTAAGAAACTCAAGCTAGCTCCAAGATGGACTCTTTATGCCTCAAGATGAAAATCTATGGAAGAAATTTTGTTGAACTTAGCAAAATTCCCCTTGGTTTCTTCTTCTCCCTCTCACGGCTCCAACTCTCTCTCTCTTCCTCTTGTTTGTTTGTTTTGTTTTGTCATACAATGACTTAGTTGTGTTTCCTATGACTTAATATGTGGTGCAAACCCACTTAGGAGAGATATTTATTAGCCAACGAATCACACAAAAGGACTTTATTTGCTTCTTAGCCCTTGTACTTCAATTTAACTTTTGTTCCACTCTTGCCCTTAAACCTTTACTTTTCTATCAATTTACTTCATAAGTTGTAAACTTACTCTAATCCAAACTCATTAATCTTCTTAGTTTCTGTACTAATCACCCTACCAACTTAATTCCCTATACTTAACCATACTTTATCCCACATAAAAGCAATTAAACAATAACCTTTTTGTCAAGGGCAAAATTAGGGTTTAAACCCAACTTAAAACTTCTAATAAATCATAACACTAGAGGTTTTACTCATTTAGGGTATCTAACCTTCTTAAACTTATTTAACCTATATAAAATGGATCAAATCCTATACTTACCCACACTAAAACACACACTAGCATAACTAACTTTAACCACCACTCGAACTTATGATTAATACAATAACTAGAGTTTCAATCCTAACCCCAACTTAGGGTTTTCGAATTAGTCCCAAAACTTAATGTTACCGCACAAATAATGAATATAACCTAATATCAAACTTAAGAACTGACCGGGGTCTCACAACCTCCCCCACTTAGAATAATTTTGTCCTCAAAATTAATGCCTTTATTCGTGAACCATAATTGCAGGGTTTGCAAGAATACGTGTCGTCAGGATCTAATAAACACCTATAAATCCAAACATAACGTGTGCTTAGTATTCAAACTAGAAACAAAATAAGAACACAAAGCAAATGCACAAAAGACACGCAAAGAATAAGTGCAAAAGATTATACTCAAATATATACATTTATTTACAAAGTCACACCAAAAGATATACAAGTTATCCGACATCCGGTCGGAACAAAACCCTTTAAATACATGAGCATTCTAGCTCCAAAAATCTAGTTAGCCAGTAAATAACCAAAGAACCAACTATACCGGTTAGAACAAAAACATGTCAGATGAGCAAAAGAGAATCCAAATAACGGCCCTACGCGCCTCCCCTAGGGCCCCAATCCCCAACGGAACCTAGAGTATGAACCTTGCCTATCAGCTCTGGGCCGGTAGCTCGTGGTGGTGCCTCCGCGGCTACATCTAATAGAACCTCACCGGCATTTCAGCTTAAGATATATCATTCATCTTAAAAGAATCAAATATGCCCAGTGCCTATCACGTATGTCTCACTTGCCCAAGTCCTCTAACCTAGGCGCTCTGATACCACCTGTGACGCCCCCGCTTCTCCCAAGGGCGAACCCTAGGGTATCGGCGGGACGCCTGCCTAGCTCGCGCCAGGACTCAAAATTTCAAAGCAAAATAATAACTAGATAAACCAAAAACGTACTATTCACAATATAGCCAATTCCAAAAGAGTTCTATTTATATCCCCAAAAGTAACTATTCAGACCAAAACGTTACATTATGATAACAACTAGCAGAAAGTGGACCCTAAGGAGGGTCCTTATACAAACCACCAAAACAAAAAGGAACCTCTTACTTGTCCAACTATTGCAAACTATATCTAACTATACTAGTGAATGTGCCAAGGAGTTCCCCGCGTCGCCCCCTGCTAAGGAAAACAAAGGAAACGGGGTAAGCTATATGCTTAGTAAGTAAACAGGGGTAAAATTATAAATTTACACATTTAGATAAACAACTATTTCACAAAATGTCAAGTCAAGTGCAAAAGTAACAATACAAATGAAGGATACAGGTTGGTTCCAAAGCCAAGTCGTTTGCCATGCGTGACCTCTTGCCGACACTCCGTCGACCACAAATAAGGTCCGTAGAACTCCATTTGTACTCCCACCTAACACCTTATCACCCTCACTGGCCAGTCACCTCACAAACTTGCTCGAGCGAACGAAATTGAGCTTGGTTCACAAGCTCGGTTCACAAACTTAGTTCACAACCTGAACCTACAAACTTGGTTCACATTCTCGGTGAACCGGATTCACAAACTTGGTGACCTCAGACTAGGTTGGACTAGTTTCGACCAACCCCTGACCGGCTCGAATAGTCCATCTAGGTCGGAAGATCAACCCCAACTTACAAACGCCACCCCGAGCTACAAGCTCAAGGGGTTCAAACCCAAAACTCACAAACGTCACCCCGAGCTACAAGCTCAAGGGGTTCAAACCCAAAATAAGTCATGTATACATATCTCATAAAGAAACATAGGTACAAACTAGGGTTTAGGTCGAGTGTGATAAAGTACACCCTCGCCTAAGTCCCCCTTTTATTCACATCAAAACACATAAGCAGTTTAGACACATAAACGGCCTGAATACTTACTCCAAAAGTACGTATAGCAAAAATGCAAGGATCACGTCACGTATGCAGCTAGTAGGCCCCACCGGCACCGTCTAGCCCGTCACCGTCTGAAATAGAAGATTGCATCACAATATATCACAAACGGCTACTAACATGCTTAACTCAAGTAAAACGGCAGAAATCGGCACATGCAAGTGCGGAAACGGCAAAATGGACACACGCGCGGGCGGAAACGGCAAACGGAAACGGCCAGATTTGGCACCTAAAACCGTTTTGATCAAATTTCAGGCTACGGTTATCGGATCGAAGTGCATGAGGTACTGTTACGAAGCTAAAAAGAAGGGCTACAATTTCCATGAAGACACTTTAATCCAGATCTGAATGGAAGCAGGTCGAAATTATGGAAAACAGTACCAGAAATTTGCATTTTAGGGTGACGGACAGGGTTTGTTTGCTGGACCATAATTCACAGCTCACAAATCCAAATCAAGAAATTCTAAAGGCGTTGGAAATCTAAGACATAAGGCTATAAATTTTGTATTTTGACCCAAAACTGAATCAGTATGGAGCATAGGGAAAAAGAGCTTCAAAGTTCCTGTCAGAACTGTCCAAATCCGAAGGCAGTTCTGACAACCGATCTTGTTTTGGTCATAACTGAAGCTACGGAACTCGGATTTGGATGCACTTTATACTATTTCGAAGCTAAGACCAAGATCTATATTTCTTATGAGGGATCTACACCCAGTTCGCACGTTATCAAGACAGACTGAACATGGTCAGAAGCAAAATTCAAAACGTAACACAATCCAGTGTATAAAACAGGTGCAAGTGTTTTGGCCATAACTCAGGATCTACTGATCGGATTGGGTTGAAAATTTGCAGGCACAACAAGGACTTAATGGGCTACAACTTTTATGTTTTGGGAAAACCCTGAATTCATACGTAACATACAGAAACAATGGGGCTAAAACCGAAATTCTGGGCTGCCCTGTTTTTCTGATTTGAATTGTTTCGCGCGCTTCGAACGCATGATCCGTTTTTTTTTTGTGTTTATCATGCAAGATTTCCAGTCAAATGAACACCAAATACATACCCTTGAACCATCTCTTATGTAGCCTTCAAACGCTCCAAAATTGCACCAATAAATTCTCTAAAATTAACCAAACACTAACCACACTTTCTAACTTAACTTCACATGTACCTATTAACTTAATCTAACCATTAGTGCATCAAACCCCAACCAAGCTAACCCTAACCAAACTAATACTCCTTTCTCTAGCCTAAATCAGTTTTTACCATCCACTCACCAAACAAATAAAACAAATCATCAAACACAACCATTACAATCTTCATAGCACAAAATTAGAGCTAATTAACTTGTTTAGCATGAAACCCTAATTAGGGCTCCTATGGCCGAATCATCAAGGCCCAAATTTAACCAAATTACTCCATAAAAACAAGTGATAAACACAAGTGAAACCATGATCAATCACAACTAACAACTATTATCATCATTTCCACCATTTCAAGTATCATCAACCACCTTTAACTTTGTATAGAAGCTTTCTTACCTCAAGATGAAGGTTGTATGATGGCTAAGAAACTCAAGCTAGCTCCAAGATGGACTCTTTATGCCTCAAGATGAAAATCTATGGAAGAAATTTGGTTGAACTTAGCAAAATTCCCCTTGGTTTCTTCTTCTCCCTCTCACGGCTCCAACTCTCTCTCTCTTCCTCTTGTTTGTTTGTTTTGTTTTGTCATACAATGACTTAGTTGTGTTTCCTATGACTTAATATGTGGTGCAAACCCACTTAGGAGAGATATTTATTAGCCAACGAATCACACAAAAGGACTTTATTTGCTTCTTAGCCCTTGTACTTCAATTTAACTTTTGTTCCACTCTTGCCCTTAAACCTTTACTTTTCTATCAATTTACTCCATAAGTTGTAAACTTACTCTAATCCAAACTCATTAATCTTCTTAGTTTCTGTACTAATCACCCTACCAACTTAATTCCCTATACTTAACCATACTTTATCCCACATAAAAGCAATTAAACAATAACCTTTTTGTCAAGGGCAAAATTAGGGTTTAAACCCAACTTAAAACTTCTAATAAATCATAACACTAGAGGTTTTACTCATTTAGGGTATCTAACCTTCTTAAACTTATTTAACCTATATAAAATGGATCAAATCCTATACTTACCCACACTAAAACACACACTAGCATAACTAACTTTAACCACCACTCGAACTTATGATTAATACAATAACTAGAGTTTCAATCCTAACCCCAACTTAGGGTTTTCGAATTAGTCCCAAAACTTAATGTTACCGCACAAATAATGAATATAACCTAATATCAAACTTAAGAACTGACCGGGGTCTCACAATACCTCTCTTGAATTGGTGACCTAATGAAACGAAATTTTCCTTTCTATCCTCCAATCACTTAGCAGATCCTCATCTGCTTGAAGCTCTTAAAGTACAGGTACAAATCATTGGTGCAGAACAAGTGTCAGACGCCATCGCAGCAACCCTACATTACCAGATGGTCTATCGTGTTCAGAATCATGCCCTTGATCTGGCCATTCCAGGAGGAGAAAATGCTCTTTTAATAAGAGTTGATGAGAAGAATGGTGCCTCTTGTACTCATGTTCCCCGGCAAATTTCAAAGCAAGATTTAATCCAGTTATTACCAAATGACTGGATTACAGACTATGAAGATTTGCATACTCAAGCAAATGAACCCCTTGAATCCTCAAATTCAAGGATATCTCATACCAAAGAAGGGAGAACATCAATTTCATTTGATCATTCTCATTTTAAAGATTTGATTTCCAAATCTCATCCCTCTATTATGTGTGCACAGGTACCTATGTATTATCCCTCAGAATTTGAGAAACAATGGGAAATACATGATGATCATCCTCAGAACCTTCAGCAAGTACATCGAAGTCAAGATATTATCAAATATTTTGACAATGAAGGATACCCAGTCTCATGGTTTCAAGATCCTATTTCAGGTCATATCTATTTTGATGTTTGCAACATTTGTGACTCCTGTCAACTTGAGAATATTCTTGGTTTTGACTTACCAGATTTATCTTGTAAGAAAAAATCGAAATCAAAGCATGTTGAACCCCGACCTTGCAAACCAGATCTAAATCCGCAAGACCCAGATACTGATACCTTTGTATCTCAAAGAATTCGGTTTAATGGTTATCAAATTCCTTCTGATTGGATTCCACAAAATTCTCAGACACCTGATTCATATTCAAAAAAGGATCTTCACCCTTATTATCAAAAGTGTCTTGATATTTTGGACAAAGAAGCACAAGAATCCAAAAAGGAATGGCCTCTTAAACCATCTTGTAAACCTAAACCATTACTTCCAGTTCCAACTTTTCAGGTTCAAGAATGCTTTATGTTTAGTGAAGCAGATTTTCCCAAGTTGGAAACTTTCCATAAAAATGGTGCTAGACATACTCCAAAAATCCAAAATGCTTCTTCGACAGTTTTACCAAGTGGAGAAACTGTTCGACCAAATCCCACAGAAGATGTTCTAAATTGGCAGACTGAGAACTCTCTTGTTCAAAACACTGCCCTTATAACTATTCATAAGAACATCTCAGAAGCCAAAGATAAGATTGAACAAATTGATACCACTGTATCAACTCACCAATCTCAGGTTTCTCACATGATTGAAGTTTTTGAAAAAAGACTTCAAGAACTTAAGTATATCTTGCCTTCTGATCCATCCACTCTAGCTGATTTTATGCTCAACAAAGAAAAAGAAACAAAGTTTATTCAAAATCAGCTACATGTTCTGAAAACCACAGGACAAGTTCCTACATATGATGTAGGGTCTTCCACACCTCTTTTTAAGGTCGGTCCCATGTATGGTGCAGTACCCCTTCAAAGTTGGCCGACACCTTCCTATTTTGGAGAAGTCACTACTCCATCACCATCTCTTTACTTTTCCACACCACAGCCACAGGTTACCAAACCTTTTGATATTGCAGCAACTTTACGCGAATATCGTAGAAATAAACAAATTCAAAAGGATGCTGAAATAGCAAAGAAAATGGCTGAAAAAGAACAGAGAAAGACTGAAGCTGAAAGGGAAAGAAAAGCCAAACAATCTGCCATAGAACAGCCGTCATCTTCTCAACAAGAACCTCCGGCTTCATTAATGTTTAGTACTTATACTAATCCTGCTTTTTCTATTGAACAGGAAAGGAAAGCAAATGAGGTTACTAGGGTGTATGACAATCCCTTGTCAACAGTGCTAGATGAACTTCATGAAGATTCAGTTCCCTATATTTCAACCTATACTGATTTTCATGATAATTCCTCTAAAGATACAGGCTCCGAAGAAAGCAGTCTTTCTAATTCTTCAGATGATGACACGATTTCAACAGCTGATACTTCAGAATCCTCATCCGAAGAAAATACAATTCCTCAGATTCACATGGCAGATCCAGAACCAGAAGTGGTTGAACCTGATGACAATGAGGAGGAAGGAGAAACATCCTTTGATCGAACCCAGCGAGCTACTTTTCCAAAATCAAAGGGAGTACCTCTGTTTACAATTGATAATATTCCACCTGAGAAGTGGGAAGCAAGGTTCCATGAATTCCATGCTTGGATGCTTGCCCAAAATTTAACAGAAGAATCTCACTTTGAAATTCTATCAATTTTTACAGCTCATCTGGCTGGAATCCTCAAGGATTGGTGGACAACCATTGGAGATGCAGATAAAATGCTCTTTTTAACCAAACAAGATTTCCTGGAAAATATTCATATTCTCCATCTTACATTTCTTGGAAATGTCCGAGAATTCCAGGAAGCAAAAAGAAAAGAATTTTTTCAAATAAAATGTTTATCTTATGATCGACGAGATCTAAATAGACATTTTCAAAAGATGATTAAGTTATTTTACTCTCTTGGTGCAGATATCAATCTCAAACAACCGTTTATCAGTTCCCTTCCCAAGCCACTTGCAGATGGTGCAGAAATGTATATCCATAATAAGTATGGATCAGTTTTAAATCTCACCATTGGCCAAATCAAACAAGCAGTTTTCCTATCTCTTGATGACCTTTGTCATAAGAGAAAAGTTATTCGAGAATATCTAAAAGGAGATGTTTGTTTGGACCAAGCCTGCAAAAAGCCAGAACTAATAACCAAGGGAAAGTGCCAAGCCTGTACTCCATCCCAGAGGAGAAAAGGATCCAGAAGATTCAAAAAGTTCAAAAGCTTTACCAAGACCTATAAGAATTTTCCAAGAAAATCCTTCAGAAAGAAATGGAGATATTTCAGACGAAAGTCTAAAAGGTTCAGGGGCACAAAAGGCAACAAATGTTTTATCTGTGGAAAGCCTGGACATTTTGCAAAAAATTGTCCTCAGAATCAGAAGGGAGTAAAATTAATTTCAGAAATTCAAAATGAACTTCATTTTTCCATATCTGATTTAGAATCTGAATTTTCTGAACAAGAGGAGCTTACTGACACTACTCTATTGGCTTTACAGGTCCCCGAAGAAATCCTAAGTATTGGGCCTATTGCTATGGCAAATAAAGAGCAAAAGGAAGAGGAAGTTTATCCACAAACTCTTATTCATATCTTGTTGGATAAATATTCTAAACCTATCCCTCTTATTGCATTTTTTGATACAGGTGCCCATACTTCCATTATGAGGAAAGATATCTTACCAGACTCATATTGGATTTCAGAAGTAAACAAGTTTAGAGGAGCTGATGGAAATCTCTTTGAAACAAGATTTGTGACAAAAAATCCCATCACTCTCAAACTTCTCCCTGATTGCTGTGTAAGTTCAAAATTTCTGGGAGCAAATTTTACTGGTAAGGACTTGTTGTTAGGATTTGATCTTTACAAACAAAACAAGTATCTTATTACAGGAAATGGGATAAAATCAAAAAAGTTTTTTAAACCTTTTATTGAAATCCCAAAGCTGTATTTAATACAAGAAGAAAATGTTCAAATGGATCAACTCCAGCAGTTTCAAAAGCAGATCATTCAAGAATCATGCTCAACAAATCATCAAGAGTTTTTACAAAAGTGTGATCATCCTTTGTGGGAAAATTCTGAGTTTTTTATCCGACTTCATTTTAAGAAAAATGAGGATATCAATCCCACAAAAGCTAGTCATTCTGGAATGAATCCCAATGACACAAAGCTTGCAGAACAGGAATGCCAAGAACTTTTGAAGTTTGGACTAATTGAGATTTCTCATTCTCAATGGGCATGCCAAGCATTTTATGTCAACAAAAGATCTGAACAGGTAAGAGGAAAAATGAGATTGGTAATTAATTACCAGCCTCTTAATATTTTCCTGCTTGATGATAAATTCCCAATTCCCAACAGATTTACTATTTTCTCCCAGATATCCAAGGCAAAATGGTTTTCTAAATTTGATTTAAAATCTGGATTCTGGCAATTGGGAATTCATCCTGAAGATAGGTTTAAGACTGGATTTTGTATTCCGAATCATCATTTTCAATGGAAGGTGATGCCTTTTGGCCTGAAAACTGCACCTTCTCTTTTTCAAAAAGCGATGATAAGGATATTTCAGCCTATCTTACATTCCGCACTTGTTTACATTGATGATATTCTTCTTTTCAGTAATAATTTTGAAGAACATCTTGAGTTGCTTAAAGATTTTCATCATCTTGTTAAGCAATACGGGATAATGCTTTCTGAAAAGAAAATGTTTTTAGCTCAGCAAGAAATTTCATTCCTAGGCATGAAAATTGCTAAAGGGAAATGCACTCCTGAACAACATGTTGGACAATCCATTAAGGATTTCCCTGAAGAAAATCTTTCAAAAACCCAGGTCCAACAATTTCTTGGTGTTGTTAACTATGTCCGGGAATTTCTTCCCAAAGCTTCCAAGCATATTAGTCCTTTGACTAAAATGCTTAAAAAGAAACCTCCACCATGGGGTGTTTCACAAACCCAAGCAATCCAAATCCTCAAGAAGGCACTCCAAGATCTTCCTACACTTCATATTCCATCAGATGGGAAAAAGATCTTACAAACAGATGCCAGTGATAAATATTGGGGAGCTGTACTACTTGAAGAAGATAAACAGGGAACAAAGCATTGTTGTGGATTTGCTAGTGGAAAATTCAAAGTTTCCGAACAACATTATCATTCCACATTCAAAGAAATCCTTGCAGTCAAGAATGGTATAAAGAAATTCTCTTTTTTCCTTATATCCCATCATTTCTTGGTTGAAATGGATATGGGGTCATTTCCTAAAATGCTGCACTTTAAACAAAACACTGTCCCTAATCCTCAGTTACTTAGATGGTCGGCATGGTTTTCCCAATATTCTTTTGATGTCAAAAACATAAAAGGGAAAAAGAACATTGTTGCTGATTTCTTCTCAAGGAAAGAACCTTTGCCCCAACAAGACCAACCTTGTTTCATGTTCTCACCTGTTTGTTCTGAACCCCCAGATATTCACCAAATTCCTCATCCATGGGAAAAAGAAGATATTGAAAGAATCCGAAATCAATATGAATTTGAAATATTCAGTTCATATGGAGGATCAATCTTAAATCCCTTTGGAACTAATCCTGAATATCCTTTCTGTCAAATTTTCATTGCCAGACATGATGATTTTCCAAAATCATTATTATGGTATTTTTGGTGTCTTTGCCATCAATATCATATTCTTATGGAATTTCAATCACCTTTCTTTAATCAGCCATTAAATCCAAACCTTCAAGTTTTCCTGCAATGGTTTCGACCATTAACATATTGGTCTGGATTATTTTCAACTCAGTCTAAATATGTTATTTTCCATTTCCATAGACCTTGCAATCTGCAAAATAACCAAGTCCAATCCTGTCCAAGTGCAGTAATTTATAAAGAAATGGATCATACTATTTTAGACCTTGATGATGAGTATGAGGAAGCACAGAGATACATATTTCAGGAAAACAGATGCATTCCTCCTGAAATATGGCCTGGTCACTATGGATCATGGAACTACCACTCAAGTCATCCTCATTGGACCAGAATCAAACGAGCAAAGAAAGAGTATCAGGACAAAATGAATGACACTGTAATGCAAGATTCCCAAGACCCTTATCATTGTGAGGCCCCAGTTCGTACTACGTTGATATATTCATTAATTTGGCGGTAACGTTTGGTTTTGGGAGTATTTCGAAAACCCTAAGTAGGAATGAAGATTTAAACCCTAAGTTCCGGTTAAGATTGAAAACCCGTTTTTTTTTCTACATTTTCTTTATTAGAAAATTCCCCAGATAATTTTTAGGAGTAAATATAGTTTTTAGATAATTTTTCTAGTATTAGTTAGTTTTTGAGAAATTAAGAACGTATATCGGATGTGGGACCCACTAATGCGAAAAGTTCGGAAAAATTCGGCCAATAAGGTTAAGTTTCGGATACTGTGTAAAATTTATCGGGTGTTAAGAGATAAGTAGTGTGTGTGAAGTGATTGATGTGAGAGAGAAAAGAAAGATAAGAAGGCATTAATGGAGGTGACAAGTGTCACTTTCCTATTGGTTGGACTTTAAGAATTACTATTTACTTTCTTGACTTTTTTGACCAAAGGATTAAATATCAAAAAAATGCCCAAAATTCACCATTTTTTTCTCTTCCTTGTGGCCGGCTCTCTCCTTGCAAAGAAGAAGCAAATTCCACCAACTTTCAAGCTTCCATAAGCTTCAATCTTCCATAAACAAAAGCTTAGACTAGATTTCACTCCATAAAATCCTATCTTCTAGTGCTAGTAAGGGTTGTAGTGAAGTTTGTTTGAAGAGCTAAGTGTCCAACACCTCTCTACATCTCTTGTTCTTAGGTAAGTGATGTTTTACTACTTCCTTATACTTAATGATGGTTATTTTGTGCTTAATGGTGGCATAAGTGTTAGAATATATGATTTATTTCTTGATTTGAAGAGTTTTGGTGAAGTTTTCCATTTTATGATGAATTTTTTGGTTTAAAATGAATGGGATGTTGTGGCCTTGTATGATGATTGGCAATGGACTATAATACCTCTAGTAGGTGTGAATTGTTGATAAATGCAATCAATTTTGAATTTGGAAGAATTTCTGGAAAATTAGGGTTCTTGGTTGAACATTCTGTCCGAAATTTTAGGTCATAGATAGAGGCCGAATTGGACTTTACTCAAAACATGAAATTTGTAGGTATTGATGAGGTTGAAGTGCTTGAAAAATTTTAGGGCATTTGGAGTAGTATAGAGTGAGTTATGCCGTTTTTACTGTTGCTGTTTTTGGTGAACAGAATGTCCGAACTGCGACAGTAATTGTCTGTTTTGACTGGAATTGGTTTGGATTTTGTTGTTGGTGTCTTCTGATGAAATGTAGCTTGATGTCTTAGCTTTCATATTCCTTTGGAATCAATGCTTTTGGACCTGTATAGCCTGACTTGGACTGATTACAGTTTTGTGTGATTTGGGAACCTGCAATTACGGTTCTGGGTTGGTTTTCTGCATTTTTGACTTAGTTGTGCTAGGATTTGGATTGAGAGGCCTTCTACATTGTTGTAGCCCCTTAAGTCTTGGATATCCCTGTAAATTTTAAGGATTAACGGAGTGGTATAACCTGAGTTATAAACGAAATACTCAGACCTGTTTTGACCGTCAAATTCTGTTCTGTTCTTATATCCGGAAAGTTTATGGCTGGAACTTTGGCTTCACATTTGACTGAGTTACAATCTGTTTGGGCTTCCCACCAAAACACCAAACTTATAGCCCTATATCAGAGCTTTCTAACGCCCTTGGAATTTCATGAATCGGATTTATAAAACCTGAGATATAGCCGAGCAAACAAGGCCTGCCCGTGAAAATGACCAGAAATCTGTTTTGGTCCTGATGACCAATTTCCGTTCCAAATTTGGGTTGCCGACCTTCATGAAAGTTGTTCCATTTGGAATGAACTATCTAACTGCCAATTTTCAGCTCTTTTGACCATGTGTAGCATAGAAAACAGTTTGCACTCAAAACTGACCATTTGTGCATTTGCCAGATTTCGTAAGTGATTGTGTTTGGTTCATTTGGGACTAAAGCCTCCAGTTTCAGTTCTGGATGTCTTCATAACAGTTGTTGTTCATCCTTTAAGCTTCGATATGGCGTCTCATATGCCTTAATCCGATATTCGTAGCTCAACTTATGAGTAAACTAGAAACGAGTGTCAAATCTGCCGTTTCCGCTAACGGCCGTCTCCGTTTCCGTTCGTCATATTTACGTGCGCGCGTGCCGTTTTTGCCGTTTTGCTTGTTTTAGGCACGATAGTAGCCGTTTGCGATATTATGTGACACAATCTTCTATTTCAGACGGTGGTGAGCTGGGCGGAACTGGTGGGGCCCACTACTAGCTGTTCATTTCGATCCGACTTCGTACTTTTGCTATTTCAGTTTCTGAGTATCTGAGTAAGTATTCAGGCCAGTTTGATGTGTTTTCTTGGCTATGTGTTTGAGATATGTGAAAAGGGTACTTAGGCGAGGGTGTACTTTATCGCACTCGACCTAAACCCTAATTTGAATGTATAATTGTACTTGGCATATGTATATGAACCTTTTGGAACCAAAACCCTTGAGCTTGTGGCTCGGGGCGACTTTCGAATAAAGTTTGTGAAGTTTGCAAAGTTTGTGATTTTGAATAATTTTGTGAAGTTTGTGAGTTTGGGGCGAACTCTTGACCTGGTTGGACTATTCGAGCCGGTAAGGGCTTGGTCGAAGGCAGTCCAACTTAGTCTGAGGTCACCAAGTTTGTAGGTTCATGTTATGAACCAATTTTGTGAATCCGGTTCACCGAGAAAGTGACCAAGTTTGTGACCCGAGCTTGTGACTCAAGCTCAAGTTTGTGATTTCGTTCGCCCGGGCAACTTTGTGAGGTGACTGGCCAGTGAGGGTGATAAGGTGTCGGTGGGTGTACAAGTGAAGTTCTACGGACTATTATTTGCAGTCGACGGAGTGTCGGCAGGAGATCACGCATGGCATATGAGTTGGCTTTGGAGCCACCTGTATCCTTATTATGTGATGTTACTTTTCTGCTTTTGCTTTACTCTTATTGTGTAACTGTTATGTGAAATTTATGCTTTCGCCCCTGTTTACTTACTAAGCATATAGCTTACCCCATTCCTTTTGTTTTCCTTAGCAGGGGCCGACGCGGGGACTTTTGGCTCGTATACTAGTATAGTTAGATTGGCTTGTAATAGTTGAATAGTTAGAATGTTTGTTTCTGTTTTGGTGGTTTGTATAAGGACCCTTCTTAGGGTCTATCTTCTGCTGGTTGTGATTGTAGTATATTAGAGTAGTTTGACTCGAGACTTTTGAAGATGTGAATATAACTTATGGGATTGTATATATTGTATTTAGTGCTCTTTCGAACTTTAGGTTTTGAGTCCTGGCGCGAGCTAGGCAGGCGGCCCGCCGATACCCTTGGGTTCGCCCTTGGGAGAAGTGGGGTCGTCACAGTTGGTATCAGAGCTTAGGCTTTCGATCTCTGTAGTGTATCCTAGGCTTGAAGTTTAGGATGCCGGACTGTGGGATACTTGGCTATTAAGGTAAATATTGAATGCTAAGATTTTGATATTGACTTTTGTAATTTTCCATAAGGCAAAGTGGGGATTGAGTTGATTGCACTTGGAGATGGCCAGTCCCAGTGTGAATCGATTTGGTTCTTACTTAATATTGAAGTTAGCTATTTGGACCTATTCTTTAGGTTTGCACCCTAGGGCCGCCGGGGCGGTGCTGGTGGATTAGGTAGGTTCCGTAGGGGAGGCGTGTAGGACCGTTGATGGAATTTCCTTTTGACTATCTGATATGTTTAATTTGTTATATCTGCCATGTTTATTTTGTTATAACCAGTATGCCTGGCTTCTTTTGTTACCCAGTGATTGACTACATTTTTGGAGCCGTAGTGCTCACGTAAATAATGGATTTTGCACCAACCGGATGTCGGATAACTTGTATATTTTTAGTGTGACTTTGTAAAAATATGTATATTTGAGTATAATCTTTTGAGCTTATTTGTTTGAACCCGGCTTTTGAACTTATTCGTACTTGTGTGGTTGTAGACCGGCTACTACTCGAGTGGTTGAACTTTTGAGGCATTGCCTGTTGTGTACTTGACTGCTTTTGAGGATTATTTGATCTGATTAGTGCAAGTTGGAATTTCGAGAACGAAATTCTTTTAAGGAGGGGAGATTGTGAGGCCCCAGTTCGTACTACGTTGATATATTCATTAATTTGGCGGTAACGTTTGGTTTTGGGAGTATTTCGAAAACCCTAAGTAGGAATGAAGATTTAAACCCTAAGTTCCGGTTAAGATTGAAAACCCGTTTTTTTTCTACATTTTCTTTATTAGAAAATTCCCCAGATAATTTTTATGAGTAAATATAGTTTTTAGATAATTTTTCTAGTATTAGTTAGTTTTTGAGAAATTAAGAACGTATATCGGATGTGGGACCCACTAGTGCGAAAAGTTCGGAAAAATTCGGCCAATAAGGTTAAGTTTCGGATACTGTGTAAAATTTATCGGGTGTTAAGAGATAAGTAGTGTGTGTGAAGTGATTGATGTGAGAGAGAAAAGAAAGATAAGAAGGCATTAATGGAGGTGACAAGTGTCACTTTCCTATTGGTTGGACTTTAAGAATTACTATTTACTTTCTTGACTTTTTTGACCAAAGGATTAAATATCAAAAAAATGCCCAAAATTCACCATTTTTTTCTCTTCCTTGTGGCCGGCTCTCTCCTTGCAAAGAAGAAGCAAATTCCACCAACTTTCAAGCTTCCATAAGCTTCAATCTTCCATAAACAAAAGCTTAGACTAGATTTCACTCCATAAAATCCTATCTTCTAGTGCTAGTAAGGGTTGTAGTGAAGTTTGTTTGAAGAGCTAAGTGTCCAACACCTCTCTACATCTCTTGTTCTTAGGTAAGTGATGTTTTACTACTTCCTTATACTTAATGATGGTTATTTTGTGCTTAATGGTGGCATAAGTGTTAGAATATATGATTTATTTCTTGATTTGAAGAGTTTTGGTGAAGTTTTCCATTTTATGATGAATTTTTTGGTTTAAAATGAATGGGATGTTGTGGCCTTGTATGATGATTGGCAATGGACTATAATACCTCTAGTAGGTGTGAATTGTTGATAAATGCAATCAATTTTGAATTTGGAAGAATTTCTGGAAAATTAGGGTTCTTGGTTGAACATTCTGTCCGAAATTTTAGGTCATAGATAGAGGCCGAATTGGACTTTACTCAAAACATGAAATTTGTAGGTATTGATGAGGTTGAAGTGCTTGAAAAATTTTAGGGCATTTGGAGTAGTATAGAGTGAGTTATGCCGTTTTTACTGTTGCTGTTTTTGGTGAACAGAATGTCCGAACTGCGACAGTAATTGTCTGTTTTGACTGGAATTGGTTTGGATTTTGTTGTTGGTGTCTTCTGATGAAATGTAGCTTGATGTCTTAGCTTTCATATTCCTTTGGAATCAATGCTTTTGGACCTGTATAGCCTGACTTGGACTGATTACAGTTTTGTGTGATTTGGGAACCTGCAATTACGGTTCTGGGTTGGTTTTCTGCATTTTTGACTTAGTTGTGCTAGGATTTGGATTGAGAGGCCTTCTACATTGTTGTAGCCCCTTAAGTCTTGGATATCCCTGTAAATTTTAAGGATTAACGGAGTGGTATAACCTGAGTTATAAACGAAATACTCAGACCTGTTTTGACCGTCAAATTCTGTTCTGTTCTTATATCCGGAAAGTTTATGGCTGGAACTTTGGCTTCACATTTGACTGAGTTACAATCTGTTTGGGCTTCCCACCAAAACACCAAACTTATAGCCCTATATCAGAGCTTTCTAACGCCCTTGGAATTTCATGAATCGGATTTATAAAACCTGAGATATAGCCGAGCAAACAAGGCCTGCCCGTGAAAATGACCAGAAATCTGTTTTGGTCCTGATGACCAATTTCCGTTCCAAATTTGGGTTGCCGACCTTCATGAAAGTTGTTCCATTTGGAATGAACTATCTAACTGCCAATTTTCAGCTCTTTTGACCATGTGTAGCATAGAAAACAGTTTGCACTCAAAACTGACCATTTGTGCATTTGCCAGATTTCGTAAGTGATTGTGTTTGGTTCATTTGGGACTAAAGCCTCCAGTTTCAGTTCTGGATGTCTTCATAACAGTTGTTGTTCATCCTTTAAGCTTCGATATGGCGTCTCATATGCCTTAATCCGATATTCGTAGCTCAACTTATGAGTAAACTAGAAACGAGTGTCAAATCTGCCGTTTCCGCTAACGGCCGTGTCCGTTTCCGTTCGTCATATTTACGTGCGCGCGTGCCGTTTTTGCCGTTTTGCTTGTTTTAGGCACGATAGTAGCCGTTTGCGATATTATGTGACACAATCTTCTATTTCAGACGGTGGTGAGCTGGGCGGAACTGGTGGGGCCCACTACTAGCTGTTCATTTCGATCCGACTTCGTACTTTTGCTATTTCAGTTTCTGAGTATCTGAGTAAGTATTCAGGCCAGTTTGATGTGTTTTCTTGGCTATGTGTTTGAGATATGTGAAAAGGGTACTTAGGCGAGGGTGTACTTTATCGCACTCGACCTAAACCCTAATTTGAATGTATAATTGTACTTGGCATATGTATATGAACCTTTTGGAACCAAAACCCTTGAGCTTGTGGCTCGGGGCGACTTTCGAATAAAGTTTGTGAAGTTTGCAAAGTTTGTGATTTTGAATAATTTTGTGAAGTTTGTGAGTTTGGGGCGAACTCTTGACCTGGTTGGACTATTCGAGCCGGTAAGGGCTTGGTCGAAGGCAGTCCAACTTAGTCTGAGGTCACCAAGTTTGTAGGTTCATGTTATGAACCAATTTTGTGAATCCGGTTCACCGAGAAAGTGACCAAGTTTGTGACCCGAGCTTGTGACTCAAGCTCAAGTTTGTGATTTCGTTCGCCCGGGCAAGTTTGTGAGGTGACTGGCCAGTGAGGGTGATAAGGTGTCGGTGGGTGTACAAGTGAAGTTCTACGGACTATTATTTGCAGTCGACGGAGTGTCGGCAGGAGATCACGCATGGCATATGAGTTGGCTTTGGAGCCACCTGTATCCTTATTATGTGATGTTACTTTTCTGCTTTTGCTTTACTCTTATTGTGTAACTGTTATGTGAAATTTATGCTTTCGCCCCTGTTTACTTACTAAGTATATAGCTTACCCCATTCCTTTTGTTTTCCTTAGCAGGGGCCGACGCGGGGACTTTTGGCTCGTATACTAGTATAGTTAGATTGGCTTGTAATAGTTGAATAGTTAGAATGTTTGTTTCTGTTTTGGTGGTTTGTATAAGGACCCTTCTTAGGGTCTATCTTCTGCTGGTTGTGATTGTAGTATATTAGAGTAGTTTGACTCGAGACTTTTGAAGATGTGAATATAACTTATGGGATTGTATATATTGTATTTAGTGCTCTTTCGAACTTTAGGTTTTGAGTCCTGGCGCGAGCTAGGCAGGCGGCCCGCCGATACCCTTGGGTTCGCCCTTGGGAGAAGTGGGGTCGTCACAATCATAACACAGGATCATCACAGGATTTTCGATCATCCTCAACAGTTTCTTCCTACAAATTCAAAAATAGAACAGAATGGAAAAGCATCGAGAATAGAAGGAAGAATGCACAGGCACATCAACATCACATTGAAATGCTTAACATTACAGATCCAGCTACCACACCATCAGATACCCCAGATGATGATTACCAGTGGGCCTGGAATGATGTTGATATGGAAGAATCCACGTAGAAGAGTCGTTTGTTATTTACTTTTCCGAAGAGTCGTTTATTATTTACTTTTCCGAAGAGTCGTTTGTTGTTTACTTTTCCGAAGAGTTGTTTGTTGTTTACTTTTCTGAAGGGTCGTTTATCCTGAAGGGCCAAATTCTATTTCTATAAATAGAGGCCAGTTCTCATTGTAAAAGGATCATCGAGGAAAAGATCAATAAAATTCCAAGTTTGTTTCTATCCTTATGGAATTCTAAGTTTCTATTTTCACCAGGGAAGGCCGAGAGATCCTCATAGTTGCGTGGTTGTTTAGATGTCCATAGCTTTGCTATAAGTTGTTCTTGTGATAAAAGTCCCTTGAACTTTTGAAAGCCCAAGAAAGAGAGGCTGTTGTGTTCGGGAACACCTTCAAAGAGCAAATTATGGTCCTGATATGGTATCTAAGCAGACACTCTGATATTTGGTATCAGAGCCAACCCTGGTGAATTTTTATCCAAAACTATTTACTCTCAAAATCATATGAATGATTTTCCTGACTTTGCTAATATTGTTCAACAGCATGATATTTTAAATTTCTGGATATTACGCCATTATGACAGTCTTGATGCATGGTATGCACATATTCGTCAAATAGTTGGAGGTCCTCATATATATGATAAATATATTGAGCTCACTAAAGCCCAATGTTATGAAAGTATTGAGCGGTACCAAGCTGAAATAGTTCAGTACTCCGAATATCTTAATCAGTGGTCTTACAGTATTGTAAGTAGGCAAGTAAAGATAGATTTGTTATATCATCGTATTAGTGTAATTTCCTCGGAGGAACGTGTGAAAAAAGATATAGAAAAATCCAAAAAGAAAGTTGTTATTAATCAAGATCTAAGTATTAGTCGTGTTTAAGATATGGTTTCTTCTTCTTCTTCTTCGTCTTCTAAGTCTTCTTCTATTACTACTAATAATGGATTAGAAATAAAGACAGTACATAGTAATAAATTAGATTATTTGTATGAAGTTTCTATTGAACCAGAGGTGGTTAATCCCACCTCTATTCCGACTATCAATCCTTATAGTGCTTACGGTAAACAATCTTTTTCTCCTACTCGTGTTATTAAATCCTTAATAAGATCACATCCAAAAGGAGTTAAAGAATACATTCAAGCATCAAAGGTTGATCAACATCCAATTCCTGCTACCAGGAAAGAACAGTTTATAACTTTGCATATTCCAAATGATTTCCCTATGCAATGGACACAGCAAGGTTATACCCATATACACTTTGGAGCTATCAGGATTTCCCTATCATTTCATGGAAGGAAAGGACTCCCAATAGTTGCTCGACTAGCACTATTGGATACCAGATTCAAACAATACCAGCATGCTTGTATTGCAACAACTGAAACTACATTAAATGCTGGAACTGTTTTTGGAAAAATGATTAAGGTACCACTTTAATTAACAAATAATCATAAGAGATGAAAATAAACATGAAATTGAACATTTAAATGAAAGTAAAAACCCATATTCAAAAAAATTAAAACAATTAAAGAAGTTTGAGTGGTCAAATTATTATTATTACTAATATTAAGAGTCAAAAATTAAAATAAAGTAAAATTAAGGGCTTAAGATGAAGCCTACCAAAACCAAATGTTGAACTTCACAAAATGAATGAAAACCCATTTGCTATAATTAAACAACAAAATTACCCAAAATTTTACTAAAATTCAAATCAAAACTATAAATCTATCAAAAATTGTTAAACCTTGAAATTCATCCTAAAATTCACAAATAATCTATCCAAACAATAATATTAAACCATACCAAAAAAATTGACATTTAAAAGGGACCAAATTGACTGATTTTTCCAATTTTCTGGACCACAGTAGCATAAGGGAAAACTTGAGGGGTAAAAATATAATTTTTTTGAAATAACTTCAAAGAAGCTCTCTTCCGTATGCAATTCTAAGTTCTCAAATGCAGTTCTCAGGCGCAACTTCAAATGCACGGCTAACATCTCAACCAAACCCAATTTGAACCAAAGCACCAAGATTACCAAATATTCTTCTTACTTTTCAACATAAAACTTTTAGATTTAAGCGCAAAAAATCAGAAGAAAAGAGCATGCAAATCTGGAAACTTTCTGCAACTTCTCTGATGCTTTGAAATTTTATCAAACCTCATGTGACAATCGTTAGCAGCAATCTTAAACAAGAAAATAGCCTCAAATTCTTGTTAAACTCCCTAAATCCATCATCAAGATGCAATACTAAGTACACAACAAAAAGTAAAATCTGAGCTGGGGGAAAAACTTGCCAACCCCAGATTCTTTCATGAAGCCTTTTACGAATTTCTGGGTTCATCCGAAATGTGAGAACCCGTAAATTCCTTAATTTCTAGGCTTTATTTTAATTATTTGCACGACTTTTATGCATTTTCTTTATTCGAAAAATTTTCTAGATAATTTTATGAGTAAATAGGGTTTTTAACTTATTTTTCTAGTATAATTTGGTTCATGAGGTTTTAAGAGTATATACCGGACGTGGGACCCACTAGTGCGGTAAGTTCGATAAAATTCGGCCAATTAGGTTAAGTTTTGTATATCGGGTTTAATTTATCAGGTGTAAAGAGATAATTAGAGGCTACCAAATGGATAAGAGTTGGAAAGACAAAAGGATAACTATGCATTAATAAGGGTGACAAGTGTCACCTTGTGATGGAATCTTAAGTTTTGACCACTATTCATAACTTTACCATTTAATCAAAATTGGTCAAAAAATCATCTTCATTTCTTTCCCTCTTGGCCGAACTACTCTAGGGAGAAAAGGAAAAAAAAAATCTTCAACTTTCTTCATCTCAAATCTTGCTCAAGCTTGCAATCCAACCGATTAAACTTGCAATTTCTCCATAAAAATCCTTCTCTTAGTAGTAGTAAGGTTGTTGGTGAAGTGGTTTGGAAGAAAGAGGTGTGTAGTTGCTTCCTTTCTTGCATTTCAAGGTTTTCTCGGTGACTAAGGATAATATCCGGAAGAATATTTTGCACGTTGTTTTGCGTACATAGGTGAGTGTTCCTTGTTTGTTATATTCTCCTTGATTTCATGACTTGTTGTTATTGTTTGATAATGTGTTAATTGTTTCCAACGATTTCCAAAACGAATTTTCTAGGCGAGCGTGTACTTTATCGCGTTCGACCTAAATGAAACGTAAAATTTTCAACGATTTAATGATTGATACATTAGTTGTGCATGATGTAAGCCTTTTGGCTGAACTGGACCCTGCCCTTTGTTACCGATCGACCCAGAAGCGGACTCGGTCGGGCGATATGGTGACCCTGGGTGTGAACGTTGGTATACTCGAGTATTACCTTGTAGGTTGGTGGAGCCTGGCCAACGTCCAGGAGGGGGTGAATGAAATGAACGATCGAACGAGGGTTTTACTTACAAAAATGCATTTTCAAATGATTGGAGGAATAAGGGGAATGACAGGAGAACGAACGAACGAACGAATGGCTCCCTGTGAGCCCGTATCCTTTTAATGTATGTGTTATTATCGCTTTCCATTGTAAATGTTTCTTGAATTATTGATTATCGATGGTTAATGTATTGGCTTTGTTGTTGAATATGTGTTCGGAACCTCACTGAGCTTTTAGCTCACCCCTTTAGTTTATTTTTCCTTAGCAGGGGAAGGCGAGCAAGGACGTGAGCTCGATATAGACTAGCCAGTATAGTTATTTTGTTTCTTTTGTTTTGGTTCTTGCCTTAGTGCTTGGCACGGGCTGGACGTATGAAGGCTTGAGAACCTTTGTATATTCGATGTTGATACTCCCTTTTGGGATAGCAATGTATATAAATTCCGCTTTAAGTTTTGGATCATTGTCCTATTTATTCTTGTGGTTTTATTCCGATTTTAATTGAGGAATGTAGTGAACGACTGAGTCCCAGCGAGAGTTGGGCAGGCGGTCCGCCGAACCCTCTGGTTCGCCTTAGGGGGAGGTGGGGCTGTCACACGAAGCAAATTCCAAACCAACAAGATTATGCAACTTATGATTTTTATTTCTAAAACTTCAATTCCCAAGATTCACAAACACAAAGGAGAGTAAAATCAAGAGAATCAAAAGGATCAAACATGGCAAAGCAATAGAACCAAAACCGTCAAACCCCAGCAAAGGTTCAACAATTCACACACAAGATAGGCTCTAATTTTTACCAAAAAGAAATGTTAGACCGGCACAAATACGAGCCATGAATACCTGAAAACGTTTGTGAGATTTGACAACGCAAAATGCTCCTTAGAATACTGATTGGTTCGTGAGATGAAGTCACGCAAATTTTGTCATGGTGGGGCGCAGCAAGAATGAACCCGTGACTTGGAGCTTCGATTTGGCTGTCCTGGAAGGGATTTTACTCAGCTATTTCTTCATAAAAGTTGCTCGAGGAAGAAGAAATCTCGCTTCACGGACAAGAGATTAGGTCGGAATTTGATTGGAAATGGGGCTAATCTGTCAGCCTGATGGTGGGTTTGCAAAAGAAGTTTATGCACTTTTCCCTTGTTTTCCCCTCTTTTTCTTTGCTATTTTTGTGAGGACTCGTAAAATCGCTTATATTTTATTAAAATTTCCTTTTATTTGAAATTTATTACCTTACAATAGCTTTACTACTTATTCACTTCCTCAATAGTTACAATTAATCACAGAACCAAGGGTTTTCCCTTTACTTCCATCATTAAGGTAAACTAGGGTTTTTACGTCTTTTGGAAGTGTGATTACTCGGTACGGAGTGTGCACTAAATTTGGTAATTAAGAGAGGATTTTAGATGATATTAAGTGTGTGATTAGAAGTGAGAATAATAAGTTAGTGAATTATAAGATAAAACCCTAGTACACGTGATTTAAGGAAAATCAGTTTGAACCGACGTGTACCGTTCACTACAGATTGAACATACCACTTGACCACCACTTTATTACCTTAATGTCTTGGTTTTATTTGAGCTAATTAGCTCTAAATTAACCCTTAAGTCAGCCACCATTATTGACTAAGAAAAAGAGAGATATTTTGGTGGAAATATTTGTAATTAAGCCATTTGTCAAAAATCCAACCAAGGTCTTGATCAAGACATTTTTCATTCTTCTTATCTTTCTTCTTGGCTCATTTTTCTTCATTTTCCTTCATCTTGGTCGTGACTTATCAGAGGAAAAAGAAAAGAGTGAAGACCACTTCATTTCAATCTTGATTCCTAGCTTAGTTGAGTGAAAAATCAAGAATCTAAACCGATTAATCCTTTCTTTGAGCATTTGGGAAGCTTGGTGTGCTAAAAGTTTACAAGGAGAGGTGGTGGATATCTCTTGCAAGCATCTTAGTGAGGTATTATGGCTGTCCATCCTATTTCTTTCCCTTAAGCTTGTTTAAGTTTGTATAACAACTTAAATTCTTGGCTAATGCTAGTTATCTAAGTAGTTTTGATGATTTTTGGTGGATTTTGAGTTAGGGTTTGGATGGTTCAGTTGTATTCCTTGTTGTTTAGAGAGCATATAATGTCTATAATCTTGTATAAGAAGTTGAAGTTGTGGTTCAAGTTAGAAATGTGAAGCTTATACCTTGAATGCATTAAATTCCAGATTTAAGGATTTCAAATGCACTGTTCTAACCAGTTCTATTCGTGTATGATGGAGGAGGAATTGGGCTTAGGTTAAAACATGAAAATTTTAGAAAATAATGTTTTATAGCTGCCTGTAAAATTTCAACTCAATCCGAGCACTGTAGTATGTCAAATGATAAAAATACCCTTGACTGCCATAGGTATTGTTTTGCGGACAGTTTTGACATTTCGTCATTCTAGCTTCATTTTTCACCTTGATCCGTATCAAATCAGCCTTTGGCCAAAACATGAGACTTTTAGCCCTATGTTTCAAATTTCCAACGCATCTGAAAACACCTCAAACGGAATTGTGTAACCTGAGTTATTGTCATTTGAATTCAGTACTGATAACCATACTGACAAGGACATTCTGGTTCGGTAATCTGTAATTTCGACCTAGATCAATTGTGAACTGGGTTGAGTTGTCTTCATGAAAGTTGTAACCCTTTGTCTTAGTTTCGAAACGGTATAACGTTCACACCAATCTGATAAATGTAACTCTAGTTATGACCAAAATGTTATAAGATGTCGAATCTGCCATTTAGTCATTTGCCTTCAAAACATGATTTCCGATTGGATTATTATACTTGTGTTGTACTTGGATGATTTTGAGCCAATTGAACGGCTATTGTGATGAGATTATTTGTATGTGTTTTGGGGCTGAATTATGAAAAACAATGAAGTCATAAATGGCTTGAAAATAGGTAAAAACAAAGGGCGTGCTGCCCAAATTTTCACTCGAAAGTTAGGTAGATATACTCATGACTTGAGTAAGGGTTTGAGGACGAATCGAACTTGAATCGTCTAGGGTATTCAAGTCTTGTTTCATAGAGGTCTATAAGTTAGCATTCGGCCGAAACTTGTACCCTTGAAAAAATGAAATTTACGACTAATAGAAATACATTTTCTCCATTTCTTCGACTCAAATGGGGATTTCAAAGTTTTAAGAGCGAGCATAAGTTTTACGAATATTCTCCAAATGAGTTGTAATTATTTGACTTTTGTTAAATGAAACGTTTAAGTTTCGAACCTTAGTTGAATTTCAAAACTCTTAAACAATGTTTTATCGCAGACTTGGATTCCAAACAAGGAGTAATACCTGAACGTGATCCGTAAAGGCACTACATCTTTGGTGAGTGCTTCCAAATACCTGGTTGAATTGGACACTTGTTTTCAGTACTTGACTCATGTGATTTAATGATATGTAATTTGTTGGATCGGGCAAGAGTGTACTTTATCGTACTTGCCCTAATATGATATATACTTGTTTATTGTTGCAATTGACTTGATATACTTGTACTTAACTTGTAAGTACTGAGCGGCAGCATGTACCACACTCAATGTGAGTGGGAGATGCCTCTCATTCTTGTCTCCGTACTTTTATTTTGATTCAATCGATTGGAAATGTTATCTCATAGACTTCTTGGGGACCCAAACCCCACTGGCTAGTTAATCGAGTCGAGTCGGCAAGGGCTTGGTTGATTAGACAACGAACCATGGGTATCTAGTTTTGTCGAGTGGAGTGTTATCTCCTCCACTAATCGGTATACTCGAGCATTATCATTAGTGTTTAGTTGGTGTTCGGGCTCCGTAAGGGGGTTGAATGGTGGACGGATTGGAGTTAAGCAAAGTACTACTGGATTGGTTACTTTACTTGAAAGTTGACAGAGTGTCAACTAATACTTGAACAAGCTCTGGTGAAGCAACGGGAACTTGGCACTTGGGAGTCATCCGTATCCTTATACTTTGAAATGATTATTGCTTATTGGATTATTGTTTCTTTTGAAAAACAAAACACTTTACACTCGTTCATTTGGAGATTTGCTACTTGAAGTGTTATTGTTCACTTTTATGAACTTGTTATACTCGCTATTTTTCTACGTTGTTACTTGTACTTTTAAATAATGGTCAACTTGATATTTGGAACCTCACTGGGCTTTTAGCTCATTCCACGCCATTTATTTTTCTTACAGGGGGTATAAGCGAGGCATGAGACTTGTATAGACTAGCGTAGTCTAGTTTTTGGATTTTGCAATTATACTCGCGCTAACACCCGACTAGAGTTGATTTTACTTGGGTTGTAAATACTTTAACGTTTTGGGCGTGTATAAACCTTGTAGCTGGATTTGAACATCAATGTATATGTTAAGTTTGAGATTGTTGTTTCATTTCTTCTCTATGGACGTGGTATCTTTCTCGAGTTATGCGTGGGTAAGTCCTGGCGAGAGCGAGGCAGGCGGTCCGCTGAACCCTGGGGTACGCCCTAGGGGGAGGTGGGATCGTCACAGATGGTATCAGAGTTCTTATCGAGCTCGTGCCGGGAGAGGGTTCTCGGACTGTGGGGATTGGCTTGTTATGTGTGGAACGAATGTCCATTGTTTAAGATATTAGATATGCATGTTGGGTAGGAATCTCAAAAGTAGATGATTTACTCTTGGGGACTGGCCAACTCGAGTTGTGAATTATTTTATTTTGGATTCTTGTACCTGAGTACCAAAGAGTGATACCGTTATGATAAGTCGATATCTCGAGAAATATTAGAATGTGTATGCATGGCGACGGCCAAGGCACCGGGAATGCGAATAGTCTGAACTTGGGGATAGATTGAAGATATTAGTGAGAATTGGGACCCTTAGTATGCAAGTGTACATACCTCGTTATACTTCTTCGAGTTTTGCTTAAGTGTTGTGCTTGAGCAATACCTGGGGTTAATGTTCCATAAGGAAATGTGAATTGCTATGACATGTATAGAAAGAAAGTATGTTATTTTCAATGTGTTCTGTTATTTTCCACTTTATGATTTGAAAATGCTTTTATCGAACTTTATAGCTACTTTATTTTTCTTATACTTATATCGGCTATTGTTCAAAAGAGGTATGGAGGGTAGGCAGAGTCAAGGACGTGGAACTACTCGAGGACGCGGTTCTAGCCGTGGCCGTGGGACTAGACAGGCACAAGAACCAGTACGGGAACTGAGAGAAGAAAGAGGTGAAACAGTTGAACTGCAACCTGGATCCCAGGCCGTAGGGGGGATCAGGTAGCAACGGCGATTCAACAGATGACTAATATTCTTGCTTGACTAGTAGAGCAGCAGGGTCAAGCCCCTGTTAATCAGCCTAGGAACCCTGAAATGGGACAAGATAGGGCCCTGGAGAGATTTTAAAAATTTTCTCCTCCTAAGTTTCTTGGAGGACCGGACCCTGATACAGCTGAGAGGTGGTTGGAGGCTATGATCAATATTTTCGTTGCCTTAAACTATACGGAGGATAGGCAGGTGCATTTCGCTATATTTCAATTTGAGGGACCAGCTAGGGCCTGGTGGAATGTAATGAGGGCTAAATGGGAAAGAGAGGGGACTGCATGGACTTGGGTGAATTTTATGCGGGAGTTTAATGAGAAATATCTTCTACCGATAGTTTCGGAAAAGAGGGAGGATGAGTTTATTAAGCTCCGTCAGCGAACCCTAAGTATATCTGAGTATGAGACTCAGTTCACTAAGCTATCGAAGTTTGCTCCCGAATTGATAACTACGGAGCAAAGGAGGGTTAGGAGATTTGTATAGGGACTCAATGTAAAAATACAGGAGGCTTTGGTGGCGGCCCAAATTAACACTTTTACGGAGGTTCTAGAGATAGCCCAGAGAATAGAAATTGCTATGGCACAAGTAAGGGTTTTTCATGCAAAATGGAGAGGTGCACCTGGTGGAAGTCAGGGGCAAGACCAAGGTGATCTAGGTAGGCCACCCTCTAAGATGGGTCGAGGAGATGGTGGCGAGAAAATTTCGGGGACACCTAAGGAAATTATTTCAAGAGGGGCCTCAGGTGGAAGGGGGCAAGCAAGAGGTGCCTCGCAAGGAGGTCAAATCCCAGCCCCTCGAGTATCTTGTGGATACTGTGAGAAATCCAACCACACAGAAGATAATTGCTGGCGAAAGGCTCGAAAGTGTTTACAGTGTGGAAGTACTGAGCACCAGATCGCCAATTGTCCACTGATCAGTGATACCCAGCCAGCCGACACATCAAACCCTAAACAACCGAATAGAGGAGGGGATAAATCCAGAGTGCCAGCTAGAGTATATGTTTTAGACCACCAAGGAACAATTCATGTTTTCCGTTGTCTGGCTACATTTTTGGCTAATGGTGAGATTTGGGAGCTAAAGAATGACATGCAAGAAAAATACCATGAGCTATTTACGGATATATGCATGAATTTCGAGAATGAAATTCTTTCAAGGCGGAGAGAGCGTGAGGACTCGTAAAATCCCTTATATTTTCTTAAAATTTCCTTTTATTTGGAATTTATTACCTTACAATAGCTTTACTACTTATTCACTTCCTCAATAGTTACAATTAATCACAGAACCAAGGGTTTTCCCTTTACTTTCATCGTTAAGATAAACTAAGGTTTTTACGTCTTTTAGAATTGTGATTACTCGGTACGGAGTGTGTACTAAATCTGGTAATTAAGAGTGAGTTTTAGATGATATTAAGTGTGTGATTAGAAGTGAGAATAATAAGTTAGTGAATCATAAGATAAAACCCTAGTACACGCAATTTAAGGAAAAATCGGTTTGAACCGACGTGTACCGTTCACTACAGATTGCACATACCACTTGACCACCACTTTATTACCTTAATCTCCTTGTTTTAGTTGAGTTAATTAGCTCTTAATTAACCCTTAAGTCAGCCACCATTATTGACTAAGGAAAAGAGAGATATTTTGATGGAAATATTTGTGATTAAGCCATTTGTCAAAAATCCAACCAAGGTCTTGACCAAGACATTTTCCTTTCTTCTTATCTTTCTTCTTGGCTCATTTTCCTTCATTTTCCTTCATCTTGGTCGTGACTTACGAGAGTAAAAAGAAAAGAGTGAAGACCACTTCATTTCAATCTTGATTCCTAGCTTAGTTGAGTGAAAAATCAAGAATCTAAACCGATTAATCCTTTCTTTGAGCATTTGGGAAGCTTGGTGTGCTAAAAGTTTATAAGGAGAGGTGGTGGATATCTCTTGCAAGCATCTTAGTGAGGTATCATGGCTGTCCATCCTATTTCTATCCCTTAAGCTTGTTTAAGTTTGTATAACAACTTAAATTCTTGGCCAATGCTAGTTATCTAAGTAGTTTTGATGATTTTTGGTGGATTTTGAGTTAGGGTTTGGATGGTTCAGTTGTATTCCTTGTTGTTTAGAGAGCATATGATGTCTATAATCTTGTGTAGGAAGTTGAAGTAGTGGTTCAAGCTAGAAATGTGAAGTTTATACCTTGAATGCATTAAATTCCAGATTTAAGGATTTCAAATGCTCTGTTCTGACCAGTTCGATTCGTGTATGATGGAGGCGTAATTGGGCTTAGGTTAAAACATGAAAGTTGTAGAAAATGATGTTTTATATCTACTTGTAAAATTTCAGCTCAATCCGAGTACTGTAGTATATGATATGACAAAAATACCCTTGACTACCATAGGTATAATTTTGCGAACAGTTTTGACATTTCATCATTCTGGCTTCGTTTTTCTCCTTGATCCGTATCAAATCAGCCTTTGGCCAAAACATGAAACTTTTAGCTCTATGTTTCAAATTTTCAACGCATCTAAAAATACCTCAAACGAAATTGTGTAGCCTGAGTTATTGTCATTTGAATTCAGTACTGACAACCATACTAACAAGGACATTTTGGTTCTGTAATCTGTAATTTCGACCTAGATCAATTGTGAACTGGGTTGAGTTGTCTTCATGAAAGTTGTAACCCTTTGTCTTAGCTTCGAAAAGGTATAACGTTCACACCAATCCGATAAATGTAACTCGAGTTGTGACCAAAATGTTATAAGATGTCGTATCTGCCATTTAGTCATTTGCCTTCAAAACATGATTTCCGATTGGATTATTATACTTGTGTTGTACTTGGATGATTTTGAGCCTATTGAACGGCTATTGTGATGAGATTATTTGTATGTGTTTTGGGGCTACATTATGAAAAACAATGAAGCCATAAATGGCTGAAAAATAAGTAAAAACAAAGGGCGTGCTGCCTAAATTTTCACTCGAAAGTTAGGTAGATATACTCATGACTTGAGTAAGGGTTTGAGGACGAATCGAACTTGAATCGTCTAGGGTATTCAAGTCTTGTTTCATAGAGGTCTATAAGTTAGCATTCGGCCGAAACTTGTACCCTTGAAAAAATGAAATTTACAACTAATAGAAATAAATTTTCTCCATTTCTTCGACTCAAATGGGGATTTCAAAGTTTTAAGAGCGAGCATAAGTTTTACGAATATTCTCCAAATGAGTTGTAATTATTTGATTTTTGTTAAATGAAACGTTTAAGTTTCGAACCTTAGTTGAATTTCAAAGTTCTTAAACAAATTTTATCGCAGACTTGGACTCCAAACAAGGAGTAATACCTGAACGTGATCCGTAAAAGCATTACATCTTTGGTGAGTGCTTCCAAATACCTGGTTGAACTGGACACTTGTTTTCAATACTTGACCCATGTGATTTAATGATATGTAATTTGTTGGATCGGGCAAGAGTGTACTTTATCGCACTTGCCTTAATATGATATATACTTGTTTATTATTGCAATTGACTTGATATACTTGTACTTAACTTGTAAATGCTGAGCGGCAGCATGTACCACACTCAATGTGAGTGGGAGGTTCCTCTCATTCCCGTCTACGTACTTTTATTTTGATTCATTCGATTGGAGATGTTATCTCATTGACTTCTTGGGGACCCAAATCCCACTGGCTAGTTAATCGTGTCGAGCCGGCAAGGGTTTGGTCGATTAGATAACGAACCGTGGGTATCTAGTGTTGTCGAGTGGAGTGTTATCTCCTTGACTAATCAGTATACTCGAGTATTACCATCAGTGTTTAGTTGGTGTTCGGGCTCGGTAAGAGGTTGAATGGTGGACGGATTGGAGTTAAGCAAAGTACTACTGGATTGGTTACTTTACTTGAAAATTGACGGAGTGTCAACTAATACTTGATCAAGCTCAGGTGAAGCAACGGGAACTTGGCTCTTGCGAGCCATCCGCATCCTTATACTTTGAAATGATTATTGCTTATTGGATTATTGTTTCTTTTGAAAAACAAAACACTTTACACTCGTTCATTTGGAGATTTGCTATTTGAAGTGTTATTGTTCACTTTTATGAACTTGTCATGCTCGCTATTTTTCTACGCTGATACTTGTACTTTTAAATAATGGTCAACTTGCTATTTGGAACCTCACTGGGCTTTTAGCTCATTCCACGCCATTTGTTTTTCTTACAGGGGGTACGAATGAGGCATGAGAGTTGTACAGACTAGCGTAGTCTTGTTTTTGGAATTTGCAATTGTACTCGCGCTAACACCCGGTTAAGATTGATTTTACTTGGGTTGTAAATAGTTTAACGTTTTGGGCGTGTATAAATCTTGTAGCTAGATTTGAACATCAATGTATATGTTAAGTTTGAGATTGTTGTTTCATTTCTTCTCTATGAACGGGGTATCTTTCTCGAGTTACGCGTGAGTGAGTCCTGGCGAGAGTTGGGCAGACGGGCCGCTAAATCCTGGGGTACGCCCTAGGGGGAGGTGGGGTCGTCACAATTTTTTCTTCCTTTTTCCCTCCGATTTTCCCCAGAACCTTTCCCAGATTCCCCCTTTGTCCTTTTCCTTCCCCTTTTCCTCTTTTCTTCTTCCTTTTTCTCCCACGAAACCCTCTTTCTCTCCGGTTTTTCCCCCTCTTTCAACCTCTGTCTTTCTTCCTTTCCTTCCCCTTACTTACTCAGCTCCTCTCTCAAATTCCTTCACAACCCTCTTCCTTTGCCACATCTCTTCCCAACTCTCGGTCCCCTCCTTTTTTTCCTTTCTTGCTTTACCCGTAACCTCTCCAAGCTTTTTCTCTTTGTTTTTCCAGGTTTCCTTCTTCTTCCCAAAGCTCCTCACCAACTCTTTTCTCTTGCTCTAGCACGCAGCTTCCTCTTTTCCTTTTTCTCCTTAGCTTTTTCCTTCCTCAGCCCTAAGACTCTCCTCCCGCAGCCTCTCTCTTAGCTCCAACCCCCTATTTTTTCTTGTTTTTTTCCTCCTTGCCCGTAGCTCTTTTCTCTCAGTTTCTTTTTCTGGTTTTTCCTCCTTTTCTCCCCTTTGTCCCGTAGCTCCTTTCCATGTTTTTCTTTTTCTTTTGTTTGTTTTTTTTTTCAAACTTTTCCTAGGGTTCCAAGTGTCCTAACCACCTATCCTCTAGATATTGTGGTGTCAAAAGAAAAATAGAGACACTTGTCTCATTTGCATGCACTTCACCTAGTTTCTTTTTATTTATTTTTTTTCAAAATCAATTTAAGTAAACAAAAATATTAATTCCTAATTGAAATTGCATTGCAAAATTTTCATTTATTTTAAAGAAATTGAATCTTAAAAGGATTAAAAACAAATTTTTTGAATTTTTGTGAGAATTTTCCTTTTCAGAAATTTAATGTAAAAATATCTTAAAAAGAAAAATGATGAACCTAATTATAAAAATAAGAAAAAATAAACACTAACTATCATTTTACAAACTTAATCAACCAAAATCAAATCAAATCAAATCAAATCAAATCAAATCAAGCAAGAATAAATAATAAAGAATAAAGCTACAATTGAATTGAATAAAAATTAAAATTTTGGTGTCTACAGCTTGCCCCTCTTTGTCTGAGTTTCGAAGAAACTTGAAATAAAGATGTAGACACCAAATACTTACCTGTAGTTATTCTGACGTGAATTGAAACTAGCAAACATAAAAAGGTCTGTGGGATAAAACCCGAGCCTGCCATAACATCGATCAAGTAAAGTAAATTGACATAATTAGAAAAAGCGCAGAGAGACGCGGTTATACTCCAAGAAGGGAGATAGAAGGGCACGCAGTGGATGCTGAGACTCACCAATAGAAAATTAAATTTGATTTATCAAGAAGGGGGCAGAAGGGTGCGCGGCGGACGCTGAGACTCACCAACAAGAAATTAAATTTGATTTGTTCAAGAAGGGGGGTTGAAGGGTGGGCGGCGGACGCCGAGACTCACCAACAAGAAATTAAATTTAATTTGTCAAGAAAGAAAGCATTAGTGCATGATAAAGTTTTTGAATACTCACCTGGGGAACCTTTTCAAAAAATTTTCCCCAGTTTCAACCAATTATTGTGCAACCGATTATTCGCTTTGCATTATGGCATTGTTGCACCTCCTTAAAATTTTGATTCACACCTCTTCCTCGGTCTGAACCATTAATATTCAATTCTTGGGTGACATTCCACAATTATATAAAAAATTTGCCCCAATTTTGTTATTTGAAAAACGTATGGACCTGCAAGAGAAAGAACAAATAGTGCCACCATCATTCGACCTGTCTAGCTTTCGAGAAATGTGTAAACATGAGTATTTTGATGTTTTCCCCTCGATGTTGCAAAAACTCAACTTTGCTCTATGAACTGTATCAAGTTTTGTTGACTTCCGACGCTAATGAAGTATGACATTTGATATCCAAGGATTTTCAATAAATCAGAGAGATTGTCATTTGATAAACCCAAAGGGATAAATGAGATCATGAAACACAAGAAAAATATTTTATTTACACAAAAATGATGAAAATCCAAGTAAAATGAAAGCAACGATTTACCTTTATTGATAGAAAATTGATTTTAGAGAAACGAACCTGTACACTCAAAAATTTATGTTTGATGAACTAAAGCACTTTGATTCTCGAACAAAATGCCACGTTTGACCTTTTGGATATCGTTTTTCTAGAATTCAATACCGACAAAAAAATCACAATGTGAGGAGGAATCCAAACGAACTGAATCACGAGCCTTTCAAATACAAATTCACTTTTTCTCATAAAACCCTACCTTAGCGCCCTTTCGGGTTTTCGCTAAGACTATCCCCACCTTTTTTATTTCCCTTTTATTTTATTTTTATTTTTTTCTTTTTCCTTTTCTTTTCTTTCTTCTTTTCTCTTTTTCTTTTCAAAGGTGTCCTTTTGGGTTTTCACCTGATGAACAAATCCTGCCGATAGCCTTTATCAATTTAGAAATGTGTTTTAAGAAATGATGACATCAGTTCAACAATCCTTCCCTTGCAAAATTGGTGAAGGTGTATTGACATCATTTGCCATTTGATTAGAAAATCTCCTAAAAGAGGTGATGCAAATAACGGAAGCCAGGACTTTCGATTTGTCGTAATGTGGTCAGGTGAGGAACTAAGAAAAAGTTAAGACTTGAAAGCAGATTTTATAAGTGTTTGAATCACCTGAGATCGCATCTTCATAATAACCCTATTTAGGATTAAACTAAAATTGCCCCAGTTTATTCTCAACCGAGGTTCTTTTCTTTAGTTTTTTTTTTCTCTATCACTTTTCACCTCTTAAGGCTTCTTCTTTTTTCTTTTCCTTTTTCAACTCAAACTTGCCCCAGTGTAGGGTTTGCGATTCTCAGGAATTGCCAAATGAAATAATTTACTCTAAAAGTTTAAAAGTGATAACTAGGGATAGAATGTCTAATTAGAAAGGGAGAAGGCCTGACTTTCATTCCATTCTTCGCATTGACCCTAAAAGGAAACTTCTACTTATCAGATGAACAATTTCTTACACGTATCCGACTTGATCGGTTGAGGAAAAACTTGTTCATCCATTTCTGCTAGAACAGGTGCTCCACCAATGAATACTTCCTTAAAAATAAAAGAACCTTGCCAATTTGGGACAAACTCTTCTTTTGGCCTCATCTTCCACCGACAAAAGCTACCTCAACGCTTTGTCTCCTTGACTGAATAGTCATGATTTGACCCTTTCATAGTATGCACGAGCCAATCTTTGTGATAATAGTGACCATGACAGATTGCATTTAGTTGTTTCTTATCAAGTGACCACTGATTTTTCTTTCCTTAATTGTGATCCCAATTCGTCTTGAGTTTCTCTTTATACTATTCGGACCTCTTTGAAATATTTTTGATGTCTCTTTGCTACTCCTCTCATTTTGAGATCCAAATTCACATTCGTGAGATATCGAGATTGCTGCCATTCAATTTCGAAACAGTGATATCCAAAGGGTCAGAGGATTTTATTCTTGGCCCTCTGAAAACAATGAGTAAGTAACATAGTAGATAGAAAACTATACATTTTATTGAATTTCAAAATAAAGATCAGACTTAATAGCATGGTACTTGCTAAACAAGATGTGTCTTCAAAAGTGACTTGATTCAAAACTATTTACAAAACATAGTTAAACAAAAGACACACGCATGAATGATTTTCATGGATTTTAACCAAAGACAACTCCTCAAATTTATCGAAACTCCCTTCAAGAGGGAGGGATCTCACTAGTTCGGGATTTTCAAATTTTCTCATTGGGGATAAATGCCTCACAGGTGTCCTTGTGTTCGGGAAAGGGATTCGTACTTATGCTCGGTCCTTGTTCTCCTTTTTTCCTTAGCACTATATCTCCTACTTCAATCATATCCTGGAATTTATGTTTCAATGCCCAGCAATTATTGTTGGGATGCCCTGGAGCTCCAGAATGATAAGCGCAGACGGCTTGAGGGTCATAGCTAGGGGGAACACCTCTAGGATAGATTTTGGGAGGCATAACACCAATTTTTTCGACAGCTTTGAGTTGTTCATACAATTGATCGATGGGTCGGCCTAGGTTGGTGAAGGTTTGATATGGGGTTGGGTTTCGGGTTTCACTGTTTAGAGGATAAGTTTGGTTGTTTCATTGAACAGGTCTTGGATTATAAGAAAAGCGATGTCGAGTTTGAAGATTGGGTTGAAAAATTGGGACGGGCAGTTTAGGTGGGTTCGCATAATTTGGACGATGTCGAGGGTGATTGATAGTAGTAGTAAACAGGGCGTGAGTTTGGGTAGTATGGATAGGGCGATGAATATGTGGGGTATTGCTAAAATCTGGGTATAGAAGACGGGCTTTGGTCCCACACAAAAGCATTTTCTCTTTCATTTTTCTTGAATTGAGGCTCCCTTCCATTTTTATTATGACCTTGCAAGGCGTCCAACTGTGATTTTAAAGCCGATATATTGATAATTTTTCCTGCCCTGACATATTCATCATATTTCTCCAACTTATTGATAATTGCCGCAAATGAACACCCGGTCATGCGAAAAATCTTATCAAAATATGGTGGATCATGCGCCTTAATAAATGTATGGACAATTCCCTCTTCTATCATCGGAGGTTCTACCTTGGCTGCCAATCTTCGCTATCGCTTGGCATATGTCTTATGATCTTCAGATGGTTTCCTTTTAGTGCCTTCAAACGTGGTCCTCGTTGAAGCAAGTTCACAATTGTACTCGTATTGTCTCACGAAAACAGTTGACAAATCCAACCATGTTCTCATTTCCTCAGGCTTTATATTGGAATACCAATTCAGGGCATCACCTTCTAAGCTCTCCGGGAATAAACGTATTGGCAAATTTTCATCATCTATTGGCTTTCCCAACTTATTTGCAAATAGTCTTAGATGCGTCTTGGGGTTACCAGTTCCATCATACTTACTAAATTTGGGTATTTTAAAACCCAAAGGCAATTGCACGTTTGGGAAGAGACACAACTCATCAAAATCCAAGCCTCCAGACTTGCTCAATCCTTGGCTTTTTCTCATGAATTCATCAAATTTATCCAATCTTTTCAACAGATTTTTGTCTATTGGGGTGGAGGATTCGCCTGTTTCCACCTTCCCTTGCATAGCAGCATCCAACATGAATGGCTCAATAGTGGTGTGATGAGGTACTTGAGAGTCTGGGCAATTCTGAGGCATTTGAATGCTGGTCGGGTTGACTTGGATGTTATGGGGGTAAGTATATGGAAAACTGGAATCGGGGTAGGTGAAAGTCTCTTCGGGTATGTTTACAAAGGATGGTTCAAAGGTAACTTGGGTATGAGATAGAGGAGGTGGTTGATGTTCTATTTCAGACTGGCTAATAGGCATGGGATCATGTTGGATACCGCCACTGCTAGCAACCAGTTGGTCAATCATACGCCTTTGGGTTGATATTTCCACGCTCAATTCATTGAATTTGTTTAACATCTCGCTCAATTGAACTCCCAAATTTGCAGTGTCTGCTGGAGGTGCCATGGTGGACCTGTCAGATGATTCCGAATGTGCACTCATGTTTACACGGTTTCTCAAAGCTTGGCTACGTGATTGTGTAATGATGGGGATTCTTCGTGTGGCTATGTTTACAATTACCTGAAAATTTAGGAAAAATCCTATTTAGATTCCCTTCTTGATTAACTGCTAACAAAAAGAAAAAGAAAAAGATGGGAGTTAGTAAAAATTAAAGTAATTCGGATGCAAGTCCTATTGGGGGAGCCCTTTTTGTGCCAAGGGTAGGCCTAGAATGAGAATGCAATCCTCTAGAGTAGACACTATACAATACCTGATGAATCCGATCCACTTATTAATATTCGAGTGAAAAATAATTTGAAAAATTTGGCCAATTGGAGTGACAAGAGACATTTGTCCTAACAAAAATGAGGATAAAGTTCGGATAGATTGATTATTTTGATTAACTCATAAAATAATGTGTGAAAGAGCCTACTCTTGAAAGGATTGTAATGTCTCAATTAGTTTATTCAGTGAACCTTAGATCAAAACCCTAAAAAAGAATAAACGGGTCAAATGGATTGGATAAAATTGATGATTTATTCAAAAATTGATTGGATCACCCTAAAATGGGTAAACTGGTCAAATGAATTGAATGAAATTGACGATTTATTCAAAATTGACTGGATCACCCTAAAAATGGGTGAACAGGTCAAATGAACTGAATGAAATTGATGATTTATTAAAATTGACCGGATTGTCCTAAAAATGAATGAATTGATAAAATGGATTGGAGGAGATTGGTCAAATGGATTGAAAAAATGAAAAATTGGTCCAAATGGATTGAATGAAATTGATGATTTATTTAAAAATCGATTGAATTGTCTGTCCGTTGGTAGTTTCAAAAAAATTCATTGTGATGTATTAGTCTATGAGCCTTCTAAAATCAAGATTTTGGCCTCAATATATTTATCGTCTCAATAATGAGGAATTATTTGTAAATTTCTTCGACTTAATGTCCTTTATGCAAGGGATTTTTACCAATTCGGATAAAAATGACCAAAAGATGATTATTAGATGCCCATAAAAAGTTGCTCTATTATCATAAAAAAGATCGGATCCTACCTTATCTCGTGCACTACTCCTTTGGACGGTACAAGAAATATAGACGTGCAAGTCTCATTGGATTACATATCTGAAACACAAGGTGGCTTATTCCTAACACGGGATTCCCTAAATGGCATTCCCCCTAAGGTTTATACATGATGCTAATTTATCAAAGCTATTAAATATGCAATTTGAAATGAAAACATGACCTAAAGGGACGTTTTGTATGCCAGGGTGGGGCTAAAATGAAATGCAATTATTAACCTACAAATGCAATACATCAAAATTTAAACGTGCAATAACCTATCTAAGAGGGTAGGTTCTAAAAGAGTATCATGCCAGAACTCTTATTTTCTAGCGTTTGTGAATGCAAAAGGCGAGATATCAAGGAAATGTTAGTTCAACACATAACACATTAGTGGAATTAGATAATACAAAAAGCAAAAGAAAAATAAGGAAAGAGGGGTGGAATCCCTCCCTTCGTGCCTAGAGTTCCTAATTGGGTACTGTCGACTCTATCCTAGGTGATTTCTAATATGGATGCATGAGGTTGGCCTCACTAATGCATCTAGACTCGATAAAGTTTCAGGTTCTCAAACTTTCAGACCAAAGGCGAAGGGGCATCAATCCCAAGGCCTAAGAGTCGGTGGTTCGAGTGATCCCTCGGACATTGCTACGCGCACGTCGTGCCACGGCCACATGTCCAAGTGGATCAATCCTAGTCCTAAATAGAGAAGAGTGGTATGACAACCACTAAAAGTAAAAAAAGAAATGAGGGGTTATAAAGTAAAACATATGCATGTATGAAGTGTTCCTTTTGAAGGGAGGGATTAAATACCATCAAATGCGGGTGATGGTTCTAGGGTGGCTACCCCCTCCCCAAGATGCAAGCGCGATATATAAGCTTAAGTGAATGAAATAAAACACATCATTTATCACTACATGCATGGATATCGAGATGATTGCGCGTGTAGAATGCAAGAAATCTCTAAAAAGGAAAAATGCAACCTAAAACCTCCAAATGTGATATATAAAAAGATTAGAAAAAGAAAATGATTGACTAAATCAAATGCTCGGACTTTCTAAGTCCCCAGTGGAGTCGCCAAGCTGTCGCGTCCCTATTTTCGAAAAATAGTAATTACGATTTACGGGATTATAAAAATGAATTTTGATTAAAAAAGAGTTTTCATTTTTTAGAAATTAAATAAAGAAAATCGGCCTAAATGGGACTTTAAAAGTGCGATGATTTTGACCCAAAAATAATAGTTTAAAAAGGGTTTTTAATGAAAAATAGGAGTCGCCACTTGGTATTGAGTTAAGGTATACCAAGTCACCGAAAATAAATTTTTTAAATAAAAGTAGAGAAAATCCTTTTTAAACGACTCCAAATCTACGAAAATCAAGAGAAAAGGGGTCGGGAGTCACGGTTGAAGAAAGGAATGACAAGGATAACATCCAAAACACCCTTTCAACCTATCCAAAACTAGTTGCGTGATTTAGTCAAAAATTTTCTTAATTTGACCTAAAAACATATCACATTTGGATGTTACTATACGAATGCAAATCTAGACCTAATGGATATCGGGGGATCGGAATATCTCTTCAAAACTTGATTGGTGCAAATCACATTAATTGTGATGCCCAAGAGTGACTCTTCGAAGAGATCACGCGCATGCAAAATATGAGACTCGAAAGAAAGAAAAGAAAAGAAAAAAATAATATACATGACCTAAAGGAATGCATCATAACAGGTGCGGGGAACTATGATTCGTGACGTTAATTTTCCCTTTGATAGAGGGAATACGAGCGTGCCAAGGCTAGAAGCCATAGTTGTCCATATATCATATTCGAGGAGTATTTCCTATCTAATCAAGCAAGTGATCTAACCTAGTTCTAATTTTCTTAAATGGAATGCAAGTCCACATGTCATATGTCACACATAGGGATAAGGAATATACATATAGGGGAAATATGGGATAAGGGATATACCTATAAGGGAAATATGGGATAAGGGATATACATATAAGGGATATGTCATGAAAAATGATAAAAGACCCTAAGAAGTAGAAAATATGCATGAAAATGTAGTGATTGTCACACAAACATGATCTAACGTGTGGATGGTTCCTAAAGATCTAGCGTTGAATTAATCCATGTCTATAGGTTCCCACTAGCATTGGACTAGCGAGAAAACGGAAAAATGGGCCACAACTAGCGTTGGACTAGTGTGGTGACGTCATACGTTTATTACAATCAACTAAATCAAATAAAACATAATGAAAGTAAGTAAACACATAATATCACATAAAACACATAGCACATAACCATGGTATCTAGATGCAAAGGCTCTAAGAAAGCGAGTAAACATGTAAACACAAAAACATGTAAGCACGCAAACAAATAAAAGCAAATAGGAACCTAACTATTACATTAGAGGACCCTAACTACAATCTAAGGGGAAAAAATGAAATAAAATAAAATAATAACCTAACTAACCTAACCATTACAACTTGGCATTTAAATGCCTCTCAAATAACCAAAATTAACTTAAAATAAATATACAAAATTAAAAGAAATAAAGTGAATAAAGAAGTAAATGAAATAAAAAAACATACAGCATGCAATTACACACATAAAATCACATAGTAGCACATAGGATCAAGTAAAATCAATATAAAGGAGTAGAGTGTACCTCTCTTGAATTGGTGACCTAATGAAACGAAATTTTCCTTTCTATCCTCCAATCACAAAAAAATGATTAAGGTACCACTTTAATTAACAAATAATCATAAGAGATGAAAATAAACATGAAATTGAACATTTAAATGAAAGTAAACAACTCATATTCAAAAATATTAAAACAAACAAGGACCTAATTGAAATAATTAAAAAGTTTGAGGGGTCAAATTATTATTATTACTAATATTAAGGGTCTAAAATTAAAATACAGTAAAAATAAGGGCTTAAGATGAAGCCTACCAAAACCAAATGCTGAACTTCACAAAATGAATGAAAATCCATTTGCTATAATTAAACAACAAAATTACCCAAAATTTTATTAAAAACCAAATCAAAATTATAAATCTATCAAAAATTATTAAACCTTAAAATTCATCCTAAAATTCACAAATAATCTGTCCAAAAATAACATTAAAACATACCGAAGAAAATTGACATTTAAAAGGCACCAAATTGACTGATTTTTCCAATTTTCTGGGCCATAGTAGCATAAGGGGAAACTTGAGGGGTAAAAATTTAATTTTTCTGAAATATTTCATGCAGCTTCGAAGAAGCTCTCTTCCTTGTGCAATTCTAAGTTCTCACATGCAGTTCTCAGGCGCAACCTCAAATGAACGACTAACATCTCAACCAAACCCAATTTGAACCAAAGCACCAAGATTACCAAATATTCTTCTTACTTTCCAACATAAAACTTTTAGATTTAACCGCAAAAAATCAGAAGAAAAGAGCATGCGAATCTGGAAACTTTCTGCAACTTTTCTGATGCTTTGAAATTTTATCGAACCTCATGCGACAATCGTTAACAGCAATCTTAAACAAGAAAACAGCCTCAAATTCTTGTTAAACTCCCTAAATCCATCATCAAGATGCAATACTAAGTACACAACAGAAAGTAAAATCTGAGCTGGGGGAAAAGCTTGCCAACCCCAAATTCTTTCATGAAGCTTTTTACGAATTTCTGGGTTCATCCGAAACAAATTCCAAACCAACAAGATTATGCAACTTATGCTTTTTATTTCTAAAACTTCAATGCCCAATATTCATAAACACAAAGGAGAGTAAAATCAAGAGAATCAAACGGATCAAACATGGCAAAGCAATAGAACCAAAATCGTCAAACCCCAGCAAATGTTCAACAATTCGCACACAAGATGGGCTCTAATTTTTACCAAAAAGAAATGTTAGACTGGCACAAATATGAGCCATGAATACCTAAAAACATTTGTGAGATCTGACAATGCAAAATGCTCTTTAGAATACTGACTGGTTCGTGAGATGAAGTCACGCAAATTTCATCACGGTGGGGTGCAGCAAGAACGAACCCGTGACTTGGAGCTTCGATTTGGCTGTCCTGGAAGGGTTTTTACTCAACGACTTCTTCATAAAAGTTGCTCGAGGGTATCCATAGATGATGCAGAAGAATAAATCTCGCTTCACGGACAAGAGATTAGGTCAGAATTTGATTGAAAATGGGGCTGATCCGTCAGCCTGATGGTGGGTTTGCAGAAGAAGTTTCTGCACTTTTCCCTCGTTTTTCCCTCTTTTTCTTTGCTTTTTTTTCTTCCTTTTTCCCTCTGATTTTCCCCAGAACCTTTCCCAGATTCCCCCTTTCTTCTTTTCCTTCCCCTTTTCCTCTTTTCTTCTTCCTTTTTCTCCCACTAAACCCTCTTTTTCTTTTCTTTCTTCCTTTTCCCTTCTTCCTGTTCTATCTTGTTTGGCTCCAAAGCTTTCTCTCTGGTTTCCCCCCTCTCACAGCCTCTCTCTTTCTCCCTTTCCTTCCCCTTTCTTACTCAGCTCCTCTCTCAAATTCCTTCACAACCCTCTTCCTTTGCCACATCTCTTCCCAACTCTCGGTCCCCTCCTTTTTTTCCTTTCTTGCTTTACCCGTAACCTCTCCAAGCTTTTTCTCTTTGTTTTTCCAGGTTTCCTTCTTCTTCCCAAAGCTCCTCACCAACTCTTTTCTCTTGCTCCAGCACGCAGCTTCCTCTTTTCCTTTTTCTCCTTAGCTTTTTCCTTCCTCAGCCCTAAGACTCTCCTCCCGCAACCTCTCTCTAAGCTCCAACCCCCTATTTTTCCTTGCTTTTTTCCTCCTTGCCCATAGCTCTTTTCTCTCAGTTTCTTTTTTTGGTTTTTCCTCTTTTTCTCCCCTTTGTCCCGTAGCTCCTTTCCTTGTTTTCCTTTTTCTTTTGTTTGTTTTTTTTTCAAACATTTCCTAGGCTTCCAAGTGTCCTAGCCACATATCCTCTAGATATTGTGGTGTCAAAAGAACAATAGAGACACTTGCCTCATTTGCATGCACTCCACCTAACTTCTTTTTACTTATTTATTTTTTTGTCAAAATCAATTTAAGTAAACAAAAATGTTAATTCCTAATTGAAATTGCATTGCAAAATTTTCATTTATTTTAAAGAAATTGAATCTTAAAAGTATTAAAAACAAAATTTTTGAATTTTTGTGAGAATTTTCCTTTTCAGAAATTTAATGTAAAAATATCTTGAAAAGAAAAATGATGAACCTAATTTATAAAAATAAGCAAAAATAAACACTAACTATTATTTTACAAACTTAATCAACTAAAATCAAATCAAATCAAATCAAATCAAATAAAGCAAGAATAAATAATAAAGAATAAAGCTAAAGTTGAATTGAATAAAAATTGAAATTTTGGTGCCTACATCTATCCTAGGCGAATTCCAATATGGATGCATGAGGTTGGGCTCACTAATGCATCTAGACTCGATAAGGCTTCAGGCTCCCAAAACTTCAGACCAAAGGCGAAGGGTCATCAATCCCAAGGCCTAAAAGTCGGTGGTTCGAGTGATCCCTTGGACATTGCTACGCGCACGTCGTGGCACGGCCACTTGTCCAAGTGATCAATCCTAATCCTAGTAGGGTGGAGTGGTGTGACAACCACTAAAAGTAAAAAGAAATAAAGGATTATAAAGTAAAATGTATGCACGTATGAAGTGCTCCTTTTGAAGAGAAGGATTAAATACCATCAAATGCGGGTGAAGGTTCTAGGGTGGCTACCCTCCCCAAGATGCAAGGCGCGGTATGTGACGCCCCCACTTCTCCCTAGGACAAACCCCAGGGTATCGGCGGGACGCCTGTCCAACTCTCGCCAGGACTCACTACGAGACAAATTCAACTTACGGATAATCAATCAATACTAAAAATTGAAATATAAAGAAAAGTCGCTTCCTTAATAAATATTCAAGTCTTACATCTCAAGATACCAAAAGTACATTAACAATCCCCAAAATATACAACCTCTAAAAGTTGTCTAAACAACTACAATCAAAATTCTAGTCAAGTGGCCATGAAGTCTGCTTCTCCATAATTCTTTCCATTTTGGCTCCTGTTAAGGAAAACAAAACTAATGGGATGAGCTAATCCTCAGTGAGGCCAAGAAAAGCATGAAAACACATAGTTCAAGTAGCAATAGCACTTATACGAGAAATAAAACTATAATATCCAACTAATTCACAGTTTGAAATAAAACACACTCATTAAGAATAGGGAGCTCTCAGGAGCTAGATTCCACTTGCTTTGCTGAGTCTTGATCATATACCTCAACGTGATGACACTCCGTCAATCGGGTAGGTATATTTAGTCCATAGAACACCGCTTTACTTCACGAATCCCGTTCACTATTACATCCCCTATTCCGGGCCCGTTCATCATTTTAAAAGGCGATACTACTTGAGTATGCCAAGCAAGATCTCTCAAATAGATCAAGCTTTACGAATTTCTCATAGTTCACCAAGCTTTTTGACCAAGCCCATGTCGGCTCGAGTCACAAGGTTAGCCTATGAGTTTGGGCGTCCCCCGAATATACATATAAGTCGATGAGACACGCTCCAATCGACGATTACAAATACGATTCATAACCACATCACTTCACACAAGTCGAATATCAATTCACATAGCGAAATTCAATCATAATTTTATGTAAAAGAGAACAAGTGCGATAAAGTACACACTCGTCTCGGCAATTCTAATTAACATAATTAACAAGAAGCAATTCTAATTAACATAATTAACAAATCATGCACTTGACACTCACCAAGTCAAAAAGTGAGTAAGTGAGTGAATAAGCTTTTAGGCGTTCGCTCCGAGATTCTCTTGAAGATCCTCTTGAGCGCCTGAAGAAATAATGATTTACTATCACTTACAACCATGCATCAACCAAGGAAGATTGTACACTTGTTTAGAACTAAGACAATGTCTTAAAAGAGAACTTTAAATCTCTCGAAAATTAAGGTTCAAAAGTGAGGATTTAAAGTCCCAAGAGAGACTTGCCTCTTCATGAAATCGAGTTTCAAATGGTCTATCGATATCGAGAGAAAGTGACAAGTTCTCAAAAACTCATTTCTTAAGAATTCAGAAAATTTCTGTTTTGCGCGACAATCTTTGGAAAATCAAATCTTGAGTTTGGCATGTCTAAAAATGGAAAACTTTATACCGTCGGAAACTAGGTTCGAAGTACTAAAAGTTTCTACATGATACTTTTACAAGATTCTAAATGAAAAACATTCATATTTCAGCTCAAACTTTCAGTTCCAAGAAAACAGGTTTGAACCAGTCTTGGTTTTTCAGCAATCTTTGGAAATTCTGCAAAATTCACAGAAAGTTTTCCCAAACTTGGTCCACATAATCGGTGAACCGGATTCACAAACTTGGTGACCTCAAACCAGGTTGGACTGACTTCGACCAAGCTCTAACCGGCTCAAATAGTCCATCTAGGTCATGAGATCGGGCCCCAAACTCACAAACTTCACAAAATTTACTCAAAAGTCACCCCGAGCCACAAGCTCAAGGGGTTTAGTTCCAAAATGATTCATATACATATGCCATGTACAAATATGTGCGTAAATTAGGGTTTAGGTCGAGTGCGATAAAGTACACCCTCGCCTAGGTACCCTTTTCATACATATCAAAACACATAAGCAACTAACACATAAGAGCGGCCTGAATACTTACTCAACGAACAAAAGAACAAAAGTTCGAAATTTGTGCCGCGAGGAGTATCTAGTAGGCCCCACCGGCTCCACCTAGCTCACCACCGTCTGAAATAGAAGATTACGTCACATAATATCATAAACGGCTACTAATATGCCTAAAACAAGCACAACGGCAAAATCGGCACATACGAGTGCGGAAACGGCATACGGAAACGGGAATGGTAACCTAATCGCTTTGCCGTCAAAACTGTTTTGAACCTAATTGAAGCTACGAGTGTCAGATCAAAGTACATGAAGTACCGTTGTGAAGCTAAGAGGAAGGGTTACAGTTTTCATGAAGACACCTCAATCCGGATCTAAACGGAAATAGGTCGAAAGTACAGAAAACCGTTCTAGGAATTCGCACTCTAGAGTAACGAATAGGGTATGTTTTCTGGACCATAACTCCCAGCTCACAAATCCAAATCAGGAAATTCCAAAGGCATTAGAAATATGAGACATAAGGCTAAAAATTTGATGTTTTGGGTAAGACCTGAATCCATTCATAACAGAACTAAAGTTGAGTGTCAAAGTACCCGTCAGAACTGTCCAGATTCAAGGCAGTTCTGACGATCGATCTTGTTTTGGTCATAACAGGAGCTACGGAACTTGGATTTCGACGTACTTTATACCGTTTCGAAGCCAAAACCAAGATCTACATTTCTTATGAAGGAGTTGACACCCAGATTGTACGGAATTAAAATGGAAAAAAGCACGGTCAGAGGCTGATTTCAAAACGCAGCACAAACCAATGTTCAAAACAGGCATGAGTGTTTTGTCTATAACTCAGGATACACTAATCCGTTTGACCTGAAATTTTACAGGCATATTCAGGACTTATGAGGCTACAACTTTCATGTTTTGAGGAACTTCTGAATCCATACGTAACATCAAGAAAAATGAAGCCAAAGTTCAGATGCTGAACTGCCCTGATTTTCCAGTTTTGCCGGTTTTGCGCGCCGTAACCGCACGGTCCGTTTCTATGGTTCTTATACAAGTTTCCAACCAAATTCCTACCAATGAAACACACATATACCAGCTTCTAAAAGGTCTATTAATGGTCCGAAATTCTCTCCTTATTTTACCACAAAATTACCAAACACTAACCATAATCCCTAACCTAACTTCATTTGCACTAAGGAACTTGATCGAACACCCAACTAACCAAACCCTAACCAACTAAACATTAGCCAAGCTAAACTAACCTAAGAAAGCATAGGGTTTCATAACCCAAATCAGTTTTTGTACCACCAACTCATCAACCCAAAGAAACCAATCATCAAACACAACCACTACAATCTTCATAGCACAAAATTAAAGCTAATTAACTTATTTAGCATGAAACCCTAATTCTTTCATAAGCTTAATCAAAATTTCAGCAACATCATTAACATAATTAAAACATGAAACTTCAATATACACATCACATCCACCATACAAATCCATAATCACAACAAAATACATCATTTCCATAGCTCAAAGATTAAAAACCCCAAAATTTAACTTTCAAAGAAGATGATTTACCTTCAAATAGGTTTGGTGGATGATCAAACTTCAACAATCAAGTTCCTAAGTTGTTCCCTCAAGCTCCAAAGGCAAGATGAAAGCTATAAATTGCAGAATTTTGAAGGCAATTTCCTTTCTTTTCTTTCCTCCTTGGTCGGCACTCTCTCTCTCTCTTTCTCTCCAAGTTTTGTTTTGTTTTTTCTTGTGATTAGCCTACAATTCTTAAGGTAATAAATAGTCAAAGACACTAGAAGATATTTGTTAGGCTAACCAATCACATAAAAGTGCTTTATTTGCTTTGTAACCCTTGCACTTCAACTTAGCTTTTATTCTACTCTTGCCCTCAAACATTTGATAATGTTTCAATTAACTCCATAGGTCATAACTTAATCTAGTCTAAAACATGTAATCACACTTAATTACTTCACTAATCACTTTCTTATTTTAATCACCTATACTTAAACATTCTTTCTCCATAATAAAACAATCAAACAACAACTTTTATAACATTGACAAAATTAGGATTTTTAAACCCAACTTAAGCTTTTTAATAATTTATAACACTAAAGGTTTACTAATCTAAGGTTTGCTAACCATTTCAAACTTGCTAAACCTTTGTAAACTAAACCGAATCCTAAACTTACGTATACCAAAACACATACTAGAACACCGAATATAAATGATAGCTCGAACCTACGAATAATAATACATAAACTAGGGTTTTCAATCTTAACCAAGATTAGGATTTTTCTCCTTAGCCCTAAAACCCTACTTTCACCACACCGAATAATAAATAACCCTAATATCAACTTACGAACTGACTGGGGCCTCACAATTTGGATATCGAAATGGTATTGAAATTACGCCAAATTTGGTTAAACATTCATATGTGAACTACCTCTCTATTAAATTATAGGTAAAAACTCATGTGGGAAGGCAGTTAACAAAACGACTAAAGTTTGTGAAATTTTCAAAGCAAATCTGCCAACCCACTCTTTCTTTCTTTCCAAAGGATTTTGTCCAACGAAATCAATCCCAATTCACTCCATTTTTTAAAATAAGGTTCCAGAAACATTTAATAAGCATTTAATGAGTAAATGAAACTAAAATTTGTGAAATATAACCTCCCAAAACTCAGCAAGAAAGGAAAAAGCTTCCAGTTTCCAGCTTTGTCGCGTTTTTTAAATCAAGCCATATCTTACTCTATACAAACTCAAATCGAGAATGGTTGGTGGCGTTGGAAACTAGGTTCCAAAGGCAACAATTCATCAGAAGACATTGTTCTGAATATCTTTTCACAAATGGGACAAAATCAAGCCACAAAACTTAGCTTCCAGTTTCATTCGTATGAACAGTCAAAACAGAACAGCCAACTTTGTCAACTCACTGCGGTTCACTCAAAATGAACCAGTAGGAGATTTTTATACCATTGAAAAGCTATGAATATTTAGTTTTGAATGCCACAAACAGCGCTTAATTTTGACTTTTGTAAAGAGAGTTACGTTCGAACAAAGAACACTGTCCGAGAACCCCTGCTATACTTTTTTCCAGATTTGAATCTTGCCAAAGCTCAAGTATTATGCAACCAAATGAAACGATTTTTGAAAGGCACTTTGTACACACAATATACAACATATATCCATCAATTTCACAGTCATCCAAGCATCAAAATTTTGAAATAAAATTGAACAACTTGGATAGAATTTTTCGGCCAGCTCAACCTCCACCATTTTCCAACTTTCTCTCCATTTTCTAACCGTAATCCTTTCATTCATCACACAAAAAACATTAACCAAGCAAAAACTCCTCAAGGCAGCTACCTACAAGCCTTCTCAAGATCTCTAGCCTATAGATTAAAGCAAAGTAAATGGTTTCCTCAAGTCCTCTAACCTATTTTCTTGCTTAGGGTTGTAAACCCATGCAAACTAACTTTGAATCTTGAAGAAATTGGAAACATTAAAGGAGATGAAGGTTACCTCCTAAACCCTAGATGAAACCAGATTTTTTCACCAACAATTCTTCAAGACAAACCGCACGATTGCTCCTTGCTCCAAGATAAAAGGTTACTCCAAGTAGTTTATGATTTGGTGGAAGTTTTGTGGGTGAAATGAAACTAGAACAATGGAGTTGTCTTCCTCCTTCCTCCCTGGGTGTGTTCGGCCGAATGGAGAGGTAAGAGAGAGAGTGTGTGATAGTTTTTGGCTTGTCTTGGAAGCTTGGAGGGAAAAAGTAAGGATTAAGTTTAGCAAAAAGTCAACTTTGAATAGTTGTCGCGCGCGGGTTTCGTACCACCGTTTTCTCTCGGGTTTGATATACTCATGCACTAATTCTCTAAGGTACTTCCTTTAACACTATAATTATTCACTCTTAGTAGTCTAGTATTAATATCTCAAATCTCCACTTAGTCGTTCCGACGCGAAATACGTGAACTTTCGACTCGCGCGCGATATAGCGATATTTAAAAGAAATTCATGCAACTAAAATATAATTAACTAACTCTAGGGTAAATAATTGTAAAAATGACTATTTTAAGAATAGAAACATGAGTTCTCACACGGTACAAGTGGATAAAAATACAAACAAACAATTCATTCATCACATACACGGATCGAGAAACATTGTGTGTGAATTGCAAGACAACCCTAAAAAGGAAAAAAGTGCAGCCTAAACATACTAATGTGATATGTAAAAAGATTAGAAAAGGAAAGATTTGACTAAATCAAATACTCGGATTCTCTAATAAAGTCCCCAGCGGAGTCGCCAGCTGTCGCGCCCCATATTTTTGAAAAAATAAAATTAGGGGTTTATAAAAATGAATTTTTGATTAATTTTTGAGAAAAAAATGAGTTTTTTATTTTTAGAGAATAAATAAAGAAAAAGGGTCTAAAATGGGACTTAAAAAGTATGACGATTTTGTCCCAAAATAATAGTTTAAAAAGGGTTTTAATGAAAATAGGTGTCGCCACTTGGTATTGAGTTAAGATGTATCAAGTCACCTAAAATGAATTTTTAAAAAAAGTAGAGAATAACCCTTTTTAAACGACTCCAAGTTTTCGAAAATCAAGAGAAAAGGTTTCGGGAGTCACGGTTGAAGAAAGGGAAGGCAAGGATACAATCCAAAACACCCTTTCAACCTAACCAAGGCTAATTGCATGATTTAGTCGAAAAATTTTCTTAATCTAACTTAAGAACTTATCACACTTGGATGTTACTCTATGAATGCCAACCTAGACCTAATGGCTATCGGAAGGGTCAATATGTCTCTTCGAATTTTAGTTGGTTCAAATTGCATTAATTGCGACACCCAAACGTGATTCTTTGAAGATGTCACGAATATGCAACAATGAGACTTGGAAAAAATAGAAAAATTTATAATATACAAATATACGTGACCTAAAAGAGAGGGATGCAACATAACGGGTACGGAGGCTAAGATTCGTGACTCAATTTTCCCTTTTTATAAAGGGAATACGAGCGTGCTAAGAATAAGAAGCCATATTCGTTCATATCCCATATTTGAGGGGTACTCCCTAACCTAATCAAGCAAATGCACTAACCTATTTCTAATTTTTCTTACATGGAATGCAAGTCTAAAATGTCATGTTTTACACATAGGGATAAGGGATATACATATAGAGGAAATATCATGCAAAAATGGTAAATATCCTAAAAAGTAGAAAATATGCATGAAATGTAGTGATTGTCACGCAAGCATGTGATTCTAGCGTGTGGACGGTTCCTAAGGGTCTAGCATTGGACTATCTTATGTCTATAAGTTCTTACTAGCGTTGAATTAGTGAGAAATCGGAACAAAGGGCCACAACTAATGTTGGACTAATGTGGTGATATCATGAATTTATTATAATGAAATAAATCATATAAAACATAGTAAAAGCAAGTAAACACATAAAACACATAACACGTAGGCATGATATCTAGATGCAAAGGCCCTAAGGAAAGCGAGTAAACACATGCACATACAAGCATGCAACCACACAAGAAAATAAAAGCAAATAGAGACCTAACTACTATATTCAGGGGCCCTAACTACAATCTAGGGGGAAAGAATAAAATAATAAAATAACTAGCTAACTATTACATATTCTATCTAAGTACATGTTTTGAACCCCCTAACTATTACAATTTGGCATTTAAATGCCTCTCAAATAATCAAAAATTAAATTAAAATAAATATACAAAATTAAAAAACAAATAAAGTGAATAAATAAACAAAATAAAAAAGATTCAAAAAAAACATGCAATTACACACATAAATTCACATAGGATCAAGTCAAATTAAAAATAAAGGAGTAGAGTGTACCTCCCTTGAATTGGTGACTTAATGAAATAAAATTTCTATTATTTACCCTCCAATACAAAGAAAAATGGTTAAGGCACCACTTTAATTAACAAATAATCATAAGAGATGGAAATAAACATGAAATTGAATCAATTAAAGCATTTAAATGGAAGTAAACAACCTATATTGAAAAAATTAAAGAAGTTTGAGGGGTCAAATTGTTATTATTACAAAATTTTAGGGGCCAAAATTAAAGAAAACTAAAGCTCAAAAAATTGATTAAGCTCTAATTGTCTCCTAAAACCAGGAAATAAACTTGTCTAAAACATGATTAAAACATAAAAAGAATGTTTGAATTTCCAAAGGGTAAAATTGATTATTTTTCCATATTTTTTGGGACATAGTAGCAATAGATAAAAATTAAGGGGTTAAAGTGAAAATTTCAGAACTTTTGCATGCATCTTCGAAGAAGCTTTCTTCTTCCTTCTGGTTTCCTTCTTATTCGTTGCTGGGTTTCATCATCAAGCATATAAATCATGCCAATCAAACCCCATGCTAGCAAAATGTGCAACTTACACCTTTTATTACTAAAACCCAACATCAAAATTGCAGAAACACAAAAAAACAGCAACCAGGGAAACATCAAGAAGCAAAACATGATGAAAATCACGAAGCCAAACTAGCAGCAAAAATATCCCTAGATTCATGTCCCACAGACTTGGATTCTCATGAAAAATCTTGCCAAAGCAACAAGGGAAGAAACTATGGTTACCTTAGAACCCCGGTGGAGCAAAATGAACGTGCAACGCCCCCAAGAAATCGTGCTGATTCCAGAAATGAAGTCTTCCTCGCAGAAATTTCAGCAATGATGATCCCGATAATTTGGGTCTTGATTTGGAAGGCTCAAAGATGTTTTTCCTAAAAAGTTTCTATAAGAAAGTTGTTCTAATATGTCTAGGGAAAGTGCAGAAACAACGAAATCCTCCCAAAAACTCAACAATTGATCTGAAATTTGCGATGAAGTGGGCTGTTCATCCAGCCTGGAACCAAATTTTCCAGTAGACAAACTTTTCTTTTTCTTTGATTTTTTCCCTTTTGTCTTTCTTCTTTTTTCCTTTCATTTTTTTTTCAATTTTCCCCCTGATCATCCCCCAGATTTCCCCCTCCTCTTTTCTTTCTCCTCTCTTTTCTTCTTCCTCCTCCCTTGCTTATTCCCAAAACCCTTTTTTCTATTTTTGTTTTCCCCCAAACTCCCTTTTCTTTTGTTTCCTTTGTGAGGACTCGTACTTTTATTCTTAATTTCACCTATTTTAAAAATTATTTGCATTGGTGTTACTTGGTTTTATTATTTTAGCATGAATTTTACTTAAATTACATTTTTATCGTTTACGCGTCAAAAATTTCAAAAGTCGCGCCGGCACGACTAATTGTAAAATTGGAGAATTAATTTTAGACTAGTAAGAAGGAGTATTAGTGGTGCAAGAGGAACTACCTTGGAGGATTAGTATTTAAGTGTAGCAAACAAGAAGGAAACTAGTAGTGCTTGGCACTATACGGGCTACTGTTCCTAGTTGACTTTTTCCCCCCCAAAAGCTACCTTTCACTTCACTTTCCCATCACATTTCAAAGTTCACTTTCTCTCCTTTTCTCTCCGTAAGTGGCCGGCTCTCCTAGCTCAAGAAGAAGGGAGAAAAGCTCCAATTTTTCTTCACCAATCTTGATCCAAGATCCATACAAAATCCTCCAAACCTTTAGTAGTTGATCTAAATTGAAGGAAGCTTCCATCTTGTGGTGAATTCTTAGTGGTTTAGTGTTGCATAACTTGGCTCTACCTAGGGTTCAAGAAACCTTCAAGAGGTAACCAATTTCACTCCCTTTGATCTTTAATTTTTCAAAGATTAGTAATGGTTAGTGGTTGTTGCATGGATTTGAAAACCCTAACCAATAACCTAAGCTAGAGGACTTAAGGATTCTTGCTTGTTTGATTGTATTCTTGTGGATTATAGCTTGGTTGTTGGCTTGAAAGTTGGATTTGAGCCATGGAAGTTAGGTTTTGTTGAAGACATCTCTTGTTTCCCAATTATTTCATTGCTGCCAGCTTTATTCCAGATTTGCACTCACCACTTGAACTGCATATTCATCCATGATAAAGGCCAAATCGGTTCTTGCTCAAAACATGAAAGTTGTATGGATTTGAGTTATCTTTAAACCCAGAAAATTTCAGCTCAATCCGAGTACTGTATCTTGTGAAATGACTAAAATACCCCTGACTGCCCAAATGCCCTGTTTAACCGACAGCTTTATGTTTTCTCAGAGATTTCAATTTTTGACCATGAAAAGGATGCTGTCGAAATTTTGCTGAGTTATCTCCTTGCTTTAATTTCGAATTTTGTTGCTCAAATGGCTGTAAAAATACTTTTTATATGTTGTATTGTGTGTGTAGAAATTATCTTTCAAAAATTGTTTCGATTGGTTGGGTAAAACTTGAGTTTTGAGAAAAGAAAGAAAACTGGAAAAGTTGCCCAGGCCAGCTGACCAGGGGCTCTTTGATTGCGCATAAATCTTTGTAAAAAAGTCAAAATCAAGTGCCATTTGCAGCATTTGAAACTAGATACCAAAAGCTTTCCAACGGTATAAAATTCCCCTGCTAATTCGTTTTGAGTGAGCCGTAGTGAACTGGTAAAGTGGACTGATCTGTTTCACGTGTTTACCCGAGAAAATTATACAGCTGCATCTTGTGGCTCAATTTCGTCCCTCTTGCGAAAAGAGTTTGAACACAATTTCTTCTGATGATTTATAGCATTTTGAATCTAATTTTCAACACCATAAGCCATTTCCAATTTTGACTTGTGTAACATTAGTTATGGCCTGATTTCGAAACTGTGCCGAAGCTTTATGACTGGAAATCCGCAGAACAGGTTGCAAAAACCAGTTTTCTTAAAACTGTTATATCTTGGAGTTGGAAAATCCAAATTGAGTTCCGCTTATTCTGTTTGAAACTCAACTTGAAGTTCTTTCTGTGTTATGAATTTCAGAGGCTAATTCAATTCCTGTGAATTTTACCGCATTTTCAAACTTACTGAAAATCAAGACTGTTTTTGCCCTGTTTTAATAAAACAGAAAGTTTGAGTTGAGATTTGAATGATTTTTGACTGGAATCTGAGAAAAGTATCTTCTGGAAATTTTTAGCACATTGAATCTAGTTTCCAACGGTATAAATGTTCCAATTTTTGGACTTACCAAACTCAAGATATGATTTTTCAAGTGTTGTAGCATAAAGCTGGATATTTCTGATTTCCAACAAAATGAACCTTTGAGAACTTCCAACTTCCTTTTGGGATTGATAGTCCATTTAAACTTGATTTCATGGATGATATAAGTTCTCTTGTGACTTTAAACCTTCAATTTTGAATCTCAATTTTTGATGGATTAAAACACTTTTGAGGCGTTGTCCTAAGTTCTAAGCAAATGAAATTTCTTCCTTGTATGCCAAGTGATCTAGGATATCCGTGAATGATGGTTGGTTAATATTTTTCCAGGTGCTCAAAAGAGGTTTGAAAGGAATCCTGGCGGGGAACTTTAAAGGAATTTCTTGCTCACTTGCTTTTGAAATTGGTGAGTGTCAAGTGCAAGACTTGTTGCATAATACTTGAACTACTTCTTGTTAAATATGTGTGAGGACCCTAAAAATTTTTTTATTTATTTTTATCTTATTTTACTGGTTTATTTAATTATTTATTCACCCGTTTTCTCCGAATAATTTATTTCAACCATTTTGAATCCGTTTTCATGAAACAATGGCTTGCTTATATTATTAAAATGTCCCGTTAGCAAATTTAATTTTTCGGAGGCTCGTTTAGTAAGGAATAACAAGTACACGTTTTTTTTCGAGACAATATTCGATCCGAGAGTGCAATAATTTTGGAGAATTAAGGATGGTCAATAGTAGACTAAGAAAAGTTAATTGAGGGATTAGATGTGAGTTAATTAATTATATTTTAGTTATGTGAATTGCCGTTAAATTTCACTTTATCGCGCGCGAGTCGAAAGTTCGCGTATTTCACGTCGGAATGGCTAAGTGGAGATTTGAGAAATTAATACTAGACTACTAAAAGTGAATAATTATAGCGTTAAAGGAAGTATTTTGGAGTTTTCATGCATGAGTGTATCAAACCCGAGAGAAAACGGTGGTACGAAACCCGCGAGCGGCAACTATTCAAAGTTGACTTTGCACCCAACATAAAGCTACTTTCTTCCAATCCTCCCTCACAAGCTCCAACACACCAAACCCTCCTATTTCTCTCCATAGTCAGCCGACCAACCAAGAGAAAAAAAGAAGAAGAAAAACTCCATTTCTTTGGCTCCAATCTTGTTCCAAATCTTCATCCAACCTTCTAGTTCTTGGAGATTCATCTTAACTTGAAGAAAGGCAACATCTTGTGGTCATTCTTGGAGAGCTTTTAGTGGGAAAAATCTGACTTCATCAAGGGTTTAGTTGCTTGGAAGGTATAAACATCTCCCACCACAACTCTTGTTTTCTTGTTTCATTTCTTGGCATTGAAGCTTGTAGCTTCCTTCTTGTTGTTGTTGGTTGGATTTGGTTAGTTGAAGTGGGCTCTATGAACTCTCACCTTGGTTATATGAGGGCTACCATGATGTTTATGGGTATTTTAGAGTGTTTGTGATGAGTTTTAATGGTAGAAACAAGAAGAGGAAAAAGAAAGAGAGAAACTGAGAGGAGAGGGAGAGAGCTGGCCGAAACTGTCCTGCTGTTATCTTGCTGGTATTTCAAACTTTTGTTGGTTATTTGGTTGTTAAATTGAGTGATATATGTTGTGTTATGTGTGTAGAGTATACCTTCGAAAAATCATTTCAATTGGTTGCTCAAAACTAGAGTTTTTGAAAAGAAAGAAATCTGGAAATGGTAATCTGGGCAGCCGAACAGTACCTCTTTGTTTGAACATCTCTTACTGTACACAAGTCAAAATTGAGTGCTGTTAGTGGCATTCAAAACTAGACATTCATAGCTTTCCAACGGTATAAAAATCATCCGCTAGTTCATTTTGAGTCATCCGTAGTGATTCGGCAAAGTTTACTGTCCTGTTCTGATTGTCTGTCCGAGAGGAATGGAGAAGCTGCATCTTGTGGCTCTATTTTCTCTCACTTGCGAACTAATTTTGAAAATGATTCCTTCTGATGAAGAGTGTTATTTTGAACCTAGTTTCTAACGCCACCAACCATTCTTAATTTGAACTTATATTGAGTGAGATGTGACCTGATTTTGAAAGTGCAACAAAGCTGGAAAACTGGAAAGTTTTTCCCTTCTTGCTGGCTGAATGGTCAGGTTTGTTGTGAGATGTTTTGTCTCAAAATTTTGATGTAAATTGCTTGTCAATTGTTTATTAAATTTTTATAGGACTTTGGTTTTAAAAATGGATTGATTTGGGGCTGATTTCATTGTGCAAAATGTTTGGAAACCAAAGGAAAGCAAGAGTGACAGATTAGCCTTGAGAATTTTCTAAACTTTGGTAGTTTTGTTAACTGCCTTCCCACGTGAGTTTTTGCATGGAATTTGATAGAGAGGTAGTCCAATTATGGAGGTTTAAGTGTACCAATTTTTGTGGAATTTTGATACCATTCGATACCCAAATAACACCCCAAAGATGGCTCTTCAAATCTGGAAATTCACTGTTCACGTAGTGAAAATCAACCGACTTTGAACTGTTATATCTTGTTGTTCAAAACTCTGAATTTAGTTCCATTTGTTGTGTTTGAAACCATGTTTGGAACTCTTATTGTGTAACAAATTTCAAAGGTTGATTCATTTTCTATGAATTTTTCCGAATTTTAAAATATCGCCGAAAAACTATACTGGTCCTGTCTTGCTTGTTTAAATCAGCAACTTTGAGCTGAAAAAATGAATGCTTTCTGTTTGGAACCATATAAAAGTGTCTTCTAGAAACTTTTAGTACTTTGGATCTAGTTTCGAACGGTATAAAGTTTTCCATTTTTGGACATACGAAACTCAAGATCTGATTTTACCAAGTTTGTCGCACAAAGCTGAAATTCTTGATTTCTTAGAAAATGAACTTATAAGAACTTTCCATCCTCCTTTGCAATTGTTGGACGATTTTAGGTGTAATTTCATGGTGGAATACACGATTCCATTAGAATTTTAAACCTTTATTTTAAATCTTGGTTTCCAAAGGTTAAACCTTTCCTAATGTGTTTTCTTGGTTAATGACACCTTATTTTATACTTGAACCTTGGAACCTTAGCTTTGATATTTTTTCTATGAAATGAGTGGAGTTTTGGATATGTTTCACTTCATTAGCTTGGAAAAATGTGAATACTCTTTACCTTCCAATGTTTGGACATGAGATTTAAAGTTTTGAGTAACGAGAACCATTCACTTATTTTCCTCGATTTTTGTGCCGAAAGTGAAAATGGTGCTATCTTTCGGATTTGAGATTTCTTATCACGACTTGAATCAAAAACCACTTTCGAGCTCTCTTGAGCATTATTTTAACGATTTAGCTAGAAAAGCATCTTTAATTTAGCTCGAACTTGTGACTTGGAGAGTGAGTAAGGAGAAAATGCCTTTCTTTGTTACCTTGGTCGAGCACCTAGGTAATTATGATTGTACATGTCTCAGGTGGTCACGAAAACGCCGAAGAGCTCGTCTGACAACTCGCTTCATTCTTATTTTGCCCTTGGCTAGTGGTAAGTGTCAAGTGTATGTTAAATGCTTATGTGATTGAAATGTTAATTGTGCAAGGGTTATACATGATATGTAAACTTGCCGAGACGAGGGTGTACTTTGTCGCTCTCATCCTCTCTCTCTTTTAATTATGTGATAATGGTTATATGAACACATATGATTGGTAATTGTACATGAATATGTTTAACTCATGAGCTCTGAGCGACAGCATGTACCACACCAATTCAGGTGGGAGGTACCTCTCATGTCGACTCAGAACCATAAACAATTCTAAGTCGATCGGAGCGATGTCTCATCGACTGGTTCTCTAAGCGTTAGCATGTGCCACACCAATTAGGGTGGGAGGTACCTCTCATATCGATTCAGAGCCATAAACAATGATTGGTAATTGTACATGAATATGTTTAACTCGTGAGCTCTGAGCGGATGCATGTACCACACCAATTCGGATGGGAGGTACCTCTCATACCGTTTCAGTGCTATAATCGGCTCTCTAAGCGATTGTCTGTAACACACCAATTCAGGTGGGAGGTATCTCTTATGTCGATTTAGAATCATAAACAATTATGAATGGATGTATGTACCACACCAATACGGGTGGGAGGTACCTCTCATACCGTCTCAGTGCTATAATTGGTTCTCGCAGCGATAACATGTACCACACCAATTCAGGTGTGAGGTACCTCTCATGTCGACTCAAAATCATAAACAATTTTAAGTCGATTGGAGCGATGTCTCATCGGCCACTTATACTTCTGGGGGGCACCCCAACCCATTGGTCAACCGTGCGAGAGCTCCCGTATCCTTATTAAGTGTGTCTATTTTAAATTGTGAATTGCTTGAATGTTATAGCTTTAATTCTCGTATAAGTGCTATTGCTACTTGAACTATGTGTTTGCATGTTTTTTTTTCTTGGCCTCACTGAGCGTTAGCTCATTCCATTCCATTTGTTATTCCTTAACAGGAGAGTGACGTGAAGGAAGCGATTGGAAGATACTAGTGAAAGCTAGTCTGTTGTATAGTTTGGTATTTTGTAACTGACCTTTGGGAATTGTGAGATTTGGAACTTGAAATAGTTGACTTGAGATTTGTACCCTTGGATGTACTTGTGCAATGAAATATTATAGTCGTATTATTATTTTGGTATTTTAGATGTTATTGAAATTGGTATGTTTTCATTTGAGGATTGTAGTGAGTCCCGGCGAGAGTTGGGCAGGCGGTCTGCCGAACCCTTTGGTTCGCCTTAGGGGAAGGTGGGGTCGTCACAATATGTGAATTGGACTTGTCGAGACGAGTATGTACTTTATCGCACTCGTTGTCTTTTACTTGACTTGATAATTGATCTGCTCGTACTTGACAATTATACCTATGTTTGATTTGGCGTCGATTTGAGAGCAATCTCATCGACCACTCATACTCGTGGAGACACCCAAACCCAATGGCTAGCCATTCAACTCAAGCCAGCAAGGGCTTGGTTGAGGAGTTTGGTGAACCTTGGGCTCATACACTTTACTTGCCTCGATATACTCGAGTAATATCAAAATTTTTGATGTTCGGGCCCGGTAAGGGGGTGTAACGGTGGACGAAAATTGATAAAAGGTGGTGTTCTACGGACTTGTTAGTTGCTCGGTTGACGGAGTGTCAACTTGGAAATTATGGATCAAGATTATCGATGAAACAGTGTGGAATTAGCTCCTGAGAGCTCCCGTATCCTTCATTGATTGTGTTTTTAATTCCTTTTGTAAGTTTACATGAATATTATGGTTGCCTTTTAATTATATGTTATTATTGCTAGATGTACCTACTTACTGCCTGCTTTTCTTGGCCTCACTAAGCGTTAGCTCACCCCCTTAAGTTTGTTTTCCTTAGCAGGAACTTGAAGTGAAAAGATTTTGGAGAAGCTAGCTTTGATTGTCTTTTGGTCCAATTGTGGATGTAAATGATTTAGTCAACTTTTGGTGGTTGTATTTCTGGGAAAATTTGATGTAACTTTTGGAAATATTAGAATGTAGAATTGGATGACTATTGAAGGAAGTGACTTTTCTTTATATTAGTGTTCTTATTGGTTTAGTTCTAAATTATAATCTTGACTTGTATCGAGTCCTGGCGAGAGCTAGTTAGGCGGCCCGCCGAAACCCTAGGATTCGCTCTAAGGAGAAGTGGGGTCGTCACAGGTGGTATCAGAGCGCTAGGTTTGAAATACCTGAAATAGGGTTAGGAGTTTTAATCGTAAACTTTTGGTCATAGAAATTCGTGATAAACTTTAAGCTAAATTTTTGAATGGCACCAGTGATCATAAGGCCCTAACCTTTAATTCTGTGGGATAATTGTAGGTTATGGAAGGAAATGGCACCAGTATTTATTTTATGTTATGCCTTTAGAAAATATTAAAATTATGGACGGCCGAAGAAGTGGAAGGGGCCGAGAGCAAGGGGTTAGGCAACCCCAAGCTCAAGGGGATGATCAGGGATCGACAACTGGACCGAACCAAGGACAAGGAAATGAAGGGAATAACCAAGTAGCAACTGCAAATAACCGTATGATTGATATCTTAGCACGGTTAGCTGAGCGCCAAGGTCCTGAGCCAATCAACCAACCTAGGAACCAAGAGAGGTGTGAGGATAGAGTGATTCTTGAAGTTCGTCCCATCTAAATTTCACGAAGGGTCTATGTGAGGACTCATATTTTTATTCTTAATTTAGCCTATTTTAAGATTATTTGCATTTGGTGTTATTTAATTTTATTATTTTAGCATGAATTTTTCTTAAATTATACTTTTATCGTTTACGCGTTAAAATTTTTCAAAAGTCGCGCCGGCACGACTAATCGGAGATTTGGAAAATTAATTTTAGACTAGTAAGAATGGATAATTATAGTGCTAGAGGAACTACCTTGGAGGATTAGTATTTAAGGGTAGTAAACAATAAAGAAATTGGTAGGGCATGACAATATTACCCCATTAGTCAAAGTTGACTTTCTCACCTACCAAAATGTTACCTTTCTTCTTACCTTTTCACCACAAATCAAAAACTTCAGCTCCCTCACACTCTCTCTCTTGGCCGAATTTGGGAGCTCAAAAGGAGGAAGGAAAAGCTTCAACCTTTGGCCTTAATCTTACTCAAAGATCCACACCCAACGCTCAAGACCTTTGGATATTGCTTTAGCTAGAGGATGTGACAGCCCCACCTCCTCCTAAGGCGAACCAAAGGGTTCGGCGGACCACCTGCCCAACTCTCGCCGGGACTCAGTCGATCACTTCAAGCAACCATCGGAAAACCCCTAAAAGAACATAACAACGATCCAACTTAAAAGAAAACTTATATACATTAATCTCTCAAGAGGAAGTACAACCGTCAAATATATAGAGGTTCTCAAAGCACCATACAACCAGCCCGTGCCAAGCACTAGGGCGAGAACCATTACAAAAGGAAACCAAGGGCTAGACCCAGCTAGTCTATACAGGCTCTCGTCTTTGCTCGCCTTCCCCTGTTAAGGAAAACAAAACTAACGGGGTGAGCTATAAGCTCAGTGAGGTTCCGAACACATAGGTAATAAGAAGTTCAATGCATTCATTACCTATAACCAATAATTCAACATACAATTATAAAAGAAAGCGATAAACACATTCATTAAAAGGATACGTGCTCACAAGGAGCCATTCGTTCATTCATTCGTTCATTCATTCTCCTTTCATTTCCTTATACCTTCAATCCTTTGAAAATGCATTTTTGTATAAGTAAAACCCTCGTTCATTCATTCATTCGTTCATTCATTCATTCACCAGGCTCCACCAACCTCCACCAACCTACAAGGTAATACTCGAGTATACCAAACGTTCACCCAGGTCCCTAATCGCCCGACCGAGTCCGCTTCTGGCTCGAGACGACCGGTGACAAGGGGCAATGGCCAGTTCAGCCAAAAGGCTTACATTCATGCACAAATAACATTTCAATCATTCAATCATTGAAAACTTCACAATCATTTAGGCCGAGTGCGATAAAGTACACACTTGCCTAGAAAACTCGTTTTAACATTCATTGAAAGCATTTACAGGTTTCTCTTCGTAAGCAAGCGATTCGTCTACGTCGATCTCCTCTGGTTGTAAGACATGGGATGGGTCGGGATAGTACTTCTTTAGCATTGAGAGACTTGACGGCAGCTCTAGTCTATATGCCACCGCACCTATCCTCTGCAGGATCTTGTAAGGTCCGACGAACCTCGGTTGCAATTTCTTTCCTCTACCCGCCGTGACACTCCGTAACGGTGTAACCTTGAGGAAAACACGGTCTCCAATTTCGAACTCCAAGTCTTTTCTTCGGTTGTCAGCGTAACTCTTTTGTCGGCTTTGAGCAGTTTGGAGTCGTTGCCGTATCAACTTGACCTTTTCTCGAGTCTCTTCCATCCATGGAATAGTTGCTGGATCTAGCGCCTTTTTCTCGCCAACTTCGTCCCAGTAGATCGGTGATCGGCATTTTCGTCCATATAGTGCCTCGTATGGAGCCATTTGAATCGACGAATGGTAGCTATTGTTGTACGCGAACTCTACTAAGGTCATGTGTTGACCCCAGTTGCCTCCAAAATCCAGAATGCAAGTCCGTAGCATGTCCTCGAGAGTTTGGATTGTTCGTTCCGATTGTCCATCCGTCTGAGGGTGATAGGTGGTGCTCAAGTTGAGTTTCGTCCCTAGTGTCTCTTGGAATTTCTGCCAAAATCGAGATACGAAACGTGGATCTCGATCGGAGACGATACTGACTGGAACGCCGTGTAGCCTTACGATCTCGTCCATGTACAGTTGGGCCAACTTGTCCATGGAATACTTCATGTTTACCGACAGGAAATGGGCCGACTTGGTTAATCGATCGACGATCACCCAAACGGCATCGTGTCCTCGCTGCGTTCGCGGCAAACCTGAGACGAAGTCCATGGTGATGTTTTTCCACTTCCACTCGGGTATCTCAAGGGGTTGTAACAAGCCCGATGGTTTTTTATGCTCCGCTTTAACCTGTTGGCAAATGAGACATTTTTACATGTATAGAGCGATTTCCTTCTTCATATTATCCTACCAATAGGTTCCTTTCAGGTCCTGATACATCTTACTACTACCCGGATGGATTGTATACTTGGACCGATGGGCTTCCTCTAGAATCTCCGTTTTCAACGATTCATCTTTCGGCACCACTATTCGGTTCCGATATTTTAAAATATCTTCAGGACTGAAATTGAAATCAGTTTTTTCTCCTTTTTCCACTTTCTCTCCCCACTTTTGCACCATCAAATCCTCTTTTTACGCCTCTTTAATCCTTTTCAAGAGAGTAGAGGTTACCTTAATGTTACCAAAAATCACTTTATGATTCCCAAGGTAGGGTTTCCACTCGCAAACCGACTCTAGTAAATTCCACTCTTTAATCATTAACCCGGCTACTTGTGCCTTGCGACTCAAAGCATCGGCCACTACGTTCGCCTTGCCTGGATGGTAGTTGATGGTACAGTCGTAATCCTCCAGAAATTCCATCCACCGTCGCTGCCTCATGTTTAATTCCTTCTGTGAGAAAAGGTACCTAAGGCTTTTGTGATCGGAGTAAACCTCGAAAGTTACCCCATATAGGTAGTGCCTCCATTTTTTCAGAGCAAAAACAACTGCGGCTAACTCCAGATCGTGGGTTGGATAGTTCTGCTCGTGGGGTTTTAACTTTCTCAAGGTGAAAGAGATCACATTACGGTTTTGCATTAATACACAACCCAGGCCTTCCCGTGACGCGTCAGTATACACAACAAATCCATCCACCCCATTTGGTAAGACTAGCACTGGAGCCATGGTCAATTTTTTCTTTAATTCTTGAAAACTTGTCTCACTTCGGGCATTCCAAATGAATCGACCATGTTTCTTTGTCAAGTCGGTTAGAGGACCGGCTAGTTTAGAAAAGTCCTTGATGAAACACCGGTAATAGCCAGCCAGTCCTAGAAAGCTGCAGACCTCGATGGGATTTTCTGGCCTCTTCCAAGTAGTCACAGCTTCTACTTTTGCTGGGTCAACTGAAATACCCTCTTGAGAAATTACGTGTCCTAGAAAAGCAATTTTCTCCAGCCAAAATTCGCACTTGCTGAACTTGGCGTACAGTTGATGGTCTCTTAGGGTTTGTAAAACAACCCTCAAGTGCTGCTCATGCTCTTCACGCGTCTTGGAATAGACTAGAATGTCATCGATGAAGACCACGATAAAGCGATCCAGATAGGGCTTAAAAACCCTATGCATTAAATGCACGAAGGCGGCATGAGCATTCGTTAATCCAAAGGGCATAACTGCAAACTCGTAATGCCCGTATCTTGAGTTGAAAGCAATTTTCAGAATGCCCTCCTTCCTGATTAATAGCTGATAATACCTTTGACGGAGATCCAGTTTCGAGAAAACCACCGCTCCCTGCAACTGATCAAACAACTCATCTATGTGGGGCAGTGGATACTTATTTTTCACCGTAATATTATTCAGGCCCCGATAATCGATACACATCCTCAAACCACCGTCATTTTTCTTCACAAATAGCACAGGAGCTCCCCAAGGAGACCCACTCTCTTGAATGAATCCCCGCTCCAGAAGGTCTTGCAATTGCAACTTTAGCTCCTTGAGCTCTGCGGGAGCCATTCGGTATGGGGTTTTTGAGATAGGTGAGGATCCCGGTAACAGGTCTATTTTGAATTCAATCTCTCTTTCCGGAGGTAGAGCTACTAGCTCATCAGGAAACACGTCCGGAAATTCCTTTACTATGGCCACGTCCTCTACCTTTACTTTATCCGAAGGGGTATTGATCAGAAAGGCCAAAAATCCTTGCGCCCCTCTACTTAGCAGTTTCCTAGCCCGAATGCCCGAAATCAACGCAGATGAGGCTAACCTACCCCTTATGTCCAACCTTAAGGTCGCCTCACGAGGAATGCGGAATTCCACCACTTTTGTTTTACAATCCAGTTGGGCATTATACTTGGCGAGCCAGTCCATACCCAGAATTACATCATACCCCTTAAGGACCAAACTTATCAAGTCTCCTAACAATCTCTTCTCTCCTACCCACACTTCACAATCCCTATAAACCGTACTAGTAACTAAACGTTGATTCCCCATAGGTGTACTAACTTCTAGATCGTATGGTAAACTAGCAGGTTTTATATCGATGCCACACATGAAATCAGGGTTAACGAAGGAATGAGTGGCACCAGGATCAATTAAAACTTTGGCAAAACGGTGGAAAATAGGGATCGTACCTTCTACGACCTCTGAGGAATCTGGGACCTGTTGAGGTTCTAATGAATATATTCGAGCTGGCACCTTAGGTTTCGTCCCATTCCCCTTATCCGGTCCCGTATTGGTCTTTGGCGCGATTTGAGCTCCTTTTTCGTCTTGCTTTAAGAGTGGACAGGTAGCAAGCTTGTGGTCTGCGCTTCCGCAACGTAGACATTTACCTCCCTTCTTCCAGCAATTATCTTCAGAGTGATTCGGCTTTCCGCAGTACCCACAAGGCACACGGGATGCCGAACCTGAACCTTTCTAGAAGTTTCCGCCTTGGCCTCTTCCGGCTGAACCACCCCTGGACTGAGCCCCTCTGCCTGTACCCGACTGTCGTCCACCTCCAGCTCCTCGTCCGAACTTGGAGGGGGTACCTTTATCCCCTTGCCCAGAGCTGCTTCCAGGAAAACCCCGCTTCTTCGCCTGGAAGTTCCTTACTTGCATCCTCGCGCTCTCTACCCGTTGGGCCTTCTCCACGACCTCGCTAAAAGTGTTGATTTGAGCTACTGCGAGATCTTTCTGAATTTCGACATTCAAGCCCTGACATTCAAGCCCTGGATAAATCACCTGATCCGCCGCTGCTCGGTCATGATCAGCTCAAGCACGAATTTGGACAGGCGGGTGAACTGGCTCTCGTATTCCGCCACCGATTGAGCCCCTTGGCGGAGTCGGATGAACTCGTCTTCCTTCCTCTCCTGAACTAGAGGAGGGAAACATTTCGCATTAAACTCTCTCATAAAATTTACCCAAGTCCTGGGCGTTTGTTCCCACTCCCATTTTTGCCGAATGACATTCCACCAGGAACGGGCCGCCCCTTCCTGCTGGAAAATGACAAAAGTCACCTGTCGTTCTTCGGTATAGTGCAGGGCAGCGAAAATATCGACCATCTTTTCAAGCCACCTCTCGGCGACATCCGGATCAGGCCCCCCAATGAACTTGGGTGGAGCAAACTTTTGAAAGCGCTCAAGAGCTCTGTCTTCGCTCTCGACGTGATTGCCAGGGTTTCCAGGATTAGGGTTTGGGTTCTGGCCTTGTTGCTGTACCACTTGTGCCAGCAGGTTGGTCATTTGCTGCATAGCGGCAGCTATCTGCACATTGGGGTCAACTCTCGGTTCAGGATTCGGTCCAGAGGAGGTTTCCCCAGCACCCCGGTCTGGCGTAGGTTGCCTATTCCCGCGCCCACGCCCCCGTCCACTACGTGTACCTTCCATGAATTCTACTTGGTCTAGGCGAATGTACTAAACCAATATAATATCAATGCATGTAAGTCAAACCCAAGAACTTTTGCAATAACATATATATACATTCCAAACAAGGCAACCAACACACATATCAACAACCAGTCAAGTCAAGTACTGTCAAGTCAAGTACAAACAGGGACAATCCACGAGGGAATGGCCTCATCAAAAGAAATATACACGTAGCTAATCCAAACGTACAAAACGATTAGCTAAGGCTCTTTCCCTATCCGCCCTATATACAGAAAATAAAACTATCTCAAAACCCTAGGAGTCGTGACCTAGTCCGATGACGAACTAGAAGACCCACCCGACGAGGTAGATCCAACCCCAGCCTCGGGCCCTGCACATGAGTCCTCGTCGCTCACGCCCTCGACCACGTCCGCGCAGAGGTTCAGGATCGATGCGGCTCGAACCTTCACCTTTCGGGCTCTCTTAGACTCACGCTCACGGGTCTCCCTAAGCTGAGTACAGAGATCATCAACCCTATCCTCTACCTCTAGTACGTCATACTCCAACCCCTTAATGCGCTCGGCCTGTTTCTCATTGGCCACCCTAAGCTGTCTCACCTCGGCCTCAAGCCTAGCCTTATCTTCGGCCAACTCCTTACACTCCTCGGCCACGGCAAACACCAGAGCGTTAGGGTAAGCATACTTATGTCGACACTCGCAACGTCGGAGGTGGTTAGCCGGGCTCCAAAGCACAACGGCCCCTCTGGGCCGGATCTGGTACGGAATCACTGGGAGCGCTCCACGAGGTCTCTCGCCCGGAGGACTATCAGTAGGCTCACCCTGTCCGGCCATCCTACACCAAAAGAGCAATTAACCATAAATAAGCTTAAAGGCCATAAACAAAGAACCCTCAAATCGAGCATTTCTATTACACCCAGGCCAATTCAAACCTAGGCTCTGATACCACCTGTGACAGCCCTACCTTCCCCTAAGGCGAACCAAAGGGGTTAGCGGACTGCCTGCCCAACTCTCGCCAGGACTAACGGTTCGGTATAGAGCGAGCTAATACGTTCCGGAACTTACAAACGCGTGTAAACAAGTCAAAATATCAAAATAAAAAAAAATGAAACCGGAGTCGGCTATGAATAGTAACCGACCCGTCAGAACCCAACCAAATATCAAGCAAACATTCACATCTTGAAATTTAGCATTTACAAGCCAAAGTGGCATACAAAAGTATTCAAAAGTGGATACATGTCTGGTTTGCCAAATCAAAAGAGAAACGGTCCCAAAAGTACATTTACGGTTTCAATAAATGAGCAACTAGCTCAATTCGGCAACCAATTATCAATTGCAGTCCAAAAGTATTTATTTTCCTGTAAGGAAAACAAAAGGAATAGGGTGAGCTTACGCCCAGTGAGATAATACCACTCAAGCAGCAAAGTTCACATAAGCATAAAGCTTTTCATTCCATTTCATCAAAAGTAAACAAAGGCACACATTAATGGTGGTGATAAAAGGATACGGGCAGCTCTCAAGAGCCCTTTTTTCTCGTTTGCATTCTTGATTGAAGCTCATTGACCCTCCGTCAATGTTTAACAGTAACAAACCGTAGACTCCACTTTACTTCCATTCCCTCCACCCAACATACCCCTACCGGGCCCGAACTCCAAACACTTGCACTGTGGTATTACTCGAGTATACCGGAATCGAGAGTCTCTCATACTACAAGATTCCATATAACAGTCCCCAAGGTTCATTAATTGGCACGACCAAGCCCTCGCCGGCTCGATTCAATCAATTACCAATGGGGTTGAGCTCAAGGGTAACAATCATGGTCGTTGGATACTCGTCCAATCGACACCAAGTCAAGTACTTTTCATTTCATGTAACATTCCATGTAACATTCCAATAACATGAGAAATAAGTGAGAGTGAAAAAGTACACCCTCACTTCAATCAATATCGATGGTGCAATAACATTTAACTCATCAAATTCAAGTATCAAAGCCATATAGTAACACACAAGTGAGTAGTACACTCACCAAGCTCGAAAGTGATATTTCATGCACTTCCGTCAAAGGAACGTCGTGAACCACCGTCACGCCCTAAAACACACAAACAAGTACAATGAGACTCGATAACGAGTCATAAACCAAAGCCAAATATCACCAAAATAGGGTTTCCTAAGCATAAATAAGCATTAGAGGAAACCAGAAAAATCCGGAAATGGAGTAAGTGTTAACCCGGAAAAAAAAACAGTTTTTGACATCATTTTGCGGTTTTGGTACCAATGGCACTACGATTATCGGATGAAGGTGAAAGACCGACCGTTTCGAAGGTCACTCAGCCCAGTTTTGAGTGTAACCAGGTCAAAAATGCAATCTACTACACCAGAACCGCAAAAACAGATTCACAGAACGCATTCTAGTGCAAACATCATAAATCAGCCTACCTAAGTCCAAATCCAGAAATTCCAAAGCCATCTCAAAGCTAAGAAACAGGGATACATATCATCAGAAGACCTCAACAACCAATTCGGAAGAATTCCTAACCAAAATAACCAATTACAGAAGCAATTCCCAAATTCGGGTAAAACCAGGGCAGCAAGGGTAATTCCGTCTTTTCGCAAGTTACACTACTCCGATTGACCTGAAATTTTGCAGACACCTCTAAAATATCATTCCATACAACTTTTATGTTTTAACCCAAGGCCAATTCAGCCTCTAACTATGAACTACAAAACCGGGCAGAATGTAATTCAAAGAAACCCTACTTTCCAATTTTTCTTCCAAAACAGAAATTGCTTGCAATTTACCACCTTTTCCACCTTCTAGCTTCTTTAAATACCATTTCCAATCATCATACATGACCACATAATCAAATTCATATGGAAACAGAAAAATCCCCAAAAATTATAAAACTTCATCAATTCAACCAAAAATCAAGATATAATCCATAAAAGTGCATCTTATACTACCACCAATCATGATTTAAGCATCATTAGAGGGAGGAGAGGGGTCCTTCTCAACTTACCTTAGCTACACAAGAGGGAGAGCAACTACTCACTTTAGCCTTCCAAACAACTCCACAAAACAACTCACTATCACTCCCTTAAGTGTTTCTATGGAGCAAAAACAAGATTCAATGGTTGATTTGGTAGATTGGAGTAAGATTGAAGCCAAAAACTTGAAGAGTTTTCTTTCTTTTGTTGCTTGAAGAGGCCGGCTATGAGGAGGAAGAAAATGGTGAATTTTTGGTATTTTTTTGATTTATTTGGTCAATTGGTAAGAAAATGAATGGTGGTCATAAGGTACAACTAACCAAATGGTGACACTTGTCACCCTATTTAATGCAAGTCTATCACTTTGTTTCCTCTCACACCAATCCAAATTGCAACCTCTACTTATCTCTTAACACCCGGTAAATTAATTCCAGTATCCAAAACTTAACCTAGTTGTCCGAATTTTTTTGAACTTTTCGCACTAGTGGGTCCCACGTCCGGTATACGCTCTTAATTTCTCAAAACCTATTCGATACTAGAAAAATCATCTAAAAACTATATCTGCTCCTTAAAAGTATCTAGAATTTTTCCTAATCACGAAAATGCAGAAAACAAGCCATGAAAGATAATAAAACCTAGAAAATGGGAAAAATTACGGGTTCTCACATACCGATTAGCCGAGGAGATAACACTCCACTCGACATTACTAGTTACCCAGGGTTCGTTATCTAATCGACCAGGCCCTTGCCGACTCGACTCGATTAACTAGCCACAGGGTTTCTGGAATTCCAGGTAAGATATAATTCATACACATGTAAAGCAAGTCAATTGAAATTGATGAACAAGTACAAGTCTCATTAGGGCAAGTGCGATAAAGTACACCCTTGCCCTGTCAAATCACTTATATATCATGTAATCACATTTGTCAAAGAGAAATCACAATTATCAAGTTCAATCAGATATTTGGAAGCACTCACCAAAAGTAGTGCCTCTAATGTTCGCGTCGGGGTGGTACTCCGGGTTTGGAGTCCAAATCTGCGATAAAACTTGGTTTAAGAACTTTGAAAATCAACTAAGGTTCGAAACTTAGTCGTGAAACGTTTCATTCAATAAGAATCAAGAAATTGAAATTCACTTCGAGAATAGTCGTGAAACGGTTGCTCGTTTTTCAAACTGAAAAATTTTGTAAGATGTATACTTGGAAATAACTTTTGAGTCGAAAGTGCAAGGAAAACGGATTTATAGTGATTATTACCGCTTTTCCTAAGGGTACAAGTTCGGCTAGATTCTAACGTATAACCCTCGATAACCAAAGTAGCAAAAGTCCTAGATGGTTCAAGTGATATTCATGTATCAACTTTACCCAAGTCACGAGTGTATTTCTCTAGTCCTCGAGCGTAAATTTGGGCAGCATGCCCTTTGTATTTTCCTATTTCCAGCCATTTATGGCTTCATTATTTCCCTCAATCAAACCCAAGTATATACACAACACCAATTCATTTCAATAGCCATTCCATAGGCTCAAGACAATACAAGGACAAAAATCAAACTAATAACAAGTGTGGAAATGAAATTTAACAAAAGACAGATTTGACGGGATTTTACGGAATGGACACATCCGAGGCTACACTTATCGAATTGGTGTGAAACTTATACCGTTTCGAAGCTAAAACGAGGGTCTACAACTTTTATGAAGATCACTTAGTCAACTTTCTAGTGTAACCCGGTCAAATTCCCAATTCACCGAACCAACTTCCAACTAACCGGCTAGTTAATCGTACTACCTTTAAATGGCCATATCTCAGGCTACCAAAGTCCATTTAAGACGTTCTTAGAGGCGTTGAAAATCTAAGACAGAGTACTAAAACTTTCATGTTTTGGAAAATGGCTAAATCAGCATAGATCATAGTGAATAGACACGATCAATGGGATGAACTGTCTAAAACGGATCACTGGAAACACCCTAGGGCAGTGAGGGTATTTTGGTCTTTTCATAGGGTACATTGCTCCGATTGAGCTGAAATTTTGTAGGCATCTATAAAATATCATTCTATACAACGTTCATGTTTTATTCTAAGCCTAATTCGGCCTCTAACATCATGAACTGGAACCGGACAGAACTGAAGTCAAATTTTCCAGAAATCTGGAATTTTACGGTTTCAAAGGAAATTTTTTCCCTTTCTTGCTTCAATCACCACCAAAATCACTTATATAAACTTAGATATAACATATACATCCATACAACAAGTGTAGGCAGCAAATACCTCAAACCCTAACTCATGTAACTCAAGAAAACATACACTATATCCACCCAAATCATGATAATAGCTATCATCCAACACAAATTTAAGGTGCTATGCCAAGTTAAACAAGATTAAGTGTAAGAAATGGGGAAATCAGCATTATTACCTTGCTAAAGTGACTACCAAGAGCAACCCTAGCTTTTCCTTCCAAAATTTCACCAACACACCACTAGCTAAACACTCAAGAAAGGTTTTAATCGGTTTAGTTTCTTGTTTCCTCACTTGGATGACTCAAACTCAAGATGAAATGGTGAAGCTCTCCCTTGGTTTTTCTCTCCCTCTCTCTCGGCCAAAGCAGCAAAAAAATGAAGAAAAAAGGCAGCTCCAAGGTGATAAGAAGGCAAGACAATTGGTCTTGGTCAAGGCCCTTAGTTGGCCAACAAGTGTCCTCACCAATTCCACTCATTTTTTTGATCTTTTCCTTGCAATTTTTGGTCAACATTTTCGGCCAAAGCAGCTGAGATTGAGGGGATATTTTGCTCAAATAATAATGAGTTTGTATGGTAAAAAAAAGTGGTGATCAAGTGGTGGGTTCAATCGGTAATACACGGTACACGTCGGTTCGCACCATTTTTCCTTAAATCACACGTACTAGGGTTTTTACTTCCTATTCACTAACTTTTTATCATTGCTCCTAATCACATATTATTTCTCACCTAAAAGTCACTCTTAAGCACCAAATTTGATTCTCGCTCCGTACCGGATAATTACACTACGGATACACGTGAAAACCCTAACTTGCTCCAATCTTGAAACGAAAGGTGAAACCCTACTTTCTAGGTTCATTTGCACTTATTGTGGAATAATTGGATAGTAGGGCTATAATAAATGAATAATTTTCAAATAAAAGGGGATTTTTGAAAAAAATTTAAGGAATTTGCAAGTCCTCACAGGGAGTGAGAATGTGAGAGAACAAAAGAAGTCGATTCTGGTCACTAAGTATGAAGCTTTTAAGATGAAACCTCATGAAAACGTTGATAAAATGTATTGTAGATTCAATGATCTCATTAAGGATTTAAAAGTGCTAGAAAAGGAATACTCTCTAGGTGAGAAAAACAGAAAAATTCTGAATGCCTTATCCAAGGATTGGAAGAATAAGGTGACTGCCATTGAAGAAGCTAGAGATCTAAATTCCATACCTATTGAATCTCTCATTAATTCTCTAACATCTTATGAACTAAAACTCAAGTCCAAGGTGCAGGAGGAAGAAGATGCAAATGTGAGAAAGAGCATTACTCTAAAGGTCTCGCAAGATGAAGATGACTCAGTTTCCTTGGATGGAGACGATATGGAAGGTGATGACAGTGACATTGCACTCATCACAAGAAACTTCAAAAGAATTCTTAACAAAAGAAGATTTAGAAAAGGAGGACCTAGCAATCCATTCCCAAATCAGTTCAACAACTCAAAGAACAAAGGGAATCAAGAGTTCAATAAGAAGCAAACTGACAAATGCTTCGAGTGCGACCAACCTAGACACTATGCGAGCGAGTGTCCAGTGAAGAAAAAATTGAACGAAAACCAAAGTTCAACAACTTCCAGATCACCTGGAATGACTGCAACTCAGAAGGTGAAGTCGAAGAAGAAGAGGAATCTACCCAAATGGCTTTCATGACTATTGGTGATGAAGAGGTAACTACTTGTAACTCTCAAACTGATAGTAATAATGAATCTGATGATGATGTTAATTCTTTTATGAAAAGAATGCATAATAGCTTGAAAGAATCCTATGTTAGAAATAATGAATTGAAACAAAAGATTAATTTTCTGATTCAAAACAATGCAAATCTTTTTCGATAAAACAAGAATTTGAAAAATGAAAATGAAAACCTGAGAAGGATTGAAAATAATTTACATGCTGAACTCGATAGAAAAACCAACTTCTGTGAAATGCTCAAAAATGAACAAGGGAGTTTAAAAAGAAGAATGCATGATCTTAATCAGTTGCTTCAACATAAGAAACAAAACTGCATTCAAAGGAATGATACAAAACCTCATTTTGGCATTCATGAGAAAAGGTTGAATTCTAGTGCAAATGGATTTACCATTTATAAGAGAAGGCAAATCAGATTTATTAAACATGTCCATACGAGCAACTCACTGACTATGTGCAACTTCTGTTGTCAAATTGGTCACATGAAGAGTAATTGTTATGTGAGGAAGAATATGAGAAATGGTATGAAATGCATGTGGATAGTTAGACATAATGCTAACTTTCAAGGACCCAAAATGTAAAGGGTACCAAATATTATCTTGTGAACTTTTGTGTAGGTAAACTTGGTGAGTATTATCAAGGAATCAAAATGGTTCATAGATAGTGGATGCTCAAAACATATGACTGGTGATCCATCACAATTCATCAAGTTCAAGCCAAAAGCAAGCGGAAAGGTAACCTTTGGAAATGATAACAAAGCCAAAACTGTTGGAATTAGTGATGTTGGTAAGAATGGTCAGACCTTTGTTCATAATGTTCTTTTAGTTGACAATCTGAGGTATAACTTGTTAAGTGTTAGTCAATTGTGTGATAGAAATCTGTTTGTATTATTCAAGAAGCATGAATGTCTTATTCTTGACTCAAAGTTAAACACTATTTTCAAAGGAAAAAGAGTTAATGACATCTATGTAGTTATTCTGGAAAATACGGATTCGTCTAGTCTTAAATGTCTTAAAGTTACTAATGAAGACCCTTGACTGTGGCATAGAAGGTTTTGCCATTTCAACATGGATTTGTTAAAAAAGAATTCCAAAAAGGAACTTGTTGGAGATTTGCCAAAAATTAAATTTGAAAAAGACAGAATCTATTATGCTTGTCAATTTGAAAAACAAGTCAAAATGATGAGAATATAAAGACCAAGGCACATTCAAGCACATGGGGAATTGGAAGATTCAAGTGAAGACCAGTTGATTGCACGAATACTTGAGTTTAGTAGGATTATTTGATTTTCCTCGTTGATTTTGGTTATTTCTCACTTTAGAAAGTCTAGGTAATTAAGCTAGTTTAATTGCAGCCCATTTGTTAGTAAGTGAGGCCCAAAATCTTCCTTAAGTATGTAGGGTAGTTTGGCCAATTTTTGGATTAGGGTTAATGCTTGTAAGGGCTATAAATAGCCCCACTTCCTCTTTGTTTTGGGATCAGTTTTTGGCTATTAAATACAATTAGTGAGTTTTCACTTTCTCTTTGGCAAGAGAGTTTCCTTTGAATACTTGAGAATCTTCTCAAGTTATTCACCCGAACTTATCAATCGAGTATCTCCTTGATTGTGGCGTTCTACTACCTCCAATTTGGTTCGTTAATTCGAGTAGTAACGGGTTGAGATAATATCAAAATTGTTCGTGACTTCTAGGGATTAGTTGGGTCAAATTTCCGCTGCCTAAGCCATGGTGTTTTGGTTGTCTAGATCGGGGTTTCACATCAATTGGTACCAGAGCTAGTCGACAACCACCAGAATTTGGAAGTTACCAAAAGTTGTTTCAAGAAGATTACCAAAGGTTGTTTCAAGAAGGTTACCAAAAGTTGTTTCAAGAACATTACCAAAAGTTGTTTCAAGAAGGTTACCAAAAGTTGTTCAAGAGGAAAAGGATTTTCAAAGGGTTTCCAAAAACTAACTTGTTTCCAAAATCAATTAGGAAACTAAGTAAAGCACTTGGATAACTCTTTGTACTCACTTGGACACTCTCTCTCCTACCTTTTAGGAAACTTTCCCAAATTCTCTCATCCATTTTTTTTGGAAACTTTCCTAAATTCTCTCATCTATTTTTTTAGGAAACTTTCCTAAACTCTCTCATCCATTTCTTTTGGAAACTTTCCTAAAGTCTCCCATCTATTTTTAGGAAACTTTCCTAAATTCTCTCATACATTTTTAGGACCTTTCCTATATTCTCTCATCCACTTTAGGAAACTCTCCTATATTCTCTCATCTACTTTAGGAAACTCTCCTATATTCTCTTCCTAGATTTTAGGAACACTCTCCTACACTTTCTCCTATATTTTCTCCTATATTTTCTCCTAGTTTTTAGGAATACTTCCCTACACTTTCTCCTACATCTCCGTGATTACTTTTGAGGAAGAAGTTGGTGACAATTATTTGGGCTTGAGCAGCATTTCTCAAACTACCTAACCCAACAGGTAAAAGTGTTTGGTAAGTCCATTGGAGCGCTTTGAGTGACATACACGAGGGTGAGTGATACACTAAGGGAGTGAGTGAGGCAGTTTCTACTAACTGTTTGTTGAGCCTTGCAGGTACTCTATAAACATGTCTCAAACTCATGCGACAAGTGACCCTTATGACATGAAACATGTTCTTGAAGCATTAACAGGCGCCATTGATCGCATGGCTCAGAGAATTGATACACTGGAGGATAAGGTGGAGCAATCAACCCTAGGCAAGAATGCCTCCAAGAGACAACCATACGTGGAGGAGTTAGGTGATTCGAACAATGAGGAGGACATGGCAGATGGAAATCGATTCCGGAATTATAAACGCATCCCTAATCAAGGGGATGATGAACTAAAGGGAATCAAGCTCAAAATTCCTACCTTCCCAGGCAAGTCGGACCCTAAAGCATATTTGGAATGGGAGAGGAAGATTGAGATGCTCTTTGACTGCAACCACTACTCAGAGTCCCAAAAAGTGAAGTTGGCAACCATTGAGTTCACTGAATACGCAGCCGTTTTGTGAGAACCCGTAAAACCCTAATATTTTCCTAGGGTTTATTTCCCCTTAATTGCATGTTTTCTGCATTTTCTGGCTTAGAAATATTTTCCTAGTGGATTTTATGAGCAATTATAGTTTTAAGATGATTTTTCTAGCATTGGTGACTTTTTAGAAAATTATGAGTAAATAGTGGACGTGGGACCCACTAGTGCGAAAAGTTCGGAAAAATTCGGCCAATAAGGTTAAGTTTCGGATACTGTGAAAATTTTATCGGGTGTTAAGTGATAAGTAGAATGTGTGAAGTGATTGATGTGAGAGAGGAAAGAAAGATAGGAATGCATTTAATAAGGTGACAAGTGTCACCTTCTCATTTGATGCCTTTTAAGACTTACTATTCCATTTCTTGACTTGTTTTGACCAAAGGAATAAATATCAAAAAAATGCACAAAAATCACCATTTTTCTTCTCTTGTTGGCCGGCCACTTTGAGCAAAGAAGAAAGGAAATTCTTCAACTTCCAAGCTTCCATAAGCTTCAATCTTCCATCACCAAAGGCTTAGACTAGATTCTAATCCATAAAAACTTTGCTTCTAGTGATAGTAAGTGTGTTGGTGAACTTTGTTTGAAGAGCAAAGGTGACCACAATCTCTCTTTCCCTTGTTCTTGGTAAGTGAAGCTTGAACACCCTCTTACACCTTATGAAGCTTAAATTATGCTTATTAGTGAGTGAAGTGCTGAAATTTCTGGTTTTATCTTGGTTTGAAGTGATTTGGTGAAGTTTTCTATTTTCTTGGGAATTTTTCTGGTTTCATATGAAATGAATGTTGTGGCCATCTTTGATGATTGGCAATGGACTATAATGGCTCTAGTGGATGTGAAATGTGGATAAATGCAACTAATTTTGGATTTGGATGGAAAATTGGAAAGTTAGGGTTTGAAAATCCCCAATTCTGTCCGGTTTTAGATCACTAGGTTAGAGGCCGAATTAGACTTTGCTCAAAACATGAAAGTTGTAGGTATTGATGTGATGAAGATGCCTGTAAAATTTCAGGTCATTTGGATCAATGTAGAATGAGTTATGACGATATTACGGTAGCTGTTCTGCTTGGACAGAATGCGAAAACTGCGATAGTAATTGGACATTTTGACTGGAATTGGTTTGGATTTTGGAGTTGGTGTCTTCTGATGAAATGTAGCTGAATGTCTTAGCTAACATATGCCTTTGGAATTTCGGCAGTTGGACTTGTATAGACTGAGATATACCGATTACAGTTTTCTGTCTTTTGCAAACCTGTTTTGGGAATTCTGGTATAGTTGTTGGCATTTTTGACCTAGTGGTGCTAGGAACTGGATTGAGTGCCCTTCTACATTGTTGTAGCCCTGTTTCATAGCTTCGAAACGGTGGGTCTTACACCCCCAACCGATAACCGTAGTGAAATTGACGCCATTACCGCATTATACGCTCAAACACGGTTTTTCTATCAAGGCTTAAGTTAAGGCCATATCTTAATTTCTGGTTTGCTATCATGCCTACTTATGCATATGAAACCCTATTGGGGTTGTGTTTAGCATTGTTTGGTGACTCGTTCTCGAGTCTCATTGCATTTGTTGTGTGATTCTAGGGCGTGACGGTAGCTCACGACGTTTTGGTGATCGCGGTGTATGAAACACCACTTTCTCACTTGGTGAGTATACTACTCACTAAATGGTTACTATGTGGCTTTGCTAAATGTTTATGTGATGCCTTGAAGGCTTACTTGCATATTGGAATTGATTAAGGTGAGGGTGTACTTGACCGCCCTCACCTCTTTTGATATTGTCACTGAATGGCTACCGTTTTATTGCATTACTGAACTGGATATATTGGTTAGTGAATTCCATTTCATGGAAACTGAATTGATGTCGTTTGGACAATGTCCAACGGCCTTACTGCATTTATGAGCTCAACCCCGTATGGTAGTTAATTGGATCGAGCCGGCGAGGGCTTGGTCGTGAAAATTATCATGCCACGGGGACTGTACTGGGGAACCTTGTGGTAATGAGACCCTTGGTTCCGGTAAACTCGAGTATTACCAAAAACTACTGAATTGGAGTGCGGGCCCGGTTGGGGTATGTTTGGTGGAAGGAATGGAAGTATAGTGAGGTCTACGGTTTGGTACTCGTACCATTGACGGAGGGTCAATGCAATTGGATCAAGATGGCAAGCGTGGAATTGGGCTCTTGAGAGCCGACCGTATCCTTTTACCGTTTTCCTTCATTGCTTAATTGTGCACTTTAAATGAAGGTTCACTCTTATATGAATTTGATTGCTTAATGGGTGGTATACCACTGGGCTTTGGCTCATTCCGTGTTATTTGTTTTCCTTACAGGCAAATGAATTCTTTTGGAAAAGGTTGTGACAAGTTGAGCTCATGTATATGTATTTTGATTAGCTCCTTGAGGGTGAAAACCCTAAGTGCTTTGATTGCACCAATGTTTGGGGTAAATGGCTATTGTATATGTATGAACGAAATGGATACTTTGGTAGGCCGTTTGGCTTGTAAATGTTGGTTTCCATTATATATATATGTTTGGTAAATGTTTGGATGGATTTCGGATCACCACGGCTTTCAAACGGAAAAGAAAAAAAATTTGACCAAAGGTCACTGGCCTGAATCCGGCCAGGAATCCGGCCAGAAACTGGCCGGATTGAAGGCCGGATTGCCTGTGAAAATTTGAAAATCCGGCCAGTTGCTCACTGGCCGGTATCCGGCCAGACAATCCGGCCGGAATCTTGGCCGGATTGAGTGGAACTTTTGAAAAAAATTCGAGATGCTCACTGGACAGTATCCGGCCGGATTCTGACGTGGCCTGCACTATTCATCTTCGGCGCAAATTTTTGTTTTTTTTTCTTTTGTGTTTTCTGACCTGTTTGCGTGCAATGGTGTGTTCCGGAACGTTATCGAACGACGTTAACTGTACCGTAGTCCTGGCGAGAGCTGGGCAGGCAGTCCGCTAACCCCTTTGGTTCGCCTTAGGGGAAGGTGGGGCTGTCTCACGTTTGGTGGGATCAGATTCGCACCAGACAAAGGAGACATGAAGAACCACTCATTCGCACTTGGGAAGAACTCAAAAGGATCCTGAGGAAGCGCTTCATACCAGCGTATTACCACAGGGATTTGCACCATAAATTGCAAACTCTCACGCAAGGTAGTATGACGGTTGAGGATTACTTCAAGGAGATGGAGATGGCCATGCTGCGGGCTGATGTTCGGGAGGATATAGAAGCAACCATGGCACGTTTCTTGAGAGGACTACACGCTGAAATTGCAGATGTTGTGGAGCTCCAACATTACCTTGACATGGATGAATTATTGGACAAAGCTATCAAGGTGGAAAGAAGGCTCAAGAGGAGGGGTATCCCCCACCAAAGCTCCAACGCCCAATCTGGAAATTGGAGAACTCCGCAGTATAAAGGCGAGATTACCCACACGAGCGAGCAAAAGTCTGCTAAGGCAAGTGGGGTTTCGAATGGAGCATGGGTGCCTGGTTCGTCATCTTCAACACCGACCCAAAGGGCCGAATTTAAGACTGATCTAGGGGCATCTAAACCTAGAAACCGCGACACTAATTTCTTTAAGTGTCAAGGTTTCGGTCACATCGCGTCCCAATGCCCAAACCGAAGGACCATGCTCATGATTCCAAGTGGTGAAGTGCTAACGGATGAGGAGGACGAGTATGAAGGCATGCCACCATTGGTTGAGGAAGAAGAGATAATTGCCCCTGACCAACCAGTTGGAGTAGGCCTTGTTACAAGGTTGGCATTGAGTGCTCAACGCACAAATGAAGAAGAGCAGCGTACCAACATCTTCTATACCCGATGTCTAGTTAACGGGAAAGTGTGTAGCTTGATTATCGACGGAGGAAGTTGTACCAATGTCGCCAGTGCCTTTTTGTATGGACTCAAATTGATGACATGAGATTGAGTGAGAGGGAGTTTGTTCGTCTTTTATTTTCGTGTGAAAATGGTAATCAAATTTCTGGTGATTCATTTGTCCACAAAGAAAGACGAAAAGGCAGCGGATGGCTAGTCCGTTGGAGAAGATGATTACTTGGCCAAATTTTCAATTTCAGTCCCTCCATTTTCATTTTGTTTGTAATTTAACCCCAGAGTTTTTGGGACTTCATAATTTTGACCCCAAACCTTTTATAAAGGCTTTCAATTGGGTCCCTGTTACAATTTCAAATTGGTCCTTGAATTTCATCTTTCCTTCAATTTCTGCCCCCAAAGTTCTAGAAGTCATGATTAGGCCATAAAAACCTTTTGATATTTGCAATTTGATCCTTGGCAGTTTTGATTTTGCAATCTCATTGCTTGTTTGCTTCAATTAACCACCATGCTTTGTTAAATTGCACTCAATTTATAATTTCAAGGGCTTTATGACCAAGTGAGCTTGTATTTGTATATTTTCTTTAATTTTCTTAATTAAATTGGTACCCTGACCATTTTATTGTTTTTGAGGGTAAATAAGAGAGTGATTTCACTCCATTAGGGCTCCAACTCAAGGGAGGTACACTCTATCCCTTATTTTCACTTTATTTGATCCTATGTGCGTCTACGTGGCTTATGTGTGTAATTGCATGACCTTGATTGTTTTATTTCATTTTTATTTATTTCTTTAGTTATCGAATTTTGCATTGGTTTTAGCTCAATTTTGATCATTTGAAAGGCACTTGAATGCCAAAGTTGTAATGGTTAGGGGGCTTGTTTATTTATTTTTTATGCCTCTCCCCTTTTAGATTGTAGTAGGGCCTCCCTAATGTAATAGATAGGGATTTATTGGTTTTGTTTTTTGCTGTGTGTGATTTGCATGCCTATGTGCTATGTGTTACCGCTTTCTTAGGACGTGCATCTAGATATCATGCCTATGTGCTATGTGTCATATGTGATTTATGTGTTTATTTGCTTTATTATGCTTTATCTGATTTTCTTAGACTGTAATAAATGCATGTTATCACACTAGTCCAATGCTAGCTGTGATTCCTCTCCCGTCACCACATTAGTCCAATGCTAGTTGTGGCTCTTTGTTTCGATTTCCCACTAGTCCAATGCTAGTGAGGATCCATAGACATGGGCTAGTCCAATGCTAGACCCTTAGGGACCTCCCTCGCTAGATCATGTTTGTATGATTACATTACACTTCATGCATATTTTTCCATTTTTTAGGATCTTTATTATTTTCACATAATACTTCCCCTAATAAAATATCCCTTACCCTATGTATATATAACATTTAGATTTGCATCTCATTTAGGAAATTAGGGGTAGATTAGTGCATTTTGCCTGATTAGACTAGAGATAACCCCCTTGAGTATGGGATATGGACGAGTTTGGCTTTTCTAGCCTTAGCACGCTCGTATTCCCTCTATCAAAGGGAAAATTGAGTCACGAACCCTAGTCCCCCGTACCCGACATGATGCACTCCTTTAAGACATGTATATTTGTATAATTATTTTATTCCTTTTCCTTTCTTAGAGTCTCATATTTTTTTGCATTCTTCGTGACCTCTTTAAAGAGTCACTATTGGGCCCCACAATTAATGTGATTGGCACCAATTGAACTTTGAAGAGAAATTTCGATCCCCCCGATACCCTCTTAGCTCTAGGGTTTGCATTCATATAGTACATCCAAATGTGATAAATTTTTAGGTTAAATTAAGAAAATCTTTGACTAAATCACGCAACTAGCCTTGGCTAGGTTGAGAGGGTGCCTTGGACTTCGTCCTTGCCTTCCCTCTCATCAAATGTGACTCCCGAGCACTTTCTTTGATTTACGTAGATTTGGAGTCGTTTAAAAAAGGGTTTTTCCATTTTTTTTCTTTAAAATTTCATTCTTAGGTGACTTGGTACACCTTAACTCTATACCAAGTAGCGACTCCATTTTTCATTTAATAAACCCTTTTTAAACTATATTTTGGGTCAAATCGTCACATTTTCATGTCCCATTTAGACCCATGTTTTTCATTTTTGTTTTAAATCAAAATTCATTTTCCAACCAAAAATTGAATCAAAAGCCATTTTCCTAAACTAATTTATTTTATCAAAAAATGGGACGCGACAACATATATATCTAATTTTCCCTAAGTATCAAGATAAAGGGTTTATACTTATCACATTCATGATTCACAGCTTACGCTCTAGAAGAGTACTTAAGTCTTTACTCATTCACATAATAAGGACCATAACACCACTTGGCCCAAACTCACCCCGCGTAGAGACCATGCGAAGTGGCTCTGATACCACCTGTGACGCCCCCACTTCTCCCAAGGGTGAACCCAAGGGTATCCGCGAAACGCCTGCCCAACTCTCGCCGGAGCTCACTACAGTCCATACTTAAAAACTAGAAATACTTCAAATATTTTCAATATACATTGAAAGAACTCCAAAACACAATTAGTTAGCCTTCAAGTTTAATACAACTCAAAAGAATATGTACTACAGTCGTCTGCTATAATACAACTTAAAGTTTTCAAAAGAAAATAATTTAGTACTATTCGCAAGTACTCTGGGTCTTGAACCCTGTTAAGGAAAACAAAAGCATAGAATGAGCTAAACAACCCAGTGAGGTTCCAAAATACACTAGCAGTTCTAATAAATCAAGTAAATTGAGCATAACGCACATACAGTTCAAGGTTGCACATTGGTACATTAGAATGAAACAGTTATCATTGTACAAAAATAAACACACATTGAAAGGATACGGTGTTCACTTGGAAGGATTTCAGTCCACTTCATGTCGCACCCCAAATTTTGAGAAAAAGAAAAATAATAGTAGTTTGAAAACATAATGTGTAGTGTGCATGAAATATGTGAAGTGTGTAAATGTGAGAAAATAAAGGGAAAGGCCATGGGACTTTTAAATGCGACGGTTTGGCCAAAATGGTAATCTAAAAAGGTTTTTAGGAGTCACCACTTGGTATAGAATTAGGGTGTACCAAGTCACCAAAAAAGTAGTTTTGAAAAAAAATGAAGTAAAAAAACCTTTTTAGATGACTCCTAGTCTACGAAAATCAAAGAGACGAGTTCGGTGGTCACGGTTGATAAAAGGGAAGGCAAAGACGAAGTCTAAGGCGCCCTTTTACCCTAGCCTAAGCTAGTTGCGTGATTTAGTGATAATTTTCCTAATTTTTACCCAAAAGATGTATTGCATTTTGGTTGTCTAAAATAAATGCAAACTAAATCTAATGAGTGGTCCGAAGGGGACAAAATGTCTCTTTTGAGGCTCTATTGGTCCTAATCACATGAATTGTGACAGCCAATGGTGAACCCTCAAAGAGGTCATGAACAAATGCAAATGAATGCTCGAGTAATAATGAGGAAAAATGAGAGTGTACGAAAATGTCTTTGACTGTAGAAACGAGTGCCAGGTGCAAATGTGCTAAGTGCAAGTGTGCAAATGGGTGTGTAAAGTGCAAGGGTGCAAATGAGTATGTAAAAGTGCACATGTACAAATGTGAGAGAGTGTAAAGTGATAGTGTGAAGAGTGAGAATGTATAAAGTGATAGTGTGTGAAGTGAAAAGTGAAAAGTGGTAGTGTGTGAAGTAAAAATGTGAGAAGTGGTAAGTGTGAAAAGTGAAAATGTGTAATGTGCCTTGGAAATGCATGAGCCCTAGAGGAATGCAAGCAAGATGGGTACGGGGAGACCCTAAATCGTGACTTTTGATTTGCCTTTTGCTTAGAAAGAAAACAAGCGTGCTAAGGCTATGTGTAGCCAAACTCGTCTGTTTCCCTTACCAGAAGGGTGACTCCCTAACCTATACAAGCAAATGAGCTAGTCTAAAAAATGAGAATGCAACCCTGAATGTGTAAGGGAAAGGTGAGGGGAGCATGCAGAAATGAGAAATACTAAAATGAAAAATATGCATGAAGTTGTAGTGAGGCATGCAGATATGACACTAACGAAAGGGGGACGGCCCTATTGGGTCTATCATTGGACTAGGCCTTTAACTGACGTTCTCTCACAAGTATTGGACATTGTAAGAGCTCGAGGGGAAGACCACGACTAGCATTGGACTAGCCATGGTAACGTGCATTCCATCCACATAATCAGATATAATATTAAAAGCAAATAGACATGCCAAGCACATAGTTTCACATAGCACGCAGCATATAAGCATGCTTATCTAGATGCAGAAACCTAGGGAAAGCAATTAAACACATAGGCAGGCGAGCACGCAAGCAAATGAAGCAAACGAACAATTGAGCCCTATCTATTACATTGGGGGAGGGCCCTACTACAATCTAAAGGGAGAAGTGAAATAAATAATTAAAATAAATACTTAACTATTACAAATTTGGCATTCAAGTGCTATTTCAAATGATCAAAATTGAATTAAAATAAATATACAAAACTAAAGCCAATAAATAAGTAAATAAAATAATAAATATAAAACACTTTCAATAGGCATGCAATTAAAGACATAAAGTCGCATGAGCACGTAGGATCAAATAAAGTGAGAAATAAGGGATAGGGTGTACCTTCCTGAAGTTGGAGCCCTAATGACACGATTTCACTTATTTACCCTCTAAAATAATAAAAAGAATCAAGGCATCACTTTAATTAAAAAATAATCACGTGAAATGGGAATAAGTGTGAAATTGAATCAATCAAAGGCACTTAAAAGGAGGCAAACAACCCATGTTTAAGAAATTAAAACAAGTAGAGACTCGCTTGTAAAAGTCAAAGAATTTCGAGGGGTCAATTTATTGAATATAAGGAGTCTAAAAGGAATGAAATTAAAATTAATGGCTTAAGATAAAAACTACCAATCAAATGACAAAACTCACAAAAATAAATGAAAAAACTATTTGCCATGATTGAACAACAAAAATGCCAAAATTTCAAAAATCAAATTAACTATAAATCTAGAAAAAATTATTAGACCCATCAAATTCATCCTACAACTCCTTAAGAATCTACCCAAAAACAAGTCAAGACATATTAAAGAGAAAATGGCATGTTAAGATGACAAAATTGATTAAATTTTACGATTTTATGGGCCATAGCAGCATTAAGCAAGTATTAGGGGGTCAAAAATGAAATTTTAAAGACATTTCCCATGCAAGCATGCAAAGCTACGAAACATATGCTTCTGTAACAAAGTTTCAGCACCTTCTTAAGCTTTCTGCACTATTCCAACCGTAGCTTGCTTTTCATTTCATTAGCTCAAGCAAACAACATTTCAATATCTCAAACAACTAATACAACACAGTCACTAAGCATTCATCTCACTTTCCAACATAATATCCTTATGTTCAAACATCATAAATTCATACAAAAGATCATGCAAGCATCAAATAACAAAATTTTGCAATTTTTCAGCTACGATTAGCTACACTTGTGGTGTTCATCAGATGTAAGTTTTCATCCAAACACGTCCATCTTCTCAACCAAACAGCAAAGCTATGATTTCAAATATCAAAACCACAGAAATTCGACATTCGAACATGCAGATCTTCGGCAACAAACAAAAAATTTCTACAACAAACAGTTTCATTTCTTCCTTACCCAGTTCAGAAGTATTCATGCAAAGCAACACAAGACTGGACATTTCCTAAACTAAACAGCCATAGCCATGATAGTTCAAAAAACAACAGCAAACAAAAGAAGAAAAATGTGGTCTGGTCGAATAGACAAAACTGCAGCAGAGTTTCTGCTGTGAACTTTGTAGCTCAAACCAAACCCATTATTTTGTCTCACATAATCCTCAAATCCCAGCATAGCAACCGAAAAGAGACTCGACTAAGCTACCAAATTTTGCAAGAAAAGGAACAGATCATTGGATAAAGAATAGACATGAAGCAAAAAGAGGGAGACGAGAAGAAAACAACAACCATGAGCCTTTAGTTTCAACCAAATCAGACACAACATTGATGCATATCGGCTCAACAGGGACCCAACAAAAGACACGAAACCAGGCTTCACTTTAGCCGATTTGGTTCAAACTTATCATGGCTACTAACAAGCTTAGTATCACTATAAAAAGCAAATAGAGGCTCAAAGTTTGGATCTTTATCAACATTTTCGGAAGCAAAGAAGAAGATGTTGAAGTCGGCATTTACAATATCAAAACACAGGAGGAGAAGAACGATGGCTATCAGATACCTGGAAGCTGAAACGGAGGTTATCTTTCTTGGCCTGAGATTGGAGGCTGCGCTTTGTTGGGTTCACGTTCCTTCTTCCTTACTCCCTGTAGTGGCTGAAACTCCTTTCCCTCCCTGGTTCCTTGGTTTTTGGTCCTCTACTTCTTTCCCCTAGCCTTTCTACTGCCCAGCCGAAACCTTCTCAATCTCTCTTACCCGAACTCTCTTTCTCTCCCTTTTCTTTTCCTCCCTAGATTCTAGCCCCTTTTCCTTTTCTTCTACTTTTTCTTTACTCCGCCGTCAACACTAATCTTTCTTGGCCGAAAGCCTTTCTCCTCTTTTTTCCTCTCGTTTCACTCTCGCCGCTGCCCTTTTTTTCCTCAGCCACCAACAGATGCTCTCTTTCTCTTGCTTGGTTTCTTTCCAAATGCCCAAGCCGCGAACTCTACTATCCTCCCTTTGTTCAGCCGAAGATCTCTTTCCATCCCCAACCCTTAACTTCCCTTCAACCTTTGTTTTTTCTCTATTTTTTCTAGTCGCCACTCTTTCTCTCGGGTTTCCTTTTTCAGCCGCCAACTCTCCTATCTCTCTACTCCTCTGCTCTTTTTTCTTTTATAAGACTAAGCTCCATAAACCCTTGAAAACCCTTGGAGCAATGATGGGGATGAAACTGCATTTTGATAGCATTTGGGAGCTGTTTGATGGTTCTTGTTCTGGAATATTCTAGTCAAGAATCATAAGGTGAGTTGGCAATATTCTAGAGAGTTTGGAAAAAAAAGAAATGTGGAAAATGAGTGGAAAATGAATCCAAAACCCCGCTGTAATTTTTTTGTTTCTGTGTTGAAGTTAGCGCACCAGTATTGAATGAAATGGCGCGCGTGGCCTTGCACACACGCGTAAGACGCCCCTTTTTTTGTTTTTGTTTTTTGTTAACAAAATTGATTTTTGATGATTTTTTTTTCTATTTTTTCTATAAAAAAGATAATTATAATTTAAATGATGATATAAACAAAACATAACAAAATTTACAAAATTTTTGAAAAAAATTTGGTGTCTACAACTTGTCCCTCTTTGTCTGAGTTTCGAAGAAACTCGAGACAAAGACGTAGACACCAAATACTCACCTGTGGCTATTCTGCCTTGAACTAAAACCTATAAACATAAAAAAAGTCAACGAGATAAGACCTGAACCTGCCATGACATCGATCAGTGGGATACAACCCAAGCCTACCGACATTCCAAATTCAATATGACAAAACGGTTAGTGGGATACTACCCAAGCCTACCGCCATTCCAAATTCGATACGATAAAATGGTCAGTGGGATACAAACCAAGCCTGCCTAAATTCCAGATCCATCATGATAGAACGGTCAGTGGGACATACCCAAGCCTGCCGAGGTTGATGGCACAAAATCCAAGCCCAACGTGATGTCTGTGACGTTGGTGGCACAAAATCCAAGCCCAACGTGATATCTGTGACGTTGGTTGCACAAAATTCAAGCCCAACGTGATGTTTGTGATGTTGGTGGCACAAAATCCAAGCCCAACGTTATGTCTGTGACCTTGGTGGCACAAAATCCAATCTCAACGTGATATTTGTGACGTTGGTGGCACAAAATCCAATCCCAACGGGATGTTGATGGCACAAAGTCCAAGCCCAACGGGATGTTGGTGGCATAAAATCCAAGCCCAACGGGATCTTGGTTAGTGGGATAAGATCCAATCCTGCCGTTCACTTGAGTCAGTGGGATGAATACCTGAGCCTGCCTTCATTTGGTCATTATTTGGGTCAGTGGGATAATACTCGAACTTGCCTTCACTTGGTCAGTGGGATAAATACCCGAGCCTGCCTTCACTTGGTCAGTGGGATAATACCCGAGCCTGCCTTCATTTGGTCAGTGGGATAAATACCCGAACCTGCCTTCACTTGGGTCAGTGGGATAATACCCGAGCCTGCCTTCACTTGATCATCACTTGGGTCAGTGGCATGATACCCGAACCTGCCTTCACTTGGTCAGTGGGATAAATACCCGAGCCTGCCTTCACTTGGATCATCACTTGGATCAGTGGGGTAATACCCGAGCCTGCCTTCACTTGGTCAGTGGGATAATACCCGAGCCTGCCTTCACTTGGGTCAGTGGGATAATACCCGAGCCTGCCTTCACTTGGGTCAGTGGGATAATACCCTAGCCTGCCTTCACTTGGATCAGTGGGATAATACCCGAGCCTGCCTTCATTTGGTCATCACTTGGGTCAGTGGGATAATATCCGAGCCTGCCTTTACTGAGCCAGTGGGATAATTGTGGCGACCCCACTTCCCCCTAAGGCGAACCAGAGGGTTGGCGGGCCGTCTGCCTAGCTCTCGCCAGGACTCACGCAAGAAATCTAGCCCAAATCCCTCTGAAGTATAGCCTAAACTATTACAGTATTGATCCTCCAAAATAGACCAATAACCAAGACCACATTAACTTCAGAGATAACATCATTTTTAAGATAGCGACTCGTCGATTCTTAAATACCTTACGCGTTACAAACCACGGAAATAAAGTCAAACAATTCCATTTAACAAATTCATACAAGCCAAATAACAAAACCAGAGTTTGCACTTTTCCAGCTTCAAGTGGCAACCCAAAACAAAACTACACTGTTTAATTTGAATTACATTCATAACAAGTAAAGTAGATTTCAGATCTTTCTCACATGCCAGAACCTGTCAAGGAAAACAAATAACGTGGGGTGAGCTAAAGCTCAGTGGTGCCCCAAAACATGCAATCACGTAAAACAAATAGCGAGTATTAACTTCAATTAAAGTAAACAATTAGGGAAGCGTTTAACAGCACAAGATAGGATACAGGGGCTCTCAAGAGCCATTTCTCCACGAGCTTGATCAAAATTTTCCGTAGTCGACCCTCCGTCAACTTTCACTACCTAAGGTCCGTGTAGATCTTTTATTTTTCTTAACTCTGACCACCAATCATACCCCTGTACCGGGCCCGCACGCCAAGCACGAAAGCGGTAATACTCGAGTATACCTTAGGGACTGGTCGAGGCATTCATCCAACGACGTTACGTCTAACAAGAGATTAGGGACTAGTCAAGGAATTCATCCAACGACGTTATGTCCAACAAGAGATTAGGGACTAGTCGAGAAATTCATCCAACGACGTTACGCCCAACAAGAGATTACCAGGTCAGGGTAAGAGTCCTTTCCACCCTTAAGGTGTAGTACACTCCCCTGCCTAGTGATTAATAAGTGCAAGCAAGTATTCATGAAAACATTTCAAGCAAGTCACCACTCGAACGGCTAGTGTGATAAAGTAAACACTGCTCACATCGATGGATCAGAAACCATTTTTTTTTCCAGATATCACATATCAAGTCAAGAAAGCGCTTTAATCAAGTAAGCATAGAACAAGCAGGGACACTCACCAACAGTGAAGTCACAAGTCAAGTTGGGAATCAAAATCCGCGTCCTCGCTAAATCCTAGAAAACCAAGTTTTAAGAACTATAAGTTTTCTATTCAAGTTCTAGGTTTATAAATATAAAAGATTCTCTAGTATATAAATAGTTTATTTTCTCGAAATAATTCGACAATCCACTTAAGATTAAAACTAGTAAAAGTAGCAAAATATTCCGTATAGTTTCCTTAAATTATTTTTCTTTCTAAAGATATAACTAGAGGTACTTTACTTGAATAAGTTTGCTTGCCGAACAAGTTTTCCTCTAGAATAGCGAGCCAGGACAATTTTTAAAGAAAGAAAAGGAAATAGAATAAAACCTAGGGTTTTAAAACTAGTGAAATTGTGACAGCCCCACCTCCCCCTAAGGCGAACCAGAGGGTTCGGCGGGCCGCCTGCCCAGCTCTCGCCGGGACTCAGTCGTTCACTACAATCCTCAAATAAATTACAAGAATAAACCTCAAATATTACATCAAATTCTCCAATAATTACATGTCAAAAGCAAAGCCGAAATAATTCCCAACTATACATAAAATGATTTCCAAATCCAAATTGTACAAAATATAGGCCATCCAGACATGTGAATAAGCATAACAAGTCCTTCATTCGCTTTGAGCCCTGTGGAGGGGAATAAAATATTTTTGGGGTGAGCTAGAAGCTCAGCGAGTAACCAGTAAAGTCATTAAACAAATATATTTCACAATGTTGCATTTCGATCATTTCGATGATGTCATGATTCAGAGATCAAATGTTCGTTTAGTGCTCTCGTGAGCCAGGGAAATCATAGCACTTGAATACCCAACGCTCAAATAGATCATTTAACATTAACATTAACATTAAGAGGGAGCCCCTTCTTGAGCTCCAGATAAACATGAACATGAACCATAAACAGAGTGGAGACGTTGGTGTCCAGCACAAGACTTTCCCAGAACTCATTGAAGCCAAATCATGTCATGAACTCACATGCAAGCACGCATGATATGCAATCGAGGACATAATGCAAGAAACATTTCACAAGTACTTTGGAAATAGTTTAGGGTCACTCACCTCCACGGCTCAGAAATCATCCAGCATATAACATTGCCTTGCGCAAATCCAAGTCTTAGATCACAAACTCAATGCAAACAAATCCCTTCAAAGTTCGGACAGCACTTCCCCTGAATTTGCTAACTTTTCCAGCCATCATGGCTTCATTATTTCCTCATTCCAACCCAAAGGTACACACACAACAACAAGTTCATCCAATAGCCATTCAGCAAGCTCCAAGTAGTACTAGTACAAGTCAAGCTAGGGAAAAGTCCGGAAATGAAAGTTAAGCTCAAAATCAGAAAAATAGTTTTGACGTCATTTTGCGGTAATGGCACCAAAGGCGTTACGATTGTCGGATGAAGGTGCAAGACCCACCGTTTCGAAGCTAAAAGACAGGGCTACAACATTTCAGAAGGTTACTCAACCCAGTTTCGAGTGTAACCAGGTCAAAATGCAAGATACTATACCAGAATCACAAAAACAGATTCACATAACGCATTCTAGCGGAAACATCATAAAACAGGCTATCCAAGTCCAAATCCAGAAATTCCAAAACCAGATGAAATCTAAGAAACAGGGCTAAATTTCATCAGAAGGCCTCAACAACCAATTCGGAAGCAATTCCAGCCAAAACAACCAATTACAGGCACAATTCTTACATTCGGGTAAAACCAGAACAGCAATAGTAATTTCGACTTTTCTCACTCTACTCTACTCCGATTGACCTGAAATTTTCTAGGCTCCTCTAAAATGTCATTCCCTACAACTTTCATTTTTTAATATAAGGCCAATTCGGCCTCTATATATGAGGTAAAAATTCAGGCAGAATGTTCCTTCACAAAACCTAATTTTCTGAAATTTCTTCCAAAACAGAAACTGATTGCAATTGTCCACTTTTTCCACCTTCTAGAATCATTATATACCATTTCCAATCATCATAGATAGCCACACAATCATGCTCATATTAAAACAGAAAAATCCCCAATAATAATAAAATTTCATCAAGTCAACCACAACTCAAGATATAATCCATCAAACCATCTCTTTAGCCATCACAAGTCACTAATTTAGCATAATCAAGAACAAAGAAAGGATTGCTAGACATGAACCTTGAAATATCAAGAAAGTTGATGGCTTAGTCCTTTGCCTTCTCTAATCACTCCACCACTACCTTCAATCTTCCTAAACAAGTGACTTTTGTGGAGGAATTTGAAAGTTTAACGGTTGATTCACAAGATTGAGCAAGAAATGGAGTTGGAGTTGAAGGCTTTCTTCTTGTATTTTTACTCCAAGAGGTTCGGCCAAGACAAGCTTAAAATGGAGAGAAATTGGTCAATTTTTGAGGTTTAGTAAAGGTGATGCAAATTAGTCAAAGTCCAACTTTAAATAAGAAGGTGACACATGTCACCTTTTGGTTTAAAACTTATCTTTTTGTCTGTCCAATACAAATATCTTAAGACTTTGTAAAATAATATCACTTAATACAAAATTCCAACAAGTTGTCAAAAATATAATGCATTTACCGCACTTGCGGGTCCCACTTTCAAAATACGCTCTTAATTTCTCAAAAACTAACCGATACTAGAAAAATCATTTTAAAACTATCTTTGCTCATAAACTTTATCTGGGGAATTTTTCTAATAAAGAAAATGTAGAAAAGACGGGCGATTAAATAAAATAAACCCTAGAAAATTAGAAAATTTCCGGGTTCTCACTCTCATTCTTTCGGGACGTCACAGAAATCATTTCCTAAAAATGGTAAAGCTAATTTAAGCCAGGAAAAAAAAATAACTAGTTGACAATGTATTTCAAAATCCCGAATTTCTAACGTTATCGTATAATACTAAATTTTATCGTTCCATACTGGTGTAAAATATATTTAAATAGCTCATACCACGCTATTTGTTTTCTTTACAGGGGGTACGAGCGAGGCGTGAGAGGTGTAAAGACTAGCGTAGTCTAGTTGTTTTTGACTTTTGACTTTTGACTTGTACTCGCGCTATTCCTCGAATAGAATGTTTTATATATTGAGGCTTTGTACCTTGATTTTCATCAATGTAAATTCTAAGCTTGAATTGCGATGTTATTTATGGTCCATGAATGAATGCACGTGATACGAGTGAGTGAGTCCTGGCGAGAGTTGGGCAGGCGGTCCGCCAAACCCTTTGGTACGCCTCAGGGGGAGGTGGGGTCGTCACAGATGGTATCAGAGCTCCTATTGAGCTCGTGCTGGGAGAGGGTTCTCGGACAGTGGGGATTAACTTGTTAAGTGTGGAACAATTGTCTATTGTTGTGGACCTTAGATATGTATGTTGGGTAGGAATCTCTAATATGGGTGATTTGCTCTTGAGCCTGGCCAGCTTGAGTGGTGAATTATCATATTTTCGGATTCTTGTCCCCGAATACCAAAGAGTGACACCTTTACGATAAGTTGAGATCTCGCGTAATATTGGGATAAGTTTGGATTGTGAAAGCAAAGGCAAGGGGAATGCGAATAGCCTGGACTTGTAATATATTGAAGATATTCATGGGATTCAGGATCCTTCTTATTCACGTGTTTCGAGCCTTGATTAAGTGTAGTGCCTGAACGATACCTAGGGTTAATGCTTTATAAGTTATGTGACTTGTTTTGATTGAATGTGTTGTATTGCCTTGTTTTATGATTTATAGGGGTTTATGATTTGCATTATTCTGTTTTGTGTTGTTTATATTTATATAGTTACTTAGTGGCTATATTCTATCATTGATTAGTTGGTTATATTGTTATAGTTGATTCGCTACGAACCATGGAGGGTAGAAGAAGTCAAGCTAGGGGAACTAACCGAGGACGCGGTCCTAGTCGTAGCCGTGGGGGTAGACAAGCCCAGGAACCGGTACGAGAACCGAGAGAGGAAAGAGAGGCAACGGTTGAACCACAACCTGAACCCCAAGCTGCAGGGGGAGATCAAGTGGCAACTGCCATTCAGCAGATGACTAACATTCTGGCTCGGTTAGTGGAACAATAGGGTCAAGCCCCTGTACATCAACCTAGGGACCCTGATAATGGGCAAGATAGGGCCTTAGAGAGATTCCATAAGTTCTCTCCACCCAAATTCCTAGGAGGGCCAGACCCGGATGGGGCCGAGAAATGGCTGGAGGCCATGATAAATATTTTTGCTACCCTAAACTATACAGAGGAGAGGCAAGTCCAATTCACTGTTTTCCAGTTCGAGGGGCCAGCTAGGGCTTGGTGGAACGTAGTGAGGGCCAAGTGGGATAGAGAGGCGACTGCATGGACCTGGTTAAAATTCGTACGGGAATTTAACGAAAAATACCTTCCACCCATCGTCCAGGAGAAGCGAGAGGACGATTTCATTAAACTCCGCCAGGGAATGTTGAGTGTAACTGAGTATGAGACTCAGTTTACAAAGTTGTCCAAATTTGCCCCTGAACTGATAGCTACGGAGCAAAGAAAAGTACGGAGGTTCGTGCAAGGGCTAAATGTGGAGTTACAAGAAGCCTTAGCGGCAGCTCAAATTAACACGTTTACGGAGGTTTTGGAGAAGGCCCAACGAATAGAAATTGCTAGGGCACAAGTGAGGGCTTTTCCTGCAAAAAGGAGAGGTGCGCCTGGTGGAAGTCATAGGCAAGGACAAGGTGAATTAGATATGCCACCCTTTAAGATAGGTCGAGGAGATGGTAGTGAGAAAACTTCAGGGATGTCTAAGGAAAGTACTCCAAGGGGAGCTTCGCGTGGCTGGGGCCAAGCAAGAGGTGCCTCACAAGGAGGTCAGACCTCAGCCCCTCAAGTATCTTGTGGGTACTGTGGGAAGGCCAATCATGTGGAGAATGATTGTTGGCGAAAGGCAGGAAAATGTTTATGGTGTGGTAGTACCGAGCACCAGCTTGCAACCTGTCCCCGTAGATCACACCTAAACCCTGAACAAGCGAATATAGGAGGGAACCACTCAAGAGTGCCAGTTAGAGTGTACGCCTTGGAACAACAGACATTACCTGAACCATCGGAGATAGTAGAAGGTACGATGCGTGATTTCTATTGTTTAACTAAGTTTTGGCTATAGTGAGACCTGAGAGCTAGAAAAGGATATACAAGGAAATACCCTATGTTATTTCGAAGTGCATGTATGAATTTCGAGGACAAAATTCTTTTAAGGAGGGGAGATTGTGACACCCCGAATATTGGGAGGTTGTTTGTAAAGAAGATACTAAAGTGTATTTCTTTGGATTTGATTTAAAACCTTATTTTGTTTTAAAAGACTAGAAACCCTAATTTTAATCACTGAAATTGTAAAACCCTCACGTTTTTCTTAAAAATTTCCTTTTATTTGGAAATTCATTATTTATTAAAGCCCTACTACCCAATCGTTTCACAATAAGTGCAAATAAACCTAGAAAGTAGGGTTTCACTTTTGGTTTCAAGATTGGAGCAAAATTAGGTTTTTCGCGATTTTTCGCCGGATGAATTTTCGGTACTGAGCAAGGATCAAATTTGGTGATTAAAAGTGACTTTTAAGTGAGAAATAATATGTGATTAGGAGCGCAATGATATAGAGTTGGTGAATAGGAAGTAAAAACCCTAGTACATGTGTTTTTAAGAAAAACGGTGCGAACCGACGGGTACCGTGCACTACCGATTGAACGCACCACTTGACCATCATTTTTTTATATACTTAATCTCTTTAATATTAGAGTCAAACATCAGCCATAAAGCTAAGCAAGCTGGCCGAATTTTTTGACCAAAAACAACAAGGAAAAGGAAAAAAATTAAGAACCAATCTTGAAGCAACAAGTGGTAGTCTTTCCTTGGTTGGTTGACTAATGAATTTACATCATATTTAACCCTAAAATCAACTCCAAAGCTCTTCATTTCTGCACCATCACAGCCGAGAGAGAGAGAGAAAAGGGAGAGCAAGAAAAACAAGAAAAACAACCATTTCATCTTGAGTTTGATCAACCAAGTGAGAAAGAAAGGAAACTAGACCGATTAAAGTGTTAGTTGGTGAGTCGGGAAGCTAGAGGAACTAAGAAATTTCAAAGGAAGTGGAGTATCACTCTTCCAAGCCTTGTCTTTGAGGTATAAAAATCTGATCATGATCCTTGTTCCTTTAAATTTTGGTTTAAGATGTTATTTAGATCATGTTTTAGCTTGATTACAAGATAAGCAAGTTGTTGTGATGATTCTTGGATGAGATATGCAAGCTAGGGTTTGATTAATTTCTGCCTAACCTTGTTTAATATTTAGTATATGTTGTATATAAGAGTAGATAAGGGGCTTTGGGAGAATTGGAAGCAACAAAATGGAAGGATTCACTTGAGAATTCAAAAATTCCAGATTTCTGGAATTTCAGGATTACATTCTGTCCGATTTTAATACTCATAGTTAGAGGCAAAATTAGGCTTGACCTAAAACATTAAAGTTTTATAGAATGGTATTTTATAGGTTCCTACAAAATTTCAGCTCAATCGGAGCAACGTAGCTCATCAAAAGACCAAAATACCCTAACTGTTTTAAGGTTTTTCCCAGTAGTTCGTTTGGTCAGTTTATCCAGTTTATCACATTTATTCACTAGGATCCGTACTGATTTAGCTTTTTTCCAAAACATGAAAGTTTTAGTATTCTGACTTAGCTTTTAAACCCCTTCAAGAACACCTTAATCGGACCTTGGTAACCTGAGATATGACCATTCCAGTGCAGAGCAGTTAAATAGCCGACTAGTTAGATTTTAGTTCTGCAAATTGAGGATTTGACTAGGTTGCATTGGAAAATGGACTAAGTAATCTTCATGAACATTGTAGCCCTGTGTCTTAGCTTCGAACCGGTATAATTTTTGCCTCAATCCGATAAGCGTAGCCTCAGATGTGTTATTTCCGCAACCACACGTCAAATCTGTCTTTTGCTAGATTGTATTTTCGCACTTGTTATTACTTTGATTCTTATTCTTATGATGTTATGAGCATATGGAACGGCTATTGACTTGAATTTATGATATATATGACTTTGGGATTGGCTGAGGAAAAATAATGAAGCCTAAATGGCTGGAAAATTAGGTAAACACAAAGGGCATGCTGCCCAAATTTACGCTCGAGGACTATAAAAATACACTTGCGACTTAGGTCGAGTTGATATGACTAGTACTTGAACCATCTAGGGTACTTGAGTCTTCTTGTTTCGAGGTATATAAGTAAAGACTTGGCCGAACTTGTACCCTTGAGAAATGCAATCATGATTGCTCGAAGTATGTTTTCCTTGTACTTTCAACTCGCATGACAATTTCAAGTATAAATATTACAAAGTTTTACTGTTTAAAAAGGCGAGCAAGTGTTTCACGACTACTCTCCAAGTGAATTCCAATTTCTTGATTTTTATTGAATGAAACGTCTAAGTTTCGAATCTTAGTCATGTTTCAAAGTTCTCAAACTGAGTTTTATCGCAGATTTGGACTCTGAACCCGGAGTATAACCTGAAAGTGACCAGTAAAGGCACTATATCTTGTGGTGAGTGCTTTCAAATACCGAATTGCACTAGATACTTGAACTTGATACGTGACCAATATGAGTACATGTTATATACGTGAATTGATAGGGCAAGAGTATACTTTATCGCACTTGCCCTTACGTGATATACTTGTTTATTGATTGCAATTGACTTGATATACTTGTTTATGAGGTGCGCACTTCCTGGAATTCCAGAAACCCTGTGGCGAGTTACTCTAGTCGAGCCGGCAAGGGCTTGGTCGATTGGGTAACGAACCCTGGGTCTCTTGTTTTGTCGAGTGGAGTGATATCTCCTCGACTAATCAGTATACTCGAGTATTACCACCCGTGTTTATTGAGGATTTTGGGCCCAGTAGGGGGTGTGAATGGTGGACGGAGAGTAGTGTAAGTGGTGCTCTACTGGATTGGTTCCTTCACTTGAAAGTTGACGGAGTGTCAACTATTACGTGATCAAGCTCCTGATGATGAAATGGGAAGTTGGCTCCTGAGAGCCATCCGTATCCTTATGCTTTGGAATGAATATTGTTTATTGGATTATTGTTTCTTCTGAAAACTTTTACACTCGCTCATTTTGAGATTGCTACTTGAAGTGGTATTGCTCACTTTTATGAACTCTTCATGCTCGTTACTTTGCTATATCGAAAACTTGTACTTATAAATAATGGTCAATTTGCTATTTGGAACCTCACTGGGCTTTTAGCTCATACCACGCTATTTGTTTTCTTTACAGGGGGTACGAGCGAGGCGTGAGAGGTGTAAAGACTAGCGTAGTCTAGTTGTTTTGTGACTTTTGACTTTTGACTTGTACTCGCACTATTCCTCGAATAGAATGTTTTATATATTGAGGCTTTGTACCTTGATTTTCATCAATGTAAATTCTAAGCTTGAATTGCGAGGTTATTTATGGTCCATGAATGAATGCACGTGATACGAGTGAGTGAGTCTTGACGAGAGTTGGGCAGGCGGTCCGCCAAACCCTTTGGTACGCCTCAGGAGGAGGTGGGGTCGTCACATTTATAAGCTTGTAACATATGGATAGAAACGATAGCTAAACATGTGGAAACCAGTTATGGCCTTATGATCACGAATGACTGATGGATTTCTTAGGAGCATAATCCTTACTTCGAGTTGTCATGAAGGATAAGTCAGCGATGGACTTTATGAGCTTGTAATGTGGCTTTGAAACGATAGTTAAAGAAATAAGATTTTCAAGGACATTGCACTGAAGATCGCATTTTTCCTCAAAATTGCCCCCATTTTGTACTCAAAAATCTTGGATTTTGTTCGACTTTTATCATCACTCAACAGGGACTTTCAGCATCGAATCTTTTTGCATTTTTCCTTTGCATTTATTTCGCTCGCTTTTTCCTTTTTCTTTTTCTTATTCTTTTTTTTTCAAAAGTGCCCTTTTGGGTTTTCACATGAAGAGTAGTGTCAACCTCACACCTAATCAATTCAAATATATTTAAAAATTCCTTGGCATCAGTATATGAGCATCACTTGCCAATTAGAAAATTTCTTGACAGAGATATTGCAAAGAATAGAAGTCAGGACTTTCGACTTTTGTAATGGGGTCTGGTGGGGTGCTTAGAAAAGTTAAGGCTTGAAAGCGGATTTCAAAAGTGGTTTAAATGATCTAAGATCGCATTTTTGCGCCAACCCTATTTTTAGGGTTAAATTGATACGTTCCTCGATTAACTCGTTTCGAGACACGTAGCACGTTTGCCCAAGGATCTAGCGAGGTTGTCCTACGCTTGGTTTGCGGGACCTTAAATCAACACGGACGACCCGAGTTGGTTTAAAGCGGTAGAACGATGACTCCAATGAAGGTGATTACTCCAAGGGATAGGTCGGACGAACAATCATGGACAAGACGCAAGATTGCTCAATAACCCTTGCCAAAGCAAGTTAAAGGCTCGAATTCTCTCTTAAGAAGAAAACGAAAATACTAAGACTTTATTCATCAAAACGTATATCTTAAACCTTACAAAGAAAGCCTTTTTATAGGCTAAGGGATACTAAAAACCTAAGGAAGACAGGAAAAGGAAATTTACTAAAAACCTAAGGAAAACAGGAAAAGGAAATTCGGCCATCTTGGTGGTCAAGATGGGCCGGCCCATGTTCTAATAAAACACAACTAATCCTAACTCTAATAAATACTAAGGCCTAAGGCCTAACTCGACCAACTCACTTGGAGGCCCACTTGGTTCTTCATGGGTTCGGATCATGGTATAGATAACTTGATTGTCTCCTTCCAAGCCTTCAATATCTCTCTAAATGCTTAGAGTCAAGGCCATCATCCGTGCACACATCATAAATCAAAACTTGCCCCAACTTATTCTCAACTGAGGTTCTTTTCTCTTTCATTTTCTTCTCTCTCTTTTCTTTTTGGCCTTTTGCTATTCTTTTGAACTTTTCAAATTTTGCCCTGGTTTATGCTTAACTGAGGTTCTCTTTTCTTTTTCTTTCCTTTTCTTTTGTTACTTTATCACTTTTCACCTCTTGAAACTTTTCTTTCCTTTTCAACTCAAACTTGCCGCAGTGCGGGACCTTAAATTAACACGGACGACCTATCCCTTGGAGTAATCACCTTCATTGGAGGCCCACTTGGTTCTTCATGGGCTCGGATCATGGTGTAGATAACTTGATTGTCTCCTTCCAAGCCTTCAATATCTCTCTAAAAGCTTAGAGTCAAGGCCACCATCCGTGCACACATCAGTCCCCTCCACTTGAGAAGGATTTGTCCTCAAATTTGGTTGGAAATGAATGATACTAATGAGAGTGGGTAGTGTGACACCTCAAGTCTCCACATATTGGCCCTCTTCGATTGAATGATACTTGCATATGTTATGATTAAGATAATTCGGTGCACATGTTGTTTGGTCAGTTTCAAGGGGTTCTCAAACAAGGACATTCGCCAGGGTAGGAAGGAATATGTATAAGGCTTGTGAACGTTCCAGGTTGCAACCACAAAGCTCTCTAATTGGCCTTCGAGCGTGGACATTCACATGCACTTCATAATGATGTTCATTGAAACTAGAAAAGCCTCGAACCTGGTTGTGCAAGGTGGTGTAATTCGGCCCTAGGCACTGAATCGGCACAACTTGCCACTCTGGAGATGGGATACTGGGCCATCCGTGTGGCATATCCATAGAAACAGGACCCAGTGAGGTAAGAACAGCACTCGGATCTTGATTGACACCCTTGGGTGCATCACCCAACATACGTGGCAGGAATGAAGTGAAGTTCACTCCATACGAATCACATGCATTTGCACGACATGCAGCTGGAACAAGCATGGAGTCAGGTTGCAACTCTTTAGTCATAGTTGGGAAATTTTGGACAGCTTTACACCCTACAAAAACAAAATAACCGTCAACTTGAAACAATTCAGAAATTGGATAAAGAACTAATGGAACATTATTAACTAAATGGTAAGAGGGTGTAGAACAAGATTTAAAAGTGAAAACTCCCTTTGACACTTTAATATTCCTTCTACCAATTGATTCAACTTGAGGTTCCAGTGTTAGTCCTTTACACTTCTCATCAAAATCTATACGAGAACAACAAGAGTTAGGGCTAGTAATATGCTCAAAATATGGCAAAAATGATGAACGACCTATAGGTAAAGAAGAAGAAGTGAAATATGGAATTCCTCCTTTAAGATGAGCTCGAATCAATCCTCCAATGGTGTGGACAGGTTTGGGTTGACCCGATTCCATGAATTGAGACCAAAGAGATTTAGCTCCTAGAAGACAAACTCCATGGAAACTCGCAAAATGTCCAAGTGACTTGGGAATGGAACACGCCATGACCAACTCTACTTGACTTTGTTTAATCTGCACAAAAGAAGAGGTACTAAACAACACACATGTTAGCTTGTTAGCAAACAAAACGTCCACACTTTCAACTTTTGCAAACATGGCCAACTCCTCCTCTTTACTCGTTAATAAGGCCAAATTATTCTTGCCTTTTCCCACTCCATTCTTCTCGGACCATTGTTCATTCATTGCACTTGAGTTTGGATTTTCATTGCCTAGCTCATGTTCATGGCTCGGCTGCAACTCATTCATATATGCCTCTTCAATCAACGAGGGACTAGAATGAAAATTTTCTTTGTTAGCACCAGTTGACACATGATTAAGTTGCTCCAAGTGTGAATCCAGCACTTGGCTAATTCTTTCCATCATAGAATCAACCAATGCTTTAGTCCGACTTCGGAAATCATTACTTGATTCACGAAGCTTTGACTCAATTTGAGAATTCTCAAACTCCTTGTCTTGATCTTCAAGGTACTTCTTAGCTGAATCGCATTTGCTTGAGGTTGACCGTGATTTAGATGCTCTGCGCAAACTTCTTTGCTCCTCCTCATACTCATCACAATCTCATTTATATCGTTCATATACACACAAAGCACGGTCGCGTTGCATTTCCTCCCGGAGTGAATGATACTCATGTTGTGAACTGGATTGCCTGGAACTAGAGTACTTGGAAGTAATTCGCTTGGGCCTCCTCTTGAAAGGCTCATTCTCCAAGAATTCTTGGTTGTATGAGTAAGATGCAACTCCTCTAGGCATGAGTGGGTGACCTGCCAAAATGGTTAGCAAAGAAAAAGAGATTCCTTACGACACACAAGCTCACGTGTATGTGCTCATCCCTCATGTATCACTCGAATTTACACTGTAATGATCTTACCAAAATTCCTTACCTGGCCCGCTCGGATAGATTGAGAAATGCCGCACAAGTCCACAAATTGTCACCAACTTTTTCCACAAGGGTAATCAAGACATTAAGACACAAATATGGATGGAAATAAAGTAGTAATGATCGACTTTGGAAGGAGATGGCGGCGGACAGCAATGACAAATGCGCCGATGGGAACACAAAAGAAAGAAAACCCTAACTTCCTAAAATGTAGGAGTAGTTTCCTAAAGTGGATGAGAGAATATAAAAGAGTTTCCCAAAGTGGATGAGAGAATATAGGAGAGTTTCCCAAAGTGGATGAGAGAATATAGGAGAGTTTCCCAAAGTGGATGAGAGAATATAGGAGAGTTTCCTAAAATGAATGAGAGAATATAGGAAAGTTTTCTAAAGTGGATGAGAGAATATAGGAGAGCTTCCTAAAGTGGATGAGAGAATATATGAGAGTTTCCTAGAATGGATGAGAGAAAATAGGAGAGTGTCCTAAAATGGATGAGAGAATATAGGAGAGTTTCCTAAAATGGGGAAGAGAATATAGGAGAGTTTCCTAAAATGGATGAGAGAATATAGGAGAGTTTCCTAAAGTGGATGAGAGAATTTTAGGAGAGTTTCCAAAAAATGGATGAGAGAATTTAGGAAAGTTTCCAAAAAATGGATGAGAGAGTTTAGGAAAATTTCCTAAAAATGGATGAGAGAATTTAGGAAAGTTTCCTAAAAAATGGATGAGAGAATTTAGGAAAGTTTAAAAAAAAAATGGATGAGAGAGTTTGGGAAAGTTTCCTAAAAAGGTAGGAGAGAGAGTGTCCAAGTGAGTACAAAGAGTTATCCAAGTGCTTTACTTAGTTTCCTAATTGATTTTGGAAATAAGTTAGTTTTTGGAAACCATTTTGAAAATCCTTTTCCTCTTGAACAACTTTTGGTAACTTCCAAATTCTACTCCAAGAAAGATTGCACAAATCAGATTTGGTTCCCTATTCAAAACAATTCGGTTGCCCCTTTCTCTCCTTTCCTTTTTTTTTTCTCTTGCCAACCGATTCCTCTTTTCTTTCTTTTTTTTTCGTTTTTGTTTTCTATTTTTTTTTTCTTGACTACAACTATCAACCACGACACAAAACAAGGAAGTCCACAAATAATAACTACCAAGAACTCCAAGATCTTTTAAGAACTTTCAAGGAAGTTGTCAGGAACTTCAGAAATTTCAAGATTGTGGTCAAGAAACTCAAGATTATTGTAAGTTCTCTTCAAGATTCACAAATTTCCAACAAGTTTTGCCAAAATCCAGATTTGAAAACCAAGTAAACAAGTTGGATAACAAACAACAAGGCTGGACAGATTTGTATTTGGATGAACAGTAACTATAAACAGTATCGGTGAACAGTGTCGGTGAACAATATGATGAACAGTATTTTTTTTTTTTGAACAAGGCAGCGGAAAGTACTAAGAATTCTACGACACAACTACGAAAAATATGGATATAACGAAAGATACCTCTACCAAAGCTCTGAAGCCAACTGATAAATTCCTCGATCAACTCGTTTCGAGACACGTAGCACGTTTTAATGAGGAGGGGTTCAAGGCTGCTCAAACTTCTAGTGCTCAGGTCATGCAAATACCCAGTGGTCCAATTACAAGAGCGCGTGCTAGGAGAATTCAAGATTCACTTCAAACTCTTGTTTGCACGATTCAAGAACGAGTTGGTGATGACTTGAGGACCATTGAAGGATTACATAATGGAGAAACTACTCTCTACACTTTCCTTCAAATGGAAGAACCAAATGAAGACTAGTTCATGGAGTACTAGCTTGCTAATTAGGGTTTTAATTACCATTATTAGTTGTTTGTTAGCATTAATAATTTCGGTCAATTTTCACTTCACTTTGGCTGAATTCAGAGTCTTAATTTTAGTCAATTAGTTGTTAGATATTTTCACCCTTAATAAAGGGCAAGGTCGTCCATTGGACATTCTAGGGTTTGAGTCCTGTAAGGCTATATATAGCCTAGGTTTTCATTCATTAGAGAACAATTCAGATTTTATAAAATATATGTGAGTTATTTCACTCTCTCTTGCCTCAAGAGAATTTCCTTTGAATACTTGAGAATCAATCTCAAGCTGTTCATTGAACTTATCAATCAAGTAGTCTCATTGATTGTGGCGTTCTACTATCTATACTTTTGGTTCACTAAATTTGCTAGTCTTGGGTTAAGGATTCTCCTTAGTTCGTGGCTTGTGATTCTAGAAGGGTCAAAGTTCCGCAAATCATCCCAACTTGGTGTTCGTCTAGATCCGTCTCACATCAGTTGGTATCCAGAGCTAGTCGACGACATCAAGTATATCCCGTTGAGTTTGTTCGTAAGCTTTCTAGTCAATTTTATTTTGCAAATTTGGTTGTGTCTCTCTTTGTGTCAAGTTCGATTATTATTACAACAAAAAAAAAAAAAAATTCTGTCCGCCTTGCTTGTTCTTGTTGCATCGCTCTTTGTTTTCTTTTGCTTCGTGTCCACTTCGTGCATTACTTGTTGTGTGATTCTGTCTTGAACCCTGCCTTCAAGTGTAACCGAGTTGTGTGCCTTGCATATTCTGTTTGGATAAAAAAAAAATTGCGACGGCTAGGGTTTTCACTTGCAACTAGGGTTTCCTTGGGCGCGAGTTTCTTGCCAATCTGTCCAAACTTTAGTTTATTCCACCAAGTTGTTTTCATTAGTTTCCTAAACTGATTTTTGTGGTTAAATTTGTTTGGGGTTGGAATCTTGAAGAGGGACTACCATAATCTAGGGTTTCTTGAGTTTCTTGAAACTAATTTTGAAGTCTTGAAATTTTGATACATGTCTTGACAATCATTGGAGGGTTGAAGGAGAGCATTGGTTTGACAGTAATTCTGGAAATTTCACTCCAAAACAGCTGAGTAGCTGTGAGTTCTTAGAGTTAAAAAAAAAAAAAAAAGGAAGGAACGAAAGAAAAGAAGAAAACATTCGGTTGACAAGAAATTGAGGAGAGGATCGAGCCTTCATTGCTAAATCGGGTGTTACATCTTGTTACTACCCAAAACAGGAAATTAAAACATAGAAGGCCTCTAAAAATTTTGACCTACCTCTTCTTGGAATTCTTGATCACCTTGAACTTTGACTACGTGCACCACCTTGCGAGGTTCTTGGAGTTCTTGGTTACCTTGGGACTTGAACACTTGGACTTCTCTTCGGATAAAAAGTCTCTTGTAAGATCTTGCATCCGTACATGGCTTCCTTATTTTGGGAATAGAGTTCTTGAAAGTTGTTTGAGCAAGTCGCTTGGGGGAGTCTTGGGTAACATCACTTGCGTCATCTTGGGAGGCCATTATCTTGAAACAAGAACCACTGCTGCCTTGCCTTGCAAAAAGAGAAAGGGAGCCGAATTGTCTTGTTGCTTGGGAGAAGAGAGAAACCCGACTGTTGGGGGAAGGTATGCGGCCGAGAGGGAAGGGTTTTTAAGAAATCAAATTCTGGAATTTTGGAGGATAGTTTCGGGTAGAATAGGAAACTACCAAAATCTGTTTTGCACTTGGTTGACCAGCCGACTTTAGGAAAGGCATAAGGAAAAGGAAATCTGGAAATTTTTGAAAATAACCCTGATTTGGTATAGCCGATTTTGAGGAAGGTTAAGGGGTACAAAATCTGGAAATTTTTTGGTAACAATTCTGATTTGGTTAGCCGACTTTAAGGAATTTTCCAAAATAAATCCAACACCTAACTTGGTTCCCAAAATCAATTAGGAAATTAAGTAAACACTTGGGAAACTCCATCATTGTACTTGGACATTCCATTCCTTATCGAATTCATTACTTGAGCTTTCCGTTTTTACTCTTGCTTCTTGTTTGATTAAGGTTTGATTGAACGTCTTTGAGAAAATTTCTGATTTCTTCAAAGGAAACAATCAAGTGGCTTGAGAAGTGAGTTGGTGAGATCATTAGAGTGACAAAAACAACACTTGAGTGAAAACACGAGAGGAGTGAAACACGTCAGGGAGCAAGTGAGGCATTTTCTACTAAACAATTTGTCAAGTTTTGCAGGTTTCACCATGTCTCAGGAAAATGAACTTACCATTGCTCAGTTATCACGAAAAATGGATGATATGTGGAAGGAAATGCATAGGAGATTTGACCAAAGGCTGGAAACAATCCATGAACAGATTGATCAACTAAGTTCATCTAGGGTTTCTTCTAGGAAATCTAGGGGAAAATCCACCCTGGAGGAATCTAGTGATTCCAATGCCGATTCGGAACATGAGGCATTCGAGCAAAGAAGACCGAGGAGAAACACAAGAGCCATTGGTGATGCGATCAAAGGGATTAAGATGAAGATTCCTCCATTCCAAGGCAAATCTGATCCGGATACGTACCTTGAATGGGAGAGTCGAGTAGAGCTGGTATTTGATTGCAATGACTACACCGATGCACAAAAATTGAGACTTGACGTAGTAGAATTCACCGACTATGCCATAGTTTGGTGGGAACAAGTGTCTACAAGCAGGAGAAGGTGTGGAGAACCACCTATAACCACCTGGACTGAGCTCAAGAGACTGATGAAGAAGCGATTTGTACCAATTCACTACCATAGAGACTTGTACCAAAAACTTCAAACCCTGACACAAGGTCAACGCTCAGTTGAGGACTACTACAAGGACATGGAAATCTCCATGTTGAGAGCCGATATTCAAGAAGATCGAGAGGCTACAATGGCAAGATTTCTCAGTGGTCTAAGGGTTGAAATAGCCGATCAACTGGAGCTTCAATACTATGTGGAGATAGAAGATATGGTGGAGAAGGCTATCAAGATTGAGCAAAGGCTCAAGAGGAGGGGTACAACCAGAAATTATAACCCTCATCCACAAACGTTTACTCGACCATTCCAGTCTAGAAGGGAAGAGAGAGGTCTGAATGCTTGGAACACTCCAAAACCCAAGCACGACCAAGGGTCAAGCTCATGGCCACCTTTTACCAAAACCGACTCCAAGGTTGTTTCCAAGCCAACAATTGAAACTTCAAAACCTAGGAATCGTGACACCAAATGTTGGAGGTGTCAAGGAGTTGGGCACATCGCAAGCCAATGTCCAAATCCAAGGACCATGCTTGTGCTACCAAATGGAGACATTGTCACTGATGATGAAGAGGAGGAGTACAAAGACATGCCTTCCTTGGTTGAAGAGGAAGATGAGATAGAGGAAGTTCCAACTCAAGACAAAGTTGGATTGGTAGCAAGAAGGGCACTAGCTACTCAAGCTAGTAAAGATGAGCTTCAACGTGACAACATCTTTTACACTAGGTGCCATGTGACCAACAAGGTATGCAGCTTGGTGATTGACCCCGGAAGTTGCACTAATGTTGCTAGTGCATTGATGGTGGAGAAACTAAACTTGCCAACTAGTGAGCACCCCCGTCCCTACAAGCTTCAGTGGTTAAACAACAGTGGAGAGGTACGTGTTCATAAACAAGTTTTGGTTACTTTTCGCATTGGTAGGTATGAAGATGATGTTATGTGTGATGTAGTACCAATGCAAGCTGCACATATACTCTTAGGGCGTCCTTGGCAATTTGACAAAAGAGTCACTTTTGATGGTTTCTTGAACAAATACTCTTTCATACATAATTGTAAAAAGATTACACTTGCACCTCTTACACCTCAACAAGTGCATGAGGATCAAGTTAGTCTACAAAAAGAGTATGACTTGCATACTACCACCAAGAAGGACAACGCCAAAGCTAAGAAATTAGTATTGGCCGACCCTTCTTCAAGCAAGTTGGATCACTCTCATTCGGCCTTAGAGCCCACACAGGAGCGAAAACCCAGCATGCTTGCCAAGGTGAAAGATGTGAGACAGGCCTTGCATTCTAATCAGGTTTTATTTATTTTATTTGGCAAGGAATCCTTACTCACTAATGCTCTTGATGCTTCTTTGCCTAGTGTTATTACTAACCTCTTACAGGAGTATCAAGACGTCTTTCCTGAGGATATACCTAATGGATTGCCTCCATTAAGGGGAATTGAACATCAAATTGATTTCATTCCTGGATCATCCCTTCCAAACAAGGCACCATATAGGACCAATCCTGAGGAAACCAAGGAGCAACAACGACAAGTGGAGGAGTTGCTTAGTAAGGGTTGGATTACAGAGAGTCTAAGCCCTTGTGCTGTACCAGTTCTACTTGTTCCAAAGAAAGATGGAGGATGGAGAATGTGCACTGATTGTATGGCAATTAATGCCATCACGGTAAAGTACCGCCATCCCATACCTCGTTTGGATGACATGCTTGATGAATTACATGGTGCAATCATTTTTACTAAGATTTATTTGAAAAGTGGTTACCATCAAATTCGCATGAAAGAAGGAGATGAGTGGAAAACTGCATTTAAGACAAAACATGGACTTTTTGAGTGGTTGGTCATGCCTTTTGGGCTAACCAATGCACCAAGTACTTTTATGAGACTCATGAATCATGTTTTACGTTCTTTCATTGGTAAATTTGTGGTCGTTTACTTTGATGACATTTTGATCTATAGTAAGAGTCTAGATGAGCATGTTGTGCATTTACAAATGGTCCTAGATGCACTTCTCAAGGCGAGCCTCTACGCTAACCTTAAGAAGTGTACCTTTGGCACAAATCAATTGGTTTTCCTAGGCTATGTTGTAAGTGAGCAGGGAATTCATGTTGATCAAGACAAGGTGAAGGCTATTAGTGAATGGCCAACCCCTACCACTGTAAATGAGATGAGAAGTTTCCATGGCTTGGCAAGCTTCTATAGGCGTTTTGTCAAGGATTTTAGCACAATTGCTGCCCCACTTACATCAATTGTCAAGAAAGATGTGCAATTTCATTGGGGAGAGGAACAAGCTAAGTCTTTCCAATTACTTAAACACAAGCTCACACATGCACCTGTTCTTAGTTTACCTAACTTTGACAAAGCTTTTGAAGTAGAGTGTGATGCTTCTGGTATAGGTATTGGCGCTGTTTTACTTCAAGAGGGCCGCCCAGTTGCCTACTTTAGCGAGAAGTTGAATGGAGCTGCTCTAAACTACTCCACCTATGATAAGGAACTAATGGCCTTAGTGCGAGCTCTACAAACATGGCAACATTACCTTCGCCCTTGTGAGTTTGTCTTGCACATAGATCATGAGTCGCTCAAGCATATCAAGTCCCAAGACAAGTTGAGTAAGCGACATGCACGATGGATTACCTTCATTGACAGTTTTACCTTTGTGATCAAATACAAGACAGGTAAGACGAATGTAGTGGTTGATGCACTCTCGCGAAGACACACACTTATCACTACATTAGATGCTAAGTTGCTTGGTTTTGAATTCCTTAAAGAACTTTATTTAACTGACTCAGATTTTGGTGAGATTTTCTCCTCCTTGCCACGACACTCTCGTGAGCATTATTTCATCTCTCAGGGGTTCTTATACTACAAGGACAAGCTTTGCATTCCCATGAGCTCCATGCGCACACTCTTAAAAAGAGAATCTCATGGAGGAGGGCTAATGGGGCACTTCGGCATTGCCAAGACCTTAATGATTCTCCAAGAACATTTCTTCTGGCCACGCATGAGGAGTGACGTGGAACGCCACATTGAGAGGTGCGTGACTTGTCACCAAGCAAAATCAAAGGTACACCCTTATGGTCTCTATACGCCTTTGCCAATTCCACATGAACCATGGGTTGATCTGTCAATGGATTTTGTGCTTGGACTACCTAGGACTAGAAAAGGACATGATTCAATCTATGTGGTAGTTGACCGTTTCTCCAAAATGGCCCATTTTATTCCTTGTCTTAAAACAGATGATGCTAAGCATGTTGCAGATTTATTCTTTCGTGAGATAGTTAGATTACATGGCATGCCACGCACTATTGTTTCTGATAGGGACGCCAAATTCCTTAGCTATTTTTTGAAAACTTTGTGGTGTAAACTAGGTACTAAATTGCTATTTTCTACTTCTAGCCACCCACAAACTGATGGTCAAACCGAGGATGTTAATAGGACTTTATCTACCCTATTGCGCGCAATTATTAAGAAGAACATAAAATCTTGGGAAGATTGCTTACCACATGTGGAATTTGCATACAATCGCACTGTTCATTCTGCTACACATTATTCGCCGTTTGAAATTGTGTATGGCTTTAACCCTCTCACACCTTTGGATTTAACTCCTTTACCTGTTCATGAGAGAGTTAACTTGGATGGTAAGAACAAAGCTGCATATGTACGTGAGTTACACACTAAGGTGCGAGCCAACATCGAGAAGCGTACACTTCAATACATCCAAAGTGCCAACAAGGGGCGCCGCAAGATGATCTTTGAGCCTGGCGATTGGGTATGGATACATATGCGCAAAGAGAGGTTCCCAGTCAAAAGGCGTAGTAAGTTACTTCCACGGGGAAATGGTCCATTCCAAGTCCTGGAGACTATAAATGACAATGCCTACAAACTTGAACTTCCAGGTGACTATGGGGTACATGCTACTTTTAATGTATCTGACTTGAGTCCTTTTCATGCGGACGATGAGTTTGATTTGAGGACAAATCACCTTCAAGAGGAGGGGACTAATGAGGAGGGGTTCAAGGCTGCTCAAACTTCTAGTGCTCAGGTCATGCAAATACCCAGTGGTCCAATTACAAGAGCGCGTGCTAGGAGAATTCAAGATTCACTTCAAACTCTTGTTTGCACGATTCAAGAACGAGTTGGTGATGACTTGAGGACCATTGAAGGATTACATAATGGAGAAACTACTCTCTACACTTTCCTTCAAATGGAAGAACCAAATGAAGACTAGTTCATGGAGTACTAGCTTGCTAATTAGGGTTTTAATTACCATTATTAGTTGTTTGTTAGCATTAATAATTTCGGTCAATTTTCACTTCACTTTGGCCGAATTCAGAGTCTTAATTTTAGTCAATTAGTTGTTAGATATTTTCACCCTTAATGAAGGGCAAGGTCGTCCATTGGACATTCTAGGGTTTGAGTCCTGTAAGGCTATATATAGCCTAGGTTTTCATTCATTAGAGAACAATTCAGATTTTATAAAATATATGTGAGTTATTTCACTCTCTCTTGCCTCAAGAGAATTTCCTTTGAATACTTGAGAATCAATCTCAAGCTGTTCATTGAACTTATCAATCAAGTAGTCTCCTTGATTGTGGCGTTCTACTATCTATACTTTTGGTTCACTAAATTTGCTAGTCTTGGGTTAAGGATTCTCCTTAGTTCGTGGCTTGTGATTCTAGAAGGGTCAAAGTTCCGCAAATCATCCCAACTTGGTGTTCGTCTAGATCCGTCTCACATCACATTTGCCCAAGGATCTAGCGAGGTTGTCCTACGCTTGGTTTGCGGGACCTTAAATCAACACGGACGACACGAGTTGGTTTAAAGCGGTAGAACGATGACTCCAATGAAGGTGATTACTCCAAGGGATAGGTCGGACGAACAATCATGGACAAGACGCAAGATTGCTCAATAACCCTTGCCAAAGCAAGTTAAAGGCTCGAATTCTCTCTTAAGAAGAAAACGAAAATACTAAGACTTTATTCATCAAAACGTATATCTTAAACCTTACAAAGAAAGCCCTTTTATAGGCTAAGGGATACTAAAAACCTAAGGAAGACAGGAAAAGGAAATTTACTAAAAACCTAAGGAAAACAGGAAAAGGAAATTCGGCCATCTTGGTGGTCAAGATGGGCCGGCCCATGTTCTAATAAAACACAACTAATCCTAACTCTAATAAATACTAAGGCCTAAGGCCCAACTCGACCAACTCACTTGGAGACCAACTCACTTGGAGGCCCACTTGGTTCTTCATGGGTTCGGATCATGGTATAGATAACTTGATTGTCTCCTTCCAAGCCTTCAATATCTCTCTAAATGCTTAGAGTCAAGGCCACCATCCGTGCACACATCATAAATCAAAACTTGCCCCAACTTATTCTCAACTGAGGTTCTTTTCTCTTTCATTTTCTTCTCTCTCTTTTCTTTTTGGCCTTTTGCTATTCTTTTGAACTTTTCAAATTTTGCCCTGGTTTATGCTTAACTGAGGTTCTCTTTTCTTTTTCTTTCCTTTTCTTTTGTTACTTTATCACTTTTCACCTCTTGAAACTTTTCTTTCCTTTTCAACTCAAACTTGCCGCAGTGTGGGGTTTGCGATCCTCGTGGTTGCCAAACAAAGTATTTTATTCTGAAGGCTCGAAAGGAATAACTAGGGATAAAATGTTTGATTGAAAAAGAAGAGGGCCCGACTTTTTATTCCGTTCCTTACAATAACTCTAAAAGAAAACTTTCATTAATGCGAAATTTCTTGCATGTATCTCATTTAATTGATTGAGGAAGACTCCTATTCATCCATATCTGTGAGACATAAGTGATCCGCCGGACAATACTCTTCCTTTTTCTTTTCTCTTTCTCCTTTTTTCCTTTTTCAAAATTGAAGCCCAGATATTAATGGTAGGATCGAATTTCCCCAATTTGTTATTCCCTCTCTTCTTTTTTTGTTTCAGCATTTTTGCCTTTTCTCTTTTTCTTGCAAAAATTCTCCAATCTCTTTCCCTAATGTGGGGTGCGATCATAAGTGGTTTTGAAAAGAACCACCTATTTTAGCTCAAATAAGAATGCAAAGGGATAAATAGTGTTTAGGTTGTAGAAACGATGGCTAAAGCATCATTCTTACCCCTCATGACAACCAAAGTAACAAATAGCTTATTGAACATCCATTCCCCTTTGATATTTGAAAATTTTCCCAATGTAGGGTAGTGATCATTAAGGCTCTTATTCGAAAAGAAATTATTCTTTTAAAGGCTCAAATGGGAGAGCAAATGATAAAATCTGTATAGGTATAGAAACGAACGATTGATGTATCATTCCAAAATTTCAAAATAAACAAGAATAATGAACATTTTTACTTTCACTTAGATGTGGATTGAATCTGATTAGACACAGTGGTCATTTTCAAGCAAAGATTTCCCCAATTTATAATTTATCAATCAATGTGACTGATTTTATTTTGGGGTTAATAAAAGTGGGCAAAATATGAATTGTACAGTGGAGGAGAAAAAGAGTATTGCATTGGGTCTTTCAAAACAGATCAATCAGTTTGAGTGGCTTCTTTTAATTCCGAGCACTCTTATTGTACAGTTTGGATCACTAATTTAGCGTATGCAAAGATTTTAGAAAACATACACTTGTGAATTTTCAGGCAAGAGGTTGAAAAATCTCAATCTGGTCTTAGTTTCTTAAAATTCATCATGGAATCTCCAATGAACAAAATAAAGAATGAAATGTACATGAATATATACAAGACAACAATTGTCTAAATAAAAAACTTTATTACTGGAAAAGTTTGAAACAAAATTTCTTGTTCAATCATAATGCAAATGAGAAGAGAAAAACTTCTAAAGAGCTCCACATATACACACTTTTGTCTCCTTTTCTTTTGGAACAAAATGTATTAACAAATCAAATAAACAAAAATTTTCTCTTTGACAAACAATTACGAAGTCTCTTAGGTGCTTTAGCCTAGCGCCTCCAGATAGATTCTTCAAATTGTAGGGTCTGCCCAAGAATCAAGTGATAATTGTAATTTTCAAGATTTATTCGATAAAAATCATTATCAGATATAGAAAAATATTTCCACCTTCTTGAAACATCTTTTACAAATGCAGGGGAGGGGAAAAAGTAAAAAGAAAAAAAAAATACCCAGAGTTAGTAAGCAATATTGTAAAATCGGTATGCATGTCCTATGGGGGGAACCCTTTTATGCCAAGAGTAGGCCTAACATGAAAAATGCAATCCTCTGGGGTAGGCACTATACAATACCTGATGAATCCGACCAACTTAATGAGTGAAAAATAATTTGAAAAATTTGGCCAATTGGAGTTAGAAGAGACATTTATTCTAAAAATGAGGACAAAGTCCGAATGGATTACTTGCTTTGATCAACACATAAAATAATGTGTAAAAGAGCCTACTCTCGAAAGAATTGCAATGTCTCGACTAATTTATTCAGTGAACCTTAGACTTAAATCCTAAAAGAAAATAAACGGGTCAAAGGGATAGGATGAAATTGATAATTTATTCAAAATTGACTAGATTACCTTAACAAGGGTAAACTGGTTAAATTGAATCGAATGAAATTTGATTTATTCAAAATTGATCGGAGCACCCTAAAAAAGGGTAAATTGGTCAAACGAAAATGATGATTTATTCAAAATTGACTTAGATAGTCCAAAAAGTGAATGAATTGAAAAAATGTATTGGATGAAATTGATGAATAAAATGGTCCAATGGATTGAATGAAATTGATGGTTTATTCAAAAATTGATTAAATTGTCTACCCATTGATAGTTTCAAAAAATCATTGCGATGCATGAGTCTATGAGTCTTCTAAAATCAAGATTTGGCCTCAATATGTTTATCGTCTCAACAATGAGGGACCATTTGTAAATTTCTTCAAATTAATGTCCTTTACGCAAGGGATTTTTATTAGTTTTCGATAAATGGCCAAAAAATGATTGTTAGATGTTCATATTCTAATGTGCAAAATTTGTTCTACGATTATGGAAGAAGATCGAATCCTACCTTACCTTGTGCACTACCCCTTTGGAAGGTACAAGAAACATAAACATGCAAGTCTCATTGGATTACTTATCCGAGACATAAGATGGTTTGTTCCTATCGTGAGATCCCCTAAATGGCATTCCCTTCTATGGTTTATGCATGATGCCACTTTATCAAAGCGAATAAATATGAAATGTAACCTAAAAGGATCCCCTTTTAATCGCCGGGGTAAACCTAAAATGAAATGTATTCATGTTGCAAATGCGAAGCATTGAATTTAAACGTGTCACATCAAATAGGGTAGGCTCCTAGAGAGTACCATGTCAGGACTCTTATTTTCTAGGGCTCATGAATGCAATGGAGACAAAAATCAAGAAACGTTAGTTCAATCAGATAAATACACATAACACATTGTAGCAAAGCAATACAAAGAGATAAAGCAATAAAAGGAAAAGAGGGGTTGGATCCCTCCCCTCGTGAATAGTGTCCCTAATAGGGTAAGGCAGACTCTACCCTAGGTAAACTATCATGGATGCATGAGGTATTGGCTAACTAATGCATCTAGACTCGATAGATTTTAGGTCCCCGAGCCTTCAGACTTGAAAATCAAAGGACATCAATCCCAAGGTTCTTTGTCGGTGGCTCAAGCGATTCCCCAGACACTGCTACGCACACATCGTGTCACGGCTACATGTCTGAGTGAATCTATCAAAAATCCTCAACCTTCGACTAAAAGCTGAAGGCTATCACCCAAAGCTTAGAATGGAAGATTGAGTGACCTCGGATCATGCTACGCACACATCGTGTCGCGATCACACGTCCAAGTGGGTCGCCTAATCCTAATAGGGAGGAGTGGCATGACAAGTCACTAAAAGAAAAATAAATGAGGGATAAAATAAAGCGTATGCACGTATGCTTGTGCTCCGTTCGGAGGGGAGGGATCGAAAACCAACGCGAGGCTATAGGGTAATATCCCCTCATCCAAATGCAATGCAAAGGGCGGGATAACATAAATAAACCATCTATCCATCAAATCAATCGTACGCAAATGGGTGAGGGAGTGAGTTGATATGCGCAAAATGCAAAAAAATTCTAAAAAAGGAAAAAATACAACCCTAAATATCCAAATGCGATACATGAAAAGGGTAGAAGAGGAAAAGAATAACTAAATCAAGTGCTCGGACCCACTTAGGAAATCCCCAGTGGAGTCGCCAGCTGTCGCGCCCCATTTTTTGAGAAAAAGGAAAATAATAGTAGTTTGAAAACATAATGTGTAGTGTGCGTGAAATATGTGAAGTGTGTAAACGTGAGAAAATAAAGGGAAAGGCCATGGGACTTTTAAATGCGACGGTTTGGCCAAAATGGTAATCTAAAAAGGTTTTTAGGAGTCGCCACTTGGTATAGAGTTAGGGTGTACCAAGTCACCCAAAAAGTAGTTTTGAAAAAAAATGAAGTAAAAAAATCTTTTTAGATGACTCGTAGTGTACGAAAATCAAAGAGACGAGTGCAGGGGTCACGGTTGATAAAAGGGAAGGCAATGACGAAGTCTAAGGCACCCTTTTACCCTAGCCTAAGCTAGTTGCGTGATTTAGTGACAATTTTCCTAATTTTTACCCAAAAGATGTATTGCATTTTGGACGTGTCTAAAATGAATGCAAACCTAAATCTAATGAGTGGTCCGAAGGGGACAAAATGTCTCTTTTGAGGCTCGATTGGTCCTAATCACATGAATTGTGACAGCCAATGGTGAACCCTCAATGAGGTCACAAATAAATGCAAATGAATGCTCGAGTAATAATGAGGAAAAATGAAAGTGTGCGAAAATGTCTTTGAGTATAGAAACGAGTGCCAGGTGCAAATGTGCAAAGGGCAAGTGTGCAAATGGGTGTGTAAAGTGCAAGGGTGCAAATAAGTATGTAAAAGTGCACATGCACAAATGTGAGAGAGTGTAAAGTGATAGTGTGTGAAGTGAAAATGTGAAAAGTGGTAGTGTGTGAAGTAAAAATGTGAGAAGTGGTAAGTGTGAAAAGTGAAAATGTGTAATGTGCCTTGGAAATGCATGAGCCCTAGAGGAATGCAAGCAAGATGGGTACGGGGAGACCCTAAATCGTGACTTTTGATTTGCCTCTTGGTTAGAAGGAAAACAAGCGTGCTAAGGCTGTGTAGCCAAACTCGTCTGTTTCCCTTACCAGAAGGGTGACTCCCTAACCTATACAAGCAAATGAGCTAGTCTAAAAAATGAGAATGCAACCCTAAATGTGTAAGGGAAAAGTGAGGGGAGCATGCAGAAATGAGAAATACTAAAGTGAAAAATATGCATGAAGTTGTAGTGAGGCATGCAGATATGACACTAGCGAAAGGGGGACGACCCTATTGGGTCTAGCATTGGACTAACCCTTTAACTGACGTTCTCTCACAAGCATTGGACATTGTAAGAGCTCGAGGGGAAGACCATTACTAGCATTGGACTAGCCATGGTAACGTGCATTCCATCCACATAATCAGATATAATATTAAAATCAAATAGACATGCCAAGCACATAGTTTCACATAGCACGTAGCACATAAGCATGCTTATCTAGATGCAGAAACCTTGGGAAAGCAATTAAACACATAGGCAGGCGAGCACGCAAGCAAACGAAGCAAACGAACAAATGAGCCCTATCTATTACATTGGGGGAGGGCCCTACTACAATCTAAAGGGAGAAGTGAAATAAATAATTAAAATAAATACCTAACTATTACAAATTTGGCATTCAAGTGCCATTTCAAATGATCAAAATTGAATTAAAATAAATATACAAAACTAAAGCCGATAAATAAGTAAATAAAATAATAAATATAAAACACTTTCAATAGGCATGCAATTAAACACATAAAGTCACATAGGGCACGTAGGATCAAATAAAGTGAGAAATAAGGGATTGGGTGTACCTCCCTGAAGTTGGAGCCCTAATGACACGAATTCACTTATTTACCCTCCATAATAATAAAAAGAATCAAGGCATCACTTTAATTAAGAAATAATCACGTGAAATGGGAATAAGCGTGAAATTGAATCAATCAAAGGCACTTAAAAGGAGGCAAACAACCCATGTTTAAGAAATTAAAACAAGTAGAGACTTGCTTGTAAAAGTCAAAGAATTTTGAGGGGTCAATTTATTGAATATTAGGGGTCTAAAAGGAATGAAATTAAAATTAATTGCTTAAGATAAAAACTACCAATCAAATGACAAAACTCACAAAAATAAATGAAAAAACTATTTGCGATGATTGAACAACAAAAATGCCAAAATTCCAAAAATCAAATTAACTATAAATCTAGAAAAAGTTATTAGACCCTTCAAATTCATCCTATAACTCCTTAAGAATCTACCCAAAAACAAGTCAAGACATATTAAAGAGAAAATGGCATGTTAAGATGACAAAATTGATTAACTTTTATGATTTTATGGGCCATAGCAGCATTAAGCAAGTATTAGGGGGTCAAAATGAAATTTTAAAGACATTTCCCATGAAAGCATGCAAAGCTACGAAACATATGCGAAAGCATGCAAAGCTACGAAACATATGCTTCTGCAACAAAGTTTCAGCAACTTCTTAAGCTTTCAGCACTATTCCAGCCATAGCTTGCTTTTCATTTCATTATCTCAAGCAAACAACATTTCAATATCTCAAACAACTAATACAACACAGTCACTAAGCATTCATCTCACTTTCCAACATAATATCCTTATGTTTAAACATCAGAAATTCATACAAAAGATCATGCAAGCATCAAATAACAAAATTCCGCAATTTTTCATCTACGATTAGCTACACTTGTGCTGTTCATCAGGTGTAATTTTTCATCCAAACACGTCCAGCTTCTCAACCAAACAGCAAAGCTATGATTTCAAATATCAAAACCACATAAATTCGACATTCGAACATGCAGATCTTCGGTAACAAACAAAAAATTTCTGCAACAAACAGTTTCATTTCTTCCTTACCCAGTTCAGAAGTATTCATGCAAAGTAACACAAGACTGGACATTTCCTAAACTAAACAGCCATAGCCATGGTAGTTCAAAAAACAACAGCAAACAAAAGAAGAAAAATGCGGTCTGGTCGAATAGACAAAACTGCAGCAGAGTTTCTGTTGTGAACTTTGCAGCTCAAACCAAACCCATTATTTTGTCTCACATAATCCTCAAATCCCAGCATAGCAACCGAAAAGAGACTCGACTAAGCTACCAAATTTTGCAAGAAAAGGAACAGATCATTGGATAAAGAATAGACAGGAAGCAAAAAGGGAGAGACGACAAGAAAACAGCAACCATGAGCCTTTAGTTTCAACCAAATCAGACACAACATTGATGCTGTTATTCTTGGTTTTGATGATCACAAAAGTTCGTTTATACTGACCAAGATTGATCAGGCCTGATGGAACAAGGAAAGCATATGTTTGATTGACTCCAGTCTACGATGCTTTGGATGTGGCAAACAAGATTGAAATAATATAAACGAATTTAGTCATTGTTTTGTTCCGATCAAAGATACTGTCTTTTAAGTATGTCTAGTTTGTCATTCTTGGTACTTTGAAATGTTTATCTAACCTCCTTCAAATACAAGTGTTTTTGTCTATCCAAGAATCAGGTTCAAATATGTCATGAAATGCAAGACAGCCAAAATGAGAAGCAAAAACAGGACAATCAGGTCGGACGGCCGAAAGGAAACTGTCGGACGTCCGGAAGGATCGGGCGCACACCTCGGACGCATATCAACCAGATCGGACGTCCGAAAAATTCCAAGATAACTTGCTAACTCTCGGCCTACGATCGGACGCTGTGCTGTCGGACGACAAAAATCTCATCGGACGTCCGAACTTCAACTTGGCGGTTTTCGGACGTTTGGTTCGGACGATGATTTGATCGTCGGACGTCCGAAAGCCCCAACGGCTAGCTGACCCTTCATCTGCCTTCTATCCGTTGGAAGCTTTAATGAAGCCCATTTTTGTTCCCCTTTAAAAGCAAACTGTTCTGAACGAAAGAAGGACTTTTGCACACTTTGTTTACAAGATCTCAAGAGATATTTTAGCTAGAAAATAGTCTCCAAAGCAAGATTTGTTTTAAAGTGGTGTGAATTTCTGGTGAGCATTTCTTTTGTGACTGAAAGGATCTTTAGTGTAGCTTTGTTGAGGGTTTTTCTGAGTGATTGTAAAACTTCTTAGCTTGACTAAGTGAGGCTTAGGGCAAGGAAGAAGTGCTCCCTCCATTGTACATCTAGTTGATCTTCTTTCATCTAAGAGAAGTTGCTCTTCCTAGTGTGTGGTCTTCAAGTTTGAGGATAGCTTGGTAGACACTTGGTTTGATTCCCTAATTTACTTTTCTGTTTAATAAAATTCTCATTGCTTGTCTATACTTGTGTTTCTGATCAATATTGCTCTTGTCTTCTAATCTACTTGGTTGATCATTACTAGAAAATAAGGTAAATTTTTATTAAAGAAAAAGTGCATAAATTTGGTTAAGATTTTAATCAACCCAATTCACCCCCCCTCTTGGTTGTCTTTGGGACTTACAATTGGTATCAGAGCTTGGTCTCCTTGAGATTAAGCTCTAATGGCTTGGAGTAAAGATGACAACCAGTCATGCTATGTTTGTTGAGGGGCAATCTGTTACTAGGCCTCCCATGTTCAGTGGCTCCAACTATGTTAGCTGGAAAGAACGGATGATTATCTTTTTGCAATCTATTGATATTGAACTATGGTTTATTGTGAGTGAAGGACCGCATGAAGCTAACTTTCTTGATGCAGATACAGGGCTGCTTCGGCAAAAAATGAGAGCTGAAATGAATGCTCAAGATAGGACTAACCTCACATTGAATGCCAAGGCCATGAATGTTCTTTATAGTGCCTTAGATTCAAATGAATCAATTAGAGTGAAAGGCTGTAAATCAGCCAAAGAAATGTGGGATAAGTTAAGAGAAATCCATGAGGGTGGTGACAATGTGAGAGAACAGAGAAAGGCCATCTTGGTCACAAAGTATGAATCATTTAAGATTGAACCTCTTGAGGATATTGACAAAATGTTTTGCAGGTTCACTGACTTGATCAAAGATCTCGAGGTGTTGGGTAAAGAGTACACCTTGGGAGAGAAGAACAGAAAAATTCTCAATGCATTGGGCAAAGAATGGGAAAATAAAGTGACTGCAATAGAGGAGGCTAAGGATTTAAGTTCTGTGCCTATTGAATCTATCATTAACTCACTAACCTCTTATGAGTTAAAACTGAAATCTAAAGTGCAGGAGGAAGAGGATGCTAGAGCAAAAAGAAATATTGCTCTAAAGACTACTCAAAGTGAAGATGATCCAGCTCACTTGGATGATGAAGATTCGGATGGTGATGATAATGATCTTGCTCTCATCACAAGAGGTTTCAAAAGAATCTTGAATAAAAGGAAGTTCAGAAAGGGAGGACCTAGCAATCAATTCCAAAATTATTCATCAAATGCAAGGAACAAAGGAAAACAAGAATTCAACAAGAAGCAAGTGGACAAATGCTATGAATGTGGACAACCTGGACACTATGCAAACGAATGCCCCATGAAGAAAATGAAAGATGGAAAAGCTGATCGAAAGCCAAGATTCAACAACTTCCAGATTACTTGGAATGAATGCAACTCTGAAGGGGAAGTTGAAGAAGAGGAAGAATCAGCTCAAATGGCCTTCATGGCTATTGGAGATAATGAGGTAACTTCCATACACTCTCAATCTGAAAGTGATGATGAAGAAGATGATGATCTTGAATCCTTTGTTGAAAAACTGCATAATGCTTTGAAGGAATCTTATGATAAGAACAAGCAGCTAAAACAGAAAATTGCTTTTCTCATTCATGAAAATGCATGTCTCCTTCAACAAAATAAACAACTAAAGACTGACAATGAATGTCTTGTAAGAGCCGGATTTGATGTTCAGAATGAGCTTGATAGAAAGACAAATATTTGTAAAATGCTGAAGGAAAGACATGGTGATTTAAAAAAGAGAATGGACAACTTGGATGAGACTTTGAAAGCAAGAAAGCAGGAGTTTATCAAAAGGAACATGTCACCTACACATCCTACTATTTTTCAAAGAACATTTGCACACAACAAAAATGCACATGGTTTCACAACATATAGAAAAGGTGGATTGAGATATGTCAAACCAGTACATGTTAAGGACTCTTCCATTATGTGTGGTTTTTGTTGTCAAAGAGGGCATTTGAAAGGTGATTGCTATGTGAAAAGAAATCTGAACAAAGGGATGAAATGCATGTGGTTAGTTAGATACAATGCTAACTATTGCGGACCCAAAAATTAAAAAGGGTACCAAACACTTTCTATTTTCAGGAAAAAGGATCAAACAAGTCCAAATGGTTTATTGATAGCGGCTGCTCAAGGCATATGACCGGTGATCCCTCCTTGTTCATAAAGCTAAAATCAAAATCAAGTGGAAAGGTGACATTCGGTGATGATGTGAAAGCTAAGACAATTGGTATAGGAGATGTTGGTAAGGATGGTGAAACTTTTGTCCATAATGTGCTCTTAGTTGATAACTTAAGTTATAACTTGCTTAGTGTTAGTCAATTATGTGATAAAGACTTGAATGTGTTATTCAAAAAACATGAATGCATTGTGCTTGATTCCAAATATAATATTGTGTTCAAAGGTAAGAGGTTCAACGACATATATATTGTGGTTCTTGATAAAATTGATTCATCTAGCTTGAAATGTCTTAAAGCTTCAAATGAAGATCCTTGGTTGTGGCATAGAAGACTTTGTCATTTTAACATGGATTTACTAAAGGAAATTTCGAAAAAGGAGTTGGTTAGAGGCTTGCCAAAAATCAGTTTTGATAAGGACAAAATATGTGATGCATGTCAATTTCGGAAGCAAACAAAAAATTCCTTTAAACCTAAGATGTGTGTATCTACTTCTAAACCTTTGGAACTCTTGCATCTTGATTTATTTGGTCCCACTCAAATTACTAGCTTGGGTGGTAAAAGATATTGTTTTGTAATTGTTGATGATTATTCTAGATACACTTGGGTGCTATTTCTTGCTCATAAAGATGATGCCTTCAAGAATTTTACTTCATTGTTTGCTAAAGTGCAAAATCTGCTTGGCTTAAAAATTGTTAGGATTAGAAGTGATAATGGAACGGAATTCAAATATTGTGGTTTTCCAGATTTCTGTGATCATAATGGCATTACACATGAGTTTTCAATTGCAAGAACTCCACAACAAAATGGTGTTGTAGAAAGGAAAAACAGGACACTACAAGAGGCTGCTAGAACTATGTTAAGTGAATGTAGTTTGCCTAAATACCTTTGGGCTGAAGCGGTAAACACTGCATGTTATGTGATGAATAGAATACTTTTGAGACCTATTTTAAAGAAAACTCCTTATGAGCTGATTTTTGATAAGAAACCTACGGTTGGTTATTTCAAAGTATTTGGTTGTAAATGCTTTATTTTGAATCTAAAGGAACATCTTGGTAAGTTTGATAAAAAATCTGATGAAGGAATATTTTTGGGGTATTGTGAGAATAAAAGAGGATATAGAGTTTTTAATAGAAGGACTCTTGTGATTGAAGAAGCTATACATATAACATTTGATGAAACAAATGATGATAATTCCAAAAGTTCGTGTGAGGATGATGATGTAGGTGTTCGAGAAGGAATGGAAAAGCTATCAATTGGAAATGAAGGAAGCTCTAAACCAGCAGCAACTGAAATGGAAAATGAAGTTCATAATGATCAAGAAGAAGAAGATGAAGACAAAAATGATGATCCACTCAAAGATCTTCCCAAGGCTTGGAAATTCAGCCAAAATCATCCAAAAGAGCTTATAATTGGTGATCCATCCGAGAAGGTAAACACTCGTTCCTCATCTAGAAAATTGATTGACAATTTTGCTTTAGTTTCTCTCTTTGAACCCAAAAATATCAATGATGCTTTAAAGGATGAAAACTGGATTTTGGCAATGCAAGAAGAACTTAATCAATTTGAGAGAAATGAAGTTTGGACACTTGTTAATAGACCTCAAAATCAACCTATCATTGGTACAAAGTGGATTTTTAGAAATAAGTTGGATGATAAAGGTGTTGTTGTAAGAAATAAAGCCAGATTAGTTGCCAAAGGATATGCACAAGAAGAAGGAATTGATTTTGATGAAACATTTGCTCCCGTAGCAAGATTAGAATCTATTAGAATGCTTCTTGCTTTTGCATGCTTTAAAGGCTTCAAATTGTTTCAAATGGATGTTAAAAGTGCCTTTTTAAATGGTTTTATTGATCAAGAAGTATATGTGGATCAACCCCCCGGTTTTGAAAATATAAAATTTCCAAGTCATGTGTTTAAACTATCTAAAGCTTTATATGGTCTAAAACAGGCTCCAAGAGCTTGGTATGAAAGACTAAGTGGTTTTTTGATTGAAAATGGTTTCAAAAGGGGTGTTGTGGACACCACACTTTTTACTAAGCAAGTGTTGAATGACCTTCTTATTGTGCAAATATATGTTGATGATATTATTTTTGGTGCTACTAATGAGTATCTATGCAAGGAGTTTTCCACCACTATGCAAAATGAATTTGAAATGAGTATGATGGGAGAATTAAATTTCTTCCTTGGACTTCAAATACATCAAGCGCTTGAGGGAATTTTTATAAATCAAGCAAAATATACCAAGGAATTGCTGAAAAGGTTTGGCATGGAGGACTCAAAGCAAGTTGGAACTCCAATGTGCACTTCTACAAAGCTTGACAAAGATGAAGAAGGTAATCATGTGGATGAAAAGCATTATAGAGGTATGATCGGAAGCCTACTCTATTTAACCGCAAGTAGACCTGATATTATGTTTGCTGTTTGCTTGTGTGCTAGATTTCAATCTTGTCCAAAAGAATCACATTTGAATGCTGTAAAAAGGATTTTTAGGTATTTGAAAGTTACATTAGACTATGGTCTTTGGTATGCTAGATCTAATGAGTTTGCACTATATGGTTATTCGGATGCTGATTTTGGAGGTTGTCGTGTGGATAGAAAGAGTACTAGTGGAACTTGTCATTTTCTTGGAAATTGTTTAGTCTCTTGGTTTAGCAAAAAGCAAAATGCAATATCTTTGTCTACAACCGAAGCGGAATATATTGCCGCTAGTGCATGTTGTGCTCAACTTTTATGGATGAAGCACACTTTGAATGATTTTGGATTGTTGTATTGTAACGACCCCACCTCCCCCTAAGGCGTACCAGAGGGTTTAGCGGGCCGCCTGCCCAGCTCTCACCGGGACTCACTCACTTACTGCATTCCTCAAGTAAATTACAAGGTACAACTCAAATAATACATCCAATTCTCCAAAATTACATATCTTAAGCGAAGCGGAAACCAATTCTAAGCGTAAAATATAGATTTACAACTTATTCAATTCCAAATATTTATACAGGCCCAAAAGTACATAAATCAAAACTAAAACTAAACTATACAAGATGTACGCCATCCAGCTACACAAAGATCCAAAAACAAGTTCTTCCTTTACTTCGATCCCTGTGGGGAGAAGAAGATAGTAGGGAGTGAGCTAGAAGCTCAGCGAGTGACCAGTAAAATCAACAGCCAAGTATATTTCACAATAAAGCATTGATATAATGTCATGATGCAGTAATCAAATGTTCATTTATTGCTCATGTGAGCCAGTGAAATTCTTGTACTTAAATACCCAATGCTCGTTTAGATCAAGTAACCATGAAACAAAAGTAAGGAGCCATCGTGCTCCAAAGAATGTGTAAACAATAGTGGAGACATTGGTTCTAAGTACAAGACTTTCCAGGAACTCATTGGAGCCAAAATTATGTCATGGCACACGCCCAAACCCCAAATGATATGCAATGGAGTAATAAGTGCAAGAATTAGTTCAAAAGTAACTTTGGGAACAGTCGAGGGATCACTCACTCAAACTATAGTGCTTCAAGTAGTCACGTTCAATTATACTCCAGGTTTGGAGTCCAGATCTGCGATAGAAATCCAATTTGAGAACTTTGAAACACGAGTAAGATTTGAGACTTACACGTTCCGTTTATTAAGAATCAACCAATTGAAATTCATTTGAAAGACATTCGTGAAACACTTGCTCGCTTTTCAAATCGTAAGGTTTTTTGTAGCATATATACTTGGAAACAATACTTGAGTTGAAAGTACAAGGAAATACAAGTTTACATTGGCCATTATATCTTTTCCTCAAGAGTACAAGTTCGTTTAGGTTTTTAACGTATAACCATCGATAACAAAGTAGCAAAAGTTCTCGCTAGTTCAAGTGGTAATCACTTAACCTTCACTCAAGTTGCAAATATAGTTTTCTAGTTCTCGAGTAAAAATTCGGGCAGCATGCCCTTTGTGTTTACCTAATTTTCCAGCCTTTTAGGCTTCATTGTTTTTCTCAAACACAACCCAACATTATACAACTCAGCAATTCATGTCAAGAGTCGTTCCATAGGCTCACAATATCATAATAACAAGAATCGTATGAAGTACAAGTGCAGAAATTCAATTTAGTTCAAGACAGATTTGACGTACAAATGCGGAAATAACATATCCGAGGCTACGCTTATCGGATTAAAACGAAACCTATTCCGTTTCGAAGCTAAGACACAGAGCTACAACATTCATGAAGGTCACTTAGTCCAGTTCCTACTGTAACTTAGTCAAATTCTCGAATTACTACTCCAGAAACCAATTCACCGGCTGTTTAAACGCAGAACACTGTAATGGACATAACTCAGTATACACAAGTCCGAATCAGGTTTTCTTTGAGGCATTTTAAAGCTACTTCAGAACACTACAACTTTCATGTTTCGGCCCAGAGCTAAATCAGAATGGATCCTGGTCAAAAATCGTGATAAACTGGACTGAACTGAAGAAACGGACTGCTGGGAAATACTTAGAACAGTAGGGGTATTTTGGACTTTTCACATCCTACGTTGCTCCGATTGAGCTGAAATTTTGTAGACACCTATAAAATGCCATTCTCTACAACTTTTATTCTTTGACCTAAGGCCAAAACAGCCTCTAACATATAGATAAAAATTCGGACAGAATGTTGAGACAATTTTCCAGATTTTGGAAATTTTGAGTTTCTAGTGAATCTTTCCTTAATTTCTTGGTCCAATCACTACCAAAACACCATATAACACCTCAATTGCAACATATAAGCATCATATAATAATTTGGGCAGAATTTCCATAAGCCCTAGTTCATCAAATAAATTGGGGAAAACTACTAAAACATGCTCATCATCCACAATCTCACCATAAAATCAAGTTGCCAAGCTTAATTTGACAAAATTGAAAGCAAAACTTAGAGAGATAAACTCTCTTACCTTGAATAAAAGTCACCAAGAGTAGCACAAGCTCTCCTCTTCAAGAATCACACCACCACTCACTAGCTAGTCACTAGAAGACAAGTTTAATCGGTTTACTTCACTCGATTCCTCACTTATTTGTTGGATTTGGAGATGAAATGAAAGATTTTCCCCTTGGAGTTTCTCTTCTTGTTGCTCTCGGCCAACCCAGCAGAAATGAAGAAGAAATTGCTAAGTGTTGGATTTAAATGGTTACTAATGGTCTTGGTTAAGAAGCCATGAGGTGGTGACAAGTGTCACCACCACCACCTCTCTTTTTTTCTCTTTCCTTCTTATTATTTCTAGCCTCATAATTTCGGTCAAGGCTGCTGCAATTTGAGAAGATATTATGTACAAAAGTCAACAAACTTGTTGGGTAAGAAAAATGGTGGTCAAGCAGTGCGTTCAATCGGTAATGCGCGGGACCCGCCGGATCGCGCCGTTTTTCTTAAAAACTCACGTACTAGGGTTTTTACTTCCCATTCACTAACCTTATATCATTGCTACTAGCCACATATTATTTCTCACTTAAAAGTCACTTTTAATCACCAAAAGTGATCCCTACTCTGTACCGAAAATTCATCCGGTGAAAAATCGCGAAAACCCTAATTTGCTCCAATCTTGAAACCGAAGCGTAAAACCCCATTTTCTAGGTTTATTTATACTTAATGTGAAGTGATTGAGTAGTAGGGCCATTATAAAGTGGTATTTATCAAAGAAAAGGGAATTTTAAGAAAAGTATAAGGAATTTGCACGGCTTCTAGCCGAATTCCCCACAAAACACTATTCATAAAAAAATTTCTCCCTTTTCTTCTGTCTCGGGGCGTTACAAACTCCCCTCCTTAAAAGAATGTCGTCCTCGACATTCCAACTTGTATTAATCAGATCAAAATAGTTCCCGAAAGTCAATCACGCATTAAGAATCATTTCAATCTCGCTTATCATAATCAAATACTAATCAGATCAAGTATTTCAAAGGTCAATCATATACTAAGAATCACTCATCACGATCAAGTACTAAAAGTACTCCAATCCAACTTATTCAATAATCTTGATCCAATTGATAGTCAGACGAGTAACTGGATACATATCCAAAAGGCTCAAAATCGGACTTAAAGTCCCTGGTATTTGGAAAAACAATTCAGGACATAACGATATCTCAGGTCAGAAATTACCCCTGGTGGTGCTTTGTAACACAACAAGCTAGCACTCAGCTATACTTCACCAGAGCCTCAGATGCAAGATTTTGTCCATGGCGGTGCTTTATAACACAACAGGTTAGCACAACGGCTATACCTCGCCAAAGAACCTCAGTTCAAAATTTCATCCTTGGTGGTGCTTTATAACACAACAAGCCAGCACAACGGCTAAACTTCACCAAAGGATCTTAGCTCAAGAGATTGGCCCTGGTGGTGCTTTATAACACAACAAGCTAGCACAACGGCTAAACTTCACCAGAGAGCCTCAAGTCAAAGTTTCATCTCTGATGGTGCTTTATAACACAACAGGTATGCCTCGCCAAAAGAATGACGGTGCTTTAAAACACAACAGGCAATATCTCATCAGAGAGGTTCAGTTCAAGCATTTCATCCCTGATGGTGCTTTATAACACAACAGGCATGCCTCGCCAGAAGAATGGCGGTGCTTTAAAACACAACAGGCAATGCCTCACCAGAGAGGTTCTGTTCAACCGTTACAGAAGAGTAGTAGCCGGTCTATAACCAAACAAGTACGAAAATGTTCAGAAACAGAGTCAAAAGCAGGGTTCAAGTATATCGGTTCAAAAGCAGGGTCAATTATTTCAGGTTCAAGGAACACGGGTACGAGTAGAAACTCACTCGCCTAGCTTATGCCCAGTAATTCACACTCTCAAGCAGTCATCAAACTCAAATCCACATACAGATCATATATAAATCAAGATACTTGCTCAAGAGTAAGAGATACCCTATTTTAGTTAGGTCAGGTCTATCCAGTGTATGTAAGGGTACACTAGCCGATTCAAATTCAAGTCTACTTACAGGTCGTATACAAACCAAACTACTTGCTCATGCGTAAATGAAATACCATATATTCAGTCAAATCACAACCACTAAGTGTACGTAAAAGCACACTTGCCTAAACAATGTTCAAGTTTCAAGTGAACTCAGCCTAGTCAATTTCCGACAATTCAAAGTCAGTCTCAGGCAGTTCAAGTAGTTCAAATCCCAACACTTACAAATCGGATGGTGCCATCCTTAATCAAACAAGAAGACTAGATGAAGGTTGCAAAATCAAAAATTTTCTCAACAATCGAACCACCACCATAATGTATCAAAACCCAAGCCAACACTTATTGGACAAGTCCAAGTCATTATCTCAATTTCCTCATTCAGTTAAGTCTTGAGTACAAGACAAAATCTTCTGCGCTCTAACCTGCGCCATTACATCTTATCTCAAACTCGATCATAATTTCTATTCACATCATCGTACGTTAAACCATATTCCGTCTAAAATTCACGAGCATTTCCTCAGGAAAAGTATCAGGTACACAAGTACAAGAATTCAAACTAAGAAACTTCACGACTCAGACCATATGGTTTTAAACGAAGCTCATCAAGTCATATCTTACGTGTACCATTTTCAAGAGTCACAACTGACGCTCCAAAAGAGCACTGAACGTACAAACCAATCCCACAGTCCGGCATCCTAAACTTTAAGCCTAGGATACACTACAAAGATCTGAAGCCCAAGCTCTGATACCATCTGTAACGACCCCACCTCCCCCTAAGGCGTACCAGAGGGTTTAGCGGGCCGCCTGCCCAGCTCTCGCCGGGACTCACTCACTTACTGCATTCCTCAAGTAAATTACAAGGTACAACTCAAATAATACATCCAATTCTCCAAAATTACATATCTTAAGCGAAGCGGAAACCAATTCTAAGCGTAAAATATAGATTTACAACTTATTCAATTCCAAATATTTATACAGGCCCAAAAGTACATAAATCAAAACTAAAACTAAACTATACAAGATGTACGCCATCCAGCTACACAAAGATCCAAAAACAAGTTCTTCCTTTACTTCGATCCCTGTGGGGAGAAGAAGATAGTAGGGAGTGAGCTAGAAGCTCAGCGAGTGACCAGTAAAATCAACAGCCAAGTATATTTCACAATAAAGCATTGATATAATGTCATGATGCAGTAATCAAATGTTCATTTATTGCTCATGTGAGCCAGTGAAGTTCTTGTACTTAAATACCCAATGCTCGTTTAGATCAAGTAACCATGAAACAAAAGTAAGGAGCCATCGTGCTCCAAAGAATGTGTAAACAATAGTGGAGACATTGGTTCTAAGCACAAGACTTTCCAGGAACTCATTGGAGCCAAATTATGTCATGGCACACACACAAACCACAAATGATATGCAATGGTGCAATCAAGTGCAAGAATCAGTTCAAAAGTAACTTTGGGAACAGTCGAGGGATCACTCACTCAAACTATAGTGCTTCAAGTAGTCACGTTCAATTATACTCCAGGTTTGGAGTCCAGATCTGCGATAGAAATCCAATTTGAGAACTTTGAAACACGAGTAAGATTTGAGACTTACACGTTCCGTTTATTAAGAATCAACCAATTGAAATTCATTTGAAAGACATTCGTGAAACACTTGCTCGCTTTTCAAATCGTAAGGTTTTTGTAGCATATATACTTGGAAACAATACTTGAGTTGAAAGTACAAGGAAATACAAGTTTACATTGGCCATTATATCTTTTCCTCAAGAGTACAAGTTCGTTTAGGTTTTTAACGTATAACCATCGATAACAAAGTAGCAAAAGTTCTCGCTAGTTCAAGTGGTAATCACTTAACCTTCACTCAAGTTGCAAATATAGTTTTCTAGTTCTCGAGTAAAAATTCGGGCAGCATGCCCTTTGTGTTTACCTAATTTTCCAGCCTTTTAGGCTTCATTGTTTTTCTCAAACACAACCCAACATTATACAACTCAGCAATTCATGTCAAGAGTCGTTCCATAGGCTCACAATATCATAATAACAAGAATCGTATGAAGTACAAGTGCAGAAATTCAATTTAGTTCAAGACAGATTTGACGTACAAATGCGGAAATAACATATCCGAGGCTACGCTTATCGGATTAAAACGAAACCTATTCCGTTTCGAAGCTAAGACACAGAGCTACAACATTCATGAAGGTCACTTAGTCCAGTTCCTACTGTAACTTAGTCAAATTCTCGAATTACTACTCCAGAAACCAATTCACCGGCTGTTTAAACGCAGAACACTGTAATGGACATAACTCAGTATACACAAGTCCGAATCAGGTTTTCTTTGAGGCATTTTAAAGCTACTTCAGAACACTAAAACTTTCATGTTTCGGCCCAGAGCTAAATCAGAATGGATCCTGGTCAAAAATCGTGATAAACTGGACTGAACTGAAGAAACGGACTGCTGGGAAATACTTAGAACAGTAGGGGTATTTTGGACTTTTCACATCCTACGTTGCTCCGATTGAGCTGAAATTTTGTAGGCACCTATAAAATGCCATTCTCTACAACTTTTATTCTTTGACCTAAGGCCAAAACAGCCTCTAACATATAGATAAAAATTCGGACAGAATGTTGAGACAATTTTCCAGATTTTGGAAATTTTGAGTTTCTAGTGAATCTTTCCTTAATTTCTTGGTCCAATCACTACCAAAACACCATATAACACCTCAATTGCAACATATAAGCATCATATAATAATTTGGGCAGAATTTCCATAAGCCCTAGTTCATCAAATAAATTGGGGAAAACTACTAAAACATGCTCATCATCCACAATCTCACCATAAAATCAAGTTGCCAAGCTTAATTTGACAAAATTGAAAGCAAAACTTAGAGAGATAAACTCTCTTACCTTGAATAAAAGTCACCAAGAGTAGCACAAGCTCTCCTCTTCAAGAATCACACCACCACTCACTAGCTAGTCACTAGAAGACAAGTTTAATCGGTTTACTTCACTCGATTCCTCACTTATTTGTTGGATTTGGAGATGAAATGAAAGATTTTCCCCTTGGAGTTTCTCTTCTTGTTGCTCTCGGCCAACCCAGCAGAAATGAAGAAGAAATTGCTAAGTGTTGGATTTAAATGGTTACTAATGGTCTTGGTTAAGAAGCCATGAGGTGGTGACAAGTGTCACCACCACCACCTCTCTTTTTTTCTCTTTCCTTCTTATTATTTCTAGCCTCATAATTTCGGTCAAGGCTGCTGCAATTTGAGAAGATATTATGTACAAAAGTCAACAAACTTGTTGGGTAAGAAAAATGGTGGTCAAGCAGTGCGTTCAATCGGTAATGCGCGGGACCCGCCGGATCGCGCCGTTTTTCTTAAAAACTCACGTACTAGGGTTTTTACTTCCCATTCACTAACCTTATATCATTGCTACTAGCCACATATTATTTCTCACTTAAAAGTCACTTTTAATCACCAAAAGTGATCCCTACTCTGTACCGAAAATTCATCCGGTGAAAAATCGCGAAAACCCTAATTTGCTCCAATCTTGAAACCGAAGCGTAAAACCCCATTTTCTAGGTTTATTTATACTTAATGTGAAGTGATTGAGTAGTAGGGCCATTATAAAGTGGTATTTATCAAAGAAAAGGGAATTTTAAGAAAAGTATAAGGAATTTGCACGGCTTCTAGCCGAATTCCCCACAAAACACTATTCATAAAAAAATTTCTCCCTTTTCTTCTGTCTCGGGGCGTTACAAACTCCCCTCCTTAAAAGAATGTCGTCCTCGACATTCCAACTTGTATTAATCAGATCAAAATAGTTCCCGAAAGTCAATCACGCATTAAGAATCATTTCAATCTCGCTTATCATAATCAAATACTAATCAGATCAAGTATTTCAAAGGTCAATCATATACTAAGAATCACTCATCACGATCAAGTACTAAAAGTACTCCAATCCAACTTATTCAATAATCTTGATCCAATTGATAGTCAGACGAGTAACTGGATACATATCCAAAAGGCTCAAAATCGGACTTAAAGTCCCTGGTATTTGGAAAAACAATTCAGGACATAACGATATCTCAGGTCAGAAATTACCCCTGGTGGTGCTTTGTAACACAACAAGCTAGCACTCAGCTATACTTCACCAGAGCCTCAGATGCAAGATTTTTGTCCATGGCGGTGCTTTATAACACAACAGGTTAGCACAACGGCTATACCTCGCCAAAGAACCTCAGTTCAAAATTTCATCCTTGGTGGTGCTTTATAACACAACAAGCCAGCACAACGGCTAAACTTCACCAAAGGATCTTAGCTCAAGAGATTGGCCCTGGTGGTGCTTTATAACACAACAAGCTAGCACAACGGCTAAACTTCACCAGAGAGCCTCAAGTCAAAGTTTCATCTCTGATGGTGCTTTATAACACAACAGGTATGCCTCGCCAAAAGAATGACGGTGCTTTAAAACACAACAGGCAATATCTCATCAGAGAGGTTCAGTTCAAGCATTTCATCCCTGATGGTGCTTTATAACACAACAGGCATGCCTCGCCAGAAGAATGGCGGTGCTTTAAAACACAACAGGCAATGCCTCACCAGAGAGGTTCTGTTCAACCGTTACAGAAGAGTAGTAGCCGGTCTATAACCAAACAAGTACGAAAATGTTCAGAAACAGAGTCAAAAGCAGGGTTCAAGTATATCGGTTCAAAAGCAGGGTCAATTATTTCAGGTTCAAGGAACACGGGTACGAGTAGAAACTCACTCGCCTAGCTTATGCCCAGTAATTCACACTCTCAAGCAGTCATCAAACTCAAATCCACATACAGATCATATATAAATCAAGATACTTGCTCAAGAGTAAGAGATACCCTATTTTAGTTAGGTCAGGTCTATCCAGTGTATGTAAGGGTACACTAGCCGATTCAAATTCAAGTCTACTTACAGGTCGTATACAAACCAAACTACTTGCTCATGCGTAAATGAAATACCATATATTCAGTCAAATCACAACCACTAAGTGTACGTAAAAGCACACTTGCCTAAACAATGTTCAAGTTTCAAGTGAACTCAGCCTAGTCAATTTCCGACAATTCAAAGTCAGTCTCAGGCAGTTCAAGTAGTTCAAATCCCAACACTTACAAATCGGATGGTGCCATCCTTAATCAAACAAGAAGACTAGATGAAGGTTGCAAAATCAAAAATTTTCTCAACAATCGAACCACCACCATAATGTATCAAAACCCAAGCCAACACTTATTGGACAAGTCCAAGTCATTATCTCAATTTCCTCATTCAGTTAAGTCTTGAGTACAAGACAAAATCTTCTGCGCTCTAACCTGCGCCATTACATCTTATCTCAAACTCGATCATAATTTCTATTCACATCATCGTACGTTAAACCATATTCCGTCTAAAATTCACGAGCATTTCCTCAGGAAAAGTATCAGGTACACAAGTACAAGAATTCAAACTAAGAAACTTCACGACTCAGACCATATGGTTTTAAACGAAGCTCATCAAGTCATATCTTACGTGTACCATTTTCAAGAGTCACAACTGACGCTCCAAAAGAGCACTGAACGTACAAACCAATCCCACAGTCCGGCATCCTAAACTTTAAGCCTAGGATACACTACAAAGATCTGAAGCCCAAGCTCTGATACCATCTGTAACGACCCCACCTCCCCCTAAGGCGTACCAGAGGGTTTAGCGGGCCGCCTGCCCAGCTCTCGCCGGGACTCACTCACTTACTGCATTCCTCAAGTAAATTACAAGGTACAACTCAAATAATACATCCAATTCTCCAAAATTACATATCTTAAGCGAAGCGGAAACCAATTCTAAGCGTAAAATATAGATTTACAACTTATTCAATTCCAAATATTTATACAGGCCCAAAAGTACATAAATCAAAACTAAAACTAAACTATACAAGATGTACGCCATCCAGCTACACAAAGATCCAAAAACAAGTTCTTCCTTTACTTCGATCCCTGTGGGGAGAAGAAGATAGTAGGGAGTGAGCTAGAAGCTCAGCGAGTGACCAGTAAAATCAACAGCCAAGTATATTTCACAATAAAGCATTGATATAATGTCATGATGCAGTAATCAAATGTTCATTTATTGCTCATGTGAGCCAGTGAAGTTCTTGTACTTAAATACCCAATGCTCGTTTAGATCAAGTAACCATGAAACAAAAGTAAGGAGCCATCGTGCTCCAAAGAATGTGTAAACAATAGTGGAGACATTGGTTCTAAGTACAAGACTTTCCAGGAACTCATTGGAGCCAAAATTATGTCATGGCACACGCCCAAACCCCAAATGATATGCAATGGAGTAATAAGTGCAAGAATTAGTTCAAAAGTAACTTTGGGAACAGTCGAGGGATCACTCACTCAAACTATAGTGCTTCAAGTAGTCACGTTCAATTATACTCCAGGTTTGGAGTCCAGATCTGCGATAGAAATCCAATTTGAGAACTTTGAAACACGAGTAAGATTTGAGACTTACACGTTCCGTTTATTAAGAATCAACCAATTGAAATTCATTTGAAAGACATTCGTGAAACACTTGCTCGCTTTTCAAATCGTAAGGTTTTTTGTAGCATATATACTTGGAAACAATACTTGAGTTGAAAGTACAAGGAAATACAAGTTTACATTGGCCATTATATCTTTTCCTCAAGAGTACAAGTTCGTTTAGGTTTTTAACGTATAACCATCGATAACAAAGTAGCAAAAGTTCTCGCTAGTTCAAGTGGTAATCACTTAACCTTCACTCAAGTTGCAAATATAGTTTTCTAGTTCTCGAGTAAAAATTCGGGCAGCATGCCCTTTGTGTTTACCTAATTTTCCAGCCTTTTAGGCTTCATTGTTTTTCTCAAACACAACCCAACATTATACAACTCAGCAATTCATGTCAAGAGTCGTTCCATAGGCTCACAATATCATAATAACAAGAATCGTATGAAGTACAAGTGCAGAAATTCAATTTAGTTCAAGACAGATTTGACGTACAAATGCGGAAATAACATATCCGAGGCTACGCTTATCGGATTAAAACGAAACCTATTCCGTTTCGAAGCTAAGACACAGAGCTACAACATTCATGAAGGTCACTTAGTCCAGTTCCTACTGTAACTTAGTCAAATTCTCGAATTACTACTCCAGAAACCAATTCACCGGCTGTTTAAACGCAGAACACTGTAATGGACATAACTCAGTATACACAAGTCCGAATCAGGTTTTCTTTGAGGCATTTTAAAGCTACTTCAGAACACTACAACTTTCATGTTTCGGCCCAGAGCTAAATCAGAATGGATCCTGGTCAAAAATCGTGATAAACTGGACTGAACTGAAGAAACGGACTGCTGGGAAATACTTAGAACAGTAGGGGTATTTTGGACTTTTCACATCCTACGTTGCTCCGATTGAGCTGAAATTTTGTAGACACCTATAAAATGCCATTCTCTACAACTTTTATTCTTTGACCTAAGGCCAAAACAGCCTCTAACATATAGATAAAAATTCGGACAGAATGTTGAGACAATTTTCCAGATTTTGGAAATTTTGAGTTTCTAGTGAATCTTTCCTTAATTTCTTGGTCCAATCACTACCAAAACACCATATAACACCTCAATTGCAACATATAAGCATCATATAATAATTTGGGCAGAATTTCCATAAGCCCTAGTTCATCAAATAAATTGGGGAAAACTACTAAAACATGCTCATCATCCACAATCTCACCATAAAATCAAGTTGCCAAGCTTAATTTGACAAAATTGAAAGCAAAACTTAGAGAGATAAACTCTCTTACCTTGAATAAAAGTCACCAAGAGTAGCACAAGCTCTCCTCTTCAAGAATCACACCACCACTCACTAGCTAGTCACTAGAAGACAAGTTTAATCGGTTTACTTCACTCGATTCCTCACTTATTTGTTGGATTTGGAGATGAAATGAAAGATTTTCCCCTTGGAGTTTCTCTTCTTGTTGCTCTCGGCCAACCCAGCAGAAATGAAGAAGAAATTGCTAAGTGTTGGATTTAAATGGTTACTAATGGTCTTGGTTAAGAAGCCATGAGGTGGTGACAAGTGTCACCACCACCACCTCTCTTTTTTTCTCTTTCCCTTATTATTTCTAGCCTCATAATTTCGGTCAAGGCTGCTGCAATTTGAGAAGATATTATGTACAAAAGTCAACAAACTTGTTGGGTAAGAAAAATGGTGGTCAAGCAGTGCGTTCAATCGGTAATGCGCGGGACCCGCCGGATCGCGCCGTTTTTCTTAAAAACTCACGTACTAGGGTTTTTACTTCCCATTCACTAACCTTATATCATTGCTACTAGCCACATATTATTTCTCACTTAAAAGTCACTTTTAATCACCAAAAGTGATCCCTACTCTGTACCGAAAATTCATCCGGTGAAAAATCGCGAAAACCCTAATTTGCTCCAATCTTGAAACCGAAGCGTAAAACCCCATTTTCTAGGTTTATTTATACTTAATGTGAAGTGATTGAGTAGTAGGGCCATTATAAAGTGGTATTTATCAAAGAAAAGGGAATTTTAAGAAAAGTATAAGGAATTTGCACGGCTTCTAGCCGAATTCCCCACAAAACACTATTCATAAAAAAATTTCTCCCTTTTCTTCTGTCTCGGGGCGTTACACATTTTCCAGAATTGCGCCTGTTCGGACGCAACTGTCGGATGCACAACTTCGTTCGGCCGTCCGACAGTGCAACGGCTCATTTTTTTAAAACAACTTTCTTCCTCATTTGCTTCAGACTCTTCCCATTTTATTTCCTCTCGGACGAAAACCCTCCTGTCTCTCACTCTCAAATTCATATCGTTCTGAAGCCCCCATTCCCAAATTGACTCAACCAAAACAGTTCCTGATCAATTGCGAGTCATTATTCCTGATCATTTCACAGAATCATCTATCACTTCGCACATTCCCAAATTTTCTTCAAAACCCTATCTTTTCATAACCGCTCTGTCAAATCTTCTACAAGGCTTTTTTGTTCCAAAATTTTTGTGCGATTCACTTTCCTACTACTGTGTGTATCATTTGCATCTATCATTCCATACATTTCGCACAATGGTGAATCTAAGGGGAGGAAAAGTTACTGCCGGACGCAAGCACCCACTCAGGGATGAGGATGAGAGTTTTCCCACTGTCAAACGGACATCCAAACGCTTCAAAAGAGGAGCTATCAAGGGTCAAATGTCACGGCCTACACCACAACCCTCCTCTCAGCCTGAATCTGGACAGGGGACATCTTCTCAACCACCTCCAAAATCAGCCCCTCCTCCTACATTCTTTGATGATGCTGCGAAAGACAAATACTCCTGGATATCCCAGAAGGGTGTCATCCCTCAAAGAACTGTAAACCCCTCTGAATTTCGCTCCATAGGTTTAGAATCCATTCTGAGTCTATTTGCTTTCCAGAAATGGTCACATCTTATTTCTATGCCAAATGTCTACTATCCTGATATGTTGCATCAATTTTTTGCCAATCTAAGGAAAGGTTATGACCAAACTGAAATATTTTCCAGGGTTAATGGGGTAGACTTAATCTTTGACTCTGAAATTGTGAACTCCATTTTAAATACTACCATTGAACGTTTATGCAAAGATAAGATTGCTAATTTCTTTTCCTATGAAGAGCTCCCGACTGCGGCAAATCATTTTGATGGGACAAAAATGTTAACCTATTTCAAAAGAAGTTTTTCCTCACCTGCTGATGCTAAATTGAATGATCTGGCCCCTGTGAATTTAATTGCTTTTTCTATCATTTCAAACCTGCTTGTGCCTACTGATGGCCATAGAACTGATGCAAACAAAATGGAGTTGTACCTCTTTTATTGTTTTCAAGAAAAAATTTGTATTGATTTTGGTTTTGTCATGTGCAAGTTTTTACTTCGCTATGCCACTGATTCTCGCAGAAAATTATCTTATGGAAAGTTTCTTCAAAAGATTTTTGAGTTTTACAAAGTCCCTATTCTAGGTGTTTGTCCTAAAGAAGCATCTTCTTATGCCTTTACAAAAGGGTATTTTGAAAGGAAAAATCTTGTTTTTAAAGATAATCTGTGGGCTTATAAGGGTGCATCATCTAGTGAACTTAGGTCTAAGGCTGCACATGATCCTTCATCTATTCCACTCACTCCCATTCATCCTAGGAAATCTGCCTCTAAGGCATCTTCCTCTTCCAGTGATAAAGTAATTGAGCTCCTTCGTGAACTCAAACAGCATGTTCTTCTTCTAGAACATGGTCTAATGCTCACTATGTCCTCTGAGCAACAAACTGCCTTCCTAGACAAAAAGAACCTCCTGTTTCCCCCCCTGTTGTTGAGGAAGTTTCCCATGACAAAGAGTCACACCCCACTGATCCAAGTTCATCAATTCCGGATCCTAGTTCTTCAACCCCTGTGACTCCTCATGGCACCTCTACATCAGATAAAGGCAAGGCACCAGTTGAAGAGGCTGCTGAAGATGATGAAGAAACTGAAGAGGAGGATCTTGATCAATATCAGCTCTCTCGGAGGACACCTGGATCCACTTAGTTCATCATTTAGGACATTTGCATTTTGTTTGTCTCTTTTATGTTTTTGTGGTATTCAACAATGAATATGTAATGTAATGGATATTTTAAGTTTCGTTTTGGATGTTTAAGTACTGTTTTGATGGATGTCTGAATATTTTGATGAATGATTGTCTATTCTGCTTATGTGAATGTAATGAATTTGTGGATTGTCTATTCTGATTGATGGTCTAAGTTTTGATGTGTGAACTTGTCTAAATTTGTGAATTTGTGGATGTGTTGATGTGATTGGTTGCCCGTTTGTGATGACAAAAAGGGGGAGATGGTATCAAATGATTGGATTGAGTGATGATTGATAATTGGTGATGTTGGCATGATTGATGATTGGTGATGTTAGGATATGTTGGATTGATTGTTTAAATTTGGATTGGCTGATATGCTTAATTGTTTAACTCGGATGGGCAGCCTTGTGAGGGGGAGTTTTTCAAAATTTTCAAATTTTGTGATTCACTAAGACAGGGGGAGTTCTTGTCTATTTTGAAAGGGGGAGTTTTCATTGCAATCATAAAATTTCATTTCAAACTTTTGTTTTGTCATCATCAAAAAGGGGGAGAATGTTATTCTTGATTTTGATGATCACAAAAGTTCGTTTATACTGACCAAGATTGATCAGGCCTGATGGAACAAGGAAAGCATATGTTTGATTGACTCCAGTCTACGATGCTTTGGATGTGGCAAACAAGATTGAAATAATATAAACGAATTTAGTCATTGTTTTGTTCAGATCAAAGATACTGTCTTTTAAGTATGTCTAGTTTGTCATTCTTGGTACTTTGAAATGTTTATCTAACCTCCTTCAAATACAAGTGTTTTTGTCTATCCAAGAATCAGGTTCAAATATGTCATGAAATGCAAGACAACCAAAATGAGAAGCAAAAACAGGACAATCAGGTCGGACGGCCGAAAGGAAACTGTCGGACGTCCGGAAGGATCGGACGCACACCTCGGACGCATATCAACCAGATCGGACGTCCGAAAAATTCCAAGATAACTTGCTAACTCTCGGCCTACGATCGGACGCTGTGCTGTCGGACGACAAAAATCTCATCGGACGTCCGAACTTCAACTTGGCGGTTTTCGGACGTTTGGTTCGGACGATGATTTGATCGTCGGACGTCCGAAAGCCCCAACGGCTAGCTGACCCTTCATCTGCCTTCTATCCGTTGGAAGCTTTAATGAAGCCCATTTTTGTTCCCCTTTAAAAGCAAACTGTTCTGAACGAAGGAAGGACTTTTGCACACTTTGTTTACAAGATCTCAAGAGATATTTTAGCTAGAAAATAGTCTCCAAAGCAAGATTTGTTTTAAAGTGGTGTGAATTTCTGGTGAGCATTTCTTTTGTGACTGAAAGGATCTTTAGTGTAGCTTTGTTGAGGGTTTTTCTGAGTGATTGTAAAACTTCTTAGCTTGACTAAGTGAGGCTTAGGGCAAGGAAGAAGTGCTCCCTCTATTGTACATCTAGTTGATCTTCTTTCATCTAAGAGAAGTTGCTCTTCCTAGTGTGTGGTCTTCAAGTTTGAGGATAGCTTGGTAGACACTTGGTTTGATTCCCTAATTTACTTTTCTGTTTAATAAAATTCTCATTGCTTGTCTATACTTGTGTTTCTGATCAATATTGCTCTTGTCTTCTAATCTACTTGGTTGATCATTACTAGAAAAGAAGGTAAATTTTTATTAAAGAAAAAGTGCATAAATTTGGTTAAGATTTTAATCAACCCAATTCACCCCCCCTCTTGGTTGTCTTTGGGACTTACAGATGCATATCGGCTCAACAGGGACCCAACAAAAGACATGAAACCGGGCTTCACTTTAGCAGATCTGGTTCTAACTTATCATGGCTACTAACAAGCTTAGTATCGCTATAAAAAGCAAACAGAGGCTCAAAGTTTGGATCTTTATCAACATTTTCGGAAGCAAAGAAGAAGATGTTGAAGTTGGCATTTACAATATCAAAACACAGGAGGAGAAGAACGATGGCTATCAGATACTTGGAAGCTGAAACGGAGGTTATCTTTCTTGGCCTGAGATTGGAGGTTGCGCTTTGTTGGGTTCACGTTCCTTCTTTCTTACTCCCCGTAGTGGCTGAAACTCCTTTCCCTCCCTGGTTCCTTGGTTTCTGGTCCTCTACTTCTGTCCCGTAGCCTTTCTACTGCCCAACCGAAACCTTCTCAATCTCTCTTACCCGAACTCTCTTTCTCTCCCTTTTCTTTTCCTCCCTAGATTCTCTTGCCCAGCCCCTTTCCTTTTCTTCTGCTTTTTCTTTACTCCGCTGTCAACACTAATCTTTCTTGGCCGAAAGCCTTTCTCCTCTTGTTTCCTCTCGTTTCACTCTCCCCGCTGCCCTTTTTTTCCTCAGCCGCCAACAGATGCTCTCTTTCTCTTGCTTGGTTTCTTTCCAGATACCCAAGCCGCCAACTCTACTATCCTCTCTTTGTTCAGCCGAAGATCTCTTTCCATCCCCAACCCGTAACTTCCCTTCAACCTTTGTTTTTTCTCTATTTTTTCCAGTCGCCACCCTTTCTCTAGGGTTTCCTTTTCCAGCCGCCAACTCTCCTATGTCTCTACTCCTCTGCTCTTTTTTCTTTTATAAGACTAAGCTCCCTAAACCCTTGGAGCAACGATGGGATGAAACTGCATTTTGATAGCATTTAGGAGCCGTTTGATGGTTCTTGTTCTGGAATATTCCAGTCAAGAATCATAAGGTGAGTTGGCAATATTCTAGAGAGTTTGGAAAAAAAAGAAATGTGGAAAATGAGTGGAAAATGAATCCAAAACCCCGCTGTAATTTTTTTGTTTCTGTGTTGAAGTTAGCGCACCAGTATTGAATGAAATGGCGCGCGTGGCCTTGCACACGCGCGTAAGACGCCCTTTTTTTTGTTTTTGGTTTTTGTTAACAAAATTGATTTTTGTTGATTTTTTTTCTTTTTCTTTTTTCTATTTTTTCTATAAAAATGATAATTATAATTTAAATGATGATATAAACAAAACATAACAAAATTTACAAAAATTTTGAAAAAAATTTGGTGTCTACACTTCACCTTATAACTCCAGTGATCCCCTCGATTTGTCTGGCTATCACCTTATCCCTCCAGTGGTAATACTCAAATATACTGAAACGGTGGCCCAGAGTTCCAACCTACCCGATCGAGCGCAGTCCTGACTCGAGCAAGTTAGTAACCAAGGGCACGATTCGGTTCAGCTTAGAACTTACAACATGCGCAAGTAATCAAGTAAATCGGTAAACGGTAGTAGTTCACGGTTAACGGTAGAAATTTCTGATTAAACGGTAGAAATTTATCATTTTAGTAGGTCGAGTGAGATAAAGCACAAACTCACCTTAAAATGGTGGACAATTTCATAGTAGCAATTATAGGTAGCACTTAACACTTAAACACACAATAACTATGAAGTAAACATGTAGCAACACTGTTCAAGTCACGTACACCTATAAGGAACACTCACCAATTCAAAATAGGGAGTAAGTGCTCAAACAAGTGTTTAGGCGTCCACTTCGAGATCCTCTTGAAGGTCCCCTTGAGCGCCTGAACAAATAATAATTGGCTATCACAAGAAAAATTGATTTCCTCCATGAAATCAAGTTTAAAACGGTCAATCAATATTAAAGGATAAGGAAGAGTTTTCAAAAACTCATTTCCCATCGAGTTAGAAAATTTTAGTTTTGCACGTCAAATTTAGAAAAATCAGAACTTGTGCTCAGTAGGTCCAAAATTGGAAAACTTTATACCATTATAATCTTGGTTCAGAGTAATAAAAGTTCCTAGAAGACACTTTTCTAAGATTCTAAATGGAAGACATTCAAATTTCAGCTCAAAGTGGCTGATCTGAGCAAGCAAGACAGTTTCGGTCATGTTTTTCGGTAAATTTTGGAAATTCGGCAAAATTCACAGAAAGTGAACTAGCCTCTGAAATTTGTAAAACAATAAAAATTTCAATCAAGGTTTCAAACAGAACAAATTGAACTAAATTCGGAGTTTTGAACGCCAAAATATAGCAGCTCAAAGTTGGCTAAAATTGAAGACAGTTCGGTAAATTTTCCAGATTTGAAGAACAACTTTGGCACATCATTTGGGTATCGAAATGGTTTTAGAATAACACCAATTTTGGTACACTAAAACTTCCATATGAGGATTACTCCCCTATCAAATTTCATGCAGAAAAGCACGTGGGAAGGTAGTTAACAAAACTACCAAAGTTCGGAAAATACTTTAAGGCAAATCTGCCTTTTTGCTTGTATTTCTTTTCCAAACATTTTGCACAATGAAATCAGTCCCAATTTGGTTTATTTTTGGAAACAAGGTCCAAGAAACATTTCATAAGCAATTGATAGTTGGTTGACATCAAAATTTTGAAATAAAACATCCCACAAACAACTAAACTAGTCGGCCAGCAAGAAGAGAAAGATTTCCAGATTTCCAGCTTTATCGTACTTTCAAAATCAAGCCATAACTCACTCAATACAACATGAAATTGAGAATGGTTAGTGGCATTGGAAACTAGGTTCAAAACTCTACATTTCATCAGAACAAGTCATTTTCAAAATCAGTTCACAAGTGAGAGAAAATAGAGCCACAAGATGCAACTTCTACCTTTCTCTCGGACAAACAATCAGAACAGGACATCAAATTTTGCCGAATCACTATGACTCACTCATTTCGAACTAGAAGGTGAATTTTATACCATTGGAAAGCTACAAATGTCTAGTTACAAATACCACAAATGGTACTCGATTTCCTGTGACGCCCCCGCTTCTCCCAAGGGCGAACCCTAGGGTATCGGCGGGACGTGTGACAGCCCCACCTCCCCCTAAGGCGAACCAGAGGGTTCGGCGGGCCGCTTGCCCAGCTCTCGCCGGGACTCAGTCGTTCACTACATTCCTCAAACAGATTACAAGATAAAACTCAAATATTACATCAAATTCTCCAATAAATAATTACATATCAAAAGCGAAGCGTCCATGCTTCCACTGCGCCACTCTGATCCATGATCCAACTATTATACAAGAGGAAGTCCAAATTTAAAGTACACATGAGATAATTCATCCGATCACAGGAATAAGTACTACAAGCCTTCCTTCGCCTTGAGCCCTGTGGAGGGGAATAAAATATTTTTGGGGCGAGCTAGAAGCTCAGCGAGTAACCAGTAAAATCAGTAATCAAATCGGTTTAACAATAGTTCATTTCAATGATGTCATAAATCAATGATGTCATAATTCAAATGATAAGTCCAGAAACAATTACAACATTTACAAAACATTAAATACGGAGTATCAATAATTCAAGAAACATTTACAATGGAAAGAGATAGTAACATTCATGAAAAGGATACGGGCCCACATGGAGCCAAATATTCGCGCGCTCGCTCGTTCTCCTGCCATTTCCCCTTATTCCTCCAATTATTTGAAAATTTCATTTTGTGAAAAAACCCTCGTTTGTTCGTTCATTTGTTCATTTCATTCACCCTCTCCTGGACATTTTCCAGGCTCCACCAACCTCCACCAACCTACAAAGGTAATACTCGAGTATACCAAAACGTTCACCCATGTCACCATATCGCCCGACCGAGTCCGCTTCTGGCTCGAGTCGATCGGTAACAAGGGGCAGTGGCCAGTTCAGCCAAAAGGCTTACATTCATGCGCAACTAGAATTTAATCATTAATCATTGAAAATTTCACATTTATTTAGGTCGAGTGCGATAAAGTACACACTCGCCTAGAAAACTCGTTTTAACAATCATTGAAAGCACTTAACACATTATCAATCAATAATAACAAGCCAATAAGTCAAGGAAATATAACAAACCAGGAACACTCACATGCAAGCACGCATGATATGCAAGAAAACAGTTCAAAAGTAAATAATGCAGGAAAACAGTTCAAAAGTAACTTTGGAAACAGTTCAAAAGTAATAATGCAAGAAAACAATTCAAAAGCACATAATGCAAGAAAACAGTTCAAAAGTAACTTTGGAAACAGTTCAAAAGTAAAAAATGCAGGAAACGGTTCAGAAATAACTTTAGATATAGTTTGAGGTCACTCACCTCCATGGCTCAGAAATCATCCATCATATAACATTGCCTTGCTCAAATCCAAGTCTTAGATCACAAACTCAATGCAAACAAATCCCTTCAAAGTTCGGACAGCACTTCCCCTGAATTTGCTAACTTTTCCAGCCATCACGGCTTCATTATTTCCTCAGCCAGTCCCAAAGTCACACGAAATATAAATTCTTCACAACGGCCGTTCAATAGGCTCCCAATAGTACAAGTACAATTCAAGCTCTAAAATATTCCAACAAGCACAATAAGACTCGATTACAAGTCATAAACCAATTCTAAATACCACCAAAATAGGGCTCCATAAGAATGTATAAGCACTAGAGTAAACCAGGAAAAATCCGGAAATGATTTAGCTTTAACCCTGAAAAAAATAATTTTTGACGTCATTTTACGGTAGTGGCACCAAAGGCGCTACGATTGTCGGATGAAGGTGAAAGATACACCGTTTCGAAGCTAAGATATAGGGATACAATATTACAGAAGGTCACTCAACCCAGTTTCGAGTGTAACCAGGTCAAAAATGCAAGATACTACACCAGAACCGTAAAAACAGATTCACAGAACGCATTCTAGCGGAAACATCATAAATCAGGCTACCTAAGTCCAAATCCAGAAATTCTAAAACTAGCTGAAAACTAAGAAACAGGGATACATTTCATAAGAAGACCTCAACAACCAATTCGGAAGCAATTCCAGCCAAAACAACCAATTACAGGCGCAATTCTTACATTCGGGTAAAACCAGGACAGCAAGGGTAATTTCGACTTTTCTCATTCTACGCTACTCCGATTGACCTGAAATTTTGTAGGCACCTCTAAAATGTCATTAATTACAACTTTTATATTTTAAGCCAAGGCCAACTCGGCCTCTAACTAGGAGATATAAATTCGGGCAGAATGTATTCATCATAACCCTAACTTTCCAAAATTTCTTCCAAAACAGAAATTGGTTGCAATTAACCACTTTTCCCACCTCCTAGAGTCATTATATACCATTTCCAATCATCATAGATAGCCACACAATCATGTTCATATTAAAACAGAAAAATCCCCAAAAATTATAAAACTTCATCACTTCAACCACAAATCAAGAAATAATCCATAAACTTGTATCTCATACTACCACTAATCATGATTTAAGCATCAATTAAGGGAGGAGGGTGGTTCTTCACAACTTACCTTAGAAACAAGAGAGAGGGAGCAATAGGTTCTCTTAGCTTTCCAAATAACTCCACAAATCAACTCACAAATACTAAGTGAAGAGGTTTTATGGAGAGATTGCAAGATTAAATGGTTAGATTGTTGAACTTGAGCAAGATTGAAGCCAAAAATTGAAGAGTTTTCTTTCTTTTCTTGCCTTGAAGAAGTCGGCCAAGAGGAAGACAAAAATGAGGAATTTTGGTGAATTTTTAGTTATTTAAGTCAATTGGTAAGACATGGAATAGTAGTCAAATGGTCCACCCAATAGCCAAGTGACACTTGTCACTTAATTTATGCTTGGCTAACTTTTGTCTCTCTCATACCAATCCACTTAGCATCCTCTACTTATCTCATAACACCCGATAAATTAATTTCAGTATCCAAAACTTAACCAAGTTGGCCGAATTTTTTCGAACTTTTCGCACTAGTGGGTCCCACGTCCGGTATATGCTCTTAATTTCTCAAAAACTATCCGATACTAGAAAAATCATCCAAAAACTATATTTACTCATAAAAATTATTTTCCCAATTTCTCACATCAATAAAATGTGGAAAAACGTGCAATTATAAAAAAAAATAAAATCGAGTACTTTAAAACAAAATTACAGGCTCTCACACTTATACTTTTCGGGGCATCACAGGACGCCTGCCTAGCTCGCGCCAGGACTCAAAATTTCAAAACAATAAAACTAGATAAACCCACAAGCGTACTATTCACAATATATCTAACGCCAAAAGAGTTCTATTTACATCTTCAAAAGTATCGAGTCAAACCACTCTAATACATTATAATAACAACCAGTAGAAGGTAGACCCTAAGGAGGGTCCTTATACAAACCACCAAAACAAAAACAAACATCCTAACTGTTTGATTATTACAATCAAACCTAACTATACTAGTGAAGGTGCCAAGAAGTTCCCCGCGTCGTCCCCTGCTAAGGAAAACAAAGGAAACGGGGTAAGCTAGAAACTTAGTAAGTAAACAGGGGTAAAAGCGTAAAATTTCACATTTAAAGAAACAGCTATTCCACAAAATGTCAAGTCAAGCACAAAAGTAACAATACAAAGGAAGGATACAGGTTGGCTCCAAAGCCAAGTCATTTTCCATGCGTGATCTCCTGTCGACACTCCGTCGACCATAAATAAGGTCCGTAGTACTCCACTTGTACACCCACCGAACACCTTATCACCCTCACTGGCCAGTCACCTCACAAACTTGCCCGGGCGAACGAAATCACAAACTTGAGCTTGAGTCACAAGCTCACTACAAAAAATTATTTCTTTCGTGACAAATTTTTGATGACAACCAACCTATTCGTTACAAAAACAATACTTTTTATGATAACCCGTTAGGCAAATGTCCTTCAGAAGGCAAACATGTTTTTCTATTTTTTTCATTGTCTAAAGTTACTTTCCCCACATCAATTCGTCAGGAAAAGTTTTCATTCTCCCTCCATTTTTTTCCCACCAGTTTTTTCTCCGTTTTGGACCCAAAAAAATTTAGAAGGAAATCAGACTTATGACATGGAAACCGGGAAACAAAGAAACACTTTTCCGTATCTCTTACTTTTGGAACAACAACGACAAAGAAACACTTTCTCCAAATCTGTAACTTGTCTTCATATCTCCAACAACAAAGAACAACAACGTACTCGAACTTGTCTTCATCTCTTTCAACAAGAGAGACAACACGATGGTCTAAGGTGATGTAAAAATCAAATAATCCTTCAATTTTGTCTTCAATTTTGTCTTGAATCAGTTCCTTTTCTCCAAATCACCCTTCAATTTTGTCCTTAATTGGTTCCTTTTTTATTTTTATAGTGGGTATTTTATTCATCTCTCTCTTTCTCTGTTCGTCAAAACCCAGGAAGATGTTTAAATTCTTGTGCCCGGGGATATAATCAGTAGAAAACTTGTTGATATCATTCTTGCTGATGCTCGCTTGCTCGACAGAGATCCTTTGAAAATTGACCCGGTTGGTATCCTGTTTGGGTTGCTCCTCCTATTTCCAAGTCATCAATTTTTCAGCTCTGCTCAAGGTACTGAAAGTACAATAGTGGAATTGGCAGTCGGCTCTGACTGGTGAGTCAATTCAATTTTTTAGGTCTGACTATGGAATTTGCAATCAGCTCAATTTTTCAGTTTTGTTGCTTCGCTATTTAACAGAAAAGTTACAATTTTTAGCTCACCCTTTTGATGAAAGATCGATATTTCATGAAATGGCATTATTTTTTATACAATGCAGTTGTAGATTAAGAATATGTACTTAAATTACAATTAAGTTTCTAAATATTTCCTTGGGTTATATGTCATGGTGCAAATATTGGTTATTGGATTAGAAGTGTGGTAATGTTGTTTGGATTTCACGGCCAAAAAAGAGGAAATTTCGACTTGGTTAGTCAAAATGGGTGTACTATTGTCCAGTCTTTTTTATACGTATGTCTACATAGTTTGAACTACATTTGAGTGGCTTTTATATGAGGTAGTTGTATTTTGTTTTGGGTGAAGATAATAGATAAATTTCAGGTCAGCATGGAACACTGAAAGAAATTTTAAGACTGGCTATGGGGAAACCAGCAATGTGTTCTCAGTGGTTGCATCCTTGCTACTTACTGCAAGGATAGTCTTCGAACACTACTGACACTTTTTCCTATGCATCACCCATATAGAAAAAAATGAAGATGGCCCAGGATAATTTGGTGGTGGAGAAATCCCAGTGTTGCAATAAAAAATGGAGCATGTTAGTGACTTACCACGGCCTAAATCTCATTGCTTGAATTCAGCTTACTAACAGAGTTGAGATGTGAGAATTATGACAGTGATGCTAGTTGCTACTGTGATTATCTATACTGGATGTGCGACTTCAGATTTTGTTGTTCTCCCATTTCCAGATTAAAGGTGGAATGGCAGGGTTTACAGGACAAATTTCTGCTGTCATAATTCTTGGCATTATGTTGATGTGTCATAGTTCTTCTCATTTGCCCTGTAAATGCTCTAGTAATACAAGCCAATGATCCCTCTGTAGTCTAGACCATTAAATCTTGTGTGGTTTTTTCCTTGCTTTCCAACTCACTAATTACTTATAGGCACCTTACATTAATTCAGAAATTTGACAATTTCAGAGCCTTAATGATGCATTTTGCAAATGTTATGGTAAGACTCTGGCAAAATGTATTTGTCTATTCCTTGAAGGAATAAACGAATGGGATATGACCTATATTGCTGTAAGAGGAAAGTTGTCTAGGATCGTTTGGTTTTTTGCAGGACTTCTTCATTAGGATATCATAGTGCAAAAACTATTTATCGCAGCCTATCCATCATACCGAGTGTCTAAAGGTGGATCGCAGCCATGTATGACAATCAAGAATTTGGGGCAGCGACGGTTCTTGAACTATTAATTTGTTATTGGCCTTGATTGGTCAGGAAAAAAGTTGCATGGCTCAATATTACAAAATGTACATTGATTTTTAACATACTCCACATAGGACTTACAACAAATTATACCACTATTAAATTTTTGGGTGAAGATAATAGTTGTACCATCTTTTGCTCCTTTCACAATTTTTAGTTATGTACATTACCAATCTTTACTCCATAAGTTGATCTGTGTTTTGCCCTCCCTTTCCCTCTTTTTTTTTTTTTTTTTGTCTAGAAAGGGATTGGTTCGAGTAGAAGATCAATGTGATAGTTACAATTCTAATCAGGCTTTAGGAAGGTAATTTTGTTATTTTTTATGTTACAAAAAAAGATTTTTGATTGTTGTCGATTATGTATGATGATTTTCTTAAAATATCTAATTTCGTATTTCTTCATATTCAGCAGAGCAGACCTGCATTCTCACTCCCTTGATAGAGAAGAAAGGGAACAACCAGAGAAAAGATTGCATAATTTGAGGTACGTTGTTATTTGGTAGCTTACCATAAAGAATGAAAAGTGTTTATCATGACTGCTAGTTTCTTGCAAATTATGTTATGGTTTACATCCTTATTTGTGTAAATCAAGTTATGGGTTATGATGTTTAATGCTTTCTTATATACTATACAACAGCATAGAAGTGTCAAGTGAAAAGGTTTTTTGCATTGATATCCTTTACATGGTTTTAACTCTTTGTTAAGTTTTTACTATAACTTAAATATTGATATCTGTTTATAATTTGACATCAAAATTTTACTAATTTGACTCCTTTTTTTATCATATACTGTGTTATTGCAGATGGCACCTTCCGGAAAATGGCTGAAGAGAAACTGCCCACCTAATACCAACTTGAAATCTGAACGACAACCAACTGCAAACTCAACTTTGGAGCATCAATCAGCTACCACAGGTGATGATATCCAGATTAATTCGAATAATAGTAATCCTGCTCAAGCAAACACTAACGGTAAGTGAAAATGCTGAAAATGATTTAATTCTTGCCATTCAATGCATACATCCTTTTTGTGATAATTCATATTAAGCCTCAACTAGCATGTTTAACAATTGTTCACAGATCAAAGAAAGCAAAAAAAAAAAAGGCAGGGGCCCAACCATCCTTTTTCCAAGAATTCCTTGTTTGGAAACAGAAGCAGTGTGGAGGGTCTTCCTAGAATGGTGAGTTTGTAGATCTTTATTCGAAACAAATGTATTTATGTGCATTTACTTACTATTGTGGAACAACTTATGTTATGATTTGTATTTCCTGGTGTATTATTGGTTACTTGCAACATAGTAATTATTCTGGTACAAGTTAATGCATTGCTTGTACTCATTATTAGGTGGTCCCTAAGCAATTTGTAGTGATCATCCATGCATCATAACAAAAATGCATCTTTTGCATACCATTCTATTATTTCTCTGATTTCAGATTTTTCTTGGTTTTATTGTACAGGTTTGGGGTGAACTTGTGGATTGCTTTTGGCTCATACTGAAGAACTCTTCTATTTTGATATCATCGATCTCTAGTATTTTGTTGACCATGGAATTAAAGTCCATCTTTTGGTTTTAGCATATGTTAGGTATATGGTAGTTATCTAGGGAGAAATAGCAATGTTTATATTGGTTTCAAATCATGGAATGTGATGATATGTAAATGTTTGACATAGTTAACTTTTGTGGTTTGACATATTATGGTTGCCTACTAATGATAATTTGTGAAGTTTTGGTTGATATTTTGCTTGCATACTTTTATATTTTGATTGGATGGAGTGTCTAAATAGATGATATGAGATGGTTTAGTTAGGAGTTTTAATTTTTCTTGAAATTGGACTTGTTGGCAGGGAGATTTCGTCCATTTGTAAGGGGAAGCTCAGCCAAAATTTTTTTAAAAATAAAATAAAAAATTATTATTCAAAAAAAAAAAGATACGGTCATTGTTGTCACTAAAATTGCTGAGCTTAAAAAGGCTGAATGGTCAAATTAGAAATTAATATATTATAGTGATGCAGCTGTCGTTAGGAAAAATGATATTGCATTGTCATTAAAGTTTCCCGACAAGTTTCAATGTAGGACTTTTCTTGACAATAAAAAATTTAGTGACAAAGTTCAGGGTCTTTCCTGACAAAGGATCGTCAAGAATATGAGGTCTTTCCCTGACGATCAAATCATCACGATTACCTTTCCTAATGATGCGTCACAGAAAATAACACCTTTCTTGACGACAATTCCAATAGTTGTCAGGAAAACCTTTTGCCGACGGCGTATAGGTGACTAATCTTCTCTGACGACATTGGTGTCATGAAAACTTTTCCTGACAAAATACGTATCTTTTCCTGACAAATATTGTTGTCACTAGAAATCTTTTTTTTTGTAGTGGCTCGGGTCACAAACTTGGTTCACAACTGGAACCTACGAACTTGGTGACCTCAGACTAGGTTGGACTGGCTCCGACCAAGCTCCGGCCGGCTCGAATAATCCATCCAGGTCTTGAGATCGGGCCCACAACTTCAACATATTTCACAAACTCACGAAAGTCACCCCGAGCTCCAAGCTCAAGGGGTTCAGCACCAAAATAATTCATATATACACATCTCATAGAGAAACATAGGTACAAACTAGGGTTTAGGTCGAGTGTGATAAAGTACACCCTCGCCTAAGTCCCCCTTTTCACATCAAAACACATAAGCAGTTTATACACATAAACGGCCTGAATACTTACCCAAAAGACAAAAGTAGTACAGGAGCAAAATCACTTCGCACGTGTTCGCTAGTAGTGGGCCCCACCGGCTCCGCCTAGCTCACCACTGTCTGAAATAGAAGATTGTATCACATATTATCAAAAATGGCCACTAACATGCCCAAAACAAGCAAAACGGAAAAATCGGCACATGCAAGTGCGAAAACGGCAAAATGGGCGCACGCGCGCGCGGAACGGCAAACGGAAATGGCCAAATCTGCCATCTCAAACCGTTTTGACCAAAAGTTAGGTTAGGAATGTCGGATCAAGGTGAGCGAGACACCGTTTCGAAGCTATGAGGAAGGGGTACAATTCTCATGAAGACATTTTAATCTAGATCTGAATGGAAGCAGGTCGAAATTATGGAAAACCGTACCAGAAATTTACATCTTAGGGTGACGAACAGGGTTTCTTTGCTGGACCATAACTCACAGCTCACAAACCAAAATCAAGAAATTCCAAAGGCATTGGAACGGTAGGACATAAGGCTATAACTTTCATGTTTGGACCAAAAGCTGAATCAATACAGAGCATGGAGGAAAATGGGTCCAAACATTCCTGTCAGAATTGTCCAAATTCGAAGGCAGTTCTGACAACTGATCTTGTTTTGGTCATAACTGGAGCTACGGGACTCGGATTTGGATGAACTTTATACCGATTCGAAGCTAACAGAAAGAGTTACAATGTTCAAGAAGGCCACTCAGTCCAGTTTGTAGGGAATCTAGGTCACAATGTCAATGTACCAAACTAGAACCGTAAAAACAGGTTACCAAACTGCATTCTGGTTAACGAACCGTAATTCAGGCGACCTAAGTCCAAATCAAGTGATTCCAAAGCTATCCAAAAGCTAAGACACCAGGGTACATTTCTTAAGAATACATCAACAACCAAATCAGAAGTATTCCCAACCAAATTAACCAATTACAGAAGCAATTATCAAGTTCGGATAGAAACAGGGCAGCTGGGGTATTTTGGTCTTTTCATCAACTACGTTGCTCCGATTGAGTTGAAATTTTGTAGCCATCTCTAAACTATCATTCCCTACAACTTTTATGTTTTCACCCAAGGCTAATTCGGCCTCTAACTATGATGAACAGTGCCAGGCAGAAAGGGGGTAATCGAAACCCTAATTCCGAAATTTTCCGTTCAATGCGGAAATTTTCCGCAAATAGCCGTTATCTTAACACTAAGGCTTCATTCTAAACCATTTCCAACCATCATACATGGCCACATAATGTTAATCATATGAAAATAGAAAAATCCCACATAAATAGAAAAATTCACCAATCTTAACTAAAATCAAGAAAAAATCCACCAAATCACACTTATAACCACCACAAGTCTTTAATTAAACATCATTAGATAGAAAAGAGGGTTCCATAGTCACTCACCTTATCAACACAAGAAAAGGAGCAACTTTGCACTTTAATCTCCCAAACCACTTCACTAATCACCTCACAATCACTAAGAGAGAGGTTTTTATGGAGAGTTTTCAAGTTTAATCGGTTAGTTTGTTGAATTGGGCAAGATTGGAGCAAGGAATTTGGAGAGATTTTTCTTCTTTTGCTTGGAGAGAGAGTCGGCCACCAAGCTTGGGAAATGAAGTGATTTTAATCCAATTTTTGTTTTGGTTTATTTAGTCAAATGGTAAAAGGATGAATAGTGGTCAAGAATCAAGACTTAATCTCTAAGTGACACTTGTCACTATAATTAATACATGGTTATCCTTTTGTCTCTCTCCACTCTCATCCATATAACAACCTCTAATTATCTCTTAGCACCTGGTAAAATAAACCCGGTATCCAAAACTTAACCTAACAGGCCGAATTTTACCGAACTTTCCGCACTAGTGGGTCTCACGTCCGATATATGTTCTTAATTTCTCAAAAACTAACTGATACTAGAAAAATCATCTAAAAACTATATTTACTCGATAAAATTATCTGGGAAATTTTCTAATAAAGAAAATGTCGAAAAGGTGGGCGATCAATAAAATAAACCCTAGGAACTTAGAAAATTTTCGGGTTCTCGCACTCATTCTTTCGAGGCGTCACATTTCCACTTTTGTACAAAGAGATATGTTCAATCAAAGAGGCACTGTTCGGATAGTCTGAACTCATTTTCCAAGTTTCTTCACATTTTGAAAATTCAAGTTTTGCTCAACCAATTCAAATGAGTTTTGGTAGACACATTTTACACACAATATACAACATGTATCAACTAATTTCACAGCCAAACAACCAACAAAAATTTGAAATTCAAGCAAGATAAAAGTAGGACAGATTCGGCCAGCTTACTCCCTCTCACGGTTTTCGCTCTTTCTTTTTCCTCTTCTAGTTTCTTCTAGTAGAATTCGTCACAAACACACTAACGCTGATGAGGAGGTCAAGGGAGCTATCCAAGTGGAGCAAGTGAAGGTGCCATTGGGGCCTATGACACGAGCTCGTGCGAAAAGGTTGAATGAGACACTACAAACATTGGTTCGTTTGGCCCGTGAGTCAAGTGGAGAGCCAAGAGCCATTAAGGGCCTTAACGAAGCTAGAGATGTTGTCCTACTATCGGCCATCCATGAGGATTAGCTGCCCATGATTCGCCTGGGCCATGGCCCATTATTAGTTTAGTAGAGTATAATAAAGAGGTCCAACTAGCTTGTGGTTTGGACCTTAGTCGTTTTAGTTCTTGAGGCAAGGGGCTAGGCCATGTGGGCCTTAGGACCAATAGCACTTTAGTGAGCCACATAGTTAGTCCCTACGCTGAGCCGGTATGGAGTTCTCTCAAAGCCTTAGGTCATTGTTTTACATTCAGTTTTTGATGATTAATAAAATTACATTGAGAGTTCTCTCAAAGCTTCGTTAAAGCACCTTGAATATCTTAGATTTATATCTTAGGTATTCAATTGACTTATCAATCTAGGACCACGCTAGATTGTGGCGTCTTCTACAAATACCGAGGTTCGTTGACCACGTGATCAACGGGTTTAGGTGATCCGCTGCGTTCGTCGTCTTCAACATGAGTCTCTACCTTCTAGATCCAAGCCTTTCTGTGCGGGTTGCATCACAAGGTTAGTGCCGTTCGTATCAGCTGGCATCATAGCTAGTTGAAGGTATCACGTATATCCTTGTTTTCTTTTCTTTTGGTATCGTTTCTAATCTGTCCAATCTGTTCGCCATTGTTTGTCTTGTTTTGGAGTCAATAAAATTTTCTGTTCACGTGTCTCTAAACTATCCAAGCTTTGTCACATTTGTTTGTCTTGTTTTCGAGTCGCAATTTCTGTTTTGTTGCCCCATTATTGTGTCGTTTGTTCTCTCTTGTGTGTCTGCCGTTTTGTCTTCAAATCTGTCCGCGTAAAGTCTGAAGTTGTTGTCGTATTTGAGGTCAAAAAAAATTCTGTCCAAAAGCGGCTACAATCTGTTTAGGTCGGTCCGCAATTGTTTTCCTCTTAGCCTTGCATTGAAATATTCTGTTTGCATCCCTCGTTGGTTGTCTTGAGTCGTGTGCGGCTGCCACACCGTGTGGTTTAGCCGTGAGGGTCATTAGGGTTTCCTAGGGTCTGTTTTTGCTTGAGTCAAAAAAAAAAAAAAGGGAAAAGCAGCGGCTGTCGTGCCTTATGTATCCTTGTTCGTCCGAAACTAGGAGTTGTTTTCAAGGGTGGAAACTATTGTGAGTAGTCCAGATTTTGTCTCCTTGCAATTCGGGAATTGTGGACTGCTTGGGGGGTTGTAAACCGTAGTTGGGAAACTAAATCATAGGTTTTGTGTTTTGGGAGACAACCCCAGGTGTGAGGAGAAAATTGGCAAGTGCGTGGTCTGTTTGGATTGCCCTTGGCCAAATCAAGAGCCGACCCCTTAGCTGAATCTGATTGGTTTTGTTTCCTTTCTTGGTCGGCCATAACACAAATTGGTAGTTGCATGAAATCTGATTGGCTTCCGTTGGCGTGCAAGAAACTGAGTTGTTTTCCTTTGTCTCCATTGTGATCTGTCCAGTTTGTGTTCCCTGGCAATCCGTGAGTTGGCATCCTTTGTCATGCATGAAAACTGAATTCCTTTCCTTTGTCGGCCATCCTCAATTAGTTGCGGTCAGCCAAGTCCTAAGCTAAGACAACTCTAGCCGGCCATTCTCTCACTTTGTTGCTTAAAAAAAAAAAAACAACAAACAGAGTGTTGTTCGGCCAAGCCAAAAGAAAAAGAAAAAAAAACCAGATTTATTGCCAACCATTCGAAGCGTTACATAGTGGTCCGAATTCTTTCAAAAACAAAAAAACAAAAAAAAAAGAACACAACATCTAAAAGTTTGACCCACTACTTCTTCGAATACTTGAACACTTCGAGCCTTGGGAACTTGTTTCACTTTCCTTTCCAAAAAAAAAGTTTCTTGTATTCTCTTGCGGTGGTGAAGGGTTTCCTTGGTTTTTGGTGTGACTCTTGTGGGAACATCTTGGGTAACCCGTTGGGGGGGAGCCTGAGAAGGGTTAGTTGCACCATCTTGGTTGTCCATAATTCGTTATTCTTGTCTTGATCATAGCCAAATTGCCAATTGCCTCGACCAGAAGTTGCGAGTTTGTTTGCAGTTTGTGGGGTTAAAGTGCACGGCTATTAGGGTATTTAATAGCCTAGGCCAGCCGTGCCTTTGATTGGTTTCCAAAACCAAATTGGTTCCTAACCTTGAGGTTTCCTAATTGTGAAAGTGTCCAAATTCAGTCTCCTACACTTTCTCCTAAATTTTCTCACCCTCTCCTACATTTTAGCCTTCCCTTTTCCTACATTTTAGGAATTTCCTTACCCTTTTCCCCTTTCCCTTTTTTTCGGTCAATTTCCCTCCGATTTAGGTAGTTGATCGCTACCCCTCTCTTTCCCTTAGCAATCATTCAAACCTACTAATAAGCAAGGCAGCTTGCGTTTAAAAAAAAAAAAGTATTTTGCTTGAGTCGTGTAGTTTTTCGTTCTTGTGAGTCGTGTCTTATTTCCTTCATTCCTTTACGTGTCTTATTCTTCTTGTTTCCTTTCCTTTGAGTCGTGCCATTTCATTGCTCCTCGAGTCAATCATTCCATTATTCTTTTTCCCATTGAGGATTGCCACATTCTCGTGCTCCAAAATTGGAAGTTGGTTGTTTGCCTGGGAGGATTTCTAATTTCTTCAAGGTAAGCTATCAAGAGGTTTTGAGAGCATTGGTAAGATTGTTCGAGTGCTCTTTGAGTGACATATATGAGGGTTGAGTGCATACACGTGAGGGAGTGAGTGAGACATCCATTTCTATATTTGCTTTGCTACTAACTTTTTGCAGGTCTACTACATCATGTCCGGTGGGAGTGAGGCTTCCAGATTTGACCCCAAGTCAAACAACCAAGCATTGCTAAGTGAAGTCCAACGCATGCTTCGGGAGTCCATGGAATCCCTACATCAAAGAATAGACCGCTTAGAGCTCTCGCAAGCTCGGACCTACGCCAGCTGCCGGGATGTGCCACCTCGCGAGGAGCTAGCTTCTAATAGCGAGGAAGATGACTTCATCCGTCGGCCCAAGCAGGACTACCGGAGAATCGATGACGGACTCAAGGGGGTCAAAATCAAGATTCCTTCTTTCCAAGGCAAGTCTAGTCCAGAGGCTTACCTGGAATGGGAACAGCGAATCGAGATGGTATTCGAGTGCCAGGACTACACCGATGAACAAAAGGTCAAATTGGCAACCCTCGAATTCACCGATTACGCTATTGTCTAGTGGGAGTAGGAGCGCACTAGCAGGCGCCGCAATAGAGAACGACAAATTAGCACGTGGAAGGAGTTACGAACCACTATGAGGAAATGGTTTGTACCCAGCCATTACTATCATGATCTATATTAGCGGCTCTAGACATTAGTCCAAGGAAGCCGTAGTGTGGAGGACTACTACAAGGAGATGGAGATCACCATGCTCCGAGCAGACATTGTGGAGGATAGAGAGGCTACCCTGGCGAGATTCCTTAACGGCTTGAGGCCTGAAATCGTCGAATTGGTGGAGTTGCAAAACTATGTGGATATGCCTGAGTTGATTGACAAGGCATCCAAGATCGAGAGGATGCTTAAGAGGAGGGGTAACCCTCGTAACCCTAGCTTCCCGGCCACGCCTGTGTGGAGGGGCAACCCGACCTTCGAGCGGGAACGGCCTAGTCCAGGGGTGTCCAAGTTTACCCCTAAGACCGAGCCACCCAAGTAGGTCCCAAAGGCTACCACCAAGCCTCCCTTCGACTCCTCCAAGCCACGAAGTCGTGACAAGTGCTTCAAGTGCCAAGGATTTGGGCACATTGCTTCTCAATGTCCTAATAGGCGCACCATGGTTGTCCTACCGAGCGGAGATGTCGTATCTGACGATGAGGATGAGTTTGCCGAGATGCCTCCGTTGATTGATGAAGATGAAGATTCAGAGGTAAAGGTTGAGGCCACTACTGAGCAAGTGGGTGTTGCTCTAGTAGCGCGTCGAGCTCTTGCGACCCAAGTCAAGAGAGTGGATGAGGCCCAACGTGACAATATCTTCTACACACGGTGTCACGTCAAGGGAAGAGTATGTAGCCTCATCATCGACGCGGGTAGTTGTACCAACGTGGCAAGTACTCTTATGGTGGATCATCTTTCCTTGCCCACGTTGAGGTACCCTAGCCCATACCGCTTGCAATGGCTCAATGAGAGTGGCGATATCAAAGTCACCAAGCAAGTGGTGGTGCCTTTCCGGATTGGGAAGTATGAGGACGAGGTTCTTTGTGATGTCGTTCCCATGCAAGCTTCTCATATCTTGTTGGGACGGCCATGGCAATATGACAAGAAGACTATGCATGATGGCTTCACCAACAAGTATTCCTTCTTGCACCACAACAAGAAGATGACACTGGTGCCCCTCACACCCCAACAGGTGCATGAAGACCAACTGCGGTTGCAACAGGAGCATGAGCAAGAGTTGGCCAAGAAATCCAACGACTCTAAATTGATCATTAAAGCACCAGCCATGCAGACATCCACACCTAGTACTTCTGGGCGACTGGACAAGCGTCCAAGTTTGCTTGCAAAGAACCGGGAAGTTCACAAGTTACTTTTATCCAAGCAAGTTGTTTATGTCTTATACTGCAAGGAAGTGATTCTACTCTCTCATGAGGCACTCACTGACTTACCTCCTGAAATCTCTTCGTTGTTGCAGGAATTTGAGGATGTTTTTCTGGACGAGATCCCAAGTGGACTACCCCCACTCAGGGGGATTGAGCACCAGATCGATTTCGTCCCTGGAGCATCCTTGCCAAACAGACCGGCCTACAAGATGGGCCCTGAGGAGACTAAAGAGATCCAATGGCAAGTGGATGAGCTTCTAGAAAAGGGTTGGGCTCAAGAGAGCATGAGCCCATGTGCAGTTCCCGTCATCCTCGTTCCAAAGAAAGAGGGCACTTGGAGGATGTGTATGGACTGTCGCGCCGTCAACGCTATCACAGTTAAGTATCGCCACCCTATACCTCGTTTAGATGATTTGTTTGACGAATTTATGGTGCAATCATATTCACCAAGATTGATCTTAAGAGTGGCTACCATCAAATTCGAATGAAGGAAGGGGACGAGAGGAAGACGGCCTTTCAGACTAAGTATGGTCTGTATGAGTGGTTAGTTATGCCGTTTGGTTTGACTAACGCTCCGAGTACATTTATGCGCCTTATGAATCATGTGCTTCGTCCTTTCTTAGGCAAATTTGTTGTTGTTTATTTTGACGACATTCTGATCTACAGCAAGAGTCCTGAGGAACATGTAGCACATGTACGAGCTGTCCTTGAGGTCTTGTGCCGAGAGAGGTTATTTGCCAATCTTGGCAAATGTACTTTCTGCACTAATGAGTTTGTTTTCCTTGGTTACAAGGTTAGTGCACAAGGCATTAGAGTGGACGAGAGCAAGGTCCAAGCCATCAATGAGTGGCCTGTATCCAAGACCATGAGTGAAGTTCGGAGTTTCCACGGCCTTGCAAGCTTCTATTACCGGTTCGTGAAGGATTTCAGCACTATAGTTACCCCTCTTACCGCCATTATCAAGAAGGATGTGAAGTTCGATTGGGGGGAAGCTCAGGAGAAGGCGTTCCAACTCCTTAAACATAAGCTAACACACGCACCCTTATTATCCTTACCTAGTTTTGATAAAGCTTTTGAGGTTGAGTGCGATGCTTCTGGTGTAGGAATTGGAGCCGTGCTGATCCAAGAGGGAAGGCCGATCGTGTACTTTAGCGAGAAGTTAAATGGTGCCGCCTTGGACTACTCCACCTATGACAAGGAGCTCTATGCTTTGATTCGTGCACTGGAGACATGGCAGCACTACTTGAGGCCTAAGAAATTTGTCATCCACACTGACCACGAGGCATTAAAGCACCTCAAGTCTCAACAAAAGTTGAATAAGAGACACGTTCGGTGGGTCAATTTTGTGGAGTCGTTCCCCTATGTGATCAAATACAAAGCTAGCAAGACTAATGTCGTTGCCGATGCACTGTCCAGGAGGTATGCCTTGACTGCTTTACTTGATGCTAAACTCCTTGGATTTGATCTTATCAAGGATCTTTATGATACCGACTCGGATTTTTCTGCTATCTATGCATCTTGTGTTAAGTCGGATCTGGGTAAGTTCTTCATCCATGATGGATTTCTGTATTGTCATGATAAATTGTGAGAACCCGTAATTTTTTTTCCATTTTCTAGGTTTTATTATCTTTTATGGCTTGTTTTCTGCATTTTCGTGATTAGAAAAAATTCTAGATCTTTTTAAGGAGCAGATATAGTTTTTAGATGATTTTTCTAGTATCAAATAGGTTTTGAGAAATTAAGAGCGTATTCCGGACGTGAGACCACTAGTGCGAAAAGTTCGGAAAAATTCGGCCAACTAGGTTAAGTTTTGAATACTGGAATTAATTTACCGGGTGTTAAGAGATAAGTAGAGGATGCTAAGTGGATTGGTATAAGAGAGACAAAAGTTAGGCAAGTCATTAATGAGGTGACAAGTGTCACCATAGGATTGATTCTTACATAAGACCACTATTCACCTTTTGTCCAATTGACCAAATAAATTACAAAAATCACCAAAAATTCACCATTTTTCTCTTCATCTTGGTCGGCCCTCTCTCTCAAGAAGAAAGGAAGAAACTCTCCAAGTTCTTGATTCCATCTTGCTCCAAATCATCAAAACCAACCATTGATTCTTGTTTTGCTCCATAGAAAACATTAAGGAAGTGATAGTGAGGTGTTGTGTGGAGTTATTTGGCAAGCTAAGAGGACTAATTGCTCTCTCTCTCTTTTTTCTAAGGTGAGTTGTGAAGAACCACTCTCCTCCCTTTATTGATGCTTAAATCATGCTTAGTGGTAGTATGAGATGCAAATTTATGGATTATTTCTTGATTTGTGGTTGAATTGATGAAGTTTTATAATTTTTGGGGATTTTTCTGTTTTAATATGAACATGATTGTGTGGCTATATATGATGATTGGAAATGATGTTTAAGGACTCTGTGAGGTGGAAAAAATGGTTAATTGCAAACAATTTCTGTTTTGGAAGAAATCTTGGAAAGTTAGGGTTTATGATGATAACATTCTGCCCGGTTTTGTAGATCCTAGTTAGAGGCAGAATTGGCCTTGGCTTAAAACATGAAAGTTGTATGGAATGATATTTTAGAGGTTCCTATAAAATTTCAGGTCAATCGGAGTAGCGTAGCTTGATAAAATTCGAAATTACCCTTGTTGTTCTGGTTTTACCCGAATTGGAGAATTGCTTCTGTAATTGGTTATTTTGGTTAGGAATGCTTCCGAATTGGTTGTTGAGGCCTTCTGATGAAATTTAACCCTATTTCTTAACTTTCATCTGGTTTTGGAATTTCTGGATTTGGACTTGGATAGCCTGATTTATGATGTTTCCGCTAGAATGCGTTCTGTGAATCTGTTTTTGTGATTCTGGTGTAGTATCTTGCATTTTTGACCTAGTTACACTCGAAACTGGGTTGAGTGACCTTCTGAAATATTGTATCCCTATCTCTTAGGTTCGAAACGGTGGGTCTTGCACCTTCATCCGATAATCGTAGTGTTTTTGGTGCCATTACCGCAAAATGAGGTCGAAAACTATTTTTTTTCAGGGTTACAACTAGTTTCATTTCCGGATTTTCTGGTTTTCCCTAATGCTTGTATATGCTTATGGAACCCTATTGGGGTCGTATTTGGCATTGGTTTATGACTCTTTATCGAGTCTCATTGTACTTGTTTGCATGTTTTAGGGCGTGACGGTGGTTCACGACGTTCTTTTGACGGTAGTGCATGAAACACCATTTGCAAGCTTGGTGAGTGTACTACTCACTTATGTGTTACTATATAGCTTTGATACTTGAACTTGATGAGTTGAATGTTAATTGATTGAAGTGAGAGCGTACTTTATCACTCTCACTTATTGTTTCTCATGTTATTGGAATGTTACATGAAATGAAAGTGCTTGACTTGGTGTCGATTGGACGAGTATCCAACGACTACAAATGTTATCATTGAGCTCAACCCCATTGGTAGTTGATTGAATCGAGCCGGCGAGGGCTTGGTCGTGCCAATTAATGATCCTTGGGGAAATGTTATATGGAATCTTGTAGTATGAGAGACTCTCGATTCCGGTATACTCGAGTAATACCACAGTGCAAGTGTTTGGAGTTCGGGCCCGGTAGGGGGATGTTAGGTGGATGGAATGGAAGTAAAGTGGAGTCTACGGTTGGTTACTTTTGAACATTGACGGAGAGTCAATGAGATCCGATCAAGAATGCAAACGAGGAAAAAGGGCTCTTGAGAGCCACCCGTATCCTTTTATCCTCATTATTGACGTGTGCCTTGGCTTATTTTTGATGAATTGAAATGAAAAGCTTTATGCCTATGTGAACTTTGTTGCTTGGGTAGTATTCTCATTGGGCAATTAGCTCACTCTATTCCTTTTGTTTTCCTTACAGGAAAATAACTACTTTTGGACTGCAATTGATAATTGGTTGCCGAAATGAGCTAGTTGGACATATCTTTTGTATAGCTCATTTATTGAAACCCTAAATGTACTTTTGGGTCTGTTTCTCTTTTGATTTGGCAAACCATACATGTATCCACTTTTGAATACTTTTGTATGCAACTTTGGATTGTAAATACTAAAGTTCAAGATGTGAACGTTTGCTTGGTATTTGGTTGGGTTCTGACGGGTCGGTTACTATTCATGGCCGACTCCGGATTTCATTTTTTTTATTTTGGATTATTTTTCCATTTTGACTTGTGTGCGCGCGTTTGTAAGTTCCGGAACGCAATAGATCGCTCTAACTGCACCGTTAGTCCTGGCGAGAGTTGGGCAGGCAGTCCGCTAACTCCTTTGGTTCGCCTTAGGGGAAGGTGGGGCTGTCACATAAATTATGCATTCCATCATATTCTATTCGTGAGTTGCTAACCCGTGAGGCTCATGGAGGTGGTTTGATGGGACACTTGGTGTCACCAAGACCTTGAGTGCTCTACAGGAACACTTCTATTGGCCACGCGTGAGGCGGGACGTGGAGTGAGTGGTGTCACGCTGTGTAACAGCCCCACCTTCCCCTAAGGCGAACCAAAGGGGTTAGCGGACTGCCTGCCCAGCTCTCGCCAGGACTAACGAGCAGTTACATGCGATCTAGAACATTTCGGGAAAGTAAAAGAGCGCTCGGACAAGCCACAAATATCAAAAGAAAAAAAATGAAAAAAACGAAAACGATGAATAGTGGCCTGGCACAGAAGAATCCGGCCGGATTCTTGGCCGGATACTGTCCAGTGAGCAAGGCCGGATTTTCAAAAAAAATCCCAAGGCAATCCGGCCGACAATCCGGCCAATTTCTGGCCGGATTCCTGGCCGGATTTGGCCCTGTTCATTCCCGCCAGAAATTTTTCTTTCGCCGTTCGAAATACGAGTTAATCCGAAATCCAACCAAATGTCAACCAAACACATATACATTGAAATGTAACATTTACAAGCCAAAAGCCAAAGCGGCATGTCAAAACGATTCATCATGGATATACATGTTCGGTTTGCCAATCAAAAGTAATTGAACCCAATACACATTAGGGTTTCATTCAAAGAGCTATTCAAAAGACATTTACATGGGCTCAACTTGACAACCAACTAACACAACCTTTTCCAAAAGTGGTCATTTCCTGTAAGGAAAACAAATGGAACGGAATGAGCTTAAGGCCAGTGAGTTACTACCACATAAGCAACAAAGATCACTTAAGCATAACCTTTCATTTCAGTACACAATTAAGGAATAAAACAAATCAGTAAAAGGATACGGACGGCTCTCAAGAGCCCATTTCCACGCTTACATTCTTGATCCGATCCCATTGACTCTCCGTCAACGTTTATGAGTACCAACCGTAGAACCCACTTCACTCCCATTCCTTCCACCAAACATACCCCAACCGGGCCCGCACTCCAATCAGTAGCTTTTGGTAATACTCGAGTATACCGGAACCAAGAGTCTCATTACTACAAGATTCCCCAGTACAGTCCCCGTGGCATGTCAATTTTCACGACCAAGCCCTCGCCGGCTCGATTCAATTGACTACCTACGGGGTTGAGCTCAGTAATACAGTAAGGCCGTTGGATATTCGTCCAAACGACACCAAATCAGTTTTCCATGAATGGAATTCAATATCTCATATAGCAAGTGCAGTATTTCAGTGAAACGGTAAACAGTCATGAATGGAATCACAAGGGGGTGAGGGCGGTCAAGTACACCCTCACCTCAATCACTTCCAATAGCCAAATAAGCCTTCAAGGCATCACATTCACATATAACAAATCCACATTGTACCATTAAAGTGAGTAGTATACTCACTTATCAATTAAGTGTTGTTTCAAGCACTTCCGTCAAGAGAATGTCGTGAACCACCGTCACGCCCTAGAACACGCAAACAAGTACAATGAGACTCGATAAAGAGTCATAAAGCAATGCCAATCACAACCCCAATAGGGTTTTATCAACATATACAAGCATTATTGCAAACCAGAAAATCAGGAAATGTAACTCATTTGGCCTAGCAACAAAAACAGTTTTGTCCTCAATATGCGGTAATGGCACAACATGCGCTACGCTTATCGGATGAGGGTGTAAGATCCACCATCTCGAAGCTAAAAGACAGAGCTACAACAATGTAGAAGGCCACTCAGTCCAAATCCTAGCACAACTAGGTCAAATATGCAGAATGTAACGACCCCACCTCCCCCTAAGGCGAACCAGAGGGTTCGGCGGGCCGCCTGCCCAGCTCTCGCCGGGACTCAGTCGCTCACTATAGTCCTCAACCCAATTACAATATAAAACTCAAAATTTCATCAAATTCTCCAATGATTACATATTTCAAATGCAGCGGAAACTGATTCCAATCGTGGAACGTATACTTACATCCATATCAATTTCAAATATTTATACAAGACCAACTCGTACACAAAATAGATCCAAACTTAAACTGTACACGATATAAGCCATCCAGTCACGTGAATAAGCACTCCCAGCTTTTCTTCGCCTTGAGCCCTGTGGGGGGGGGGAATAAAACATTTTTGGGGTGAGCTAAAAGCTCAGCGAGTAACCATTAAAATCAGTAATCAAATCGGTTTCACAATAGTTCATTTCAATGATGTCATATATCAAATGATAAATCCAGAAACAACTACAACATTTGCAAAACAGTAAATATGGATTATCAATAATTCAAGAAACATTTACAATGGAAAGCGATAGTAACATTCATGAAAGGATACATTCATTCTCCTGACATTTCCTCGCTCATTTGATCATTTATTTCATTTCATTCACCCCGTCCCTGGCTTTTGGCCAGGCTCCACCAACCTACATAGGTAATACTCGAGTATACCAAACGTTCACCCAAGTTCCTAATCGCCTGACCGAGTCCGCTTCTGGCTCAAGACGACCGGTAACAAGGGGCAATGGCCAGTTCAGCCCAAAAGGCTTACATTCATGCGCAAGTAACATTTCAATCGAAAATTTCACATTTATCGAGGTCGAGTGCGATAAAGTACACACTCGCCCCGAAAACTCGTTTTGGAAATCATTATAAGCGCTTAACACGTTATCAACCAAAATACAAGTCATGAAGTCAAGAAATATAGCAAACAAGGCACACTCACATGCCAGCACACATGATATGCAAGAAAACATTTCAAAAGTAACTTTGGAAACAGTTCAAGAGTAAATAATGTAAGAAACGGTTCATAAATAACTTTAGAAATAGTTTGAGGTCACTCACCTCCACGGCTTCCATCATTCAAGTCCAAGCCTTTCACATGAAACTTAAGGTAACCAACGCTATTAAAAATCGGACAGCATTTCCCCATAAATTCATCCTTTCCATCCTACAATCAAACCCAAGCACAAAGCAATTAACCACAATTGCTCAAAACCAGAAAACAGTTTTGACGTCCTTTTGTGGTAATGGCACCAAAGGTATTACGAGTATCGGATGGAGGTCCAAGACCCACCGTTTCGAAGATAAGAACCAGGGCTACAACAATGTAGAAGGCCACTCAGTCCAAATCCTAGCACAACTAGGTCAAAAATGCAGAAAACCAACCCAGAACCGTAATTGCAGGTTCCCAAATCACACAATGCTGTAATTCGTCCAACTCAGTCTACACAGGTCCAAATGCATTGATTCCAAAGGAACATGAAAGCTAAGACATCAAGATACATTTCATCAGAAGACACCAACAACCAAATCCAAACCAATTCCAGTCAAAACAGACAATTACTATCGCAGTTCGCACATTCTGTTCACCAAAAACAGAAACAGTAAAAACGGCATAACTCACTCTATACTACTCCAAATGCCCTGAAATTTTTCAGGTACTTCAAAATCATCAATACCTACAACTTTCATGTTTTGAACAAAGTCCAATTCGGCCTCTATATATGACCTAAAATTTCGGACAGATTAGGGGTTCATGAACCCTAACTTTTCACATTTCATTCCAAATCCAAAATTGATTGCATTTATCATCAATTCACACCTACTAGAGTCAAAGCCCCTTATTACCAACCATCAAAAACAACCACACCATCAAGATCATATGAAACCAGAAAATTCCTCATAAAATAAAAAACTCAACCAATTCACTTCAAATCAAGAAATAAAACACATAATCCCTCACTTAAGCCACCATTAGGCATAAATTCAACATCATTAGAGGAAGGAGAGGTGTTCATCCACCACTCACCTTAGCAAAACAAGAGGGAGAGCTACTTGTCACCTTAGCTTCTCAAACAACTCCACCAAACAACTCACAAACACTAAGTGAAGAGGTTTTATGGAGAAATTTGAAGTTTTAACGGTTGGATCAAGATATTGAGCAAGAAAATGGAAGGCAAAAGTTAAGGGATTTTCTTTCTTTTCTCCTTATGTTGCTCGGCCAAGAAGAACCAGAAAATGAAGAAGATTAAGCTAGTTTATAAGGTAAGAAGGTAGGAAAAATAAGGATTAATTTCCACCACAAGTTTTGGCTAACACTTGGTCTAATTTCAACCACACAAATTTTCTCTTTCCTTGTTTTTTCTTTGCCTTAAATTTCGGCCAATAGGATGGCCAAGAGGGGAAAGATATTTTGCTCCATTAATGATAAACTTGTATGGCAAGAAAGTGGAATCAAGTGGTGCATTTAACCGGTAGTGCGTGGGTCCCACGTTCAAAATACGCTTTTAATTTCTCAAAAACTAACCGATACTAGAAAAATTATTTTAAAACTATCTTTGCTCCTAAACTTTATCTGGGGAATTTTTCTAATCAAGAAAATGTAGATAAGGCAGGCGTTGAAAAAAAATAAACCCTAGAAAATTAGAAAATTTCCGGGTTCTCAAACTCATTTTTTTTCGGGGCGTCACACAGAATACCCAAACCAGAACCGTAATTGCAGGTTTGCAAATCACACAATGCTGTAATTAGTCCAACTCAGTCTATACAGGTCCAAATGCATTGATTCCAAAGGCATGCGGTAGCTAAAACATCCAGCTACATTTCATCAGAAGACACCAACATCCAAATCCAAAGCAATTCCAGTCAAAACAGACGATTACAAGTGCAGTTCGCACTTTCGGATCAACCCAGAACAGCAACAGTAAAATCGACATATCTCATTCTACACTACTCCAATTACCCTGAAATTTTACAGGCACCTCAAACACATCAATACATACAATGTTCATGTTTTAAGCAAAGGCCAATTCGGCCTCTAACCATATGATCCAAAACCGGACAGAAAGGGGGTTATGAAACCCTAACTTCCTCAAATTCCTTCCAAACCCAAAATTGGTTGCAATTTCCTATCATTTACATCCACTAAAGTCATAACCCCTCATTACCAACCATCATAAATAACCACAACATCATGATCACATTAAACCAGAAAATTCCTCAATAAAATAAAAACTTCACCATATCATCCAAAAGCAAGAAATAAATCACAAATGTCAACACTTTAGCCACCACTAGGCACAAATTAAACATCATTAAGTGTAGGAGGAAGTGTAAGCACCACTTACCAAGTAAACAAGAGAAGAGGAGTTGTAGACCACCTTAGCTTACTTAGAAACTTCACCAAACAACTTACTAGCACCTAATGGAAGGATTTTATGGAGTAGAAACTAGTTTAGGCAATTGTTTTTGGAAGATTTGAGCTAGTTGGAAGCTTGAAAATTGGAGAAGTTTTCTTCCTTCTTGAGCTTAAGAGAGTCGGCCAACATAGAGAAAGAAATGGTGAATTTTGAGTCAATTTTGAGATATTTAATCCAAGGGTAAGAAAGGTCAAAACAATGAATAGTTGTCTTAAGCTTCCTCCAATGGCAATGTGACACTTGTCACCCCATTAAATGCATTTCTATCCTTTGGTTTCCTCTCACATCAATCACATCTCATTCTCTACTTATCTCCTAACACCCGATAAATTTTACACAGTATCCAAAACTTACCCTTATTGGCCGAATTTTTCCGAACTTCTCACACTAGTGGGGCCCACGTCCATAATCCATCCGTATTTTTTCAAAAACTACCCAATGCTAGAAAAATCATCTAAAAACTATAATTACTCATAAAATCCACCAAGAAAATTTTCCTAAGCCAGAAAATGCAGAAAACATGCAATTAAAGGAAATAACCCTAGGAAAATTATTAGGGAAAAATACGGGTTCTCACACGCTGCATCACCTGTCACCGTGCCAAGTCCAAGCTCCAACCCTTTGGTTTGTACATACCTCTACCTATCCCTTCTGAACCATGGGTTGACATTTCGATGGACTTTGTGCTTGGTCTGCCTAGGAGTAAAAGAGGTCATGATAGCATTTTTGTCATTGTTGACCGATTTTCTAAAATGGCCCATTTTATCCCATGTCATAAGACAGACGATGCTACTCACATAGCTGGTCTCTTCTTTAAGGAATTTGTCCGTTTGCATGGTATACCTAGGACCATTGTGTCTGATAGAGATGTGAAGTTTCTCTCTTACTTCTGGAAGACTTTGTGGGGGAAGTTGGGGACTAAGTTGTTATTTTCTACATCCAGTCACCCCCAGACCGATGGCCAAACAGAGGTCGCTAATCGCACATTGTCTACATTACTTAGGGACATCATTAAAAAGAATCTCAAAACTTGGGAGGAGTGTTTACCCCATGTCGAGTTTGCTTATAACCGTACAGTTCATAGTGCTACACAGTTTTCTTATCAATTGCTCTCCCATTTGAGCCTTTAAAAGAATAATTTCGTTTCAAATAAGAGCCTTGATGATCACTACCCTACATTGGAAATTCTTAGATATCAAAAAAGGGAATGGATTTTCAACGAGCAATTCGTTTACTTGGTTGTCATGAGGTGTAAGAATGATACTTTGGCCATCGTTTCTGCAACCTAAACACCATTTATCCCTTGCATCCTCATTTGAGCTAAAATTGGTGGTTCTTTTCAAAGCATCTATGATCGCACCCCACACTGGGGAGGGAGATTGGAGAATTTTCCAAAAAGGAGAAAAACAAAAATGCTAAAACTAAAAGAAAAGAGGGAACCGCAAATTGGGGAAATTTGATTCCACTTGGGTTCCAATTTTGAAAAAAAAAAGAAGAAAAGGAAGAGTTTTGTCCGCGTGGATCGCCTATGTTTCACAAATATGGATGAACAAGGGTCTTCCTCAGTCAGTTAATTCAGATACATGCCAGAAATTTCGCATTAATGAAAATTTCCTTTCAGAGTTATTGTAAGGAACGGAATAAAAGTCAGGCCCTCTTCTTTTCCAATCGAACATTCTATCCCTAGTTATCCCTTTTGAGCCTTTAGAATAAAATACTTCATTTGGCAACCCCTGAGAATCGCAAACCCCACACTGGGGCAAGTTTGAGTTGAAAAGGAAAAAAGTGAAAAGTGATAATGCAACAAAATCAAGAGACAAAAGAAGAAAAGAGAACCTCAGTTCAAAAATAACTGGGGCAAATTTTGTGAAAGTTCAAAAATGGCAGAAGGCCGAAAAATCAAAGAAGAAAGAATAGCCTCAATTGAGAATAAACTGTGGCAAGCTTTGATTTAACCCTAAAATAGGGTTGGCACAACAATGCGATCTCAGATTCTTTGAACCGCTTTTGAAATCCGCTTTCAAGCCTTAACTTTTCTAAGCACCCCACCTGACCCCATTACAAAAGCCGAAAGTCCTGACTTCTGTTCTTTGCAACAGCCCTGTCAAGAAAATTTCTGATGTCGAAAATTTCAGCTGTATTTCTGAATTGCTTGGGTATGGGATTGACGCTACTCACCATGTGAAAACCCACCAGGTCGAGGAAAAGGAAAAAGAAGCAAAAGCAAAGCAAGAAAAGTAAATGCAAGGAAATGCAGAAAAATTCGACGCTGAAGTCCCTGGTGAATGGGGAGAAAAATGCAAACAAAGTCTGAGATCTTTGAGTTCCAACGTAGGGGCAATTTTGGAAAAATGTGATCTTCGGTGCAATGTCCCTGAAAGTCTTATTCTTTAACTATCATTTTCAAGCCACGTTACAAGCTCATAAAGTCTATCGTTGACTTATTCCTTCATGACAACCCAAAGTGAGGATTATGCTCATAAGAAAATCCATCAATCATTTGTGATCATAAGGGTATAACCAGTTTCGCATGCTTAGCTATAGTTTCTATCCATATTGTTGCAAGCCTATAAAGCTCATATGTGGACTACGTTTTCTTAAGAAATAAGAGTGACAAACTCTTTGCTTTCACTAAGATGTGATGTTGAATGCATTACAATTTTGGGCACAAGAACCAGACAAATCTTGACCTCTCATTTTCCTTGGCCACCTCAAATCAGAAATAAAGTCACTTGATTGGTCCTGAAGATGAACCAACTGGAAATTGTGACCCATTACCCAAAACACAGATGCTAAAAGTGAGGAAGAAATCTTCTGTAATTTGGTATTACTTCAAGAAATTCATCATGAAATTTTCTTTTTGGAAACATAGTTTCTTACAGTGTTCAAATAAATGGAAAGTCATCCAAACAAGTTTTTGCAATTAAATGGCCCATACTGGGGCAAAATTTTGTTTATAAGATTTCGTGAAAACAAGCCCACACAGGGGCAAATATTTTATAATCCATTTGAGGTTTTTGTCAAAGAGTCAAGCAAGACTTTCAAATTAATCACACTGCTCTTTCCATGAGTAGTAGTTGCAATATTTCAAAATAAAGTGCATGTTGTACTTTGCCAAGCCCCCTGTGCAGGTACTCATGGCTGAAATCGATGAAGAAGCGTAAGTCAAAATCTTACGAATCAAGGCCACAAGGAGGAGCAACCATGCTGTAATGCAAATCAATTGATTGGTTGCACAATAATTGGTGGAAATTTGGGCAAATTATTTTTGAAAAGATTCTCAAAAATCAAACTTGAAATTAATTTCTTGTTCCTTGACAAATTTCAATTTCTTGTTGATGAAATTTCAGCGCCCGCCGCGCATCCTTCCATTTCCTATCCTTGACAATCAAATGTTATTCACTGATATCTCCACCGTTAGCATCGAGTCTATCTCACTAACGTGTTCATTTTCATCCTACCACCGTTAGCATCGAGTCTATCTCACTAACGTGTGCATTTTTGTTCAACCACCGTTAGCATCGAGTTTATCTCACTAACGTGTGTGTTTCATTCTACCACTGTTAGCATTGAGTCTATCTCACTAGCGTGTGTGTTTCTTTTCTTCTACCACCGTTAGCATCGAGTTTATCTCACTAACGTGTGTGTTTTATTCTATCTCCGGCAGATTCGAGTGCTATCCCACTGACCGACCAATTTGTCAAAGGCAGGCTCGGGTGTAATCCCACTGACCGATCACCATGGCAGGATCAGGTTTAATCCCACTGACCAATTCATCACACTGGGGCAAATCTTTGGATAATTTTCGAGCAAGTCTTATACAGTCTCTTCATACATACCAGCATTTCTTTATTCTGCCACTAGCCGTTGGGTCAGTCCCACTAGTGAGCCATTTCTTTTATTCTGCCACTAGCCGTTGGGTCAGTCCCACTAGTGCGCATTTCTTTTATTCTACCACTAGCCGTGGGGTCAGTCCCACTAGTGAGTATTTCATTTGCACCGCCACTAGCCGTTGGGTCAGTTCAACTAGTGAGCTTTTCACTTACACCACCACTAGCCGTTGGGTCAGTCCCACTAGTGAGCTTTTCACTCACATTGCCACTAGCCGTGGGTCAGTCCCACTAGTGTGCATTTCACTTTCATTACCACTAGCCGTGGGTCAGTCCCACTAGTGAGCATTTCATTTTGCATCGCCACTAGCCGTGGGTCAATCCCACTAGTGTGCATCCCATTTTTCATCGCCACTAGCCGTGGGTCAGTCCCACTAGTGAGCATTTCATTTTCATTGCCACTAAACATGGGTCAGTCCCACTAGTGTGCATTTTATTTTCATCGCCACTGAACATGGGTTAGTCCCACCAGTGTGCCTTTCATTTTTACTTTGCCACTAGCCGTTGGGTCAGTCCCACTAGTGAGCCTTTCATTTCACTGCCACTGAACATGGGTCAGTCCCACCAGTGTGCATGTCATTTTCATTGCCGCTAAACATGGGTCAGTCCCACTAGCGTGCATTCATTTGCATTGCCACTAAACATGGGTCAGTCCCACTAGTGTGCATACCACGGTTTTAAATTTCCTGTTCGGGTCAGTCTCGTTTTAAATTTCTTGTTCGGGTCAGTCCCGTTTTAAATTTCTATTCGGGTCAGTCCCGTTTTAAATTTCTTGTTCGGGTCAGTCCCGTTTTAAATTCCTGTTCGGGTTAGTCCCGTTTTAAATTCCCATTTGCATTGCCACTAAACATGGGTCAGTCCCACTAGTGTGCATACCACGGTTTTAAATTTCCTGTTCGGGTCAGTCCCGTTTTAAATTTCTTGTTCGGGTCAGTCCCGTTTTAAATTTCTGTTCGGGTCAGTCCCGTTTTAAATTTCTTGTTCGGGTCAGTCCCGTTTTAAATTCCTGTTCGAGTCAGTCCCGTTTTAAATTCCCATTTGCATTGCCACTAAACATGGGTCAGTCCCACTAGTGTGCATACCACGGTTTTAAATTTCCTATTCGGGTCAGTCCCGTTTTAAATTCCTGTTCGGGTCAGTCCCGTTTTAAATTCCTGTTCGGGTCAATCCCGTTTTAAATTCCTGTTTGGGTCTATCCCATTTACATTTCTATCCGGGTCTATCCCGTGGGTCTATCCCATTTACATTTCTGTCCGGGTCTATCCCGTGGGTCTATCCCATTTACATTTCTGTCCAGGTCTATCTCGTGGGTCTATCCCATTTACATTTCTGTCCGGTCTATCCCATTTAAATTCCTGTTCGGGTCAGTCCCGTTTTAAATTCCTGTCCGTTGGAATCATTTTGTGGTCGAATAACACAGGTAAGTATTTGGTGTCTACTTCTTTGTCTCAAATTTTTCCAAAACTCAGACAAAGAGGGGCAAACTGTAGACACCAAATTTTTAGTGAATTTTTATTTACTATTATTTTATTTGTCATGTTAGTTTTTATTTTCTTTTAGTCTTTTATTTTTGTTTTAAGTCATTTTAGCATAGAATTTTTTGAAAAAAAAGAAAGAAAGAAAAGAAGAAAAATCATTAGCATTTTGTTGTTATCTTTTATTCATAGTTTTGTTCATTTTATCTGAATTTATTTTAAATTGTTATTTTTCTTTATTTATTTAGTTCATTGTTATAAAAAAAAAAGGGGGAAACCCGATAGCGGGTTTTAGGCTGTTTAAGTGGTTGGAAAAAAAAAAAAAGGAGCTCATGCACCATGCTGCACTGGATCCAAGCTTTTTCTCCATCAGAAACAAGGAACATGCGTGAGAGTACATAACTCAACGCAGCTCAATTCTAATCTGATTTCCATCATTTTTTCCGTCATTTTTTCTCCACCTTTGGATCATGCTGACCTGGCTTTCATCAAAGAAGCAAGAGGAATCTAGAACAAAGGAAACCATCGGATGGCTGAGGTGAGGAACGAGGAGATGAGATTGAAAAGGACCATTGATATCAGGGTTTTGGGTTTTGGTCATTGGGTATAAAAGGAAAAGAAAGGAGCTGAGGCGAGGGGGAGATGACGGCGGAAAATCTAAAAGAGAGAAGGGATACAGCAAGAGAGAAGGGGGGGAACCTCTTGGCGGCTGGAGGAAAATGAAAACCGAGAGGGAGAGAGAAAAACCTGGAAGTTTTGGAAGGGCTACGGTTGAAAGAAAAAGAAAAGGCCGAGAGGAAGAGAGGTTGAGAAGAGGCTTGAGCGAGCAAGGGGGAATCTGCGGGTGACGGCTAGGAAAACAAGGAAACGGAGAATTCCAGTGGCGGCGAAAAAAAAGAAACCCACGGGCAAGGAAAAAGGGAGGAGGAGCTCGAGGAAAAGGCTAGGTGGAAGAATCTCACCGTCACCTGTGGCTGTTCTCCGAGCGAGATCACTGCTCAACCGTATCAGAAAGCTCACTGTAAGATTTCTTCTAGCCTTTTTCCCGTAGATAACTTCCGTTTAAGAGTCGTGGGTTCTGTTTGATGTCTGATGAATATGCGTTATCATTTGGTTTGAGCCTGTGAGTATGTTCTGGAGTTGCAATGGTTGTTCTTTGCGTTGGTTTATGAGCTACGGCCCAAAGATATTGCCTTTATACATTAGATCTTCTCGGTTGTAGCAGTGATTCATAAGGGTTGTATGGAGTCTAATGAATGTCAAGTTCTTGTTTACAGTTCTTGTTTACCTGCTGTAATTTTTTCCATTCGATCTTTTGGGTTGCTGAAATTTCTGGAATGGCTTGATTTCCCTTTTGAGTTTTGCTTGTTGTTCGATGGTATCCCACGTATGTGCATAGCCTTTCCCCTTTCCTTTCATTCTGAGTTCAATGTTCGAGTATGACTATGCTTGTAGTGTTGAAATAATTTTTCCTTCTTAATCAGAAATTTGTAAGGAACCTGAAATTTTGGAGCTGTCTTGTTCTTTCTATTGCTTTTCTGTCCTAGTCTTGGGGGTTTATACTCAAAGCTGTGTTTTGAACCTTTTTGATTGGGAACTCACGGATAAAGTCTATCAGTTTCTTTCCGTCCGTGAAACTGAAGTAACGTGAGCCGCAGATCTTGGGTTTCATGAGTTGAGTTGGGTCGAAGTTTTGCAGCAAGTGTTCATATCATTTAGTGGTATTTTATCCTTCCCTCTCCCTTCCCCAAGATTGTGCCTCTAGGTCCTTGCATTTGGGTTGTCCTACCTGAATCAGTCTAGGCTGAGTAAGGGAGATGCTGCAATAGAAAGTTGCAGAGGTTTTTCTCACGTTATTTTGCATGAAGCTGCATTAATTTTCATGTTCTTGCTTCTTGTAACAGCTCACAAATTGGGTTTCGTCATCTTGTTTGCACATTTAATCTTATGTCAATGATGGTTGCCACCTCTCTGACTTTGTTCACAAGCTGCAAATTGGTAGCAGAAAAATCACAGCAACAAACCCGTGAATGTTTTCCGAACTTGCCAGTTTTAGATTTCCTTTGCTTGCACATTTAATTTCGTGTGTCATGATGGTTTTATGGGAGTTGGGTTTCACGGCAGTGTTTAAAGTCTTAACAAAACTGTCTGTAGTTGCTAACAAGCTACAAAGTTATGGAACCCAGAACAAATAAAAAGGGTCTCTGCGTGAAGATATGCATGCTCATCCGCAAGCTTTCTTTATTTCGCACCTCTGCTGCATTTTTTTTTTATTATTTGGGCTTTGTACTTGTGAATTTAATGGAGCAAGGTAGATACAAATATGTATGTAAATGCTCAAGATGGCCATTTTGTTACTGGTTGAATGTCTAGTGCACATTTTATCATATTTAAATGGATTGTGTTTGTGCTTTTGATCAAAAGTGATGCTTTGTTGTTCACGACAGCAATAGCAGAAATTTTCTGGAATTGCCTATCCTCATGCTAAGTCGTTTAGCTTATTTGGATGTTGAGTTCAGTGATTTTGTTGTTAAGGTCAAGGCGGTGATGTTTGTTTAAGATTCTAGCTGTGTTTGGATGGAAAAGTTGCATTTGAATGAACACCACAATCGCAAAACAGCGTGGCTGGAAAATTTCAGAAAGCTGCATCAATTGCCGAATGATTTTTGTGTTGCAGAAAACCTTGCTGCACTTTTTCTTCTTCCTTCTTTTGCTGTTTAATTTTTGCCCTTGATGGTCAGCTTCAATTCTTGTTTTAATCCTGCAACGAAGTTGCATGTTTAGTCAATGATTGATAGTAAAAATCCTGGCTTCTGGTGAGCACGTTTGCACGATGAACTGGAAAGAAATTCACGGCAGGAATGGTGCAGAAAAGAACACTTCTTCTACGTAGATTGCATGAACTGCATGAAAAACTTTCAGAAAAATTACACTTTGGCCCCCCAAGTCTCTCTTTGTTTCACCATGACCCAACCAATTGAATATTTTCATCAATTTGATCCTTCGCAGCTTTGATTTTTGCAACTTCATTATTTGTTTGTTTCAATTAATTACTATGCTTTGTTTCAATTGCACTTAAGTCATGACTTTAGGGGCTTTATGACCAAGTGAGCTTGTGTTTGCCTATTTTCTTTAATTTTCCCAAATAAATTGGTACCTTGACCATTTCTTTTCTTTTTGGAGGATAAATAAGTGATTTCACTCCATTTAAGGCATCAACTCAAGGGAGGTATAACTTCTTTTATCTTTTTTGTCTCTCTCCTATGTGATCCAACGTGCTAAGTGAGAATTGCATGTCTACTTTGTTTTCCTTGTTTTTTCCTTAATTCCTTTCATTCATTTCATTTACTTTTGCTTTTATTAAGTTATTCTTTTATGGGGTATGTGTACACCTCTTGGCTTGTAATAGATAGGGCTTGGAGAGCATTTTTGTTCATTTTTCCCCTTCCCCATTTGTTTTAGTTAGCCAATGTAATAGGTTCATTAGCTTGATTGCTTGCTTTTGTTGCTAAGTGTTAATTTGCTTTATTAGGCTCTTGCATTTAGTCGAGCATGCTAAGTGTTATGTGTTACGTGTTTATAGGTGATTGGCATGTCTACTTGCTTTCTACAGTCATAGATGAATGTGATGGATGAATGCGTCACCGTGGCTAGTCCAACGCTGGCCATGGTCTTTTCCCTCGAACTCTCGCAAGTCCAATGCTTGTGAGAGAATTTTAGAAAAGGGACTAGTCCAATGCTGGACCCAATAGGCCGTCCCCTCTCGTTAGTGCATACTTGCATTTTCACTACATTTCATACATTTTTCTTAGTTTTCTAGCATTTGGCATGCTCCTCCAATCCTTTCCCCTTCATTTTAGGTTTTTGCATCCTCATGCTAGTTATAGGGTACATTTGCTTGAGAGTCCCCTTTCGGTAAGGGAAACGAGCGAGTGTGGCTACAAAATAGCCTTAGCACGCTAGTTCTTCCTTCTAATCAAAGGGAAAATTAAAATCATGAAGATAGAAATCATTCCCGTACCCGACTTGATGCATTCCTCTAGGTTCATACACTCTCATTTTTATCATATCACTTCCTCACTTTCTTTATCCCCATTTTCTCACTACTTATATTTTTCTCACTCCACATGCCATGTTCACACATTTCTCTTCTTTCCCTATCACTTATTTATTTTTCTACCTCACAAATTGCACCCAATTGTACTTAGATGCATCTACTACCATTATACCATATTTTCATCCACCTGCACACAAACACCTTTATTTTCTCAATTGGCACACATGCACTTTTCTTACATTTGCACATTTGCACTTACATTTGTATTTTTATTTTATTTTATTTTGCATTCCTCTTACATTTTCACACTTGCATTCATGTTTGGGTCTTCATTTGCATTACCCGTGACCTCTATGAGAGTTTTCCTTATTGGCCATCACAACTCATGTGATTGGGACCAAAAAGCCTCGTAAGAGACATTTTAGATTTAGGATTGCATTTTTTTTCATATCCATTAGTCACATCCAACATGCAACACATATTTTGGGTAGAATAATTAGGAAAAGTGGGGCTAAGTCACGCAACTAGCTTTGGCTAGGGTAAGGGAGTGCCTTAGGCTTTGCCTTTGCCTTCTCCCTTATCAAATGTGACCCCCGATCCCTTTCTTTGGTTACGTAGACCTAAAAAGTTCTTTAAAAAAGGTTTGTTTACTTTTCTTTCCAAAAAATCACTTTTTGGGTGACTTGGTACACCCTAACTCTATACCAAGTGGCGACTCCATTTTCCATTCAAAAAACCCTTTTTGAACTGTTTGCTTGGCCAAACCGTCGCATTTCACAATCCCACGGCCTTTTATTTTCATCTTCACACACGTTCACATACACACTACTTTCACTACTCAAAAAGTGGGGCGCGACAGTTGGCGACTCCACTGGGGACTTCCTAAGTGGGTCCAAGCATTTGATTTAGCCATTCTTTTCCTTTTTCTACCCTTTTTATGTATAGCATTTGGATATTAGGGTTGCATTTTTCATTTTAGGACTTTTTGCCTCGCGCGCGTATCAAACTATTCCCTCACTCACGTATGTATGATTGGTTGTTTGGATATATGTTGTACTTGTTTTATCTCGCGCTTTGCATTGCATTTGGGTGGGGGGACATTACCCTAGAGCCTCGCGTTGGTTCTCGATCCCTCCCTTCCAAACGAGCACTAGCATACGTGCATACGCTTTAATTATCTATCCCCTCATTTATTTTCTTTTAGTGGCTTGTCACGCCACTCCACCCTATTAGGATTTTAGGCGACCCACTTGGACGTGTGATCGCGACACGATGTGTGCGTAGCATGATCCGAGGGGTCACTCAATCTTCCATTTTAAGCTCTGGGTTCATAGCCTTTAGCTTTTAGTGGAAGGTTGAGGATTTTTGATAGATTCACTCATGACATGTAGCCGTGACACGATGTGTGCGTAGCAATGTTTGGGGAATCGCTCGAGCCACCGACAAAGAACCTTGGGATTGATGACCCTTGGTTTCCAAGTCTGAAGGCTCGGGGACCTAAAACCTATCGAGTCTAGATACATTAGTGAGCCAATACCTCATGCATCCATGATAGCTTGCCTAGGGTAGAGTCTGCCTTGCCTTATTAGGGACACTATTCACGATAGGAGGGGTCCAACCCTTTTTTTCCCTCCTATCGCTTTATTTCTTTGTACTGATTGCTTTATCTCGTTGCTACAGTGTGTTATGTGTATTTATCTGGATGAATTAACTTTTCTTGGTTTTGTGTCTCCATTGCATTCACAAACCCTAGCAAATAAGAGGTCTGGCATGACCTTCTTTTAGAACTTACCCTTGTAGATAGGCTATTGCACGTTTAAAGATTTTGGTACATTGCATTCGTAGATTAATAATGCTATATCATTTTAGGCTTACCCTGGCAAATAAAGGGTCCCTTAGGTCATATCTCATTTCAAACTGCAAGTTCTATCGCTTTAATAAACTGGCATCATGCATAAACCCTAGAAGGGGAATGCCATTTAGGGGATCCCGCTATTAGGATTGAACTCACCTTGATTGTTCCCATGGGTACATAACCCTTCAAGGGATTGCATGTTTAAATTCTTGCCAACCGGAGAATGGGACTCATAGGTAAGGTAATTGACAACCCGCCTCTTCCATTGTTAGATGGAGTGCCCCCGTCGAATCTACCAGTTGTTGGTACCGTCGGCCGAGATTCAAAGATGGCCTGCCCTTATGCTATCTAGCGAATTACATCAAGTAGCTCAATATTTAGGGCCAATTGGAGACCTTAAGGAGATCAAGCCCAATGGCTATCTAGTAGAGGCATTAGTACATCTGTGGGATCCGGAATGTTCGGCTTTTAGGGTAGGCAATAAGCACATGACAGTGACACTTGAGGAAATAGCCGGCCTCTTCAATTTACCTTTGCATGGAACCGCTTTGATTTTCCCATACGTTTCAGACAAGATAGAATTTTGCAAGATCATAGGATTGAGGGAGGCTGTATTGCGAGGGTCGGATCAGGGAGTCCCCGTGAACACTTTGTTTGAGCATTTTGCACTGCGAAATGGGTTCGAGAGATATAGGGAGGATTTTTCATTCACATCCAAGGATGTTTGGGAAGGCAAAAGGCCAGTGGTGTATGCAATAGTTATGGCGGGAGTTTATTTCTTCCCGAGAAGAGATCAGAAAATAGCTTTCAAGGTAGCAAAGGTTATACAAGACCTCTTTTCAGGAATCCGAAGTAAACAATGCACCATAATCCCGACCATCCTTGCGGATATTTTTCTAGCTTGTACCAACTGCCAGAAAGGGGAAAAGTTCTTCTACGGGGCTAATATAGTTCTGCACATCTGGGCCCTAGAACATTTTAAGAAACGAGCGTCCGTTCCGAAAAGTTTGCCAGTAGCTGGGTATAACTGGGTAATCACGTACCATAAGCGAGTCAACGAAGGGGGTCTGCCGAACGATGCGGTTGAATGTGTCAAATACTTAGAGATGTTGCCAGATCAAGACATTAGGTGGGTGTTAGACTGGACGATTTGCCTTAGGCGGATACTCCGCACTAAAGTGTCAGATTTTGTTCTCCTATTGGGTACCCAAGGAATCGCCGCATACACTCCAAAGAGGTTCCTCAGACAGTTAGGACGCACACAAGAAGTGCCGCCTGTGGTTGATATGAGTAAGCTTACCGTCGTTTTCAGTAAAGGAATGTGCCCAAACGAGCTCCCTATGAAAGACCAGATTATCGAGGCATGGGTGACACTGTCGGATGACGAGAGATTTCAATACATCCCGGAACTCAAGCAAAAGGGTTTGACCACTACACAATACGAAGACTGGGTAAGAAGATCCGCTGCGCAAGAAATTCAAGATGAGCCATCTGAGGAGGTGAAAAGGTTGAAAGCCATTGTCGAGGCAAAGGATAAGGAAATTCTACAATTAAGTAAGTCTGTCGAAGCATATAAAGGGATAGCAGAGCAACACAAGCAATTGTACGAAAATGAACGAGGAAAGCGTCAAGAGCTGAAAAGGAAATGCGGAGAATTATATGATCAAGCTGAACGTGTTAGAATTCCATATGCTAGAGAAACCAGGGACTCTGTATTAGATAGGCTTAGAAGTTTTGGCAATCTTGTACGGAATCGTCTTCATGACATGATGTAAATATTGGCAAGTTTATCAATGAAAGCGATTTTTCTTTTGCACTCATTTGGAATTGTTGTCAAAAACAGGTTTGTGTTACGGGTCCCATTTCGAAGGTGTTGCATCATGCTAGGCCTACCCTTGGCACAAAAAGGGCCCCCCGATAGGACATGCATCCGAATTTTTGGAACATCTACTAACTCTTGTCTTTTTCTTTTTCTTTGTTTTGTTTTTGTTGAAAAAGCTAAGCCAGGGCTAAATCTAAAAGCGAGCCATTTCGTGTTTTCAGGTAAAATTTCAAAAATAGCTTCTCGGAAAAGCCCCATTATTACGCGATCCCGAAGTAAAGCCCAAAGGAATCGTGTAGACATGAGTACTCAGCCAGAATCGTCTGATAAGACCGCTGCAACTACCCAGCCGGAAGCCACAAGTCCCGGAGTTCAGTTGACTGAATTACTCACCAAATTTGAGGAAATGGCATCTGAAATGGCCGCCCAAAAGAATTTGATCGACGAGCTCATTAGTAGCGGAGTGCAGCCCGAGCCTGCGCCCATCAAACAACCGGAATCTGAACCATTTGTCATTCCTCCAATTCAAACCACTTTTGAAGGAGTTTTCAACCCGCAGTATACTTACACTCAAAATCCTCCGTTCTATCCTCCCTATGGGCAAGGATTTCAGCCTCAAGGTGGTCAAGGTGATTCAAACATGCCTCCGGATCCACAAGCTTTTTATCAGACTACTGCAGAGCCTGTGGTGCCGGAGCACACTGTTCAAACCAAGCCAGAAGTGGGAGAGTCGTCTGCCCCGGTTGATATGAAGTTACTCAAGCGGTTGGATCGTTTCGATGAGTTCATCAGGAAAAGCCAAGGTTTAAGCAAACAAGGGGTGTTAGACTACGATGATCTGTGCCTGTTTCCAAATGTACAGCTGCCCGTGGGGTTCAAGACCCCGAAGTTCAATAAATATGATGGTACGGGCAATCCTAAGACACACTTGCGTTTGTTTGCCAACAAGTTGGGCAGACCGGTAGATGATGAAAACTTGCCATTAAGGTTATTTCCAGAGAGTCTAGAAGGAGACGCACTCGATTGGTATTCAAACTTAAAGCCGGAGGAGGTGAAGACTTGGCTTGATCTATCCAACGCCTTCATCAGACAATACGAATATAACTGCGAGCTAGCACCGACCAGAACTACTTTGGAAGGCACAAAGAGACGACCATCTGAAGATCATAAGACATACGCCAAAAGATGGAGAAAGATAGCTGCTAAGGTTGAGCCTCCAATGACCGAAGATGAAATTGTTCGCACTTTTATAAAGGCGCATGATCCTCCACACTTTGAAGAAATCTTCCGTATGACCGGATGTTCATTTGCTGCGATTGTGAATAAACTCGAAGAGTATGATGATTTTGTGAGATCCGGAAAAATTATTAACGTCTCTGCCTTAAAATCGCAAGTAGAAGCTTTGCAAGGGCAAGGGAGCAGTGGAAAGAAGCCGCAGTTTAAAAAGAAAGAGGGGTATGCAACTTTTATCTGGAACCAGAACCCTTCACCCGAACCCCGATACCAACACAATCCAACCTATCAACCACATTACCCTTATTATTCAAACCCGCACCATGTATATACTACCAATATCCACCACCCTCGACCTCGCCCAAGCTATCCTAACCCGCCTTTAGCTCCTTTTCAAGTTTCTCAACCAAATCCGCCCCAAAACAGACCTCGCCCTCCATATAACCCAAAATTTCCTCCCCCAAATAGACCTGTTTACAACCATCCTCAACCTCCTGAACCTTACAACCGACCCCCTAGCCGTACATTTACCAATTTAGGCAGGCCTCTAGACCAATTGTATGACCAGTTAAAGGCCGCCGGGAAAATTGGTATGGTACCCCTCCTACCTATCCATATGGCATGCCCGCTTGGTATAACCCGCAAGCTGTCTGTGCTTATCATTCAGGGGCACCCGGACATTCAACTTTGGATTGCAAGGCTCTTAAGCATAAAGTTCAAGATATGATTGAAGCTGGAGAGATTGTAATTAGGAAAAAGGAGGCACAAGGGCCGAATATAAATAGGAACCCCTTGCCGGAACATGCTAATACCATTGGGGTCATTCTGGACGACGCAGAGTATGACGAGCTAGCCCAAAAATTGGCAAGGGAAACTGAGGTGTTTGGGGTCACAGACCAACCATTCATAATAGAAGATGAACCGTTTGAGGAGGATAAAAGACCTTTTATTTTGGATCTCACTCCAGCTGAGAGCGAGGCTTCGGAGCCAGTGGTCATCGAATTCCCAGGGCAGGAGCCTGTTCTAAGTTTGCAGCAAGTGCCATGGAATTACAATGAATCTGTCATACAAATTGGAGGAAAGCCAGTTGCCAAAGAGGAGGTGTTAGTGGTCACTAGATCAGGGAGGATTGCAAGTCTGTTTGGAGCTACCGTTCCGATTCAAACAAACAGCCCCGAGCAGCCCGCTAAACCAACAATTACTGAGAAAGAAACCTTGGATTTTCTTAAAAGGCTGCAAAGAAGCGAATATAACGTAGTCGAGAAGCTAAGCAAGTCGCCCGCCCAAATATCCATGTTGGATCTGCTTTTTTCTTCGGATATGCATAGGGATGCGTTGCTAGAAGTGTTGACCAAAGCTCAAATCCCTAAGGACATTTCGGTTGCTAATTTCTCACATATAGTTGGGAGTGTGTTATTTACAAAACAAATCACTTTCTCTGATGATGAATTACCGGCGGAAGGCAGTGGACATAACAAGGCTCTGTACATAGCCGTGAGGTGCAACAGGAAAATTTTGCCAAAGGTGTTGATTGACAATGAATCTGCGCTTAATATCTGTCCTTGGAGTACCTTGGAAAAGCTAGGGTTGCAAGATATCAAGCTAAGGCCTTCAGCGACCATAGTTAGAGGTTTTGATGGAGCACAAAGAGAACCTATAGGAGAAGTGGATTTAGTAGTCGAGATGGGGCCCGCACAGTTTCAAATAGCTTGCCAAGTTATGCACTTTCCTAGTGTTTACAATATTTTGCTTGGAAGGCCGTGGATTCATAAGTCCGAGGCTGTGCCTTCTTCATTGCATCAATTGTTGAAATTCATAGTAAATGACAAATTGATAACTATCTTTGCCGAGGAGGATTGCTTCGTGATTGCTGATTCTGGGTCCAAAGAAGATGGTAGCCGAAACGCCACAATGACCCCTCATAGCACAGCTGATATCGTCTCCGTAAGTTGGATAACAAAAGAGGAACGAGCTCTGTCAAAAGCCAGTGTCATGATGGCTAAGGAAATGATCCGCGGAGGATATGAGTTTGACAAAGGGCTGGGACGTGATTTACAAGGAATTCTGAAACCAGTGGAAATTGTGGAGAAAAATGATTCATTCGGTTTGGGTTTCCGACCAACCGCTAAAGACATCAAAGAAATGAAGGAACGCAAGAGAGCAGAGAAGGAAGGCAGGCAAAAGGCCCTTGATATTCCACCACTGCATTATACTTTTCCACGACCAACCGAGGTGATCACGTCAGAGATTAACCCAGTTGACGAAATCGAAACTAGTTTGGCCCAATTGTTCGTTGGGACAACATTTGGAGACAGTTTCCCAGATGAGGCCGAGTTTCCCGACGTCCCTGAAGGATCAATTTCCAATTGGACAGCCGAGTTTCTGCCCATTCAGAAGGAGTTTCGGTAAAACTAAAGGGGTTTGTCATTCATGCGAATTCATGAAAATACTTCTGCATCTGTAAATAGCTAATGAAAGCATCTTTACCTTTGACTAAAATTCGCATATGTAAATATTGTTTCCGCTTGCTTTCTTTTTGTTTTCGCTTTCAATCAAAGGTTTTATGAAAATGCACAAGTGGTTCTTGTCATGTTGTTTTGTTTATTCGTTTGTCATATTGCTTGTTCATTTGTTTGTTGTATATTTGTTTGCTTATTATCACACATTCGTTAATTCTTTCAGATGGCCAAAAATAAAATTATTCGACCCTTTGGATATCACTATTCTTGAATTCAATAATGGCAATCTCTATATCACTCACGACTTGGAGGTCTGGGAATCCGAGCTCCAAAGCGAGAGTGATAATGAGGAGGTATTCGATTCTTTTGCAAAGGACTTTGAACAATATGAGGAGAAACCAAAACTGAACCTGGAAGAAACAGAAAAGGTTAACATTGGCACTAAAGATGAAGTTAAGGAGGTGCAAATTAGTATTCATTTGAATGAGAGGCAGAAAAAGGAGATGCTTGAAGTTTTGACTATGTTCCAGGATGTATTCGCGTGGTCCTATGATGATATGACTGGTATTTCAACTGATGTGGTAGTGCATAAGTTGCCCACAGACCCTACTTTTCCACCCGTAAAACAAAAACCCCGAAAATTCAAACCAGATATGAGCCTCAAAATAAAAGAGAAAATTGAAAAACAACTCAAAACCAACATTATCATTGTTTCCCATTACCCTATTTGGCTTTCGAATCCAGTCCCTGTTCCAAAAAAGAATGGAGAGGTGCGAGTTTGTGTTGATTATAGAGACCTCAACAAGGCCAGTCCTAAAGATGATTTTCCTCTGCCAAATATTCACATTCTCCTGGACAATACCGCTGGGCATGAGATTGAATCTTTTTGTGATTGCTTCGCTGGATACCACCAGATTTTGATGGCAGAAGACGATAGGGAGAAGACTGCTTTTATCACCCCTTGGGGCACATTTTGCTACCGAGTGATGCCATTTGGTCTAAAGAATGCCGGAGCTACTTATCAAAGAACCATGACCACCCTGTTTCATGATATGATCCACCGGGAGATGGAGGTCTACGTGGATGACATCATAATCAAGTCTAAAAGAGCAGAGGACCATTTGGTTGATTTGAAGAAGCTGTTCGAAAGGTTGCGAAAGTACAATTTGAAGCTAAATCCTATAAAGTGTGCCTTTGGAGCACCAGCTGGTAAGCTGTTGGGCTTCATTGTCAGTAAAAGAGGCATAGAGATAGATCCAGCAAAAATCAAAGCAATTCGAGATATGCCAGTGCCGAAAACTCAGAAGGACGTGAAAAGTTTCTTAGGAAAGATCAATTTTATTGGGAGATTCATTGCCCAGCTAACTACCACATGCGAGCCGTTGTTCAAATTGTTGAGAAAGAATGTGCCGTTGTACTGGAGTGAAGAATGCCAACAAGCTTTTGATAAAATCAAAGATTATTTGTTACATCCGCCAGTCTTGGTGCCACCCAAGCCGGGTCGACCATTAATCATGTACCTATCTGTGCTTGAAGAAGCAGTTGGTTGTGTCCTTGGGCAGCATGATGACTCTGGAAAGAAGGAGCAAGCCATTTACTATCTAAGCAAGAAGTTCACGCAGTATGAGGCTAATTATTCATTCATTGAGAAAAGCTGCTGTGCATTGGCCTGGGCAGCTCAAATGCTGAGACACTACCTGTTGAGCCATACCACTTATCTTATTTCCCGATCTGATCCTTTGAAGTATCTCTTGGAGAAGCCGATGCTAACTGGACGTCTGGCTAAATGGCAGATAATTCTCTCAGAGTTTGATATTGTTTTCACTTCACAGAAGGCTGTCAAGGGGCAAGCTATAGCTGATCATTTGACAGAAAATCCAAGGGATGAAGATTATCAACTACTTCATACTTATTTCCCTGATGAGAAAGTCTTATTTGTAGGCGCCACGGACGATATAAGTGAGCAAAGCTCTGAATGGAGGCTTTTCTTTGATGGAGCTTCGAATTCCCTCGGAGCTGGAATTGGAGCTGTTTTGGTTTCACCCGAAGGGAAGCACTACCCTGCCGCTGCCAAATTGCAATTTGCCTGCACAAACAACATGGTTGAATATGAAGCCTGCATTTTCGGTCTCAAAATGGCTTTAGAAATGGAAATCAAAGAGTTGATAGCTTTCAGTGATTCAGATTTGCTCGTGCACCAAACCTTGAAGCAGTGGGTAACCAAAGATTCAAAAAATTTTGCCCTACCATTGTAGTTTGCTCACTCTGGCCAAGCAATTTCAAAATTTGGAGTTCAGACATCTCCCGCGAGCCCGAAACGCATTTGCTGATGCTTTGGCCACCTTAGCTTCTATGATCCAGTATCCAGATGAATTGAGGATCGAACCTATTCATATTCAACTTCAAGACAAGCCTACCCACTGTTGGGTTGTAGACAAGTCCTCTGACAATATTCCTTGGTATAATGATATTAAGGAGTTTCTCAAAACTGGATCTTACCCTCTGCATGCTAGTGCAAAGGACAAGGGTTTTCTGCGTAGAATGGCTTCAAAATTTTTCTTGAGTGGAGAAGTTTTATACAAAAGAACCTCAGATTTGAACCTTTTAAGGTGCATTGATGAAGACGAAGCTCAATATATGATGAAAGAAGTGCATAGTGGCGTTTGTGGACCTCACATGAATGGCCATTTGCTAGCAAAGAAAATCATGAGAACCGGATACTTCTGGCTTACTATGGAGCGTGATTGTATAGATTTTGTCCGGAGATGTATAAAATGTCAAATGCATGGTGACGTTATACGTGTTCCACCCACTGAATTGCATAGTATGATCGCCCCATGGCCCTGTTCAATGTGGGGTATGGACGTGATTGGTACAATTGATCCTCCCGCTTCAAATGGACATCGATTTATATTGGTGGCAATTGAGTACTTTACCAAATGGGTTGAAACGGAGTCATTCAAACATGTAACGAAGAAAGTGGTTGCCAATTTCTTGAGAGATCACATCATCTGTCGCTTTGGAGTACCCGAAACGCTTATTACAGACAATGCCAAGAATTTGAACAATGACATGGTAGACGGATTATGTGAGCAGTTCAAAATCAGACACCGCAACTCTGCCATTTATAGGCCTCAGATGAATGGAGCTGTGGAAGCCGCAAACAAGAATTTGAAGAAGATTATTCGCAAAATGACTGAAAGGCATCGCGATTGGCATGAAAAGTTGCCTTATGCATTAATGGCGTATCGGACTTCTATCCGGACATCGACTGGGGCAACGCCATATTCACTCATGTATGGAATGGAAGCTGTATTACCAGCTGAAGTTGAAATCCCTTCGCTACGAATCCTCATGGAAGCTAAATTGGAAGAGGCTGATTGGATAAAGCAGCGCCATGAGCAATTGACTTTGATCGATGAAAAGCGGTTCAATGCTATCTGTCATGGTCAGTGCTATCAGAAACGTGTGGCCCAAACTTACAACAAAAAAGTCCATCGACGTGCATTTGAAGAAGGTGACAAAGTACTAAAGCGAATTTTTCCAATGCAAGATGAAGCTAAAGGCAAATTTGCTCCAAATTGGCAAGGGCCGTTCATTGTCCAAAAGGTATTACCTGGCGGAGCACTTATTTTGGCAGAAATGGATGGACGAACATTCCCTCAACCCATCAACTCAGACATGTGCAAGAGGTTTTTCATTTGATCATGCAAAATTTCTTTAGAAATTCATGCAAATGGCGAAATGCAAGTCAGGCCATCTTCTTTTACACTTAAAACATTTTATCTCTACTTGTCCCCTTTGAGCCATCAGAATTGACAAATTTTCGCTTGATAACCCCTGAGAATTGCAAACCCCACACTGGGAAAAATTTATTTTGAAAGAGAGATGATCAAAAAGAAAAGAGAACCCCACACTGGGGCAAATTTAGTTTTTAAAGAAAAATGAAGAAAGTAAGGAAAATGCAATGAAGAAAATGCAAAGAGAGAAAATTCGATCAAACTGGGGCAAATTTTCCTCAGTTTCGTTCAAGATCGGAAACGATTTCAAAATACTGCAATCTCAAGTTATTTCACACCTCGCATCAAAATTTGCTTTCAAGCCTCAACCTTTCTTGAAAAACACCCCACCTGACCTCATTACAAAATCCAAAATCCTGGCTTTCGTCACTTGTTGCATTTCTATTAGGAAATTTGTTAATCAACTGGCAAGTGATGTCCATAATGCCTTCGCCTAATCTTACAAGGGAAGTGCATTTTACTGATGCCATAAATCTTTAGTTCATATTTCTGAGTCGAGCATGGTCAAGATATTTCATTGTTCTTTAGGTGAAAACCCGAAAGGGCGCCTCGGAAAAGAAAAGAAGAAAAGAAAAAAAAAAGAAAAAAAAAAGAAAAAAAAAAGAAAAAAGAAGAAAAAAAGAGAAAAAGACAAAACAAAAACAAAAAGGGTGGGGGCAACCTTGGTGAAAACCCGAAAGGGCGCCAAGGCAGGTTTTCTCGACAAGACGAGCACGAGAAGGAACAGCTGGTGACCTGGTTCATTTGGACTTTCCCTCATGATTGTGATACTTCTGCCAGAATCGAATTCCGAAGCAAATATATCCAAAAGCTTGAACATGATATTCGTTGGCCAAATTTGTATTTTTCTTTACAAATATTCTTTTGCAAAATGTATTTTTCTAAACCTCTTGGTTTCTCTCGATTATTTGCGTTCGACTACTTGTGGTTGTCTGCATTCTTTTGCATGCTCATCTTTGCCTGACATAGGAAATCATCTTGCATATATCATTGATTTTTATGTGACAAATTTTTCATGCATCATTCTTTCACCATTGGATTCGAATGGATGGTAAACCCTAAGGTTTGTGCAAGGATAGGGGAATTCAATCATCTATTAAAGGAAGTAAGATGCAACAAAGCTGCTACATAGATTTGGTGACGTGGTAAATATGTACTTTATCAGTCTCAGAAATGGAAAGGTTTCAAAATTACAAGTTCAACTAAGCCAGACGCCGCAGAACAGAAGCAAAAACATCACAAGACTCATGTTTACACGATTCTCAAGGCAAACCGGATCAAATGATGGTGGCAAGTCCATTATTTCTTCTTTTCTTGCAGGAACGTTGTGTTTACAAATGAAAACAACCACTCTCCTTTTCGCACCTAAATCGATGACAGAAAAAGCTCCCCAGTAAGCAAAGACGAAGTGATAATGTTATTGGCAAAGCTTGATCATAAGAGAAAACATCAGCTATCGCTTCAGCTACAGAGATCAAATCTCCCTCTTGGTACAAAAGTTTGAACTACTCCCAGGTAAAAACTCAATTCATTGTTTAAACCTCCCCAATGAAGTCCCGTTTTAAATTCTTGTTCGGGTCAGTCCCGTTTTAAAATTTCTTATTCGGGTCAGTCCCGTTTTAAATTTCTCGTTCGGGTCAGTCCCGTTTTAAAATTTCTTGTTCGGGTCAGTCCCGTTTTAAATTCATGTTCGGGTCAGTCCCGTTTTAAATTCCTGTCAGTCCCGTTTTTAAATTCCTGTTCGGGTCAGTCCCGTTTTAAATTCATGTTCGGGTCAGTCCCGTTTTAAATTTCTCGTTCGGGTCAGTCCCGTTTTAAATTCATGTTCGGGTCAGTCCCGTTTTAAATTCCTGTTCGGGTCAGTCCCGTTTTAAATTTCTGTTCGGGTCAGTCCCGTTTTTAAATTCATGTTCGGGTCAGTCTTTTAAATTCATGTTCGGGTCAGTCCCGTTTTAAATTCATGTTCGGGTCAGTCCCGTTTTAAATTCCTGTTCGGGTCAGTCCCGTTTAAATTCCTGTTCGAGTCAGTCCCGTTTTAAATTTCCTGTTCGGGTCAGTCCCGTTTTAAATTCCTGTCCGTTGGAATCATTTTGTGGTCGAATAACACAGGTAAGTATTTGGTGTCTACTTCTTTGTCTCAAGTTTTTCCAAAACTCAGACAAATAGGGGCAAACTGTAGACACCAAATTTTTAGGGTATTTTTGTTTACTATTATTTTTAATTTTTATTAATTTTATTTACTTTTAGTCATTTTTATCATAGAATTTATTGAAAAAAAAGAAGAAAAATCATTCAGTCAGAAAAATTTTAGCATTTTTGTTTTTATCTTTCATTCTTATTTTTTATCTATTTTTACTTGATTTTACTTAAATCGTTATTGTGGTTATTTTGTTTTTTTAAATGATTCATTGAAAAAAAAAAAAGAAACGCGGAAATTCCTAAATAAGCAGCGTACTAACAGAATGCAGAAAACAAAAATGCAGCTTCATTTTTTCCAGTTGGTTTTCCGGGCATTTTTGCCCATTTTTCTACTCCATCGGATTGGCAATGCAAGGCCATCTGGCCTTCATCCGGGAACTCAAGGTCGAGAAACAAAAAGCCATCCAATGGCTTGGAATTCAGCAAAAGAAAAACGCAGCAGGTGAACCATAGATGCTAGGTTTTATGAGACATTTCGGGGGCCTATAAAGAGAAAAAGAAGAGGCTAGTGACGGCGGGGACAGAAACCAGAAAGGAGGGTTTGGGAAAAAAAGAAAAACAGCCGAGAGCAAAAAGGAGAGGTTCGGGAATGACGGCTAAGTAGAAAGGCCGAGAGAGAAAGCTAGAAGAGGTTTTGACAATTGGAAAGCTGAGGGCTTTGTGAGAGTTGAGACCGAGAAAAGGTCACGAGCAAAGCTGAAAAACGGGGTTTGAAGGAGAGAGCGAGAGGGAACAATCTGGAAATCTTGGAGTTAGAAGAAAGCCTGAGAAACAGCGGAAAGGAGAAAACTTTTGCAGGTCTCCACCAGTAGCTTGAAGCCGTTCATCTTACCAAGAGGTAATTTTTGAACTTTCTTCCGTTCTTTTGCTTTCTGCACGTCGTGTTCTTCTTTGGTTGTTTAGTTCCACTTCCCTGTTATAGTCTTGACGTTGGAAATGGTAGGAAGTGCTGTGCTGGTTCGAAAGATTACGTCTTTGGTTGAATTTTGTTGGTCGTGTGTGTCCAGAATGTCATGGTTGTGAAGTTACAGAACATTATCCCAGATTTTGCATGATCTTGCTTGGGGTTTCGATAGCCTTTTTTGCAACTCAATTTCTCTGTCTCGTTCATGTGCTCAGCATCGAATTCTGATGAGATGTTTTAGGAGCCTTTCTATAGATTTTCCCTTGATAAGTCTAGTAGGTTGCTTGAACCATAGTGAGGTTATGTTTGTGTTTGAAAGTTTGCCGCAACAGGATTTGAAATTCTGGGTCTGTTACAACAATTTTTTTTTTTAAAAAATCAATCTCTTAGGCTGTTAAAAATTTTTCAGAATGGCTTAAGCTACCTCTTGGGTCTCGTTTTGTTGCTCCATGGGATCCCATGTGTATGTTTGCTGTTGTTTCGAGTAGCAAGGTGCGGTATGCCATTAGACGGCACCAAGTAGCTAACACCTGTGGCAGCCATGATTCTTTTTCTTTTCTTTGTTGGTGCAGGTTTTGGTTTTATATCTTGTGTTATCTTTGGTGATTCGGTTGATATTGATATTTTGTTTGGCTAAGATGATTTATCCATGTTAACCAAAGCTTGCTGCAACCTTATACTGCTAAGAAAAGCTACATTTCTGCTGTCCTTCATGTCGCTACAGTCCATAAAATGGGAGTAGTTATCCAGTTTACCGTTTAACCTTTGTGCCTAATTGATCATTGGTGAGACTAATGCAATGTTCTGCATTTAATATACGCGAACTCATAGCTGTAAAATTCCGCGGCCAAAACAAAAGAAGTTGCATTTTCTGTTCTATTTCTTTTCCGTGGCTGTTCATCGACCCTTACACTTAAGTGGCATGCTAATCTAGTTTGTTGGGATGTTGGAATTGTGTGTCACGTTGCTTAGATCATGGAGCTGCATTTTTCCCTTCTCATTATCCCAAGTCCACACAAGCCCACATTAGTTCATTCTCCTTTCCCCATCGCACAATCACTTTTAGGCTGACTGAAAATGCAGCAAGTTGTTGCAGCAGTTTCATCCGTAGGCCTGCATAAAATCTTAAGAGCTTGCATGGTTTCTTTCTATGTTTGTTGTTTGTTTGAGTTATAGTATTGTTGTAGCGTTTGCCTTAACCTGTAGGTTGCATGTAATGTTCAACTTGTAGCGTTTGCTTCAAGTTGTTTGTTTGGTCATCATTCGTTTCGTTCTACCAGTTTTACACTCCTCAATCTAAATACAGCTTGGTAAATAATTGTTTTCTATACAATATATTCTCAGCTCCATTGTCCAGTATGCCGGCTAAGAATGCATACCTGTTGTCAACAGGAACTTCCACAGTATGCTGATATCCAGCTTAATGAGAACAGAACACCAACAATTATTCTCACCAGTGGATACAAAAGTTATGCCATCGGCATGAAGCAAAGATCTTTTCACCAGAACTGGAACAACTTTGTGACTGAACATTCTCTTCGTCCAGGAGAGTTATTGCTCTTTCTTCCCCAATCACACAACTCCTTTGCTGTTGTTGTATTCAATCGAAAAGGCATCGAAAAAATGTATCCATGGCATTTTAACTTTCAGCTTCAAGTCAATTAGGCCATAATTAATGACGCGCATTTCAGTAATGTATCAATGATCTGCCATTTTAATATATCAGCACTTTTCGATGTTTTAATGCTTCTGTTAATATGCAATGTAAGGTTATGCTCTATTTTCCCAAGTAGTATCTTCTTCAAAAAATATATCTGTCTTTGCTACAACTATTTCTGCGGCAATAGATTAGTTTTAATTGCTTTCATTTACTTTTTTCAAGTTCATCAGAAGACAAAGGTTATGACTCCAAAAAGGTATAGCATCTGCTTATAAAGCTTTAGCCTGCAAGCTACTAAGTTTCTGTTTATAGTTTTTGCTTTTCGTATCCAATTCACTAGCCAGTTACATAATCAGAATCGTTGTCGTGTTTATGTAGTGCAATAGATTTAAAATCTTTGCATTACCTTGAAGTTTATAGCACTTTGGAAATAGTAATTTTTCTGATTATCCGCACCAAAAAATCAGTCTTCTTTTCCAAATTTTACAGCTAAAACAATAATTTGAAATACTGAAGTACTTTGTTCCCAAAGAATTATAAACAAAAAAAAGTATTTTTAAACCTGATTAACTGATATTCAATCAGTAAGTGAGCTTATCTTCAAGCTTGGATTAGTTATAGAATTCAAACCAAAAAAATTTAACAAGGTCCAACTTTGACTTTGTTATCCCTCTATGATTTTTGTTTTTGACAAGGGTAAAAAATCTAAGCACATTCATTTCAAATCTTGCCAATAAATGTTATACAAACCCTTAAGACTTTGAGTATTGATTCAAATTTAAAGGACTAATTCCGTTGTGCATTCGCCTAATAACGTATACTCGATTCTAATTTTCCATCTTAAATTTCAATTTTGAACATATTGCACTATAAACTCCTGGATCTAATCCATTTGAATCCAGTCTAAGGAGTTTCTTATCTTACCAATTTTAAAATTAAGCTTATTCATTATTGAATCAAACTCAAATATAATTTTATTAATTCAAACTTAAGTAGCTTGACATTTTTTACGCAAATCTGAAATTAGCATAAGATTGGGTTGAACTTAAAAATTTACACACTCAAAATATTATTCATTTCGGTTTCATTAGTTAGTGATCCTCTTAAATGAACTCTTATTCAACCGTTCTCAATTTGAATATCAAGTAAATTGATTTTCTCTTTTAACTCTAAATTTAGATACAAAAAAAAAACAAAATTTGCATACCATGCTGGATAAAAGAACAATGCACCGAGTATACCGGGCCCGCTCACCTCAAACGAACAAAATGGTAATACTCGAGTATACCCGGAATCAAGGGTCTCAATACCCAAAATCCCCGAACAGACTACCGTGGTTCGTTATCTAATCGTCCAGGCCCTTGCCGGCCCGACTCGAATAACTTAGCCACAGGATTGAGCTCATAGGTCATAGAAATCCGAACAGATGCAGACACAGATAACAGATTCAAATTTTGCATAGTAAATTGGCATATGAACAGACTAGAGAACGAGTGTGATAAAGTACACCCTCGTCTCGAACAAATAAACAGATTGCAGAGCAGAAATCAAGTTAAATAGCAATGGAGGGGAGTGGTACACTCACCGGCTCAACTTCAAAAGTTTTTACTTCAGAATGGCCTTAATCGCCAAGAAACCCTAAAATAATCAAAATAAACCAATTGAAGGTTTCATATCCCAAATCGAGTAAACGGAATGCACAAGTGAGGCTCGACTACACGTCGTACGCCTTGCCCAAAAATACTAATGCAAGGGTGCAAAAACATGATTTTCTTGGAAACAAAAGATAACATGAAGACCTAGGGTCAACAACCCAAAAGCCCTTCATTTCCATCAAAAGGCAAATCCAACTTAAAGAACCAAACGGCCTAGAAAATCGGACAGCATTTCCCCTAAATTTCTTACTTTTCCAGCCATTAAGGCTTCATGATTTCCTCAAATCAGTCCCAAAACCTCACACAAAAGTCATCTCATTTCCCAAAAGCTGTTCACTAGGCTCAAAGCAATACAAGTACAAAAGTTAGCTAGGAAATGATCGGAATAAGAGTAAGCCTTAAAACATGCAAACAAGTACAATGAGACTCGATAACGAATCATAAAGCCATGCCAATCACAACCCCAATAGGGTTTCATATACATATATAAGCATAATAGCAAACCAGAAAATCAGAAAATATAACTCATTTGATCAATCAACAAAAACAGGTTTGGCCTCCGTATGCGGTAATGGCACAAAATGCGTTACGCTTATCGGATGAGGGCGTAAGACCCACCATCTCGAAGCTAAAAGACAGGGCTACAACAATTTAGAAGGCCTCTCAATCCAAATCCTAGCACAACTAGGTCAAATGTGCCAAAGACTAAACCAGAATTACCAAAACAGGTTTGCAAAACACACAAAACTGTAATGAACACAAATCAGTCTATACAAGTCCAAATGCCGAAATTCCAAAGGCATAAGCTAGCTAAGACATCCAGCTACATTTCATCAGAAGACACCAACTTCAAAATCCAAACCAGTGCCAGTCAAAATAGACAATTACTATCGCAGTTCGTACATTCTGTTCACCCAGAACAGCAACAGTAAAAACGGCATAACTCACTCTACACTACTCCAAATGCCCTGAAATTTTGAAGGCACTTCAAACTCATCAATACCTACAACTTTTATGTTTTGAGCAAAGTCCAATTCGGCCTCTATATATGACCTAAAATTTCGGACAGAATGTTCAACCAAGAACCCTAATTTTCTAGAAATTCTTCCAAATTCAAAATTGATTGCAATTTCCTATCATATGAACCTACTAGAGCTAAAGCCCCTTATTACCAACCATCAAAAACAACCACACCATCAAGATCATATGAAACCAGAAAATTCATCATAAAATTGAAAACTCCACCAAAACACTTCAAATCAAGAAACAAGTCACATAATCCATCACTTTAGGTCCCATTAAGCACCATATAAGCATCAATAAGTGTAGTAGAATGTTTAATCATCACTTACCTAAGAAATAAGAGAAGAGGAGTTGTAGACCACCCTAGCTCTTCAAGAAAACTTCACCAAACAACCTCTATCACCAACTAGAAAGATTTTTATGGAGTAGAAATGGATGTAAGCAAATGTTTTTGGGTGATTTGCACCAAGTAGTAGCTAGAACTTGAAGAGTTTCTTCTTCCTTCCTTGCACAAGAGGTTCGGCCAACAAGAGGTAAGAAATGGTAATTTTTTGTGCATTTTTGAGATATTTAACCAATTTTTGGTCAAAAGTCAAAATAGTGAATAGTAACTCTTAAGTCAAAACCAATGTAGTGGTGACACTTGTCACCTACATTAATGAAATCTTATCTTTTTTTTTCCTCTCACATCAATCAATCTCACTCTCTACTTATCTCTTAACACCCGATAAATTTTACACAGTATCCGAAACTTAACCTTATTGGCCGAATTTTTCCGAACTTTTCGCACTAGCGGGTCCCACGTCCAATATATATTCTTAATTTTCTAAAAACTCTCCAATACTAGAAAAATTATCTAAAAACTATAATTGCTCATAACATTTATCTAGAAAATTTTCCGGATACAGAAAGTGCAGAAAACAAGCCATGAAAAATGAGAAAACCTAGAAAATGCAAATTACGGGTTCTCACATGATTCGCATGTCTACTTGCTTTCTATAGTCATAGATGAATGTGATGGATGAATGCATCACCGTGGCTAGTCCAACGCTGGCCATGGTCTTTCCCCTCGAGCTCTCGCAAGTCCAATGCTTGTGAGAGAATTTTAGAAAAGGGCTAGTCCAATGCTAGACCCCAATAGGCCATCCCCTCTCGTTAGTGCATACTTGCATGTTTCACTACATTTCATACATTTTTCTTAGTTTTCTAGCATTTGGCATGCTCCTCCAATCCCTTCCCCTTCATTTTAAGTTTTTGCATCCTCATGTTAGTTATAGGGTACATTTGCTTGAGAGTCCCCTTTCGATAAGGGAAACGAGCGAGTGTGGCTACAAAATAGCCTTAGCACGCTAGTTCTTCCTTCTAATCAAAGGGAAAATTAAAATCACGAAGATAGAAGGCATTCCCGTACCCGACTTGATGCACTCCTCTAGGTTCATGCACCTCCATTTCACCATAACACTTTTTTCATTTTTTACATTTTCTCACTACTTATATTTTTCTCACTCCACCAGCCATGTTCACACACTTCTCTTCTTTCCCTATCACTTATTTATTTTCTACCTCACAAATTGTACCCAATTGCACTTATATGCATTTACTACTATTTATGCCATATTTTCATCCACTTGCACACAAACACCTTCATTCTCAATTGCACACATTGCACTTTTCTTACATTTGCACACATTGCACCTTTCTTACATTTGCACACATTGCATCTTTCTTACATTTGCACACATTGCACTTTTCTTACATGTGCACACTTGCACTTATATTTGGGTCTTCATTTGCATTATTCGTGACCTCTATGAGGGCTTTCCTTACTGGCCATCACAATTTATGCGATTGGGACCAAAAAGCCTCATAAGAGACATTTTAGATTTAGGATTGCATTTTTTTTCATATCCATTAGTCACATCCAACATGCAACACATATTTTGGGTAGAAGAATTAAGAAAAGAAGGGCTAAGTCACGCAACTAGCTTTGGCTAGGGTAAGGGAGTGCCTTAGGCTTCGCCTTTGCCTTCTCCCTTATCAAATGTGACCCCCGATCCCTTTCTTTGGTTACGTAGACCTAAAAGTTCTTTAAAAAGGGTTTGTTTACTTTTCTTTCCAAAAAATCACTTTTTGGGTGACTTGGTACACCCTAACTCTATACCAAGTGGCGACTCCATTTTCCATTCAAAAAACCCTTTTTGAACTTTGTTTGGCCAAACCGTCGCATTTCACAATCCCATGGCCTTTTATTTGCACTTTCACACACGTTCACATACATATCCCACACACTACTTTCACATACCCAAAAAGTGGGGCGCGACAGTTGGCGACTCCACTGGGGATTTCCTAAGTGGGTCCAAGCATTTGATTTAGCTATTCTTTTCCTTTTTCTACCCTTTTTATGCATAGCATTTGGATGCTTAGGATTGTATTTTTTCCTTTTTAGGATTTTTGCATTTTGCGCGTATCAACTCACTTCCTCACACATTCGCGTACGATTGATTTGATGGATGAATGGCTTATGTATGTGATTCCGCGATTTGCATTGCATTTGGGTGGGGGATATTACCCTAGAGCCTCGCGTTGGTTCTTAATCCCTCCCCTCCAAACAAGCACTAGCATACGTGCATACGCTTTAACTTTTTACCCCTCATTTATTTTTCTTTTAGTGGCTTGTCACGCCACTCCACCCTATTAGGATTTTAGGCGACTCACTTGGACTTGTGATCGCGACACGATGTGTGCGTAGCTTGATCCGAGGGGTCACTCAATCTTCCATTTTAAGCTTTGGGTTCATAGCCTTTAGCTTTTAGTCGAAGGTTGAGGATTTTTGATAGATTCACTCATGACATGTAGCCGTGACACGATGTGTGCGTAGCAATGTCTGGGGAATCGCTCGAGCCACCGACAAAGAACCTTGGGATTGATGACCCTTGGTTTCCAAGTCTGAAGGCTCGGGGACCTAAAACCTATCGAGTCTAGATGCATTAGTGAGCCAATACCTCATGCATCCATGATAGCTTGCCTAGGTTAGAGTCTGCCTTGCCTTATTAGGGACACTATTCACGAGGGGAGGGATCCAACCCCTTTTTCCCTTTTATTGCTTTGTATTGATTTTATTGCTTTATCTCGTTGCTACAATGTGTTATGTGTATTAATCTGGCTGAACTAACTTTTCTTGGTTTTGTCCCCATTGCATTCACAAACCCTAGCAAATAAGAGGTCTGGCGTGACCTTCTTTTAGAACCTACCCTTGTAAATAGGCTATTGCACGTTTAAAAAATTTTGGTATATTTTGTTCATAAATTAATAATGCCATACCATTTTAGGCCTACCCTGGCAAATAAAGGGTTCCTTAGGGCATGTTTCATTTCGAATTGCACATTTTACTGCTTTAATAAAATGGCATCATGCATAAACCCTAGAAGGGAATGCCATTTAGGGGATCCCGTGTTAGGAATAAGCCACCTTGTGTCTCGGATACTTAATCCAAGGAGACTTGCACGTTTATATTTTGTACCATCCAAAGGGGTAGTGCACAAGGTAAGGTAGGATCCGATCATTTTCGTAGAGCGATCTTTGGAATATGAGCGTCTAATAATCACTTTTTGGCCATTTTATCAAGATTGGTAAAAATCCCTTGCATGAAGGACATTAGTTTGAAGAAATTTACAAGTAATTCCTCACTATTGAGATGATAAATGAATTGAGGCCAAAATTTGATTATTTGAATGCTCATAGACTAATGCATCGCAATAAATTTTTGGAACTACCAATGGATAGATTGTTTTTTTTTATATAAGCTATCAATTCCATTCAACCCATTGGACCATTTTATCCATCAATTTCATCCAGTCCATTTTATCAATTTGTTCACTTTTAGGGCAATCTAGTCGATTTTGAATAGACTACCAATTTCATTCAATTCATTTGATTAGTTTACCCATTCTTAGGGCAATCCTATCGATTTCGAATAAATCATCAATTTCGTCCTACCAATTTGCCTAGTTTTAGGGCAATTCGGTCTATTTTGAATAAATCATCATTTCACTCGATCTGTTTGATTAATTGATTTCATTCAATGCATTTGACCATTTTACCCCTTTTGGCACATCATGCGTCTATCAAAGCAAGCAATCTATTCGGACTTTGTCCTCATTTTTAGGACAAATGTCTCTTCTCACTCTAAATTGGCCAAATTTTTCAAATCATTTTTCACTCAATCAGTTGATCGGATTCATCAGGTATTGTATGATGCCTACCCTAGAGGATTGCATCCTCATTCTAGGCCTACCCTTGGCACAAAAAGGGCTCCCCTATAGGACATGCATACCGATTTTTATACTCTTGCTTACTAACTCAGGGTATTTTTCTTTTGTTTTTCCCCTCCCCTGCATACATAAAAATGTTTCAATAAGGTGAAAATGTTTTTTCATATCTGATAATAATTTTGATCTAATTACTTGATTCTTGGGCAGACCCTGCAATGAAAACATGAAGGATCTATTTGGAAGCGCTAGGCTAAAGCATCTAAGAGACTTTATAATTGTTGGTTAAAGAGAAAATTTTTGTACCAATCTTCATAATTTTTGTTTATTTGATTTGTTAATACATTTTTGTTCCAAAAGAAAAGAAGACAAAAAGTGTAAATATGTGAAGTTTTTTAGAAGTTTTTCTCTTCTCATTTGTATTATAATTGAACGAGAATTTTTGTTTTAAACTTTTTCAGTAATAAAGCTTCAGACAATTATTTGTTTTGTATATACTCGTGTACATTTCATTCTTTATTGAGCTCATTAAGAGATTTCATGATGAATTTTAAGAAATAAGCTCAAATTGAGATTTTTCAACCTCCTGCCTGAATATTCACACTAGATTGGTGATCTGAGCTACACAATAAGAGTGTTCGAGATTAAAGAAGGTCACTCAAAAGGCCCCATGAGATACCTTTTCTCCTTCACTGTACAATTCATATTTTTGCCCACTTCACTTAACCCCAAAATAAAATCAGTCACATTGATTGATAAATTGCAAATTGGGGCGATCTTTGCTTGAGAAATGTTCATTGTGTCTAATCTAGTTCATTTCACATCTAAGTGAAAGCAAAATGTGCGTTATTCTTATTTGTTTGGAAAATTTGGAATGATACTTCGAGCATTCGTTTCACTACCTATACAGATTTTTATCATTTGCTCTCCCATTTGAGCCTTTAAAAGAATAATTTCGTTTCAAATAAGAGCCTTGATGATCACTACCCTACATTGGAAATTCTTAGATATCAAAAAAGGGAATGGATTTTCAACGAGCAATTCGTTTACTTGGTTGTCATGAGGTGTAAGAATGATACTTTGGCCATCGTTTCTGCAACCTAAACACCATTTATCCCTTGCATCCTCATTTGAGCTAAAATTGGTGGTTCTTTTCAAAGCATCTATGATCGCACCCCACACTGGGGAGGGAGATTGGAGAATTTTCCAAAAAGGAGAAAAACAAAAATGCTAAAACTAAAAGAAAAGAGGGAACCGCAAATTGGGGAAATTTGATTCCACTTGGGTTCCAATTTTGAAAAAAAAAAAGAAGAAAAGGAAGAGTTTTGTCCGCGTGGATCGCCTATGTTTCACAAATATGGATGAACAAGGGTCTTCCTCAGTCAGTTAATTCAGATACATGCCAGAAATTTCGCATTAATGAAAATTTCCTTTCAGAGTTATTGTAAGGAACGGAATAAAAGTCAGGCCCTCTTCTTTTCCAATCGAACATTCTATCCCTAGTTATCCCTTTTGAGCCTTTAGAATAAAATACTTCATTTGGCAACCCCTGAGAATCGCAAACCCCACACTGGGGCAAGTTTGAGTTGAAAAGGAAAAAAGTGAAAAGTGATAATGCAACAAAATCAAGAGACAAAAGAAGAAAAGAGAACCTCAGTTCAAAAATAACTGGGGCAAATTTTGTGAAAGTTCAAAAATGGCAGAAGGCCGAAAAATCAAAGAAGAAAGAATAGCCTCAATTGAGAATAAACTGTGGCAAGCTTTGATTTAACCCTAAAATAGGGTTGGCACAACAATGCGATCTCAGATTCTTTGAACCGCTTTTGAAATCCGCTTTCAAGCCTTAACTTTTCTAAGCACCCCACCTGACCCCATTACAAAAGCCGAAAGTCCTGACTTCTGTTCTTTGCAACAGCCCTGTCAAGAAAATTTCTGATGTCGAAAATTTCAGCTGTATTTCTGAATTGCTTGGGTATGGGATTGACGCTACTCACCATGTGAAAACCCACCAGGTCGAGGAAAAGGAAAAAGAAGCAAAAGCAAAGCAAGAAAAGTAAATGCAAGGAAATGCAGAAAAATTCGACGCTGAAGTCCCTGGTGAATGGGGAGAAAAATGCAAACAAAGTCTGAGATCTTTGAGTTCCAACGTAGGGGCAATTTTGGAAAAATGTGATCTTCGGTGCAATGTCCCTGAAAGTCTTATTCTTTAACTATCATTTTCAAGCCACGTTACAAGCTCATAAAGTCTATCGTTGACTTATTCCTTCATGACAACCCAAAGTGAGGATTATGCTCATAAGAAAATCCATCAATCATTTGTGATCATAAGGGTATAACCAGTTTCGCATGCTTAGCTATAGTTTCTATCCATATTGTTGCAAGCCTATAAAGCTCATATGTGGACTACGTTTTCTTAAGAAATAAGAGTGACAAACTCTTTGCTTTCACTAAGATGTGATGTTGAATGCATTACAATTTTGGGCACAAGAACCAGACAAATCTTGACCTCTCATTTTCCTTGGCCACCTCAAATCAGAAATAAAGTCACTTGATTGGTCCTGAAGATGAACCAACTGGAAATTGTGACCCATTACCCAAAACACAGATGCTAAAAGTGAGGAAGAAATCTTCTGTAATTTGGTATTACTTCAAGAAATTCATCACGAAATTTTCTTTTTGGAAACATAGTTTCTTACAGTGTTCAAATAAATGGAAAGTCATCCAAACAAGTTTTTGCAATTAAATGGCCCATACTGGGGCAAAATTTTGTTTATAAGATTTCGTGAAAACAAGCCCACACAGGGGCAAATATTTTATAATCCATTTGAGGTTTTTGTCAAAGAGTCAAGCAAGACTTTCAAATTAATCACACTGCTCTTTCCATGAGTAGTAGTTGCAATATTTCAAAATAAAGTGCATGTTGTACTTTGCCAAGCCCCCTGTGCAGGTACTCATGGCTGAAATCGATGAAGAAGCGTAAGTCAAAATCTTACGAATCAAGGCCACAAGGAGGAGCAACCATGCTGTAATGCAAATCAATTGATCGGTTGCACAATAATTGGTGGAAATTTGGGCAAATTATTTTTGAAAAGATTCTCAAAAATCAAACTTGAAATTAATTTCTTGTTCCTTGACAAATTTCAATTTCTTGTTGATGAAATTTCAGCGCCCGCCGCGCATCCTTCCATTTCCTATCCTTGACAATCAAATGTTATTCACTGATATCTCCACCGTTAGCATCGAGTCTATCTCACTAACGTGTGCATTTTTGTTCAACCACCGTTAGCATCGAGTTTATCTCACTAACGTGTGTGTTTCATTCTACCACTGTTAGCATTGAGTCTATCTCACTAGCGTGTGTGTTTCTTTTCTTCTACCACCGTTAGCATCGAGTTTATCTCACTAACGTGTGTGTTTTATTCTATCTCCGGCAGATTCGAGTGCTATCCCACTGACCGACCAATTTGTCAAAGGCAGGCTCGGGTGTAATCCCACTGACCGATCACCATGGCAGGATCAGGTTTAATCCCACTGACGAATTCATCACACTGGGGCAAATCTTTGGATAATTTTCGAGCAAGTCTTATACAGTCTCTTCATACATACCAGCATTTCTTTATTCTGCCACTAGCCGTTGGGTCAGTCCCACTAGTGAGCCATTTCTTTTATTCTGCCACTAGCCGTTGGGTCAGTCACACTAGTGCGCATTTCTTTTATTCTACCACTAGCCGTGGGGTCAGTCCCACTAGTGAGTATTTCATTTGCACCGCCACTAGCCGTTAGGTCAGTCCAACTAGTGAGCTTTTCACTTACACCACCACTAGCCGTTGGGTCAGTCCCACTAGTGAGCTTTTCACTCACATTGCCACTAGCCGTGGGTCAGTCCCACTAGTGTGCATTTCACTTTCATTACCACTAGCCGTGGGTCAGTCCCACTAGTGAGCATTTCATTTTGCATCGCCACTAGCCGTGGGTCAATCCCACTAGTGTGCATCCCATTTTTCATCGCCACTAGCCGTGGGTCAGTCCCACTAGTGAGCATTTCATTTTCATTGCCACTAAACATGGGTCAGTCCCACTAGTGTGCATTTTATTTTCATCGCCACTGAACATGGGTTAGTCCCACCAGTGTGCCTTTCATTTTTACTTTGCCACTAGCCGTTGGGTCAGTCCCACTAGTGAGCCTTTCATTTCACTGCCACTGAACATGGGTCAGTCCCACCAGTGTGCATGTCATTTTCATTGCCGCTAAACATGGGTCAGTCCCACTAGCGTGCATTCATTTGCATTGCCACTAAACATGGGTCAGTCCCACTAGTGTGCATACCACGGTTTTAAATTTCCTGTTCGGATCAGTCTCGTTTTAAATTTCTTGTTCGGGTCAGTCCCGTTTTAAATTTCTATTCGGGTCAGTCCCGTTTTAAATTTCTTGTTCGGGTTAGTCCCGTTTTAAATTCCCATTTGCATTGCCACTAAACATGGGTCAGTCCCACTAGTGTGCATACCACGGTTTTAAATTTCTTGTTCGGGTCAGTCCCGTTTTAAATTTCTGTTCGGGTCAGTCCCGTTTTAAATTTCTTGTTCGGGTCAGTCCCGTTTTAAATTCCTGTTCGGGTCAGTCCCGTTTTAAATTCCCATTTGCATTGCCACTAAACATGGGTCAGTCCCACTAGTGTGCATACCACGGTTTTAAATTTCCTATTCGGGTCAGTCCCGTTTTAAATTCCTGTTCGGGTCAGTCCCGTTTTAAATTTCTTGTTCGGGTCAGTCCCGTTTTAAATTCCTGTTCGGGTCAATCCCGTTTTAAATTCCTGTTTGGGTCTATCCCATTTACATTTCTATCCGGGTCTATCCCGTGGGTCTATCCCATTTACATTTCTGTCCGGGTCTATCCCGTGGGTCTATCCCATTTACATTTCTGTCCGGGTCTATCCCATTTACATTTCTGTCCGGTCTATCCCATTTAAATTCCTGTTCGGGTCAGTCCCGTTTTAAATTCCTGTCCGTTGGAATCATTTTGTGGTCGAATAACACAGGTAAGTATTTGGTGTCTACTTCTTTGTCTCAAATTTTTCCAAAACTCAGACAAAGAGGGGCAAACTGTAGACACCAAATTTTTAGTGAATTTTTATTTACTATTATTTTATTTGTCATGTTAGTTTTTATTTTCTTTTAGTCTTTTATTTTTGTTTTAAGTCATTTTAGCATAGAATTTTTTGAAAAAAAAGAAAGAAAGAAAAGAAGAAAAATCATTAGCATTTTGTTGTTATCTTTTATTCATAGTTTTGTTCATTTTATCTGAATTTATTTTAAATTGTTATTTTTCTTTATTTATTTAGTTCATTGTTATAAAAAAAAAAGGGGGAAACCCGATAGCGGGTTTTAGGCTGTTTAAGTGGTTGGAAAAAAAAAAAAAGGAGCTCATGCACCATGCTGCACTGGATCCAAGCTTTTTCTCCATCAGAAACAAGGAACATGCGTGAGAGTACATAACTCAACGCAGCTCAATTCTAATCTGATTTCCATCATTTTTTCCGTCATTTTTTCTCCACCTTTGGATCATGCTGACCTGGCTTTCATCAAAGAAGCAAGAGGAATCTAGAACAAAGGAAACCATCGGATGGCTGAGGTGAGGAACGAGGAGATGAGATTGAAAAGGACCATTGATATCAGGGTTTTGGGTTTTGGTCATTGGGTATAAAAGGAAAAGAAAGGAGCTGAGGCGAGGGGGAGATGACGGCGGAAAATCTAAAAGAGAGAAGGGATACAGCAAGAGAGAAGGGGGGGAACCTCTTGGCGGCTGGAGGAAAATGAAAACCGAGAGGGAGAGAGAAAAACCTGGAAGTTTTGGAAGGGCTACGGTTGAAAGAAAAAGAAAAGGCCGAGAGGAAGAGAGGTTGAGAAGAGGCTTGAGCGAGCAAGGGGGAATCTGCGGGTGACGGCTAGGAAAACAAGGAAACGGAGAATTCCAGTGGCGGCGAAAAAAAAGAAACCCACGGGCAAGGAAAAAGGGAGGAGGAGCTCGAGGAAAAGGCTAGGTGGAAGAATCTCACCGTCACCTGTGGCTGTTCTCCGAGCGAGATCACTGCTCAACCGTATCAGAAAGCTCACTGTAAGATTTCTTCTAGCCTTTTTCCCGTAGATAACTTCCGTTTAAGAGTCGTGGGTTCTGTTTGATGTCTGATGAATATGCGTTATCATTTGGTTTGAGCCTGTGAGTATGTTCTGGAGTTGCAATGGTTGTTCTTTGCGTTGGTTTATGAGCTACGGCCCAAAGATATTGCCTTTATACATTAGATCTTCTCGGTTGTAGCAGTGATTCATAAGGGTTGTATGGAGTCTAATGAATGTCAAGTTCTTGTTTACAGTTCTTGTTTACCTGCTGTAATTTTTTCCATTCGATCTTTTGGGTTGCTGAAATTTCTGGAATGGCTTGATTTCCCTTTTGAGTTTTGCTTGTTGTTCGATGGTATCCCACGTATGTGCATAGCCTTTCCCCTTTCCTTTCATTCTGAGTTCAATGTTCGAGTATGACTATGCTTGTAGTGTTGAAATAATTTTTCCTTCTTAATCAGAAATTTGTAAGGAACCTGAAATTTTGGAGCTGTCTTGTTCTTTCTATTGCTTTTCTGTCCTAGTCTTGGGGGTTTATACTCAAAGCTGTGTTTTGAACCTTTTTGATTGGGAACTCACGGATAAAGTCTATCAGTTTCTTTCCGTCCGTGAAACTGAAGTAACGTGAGCCGCAGATCTTGGGTTTCATGAGTTGAGTTGGGTCGAAGTTTTGCAGCAAGTGTTCATATCATTTAGTGGTATTTTATCCTTCCCTCTCCCTTCCCCAAGATTGTGCCTCTAGGTCCTTGCATTTGGGTTGTCCTACCTGAATCAGTCTAGGCTGAGTAAGGGAGATGCTGCAATAGAAAGTTGCAGAGGTTTTTCTCACGTTATTTTGCATGAAGCTGCATTAATTTTCATGTTCTTGCTTCTTGTAACAGCTCACAAATTGGGTTTCGTCATCTTGTTTGCACATTTAATCTTATGTCAATGATGGTTGCCACCTCTCTGACTTTGTTCACAAGCTGCAAATTGGTAGCAGAAAAATCACAGCAACAAACCCGTGAATGTTTTCCGAACTTGCCAGTTTTAGATTTCCTTTGCTTGCACATTTAATTTCGTGTGTCATGATGGTTTTATGGGAGTTGGGTTTCACGGCAGTGTTTAAAGTCTTAACAAAACTGTCTGTAGTTGCTAACAAGCTACAAAGTTATGGAACCCAGAACAAATAAAAAGGGTCTCTGCGTGAAGATATGCATGCTCATCCGCAAGCTTTCTTTATTTCGCACCTCTGCTGCATTTTTTTTTTATTATTTGGGCTTTGTACTTGTGAATTTAATGGAGCAAGGTAGATACAAATATGTATGTAAATGCTCAAGATGGCCATTTTGTTACTGGTTGAATGTCTAGTGCACATTTTATCATATTTAAATGGATTGTGTTTGTGCTTTTGATCAAAAGTGATGCTTTGTTGTTCACGACAGCAATAGCAGAAATTTTCTGGAATTGCCTATCCTCATGCTAAGTCGTTTAGCTTATTTGGATGTTGAGTTCAGTGATTTTGTTGTTAAGGTCAAGGCGGTGATGTTTGTTTAAGATTCTAGCTGTGTTTGGATGGAAAAGTTGCATTTGAATGAACACCACAATCGCAAAACAGCGTGGCTGGAAAATTTCAGAAAGCTGCATCAATTGCCGAATGATTTTTGTGTTGCAGAAAACCTTGCTGCACTTTTTCTTCTTCCTTCTTTTGCTGTTTAATTTTTGCCCTTGATGGTCAGCTTCAATTCTTGTTTTAATCCTGCAACGAAGTTGCATGTTTAGTCAATGATTGATAGTAAAAATCCTGGCTTCTGGTGAGCACGTTTGCACGATGAACTGGAAAGAAATTCACGGCAGGAATGGTGCAGAAAAGAACACTTCTTCTACGTAGATTGCATGAACTGCATGAAAAACTTTCAGAAAAATTACACTTTGGCCCCCCAAGTCTCTCTTTGTTTCACCATGACCCAACCAATTGAATATTTTCATCAATTTGATCCTTCGCAGCTTTGATTTTTGCAACTTCATTATTTGTTTGTTTCAATTAATTACTATGCTTTGTTTCAATTGCACTTAAGTCATGACTTTAGGGGCTTTATGACCAAGTGAGCTTGTGTTTGCCTATTTTCTTTAATTTTCCCAAATAAATTGGTACCTTGACCATTTCTTTTCTTTTTGGAGGATAAATAAGTGATTTCACTCCATTTAAGGCATCAACTCAAGGGAGGTATAACTTCTTTTATCTTTTTTGTCTCTCTCCTATGTGATCCAACGTGCTAAGTGAGAATTGCATGTCTACTTTGTTTTCCTTGTTTTTTCCTTAATTCCTTTCATTCATTTCATTTACTTTTGCTTTTATTAAGTTATTCTTTTATGGGGTATGTGTACACCTCTTGGCTTGTAATAGATAGGGCTTGGAGAGCATTTTTGTTCATTTTTCCCCTTCCCCATTTGTTTTAGTTAGCCAATGTAATAGGTTCATTAGCTTGATTGCTTGCTTTTGTTGCTAAGTGTTAATTTGCTTTATTAGGCTCTTGCATTTAGTCGAGCATGCTAAGTGTTATGTGTTACGTGTTTATAGGTGATTGGCATGTCTACTTGCTTTCTACAGTCATAGATGAATGTGATGGATGAATGCGTCACCGTGGCTAGTCCAACGCTGGCCATGGTCTTTTCCCTCGAACTCTCGCAAGTCCAATGCTTGTGAGAGAATTTTAGAAAAGGGACTAGTCCAATGCTGGACCCAATAGGCCGTCCCCTCTCGTTAGTGCATACTTGCATTTTCACTACATTTCATACATTTTTCTTAGTTTTCTAGCATTTGGCATGCTCCTCCAATCCTTTCCCCTTCATTTTAGGTTTTTGCATCCTCATGCTAGTTATAGGGTACATTTGCTTGAGAGTCCCCTTTCGGTAAGGGAAACGAGCGAGTGTGGCTACAAAATAGCCTTAGCACGCTAGTTCTTCCTTCTAATCAAAGGGAAAATTAAAATCATGAAGATAGAAATCATTCCCGTACCCGACTTGATGCATTCCTCTAGGTTCATACACTCTCATTTTTATCATATCACTTCCTCACTTTCTTTATCCCCATTTTCTCACTACTTATATTTTTCTCACTCCACATGCCATGTTCACACATTTCTCTTCTTTCCCTATCACTTATTTATTTTTCTACCTCACAAATTGCACCCAATTGTACTTAGATGCATCTACTACCATTATACCATATTTTCATCCACCTGCACACAAACACCTTTATTTTCTCAATTGGCACACATGCACTTTTCTTACATTTGCACATTTGCACTTACATTTGTATTTTTATTTTATTTTATTTTGCATTCCTCTTACATTTTCACACTTGCATTCATGTTTGGGTCTTCATTTGCATTACCCGTGACCTCTATGAGAGTTTTCCTTATTGGCCATCACAACTCATGTGATTGGGACCAAAAAGCCTCGTAAGAGACATTTTAGATTTAGGATTGCATTTTTTTTCATATCCATTAGTCACATCCAACATGCAACACATATTTTGGGTAGAATAATTAGGAAAAGTGGGGCTAAGTCACGCAACTAGCTTTGGCTAGGGTAAGGGAGTGCCTTAGGCTTTGCCTTTGCCTTCTCCCTTATCAAATGTGACCCCCGATCCCTTTCTTTGGTTACGTAGACCTAAAAAGTTCTTTAAAAAAGGTTTGTTTACTTTTCTTTCCAAAAAATCACTTTTTGGGTGACTTGGTACACCCTAACTCTATACCAAGTGGCGACTCCATTTTCCATTCAAAAAACCCTTTTTGAACTGTTTGCTTGGCCAAACCGTCGCATTTCACAATCCCACGGCCTTTTATTTTCATCTTCACACACGTTCACATACACACTACTTTCACTACTCAAAAAGTGGGGCGCGACAGTTGGCGACTCCACTGGGGACTTCCTAAGTGGGTCCAAGCATTTGATTTAGCCATTCTTTTCCTTTTTCTACCCTTTTTATGTATAGCATTTGGATATTAGGGTTGCATTTTTCATTTTAGGACTTTTTGCCTCGCGCGCGTATCAAACTATTCCCTCACTCACGTATGTATGATTGGTTGTTTGGATATATGTTGTACTTGTTTTATCTCGCGCTTTGCATTGCATTTGGGTGGGGGGACATTACCCTAGAGCCTCGCGTTGGTTCTCGATCCCTCCCTTCCAAACGAGCACTAGCATACGTGCATACGCTTTAATTATCTATCCCCTCATTTATTTTCTTTTAGTGGCTTGTCACGCCACTCCACCCTATTAGGATTTTAGGCGACCCACTTGGACGTGTGATCGCGACACGATGTGTGCGTAGCATGATCCGAGGGGTCACTCAATCTTCCATTTTAAGCTCTGGGTTCATAGCCTTTAGCTTTTAGTGGAAGGTTGAGGATTTTTGATAGATTCACTCATGACATGTAGCCGTGACACGATGTGTGCGTAGCAATGTTTGGGGAATCGCTCGAGCCACCGACAAAGAACCTTGGGATTGATGACCCTTGGTTTCCAAGTCTGAAGGCTCGGGGACCTAAAACCTATCGAGTCTAGATACATTAGTGAGCCAATACCTCATGCATCCATGATAGCTTGCCTAGGGTAGAGTCTGCCTTGCCTTATTAGGGACACTATTCACGATAGGAGGGGTCCAACCCTTTTTTTCCCTCCTATCGCTTTATTTCTTTGTACTGATTGCTTTATCTCGTTGCTACAGTGTGTTATGTGTATTTATCTGGATGAATTAACTTTTCTTGGTTTTGTGTCTCCATTGCATTCACAAACCCTAGCAAATAAGAGGTCTGGCATGACCTTCTTTTAGAACTTACCCTTGTAGATAGGCTATTGCACGTTTAAAGATTTTGGTACATTGCATTCGTAGATTAATAATGCTATATCATTTTAGGCTTACCCTGGCAAATAAAGGGTCCCTTAGGTCATATCTCATTTCAAACTGCAAGTTCTATCGCTTTAATAAACTGGCATCATGCATAAACCCTAGAAGGGGAATGCCATTTAGGGGATCCCGCTATTAGGATTGAACTCACCTTGATTGTTCCCATGGGTACATAACCCTTCAAGGGATTGCATGTTTAAATTCTTGCCAACCGGAGAATGGGACTCATAGGTAAGGTAATTGACAACCCGCCTCTTCCATTGTTAGATGGAGTGCCCCCGTCGAATCTACCAGTTGTTGGTACCGTCGGCCGAGATTCAAAGATGGCCTGCCCTTATGCTATCTAGCGAATTACATCAAGTAGCTCAATATTTAGGGCCAATTGGAGACCTTAAGGAGATCAAGCCCAATGGCTATCTAGTAGAGGCATTAGTACATCTGTGGGATCCGGAATGTTCGGCTTTTAGGGTAGGCAATAAGCACATGACAGTGACACTTGAGGAAATAGCCGGCCTCTTCAATTTACCTTTGCATGGAACCGCTTTGATTTTCCCATACGTTTCAGACAAGATAGAATTTTGCAAGATCATAGGATTGAGGGAGGCTGTATTGCGAGGGTCGGATCAGGGAGTCCCCGTGAACACTTTGTTTGAGCATTTTGCACTGCGAAATGGGTTCGAGAGATATAGGGAGGATTTTTCATTCACATCCAAGGATGTTTGGGAAGGCAAAAGGCCAGTGGTGTATGCAATAGTTATGGCGGGAGTTTATTTCTTCCCGAGAAGAGATCAGAAAATAGCTTTCAAGGTAGCAAAGGTTATACAAGACCTCTTTTCAGGAATCCGAAGTAAACAATGCACCATAATCCCGACCATCCTTGCGGATATTTTTCTAGCTTGTACCAACTGCCAGAAAGGGGAAAAGTTCTTCTACGGGGCTAATATAGTTCTGCACATCTGGGCCCTAGAACATTTTAAGAAACGAGCGTCCGTTCCGAAAAGTTTGCCAGTAGCTGGGTATAACTGGGTAATCACGTACCATAAGCGAGTCAACGAAGGGGGTCTGCCGAACGATGCGGTTGAATGTGTCAAATACTTAGAGATGTTGCCAGATCAAGACATTAGGTGGGTGTTAGACTGGACGATTTGCCTTAGGCGGATACTCCGCACTAAAGTGTCAGATTTTGTTCTCCTATTGGGTACCCAAGGAATCGCCGCATACACTCCAAAGAGGTTCCTCAGACAGTTAGGACGCACACAAGAAGTGCCGCCTGTGGTTGATATGAGTAAGCTTACCGTCGTTTTCAGTAAAGGAATGTGCCCAAACGAGCTCCCTATGAAAGACCAGATTATCGAGGCATGGGTGACACTGTCGGATGACGAGAGATTTCAATACATCCCGGAACTCAAGCAAAAGGGTTTGACCACTACACAATACGAAGACTGGGTAAGAAGATCCGCTGCGCAAGAAATTCAAGATGAGCCATCTGAGGAGGTGAAAAGGTTGAAAGCCATTGTCGAGGCAAAGGATAAGGAAATTCTACAATTAAGTAAGTCTGTCGAAGCATATAAAGGGATAGCAGAGCAACACAAGCAATTGTACGAAAATGAACGAGGAAAGCGTCAAGAGCTGAAAAGGAAATGCGGAGAATTATATGATCAAGCTGAACGTGTTAGAATTCCATATGCTAGAGAAACCAGGGACTCTGTATTAGATAGGCTTAGAAGTTTTGGCAATCTTGTACGGAATCGTCTTCATGACATGATGTAAATATTGGCAAGTTTATCAATGAAAGCGATTTTTCTTTTGCACTCATTTGGAATTGTTGTCAAAAACAGGTTTGTGTTACGGGTCCCATTTCGAAGGTGTTGCATCATGCTAGGCCTACCCTTGGCACAAAAAGGGCCCCCCGATAGGACATGCATCCGAATTTTTGGAACATCTACTAACTCTTGTCTTTTTCTTTTTCTTTGTTTTGTTTTTGTTGAAAAAGCTAAGCCAGGGCTAAATCTAAAAGCGAGCCATTTCGTGTTTTCAGGTAAAATTTCAAAAATAGCTTCTCGGAAAAGCCCCATTATTACGCGATCCCGAAGTAAAGCCCAAAGGAATCGTGTAGACATGAGTACTCAGCCAGAATCGTCTGATAAGACCGCTGCAACTACCCAGCCGGAAGCCACAAGTCCCGGAGTTCAGTTGACTGAATTACTCACCAAATTTGAGGAAATGGCATCTGAAATGGCCGCCCAAAAGAATTTGATCGACGAGCTCATTAGTAGCGGAGTGCAGCCCGAGCCTGCGCCCATCAAACAACCGGAATCTGAACCATTTGTCATTCCTCCAATTCAAACCACTTTTGAAGGAGTTTTCAACCCGCAGTATACTTACACTCAAAATCCTCCGTTCTATCCTCCCTATGGGCAAGGATTTCAGCCTCAAGGTGGTCAAGGTGATTCAAACATGCCTCCGGATCCACAAGCTTTTTATCAGACTACTGCAGAGCCTGTGGTGCCGGAGCACACTGTTCAAACCAAGCCAGAAGTGGGAGAGTCGTCTGCCCCGGTTGATATGAAGTTACTCAAGCGGTTGGATCGTTTCGATGAGTTCATCAGGAAAAGCCAAGGTTTAAGCAAACAAGGGGTGTTAGACTACGATGATCTGTGCCTGTTTCCAAATGTACAGCTGCCCGTGGGGTTCAAGACCCCGAAGTTCAATAAATATGATGGTACGGGCAATCCTAAGACACACTTGCGTTTGTTTGCCAACAAGTTGGGCAGACCGGTAGATGATGAAAACTTGCCATTAAGGTTATTTCCAGAGAGTCTAGAAGGAGACGCACTCGATTGGTATTCAAACTTAAAGCCGGAGGAGGTGAAGACTTGGCTTGATCTATCCAACGCCTTCATCAGACAATACGAATATAACTGCGAGCTAGCACCGACCAGAACTACTTTGGAAGGCACAAAGAGACGACCATCTGAAGATCATAAGACATACGCCAAAAGATGGAGAAAGATAGCTGCTAAGGTTGAGCCTCCAATGACCGAAGATGAAATTGTTCGCACTTTTATAAAGGCGCATGATCCTCCACACTTTGAAGAAATCTTCCGTATGACCGGATGTTCATTTGCTGCGATTGTGAATAAACTCGAAGAGTATGATGATTTTGTGAGATCCGGAAAAATTATTAACGTCTCTGCCTTAAAATCGCAAGTAGAAGCTTTGCAAGGGCAAGGGAGCAGTGGAAAGAAGCCGCAGTTTAAAAAGAAAGAGGGGTATGCAACTTTTATCTGGAACCAGAACCCTTCACCCGAACCCCGATACCAACACAATCCAACCTATCAACCACATTACCCTTATTATTCAAACCCGCACCATGTATATACTACCAATATCCACCACCCTCGACCTCGCCCAAGCTATCCTAACCCGCCTTTAGCTCCTTTTCAAGTTTCTCAACCAAATCCGCCCCAAAACAGACCTCGCCCTCCATATAACCCAAAATTTCCTCCCCCAAATAGACCTGTTTACAACCATCCTCAACCTCCTGAACCTTACAACCGACCCCCTAGCCGTACATTTACCAATTTAGGCAGGCCTCTAGACCAATTGTATGACCAGTTAAAGGCCGCCGGGAAAATTGGTATGGTACCCCTCCTACCTATCCATATGGCATGCCCGCTTGGTATAACCCGCAAGCTGTCTGTGCTTATCATTCAGGGGCACCCGGACATTCAACTTTGGATTGCAAGGCTCTTAAGCATAAAGTTCAAGATATGATTGAAGCTGGAGAGATTGTAATTAGGAAAAAGGAGGCACAAGGGCCGAATATAAATAGGAACCCCTTGCCGGAACATGCTAATACCATTGGGGTCATTCTGGACGACGCAGAGTATGACGAGCTAGCCCAAAAATTGGCAAGGGAAACTGAGGTGTTTGGGGTCACAGACCAACCATTCATAATAGAAGATGAACCGTTTGAGGAGGATAAAAGACCTTTTATTTTGGATCTCACTCCAGCTGAGAGCGAGGCTTCGGAGCCAGTGGTCATCGAATTCCCAGGGCAGGAGCCTGTTCTAAGTTTGCAGCAAGTGCCATGGAATTACAATGAATCTGTCATACAAATTGGAGGAAAGCCAGTTGCCAAAGAGGAGGTGTTAGTGGTCACTAGATCAGGGAGGATTGCAAGTCTGTTTGGAGCTACCGTTCCGATTCAAACAAACAGCCCCGAGCAGCCCGCTAAACCAACAATTACTGAGAAAGAAACCTTGGATTTTCTTAAAAGGCTGCAAAGAAGCGAATATAACGTAGTCGAGAAGCTAAGCAAGTCGCCCGCCCAAATATCCATGTTGGATCTGCTTTTTTCTTCGGATATGCATAGGGATGCGTTGCTAGAAGTGTTGACCAAAGCTCAAATCCCTAAGGACATTTCGGTTGCTAATTTCTCACATATAGTTGGGAGTGTGTTATTTACAAAACAAATCACTTTCTCTGATGATGAATTACCGGCGGAAGGCAGTGGACATAACAAGGCTCTGTACATAGCCGTGAGGTGCAACAGGAAAATTTTGCCAAAGGTGTTGATTGACAATGAATCTGCGCTTAATATCTGTCCTTGGAGTACCTTGGAAAAGCTAGGGTTGCAAGATATCAAGCTAAGGCCTTCAGCGACCATAGTTAGAGGTTTTGATGGAGCACAAAGAGAACCTATAGGAGAAGTGGATTTAGTAGTCGAGATGGGGCCCGCACAGTTTCAAATAGCTTGCCAAGTTATGCACTTTCCTAGTGTTTACAATATTTTGCTTGGAAGGCCGTGGATTCATAAGTCCGAGGCTGTGCCTTCTTCATTGCATCAATTGTTGAAATTCATAGTAAATGACAAATTGATAACTATCTTTGCCGAGGAGGATTGCTTCGTGATTGCTGATTCTGGGTCCAAAGAAGATGGTAGCCGAAACGCCACAATGACCCCTCATAGCACAGCTGATATCGTCTCCGTAAGTTGGATAACAAAAGAGGAACGAGCTCTGTCAAAAGCCAGTGTCATGATGGCTAAGGAAATGATCCGCGGAGGATATGAGTTTGACAAAGGGCTGGGACGTGATTTACAAGGAATTCTGAAACCAGTGGAAATTGTGGAGAAAAATGATTCATTCGGTTTGGGTTTCCGACCAACCGCTAAAGACATCAAAGAAATGAAGGAACGCAAGAGAGCAGAGAAGGAAGGCAGGCAAAAGGCCCTTGATATTCCACCACTGCATTATACTTTTCCACGACCAACCGAGGTGATCACGTCAGAGATTAACCCAGTTGACGAAATCGAAACTAGTTTGGCCCAATTGTTCGTTGGGACAACATTTGGAGACAGTTTCCCAGATGAGGCCGAGTTTCCCGACGTCCCTGAAGGATCAATTTCCAATTGGACAGCCGAGTTTCTGCCCATTCAGAAGGAGTTTCGGTAAAACTAAAGGGGTTTGTCATTCATGCGAATTCATGAAAATACTTCTGCATCTGTAAATAGCTAATGAAAGCATCTTTACCTTTGACTAAAATTCGCATATGTAAATATTGTTTCCGCTTGCTTTCTTTTTGTTTTCGCTTTCAATCAAAGGTTTTATGAAAATGCACAAGTGGTTCTTGTCATGTTGTTTTGTTTATTCGTTTGTCATATTGCTTGTTCATTTGTTTGTTGTATATTTGTTTGCTTATTATCACACATTCGTTAATTCTTTCAGATGGCCAAAAATAAAATTATTCGACCCTTTGGATATCACTATTCTTGAATTCAATAATGGCAATCTCTATATCACTCACGACTTGGAGGTCTGGGAATCCGAGCTCCAAAGCGAGAGTGATAATGAGGAGGTATTCGATTCTTTTGCAAAGGACTTTGAACAATATGAGGAGAAACCAAAACTGAACCTGGAAGAAACAGAAAAGGTTAACATTGGCACTAAAGATGAAGTTAAGGAGGTGCAAATTAGTATTCATTTGAATGAGAGGCAGAAAAAGGAGATGCTTGAAGTTTTGACTATGTTCCAGGATGTATTCGCGTGGTCCTATGATGATATGACTGGTATTTCAACTGATGTGGTAGTGCATAAGTTGCCCACAGACCCTACTTTTCCACCCGTAAAACAAAAACCCCGAAAATTCAAACCAGATATGAGCCTCAAAATAAAAGAGAAAATTGAAAAACAACTCAAAACCAACATTATCATTGTTTCCCATTACCCTATTTGGCTTTCGAATCCAGTCCCTGTTCCAAAAAAGAATGGAGAGGTGCGAGTTTGTGTTGATTATAGAGACCTCAACAAGGCCAGTCCTAAAGATGATTTTCCTCTGCCAAATATTCACATTCTCCTGGACAATACCGCTGGGCATGAGATTGAATCTTTTTGTGATTGCTTCGCTGGATACCACCAGATTTTGATGGCAGAAGACGATAGGGAGAAGACTGCTTTTATCACCCCTTGGGGCACATTTTGCTACCGAGTGATGCCATTTGGTCTAAAGAATGCCGGAGCTACTTATCAAAGAACCATGACCACCCTGTTTCATGATATGATCCACCGGGAGATGGAGGTCTACGTGGATGACATCATAATCAAGTCTAAAAGAGCAGAGGACCATTTGGTTGATTTGAAGAAGCTGTTCGAAAGGTTGCGAAAGTACAATTTGAAGCTAAATCCTATAAAGTGTGCCTTTGGAGCACCAGCTGGTAAGCTGTTGGGCTTCATTGTCAGTAAAAGAGGCATAGAGATAGATCCAGCAAAAATCAAAGCAATTCGAGATATGCCAGTGCCGAAAACTCAGAAGGACGTGAAAAGTTTCTTAGGAAAGATCAATTTTATTGGGAGATTCATTGCCCAGCTAACTACCACATGCGAGCCGTTGTTCAAATTGTTGAGAAAGAATGTGCCGTTGTACTGGAGTGAAGAATGCCAACAAGCTTTTGATAAAATCAAAGATTATTTGTTACATCCGCCAGTCTTGGTGCCACCCAAGCCGGGTCGACCATTAATCATGTACCTATCTGTGCTTGAAGAAGCAGTTGGTTGTGTCCTTGGGCAGCATGATGACTCTGGAAAGAAGGAGCAAGCCATTTACTATCTAAGCAAGAAGTTCACGCAGTATGAGGCTAATTATTCATTCATTGAGAAAAGCTGCTGTGCATTGGCCTGGGCAGCTCAAATGCTGAGACACTACCTGTTGAGCCATACCACTTATCTTATTTCCCGATCTGATCCTTTGAAGTATCTCTTGGAGAAGCCGATGCTAACTGGACGTCTGGCTAAATGGCAGATAATTCTCTCAGAGTTTGATATTGTTTTCACTTCACAGAAGGCTGTCAAGGGGCAAGCTATAGCTGATCATTTGACAGAAAATCCAAGGGATGAAGATTATCAACTACTTCATACTTATTTCCCTGATGAGAAAGTCTTATTTGTAGGCGCCACGGACGATATAAGTGAGCAAAGCTCTGAATGGAGGCTTTTCTTTGATGGAGCTTCGAATTCCCTCGGAGCTGGAATTGGAGCTGTTTTGGTTTCACCCGAAGGGAAGCACTACCCTGCCGCTGCCAAATTGCAATTTGCCTGCACAAACAACATGGTTGAATATGAAGCCTGCATTTTCGGTCTCAAAATGGCTTTAGAAATGGAAATCAAAGAGTTGATAGCTTTCAGTGATTCAGATTTGCTCGTGCACCAAACCTTGAAGCAGTGGGTAACCAAAGATTCAAAAAATTTTGCCCTACCATTGTAGTTTGCTCACTCTGGCCAAGCAATTTCAAAATTTGGAGTTCAGACATCTCCCGCGAGCCCGAAACGCATTTGCTGATGCTTTGGCCACCTTAGCTTCTATGATCCAGTATCCAGATGAATTGAGGATCGAACCTATTCATATTCAACTTCAAGACAAGCCTACCCACTGTTGGGTTGTAGACAAGTCCTCTGACAATATTCCTTGGTATAATGATATTAAGGAGTTTCTCAAAACTGGATCTTACCCTCTGCATGCTAGTGCAAAGGACAAGGGTTTTCTGCGTAGAATGGCTTCAAAATTTTTCTTGAGTGGAGAAGTTTTATACAAAAGAACCTCAGATTTGAACCTTTTAAGGTGCATTGATGAAGACGAAGCTCAATATATGATGAAAGAAGTGCATAGTGGCGTTTGTGGACCTCACATGAATGGCCATTTGCTAGCAAAGAAAATCATGAGAACCGGATACTTCTGGCTTACTATGGAGCGTGATTGTATAGATTTTGTCCGGAGATGTATAAAATGTCAAATGCATGGTGACGTTATACGTGTTCCACCCACTGAATTGCATAGTATGATCGCCCCATGGCCCTGTTCAATGTGGGGTATGGACGTGATTGGTACAATTGATCCTCCCGCTTCAAATGGACATCGATTTATATTGGTGGCAATTGAGTACTTTACCAAATGGGTTGAAACGGAGTCATTCAAACATGTAACGAAGAAAGTGGTTGCCAATTTCTTTAGAGATCACATCATCTGTCGCTTTGGAGTACCCGAAACGCTTATTACAGACAATGCCAAGAATTTGAACAATGACATGGTAGACGGATTATGTGAGCAGTTCAAAATCAGACACCGCAACTCTGCCATTTATAGGCCTCAGATGAATGGAGCTGTGGAAGCCGCAAACAAGAATTTGAAGAAGATTATTCGCAAAATGACTGAAAGGCATCGCGATTGGCATGAAAAGTTGCCTTATGCATTAATGGCGTATCGGACTTCTATCCGGACATCGACTGGGGCAACGCCATATTCACTCATGTATGGAATGGAAGCTGTATTACCAGCTGAAGTTGAAATCCCTTCGCTACGAATCCTCATGGAAGCTAAATTGGAAGAGGCTGATTGGATAAAGCAGCGCCATGAGCAATTGACTTTGATCGATGAAAAGCGGTTCAATGCTATCTGTCATGGTCAGTGCTATCAGAAACGTGTGGCCCAAACTTACAACAAAAAAGTCCATCGACGTGCATTTGAAGAAGGTGACAAAGTACTAAAGCGAATTTTTCCAATGCAAGATGAAGCTAAAGGCAAATTTGCTCCAAATTGGCAAGGGCCGTTCATTGTCCAAAAGGTATTACCTGGCGGAGCACTTATTTTGGCAGAAATGGATGGACGAACATTCCCTCAACCCATCAACTCAGACATGTGCAAGAGGTTTTTCATTTGATCATGCAAAATTTCTTTAGAAATTCATGCAAATGGCGAAATGCAAGTCAGGCCATCTTCTTTTACACTTAAAAAACATTTTATCTCTACTTTTCCCCTTTGAGCCATCAGAATTGACAAATTTTCGCTTGATAACCCCTGAGAATTGCAAACCCCACACTGGGGAAAATTTATTTTGAAAGAGAGATGATCAAAAAGAAAAGAGAACCCCACACTGGGGCAAATTTAGTTTTTAAAGAAAAATGAAGAAAGTAAGGAAAATGCAATGAAGAAAATGCAAAGAGAGAAAATTCGATCAAACTGGGGCAAATTTTCCTCAGTTTCGTTCAAGATCGGAAACGATTTCAAAATACTGCAATCTCAAGTTATTTCACACCTCGCATCAAAATTTGCTTTCAAGCCTCAACCTTTCTTGAAAAACACCCCACCTGACCTCATTACAAAACCCAAAATCCTGGCTTTCGTCACTTGTTGCATTTCTATTAGGAAATTTGTTAATCAACTGGCAAGTGATGTCCATAATGCCTTCGCCTAATCTTACAAGGGAAGTGCATTTTACTGATGCCATAAATCTTTAGTTCATATTTCTGAGTCGAGCATGGTCAAGATATTTCATTGTTCTTTAGGTGAAAACCCGAAAGGGCGCCTTGGAAAAGAAAAGAAGAAAAGAAAAAAAAAGAAAAAGAAAAAAGAAAAAAAAAGAAAAAAGAAGAAAAAAAGAGAAAAAGACAAAACAAAAACAAAAAGGGTGGGGGCAACCTTGGTGAAAACCCGAAAGGGCGCCAAGGCAGGTTTTCTCGACAAGACGAGCACGAGAAGGAACAGCTGGTGACCTGGTTCATTTGGACTTTCCCTCATGATTGTGATACTTCTGCCAGAATCGAATTCCGAAGCAAATATATCCAAAAGCTTGAACATGATATTCGTTGGCCAAATTTGTATTTTTCTTTACAAATATTCTTTTGCAAAATGTATTTTTCTAAACCTCTTGGTTTCTCTCGATTATTTGCGTTCGACTACTTGTGGTTGTCTGCATTCTTTTGCATGCTCATCTTTGCCTGACATAGGAAATCATCTTGCATATATCATTGATTTTTATGTGACAAATTTTTCATGCATCATTCTTTCACCATTGGATTCGAATGGATGGTAAACCCTAAGGTTTGTGCAAGGATAGGGGAATTCAATCATCTATTAAAGGAAGTAAGATGCAACAAAGCTGCTACATAGATTTGGTGACGTGGTAAATATGTACTTTATCAGTCTCAGAAATGGAAAGGTTTCAAAATTACAAGTTCAACTAAGCCAGACGCCGCAGAACAGAAGCAAAAACATCACAAGACTCATGTTTACACGATTCTCAAGGCAAACCGGATCAAATGATGGTGGCAAGTCCATTATTTCTTCTTTTCTTGCAGGAACGTTGTGTTTACAAATGAAAACAACCACTCTCCTTTTCGCACCTAAATCGATGACAGAAAAAGCTCCCCAGTAAGCAAAGACGAAGTGATAATGTTATTGGCAAAGCTTGATCATAAGAGAAAACATCAGCTATCGCTTCAGCTACAGAGATCAAATCTCCCTCTTGGTACAAAAGTTTGAACTACTCCCAGGTAAAAACTCAATTCATTGTTTAAACCTCCCCAATGAAGTCCCGTTTTAAATTCTTGTTCGGGTCAGTCCCGTTTTAAAATTTCTTATTCGGGTCAGTCCCGTTTTAAATTTCTCGTTCGGGTCAGTCCCGTTTTAAAATTTCTTGTTCGGGTCAGTCCCGTTTTAAATTCATGTTCGGGTCAGTCCCGTTTTAAATTCCTGTCAGTCCCGTTTTTAAATTCCTGTTCGGGTCAGTCCCGTTTTAAATTCATGTTCGGGTCAGTCCCGTTTTAAATTTCTCGTTCGGGTCAGTCCCGTTTTAAATTCATGTTCGGGTCAGTCCCGTTTTAAATTCCTGTTCGGGTCAGTCCCGTTTTCAATTTCTGTTCGGGTCAGTCCCGTTTTTAAATTCATGTTCGGGTCAGTCTTTTAAATTCATGTTCGGGTCAGTCCCGTTTTAAATTCATGTTCGGGTCAGTCCCGTTTTAAATTCATGTTCGGGTCAGTCCCGTTTTAAATTCCTGTTCGGGTCAGTCCCGTTTAAATTCCTGTTCGAGTCAGTCCCGTTTTAAATTTCCTGTTCGGGTCAGTCCCGTTTTAAATTCCTGTCCGTTGGAATCATTTTGTGGTCGAATAACACAGGTAAGTATTTGGTGTCTACTTCTTTGTCTCAAGTTTTTCCAAAACTCAGACAAATAGGGGCAAACTGTAGACACCAAATTTTTAGGGTATTTTTGTTTACTATTATTTTTATTTTTTATTAATTTTATTTACTTTTAGTCTTTTACTTTTATTTTTAAGTCATTTTTATCATAGAATTTATTGAAAAAAAAGAAGAAAAATCATTCAGTCAGAAAAATTTTAGCATTTTTGTTTTTATCTTTCATTCTTATTTTTTATCTATTTTTACTTGATTTTACTTAAATCGTTATTGTGGTTATTTTGTTTTTTTAAATGATTCATTGAAAAAAAAAAAAAGAAACGCGGAAATTCCTAAATAAGCAGCGTACTAACAGAATGCAGAAAACAAAAATGTAGCTTCATTTTTTCCAGTTGGTTTTCCGGGCATTTTTGCCCATTTTTCTACTCCATCGGATTGGCAATGCAAGGCCATCTGGCCTTCATCCGGGAACTCAAGGTCGAGAAACAAAAAGCCATCCAATGGCTTGGAATTCAGCAAAAGAAAAACGCAGCAGGTGAACCATAGATGCTAGGTTTTATGAGACATTTCGGGGGCCTATAAAGAGAAAAAGAAGAGGCTAGTGACGGCGGGGACAGAAACCAGAAATGAGGGTTTGGGAAAAAAAGAAAAACAGCCGAGAGCAAAAAGGAGAGGTTCGGGAATGACGGCTAAGTAGAAAGGCCAAGAGAGAAAGCTAGAAGAGGTTTTGACAATTGGAAAGCTGAGGGCTTTGTGAGAGTTGAGACCGAGAAAAGGTCACGAGCAAAGCTGAAAAACGGGGTTTGAAGGAGAGAGCGAGAGGGAACAATCTGGAAATCTTGGAGTTAGAAGAAAGCCTGAGAAACAGCGGAAAGGAGAAAACTTTTGCAGGTCTCCACCAGTAGCTTGAAGCCGTTCATCTTACCAAGAGGTAATTTTTGAACTTTCTTCCGTTCTTTTGCTTTCTGCACGTCGTGTTCTTCTTTGGTTGTTTAGTTCCACTTCCCTGTTATAGTCTTGACGTTGGAAATGGTAGGAAGTGCTGTGCTGGTTCGAAAGATTACGTCTTTGGTTGAATTTTGTTGGTCGTGTGTGTCCAGAATGTCATGGTTGTGAAGTTACAGAACATTATCCCAGATTTTGCATGATCTTGCTTGGGGTTTCGATAGCCTTTTTTGCAACTCAATTTCTCTGTCTCGTTCATGTGCTCAGCATCGAATTCTGATGAGATGTTTTAGGAGCCTTTCTATAGATTTTGCCTTGATAAGTCTAGTAGGTTGCTTGAACCATAGTGAGGTTATGTTTGTGTTTGAAAGTTTGCCGCAACAGGATTTGAAATTCTGGGTCTGTTACAACAATTTTTTTTTTTAAAAAATCAATCTCTTAGGCTGTTAAAAATTTTCCAGAATGGCTTAAGCTACCTCTTGGGTCTCGTTTTGTTGCTCCATGGGATCCCATGTGTATGTTTGCTGTTGTTTCGAGTAGCAAGGTGCGGTATGCCATTAGACGGCACCAAGTAGCTAACACCTGTGGCAGCCATGATTCTTTTTCTTTTCTTTGTTGGTGCAGGTTTTGGTTTTATATCTTGTGTTATCTTTGGTGATTCGGTTGATATTGATATTTTGTTTGGCTAAGATGATTTATCCATGTTAACCAAAGCTTGCTGCAACCTTATACTGCTAAGAAAAGCTACATTTCTGCTGTCCTTCATGTCGCTACAGTCCATAAAATGGGAGTAGTTATCCAGTTTACCGTTTAACCTTTGTGCCTAATTGATCATTGGTGAGACTAATGCAATGTTCTGCATTTAATATACGCGAACTCATAGCTGTAAAATTCCGCGGCCAAAACAAAAGAAGTTGCATTTTCTGTTCTATTTCTTTTCCGTGGCTGTTCATCGACCCTTACACTTAAGTGGCATGCTAATCTGGTTTGTTGGGATGTTGGAATTGTGTGTCACGTTGCTTAGATCATGGAGCTGCATTTTTCCCTTCTCATTATCCCAAGTCCACACAAGCCCACATTAGTTCATTCTCCTTTCCCTATCGCACAATCAATTTTAGGCTGACTGAAAATGCAGCAAGTTGTTGCAGCAGTTTCATCCGTAGGCCTGCATAAAATCTTAAGAGCTTGCATGGTTTCTTTCTATGTTTGTTGTTTGTTTGAGTTATAGTATTGTTGTAGCGTTTGCCTTAATCCAAAGCTTTTGATGTTGAAAAATTCTGATTCATTCTCGGTTGCCGAAAGCTTCATAGCTTGCTGAAACTTTGCTGCATTTTTTTTGCTTTTCCTTTCGGTCAATTCCAGTTCCTTGTTTGAATCCTGCAACCAAATTTTTGTGTTGGATTTAGTTGGTGTTTTGGTGGATTCGTCGGCATGATAAGATGGCCAAGAAAAATTGCAGTAAGAAAGATGTGAAGTAGCAGAAGACTAACTCCAGTTTGCAGAATGTTATTTCGTGATATTTGCATGAAATTCTGCTTGAAACTTTTCCAATTTTTGGCATTATTAAGGGATGTCCAGCCATGTTTAATTGGAGTAATTCAAGGCTATTGAATGAATCTGCTTTTGCTGAAATTGTGGAACCCTGTGCATGAAAATCTGCATCAAAGCCTTGCCGAGAGTTTCATCATTTGCTGAAGCTTTGCTGTGAAATGTTTTCCTACGTTACTTGCATGGAGTGTGCATGGAAATTTTTCAATAATTTCACTTTGACCCCTTGGCTTCCAACTAATGCTGCTATGACCCAGTCAATTGAATAATCTTCTCAATTTGGTCCTTGGTAGCTTTTAATTTTTGCAACTTCATTGCTTGCTTGATTCAATTAGCCACCAAATTTTGTTTAATTGCACTTAATTCGTGATTTTAAGAGCTTTATGACCAAGTGAGCTTGTGTTTTGTATATTTTCTTAACGTTCTTAATTAAATTGGTACCCTGACCATTTTATTATTTTGGAGGGTAAATTAGTAATTTCACTTCGTTAGGGCATCGATTCAAGGGAGGTACACTCTATCCCTTATTTTGACCTTATTTGACCCTATGTGATCCAACGTGCTAAGTGAGAATTGCATGTCTACTTTGCTTTCCTTGCTTTTCCTTAATTCCTTTCATTTATTTCAGTTACTTTTGCTTTTATTAAGTCATTCTTTTATTTATTTATGGGGTATGTGTACACCTCTTGGCTTGTAATAGATAGGGCTTGGAGAGTAATTTTATCCATTTTCCCCCTTCCCCTTTTGTTTTAGTTAGCAAATGTAATAGGTTCATTAGCTTGATTGCTTGCTTTTGTTGCTACGTGTTAATTTGCTTTATTAGGCTCTTGCATCTAGTCGAGCATGCTAAGTGTTATGTGCTATGTGTTTATAGGTGATTCGCATGTCTACTTGCTTTCTATAGTCATAGATGAATGTGATGGATGAATGCATCACCGTGGCTAGTCCAACGCTGGCCATGGTCTTTCCCCTCGAGCTCTCGCAAGTCCAATGCTTGTGAGAGAACTTTAGAAAAGGGCTAGTCCAATGCTAGACCCCAATAGGCCGTCCCCTCTCGTTAGTGCATACTTGCATGTTTCACTACATTTCATACATTTTTCTTAGTTTTCTAGCATTTGGCATGCTCCTCCAATCCCTTCCCCATCATTTTAAGTTTTTGCATCCTCATGTTAGTTATAGGGTACATTTGCTTGAGAGTCCTCTTTCGATAAGGGAAACGAGCGAGCGTGGCTACAAAATAGCCTTAGCACGCTAGTTCTTCCTTCTAATCAAAGGGAAAATTAAAATCACGAAGATAGAAGTCATTCCCGTACCCGACTTGATGCACTCCTCTAGGTTCATGCACCTCCATTTCACCATATCACTTTTTTCATTTTTTATATTTTCTCACTACTTATATTTTTCTCACTCCACATGCCATGTTCACACACTTCTCTTCTTTCCCTATCACTTATTTATTTTCTACCTCACAAATTGCACCCAATTGCACTTATATGCATTTACTACTATTTATGCCATATTTTCATCCACTTGCACACAAACACCTTCATTCTCAATTGCACACATTGCACTTTTCTTACATTTGCACACATTGCATCTTTCTTACATTTGCACACATTGCATCTTTCTTACATTTGCACACATTGCACTTTTCTTACATGTGCACACTTGCACTTATATTTGGGTCTTCATTTGCATTATTCGTGACCTCTATGAGGGCTTTCCTTACTGGCCATCACAATTCATGCGATTGGGACCAAAAAGCCTCATAAGAGACATTTTAGATTTAGGATTGCATTTTTTTTCATATCCATTAGTCACATCCAACATGCAACACATATTTTGGGTAGAAAAATTAAGAAAAGAAGGGCTAAGTCACGCAACTAGCTTTGGCTAGGGTAAGGGAGTGCCTTAGGCTTCGCCTTTGCCTTCTCCCTTATCAAATGTGACCCCCGATCCCTTTCTTTGGTTACGTAGACCTAAAAGTTCTTTAAAAAGGGTTTGTTTACTTTTCTTTCCAAAAAATCACTTTTTGGGTGACTTGGTACACCGTAAATCTATACCAAGTGGCGACTCCATTTTCCATTCAAAAAACCCTTTTTGAACTTTGTTTGGCCAAACCATCGCATTTCACAATCCCACGGCCTTTTATTTGCACTTTCACACACGTTCACATACATATCCCACACACTACTTTCACATACCCAAAAAGTGGGGCGCGACATAATGCACATACCTCACCAATCGATCACGCTACCAAAATGTACCAAACCCTAACTTACGCTAACTTTAAAAGTAAAAGTAAAACTCTTGACTCAACTAATGAAATCAACGTGAAATTTAGAACTAGTAAATAGTTAAATATTCAAGTAAAGAAATATAGAAGGAAATATAAATTAATATTTCAAAAATGGGAGGAAATTCTAAAGGAATTTTCGGGTCCTCACACTCTTTCCCCCTTAAGAAAATTTCGTCCTCGAAATTTCTACGTTCCATTGCCTCAGATGACTCCGGAGCTTGTTGCTTGTCTAAGGCATATACCCATGCTAGTACTTTTGATCGGTTTCCTCTTTTATTAGCTTGTCTAGATTTGGTTCTATCCACTTGTTGAGCACTATGCTCTCGTGGCTGCTTCTTCGGGCAGTTGCTAATTTGATGGTCGGTACCCCCACAAACTAAGCACTTTTGCCCCTTCCTCCAACAATCATCTTCAGTGTGATTTGTCTTCCCATAGTATCCACAGGTCAAATGAGAAGCCACCTTTTGGCCTTCTCCAGGAATTCCCTCTTGTTGCCCTTTTTCCACTTCACTTCCCCTTGTAGAACCTTCTTCTAGCGTTCCTAGTGTTCATGGTGGATAAGGTGAATTGTTTGCTCTTCTTACTTTGGAAAGTGTTGCATTTTCTCTAAGTTCTCGATGTATAATACTAGGTGCACTCCTTTTATGTGCGTGAAAAGCTTTTACCTGTGCCTTTGCATTCTCAATCCTTTGGGCCTTCTCAAAAGTTTCAGTAAAAGTATTAACTTGAGCAACTGCTAAAGTTTCTTGGATCTCCAGATTCAACCCTTGTATAAACCGTCTCACCCTCATCTGCTCCGTAACCACTAGTTCAGGAGCAAACTTAGACAATTTAGTGAATTGGGTTTCATATTCGGCTACTCTTAAGGTTCCCTAACGTAACCTAATAAAATCATCCTCTCTCTTCTCTTGGACCAGAAGTGGAAAGTATTTCTCATTAAACTCTCTCATAAAGTTTACCCAAATCCATGCCATATGTTCTCTCTCCCACTTTGCCCTGATAACATTCCACCACGCTTGAGCGGGTCCCTCAAACTGAAAGACAGCAAATGCCACTTGTCTTTCCTCCGTATAATTCAAGGCCATAAAAATATTAACCATAGCCTCCAACCAATGCTCAACCGTCTTTGGATCAGGCCCTCCAAGGAACTTAAGAGGAACAAACTTTTGAAAACGCTCTAAAGCCCTGTCCTCTCCGTTTTCAGGATTTCTAGGCTGATTCACTAGGGCTCGACCTTGTTGCTCTACCAATTGCGCTAAAATATTAGCCATTTGTTGTATTGTCGTTGCTACTTGATCCCCTGCTTCGGCCCTTGGTTGTTGTTGCTGCCCTGCCACTTCGTCTCTTGTTTCTCTTGGTTCTTGTACTTGCCTCCCCCCACGTCCACGGCTAGCCCCACGTCCCCGACTAGCCTCTTATCCTTGATTTCGTCTTCCCTCCATACCCTTCTCTCTTTCTATTTTTTTTTTGTCAAGATAGGCTATATAGTAAATAAGCAAAGTAAATCGACTATAGCAGTAAAAGAAAGACAGTTTTAAATCACACCGTCAAAGATAAGGAAATGCACTTAGTACACTAGCATTCCAAGTTCATTCATCAGGTTACAAAGATACTTTACATATCAACTTGATCAAAACCAAATGCGTAAACCAAAGCAGATACTATACACATTAGTATTGACACGTCACTAGCAGCATACATACAGTGGTAGAAGAAAAATGGCTTGTCATCCCAGTTACCTACACCCACGTCCTGCATTCTCGAGTCTCTAACCTAGGTGATTATCGAAGCAACTGATTCTACCTCTCCCTGGGACACAGGTTGCCCTACTTTAGGCTCAAGATAAAGTTCATTGGGGCCTGCATACCCTTGACCTCCCTTGGCTACGTTCACTTGTACTATCCCATCCACAAGCATCTCAAATTAGTTAAAGTACAAACTGCTTCAATTGCAGGTACAAATTCAAATACATCATTAGTAATGCCAATCCAATGTAATAACCGATTCTTTTGATCTAGAAACAATTCACATAAATATGACCTAATCGCATCTTCCACACTTACCTCAATTTCATTCGTAATCGTCATAAAAGTATCAACTCTTTGGTACACGAGTACAAGAATCCAAAAATAGAATAATTCACAACTCGGGCTGGCCAATCCCAAAAGTAAATCACCTATATTAGAGATTCCTACCTGATATATATATCTATCTTCTCCAAATATCATGATAAGGGTTTTACGCCTATAACATTCATGATTCACAGCTTACACTCAAAAAGAGCATCTAATCCTTTACGCTTTTCACGTAATCGGGAGCATAACACCACTTGCCCCAAGCTCACGCCGCGCAGAGATCACGCGAAGTAGCTCTGATACCACCTGGGGCGATCCCACCTTCCCCTAGGGCGTACCCGAGGGTTTGGCGGACCGCCTGCCCAACTCTCGTCAGGACTCCCTCACTAACTGATGTGAGACGGATCTAGACGAACACCAAGTTGGGATGATTGGCGGAACTTTGACCCTTCTAGAATCACGAGCCACGAACTAAGGAGATTCCTTAACCCACGACTAGCAAATTTAGTGAACCAAAAGTATGGATAGACGAACGCCACAATCAAGGAGACTACTTGATTGATAAGTTCAATGAACAGCTTGAGATTAATTCTCAAGTATTCAAAGGAAATTCTCTTGAGGCAAGAGAGAGTGAAATAACTCACATATATTTTATAAAATCTCAATCCTTCCTTCATGAATGAAAACCTAGGCTATATATAGCCTTACAACTTGACAACCTAAAGTGACTTGAAAATCCTAACTCGGCTAGGCTAGGCCTTTGGCCCGATTCCACTACTCAAATCCACTATCTAATGGTCAGCTTATAATCGATCCAATGAAAGCTTTAAGTTGGCCCAACATAACCCAATAAAAGCTAATTAACCAACTTAAGTTATAGTGAGCCTAGACTCTATAAATCGGATCCAACTCAACATGAGGTCTTGGACCGAATTTATTCGTAGCAAATAAAATAGAAATCTAGAAAATAAACTACTAACTATTACTAAAAGATTCAATCTCTTGCAGCCCAAAACATGGCCCATAAGCGGCCCATATTTCGTATCACTAACGCTCTTGAAATAGACGTTCAAGCCTCGAAATTAACATAAAAGTTCCATTTCCAACCAACAATTCAAACTTAATTTACAATCCAAGAGTAAAGCATAGGATTACATTTCCAAAGAGTCCAAATATGTCTCATCTACAAAAGTACAAGTACAAAAAAGTTATCCACCCTAGTTCATGCCTACTTGCTCCGGCCTCCATTCCTGTAAAGAAAACAAACTAACGGAATGAGCTAAAAGCTCAATGAGGTTCCCAAACAATCAAGCAGGTAGAGAAAACCATGGAAGTATGACATTTAACAGTTGGAACACTTTGCACAATAATAAATACTCATTCAAGAAATAAACATTCATTCATTGGAAGGATACGTGCTCACTTGGAGCTATTCATTCATTCATTCAGTCACCGAACATTTCCCTTATTCCTTCATCATTAGAAAATATTTAACAGTGAAAACTCCTTCAGTGTTCATTGTCATTCATTCATTGATTTCATTGCATTGAATTCACCGGTCAGTTCTCCACCAGATTTCGTGGTAATAATCAAGTATACCAAATATTGTCCCAGGGTCACCAACTGCCCGACCGAGTCCGTTTCTGGCTCAAGTTGACTGGCAACGAAAGACAAGGGCCCAGTTTAGCCAAAAGGCTTACATTCATGCACAAGTAGCATTCAATCATTGAAAATTCACTTTGGCTTGGGTCGAGTGCGATAAAGTACACACTCGTCCATCGAAAATCCATTTAGCAATCATTGGACAGCATTTAATATTTCGGCAATATTCACAACATTTCACATAATCATTTAAAGCATACACATGCAAGAAACACTCACCATGGTACAAGTTCAAGTGTTCGCCTCATATGCATTTTCGACCTCACCTCTACGTCCTAAAATCACATTTATAAAGTGCCATGAGATCCACTATGCCAAGTCACATTATTCCAAAAGAAAAATGAAGCTCAAATTGGTTCAACAACTCCAACTTGAAGTTGGAAGTGAAAGTAAGGACAGTTTTAAGAAAATATAAATTTTTCAAGTTTTACGCGATGCTATTTGAAAAATCATATCTCAAGCTTCTTAAGTCCAAAATTCAAAAAATTTATACCGTTGGAAAATAGATTCAAAGGATTACAATTTCTCAGAAGACACCTTAGCAAGATTCTATCCACAAGTCAGTCAAAATCCAATCTCAAGAGGCTCCTTTATCCAGCAGAAAGATAGAACAGGAATGGAAATTCGGTCAAATTTGGAAAATCACAGATATTCAGAGGAATTGAGAAAAATTCTGAAATTTTCATGGTTAAAAGATCTACGAGTCTAGTTTCCAATGCAACAAATGGAACTCAATTTGGATTTTCTATACTAAGATATAACAGATTTTCCAAAATTGCCCAAGGTCTCCTGCGGAAAAATTTTCAGCAGCACTTCCCTTTATTTTCCCTAATTTCCAGCCATTTTCAAGGCTTCATTCTCACCACAAGACAGCCCCAGATCAAGTTCACAAGGTGTAGGATGCATAGAGTACTTATTTTAGCCATAAAACTAGTTATAACCAACATATATCTAAGCTGGAAATTAACCAAACCCTAGCAACAACTTCACCAAACCCTAACAAAATCATGAAATTACCATAAACATGTTTCTTTCAACTTCAATCATAACATATCTTGCATAAATCTCAAGAAACAAGTAAAAAAAGATGTTTTCTAGAAATTTTATGTGACAGTCCCACCTCTCCCTAGGGCAAACCCTAGGGTATCAGCGGACCGCCTGCCCAACTCTCGCCAGGACTCAGTCGTTCAAAGTACTAATATCATCAATGAAACGAATGTAACATTTGACAATGCAGGGGATTGAAACCCTAACTCAAACATAATCACTAATCCAACAATTCAGCTTAGTACATATATCATTGCATGCCAACTTACCACGCTTCACTCAAAATTACATAATATAAATCATCCTTAAGAATTTAAGCTTACAAGTCTGCTTAAACGAAAGTTACAACCTCAAAATGCAAGAACGGCAAAATAAAGCTAAGAAAGCCCTCGATCAAATCCCTTTCCGATCTGTTAAGGAAAACAAAGGGAATGGGGTGAGCTAAAGCCCAGTGAGGTTCCAGGTAAAACAAGTAAACACATAGTGTAACAGCCCCACCTTCCCCTAAGGCGAACCAAAGGGGTTAGCGGACTGCCTGCCCAGCTCTCGCCAGGACTAACGAGCAGTAACACGCGATCTAAGACGTTTCGGGAAAATAAAAGCGCGCTCGAACAAGCCACAAGAACCAAAATAACAAAATAATATTTAAAAAAATGAAAATGATGAATAGTGCCTGGAATAGTAGAATCCGAAATCCCACCAAACATTAGTACATAGCAATTCAACATTTACAACCAAATCGGCATGTCAAAAACTATGCAGCATAGATAGACAAAGTTCGGTTTGCCAATCAAAAGATGAACCCAATATACATTAGGGTTTCATGCAAAGAGCTATTCAAAATAGACATATACATGGCTCAATTTGGCAACCAACAAGTATGATCTTCCAAAAGTGATCATTTTCCTGTAAGGAAAACAAATGGAACGGAGTGAGCTAAAGCTCAGTGAGCAACTATCACATAATCAACAAAGATCACTTAAGCATAACCGTTCATTTCAAGTATACAAATAAGAAGCAAAACAAATCGGTAAAAGGATACGGACGGCTCTCAAGAGCCCATTTCCCCGCGTACATTCTTGATCCAATCTCATTGACTCTCCGTCAACGTTTGTGAGTACCAACCGTAGAACCCACTTCACTCCCATCCCTTCCACCAAACATACCCCAACCGGGCCCGCACTCCAATCAGTAGCTTTTGGTAATACTCGAGTATACCGGAACCAAGAGTCTCATTACTACAAGATTCCCCAGTACAGTCCCCGTGGCATATCAATTTTCACGACCAATCCCTCGCCGGCTCAATTCAATTGACTACCAACGGGGTTGAGCTCAGTAGTACAGTAAGGCCGTTGGATACTCGTCCAAACGACACCAAATCAGTTTGTCGCGCCCCATTTTTTGATAAAATGAATAAATGGTTTAAAAAGTGTATTTTTTGATTCAATTTGTGATTGGAAAATGAATTGTGATTTAAAAGAAAAATGGGTCTAAATGGGGGTTTGAGAATGCGACGATTTGACCCAAAATTATAGTTTAAAAAGGGTTTTTGAAATAAAAAATCGGAGTCGTCACTTGGTAATGAGTTAAGGTGTACCAAGTCACCTAAAAAATGTATTTTTAAAAAAAATAGGAAAAAGTAGTGAGAAACCCTTTTTAAACGACTCCTAGTCTACGTAAACCAAAGAAAAAGGTTCGGGAGTCACATTTGACAAAGGGGAAGGCAAGGATAAAATCCAAGGCACCCCTTTGACCTAGCCAAGGCTAGTTGCATGATTTAATCAAAGATTTTCTTGTTTTAACCAAAGAATTTATTACATTTGGATGCACTACATGAATGCAAACCCTAGACCTAGGGGTATTGGGGGAAATTTCTCTTCAAAGGTTGAGTGGTACCAATCACATTAATTGTGAAGCCCAATAACGATCCTTTGAAGAAGTCACAAATAATGCGAGTGGGATGCAAATGAATGGAATGCATGTATGCAATGTGAGGACATGAGTTTGAAAAAGTAATAATAAACAATAAAAATGTAAAGGAAAATGTGCACGTGAGTGGGCAAGGTACGGTATGTGAAATGATAATATGAAGTGCATGTGTGCAAGTGATGATAAAAGTGTTCGTGTGCAAGTGAAGAAACACAAAGGTGCTCGTGTGCAAAATGGGAGGAAAAATGAAAGTGTGATGAGGGTATAAAATGGTAGAGTGGATTTAAAAATGCATGAGCCTAGGGAATTCATGCACATTGGGTACGGGGAGACCTAAATCGTGACTCAATTTGCCCTCTTATAGAGAGGATACAAGCGTGCTAAGGCTTAGAAAAAGCCACACTCGTCTATATCCCATATTTAAGGGGACTCTCAAGCAAATGAACCCTATAACTAGCATGAAATGCAAAAATCCTAAAATGGGGGGAAAAGGGGTTCGAGGGGCATGCAAAATGATAAAACTAAGAAAAATGCATGAAATGAAGTGAAACATGCAAACATGTGCTAACGAAGGGAAATCCCTAAGGGTCCAGCGTTGGACTAGCCCATTCTATGAATTCCGACTAGCGTTGGACTAGCGGAAACGTACATTCGTCCATCACATTCATTCATGGCCATGGAAAGCGAGTAGACATGCCAAACACTCGTAAACACATAGCACATAACACTTAGCATGCTCGACTAGATGCAAGGTGTGACAGCCCCACTTTCCCCTAAGGCGAACCAAAGAGGTTAGCGGACTGCCTGCCCAACTCTCGCCAGGACTAACGGTGCAGTATAGAGCGATCTTTCACGTTCCGGAACTTATAACGCGCGCAAATAAGGCAAAAGGGCAAAATAACCCAAAATAAAAGAAAATGAAATCCGGAGTCGGCCATGAATAGTAACCGACTCGTCCGAACCCAACCAAACATCGAATTACATATACCCCATAACATTTAGCCTTTACAAACCAAAATGACATTTAAAAGTGATACAAAAGTCACTACATATATGGTTTGCCAAAACAAAAGTGAAAACGGCCCTAATGATACATTTAGGGTCCCATTTTATATACAATACAAAAGAGTCATTCATCTAGTTCATTTGGCAACCATTTATCAAAATTCATTCCAAAAGAGTCATATTCCTGTAAGGAAAACAAAAGGAACGGGGTGAGCTAATTGCCCAGTGAGAATACAACTCAAGCAACCAAGTTCATGGATACATCAAGCTTAACAGTCCAATTTACCAAAATAAATAAAGCCACACATTAATAATGAGGATAAAAGGATACGGGTGGCTCTCAAGAGCCCTTTTCCTCGTTTGAATTCTTGATCAGGTCTCATTGACTCTCCGTCAATGTCTGAAAGGTAACCAACCGTAGACTCCTCTTAACTTCCATTCCCTTCCTCCTAACATTCCTCAACCGGGCCCGAAATCCAAACACTTGCATTGTGGTATTACTCGAGTAAACCGGAATCAAGAGTCTCTCATACTACAAGATTCCCTATGATGTTGCCCCAAGGCACATTAATTGGCACGACCAAGCCCTCGCCGGCTCGATTCAATCAATAACCAATGGGGTTGAGCTCATGGATAATATTTGAAGTCATGTATTTCATTTCATATAACATTTCATATAACATTTCATATAACTTTCCAATAACATGCGGAACAATATGTGAAAGTGATAAAGTACACTCTCACCTGGATCAATCAACATTCAACATCTCAAGTACAAAGATCAAAGCCATGTAATAGCACATAAGTGAGTAGTACACTCACCAAGCTAGCACAATGTGGTTTCAAACACTTTAGTCAAAAGAACGTTGTGCACCACCGTCACGCCCTAAAAACATGCAAACAAATACAATGAGACTCGATAACGAGTCATAAACCAAGGCCAAACATGACCCCAATAAGGTTCCATAAACATTTACAAACAATAGAGGAAACCAGAAATTAAGAAAGGGCTTTAACTAAGGCCTTGATATGAAAACCGGATTTGACCTCATAATGCGGTAATGGCACAACTCTCATTACAATTATCGAATGGGGGTGTAAGACCCACCATTTCGAAGCCAAGAAACAGAACTACAACAATGTAGAAGGTCACTCAATCCAGTTCCTAACACAACTAGGTCAAATATACGAAATACTATACCAGAATTCCCAAAACAGGTTTGCAAAATGCAGAAAAATGTAATCGGTATATCTCAGTCCATACAAGTCCAAATGCCGAAATTCCAAAGGCATATGTTAGCTAAGACATTCAGATACATTTCATCAGAAGACACCAACTTCAAAATCCAAACCAATTCCAGTCAAAACAGGCAATTTCTATCGCAGTTCGGACATTCTGTGCACCAAAAACAGCAACAGTAAAAACGGTATAACTCACTCTACACTCGTCCAATTGCCCTGAAATTTTGCAGGCACACTAAACTCATCAATACCTACAACTTTCATGTTTTGAGAAAAGTCCAAATCGGCCTCTAGCTATGACCTAAATTTTCGGACAGAATAGGGGTTCATGAACCCTAACTTTGCACATTTCATTCCAATTCCAAAATTGGTTGCATTTAACAACAATTCACACCCACTAGAGTCATTTCCAACCATTACAATTCATCATACAAGCCCCCAACATCAAGATCCTATTAAACCAGAAAAATTCCCAATAAAATAAAAACTTCACCAAAACAAGCCAAATCAAGAAACAAATCATATATTCCTTCACTCATGCCACCATTAAGCATAATATAACCATCATTAGGTATAGGGGAGAGGTTGTAGCATCACTTACCAAGAAACAAGGGAAAGAGAGATTGTGGGCACCTTAGAGCTTCAAACAAACTTCACTACAACCCTTACTAGCACTAGAAGATAGGATTTTATGGAATGAAATGGATGGAAGCAAATGTTTTGGGTTGATTTGCACCAAGTAGAAGCTAGAACTTGAAGAGTTTCTCCTTCCTTCTTGAGCTTAGAGAGCCGGCCAACAAGAGAAGAAAAATGGTGATTTTTGGGCATTTTTTTGATATTTAATCCTTGGGTCAAAAAAGTCAAGAAATTGAATAGTAATTCTTAAAGTCCAACCAATGAGATTGTGACACTTGTCACACTCATTAAATGCATTCCTATCTTTCTTTTCTCTCTCACATCAATCACTTCACACACACTACTTATGTCTTAACACCCGATAAATTTTTCACAGTATCCGAAACTTAACCTTATTGGCCGAATTTTTCCGAATTTTTCGCACTAGTGGGTCCCACGTCCAATATAGATTCTTAATTTTCTAAAAATTCACCAATGCTAGAAAAATCATCTTAAAACTATAACTGCTCATAAAATCCACTAAGAAAATATTTCTAAGCCAGAAAATGCAGAAAACATGCAATTAAGGGGAAATAAACCCTAGGAAAATAATGAGGGTTTTACGGGTTCTCACACTCTCTCCCCCTTAAAAGAATTTCGTCCTCGAAATTCCTTATCATGGTTCACAAATAGCTCAAGGTATTGTTTTTTTTTTTTCCACCTCCCAGGTAGCCTTTTCTATCCCATGATTTTTTTTTCTTCGCGAACACTATTCTCTCTCCTACCCAAACCCTGCGATCCTTACAAACCATACCAAGAGTCAAACGATGATTTTCCCCAAAGGATTACTACTTTCAGGTAGGCGAGATATCCATTTCGTCCGTCAGAATTGGGACTGACAAATGGATGAGTAACACCGGGATCTACTAATATTTCCGTAAAAATACCACAATCGTACCTTCCTCAATCTCAGGAGAATCGGGGACCTGTTGTGGCTCCAGTGAATACACTCGAGCTGCTACTTTGGGTTTCGTCCCATTCCCCTTATCCGGTCTCGTGTTGGTCTTTGACATAGTTTGAGCTCCTCTTCCTTCTTGCGTCATAAGTAGGCAGGTAGCAAGCTTGTGGTCTGCGCTTCCACAACGCAGACATTTGCCTCCTTTCTTCCAGCAATTGTCTTCAGAATGATTCGACTTTCTGCAATACCCGCAAGGTCCGCGTGCTGCAGAAGCCGAGCCTCCTCTCTGGCCTCTCCCCAACTGGCTGCCTCGTGACGGGCTCTCTCGTGACACTCCCGGTACCCTTTCTTCCCCACTTCCTCGCCCAAACTTGGAAGGGGTACTCTCATTCCCCTGCCCCGAATTATTTCCAGGAAATCCTCGCTTTTTCGCCTGGAAATTTCTTACTTGCAATCTGGCACTCTCTACCCGTTGGGCCTTCTCAACGGCCTCGCTAAAAGCATTGATTTGAGCCACTGCGAGGTCCTTCTGAATCTCCACGTTTAGGCCCTGGATAAAACGCCTAATTCGTCGTTGCTCCGTCACAATCAACTCAGGCGCAAATTTGGACAGGCGGGTGAACTGGCTCTCGTATTCTGCCACCGATTGAGCTCCTTGGCGGAGTCGGATAAACTCATCTTCCTTCCTTTCCTGAACCAAAGGAGGGAAGAATTTCGCGTTAAACTCCCTCATAAAATTTACCCAAGTCCTGGGCGTTTGTTCCCTCTCCCATTTTTGCCGAATGACATTCCACCAGGAGCGGGCCGCCTCTTCCAGCTGGAAAACGGCAAAAGTCACCTGCCGTTCTTCGGTATAGTGCAGGGCGGCAAAAATATCGACCATCTTTTCGAGCCACCTTTCGGCAACATCCGGATCAAGTCCCCCGATGAACTTGGGTGGGGAAAACTTTTGAAATCGTTCCAGAGCTCTGTCTTCGCTCTCAACATGATTGCCAGGGTTTCCAGGGTTTCCAGGATTAGGGTTTGGATTCTGGCCTTGTTGCTGCACCACTTGTGCCAACAGGTTTGTCATTTGCTGCATAGCGGCAGCTATCTGTACATTAGGGTCAACTCTCGGTTCAGGATGGGGTCCAGAGGAGGTTTCTCCAGTACCCCGGTCTGGCGTAGGTTGCCTATTCCCGCGCCCACGGCCCCGTCCACTACGTGTACCGTCCATACAATCTAAGTCGATCTAGGTCACAAAATAAATATACTGTTAATGGGCAATGGGCACCTAACCCCTCCTTTTCGCAGCCCGAAACAGGAACAAGTAAACAAGAACAAATAACTACTCACTCCCTCGTCGAGCATTTAAACACATAACACATATACAGAGAACACATAACAGTATCAACATGTATACAGAACAGTCAGTCAAGTACATATAAAGTCATCCATAGAATCGCAATTTCTAGTTCGCCCCATTCTTTCTATCCTAGACTCTCGTGTCTTTCGTATCCGGGCGCAAGAATCCCATTTAAGATAATTCACAACTCGAGCCGGCCGGTCCCAAGCGTAAATCATCCATATTATAGATTCCTACCCGACATACATATCTATCTTCCTCAAGTTGCATAATAAAGATTTTTATACTTATAACATGCCCCATTCATAACCTACGCTCAAACGAGCACTTAGACATCTCCATGAAATCAGGACCATAACACCACTTGGCCCTAGGCTCACTCCGCGCAGAGACCACGCGAAGTGGCTCTGATACCACCTGTGACAGCCCCACTTTCCCCTAAGGCGAACCAAAGAGGTTAGCGGACTGCCTGCCCAGCTCTCGCCAGGACTAACGGTGCAGTATAGAGCGATCTTTCACGTTCCGGAACTTATAACGCGCGCAAATAAGGCAAAAGGGCAAAATAACCCAAAATAAAAGAAAATGAAATCCGGAGTCGGCCATGAATAGTAACCGACTCGTCCGAACCCAACCAAACATCGAATTACATATACCCCATAACATTTAGCCTTTACAAACCAAAATGACATTTAAAAGTGATACAAAAGTCACTACATATATGGTTTGCCAAAACAAAAGTGAAAACGGCCCTAATGATACATTTAGGGTCCCATTTTATATACAATACAAAAGAGTCATTCATCTAGTTCATTTGGCAACCATTTATCAAAATTCATTCCAAAAGAGTCATATTCCTGTAAGGAAAACAAAAGGAACGGGGTGAGCTAATTGCCCAGTGAGAATACAACTCAAGCAACCAAGTTCATGGATACATCAAGCTTAACAGTCCAATTTACCAAAATAAATAAAGCCACACATTAATAATGAGGATAAAAGGATACGGGTGGCTCTCAAGAGCCCTTTTCCTCGTTTGAATTCTTGATCAGGTCTCATTGACTCTCCGTCAATGTCTGAAAGGTAACCAACCGTAGACTCCTCTTAACTTCCATTCCCTTCCTCCTAACATTCCTCAACCGGGCCCGAAATCCAAACACTTGCATTGTGGTATTACTCGAGTAAACCGGAATCAAGAGTCTCTCATACTACAAGATTCCCTATGATGTTGCCCCAAGGCACATTAATTGGCACGACCAAGCCCTCGCCGGCTCGATTCAATCAATAACCAATAGGGTTGAGCTCATGAATAATATTTGAAGTCATGTATTTCATTTCATATAACATTTCATATAACATTTCATATATCTTTCCAGTAACATGCGGAACAATATGTGAAAGTGATAAAGTACACTCTCACCTGGATCAATCAACATTCAACATCTCAAGTACAAAGATCAAAGCCATGTAATAGCACATAAGTGAGTAGTACACTCACCAAGCTAGCACAATGTGGTTTCAAACACTTTAGTCAAAAGAACGTTGTGCACCACCGTCACGCCCTAAAAACATGCAAACAAATACAATGAGACTCGATAACGAGTCATAAACCAAGGCCAAACATGACCCCAATAAGGTTCCATAAACATTTACAAACAATAGAGGAAACCAGAAATTAAGAAAGGGCTTTAACTAAGGCCTTGATATGAAAACCGGATTTGACCTCATAATGCGGTATTGGCACAACTCTCACTACAATTATCGAATGGGGGTGTAAGACCCACCATTTCGAAGCCAAGAAACAGAATTACAACAATGTAGAAGGTCACTCAATCCAGTTCCTAACACAACTAGGTCAAATATACGAAATACTATACCAGAATTCCCAAAACAGGTTTGCAAAACGCAGAAAACTGTAATCGGTATATCTCAGTCCATACAAGTCCAAATGCCGAAATTCCAAAGGCATATGTTAGCTAAGACATTCAGATACATTTCATCAGAAGACACCAACTTCAAAATCCAAACCAATTCCAGTCAAAACAGGCAATTTCTATCGCAGTTCGGACATTCTGTGCACCAAAAACAGCAACAGTAAAAACGGTATAACTCACTCTACACTCGTCCAATTGCCCTGAAATTTTGCAGGCACACTAAACTCATCAATACCTACAACTTTCATGTTTTGAGCAAAGTCCAAATCGGCCTCTAGCTATGACCTAAATTTTCGGACAGAATAGGGGTTCATGAACCCTAACTTTGCACATTTCATTCCAATTCCAAAATTGGTTGCATTTAACAACAATTCACACCCACTAGAGTCATTTCCAACCATTACAATTCATCATACAAGCCCCCAACATCAAGATCCTATTAAACCAGAAAAATTCCCAATAAAATAAAAACTTCACCAAAACAAGCCAAATCAAGAAACAAATCATATATTCCTTCACTCATGCCACCATTAAGCATAATATAACCATCATTAGGTATAGGGGAGAGGTTGTAGCATCACTTACCAAGAAACAAGGGAAAGAGAGATTGTGGGCACCTTAGAGCTTCAAACAAACTTCACTACAACCCTTACTAGCACTAGAAGATAGGATTTTATGGAATGAAATGGATGGAAGCAAATGTTTTGGGTTGATTTGCACCAAGTAGAAGCTAGAACTTGAAGAGTTTCTCCTTCCTTCTTGAGCTTAGAGAGCCGGCCAACAAGAGAAGAAAAATGGTGATTTTTGGGCATTTTTTTGATATTTAATCCTTGGGTCAAAAAAGTCAAGAAATTGAATAGTAATTCTTAAAGTCCAACCAATGAGATTGTGACACTTGTCACACTCATTAAATGCATTCCTATCTTTCTTTTCTCTCTCACATCAATCACTTCACACACACTACTTATCTCTTAACACCCGATAAATTTTTCACAGTATCCGAAACTTAACCTTATTGGCCGAATTTTTCCGAATTTTTCGCACTAGTGGGTCCCACGTCCAATATAGATTCTTAATTTTCTAAAAATTCACCAATGCTAGAAAAATCATCTTAAAACTATAACTGCTCATAAAATCCACTAAGAAAATATTTCTAAGCCAGAAAATGCAGAAAACATGCAATTAAGGGGAAATAAACCCTAGGAAAATAATGAGGGTTTTACGGGTTCTCACACAAGGCCCTAATAAAGCAAATTAACACGTAACAACTAAGCATGCAAGACACATAAGACAATTAAAGCCCTAACTATTACATTTTCTAGCTAGGCACACGTCTTCGATAGGTCTTCATTGAATGCTCCTCCAAGCCCTATCTATTACAAGCCAAGAGGTGTACACATACCCCATAAAGAATAACTTACTAAAAGCAAGAGTAAATAAAGTAAAGGAGCTAAAGACAGGCAAGGAAAGCAAATTAATCATGCAAATTCACACATAACACATAGGAGCACGTAGAGTCAAATAAAGTAAGAAATAAATGATTAGATATACCTCCCCTTCGATGGTAATCAAATGAAGTGAAAATGGTTTCAAAACAATAAAAAGGTCAAGGTACCACTTTATTTGGGAAAATTAAAGAAAACATACAAACACGGGCTCACATGGTCATAAAGCTCTTAAATTCATGCATGAAGTGCAATTTAAACAAAGCATGGTAATTATTTGAAGCAAACAAGCAATAAAACTTGCAAAATTAAAGCTGCCAAGGACCAAATTGAGGACATTATTCAATTGGTTGGGTCATAGGGGAACAAAAGGAAACTTGAGGGGTTAAAGTGCAAATTTTAGAATATATTTCATGCATGCTACGTAAATCTCTTTGTTTTGCTGGTTCCTTTCATCTGCAACATGCTAAACTTCTCAAATACAATCCTAATATGCAACTAACATCTCACCAATCAATCAAAGCCATCGGCATTAAACTAAAAACTAACACAGAATTCAACAAGCCAACAAATTATGATGAGATAATGTAAATTCCAGCAATCTTTCATGCAAACTCAAGAAGATTTCTGCAAACGGAAAGTGCAAGCTTGCTGCATTTTTGCTTCAAAGCTTGCTGCAAATCTTCTTCTTGCAAGGATATCAACCTCAACGCTAATTTTTGATCAAAAATCTTTCAACCAAACATTCAAAGCTAATCTAAGCATTATAACACACAATTTCAAAATTCAAACAAACCCAAATATAGAAGAAAACTGATGCAAAGACATAAAGAATCTTATGCATTCAGCAAATTCCAGCCACGACATTTCTTTTCATTTTTATCATGCAAACCAGATTTTTGATTCAAACACGCAGCTTTGATTAGATATTTCTCAAACCAGCATCTTAACTCTAACTAAACAACAAGCTGCTTAACTCAACTCCAAACAAACAAGAACAATGAAGGAGCTAATGCATTACAGAAAATCTGGACAGACATTCATGTAGAATGCTTTGGCAATCTGAAATCCACTTTCCAGCTCAAATATTTTAGATGTTTAAACACTCAAACTCAACACCCAACCTTCCATTTCCTCCCTTCAAAACACAATTAAGCATGCAGCTGAAGTACAAACTCAGAAAACAGCCATGGAAAGAAACAGTAAGAAGAAAAATGCAGCAATTTTTATTTGCGTGCAAACACTCCAACAAGCTCTACCAATATGTCATTTACAGACCAAATGCAAGGAATTTGCCCCCCATTACCATCGAATGTCCCCAAACATGAACTTTCTTATAGACGCAAATAAAGCCAATGAACAAAACAGGAGCAATGAAGCGCAGCTTTTCTTATTTCAGACAAGACTTCCGGATATCATCTTAACAGTAATCGCATGCATGACCCTCTTAAAATATTCTAGAGTGAAATCAACAAGTGTGGAATATTTTACAGTTTGTCAAACTTTAAATGCAACAATTTGGAATCCCAAAATTCCCAAAGAAAACTGGAAAAATTCTTTCTCCCTTCCTCGGATAAATTGAAACATTTCCAGCAGCTATGTGTCAACAATTTTGGCCAAATTTGCCCATAGTTCAAATGGTTTACTACTGAATGTCATACAAGACTTAAAACAACATTTTTCATGCATTTCCAAGCATTATTTTCCAGAGAAAAATTCCCAAAAACAACTGCAAATTCCAGTTTCACTCCCTCGGCAAATCACATAAATTTTCCAGCACTTGGTTGGTCTTAAATCCGAATTTACCTCGGTTGAATCATTGTGTTAAGTACCCAAAACTAACATGCAAGGCTACTTAATGAAATTACTATCATTTCTAGTTCAGATCAAGTTCGGACAGCAACTATAAACATCCACAAATCCAGAAATTCATTCGGCTATTCTCGGATGATCTTGCATGCAGCAGATTTTCTTGTTCATATTTATTTCTTGCTTAACCGAGCTAATGAGCTGCATGCAAAGCTTAATCATCTTGTCTTAAGTTAGTTAATCACGTTTATAAGCTCAGATTGCCTCAGGGAAACAAAATTAAAGCTGCATTTCCATTTCAGTTTCTCGGCAAACCCATTCCTTCCAAATCAGATTTTTCTAATGCTTTGTTTTCATCATCCGGAAGCATAAACTTCACATGCAAGCTCTTAAACTGCTTCATCTACCCATAATTAGCTAGCCTAAGTCTAGAATTTACCTTAGCTGGAAGCTCAGCTCACGCAACAAGAAGATGCAATGCTTCTTTCTCGGCTAGCTCTTCGACAGCACAGGAATGCAGCCCGCCAACTCCCTCTCTTGCTCAAGCTTGCACGCGGAATGGAATGGAGGATGATCGCAGATGGTTGAGGTTGAAGAAAGGAATGGAAGCTCTAGGCAGTGAGGAAGAGGATGATAAAACTCACACGGTTATCTCTCACACTCACTCGCGAACAATTTAAGAAAGCAACTTGCGCAACTTCCTCCCTTGCTCAAGCTTTTGATCAGACAGGAAAATGGGAAGCTCGGCTCTTCACTCTCGGTCGATAATCCCAAGGAAGCCGCTCCCTCACAGCTCACGGCAGCAAATGAAAATGGAAGTCTGATATTGTGGTGAATTGGAAATGGTATATAGTGGAATGTGTGGTTGGTGGAATGTATATGTTTTGGTATTGTGAGTGGAGTTGGGGGCTGAAATGAAGATGAATCGCGGATGGAGGAGGTTGAGTGTTTTTAGAGGGGAAAGGAAATGTGATCCGGCAGAAATGGAATTGTGATTTTTTGATTTTTTTTTTTTTTGAAATTAATTAAATAAAACTGATAATAAAAATAGATAACAAACAACAAAAACAACAAAAAAAATAATTTAATTAACATTGGATAGAAACTAAATAAACTAGAATCAACAAAGCACAATTTTCCATTTTTCATCAATTTCCTCTTTTTTTTTCTTTTTTTTTTCACAAATTTTACGTTAAAACTTAAAACTAAAACTAAAACTAAAACGTGAACAAAATTAATATGACAAATAATTAGCAAATAAAAGACAAATAAAAAAGGTAACAACTAAAATGCAGACAATCTAAAACAAAAATCATGAATTAGATGCAACATACAAATTATTTAAAAATTTGGTGTCTACACAGTTTTTCATGAAGTGAATTCAATATCTCATATAGCAAGTGCAGTATATCAGTGAAGCGGTAAACAGTCATTAACGGTATCACAAGGGGTGAGGGCGGTCAAGTACACCCTTACCTCAATCAATTCCAATAGCCAAATAAGCCTTCAAGGCATCAAAATCACATATAGCAAAGCCACATTGTAACATTCAAGTGAGTAGTATACTCACTCTCAAGTAGGTGATGTTTCAAGCACCGTCGTTAAACGAACGTCGTGCACCACCGTCACTTCCTAGAACATGCAAACAAGTGCAATGAGACTCGATAACGAGTCATAAAGTAATGCCAATCACAACCCCAATAGGGTTTCATATACATATATAAGCATAATAGCAAACCAGAAATTTCAGCAATGCACTAACGTGACCTTAACAAAAAAATAGTTTTCGTCCTCCTTTTGCGGTAATGGCACAAAATGCACTACGCTTATCGGATGAGGATGTAAGACCCACCATCTCGAAGCTAAAAGACAGGGCTACAACAATGTAGAAGGCCACTCAGTCCAAATCCTAGCACAACTAGGTCAAAAAAACAGAATACCAAACCAGAACCGTAATTGCAGGTTCCCAAATCACACAATGCTGTAATTCGTCCAAATCAGTCTACACAGGTCCAAATGCATTGATTCCAAAGGCATATGATAGATAAGGAATCAAGATACATTTCATCAGAAGACACCAACATCCAAATCCAAAGAAATTCCAGTCAAAATAGACGATTACAATCGCAGTTCGCACATTCTGATCACCCAGAACAGCAACAGTAAAAACGACATATCTCACTCTACACTACTCCAAATGACCTGAAATTTTACAGGCATCTCAAACACATCAATACCTACAACTTTCATGTTTTAATAAAAGGCCAATTCGGCCTCTAACCATATGATCCAAAACCGGACAGAAAAGGGGGTTATGAAACCCTAACTTTTCCCATTTCAATCCAAACTCAAAATTGATTGCAATTTCCTATCATATACATCCACTAGAGGCATAACCCCTTATTACCCACCATCATAAATAACCACAACACCATGATCACATTAAACCAGAAAATTCCTCAAAAAAATAAAAACTTCACCAATTCATCTCAAACCAAGAAATTAATCACAAATTTCAACACTATAGCCACCATTAGGCACAAATTAAACATCATTAGGTGTAGGAGGAAGTGTAAGCACCACTTACCAAGTAAACAAGAGAGAGGAAGTTGTAGACCACCTTAGCTTCTCAAAGAAACTTCACCAAAACACTCACTAGCACCAAATGGAAGAATTTTATGGAGTAGAAACTAGTTTAAGCACTTGAGTTGGATGATTGGCACTAAATGGTAGCTAAACTTGGAAGAGTTTTTCTTTCTTCTTTGATAGAGAGGGCCGGCCACCAAGGAGCAAGAAATGGTGATTTTCGGTGGAAATTTTAAGATATTTAACCAATGGGTCAAAAGTCAAAAACATGAATAGTGTTCCATAAAGTCCACCCAATGATATTGTGACACTTGGCACCTCTTTAAATGCATTTCTATCCTTTGGTCACCTCTCACATCAATCACTTCACCTCCTCTACTTATCTCTTAACACCCGATAAATTTTACACAGTATCCGAAACTTAACCTTATTGGCCGAATTTTTCCAAACTTTTCGCACTCGTGGGGCCCACGTTCATTATATATCCGTAATTTTTCAAAAACTACCCAATGCTAGAAAAATCATCTAAAAACTATACTTACTCATAAAATCCACCAAGAAAATTTTCCTAAGCCAGAAAATGCAGAAAACATGCAATTAAAAGGGAAAAACCCTAGGAAAAACATTAAGGGAAAATACGGGTTCTCACACATAGCCACATAAAATCACAAAATAGCCAACTAAACACCGTACAGTAAAATAACAGTTTAATCACAGTTCAATTCAAGGATACGGGTGGCTTTCAAAAGCCAAAGGTCCACTTGAGCTTGATCATAATTGCCTCCTGTTGACACTCCGTCAACACTTGTAACAGTATATAGGTCCGTAGAACACCACTTTCACCAGTCGCCGTCCACCAAACAACCCCCCACCGGGCCCGCACTCCATAAACAGTAGTTTGGTAATACTCGAGTATACCAGGAATCCGAGTTTCCAATGCTCAAGGATTCCAATGAAACAGTATCAAGCCGAGGATTTTATCACTGGTGGTGCTGGACAACACAACAAGCAAGCACAACGGCTATGCTTCACCAGGGACCTCCAAGCAAGATTCAATTTCCAGTGAACAGTAAACAGTCCTCAAGGTTTATCGGCCTTCTCGACCAAGCCCTTGCTGGCTCGATACAACCGATTCACCTATGAGGTTGGGTACCCAAACAGTAACAGTATTTGGTGGAATGTCATCCACGCAACTTAAGCACAGTCATGTATAGCAATATCTCATTTCATGTTAATTCATTCAGTAAGTAGAGCCTCAGTGAAAAGAAAAAAAAACAAGGAAGGTCGAGTGCGATAAAGTACACACTCGCCTCAATTTTAATTAAAACAGTGTTTGGCTCAAACAATAACAATTCAATACTTTCAAGTACACAAATATTTCACATAACAAATAGCAGGTAGTGGAACACTCACCTGTCAAGCAAATGTAATAATCGACGTCAAACGTCTCAGTTACGATCACCGTCGTTGCCCAAACCTAGGTCAACGAGTGAAAACATTAATAATTGGATTCGTTCCCTACTAAAGTATAGGTTCATTAAGAGGCCAAGTGAGTAGCTTAAGCTACTTAATCCGGCATGAAAATAGGGTCTAAACCACGGTGAAATTTCATGGAAAACAAGTCTAGTATGTACATGAAAGTTTGGCAAAAGAAAAGTTTCACTAAAGCTCAAAGGCTTCATTACGGGTTAAACTGTCTCGCCCGGCCAGCCTCGGGAAAACGTTCATTGCTCATTGTGGGAAAGTTGGAATTAGGTTCTGTTAGTTGCATTGGAAACTAGGTTCATAAGGCTAAATTTGTATAGAAGAAACCATTTCCAAAACCCCAGCATATGTGGCTCAAAATTAAGAAACCAAATGAACTTTCTGGACTGTCTCGGATGAACAGTACCGCCCGGACAGCCAACTTTCCAGACTCGCCACGGATCGCTCGGGATGAACCAGAAAATGAGCTTTGTACTGTTTTAAAGCTCTAAGAGTCGACTTTCAATTTCCACAAATGGAACTCAATTCCGATCAGTGAGTAACATGTTATGACCTTAACAAGATTGCTGGACAGAAACTTTCTGGGCCTAGTCCAGTTTTCCTCCTTTGTTTATAACTCAAAATTTATTCAACCAAATTGGCTATTTTTTTGTAGACAACCTACACACACATAACCCAACATATAACACTCACATTTGTAGCCAAAATGTGCATGAAAATATCAAGGAAAAACCGGGCAGCAAGCTTAAAAAGTTTCGGTCAGCACACTTTAAAAATTTCTAACTTCTACTCTTCTTGTTATTTTCATTCCTTGCACATAACAAGTATTAGATCCAACTAAAGAGGGGTTTAAAATGTATCAATACTTCATAAACACACATGAATAAGGGTTAGACATTTCATCAAACACTTGGTATGCATATTAGTAAACCTAACCATTACTTGATTAACTCAAGAAACTAACCCCAAATTCAACTATAACAAGTTGTTTTTCACCATTTCAACCTCAAGTAGATGATATAACATCATAAACCCTGATGTGCGACGGATCTAGACGAACACCAAGTTGAGTGGGTTTGCGGAACTTTGACCCTTCTAGAATCACGAGCCACGAACTAAGGATAATCCTTAACCCAAGACTAGCAAATTTAGTGAACCAAAAGTATAGATAGAAGAACGCCACAATCAAGGAGACTACTTGATTGATAAGTTCGATGAACAGCTTGAGATTAATTCTCAAGTATTCAAAGGAAATTCTCTTGAGGCAAGAGAGAGTGAATAAACTCACAAATATTTTATAAAAATCTGAATTGTCCTTTAATGAATGAAAACCTAGGCTATATATAGCCTTACAACTTGAAAACCTAAAGTGACTTGAAAACCCTAACTCGACTAGGCTAGGCCTTTGGCCCGATTCCACTACTCAAATCCCTATCTAATGGTCAGCTTATAATCGATCCAATGAAAGCTTTAAGTTGGCCCAACATAACCCAATAAAAGCTAATTAACCAACTTAAGTTATAGTGAGCCTAGACTCTATAAATCGGATCCAACTCAACATGAGGTCTTGGACCGAATTTATTCATAGCAAATAAAATAGAAATCTAGAAAATAAACTACTAACTATTACTAAAAGATTCAATCTCTTGCAGCCCAAAACATGGCCCATAAGCGGCCCATATTTCGTATCATTCCCCTCCTCTTAAAAAAAGATTTGTCCTCAAATCGTGTTTGGAAATGAATGGTACTACAAGAGTTGGCAGTATGAAACTTCAAATCTCCACATATTGGCTCTCTTAGAATGGATGATACTTGCATACGTTATGATTATTGTAATTCGGTGCACATGTCTCTTGGTTAGCTTGAAAATGCTCACAATCCGCCATGGGAAACTCAAGGCTTTGCTCCAACCACTCCAAAGCTCTCTAATCAGCATTGTGTCATGAATGGTCGAATTTGGACCTACACAATAAATCACATGATTAGGATTTGTAGGTATAAAATTACTTGACAGCTTACCATTCACATTCACAAGATAAGGATCTTCATAGTGATGCTCAATCAGGCTAGGAAAGTCTCGGACATGATTGTGCAAAGTTACAAAATTCATTGCAAGTTGTTGTGGGTATGGCCTATCTTGCACAAATGGAACAAGATCGAGATAGGTAGCTTTTGAACCCTCAAATTGAAGAATAAAACCAGGTTGAAAGGAATCAGAATTTGGACCAATGAGGAAAGGATTGTCACCAACAAAATAAGAAGGAAATGTATAACAAGTTTCAAGTGTAGAAACTCCCTTTGAAACTTCATTATTCCTCCCAACAAGCAAATCAGGCTCATGGTTGACGTTGAACATCAGTGGATGACAAAGAGAGACAACACCTAAGGTGCAAACTCCATGAAAAGTTTGATATTCACCAATAGATTTAGGCATAGAACATGCCAAGATCAACTCAATTTTTCCTTGCTTAACCTGCATAAAAGTAGAAACACTAAACAAAGTAGAGTCAAGATCGTTAGAAAAAACATATGATCTCACATCCTTTCTCACAATCAGCTTACTCTTAGAATTTTTAATCTCTTTTTCATGCTCAGTAGCTGACTTTTTCCCCTCATTATTCTCAACCTCTTTCTCCTTTTCAACTCCCTCGAATTTTACCTCTTCAGTCACAATTCTCTCCTCCAGCTCTTTCTTCATACTATAACGCTCATGCTCACTCTTCATGTATGCTAGATCAATACAAAGTTGCTTAGAGTTAAGCGACACAAGCCTGGTACGACGGCCATTAAATGTGAAGGAATACTTATTAGTATATCCATCATATTTGACTTCTCGATTAAACATCCACCATTGTCCCAACAGCACATGCGTCACTTGAATGGGAACCACATCACACAACACCTCATCCACGTATTGACCAATACGAAAAGGAACAAGTGTGTGCTTAGTAATCCAAATATCACTACTATCACTTTGCAACTTGTAAGGGCGAAGATGATCAATGGTTGGAAGATTCAATTTCTCAACCAAGACAGTACTTGCGAGATTAACTTCACAACCCTTATCAATGGCTAAGCTGCAAACTTTATCCTTGATATGGCAACATGTATAAAACCAATCATTTTTTTGAGCTTTGATGATTTCCAATTGCTCAGTTATCTCACGCAATGCCACAGTATTTACTCCTTTAGGCACAAGATGGTGGAGCTCCAGTTGAGCATTCGTTTGTCTCATACTTTTATTACCTGCAAAACTCAACAAAAATTAGTAGAACAGTCCTCACTTGCTCCCTTACGTGTTTCGCTCACTCTCGTGTTTTGCTCAAGTGTTTAAAACACTCTAATGATCTCACCAATTCACTGCTCAAACCACTTGTTTGTTTCCTTTGAAGAAATCAGAAATTTTCTCAAGGAAGTTCAATCAAACTTTAATCAAAATAGCTCCCAATTGTATCAAAAGAACAAGGAAACAAAAAGTAGAAATGGAAAGCTCAAGTAATGAATAAGGAATGGAAGAGGAAAGAATTGATGTACAAAGAAAAAAAGAAAGTCCAAGTACGATGATGGAGTTCCCAAGTGCTTTACTTAATTGCCCAATTGATTTTTGGAAACAAGTTAGGTGTTGGACTTATTTGGAAATTTCCTTAAAGTCGGCTAACCAAACAGAATTATTACCAAAATTTTTCCAGATTCCCTCTCCAAAAGCCTTCCTAAAGTCGGCTATAACAAATCAGAATTGTTCCCAAAAAAAAATCCAGATTTCCTTCTCTTTTGAAACCTCCCAAAGTCGGCTGCAAAACAGAATTTGGTAGCTAAAAAATTTCCAGATTTCTGCTCCTTTTAAACCTTCCAAAGTCGGCTGCAAAACAGAATTTGGTAGCTAAAAAATTTCCAGATTTCTGCTCCTTTTAAACCTTCCAAAGTCAGCTGCAAAACAGAATTTGGTAGCTTCCTAACCGCTGAAAATTTCCAGATTTGTTACCTTATCAAATCAGAATTGCTTCCACGAAAAAATTCCAGATTTCTTGTCTTCTTGAAGCCTTCAAAAAGTCGACTATCCCTCACTAAAATTTCCTCTCTCCAGCCGCCCTTAGCTTGCCAACAATTCGGCCTTTCTCCTTCAAGACGCAGCGCACAATTCTGTTCTCTCTTCCTTAGACAAGGCCACGGCAGTTTTGTTTCTTGTTTCAAGGAAATGGCTTCTCAAGATAACGAGAGTATTGTCACTCAAGAGTCCCCCAAGCGGCTTGCTCAAGAAATTCCCAAGAGATTTACTCCTAAACCAAGGAAGCCCCGTATGGATGCAAGAACGTACAAGAAACTTTTTATACGAAGGCAAGTGCAAGTTTTTAAGGCCCAAGATAATCAAGAACCTCAAGCAAGGGTTGTTCAAGTGATCAAGACGCAAGGTGTTCGAGACTTTCAAGAAGAGGTTGGACAGAATTTTTGAGTTTCTTTTCTTTTTTTTTTTCTTTTTTTTTTTCCTGGTGTAGTTTCTGGTTTGGTTTGGAACAAGGAGTAACAAGACAGCTTGGTCAAAAAAATTTCGGCTTCTTTCTTTGTTGCTTGCTACCCGAATGCCTTTTCTCTTTTCTTCCTTTTTTTTTTTTTTTGGACTCTAAAACACACAATTACTCGGCTGTTTTTGGGTAAAATTCCAGAATGTTAATGTCAAACCAATGTTCTCCTTCAATCCTCTAACAACTATCAAGACATGTATCAAAGTTTCAAGACTTCAAGATTAGTTTCAAGGAACTCAAGAAACCCTAGATTATTGTAGTCCCTCTTCAAGATTCCAACCCCAAACAAGTTTAACCACAAAAATCAGTTTAGGAAATTAATGAAAACAACTTGGTGGAATAAACTAAAGTTTGGACAGATTCGGTAAGAAACTTGTGCCCAAGGAAAACCCTAGTTGCAAGTGAAAACCCTAGCCGTCGCAAATTTTTTTTTTTGTTTGATATTTAAACAGAATATGCAACGAACGAAACACGGCTACACTTGAAGGCAGGCTTCAAGACAGAATCACACAACAAGTAATGCACGAAGTGGACACGAAGCAAAAGAAATCAAAGAGCTACGCAACAAGAACAAACAAAGGCGGACAGAATTTTTTTTTTTGTAAAAATAATCGGACTTGACACAAAGGAAGACACGACCAGAATTGCAAAATAAAATTGACTAGAAAGCTTACGAACAAACTCAACGGGATATACTTGATGTCGTCGACTAGCTCTGATACCAACTGATGTGCGACGGATCTAGACGAACACCAAGTTGAGTGGGTTTGCGGAACTTTGACCCTTCTAGAATCACGAGCCACGAACTAAGGATAATCCTTAACCCAAGACTAGCAAATTTAGTGAACCAAAAGTATAGATAGAAGAACGCCACAATCAAGGAGACTACTTGATTGATAAGTTCGATGAACAGCTTGAGATTAATTCTCAAGTATTCAAAGGAAATTCTCTTGAGGCAAGAGAGAGTGAATAAACTCACAAATATTTTATAAAAATCTGAATTGTCCTTTAATGAATGAAAACCTAGGCTATATATAGCCTTACAACTTGAAAACCTAAAGTGACTTGAAAACCCTAACTCGGCTAGGCTAGGCCTTTGGCCCGATTCCACTACTCAAATCCCTATCTACTGGTCAGCTTATAATCGATCCAATGAAAGCTTTAAGCTGGCCCAACATAACCCAATAAAAGCTAATTAACCAATTTAAGTTATAGTGAGCCTAGACTCTATAAATCGGATCCAACTCAACATGAGGTCTTGGACCGAATTTATTCATAGCAAATAAAATAGAAATCTAGAAAATAAACTACTAACTATTACTAAAAGATTCAATCTCTTGCAGCCCAAAACATGGCCCATAAGCGGCCCATATTTCGTATAAACCCAAATTTTAAAGATTACATACCTTACTTACAAGTTGCTTTGGTCACCAAACAAACCACCACAATAGAAGCTTTAGCCTTGAAACAACCTCAAAGATTGAAGGAAATTTTCTCACAAACTCTAGATCTTTCTTCTTTGGATTTTTGTTCTTGGTTGTTTTATTTTTTTTTTTCTAGGGTTCAAGGTAAGTATATGTAGCTCTCTCTCTTCCCCCTTTTTGTGCTAAGAAATTCGGCCAACAAGGGTTAAAAAGGAACCAAGTTTAGTCTTTAAATTGTTTTCTAATTCCTTAGTCAAACAAACCCATGGCTAGGGTTTTGCCACATGGCTCCATTAGTAACCTAGACTTTCTTAATCTTTGACTAATGGTTCTCTTAACTTTCCAAATGTACCAATAATTGTTTAACAACTCTAATCTCACACAAAAATCTCTACTACTTAAGAAAAGAACACTTGGTCAATTTCAAGTGGTGCATTAATTTAAACAAACTCAAGAAAATATTTTTCTTCAATTACAATGAAATGTAATGTTATACATGGAAATTACTATAACATATAGAAAATATATTGTAAGGGCATAGAATAAGTAATTTAAATCCTAGGGTAAGGCACTTGGTACAATGTAAGTGGTGGAAAAAAAAACTAACTCAACAAAATTGTTTTAGCTAAAAGTAAGGATATGAAATGTAATGCATGGAAATTGTTTTAATACATGTAGAATGCTATGCAAGGGTATATTATAAGTGGTGAAATAGTTACAACTAACTCAAGAAAAACGTTTTAATTTCTTAGTGTATACGATAACACATAGGGGATACAATGCTAGGGCTTATAATCCGCGGTTTCATTCTTAGAGTAAGGCATGTAGTTTAGAAAAATTGACTTTTAAAGTGAGGGTTCTCACACTCACTCCCCCTTTAAGAATTTCGTCCTCGAAATTCTTTTCTTGGCTCAGGATATTTTGCACGAATGTCCTTTTGAACTTTTTTTTTTTTTCAAGTTCTGTAGTCACACACTATAGTTAAATACTAGCAAGACAAAGCCAAAGTATATGAAGAAAGGGAGGTTCCAAAACGTTATTTAGCACATGCATCAATTTACAAGTTTTACACTCGTATAATTTATCAGAATATAGTACTTGCTTGTTCCAATCGAGGAGTAATTCTCATGTACTTGCTAATCACTATTGCAAAAGTCATTTAGAGCAGAAAAGACAATCAAAATACAAAGTTATAAATTGTTTGACCTGAAATGATTTGAAGAACTCATTTTCCTTTCATCTAAGCCTCGATTCCACTCATCAACGTAATTTACCAACTCCAATCCTAGAGTTGGAAATAAAAGTTGGACAAGTTCTAGGAAAACAGAAAAAAAAAAATTTTTCAGTATTGCATGATACCATTTGAAAAATCATATCTCAAGCTTCTTAAGTCCACAATTTATAAACTTTATACGGTCGAAAAATAGATTCAAAGGGTTACAACTTTCTAGAAGGTAACATTGTAAGATCCAATCCACAAGTCAGTCAAATTCCCACCTAAATTTTGGGTTCCACCCAGTGAAAGACAGAACATGTATGCGATTTTGTCAATTTTGCAAAATCACAGATATTCATGGAAATTGAGAACAATGCTGGACTTTTCATAGCTGATAGTACTCTAAATCTAGTTGCAAAAATAATGAACAAAGCTCAATTCTCTTTTTTTTTCCATCAAGATATAACAGGTTTCCTAAAACTGCCCAAGGTTTTCTGCGGACAATTTTCAGCGGTACATCCTTTGTTTTTACTACTTTTCCAGCTAATTTAAGGCTTCATTTTTTCCATAAAACAGCTTTAACTCAAGCATATGCATACCAAGCCAACATCTCACTACATCAAGCATATAACCGTCTCTACTCAAGTTTAGCAAAATGAAACCCGAAGCTGAAATTCTTAATCACAAGCTAGAATTTTCTTTAGGCAAGTCATACCAAAGCTATCAGACCATGGTCAATACTTAAGCATGACATGTGGTAGAAAATTCACCATAAAACTATAAATTACCACAACACTAGTTCAACCCATGAAATTTTCCATAAAGCTGCCAAAAGTACTACCTTAATCCACTAGTTTACCTATATTGGTAGTAGAGGAAAATTGCTAGCCAAAGTTACCTTGTAACCTCAAGAAAGATGGAAATCCAGGGCTTCTTCCTCAAAAATCGCTCCACCAATACCTTGAAATCTTTCTTAGTTAACATTTCCATGGAGTAACTTCAGATTCAAGTACAAAATTGAGGTTGGAGTTGGAGGTCTCTCTTTGGTTTCTCTTCTCTCTTGGTTCGGCCAAGTAAGAGGGAAGATGAAGACAATTCAGTCAAATTGTTGATTTAGTCAAGGTGAAAAATGTGATGCAAACCTTAATCTCAATAAAAGAAGAGTTACAACATGGTTACTATTCTTACTGGCTCTTTAACCCATGCACTGTATATTAAATCATTTCTTCTCTTCGAGCGACAAACGATAAATTTTTAACTCAAAGACCAAAGTAAGGCAATAAACTCTGGGATAAGGATCCAATACTGCACCACCACCAATATTTCATAGCACTTATTAAAACAGCAGGTACCAAGTCCACTGTTCCTAAGGGAATACATCTTGCTATATAAAAAAAATGTCACTATGCATAGTCCAATGATTATAACTTATCCGGGCAAAACCTCATTAATGGCTATTCAACTAGGCAAATGTACTGATGCAAACTTATTTTGTACCTCTTCTGGAACCCCTTCATATTTCCTTTCAATGTCCTGATATGGTAGTTCAATGTTCTCTAGGTATTTTGGTTCCCATCATCTTTCCCAGTACTCAGTTCATCTCTTTTGGAACTCTACTTCTTTTTGAACATTCTCTACTTTCTCATGCAGATCAATCACCTTTGTCATCTCACCGATTCACTTATCGATAGTAGCTTGCCAGGCAACTCTAATTATGATTGGCTTCGTAGAAGGTCTAGTCATATAACTTTTAAGTTCATTCATTTCCAATCCGACCACGAGGAATTAAACTTAGCTATTCTCAATTGAGATAGACAAGAAAGCAAAACACAAGTGGAGCAATACTTCAAGATACTATGCCACTTATTTCTATTATGGTGTCTTAACACAAGAAGTACCATTGCCACTTATGTACATAGTGAAACCCTAAAGCGTATTTTGTAGATCAAAAGTTCCACACCTTATCTCAACCTTTTGCGTACAGGTATAGAACCCAATTCTTTTCTCCAATCCCCATACAAAATTCCAAAACTCTTGATCTCAACACTATAATAATCAAAACAAATCCATACTTTGACATTAGTGGATAGGTGTCAAGGAAGTATAGGAAAGAATGTCACAAGAGGAGTAGAAATATCAATGTAGTTGTAATCAAACCGCCTCACATTCGAAATAAACACTTATCATGTTTTCACAGTCATGGGTGAAGGAAATAGGTCTTTAGTGCAAATTTCTCGACGTACAGTACAATCTAGCCACCGTCTATAGAAACCCTGTCAGACTATTTCGAGATTAGTCCATGATAGCTTCGGAGATTCGTTCCCTTATTCAGTCCAATAACTAGGTCAAATATTAGGATCTTTCGTGTTTTGACTTTTGCCATCAAAACTTATCTCAAGTGCAATCAAGATACAGACCCTTATTCTAGGGCTCTCCATTTTTGGTACTCAAGTACAAGAATCCACAATAAGGTAATTCACAACTCGAGCTGGCCAGTCTCAAGAGTAAATCACACATATTAGAGATTCCTACCCGACGTACATATCTACCTTCCCCAAGTATCATGATAAAGGGTTTACGCTTATAACAGTCATGAGTCATAACTTACGACCAAGAAGAGCACCTAGTCCTTTCCACTGACTCACATAATCAGAACAATAACACCACTTGGCCACAAGCTCACTTCGCGCAGAGACCCTGCGAAGCAGTAAAAATATCTTCCAGTCTTTCAACCCAGTTCTCGGCAATTTCGGAATCTAGTTCTCCAAGAGATTTAGGAGGTGCGAACTTTTGGAACCGTTTCAGGGTTCTATCTTCACTTACTTCAAGGTTCCTTTACTAGTTACCCGGTGTTTGACCTTGTTGGTCAACCAAACGGCCCAGTAAACAGTAGATCAGTCATACGATTGATAGCTGTAACTATCTGGTCTCCTTCTCCACATTCGGGTCCTTGGTTCTAATTGACTACAGACCTTTATTCCTCCTCTTAGTCCTGGACCTACCTAGATCCACACCCCTGGCCCCAACCATATCACCGTCTAGTCTCCATTGTTACTCACTAGTCTAGGGCCCAAGTATCATAACAACGGGTAAGTACGTGTTGGTACATGACAGATGCTTATTCCTTTTCAAAAGTCAAATAAAATGAAATCGGAGTCACAATAAGCGAGTGAAAATATAAAGCAATTAAATGCCAATGCCGTAATAAAGTCGAAGCCAAAGTCACCGTAACAGTCACAGTCCAATTCACAGTCAAAGTCAAAGTATTATACATTCCAAGGCTCATAGTAGTTGTTTGTAAGATAACTAGACCAAAAGTATCAGGTACGAGACTCACAGATACAAATACAGTCATACAGTCATATCAAGCAAAAATCCAGTAAAGTAGTCAAAAGAAAATTGTACAACCACCGAGTCACCACATCCCTTATCCTTTCTATGTATAGTAGTTAAAATCATCCAAAGTAGTAGCCTAGAGGTGTAGGCTTAGTTTGATGCGGGACTAGTTAACCCTCCTCTGGTCTGGGCAAGGTCAACACTTGCCTCGTCTCCAATGTTAGAGACTTCACCACTTAAGTCTACTGAAGTCCCCAAACAGGTCATCACAAACATTCAGGATTGACTCGACTCTATTCCTCACTTTTATTGCCCCCTAAACGCGTTCTTGAGCTTCTCCAAGCTATAGACAAAGATTTACCAATCCTTTCATGGCCTTCAACCATATCATACCCGTGCTCCTTAATTCGATCGGCTTGCATTTTAGTAGTTTCCTTTAGTTGATTGACTTCAGTTTTAAGCCTAGCATTGTCCCGGGCAAGCAACTTTCGCTCCTTCACAACGGCCAACACTACTCCATTAGCATAGGTAAAATTTGCAGACACTCACACCACTTGTAGTGATTAGATAAGCCCCAATAGGCTCTAAGCCTCCGGGTCTAATTTGATACTTAATCATCGGTAAGTCCCCACGGGATGGCTCGCCAACCGGTCTATTACTAGGGCTGCCAGATTCATCCAGCCTACACAAAATGTCGATAAACTTAAGTACTCTTAAGGAAAAATAATCAAATATAATCCTCAAGTCGAAAATTCCTAACTCGCCCAAACCAATTCAAACCTAGGCTCAAATTTTATTTTTTTTTCCTTCAAGTGATCACTTAACTTTCAAACCAATCCCACAGTCCCGCAACCTAAGCTTTTATGTCTAGGATATTCTACAAAGATCTGAAACCTAAGCTCTGATACCAATTGCGACAGTCCCACCTCTCCCTAGGGCACACCCTAAGGTATCAGCGGACTGCCTGCCCAGCTCTCGCCAGGACTCAGTCGTTCAAAGTACTAATATCATCAATGAAACGAATGTAACATTTGACAATGCAGGGGATTGAAACCCTAACTCAAACATAATCACTAATCCAACAATTCAGCTTAGTACATATATCATTGCATGCCAACTTACCACGCTTCACTCAAAATTACATAATATAAATCATCCTTAAGAATTTAAGCTTACAAGTCTGCTTAAACGAAAGTTACAACCTCAAAATGCAAGAACGGCAAAATAAAGCTAAGAAAGCCCTCGATCAAATCCCTTTCCGATCTGTTAAGGAAAACAAAAGGAATGGGGTGAGCTAAAGCCCAGTGAGGTTCCAGGTAAAACAAGTAAACACATAGCCACATAAAATCACAAAATAGCCAACTAAACACCGTACAGTAAAATAACAGTTTAATCACAGTTCAATTCAAGGATACGGGTGGCTTTCAAAAGCCAAAGGTCCACTTGAGCTTGATCATAATTGCCTCCTGTTGACACTCCGTCAACACTTGTAACAGTATATAGGTCCGTAGAACACCACTTTCACCAGTCGCCGTCCACCAAACAACCCCCCACCGGGCCCGTACTCCATAAACAGTAGTTTGGTAATACTCGAGTATACCAGGAATCCGAGTTTCCAATGCTCAAGGATTCCAATGAAACAGTATCAAGCCGAGGATTTTATCACTGGTGGTGCTGGACAACACAACAAGCAAGCACAACGGCTATGCTTCACCAGGGACCTCCAAGCAAGATTCAATTTCCAGTGAACAGTAAACAGTCCTCAAGGTTTATCGGCCTTCTCGACCAAGCCCTTGCTGGCTCGATACAACCGACTCACCTATGAGGTTGGTTACCCAAACAGTAACAGTATTTGGTGGAATGTCATCCACGCAACTTAAGCACAGTCATGTATAGCAATATCTCATTTCATGTTAATTCATTCAGTAAGTAGAGCCTCAGTGAAAAGAAAAAAAACAAGGAAGGTCGAGTGCGATAAAGTACACACTCGCCTCAATTTTAATTAAAACAGTGTTTGGCTCAAACAATAACAATTCAATACTTTCAAGTACACAAATATTTCACATAACAAGTAGCAGGTAGTGGAACACTCACCTGTCAAGCAAAAGTAATAATCGACGTCAAACGTCTCAGTTACGATCACCGTCGTTGCCCAAACCTAGGTCAACGAGTGAAAACATTAATAATTGGATTTGTTCCCTACTAAAGTATAGGTTCATTAAGAGGCCAAGTGAGTAGCTTAAGCTACTTAATCCGGCATGCAAATAGGGTCTAAACCATGGTGAAAGTTCATGGAAAACAAGTCTAGTATGTACATGAAAGTTTGGCAAAAGAAAAGTTTCACTAAAGCTCAAAGGCTTCATTACGGGTTAAACTGTCTCGCCCGGCCAGCCTCGGGAAAATGTTCATTGCTCATTGTGGGAAAGTCAGAATTAGGTTCTGTCAGTTGCATTGGAAACTAGGTTCATAAGGCTAAATTTGTATAGAAGAAACCATTTCCAAAATCCCAGCATAAGTGGCTCAAAATTAAGAAACCAAATGAACTTTCTGGACTGTCTCGGATGAACAGTACCGCCCGGACAGCCAACTTTCCAGACTCGCCACGGATCGTTCGGGATGAACCAGAAAATGAGCTTTGTACGGTTTTAAAGCTCTAAGAGTCTACTTTCAATTGCCACAAATGGCACTCAATTCCGATCAGTGAGTAACATGTTATGACCTTAACAAGATTGCTGGACAGAAACTTTCTGGGCCTAGTCCAGTTTTCCTCCTTTGTTTATAACTCAAAATTTATTCAACCAAATTGGCTAATTTTTTGTAGACAACCTCCACACACATAACCCAACATATAACACTCACATTTGTAGCCAAAATGTGCATGAAAATATCAAGGAAAAACCGGGCAGCAAGCTTAAAAAGTTTCGGTCAGCACACTTTAAAAATTTCTAACTTCTACTCTTCTTGTTATTTTCATTCCTTGCACATAACAAGTATTAGATCCAACTAAATAGGGGTTTAAAATGTATCAATACTTCATAAACACACATGAATAAGGGTTAGACATTTCATCAAACACTTGGTGTGCATATTAGTAAACCTAACCATTACTTGATTAATTCAAGAAACCAACCCCAAATTCAACCATAACAAGTTGTTTTTCACCATTTCAACCTCAAGTAGATGATATAACATCATAAACCCAAATTTTAAAGATTACATACCTTACTTACAAGTTGCTTTGGTCACCAAACAAACCACCACAATAGAAGCTTTAGGCTTGAAACAACCTCAAAGATTGAAGGAAATTTTCTCACAAACTCTAGATCTTTCTTCTTTGGATTTTTGTTCTTGGTTGTTTTTTTTTTCTAGGGTTCAAGGTAAGTATATGTAGCTCTCTCTCTTCCCCCTTTTTGTGCTAAGAAATTCGGCCAACAAGGGTTAAAAAGGAACCAAGTTTAGTCTTTAAATTGTTTTCTAATTCCTTAGTCAAACAAACCCATGGCTAGGGTTTTGCCACATGGCTCCATTAGTAACCTAGACTTTCTTAATCTTTGACTAATGGTTCTCTTAACTTTCCAAATGTACCAATAATTGTTTAACAACTCTAATCTCACACAAAAATCTCTACTACTTAAGAAAAGAACACTTGGTCAATTTCAAGTGGTGCATTAATTTAAACAAACTCAAGAAAATATTTTTCTTCAATTTCAATGAAATGGAATGTTATACATGGAAATTACTATAACATATAGAAAATATATTGTAAGGGCATAGAATAAGTAATTTAAATCCTAGGGTAAGGCACTTGGTACAATGTAAGTGGTGGAAAAAGAAACTAACTCAACAAAATTGTTTTAGCTAAAAGTAAGGATATGAAATGTAATGCATGGAAATTGTTTTAATACATGTAGAATGCTATGCAAGGGTATATTATAAGTGGTGAAATAGTTACAACTAACTCAAGAAAAATGTTTTAATTTCTTAGTGTATACGATAACACATAGGGGATACAATGCTAGGGCTTATAATCCGCGGTTTCATTCTTAGAGTAAGGCATGTAGTTTAGAAAAATTGACTTTTAAAGTGAGGGTTCTCACATTTTACCTCAAAACCCCAAGATAACAAGCAATTCAAGACCTTTCTTCCCCAAGTAACTCCACCAAAAGCTTCCCTCCAATCTTAACTCAAGATTAATCGGTATGGATTCGGGTTAGTGTTTGGATTTCTCATGGATAGAGCAAGAAATCAAGGTTATAAATTGGTTTCTTTTCTCTCCTTTTCTCTCTCTATAGTTCGGCCATCAAGAGGAAAGAAAGCTTGAATTTTGTGGTGAAATGGAAGCTTACTCCAAAGTAAAGATAAGACTAATCTTAGTCAAAGTCTTGGTCCAAAGTTAGGTATTTGTGTGAGAACCCGTAATTTTTCCCATTTTCTAGGTTTTATTATCTTTCATGGCTTGTTTTCTGCATTTTCGTGATTAGGAAAATTTCTAGATATTTTTAAGGAGCAGATATAGTTTTTAGATGATTTTTCTAGTATCGAATAGGTTTTGAGAAATTAAGAGCGTATACCGGACGTGGGACCCACTAGGGCGAAAAGTTCGGAAAAATTCGGCCAACTAGGTTAAGTTTTGGATACTGGAATTAATTATCGGGTGTTAAGAGATAATTAGAGGGTGCTATTTGGATTGGTGTGAGAGGAAACAAAAAGATAGAGATACATTAATGATGGTGACAAGTGTCACCATAGGGTTGGTAGAAACTTTTGACTACTATTCCATGTCTTACCATTTGACTTAATAAACTAAAAATTTACCAAAAATTGCTCAATTTCCAAGCTCTAGTGGCCGGCCCTCTCTCTCAAGAAAGGAAGAAAGAAAGCTCTCCAAGTTTGCTCCAATCTTGCTCCAATCTACCAAATCAACCATTTACTCTTGTTTTCGTTCCATAGAAACCCTTAAGGGAGTGTTTGTGAGTTGTTTTGTGGAGTTACTTGGAAAGCTAAGAGGACTTGTGAGAGCCCGTAATTTTTCCATTTTAGGGTTTTATTATATTCAATGGCTTGTTTTCTGCACTTTCTATATCCGGAAAATTTTCTAGATAATTTTTATGAGTAAATAGAGTTTTTAGATGAGTTTTCTAGTATCGGTTAGGTTTTGAGAAATTAAGAGCGTATATCGGACGTGGGACCCACTAGTGCGGAAAGTTCGGAAAAATTCGGCCAACTAGGTTAAGGTTTGGATACTGGAATTAATTTACCGGGTGTTAAGAGATAAGTAGAGGTTGCAATTTGGATTGGTGTGAGAGGAAACAAAGTGATAGACTTGCATTAAATAAGTGACAAGTGTCACCATTTGATTGGAGGGACTTGTAAGACTACTATTCATTTTCTTACCATTTGAGTAAATAAATCAAAAACTTACCAAAAATTCCCCATTTTCTTCTTCCTCTTGGCCGAATTCTCTTGCTCAAAGAAGGAAAAAAATCTTCCAATCTTCAAATCCAACCAATAAAACTCCAAATCATTCCATAAAATCTCTTTGCTAAGTGGTCTTGAGGTGTTTTGTGGAGTTACTTGGAGAGCTAAGAGAACTAGTTGCTCTCTTTCTTGTCTTGCTAAGGTAAGTTGAGAAGGACCCCTCTCCTCCCTCTAATGATGTTTAATCCATGATTAGTGATAGTATAAGATGCAATTTTATGGTTTATATATTGATTTTTGGTTGAATTGATGAAGTTTTATAATTTTTGGGGATTTTTCTGTTTTAATATGAATATGATTGTGTGGCTATGTATGATGATTGGAAATGGTATGTAAGGGACCTAGGAGGTGGAAAAAGTGGTTAATTGCAAGCAATTGCTGTTTTGGAAAGAAATTGAAAACTTAGGGTTTCATTGTTCTTCATTCTGCCGGGTTTTGTAGGTCATAGTTAGAGGCCGAATTGGCCTTGGATTAAAACATAAAAGTTGTAGGGAATGATATTTTAGAGGTGCCTACAAACTTTCAGGTCAATCGGAGTAGCGTAACTTGAGAAAAGTCGAAATTACCCTTGCTGTCCTGGTTTTACCCGAATTTGGGAATTGCTTCTGTAATTGGTTATTTTGGTTAGGAATGCTTCCGAATTGGTTGTTGAGGTCTTCTAATGAAATGTAACCCTGTTTCTTAGCTTTTAGATGGATTTTCAATTTCTGAATTTGGACTTATGTAGGCTGTTTTATGATGTTTGTGCTAGAATGCGTTCTGTGAATCTGTTTTTACGGTTCTGGTGTAGTAGATTGCATTTTTGACCTGATTACACTCGAAACTGGGTTGAGTGACCTTCTGTAATATTGTATCCCTATCTCTTAGCTTTGAAACAGTGGGTCTTAGACCTTCATCTGATAATCGTAGTGCCTTTGGTGCCATTACCGTAAAATGACGTCAAAAACTGTTTTTTTCAGGGTTAAAGCTAGTTCCATTTCCGGATTTTTCTGGTTTCCTCTATTGCTTGTGTGTGCTTATGGAACCCTATTTTGGTAGTATTTGGCATTGGTTTCTGATTTGTAATCGAGTCTTATTGTGTTTATTTGAATAGTTTAGGGCTTGACTTTCATAGCCGGTCATTTCCTAGCTAAATTTTGTACTTGAATGCCATTAAGCCTAGTGAACGGCTTTTGGGAATGAGATTATTTTTGTACGAGATGTTGGGACTGATTTGAGGAAATAATGAAGCCCTGATGGCTGGAAAATAGGTAAACACAAGGGATATGCTGCCGAAATTTTACTTGAAGGCTAGTTGGATTTACTTGTGATTTGAGCGAAGGGCTTTTGGGTTGTTTGAGCCTAGGTCTTCATGTTACCTTTTCATTTCCAAAAATTCATGTTTTGCACCCTTGCTTTAGTAATTATTTGACGAGGCATACGACTGGTAGTCGAGCCGCACATATACTCGATTTTTGAAAGTGGAACCTTCAATTGTTTTCCTTGGATTATTTTAGGGTTTCTTGGTGATTAAAGCTCTCTTTTGGGAGGTATCTGTACTGACCCCGGTGAGTGTTCCACTACCTGCTACCCGTTATGTGAAATATCTGAATATCTGAAATACTTGATTTATGACTGTTGGAGCCAAATACTGTTTTGATAAAAGGGAGGCGAGGGTGTACTTTATCACACTCGTTCTCTTGTCTGTTCATATGCTAATTTTGAACGCGTATCTGAATCTGCTATCTGTATCTGTATCTGTTATCTGTATCTGGATCTGTATCTGTTCTGACGTCATTTGGAAACTTGTATCCAACGACCTTTCTGTGACCTCCGAGCTCAACACCTGTGGCCAGTTACTCGAGTCGGGCCGGCAAGGGCCTGGTCGATTAGATAACGAACCACGGTAGTCTGTTTTGGGATCTTTGGGTATTGAGACCCCTTGATTCCGGTATACTCGAGTATTACCCATTCTGATCTGATTGGATTTCGGGCCCGGCGGGGGTATGTGAGGTGGAAGGAGTCGAAGAAAGTGGAGTCTACGGTATTGGTTACTTCTGTAACGTTGACGGAGTGTCAACTGTTATTTCGATCAAGTTTCGGTGAAGCGAATGGGAATTTGGCTCCTGAGAGCCACCCGTATCCTTTTTGTCTATGGTGTTTGTTCACTTCTTTATTTGATGCACATATGTGATTAATTGAATATGAAGTTCCATGTTTCTTACTGCTATATGTCTGGTACCTCATTGAGCGCAAGCTCACCCCTTTCCGTTCCTTTTTGTTTTCCTTACAGGAAAATAAATACTTTTGGACTGAATTTGACAATTGGTTGCCGAATTGAGCTAGTTGGACATATCTTTTGTATAGCTTATTGATTGAAACCCTAAATGTATTTTTGGGTCCGTTTCTCTTTTGATTTGGCAAACCATACTTGTATCCACTTTTGAATCACTTTGGTATGCCACTTTGGATTGTATCTGCTAAATTTTAACATGTAAATATTTGCTTGATGTTTGGTTGGGTTTTGACGTGTCGGTTACTATTCATGACCGACTCCGGTTTCGATTTTTTTATTTTGACATTTTGACTTGGTTATGCGCGTTTGTATGTCCCGAAACGTATTAGATCGCTCTAAACTGAACGACTGAGTCCCGGCGAGAGCTGGGCAGGCGGTCCGCCGAACCCTTTGGTTCGCCTTAGGGTGAGGTGGGGCTGTCACAGGTGGTATCAGAGCCACTTCGCGTGGTCTCTGCGCGGAGTAAGCTTGGGGCCAAGTGGTGTTGATGCGCGACGGATCTAGACGAACACCAAGTTGAATCGATATGCGGAACTCTGACCCTTCTAGAATCACAAGTCACGAACTAAGGATAATCCTTAACCCAAGACTAGCGAATTTAGTGAACCAAAAGTATAGTTAGAAGAACGCCACAACCAATGAGACTACTTGATTGATAAGTTCAATGAACAGCTTGAGATTGATTCTCAAGTATTCAAAGGAAATTCTCTTGAGGCAAGAGAGAGTGAAATAACTCACATATATTTTATAAAATCTGAATTGTCCCCTAACGAATGAAAACCTAGGCTATATATAGCCTTACAGGACTCAAACCCTAGAATGTCCAATAGAAGATCTTGCCCTTCATTAAGGGTGAAAATATCTAACAACTAATTGACTAAAATTAAGACTCTGAATTCGGCCAAAGTGAAGTGAAAATTAACCAAAATTATTAATGATAACAAACAACTAATAATGGTAACCAAAACCCTAATTAGCAAGCTAGTGCTCCGTGAACTAGTCTTCACTTGGTTCCTCCATTTGAAGGAAAGTGTATAGAGTAGTTTCTCCATTATGTAATCCTTCAATGGTCCTCAAGTCATCACCAACTCGTTCTTGAATCGTGCAAACAAGAGCTTGAAGTGATTCTTGAATTCTCCTAGCACGCGCTCTTGTAATTGGACCACTGGGTATTTGCATGACCTGAGCACTAGAAGTTTGAGCAGCCTGGAGCCCCTCCTCATTAGTCCCCTCCTCTTGAAGGCGATTTGTCCCCAAATCAAACTCATCGTCTGCATGAAAAGGACTCAAGTCAGATACATTAAAAGTAGCATGTACCCCATACTCACCTGGAAGTTCAAGTTTGTAGGCATTGTCATTTATACGCTCCAGGACTTGGAATGGACCATCTCCCCGTGGAAGTAGCTTACTACGCCGTTTGACTGGAAACCTCTCTTTGTGCATGTGTATCCATACCCAATCGCCAGGCTCAAAAACCATCTTGCGGCGCCCCTTGTTGGCACTTTGGATGTATTGAAGTGTACGCTTCTCGATGTTGGCTCGCACCTTAGTGTGTAACTCACGTACATATGCAGCCTTGGTCTTACCATCCAAGTTAACTCTCTCATGAACAGGTAAAGGAGTTAAATCCAAAGGTGTAAGAGGGTTAAAACCATACACAATTTCAAACGGCGAATAACGTGTAGCAGAATGGACAGTGCGATTGTATGCAAATTCCACATGTGGTAAGCAATCTTCCCAAGATTTAATGTTCTTTTTAATAACTGCGCACAATAGGGTAGATAAAGTCCTATTAACCACTTCAGTTTGACCATCAATTTGTGGGTGGCTAGAAGTAGAAAATAGCAATTTAGTACCTAGTTTACACAACAAAGTTTTCCAAAAATAGCTAAGGAATTTGGCGTCCCTATCAGAAACAATAGTGCGTGGCATGCCATGTAATCTAACTATCTCACGAAAGAATAAATCTGCAACATGCTTAGCATCATCTGTTTTAAGACAAGGAATAAAATGGGCCATTTTGGAGAAGCGGTCAACTACCACATAGATTGAATCATGTCCTTTTCTAGTTCTAGGTAGTCCAAGCACAAAATCCATTGACAGATCAACCCATGGTTCCTGTGGAATTGGCAAAGGTGTATAGAGACCATAAGGGTGTACCTTTGATTTTGCTTGGTGACAAGTCACGCACCTTTCGATGTGTCGTTCCACGTCACTCCTCATGCGTGGCCAGAAGAAATGTTCTTGGAGAATCATTAAGGTCTTGGCAATGCCGAAGTGTCCCATTAGCCCTCCTCCATGAGATTCTCGTACTAGGAGTGTGCGCATGGAGCTCTTGGGAATGCAAAGCCTGTCCTTGTAGTACAAGAACCCTTGAGAGATGAAATAATGCTCACGAGAGTGTCGTGGCAAGGATGAAAAAATCTCACCAAAATCTGAGTCAGTTGCATAAAGTTCTTTAAGAAATTCAAAACCAAGCAACTTAGCATCTAATGTAGTGATAAGTGTATGCCTTCGCGAGAGTGCATCAGCCACTACAGTCGTCTTACCTGTCTTGTATTTGATCACAAAGGTAAAACTGTCAATGAAGGTAATCCATCGTGCATGTCGCTTACTTAACTTGTCTTGAGACTTGATATGCTTGAGCGACTCATGATCTGTGTGCAAGACAAACTCACGAGGGCGAAGGTAATGTTGCCATGTTTGTAGAGCTCGCACTAAGGCCATTAGTTCCTTGTCATAGGTTGAGTAATTTAGAGCAGCTCCATTCAACTTCTCGCTAAAGTAGGCAACCGGGCGACCCTCTTGGAGTAAAACAGCTCCAATACCTATACCAGAAGCATCACACTCTACTTCAAAAGCTTTGTCAAAATTAGGTAAACTAAGAACAGGTGCATGTGTGAGCTTGTGTTTAAGTAATTGGAAAGACTTAGCTTGTTCCTCTCCCCAATGAAATTGCACATCTTTCTTGACAATCGACGTAAGTGGGGCAGCAATTGTGCTAAAGTCCTTGACAAAACGCCTATAGAAGCTTGCCAAGCCATGGAAACTTCGCACCTCACTTACATTGGTAGGGGTTGGCCATTCACTAATAGCCTTCACCTTTTCTTGATCAACATGAATTCCCTGCTCACTAACAACATATCCTAGGAAAACCAATTGATTTGTGCAAAAGGTACACTTCTTAAGGTTAGCGTAGAGGCTTGCCTTGCGAAGTGCGCCGATGACCATTTGTAAATGCACAACATGCTCATCTAGAGTCTTACTATAGATCAAAATGTCATCAAAGTAAACGACCACAAATTTACCAATGAAAGAGCGTAAAACATGATTCATGAGTCTCATAAAAGTACTTGGTGCATTGGTTAGCCCAAAAGGCATGACCAACCACTCAAAAAGTCCATGTTTTGTCTTAAATGCAGTTTTCCATTCATCTCCTTCTTTCATGCGAATTTGATGGTAACCACTTTTCAAATCAATCTTAGTAAAAATGATAGCACCATGTAATTCATCAAGCATGTCATCCAAACGAGGTATGGGATGGCGGTACTTTACCGTGATGGCATTAATTGCCCTACAATCAGTGCACATTCTCCATCCTCCATCTTTCTTTGGAACAAGTAGAACTGGTACAGCACAAGGGCTTAAACTCTCCTGAATCCAACCCTTACTAAGCAACTCCTCCACTTGTCGTTGTTGCTCCTTGGTTTCCTCAGGATTGGTCCTATATGGTGCCTTGTTTGGAAGGGAAGATCCAGGAATGAAATCAATTTGATGTTCAATTCCCCTTAATGGAGGCAAACCAGTAGGTATATCCTCAGGAAAGACGTCTTGATACTCCTGTAAGAGGTTAGTAATAATACTAGGCAAAGAAGCATCAAGAGCATTAGTGAGTAAGGATTCCTTGCCAAATAAAATAAATAAAATCTGATTAGAATGCAAGGCCTGTCTCACATTTTTCACCTTGGCAAGCATGCTGGGTTTTCTCTCCTGTGTGGGCTCTAAGGCCGAATGAGAGTGATCCAACTTGCTTGAAGAAGGGTCGGCCGTCACTAATTTCTTAGCTTTGGCGTTGTCCTTCTTGGTGGTAGTATGCAAGTCATACTCTTTTTGTTGACTAACTTGATCCTCATGCACTTGTTGAGGTGTAAGAGGTGCAAGTGTAATCTTTTTACAATTATGTATGAAAGAGTATTTGTTCAAGAAACCATCAAAAGTGACTCTTTTGTCAAATTGCCAAGGACGCCCTAAGAGTATATGTGCAGCTTGCATTGGTACTACATCACACATAACATCATCTTCATACCTACCAATGCAAAAAGTAACCAAAACTTGTTTATGAACACGTACCTCTCCACTGTTGTTTAACCACTGAAGCTTGTAGGGACGGGGGTGCTCACTAGTTGGCAAGTTTAGTTTCTCCACCATCAATGCACTAGCAACATTAGTACAACTTCCGGGGTCAATCACCAAGCTGCATACCTTGTTGGTCATGTGAGAACCCTCATTTTTAAAATACAATTTCCCCAAACTACATGCCTTGCACCAAGATTTAAACCACCTCTTATATGCCCTAACATTATATTTCACAATGTGTTACAACAAATCCCTTGTATTGACCCTCACTTTAAAACACAATTTTCTTACTTACATGCCTTATTATAAGATCTAGACCATTTAATATATGCCCTTACAAATTATTTTCTATGTGTTATAATAATTTCCATGCATTTCATTTCAATTCATTTTACTTGAAGTAAAATATTTCCTTGAGCTAGGTTGTAAATAATTCACCACTTGTAATTGTCCAAGTGTTCTTTTATTAGTGGTAGAGACTTTATGTGAGAGATTAGAGGTGTTGAATAATTATTGGTGCATTTGGAAAGGTAAGAATGGCATTAGTCAAAGATTAAGAAAGGTTAGGACAATAATGGAGCCATGTGGCAAAACCCTAGCCATGTATCTTGTTTGACCAAAGGATTAGAGGAATTTTAAACCAACTTTGCTTCATTTTCCTCCAAAATTTCGTCCACCTTAAGGGCTTCCAAGGGAAGGAAGAAAACTCCATCTTCTTGCTATGACAACCTTAGTTTGATCTTGAACAAAAACCAAAAGAGAAAAATCTAGAGTTTGTGAGAAAATTTCCTTCAATCTTTGAGGTTGTTTCAAGCCTAAAGCTTCTATTGTGGTGGTTTGTTTGGTGACCAAAGCAACTTGTAAGTAAGATATGTAATCTTTAGAATTTGGGTTTATGATGTTATATCATCTACTTGAGGTTGAAATGGTGAAAACAACTTGTTATGGTTGAATTTGGGGTTAGTTTCTTGAGTTAATCAAGTAATGGTTAGGTTTACTAATATGCATACCAAGTGTTTGATGAAATGTCTAACCCTTATTCATGTGTGTTTATGAAGTATTGATATGTTTTAAACCCCTATTTAGTTGGATCTAATACTTGTTATGTGCAAGGAATGAAAATAACAAGAAGAGTAGAAGTTAGAAATTTTTAAAGTGTGCTGACCAAAACTTTTTAAGCTTGCTGCCCGGTTTTTCCTTGATATTTTCATGCACATTTTGGCTACAAATGTGAGTATTATATGTTGGGTTATGTGTGTGGAGGTTGTCTACAAAAAAATTAGCCAATTTGTCTACAGAAATTTTCTGTCCAGCCATCTTGTTAAGGTCATAACGTGTTACTCACTGATTGGAATTGAGTGCCATTTGTGGCAATTGAAAGTAGACTCTTAGGGATTTAAAACGGTACAAAGCTCATTTTCTGGTTCATCCCGAACGATCCGTGGCGAGTCTGGAAAGTTGGCTGTCCAGGAAGTACTGTTCATCCGAGACAGTCCAGAAAGTTCATTTGGTTTCTTAATTTTGAGCCACTTATGTTGGGATTTTGGAAATGGTTTCTTCTAGACAAATTTAGCCTTATGAACCTAGTTTCCAATTCAACTGATGGAACCTAATTCTGACTTTCCCACAATGAGCAATGACCGTTTTCCCGAGGCTGGCCGGGCGAGACAGTTTAACCCGTAATGAAGCCTTTGAGCTGTAGTGAAACTTTTCTTTTGCCAAACTTTCATGTACATACTAGACTTGTTTTCCATGAACTTTCACCGTGGTTTAGACCCTATTTGCATGCCGGATTAAGTAGCTTAAGCTACTCACTTGGCCTCTTAATGAACATGTACTTTAGTAGGGAACGAATCCAATTATTAATGTTTTCACTCGTTGACCTAGGTTTGGGCAACGACGGTGATCGTAACTGAGACGTTTGACGTCGATTATTACTTTTGCTTGACAGGTGAGTGTTCCACTACCTGCTACTTGTTATGTGAAATATTCGTGTACTTGAAAGTATTGAATTGTTATTGTTTGAGCCAACACTGTTTTAATTAAAATTGAGGCGAGTGTGTACTTTATCGCACTCGACCTTTCTTATTTTTTCTTTTCACTGAGGCTCTACTTACTGAATGAATTAACATGAAATGAGATATTGCTATACATGACTGTGCTTAAGTTGCGTGGATGACATTCCACCAACTACTGTTGCTGTTTGGGTACCCAACCTCATAGGTGAGTCGGTTGTATCGAGCCAGCAAGGGCTTGGTCGAGAAGGCCGATAAACCTTGAGGACTATTTACTGTTCACTGGAAATTGAATCTTGCTTGGAGGTCCCTGGTGAAGCATAGCCGTTGTGCTTGCTTGTTGTGTTGTCCAGCACCACCAGTGATAAAATCCTCGACTTGATACTGTTTCATTGGAATCCTTGAGCATTGGGAACTCGGATTCTTTTTATACTCGAGTATTACCAAACTACTGTTTATGGAGTGCGGGCCCGGTGGGGGGTTGTTTGGTGGACGAAAACTGTGAAAGTGGTGTTCTACAGACCTATATACTGTTACAAGTGTTGATGGAGTGTCAACAGGAGGCAATTATGATCAAACTCAAGTGGACCTTTGGCTTTTGAAAGCCACCCGTATCCTTGAATTGAACTGTGATTAAACTGTTATTTTACTGTACGGTGTTTAGTTGGCTATTTTGTGATTTTATGTGGCTATGTGTTTACTTGCTTACCTGGAACCTCACTGGGCTTTAGCTCACCCCATTCCCTTTGTTTTCCTTAACAGATCGGGAAGGGATTTGATCGAGGGCTTTCTTAGCTTTATTTTGCCGTTCTTGCGTTTTGAGGTTGTAACTTTCGTTTAAGCAGACTTGTAAGCTTAAATTCTTAAGGGTGATTTATATTATGTAATTTTGAGTGAAGCGTGGTAAGTTGGCATGCGATGATATATGTACTAAGCTGAATTGTTGAATTAGTGATTATGTTTGAGTTAGTGTTTCAATCCCCTGCATTGTCGAATGTTACATTCGTTTCATTGATGATATTAGTACTTTGAACGACTGAGTCCTGGCGAGAGCTGGGCAGGCAGTCCGCTGATACCCTAGGGTTTGCCCTAGGGAGAGGTGCGGCTGTCACAGGTCACATGGCACCTAGTGTAAAAGATGTTGTCACGTTGAAGCTCATCTTTACTAGCTTGAGTAGCTAGGGCCCTTCTTGTTACCAAACCAACTTTGTCTTGAGTTGGAACTTCCTCTATCTCATCTTCCTCTTCAACTAAGGGAGGCATGTCTTTGTAATCCTTCTCTTCATCATCAGTGACAATGTCTCCATTTGGTAGGACAAGCATGGTCCTTGGGTTTGGACATTGGCTTGCAATATGCCCAACTCCTTGACACCTCCAACATTTGGTGTCACGATTCCTAGGTTTTGGAGTTTCAATTGTTGGCTTGGAAACAACCTTGGAGTCGGTTTTGGTAAAAGGTGGCCGTGAGCTTGACCCGTGATCTTGCTTCGGCTTTGAAGGGTTCCAAGCGTTCGGACCTCTCTCCTCCCTTTTGGGCTGGAATGGTCGAGTAAATGGTTGCGGATTAGGGTTATAATTTCTGGTGGTACCCCTCTGCTTGAGCCTTTGCTCAATCTTGATAGCCTTTTCCACCATATCTTCTATCTCCACATAGTATTGAAGCTCAAGTTGATCGGCTATTTCAACCCTCAGACCACTGAGAAATCTTGCCATTGTAGCCTCTCGATCTTCTTGAATATCAGCTCTCAACATGGAGATTTCCATGTCCTTGTAGTAGTCCTCAACTGAGCGTTGACCTTGTGTCAAGGTTTGAAGTTTTTGGTACAAGTCTCTATGGTAGTGACTTGGTACAAATCGCTTCTTCATCAGTCTCTTGAGCTCAGTCCAAGTGGTTATATATGGTTCTCCACACCTTCTCCTGCTTGTAGCCACTTGTTCCCACCAAACTATGGCATAGTCGGTGAATTCTACTACGGCAAGTCTCAATTTTTGTGCATCGGTGTAGTCATTACAATCGAATACTAGCTCTACTCGACTCTCCCATTCAAGGTATGTATCCGGATCAGATTTGCCTTGGAAAGGAGGAATCTTCATCTTAATCCCCTTGATTGCATCACCGATTGCTCTTGTGTTTCGCTTCGGTCTTCCTTGCTCGTATGCCTCATGTTCAGAATCGGCATTGGAGTCACTAGATTCCTCCAGGGTGGATTTTCCCCTAGATTTCCGAGAAGAAACCCTAGATGAACTTAGTTGATCAATCTGCTCATGGATTGTTTCCAGCCTTTGGTCAAATCTCCTCTGCATTTCCTTCCACATATCATCCATTTTACGTGATAACTGAGCAATGGTAAGTTCATTTTCCTGAGACATGGTGAAACCTGCAAAACTTGACAAATTGTTAGTAGAAAAATGCCTCACTTGCTCCCTTAAGTGTTTCACTCAAGTGCTTATATCACTTGATACCAGATGATACGAACTCGACCCAGCAAGAATCTGTCTTGAAGAACCAAGTCGATCAGGCAGCGGAAGGATCTATCTTGATCAGGTTATGGAACAATAACTACCTTGCTAGACCTAACGAGAACCCGTCTCTAGAAACCTAGTGGATTGGTTATTGGTTAAGGAACAATAACTACCTTGCTAGACCTAAAGAGAACCCGTCTCTAGAAACCTAGTGGATTGGCTATTGGCTTGAAAGAACAAGATGACGTAATCATCTTGCCTTGAACACCACAAGTATCCAAGCAAAATACTTGATACAGTTCAAGAAGAAACTCAAGTTCCATCAAGGAACTCTATAAAAGGAGACCACTCTCTTTTTATTAATTCATTTTCAATATCCTCCAATAACTATCAAGACATTTATCAAAGTTTCGAGACTTCAAGATTAGTTTCAAGAAACTCAAGAAACCCTAGATTATTGTAGTCCCTCTTCAAGATTCCAACCCCAAACAAGTTTAACCACAAAAATCAGTTTAGGAAATTAATGAAAACAACTTGGTGGAATAAACTAAAGTTTGGACAGATTTGGCAAGAAACTTGCGCCCAAGGAAACCCTAGTTGCAAGTGAAAACCCTAGCCGTCGCGGATTTTTTTTTTTTTTTTTAATATTCAAACAGAATATGCAAGGCACATAACTCGGTTACACTTGAAGGCAGGCTTCAAGACAGAATCACACAACAAGTAATGCACGAAGTGGACGCGAAGCAAAAGAAACCAAAGAGCGACGCAACAAGAACAAACAAAGGTGGACAGAATTTTTTTATTTTTTTTTTGTAATAATAATCGGACTTGACACAAAGAGAGACACGACCAGTTTTCCAAGATAAAATTTACTAGAAAGCTTACGAACAAACTCAACGGGATATACTTGATGTCATCGACTAGCTCAGATACCAACTGATGCGCGACGGATCTAGACGAACACCAAGTTGAATCGATATGCGGAACTCTGACCCTTCTAGAATCACAAGTCACGAACTAAGGATAATCCTTAACCCAAGACTAGCGAATTTAGTGAACCAAAAGTATAGTTAGAAGAACGCCACAACCAAGGAGACTACTTGATTGATAAGTTCAATGAACAGCTTGAGAAGATCGTAAGGAACCACATGGTGTGCATAGATAGCTAGCTTTCTGTAAACCATTTCATGAATGTTTCTTGATTAGTGAATAAGAATCATAGTGAAAAAACTGCTAAGTAAATCATAACTCATAGTAGTACGTACAACTCAATTTCATCAGAACGATAATTCTACTACTAGTCAATGAAATAAATGAAGAACATATTTTTCCATCATGACTCACTGTTTCATCTTACCTTGGTTTGAAGTACTAGAGAAGTGACCTTGGCAATTTTAGTTGTTAAGATCACGAAAAAGTAAGAATGAGTGGACAAATAGGAAGAGTTTTCGTTTCTTGCTTCACTTTTTTGTTTGAATATATACACTATCTCTAGCAAGCATGTAGGAGAATATTCACGATATTCCTATCCAAATGGTATATTTCTCGGAAAGGTTGTTGATATGTTCAAGATTCCTTTCAAATGTATCTTGATTAGTTGATTTTTTGGTTTTCTCTATCTTTTTTCACTGGGTATCGAATGATGATTGTATAATGATGATTATCAGCTAACTGATTCTTGAGTTTGAATAGGTGATAGGGTTCTATTAAGGATAGGCTTCCTAATTTTATGTGTTCGGTTAATCTTTAGTTTAGTAGTTACTGCACACTCAATGCGCGTGCATATTAAAAACATTTAGGCTCAACTGTATATTGTCCCTTTCAATTTACATCCGGTATTGCGAAATAGTGAGAGTATCCCCCAAAGAGTAACTCTTGTTTGGTGTAAACTAAATTCTGTCTTTTTTTCAGTTTTGAAAAGACAATTACATAATCAAAATTTTTTAGCCTTCGACGATTTAAGCATTTTGACGGCATTCAGGGTTATACTCTGTGTTGCATTGAACATTTTTTGCATCTCTGGAGAGTGGAGGTGGAGGTTGAGATTCTCTGTAAAATTTCATGCGATTTACCTCATGAAATTTTGATTCTAGCTTTTGAGAATAAAAAATTTGCTGTGAGCATTGACTCGTCTCTGATCCTTGAATGAAATTATTACTTTGCAGGTTGTGGACGGAGAAAGAGGAAATGAGTACTGTAAACAGATGTTGTCTTTGTATAAAGCAAATAGAAGGAAATTTTGACAGCATTTTCTTCATTAGGAAGATTTCCGACGAATAATATTGGGAGATCACATAAGCTCGTCTTGGATGTTCTTCATGGTTGCAATGTGCCTGTCAGTTAGTCTTTTGATTCTTTCAGACTCCTTGAATTTAAATATCTGAATTTTTAGTCGCTTTCAGAAAAAGCATATGTGTTTTCAGCTTTTGAGGAATGTGCATTGTTGAACAATTGACTCATCTAAAACTCAAGCAGCTATACGAGACAGTATTCATCAAACCATTAACCTAACGTGAAGGTTTTGTACCTAAATTTTGATTGTCTCTTTCAGCTTATTAATATTTTTTTCGATACTCAGATTCAGTAATCCGATCCTAAATATTATAGATTTATTTAAGAAAAGGATGATCCTCGTGTTTATAGAAAAATAGAACTTTTAATATACCGATGGCAAACTTGAAACTCAAAAGATTTTTCCTGAAAAAAAATGATCATCCCTAACTCCTTGCATACTTAGGAATGAAATGGAAGATCAGAGAATACTACAGTCCACTCAGGGATTCCATTTTGGCTTTCTGCTCCAGTCTAGTGCTTTTCTAAGTCAAAGAGTGGAACAGAATTAGATGCCTTCCTGTGGTCTTGGCTAATAGACAGCATCTGTAACATTAGAATATGTCCTACCATGTTTACCATGTATCACATTTGCTAATTAAAAATCTCCAGATACATAATGATCATGTATCCTGAACCATGATTATTTGCATTTCTCATGATACGAAGATTGTATTCTTCACAATCTTTTCTAGAAAACCACCAACTAAGGCCATCCCATCCATCCTACTACAATATTGTTTGCCAACGAAATGCAACTCCGAAGTTGGTTAACTGATGTTTCAGTCACCTGCCAACATTTACATTTTTTTCTTGTCTGGATTTCATATTTCCACCCCATGCCTATTTTCATCAGATGATTTTGCAAAATATGCTGTACCTAAAAAATAAGTCCTGCCAACTCGTGAACTTCTGAGACCTATCTATTCAGCCACATTGACAGCTAAATATAATGAGTTCTGCAATATTGTTAGGTTGCCCATCATTAGACCTTTTACACTTCCAGACAGTTATAATTTCCTCTATTTATAGAATCTTGACAAGGCTCAGGTCTGTTAAATTTGCTGCAAATGCGCAGAATACTTAGGTTCTGTTAGACATGATATGCAGATTTCGAAAATTGAGGGACATGAAGCTGATGATGTTGTCGCCACCCTGGTTGGACAAGTTGTTTCAAGAGGATACCGAGCTGTTATATCAAGAAAATAGATAGTCATTTTATACCCTAAACCACATACACTTGTGATCTGCAGTCTGATCTAAGTCTGAGTGAGTTTTTTTTTTTCTTCTCTTGTAAATGCTCTTCCATAGGTTTCGTATTGCTAGATCTTAAATATCGCCTCTTACAGGTTGATTCTCACATCATGTCTTACTCTGGGAATAGGCGCAGATTGTATCATTCAAACAAGTTTCAAATCAAAGTCATAACTTTTTTTTTTGGGTGCAATAAGCTTCTGTACTTAAATGCAATTAAGGATGAAATATATGCACTGCAAGAGTCTCATTTTTACCTTCAACTAGCTCAAATATAACTAATTCCGAACCCCTTTTCTTAATCAATCAGTAATCTATACACTGAAATGATTCCTGAACCATTTTTTTCAAATGCAGTATGTATGCTTTTTTAATCTGTCCTATAATTGATAGTGTATACATATTAATCTGCTTTTTGCTCTGAATCTAGTGCTAACTCTGCATATTGTAGCTCTACATCCGCCGTTGTATTATCATGAGTTGAGTCTCCTCCACAAACAGTACTTCGGTGATCCAGGATATGCCGGTCATTACTTGACCATGGAAAATGTTATTTCTGGAAGAGACTCAACTATCTAATTGTTCTATTTCTCAGCCCAAAGCATGAAGATTTGTTCTTTGACATGCAATGCTTCATCCTCTTTTTACTCTTTTTGTTTTTTTAACTTGTAATTACCTAAACCCGCTGTTGCACAGGATGCTTCTTGGGTGATGAAGTTGATGGTATTTCTGGAATTCAATATTTTGTTCCAGGTTTTGGTCAAAAGGCTTATTGATTTTTTGGGTATAGACTACAAAACAACACCTTAGTAAGTGTTGCAAAAAAAAAAAAAAAAAAAAAAAGGCTTGCAAGGAAACTCATATTGAAGGTTGGAAAATAACCTTATATTTTTCATTTATGAGCTTACCATTTATAGTGTTTACATGAAATAAACTGATATAATTTCTAGCTAACAAATCTCCATAACTACTCGCATGATTTTCTGTTAACAAATATCATAACAACAACATTTATTCACCAATTAACTACATTTATTCAACAATTAAGTAACTTTTTCTAGTACCAAATGAATCTAGAAAAATTTGCAAAAGTTGGTATATCTCAACACTCCTCCGTGATACTTTTGCTACAGATATCATTGAATTGCCTGCTCAGATCTTTAGACTTTGTTTTGGACAAGACTTTTGTAAGAATCTCTGCAACTAATGATTAGCCTTGCAATGAACTTCTTCTTTTGGCTTTTTATGCAAGCTAAAGATTAGTCTTGGAACAAATCACTTCTTTTGATTTCTTGCGCCAAACCTGAAATAAAAGATGATTATTTTGATGTATCCAAATAACCTTCTCATAGATTCAAAGTGAAACACTTCTCATAGGTTCGAAGTGGAACACTCTTCTATGATATTTAAACCTATACATAAAATATGAAATTTGCATAGTTCTTTATAAATTTTGTCACATTATCAAAATCTATATATCCAAAAATAGCAAAATTATACTCTTGATAAACATCAGGAATAAATTTGATACCTTCTGACTTATCAATAATCTCCTTCTGAATTCTTTCAAGATTTAAATTCTTGATTTCATGATGTTTCATTTTATAATTGTCAAAATCCGACCAATTCATAGTAAATCATTTCTTTTCATTTTAATTGAGAATAGTTTATTCTCGATAAAATCATAAGCCATTATCCTTGTGAAAATAGCATTGAAAAATGAACGTGAACGGTGGTGTTTTGGATCTTTGTTTAACTGCAACTCTGTGATTTCTAATTTGTGTATCCATCAATTTTTCAAATAGTGGTAGAACAAAATTTATCTCTACCATATCTCATAAATCATTGACTGCAAAATAAGTCCAAAATTTACTCGTTTAGTAAGAAATAGCGAATACGCGTTTGGAGACAACATTCGATCTGAGAGTACAGTGACCTTGGAGATTTTAGGACTCATGCGTTAGTCTTAAAATAGTTATTTTTATGATTAATTACCCTAGCATCAGTTACTTATATTATCGTTACAAGAATTACTTTTAAGTTTCGCTTTATCGCGCGCGAATTGGAAGTTCGCGTATATGGAGCCGGAGCGGTTAATTGGAGATTTAAGAAACTTATTCTAGACTACTAAGAGTGAACAATTATAATGTTAAAGAAATTATATTAGAGGTTTAGTGCACGTGAAACAAACCCGAGAGAAAACGGACACAAAATGCGCACGTGCACGCACTATTAAGAGTTGACTTTTGAAGGAATCTTAACCACAAAACCTCAAGCTTCTCAAAGAAGCTTCATTCACCAGCCAACCCTGTGACGCCCCCACTTCTCCCTAAGGCGAACCAGAGGGTATCCGTGGGACGCTTGCCCAACTCTCGCCAGGACTCAAGCAATTTTTATTCAAGCTTAATGCAATACTAGACATCACAACTAGGTAAGGCAAATCAAATAATGCGGAAGCTTTCAAACTTAACAACTTAAATGATTACCCAAACCTTACATAGAATATCCAAGGAAACTTCAATTCCCAAAATATATACATCCAGGTACATCAAATATTCCAATCATACATTAAAATCCCAAAATACATCCAATCAAGAGGTCTAGCCCAAATGACATTAGAAACCCTAAGCCAAAAGTACATCAAACGGGGTTTCTCCGAGTTCGCTCTATGTCCAATCCTATTAAGGAAAACAAATCTACAGGGTGAGCCAATAGCTCGTGAGGCAAAAACACACATGCGAGCACGTTGTTCAAGTAACAATCCCAATTTAACAAGTAGAGCAATGAAATTTCAATATATAACAATACGAGCGAGAAAATTAAACAGAAACAATTCAAGGATATAAGAGCTCTCAGGAGCTATTTTCCTCTTGCTTCGCCATGGCTCGATCCGATACCCCCTCGTGATGACACTCCATCATCCGGGTGGGTATTATATCCATAGAAACTTCACTTATTACTTCCTCCGGCCAACATTCCACCCTCTCGGATCTGTAACCAAACACGCACGAAAAAGGCAATACTCGTCGAGTATGCCTCACGAGATCTCAAGAGATCAAGTTTTGATTTTTGAACACGCACGAAAAGGGTGATACTTCACGAATATGCCGAACAAGATCTCAAAAGATCAAGTTGTGTTTTGTTATTCTCTTGGTTTATCAAGCTTCTCGACCAAACCCATGCTGGCTCGAGTTGCAAGATTGGCTAAGAGAATTGGGCGTCCCCATAAGTCGAGGAGATTCACTCCACCCGACAACACGACACACACGGCATACACGACACGCACGGCAACACGACATGCACACGAAAATGGGTATATTTTAGTCGACGAGATTCACTCAAATCGACTTTGAAAACCAAGTTAATGCAAGTAAAGTTCGAGTAAAGGAGAGCGAGTGCGATAAAGTACACACTCGTCTCATCAAGTGATATTCACTTATATAAGCAGGTAAATCAAGTAAACACGACAAGTCATGCACTTGACACTCACCAATTCAAAAGTAATTGAGCAAGAAAATCTTTAGTTGTCCCCTCCGGGATTCTCTTCAAGACTCGCTTGAGCACCTGAAGCAATTAACAAGTATTTTTCACTCACAATCACGTATTAATCAAGAAAGGAGTTACGCTCATTTGGACTAGTCAATACCTCAAACCAAGAACCTTAGCCACTCAAAATAAAGGTTCAAAAGTGAGGATTTATTAACACAAGAAAAACTGATTTGCTTCATGAAATCAAGTTTAAAGCGACCAATTATCATCAAGAAGGAATAACGAGTTTTCAAAATTTCATTTTCTAAGGAATTGGCAAATTTCAGCTTTGCGCGTCAAATTTAGAAAAATCAGATCTTGTACTCAGTAGGTCCAAATTTAGAAAAATTGATACCGTTGGAAACCTCTTAGAAAGTACTAAAAGTTCTTAGAAGATAATTTTCCATGATTCCAAACAGAAGGTATCCAAACATTAGCTCAAAGTTGCTGTTCTGGGGCACTAAAGACAGGTTTAGGTTGGTTTTTGGCCAACTTTGAAAATTTGGCAAAATTCACTTGATTGGAACTAGCCTTTGAAATTTGGAACACCATTAGAGTTGCAATCCAAGTTTACAACAAAACAAGTGGAACAAGAAACAGAGTTTTGAGCACTAAGATATGGCAACTCAAAGTTACCAAAATTTTCTTGGGAAACAAGGGTTTTTCCAAAATCAAGTCACGGACTTTGGAATTTAGTTGAGCAATGAAACGGCCTCGGAATAGCACCAAATTTAGCAGTATAATACTACCATATAAGGGTTGTTCCTCTACCAAATTTCAAAGATAAATAAGCATAGAAAGTGGGTTAACAAAACTATTGAAATCACAAGAAATTCTAAGGCTCTTCTCGACTTATGGGAACGCCCAATTCTCTTAGCCAATCTTGCAACTCGAGCCGGCATGGGCTTGGTCGAGAAACTTGATAAACCAAGAGAATAACAAAACAAAACTTGATCTTTTGAGATCTTGTTCGACATACTCGTCAAGTATCGCCTTTTTCGTGCGTGTTTGGTTACGGATCCGAGAGGGTGGAATGTTGGCTGAAGATAGTAAGTGGAGCTTCTACGGACTTCAAAACCTGTCCGATTGATGGAGTGTCAACTCGTGGAGGTAGTGGATCGAGCATTGGCAAAGCATGTGGAAATTAGCTCCTGAGAGCACCCGTATCCTACTCAAGTGTGTTTAATTGTTAATCGTAAATTTCTTGATTTTATCACTTTATTTGTGGTATAAATATTATTGATACATGGACTACGTGCTTGCATGATTTTCTTGGCCTCACTGAGTATTGGCTCATCCCATTAGTTTGTTTTCCTTAACAGGAACTGGAATGGAAGAAGTTAAGGAAATGCCGACTTGAGGCACTTTTATATTAGTGTTTTGATTGTAATCGACTAGATACTTTTAGAGGTTGTATATTTTGGGAAAAGTGATTGTAAATTTGAAATTGTGATGTAAGATTGAATATTTATGTATGGAAATGATTTGGTTCCTTTATCCCGACTTTCATTGTTAGTATTAGACTTAAGTTTGAATTGGAATTGTACCGAGTCTTGGCGAGAGCTAGGCAGGCGTTCCGCGGATATCCTTGAGTTCGCCCATGGGAAAAGTGGGGGCGTCACAGTTGGTATCAGAGTCTAGGTTTCAGATCTTTGTAGTGTATCTTAGCCTAAAAGTTTAGGATGTCGGACTGTGGGACTGGTTGAAAAGTTAAGTGACTACTTGTAGGGATGAAATTCAAAGCCTACGTTTAGAGATCTATTTGGGGAAATGTGTTAGAGACTTTAGCCTTGACAATAAGAATGAGATAACTTAGTTATTCCTTAAGCGATGTTTGTGACAGCCCCACTTCCCCCTAGGGCGTACCAAAGGGTTCGGCGGACCGCCTGCCCTGCTCTCGCCAGGACTCACTCGTTCACTTCAATCCTCAATTAAAAATCGAAATAAATCACGAGAATAAATATAACGACGATCCAAAACTTAACGCAAAACTTATATACATTACTATCTCAAAAGGGAGTACAAACATCGAATATACAAAGGTTCTCAGTTCACCACACATCCAGCCCGTGCCAAGCACTAGGGCGAGAACCATTACAAAACCAAAAACTAGTCTAGGCTAGTCTAAACTGAGCTCTCGTCCTTGCTTGCCTTCCCCTGTTAAGGAAAACAAACTAAAGGGGTGAGCTAAAAGCTCAGAGAGATTCTATATACAAAAACAAGTAATTGAACAAGGACATTAATCATGTAATAACAAATAATCCAGAAAACATGTCCAATATAAAGCAATTATAATACATTCATTAAAAGGATACAGGCTCACAAGGAGCAATTCGTTGTTTGTTTCCCATTCATTTCCTTATTCCTCCAATTATTTAAAATTGCATCTTTGTAAGTAAAACCCCTCGTTTCTTTCTTTGACGTTCGTTTGTTCATTCTTGTTTACCTCCTCCTGGACGTTGGCCAGGCTTTTCCCCCCATCCGGACGTTGACCAGACTCCACCCATCCGGACGTTGACCGGACTACAAGATAATACTCGAGTATACCAAATGTGCACCCAGGTCACCAAATCGCCCGACCGAGTCCGCTTCTGGCTCGAGTCGATCGGTAACAAAGGCAAGGGCCCAGTTCAGCCAAAAGGCTTACATTCATGCGCAATTAATATTTCAACATTTAAACACCAAAAATCTCATATTTATTTAGGTCGAGTGCGATAAAGTACGCACTCACCTAGCAAAAGATCATTTTAGAAATCGTAGAAAACAATTAACATTTAATCAAATGTTCACAAATAACCACATAGTCACAACAATCCACATAGTCATAGAAACAAAACGTATATAGAACACTCACAGCTCGCAAATGTGGTTTCATGCACTTCCGTCAAAAGAACGTTGTGCACCACGGTCACGTCCTAAAACATGCAAACAAATACCATGAGACTCGATAACGAGTCATAAACCAAGGCCAAACATGACCCCAATAGGGTTCCATAAGCATATACAAACATTAAAGGAAACCAGAAATTTCGGAAATGTAACTAGCTTTGGCCCTGAAAAAAAAAACAGTTTTTGTTTTCATTTTGCGGTAATGGCACCAATTTCACTACGATTATCGGATGAGGGTGCAAGACCCACCATTTCGAAGCTAAGAGACAGGGCTACAACATCACAGAAGGTCACTCAACCCAGTTTTGAGTTCAAACGGGTCGAGAATGCAAGATACTACATCAAAAACGTAAAACAGATTCACCAAAACGCATTCTAGCGGAAACATCATAACTCAGGCTCTACAAGTCCAAATCCAGAAATTCAAAAACCATCTGAAAGCTAAGAAACAGGGATAAATTGCATCAGAAGGCCTCAACAACCAATTTGGAAGAAATTCCAGCCAAAACAACCAATTACAGGCGCAATTCTTACATTCGGGTAAAACCAGAACAGCAATAGTAATTTCGACTTATCTCATTCTACACTACTCCGATTGACCTGAACTTTTGTAGGCACCTATAAAATGTCATTCCCTACAACTTTCATGTTTTAATCCAAGGCCAATTCGGCCTATATCTAGGACCTAAAATTTCGGACAGAATGCTCCCTCAAGAAACCTAGTTTTCTGAAATTTCTTCCAAACCAGAAATTGGTTGCAATTAATCACTTTTCCCACCTCCTTAAGTCATTATAGACCATTTCCAATCATCATAGATAGCCACACAATCATGCTTATATTAAAACAGAAAAATCCCCAAAAATAATAAAACTTGATCATTTCAACCACAAATCAAGAATTAATCCATAAACTTGCATCTTCTACTACCACTAAGCATGATTTAAGCATCAATTAAAGGAGGAGGGTGGTTCTTCACAACTTACCTTAAAACAAGAGAGAGAGAGAGCTATTGGTCACCTTAGCTTTCCAAATAATTCCACACAACAACTCACCAACACTTCCTTAAGTGGTTTTATGGAGCAAAATCAAGGTTGGATGGTTGAGTAAGTTGATTGAAGCAAGATGGAAGCCAAAATCTTGAAGAGTTTTCTTTCTTTCCTTGCTTAAGAGATTCGGCCAAGAGGAAGAGAAGAATGAGGGATTTTTGGTGAATTTTTAAGATATTTAAGTCAATTGGTAAGACATGCAATAGTAGTCAAATGGTCCAACCAATAGCCAAGTGACACTTGTCACCTTTTATTAATTACCTACCTAACTTGTCTCTCTCATATCAATCCAAATTGCAACCTCTACTTATCTCTTAACACCCGATAAATTAACTCCAGTATCTAAAACTTAACCTAGTTGGTCGAATTTTTCCGAACTTTTCGCACTAGTGGGTCCCACGTCCGGTATACGCTCTTAATTTCTCAAAATCCATTCGATACTAGAAAAAACATCTAAAAATTATATCTGTTCCTTAAATTCATCTAGAAATTTTTCTAATCACGAAAATGCAGAAAACAAGCCATGAAAAAAATATATATATATAACCTAGAAAATGAAAAATACGGGTTCTCACAATGTTTGTGCGTGTTAGTGACTTTAAGTTTCTGACCTGGAAAATTGTAGTTGTTTTGCAGGGATGGAGAATGAAAATGGGGGACCGGCTGCTAATGGTAATGGTTATGCAAATGGCCACGTGGGACCCCTTAGGCCTATTTACTACCGAACTCGTGGTAGGGGAGCTCGTGTCTTCGAGGATTCCCCGTTGTCACTGTAGGACGACGTACGCCTATCCGAATGATCTCGTACTTGCTCTTGATGATTAGCGATGCCAGTTGGTGGATACCAACCGATCTCTACTTCAGGAGATTGAGGATTTGAGTCATACGGTAAACGCTCAGGGTGAGAGGATAGCAGATTTAGAGGGGACTGTTGTGAATGAGATGGCTAGGACTGAGGCCGCACGTGACGAGGTTCGGAGGGTTAGAGCTCGACTCACTAGGATAGTCGAGGAGGTCCGGGATCGGGCTTCCGGGATTCTAGCTGACACCTCCATGCTGATTGATGAGGTGATGGATACTGTACAGAGTCTAGTCCCTGAGGGCACTGAGGAGGATCCAGAAGAGGATCCTGAGGAGGAGGTTCCACCTGATAGCCCTACCGTGGACTAGACCTAGAGTGATAGTCTTTTGACTTTTGTGGTTAGAAATAGCTGGGGTGATGCTAGTGCCAAGACCATTATATTTTTGTTTGACTGTGTGGCCTACTTTTGAGGCACTTGATTTTACTTTGGTCGTATGTGACTAAAAGTATTTTTATGGCACCTGTGTGCTAAATTTTTGTAATACCCCATGACTTGCTAATTGTATGAATTTCAAAGTGTTAATGTATGTAAATTATTGTTATTTCCAATGTTTTCATGATTGGTCCTTGTTTTAAATATTTTCTTGCGTAATTACTTTTATTTCCTGCACTAGGCATAACTAGAATTATGGATGGAAGAAAGAGTGGTAGAGGCTGTGGGCGAGAGTCTAGGCAAAACCAACCTCAAGGGGATGAACAAGGATCGGCAACTGGACCGACCCAGGGACAAGAGAATGTAGAGGGTAACCAAGTGGTTACTACCATTAATAGAATGACTTATATCCTTGAACGGTTAGCTGAGAGACAGGGTCCAGGACCACTTAACCAACTTGGGGGACAGGATAAAGAGGAAGATAGAGCCTTGGAGAGGTTTCTGAAATTTAATCCGCCTAAGTTTATTAGAGGACCTGACCCCGAATTAGCGGAGAATTGGTTAGAAAGAATGACCAATATTTTCGCCACCCTAGATTATGCGGAGGAGAGACGAGTGACTTTAGCTATCTTTCAGTTTGAGGGTGCAGCGCGTGCTTGGTCGGATATGAGAAGGGAAAAATGGGAAAGAGTACAAACTCCTTGGACCTAGGAAAACCTTTTAAGAGAGTTTAATGAGAAGTTTCTCCCACCCTTGATTCAAGAGAAACGGGAGGACGAATTCATAAAATTGAAGCAGGAAGCGTCTAGTGTAGCTGAGTATGAGGGAAAATTTACTAAAATTTCTAGGTATGCCCCAGAATTGGTAGCCACTGAGAGGAGAAGGATAAGGCGATTTGTACAGAGATTTAACGTGGAGATTCAAGAGGGGTTAGCAGCAGCCCAAATCTCTACTTTCACCGAAACCCTAGAGAAGGCGTAGAGAGTCGAAAGTGCAAGGCTGCAAGTTAAGGATTTTCTTGCCAAAAAAAGGGGCACTCCTAGTCATCCTCCTGGACAAACAGATAAGGGTGCCCCACCTTCTTAAAAGGAAAAAGGAACGGGAGGAGTAGAGACATCTAGTACACCAAAAAGGACTCAATCAAGAGGAGGCTGAAACGACCCCACCGTACCCAGAGGCATACCAAAGGGCTTAGCAGGCCGTCTGCCTAGTTCGCGCCAGGACTCGAAATCAAAAACTAATAACAACTATTCACACCCAAACGGTTACTATACACATTATATCAAAAGTTCACTATGTACATCATATACAGCAGCAAAAGTGTTCTATGTACAATTCAAAAGTAGAAGTCCGGACTACTGCTTCATGCTATCACTACAACTATAACCATAAGGTGGACCCTAAGGTGGGTCCGAACACTTATCACTATTACTATTACACGCATTTCAATTGTCCAAAGAAAGGTATTAAACCTAACTAAACTAGTCGAACGTCCAAATGCGGTCCCCGCGTCGACCCCTATAAGGAAAACAAAGGGAAGGGGTAAGCTAAACACTTAGTAAGTACGCAGGGTTAAAAGCGTAAATTTCACATGGTAGGAGCAATTAAAGACACATAGTGCCAAGTTAAAAGCAAAATAATAACACAGATGTAGGATACAGATTGGCTTCAAAGCCAAGTAGTTTGTCATGATTGACCATCTGCCGACACTCCGTCGACCGCAAATTACGGTCCGTAGAGCTCCACTTGTCAACCCGCCATCCACCTTAGCACCCACACTGGCCAGTCACCCACACACACATAATAGCTCGAGCAAGGTTGGTTCATGCACACAGGTTCACATATTTGGTTCACAAACCAATTCACATATTTAGTTAACCTGATGATCTCAAGTCTAAGTTAGACTAGCTCCGACCAAGCCCCTGCCGACTCGAATAGTCCAACTAGGTCCTGAGATCGGGCCCCACACATATCACAAATGTCACCCCGAGCTACAAACACTAGGGGTTCAGTCCCAACAGCATGCTATTTACACATATCAAGTATAAGTACTGCTACATTTTAGGGTTTAGGTCGAGTGTGATAAAGTACACCCTCGCCTAAAGTCCCTTTCATTCAAAGCATAACACATAAGAGCGTTGACTTAGACACATAGCCCTAGATACTTACAAAAGTACAAAAGAGTTACAACTAAGCAAAAGCGTCGTCCACTCCGCTAGTGGGCCCCAGCAGCCGCCTCTAGCTCGTCGCTGTCTGCAATAGAAGATTGCGTCACATTAGACCATAAACGGTTATCAAATAGCAAATCATAAGCAAAACGGCAAAAACGACACGCGCGCGCGCGGAAACGACAGACGGAAATGGAAACGGTCGGTGAAAACGGAAACGGCCGTTAGTGCGGAAATGGCAGATTTGCTATCTCTTTTCATTTTGATCATAAGTTGGGCTACTAGTGTCGGTTTAAGGCGTATGAGATGCCGTTTCGAAGCTAAGAGGATACACTATAACTTTTGTGAAGACCTCAAGAACTGAAACTGGGATCTTCAGTACCAAACGAACCAAACAAATTGGGTCACGAAAGCTGTCCAAGGTCAAATGGTCAGTTTCAGGGGTGCTGGCCGTTTTATATGCTACACATATCCAATTTATCTGAAACTTGACAGTTAGAAAGTTCATTCCAAGATGAACAACTTTCATGAAGGCTGGAAAACCTGAATCCAAACATAAATAGGTCATCTAGACCAAAACAGGTTCGGACAGATTAAGGTCATTTTCGCGGACAGGCCCTGTTTGATTGGCTATATCTCAGGTTTTATAAATCCGATTCATGAAATTCCAAAGGCGTTGGAAAGCTCTGATATAGGGCTATAAGTTTGGTGTTTTTTCATAAGCCCAATCAACTTGTAACCTGGTCAAATTCGAAGCCAAAGTTCCAGTTGTAAACTGTCTTGGTTTGCTGTTTTGCTGGACTAACGCGCGCAATCGCGTGAAACGAATTCGCACCACACACACAAGTTTCTAAGCCATTGCTACACCATTCTAACACATATAAAGCACTCCCTAATTGCCCTATCAAGACTCCCGAAATACCTCATGAAAACAGCCCCTAAACCCTAACCTTTTCTAACCAAAAAGGCAAGTTCTACATTCATTAACATCTCTAACCAAAGCTAATCCATATCTAACCAAGGCATAATCATTTAAGCCCTAATCAAACCCAAAACATCAGCCCCTCAACCTAGGGTTTCTTACCCAAATTTCGGACATCAACACACCTCACCCAACAAACGAAATTAACAACTTAAGCAAGTCATTTACAAGCTCAATTTCACCACCAAAGCATTAATCTAACATAAACTATTTAAACCATAGAAACCATATAAACCACTCCAAATGCAAGCCAAACAACATGAATCAACAATTTCAAAGGCTACAATCCTTCATCCTCCAAGCAACTTTCAAGAGGAGTTTCTTACCTCCAACTAAGATGTAGTACAAGAGTAGGACAACCTCCACCAAGCTCCAAGATGCTCCTAGCAAGCTTCAAGACCAAAGATGAAAGCTCCAAGTGCAAGAATTTTGCAAAGTTTTTTCTCCTTTTCTCTTGTCTCTCTCACGGCTCACTCTCTCTTTCTTTCTCTTGTTGTTTTGGCTTAGGACACTTATGGTTCCTTATGTCTTATGACTTAAGGGTTATAAGACAAACCCATCCAACAACTAAAGATATTTTCCTACATCAACCAATCACAAAATAGCATAGGAATTGCCTTTAAGTCCTTGCAACCTTGTCTTGCCAAATCCTCCACTCTTGCCCTAAAAACTTTCATTTTCTATCATTTTACTCCATAGGACTTAATCTTAGCTTAATCCAAATGCCCTAATCTCACTTAGCAATTGCACTAATCACCCTTAAACCTTACTTACCTATTCTAAATCAATCTTTATCACACTTAAAATCAACCAAATAACCACTTTTATGTCAAGGCTAAAATTAGAGTATAAACTAACTTAAACACGTTAAACCAAGAGTTAACTAGGGTTTCTCCTCGTTTAGGGTTTTCTAACCTTTTAAACCCACTTAACCCTATATCAATCTATACAAACACATACCTACACATGTCTAATACACATTCAAACATGCAATTGCAATAGAAATGGCTATCTAGGGTATCGTTTAAAAAAAATTTCGATTTTTTTTGAGCAATTAGGGTTTCTCAAATTCCCAATTAGGGATTTTCGGATTATTTGGAATAAAAATCACACTAAACTTATTATTTTCACATAAAATCACAATTTAGGGCAACCGGGGTCTCACAGAGGCCACAATGGACGAGATCAACCAATGGGGAATGGACAAGGTCAATCGAGGGGAAACCTCCAAGTGGTCAGGCTGTGGCTCCTCAAGTTATTTATGGTTATTGTCATAAACCTAACCATATAGAGAATGAGTGCTGGAAGAAACCAGGAAAGTATTTGTATTGTGGCAGCACTGAACATCAGATCGCGAATTGTCCGAGTATACTGAAGGAAGGAGGTAGTGCTCAACGGTCAGACAAGTCGGTATCTAAACAATCCAGTACTGGAGGCAGTCGACCTAAAGAGCCGGCTAGGATTTATACATTAGGCTATCAACAGGTTTCTGATCCCGCTAAGGTCATTGAAGATATGATTCTTGCTTTCCATTGTTTAGTTAAGGTTCTGAGTGGCGATAGTATGACACACACTTTTACAAAACCCTAGATTCATGAGATAGAATCAAAGTTTGACTGCTAATTGGGTGAATAGAAATTGTGAGATATGGGTTGGAGAGTATAAGTTATTGATTGATCTGATAAGCGTGACTATTAAGGGGTATGACTATTATCCTAAGTGTGAATTTCGAGGAGGAAATTCTTTTTAAGGAGGAGAGGATGTGAGGACCCGAAAATTTTCTTATTCTATCGTATATTACTAGCTTATTTAAATATTTATTCACTCATTTTCTTCGAATAATTTATTTCAAACCATTTTAAAACCATTTACATGGAACTATGACTTGCATATATTTTTAAAACGTTCCGTTAGTAAATTTAATTTTCGGAAGCTCGTTTAGTAAGAAATAGTGAATACGCATTTGGAGGCAATATTCGATCTGAGAGTACAGTGACCTTGGAGATTTGAGGACTCATGCGTTAGTTTTAAAATAGTTATTTTTATAATTAATTACCCTAGCATCAGTTACTTATATTATCGTTACAAGAATTCCTTTTAGGTTGCACTTTATTGCGCGCGAATTGGAAGTTCGCGTATATCGAGCCAGAGCAGTTAATTGGAGATTTAAGAAACTTATTTTAGACTACTAAGAGTGAACAATTATAATGTTAAAGGAAGTACATTAGAGGTTTAGTGCACGTGAAACAAACCCGAGAGAAACGGACACAAAACGCGCGTGTGCGCGCACTATTAAGAGATGACTTTTGAAGGAATCTTAGCCATAAAACCTCAAGCTTCTCAAGGAAGCTTCATTCACCAGCAACCCTTCTCTTTTCACTTCAAGTGCTGGCGGAAACTCTTCAAGGAAGAGGAAGAAAAAGACTTCACCATTTCACTCCAAATTCTACTCCAAATCACCTCAAACTTTGCATCCAATCTCAAAACAACTTGGAGATCACTTAAGCTAGAAGAAGGACATCATCTCACTGTTTTTATTCTTGGGCTTTAGAGGTGCAAAATTTCTGATTTTACTCCAAAGTGTAGGAGGTAATCATCCGATCACTTAATCTTAACTTTAGTGGGATTATTTTTGCTAGGAAACTTGTAGCTTCATGGTTATTGTTGTGGTTAGAATTTAAATGTTGGAGTGGGCTCCATGAAATCCCACAATGGATATATTAGACTGATATAGTGATAATGAATGTTGTTTGAGGTAATTATATGTTAAACAAGATGATATTTGGGTAGGAAAGTGAAAAGGAAACCGATGGAAGTTGATGTTAGGTATGAATGAATCTGTCCTATTTTTGCAGTGGTTTGATTTCGAATTTTTTATGCTCAATTGACCTTGAAGCTGATGTATATATGTTGTGTGTGGTGTGTATAAAGTTTCTACCAAAATATCATTTGGATTGGTTGGATAAAAATTGAATTTTAGCAAGAACAAAATCTGGAAAACGTGTAACTGTGGTCCTCTAGTAGTGTTTTTTGAACGAGCATATCTCCCTGTCCGGATGTCGGAATTGAGTACCATCAGTAGCATCTAAAACTAGATATCCGTATTTTTCTAACGGTATATCATGTACCTTCTAATTCGAACCGAGTCATCTGTAGTGATTGATCAAAGTTGGTTGTCCTGTTCTGTCAGTCCAACCGAGGGAAAGCTAGAAGCTGCAACTTGTGGCTCTGTTTTGTCTCACTTGCCAACTGAATTTCAAAATGAGTTGTTCTGATGAATTGTAGTCTTTTGAATTTAGTTTTCAACACCACCAACTATTCCCAATTCCAACCTGTATTGAGTGAGTTATGGTCCAAGTCCCAAACTGCAGCAAATCTGGAAAACCCTCTTTTCATGCTGGCGGACTGGTTTGGTTGCTTGTGACAGGTTTTATTTTGAGATTTTGATGTCAACCAACTAAAAATTGCTTGTGAAATGTTTCTTAGACCTTGGTTTCACAAATGACCCAAAAATTGGACTGATTTCATGATACAAAGTGTTTGAAAAGGGAAGAGAAGCTTGAGTTGGCAGATTTGTTTTGAAAATTTCACAAACTTCAGTTGTCTTGTTAACTATCTTCTCACTTGAGTTTTTGGGTGAAATTTGGTAGAGATATAGTTCATATATGGAAGATTTAGTGTACCAAATTTGGTGTATTTTCAATGCCAATTCGATGGCCAAATAATACTTCAAAAATAGCCTTTCAAATCTGGAAAATGACTGAACAGTTTATAAAATGCGACCAACTTTGAGCTGTTATATCTCAATGCTCAAAACTCTGATTTCAGTTCCGTTTGTTGCGTTTTAAACTTTGCTGGAATTCTAATTGAGTTACAAATTTCAGAGGCTAGTTCATTTTCTGTGAATTTTGCCGAATTTCCAAATTTTGCCAAAAACCAATATTTAAACTGTCTTGTAGTGCGAGTCAGCCACTTTAAGCTGAAATTTGAGTATCTTCATTTAGAATCTTGGAAGAGTGTCTTCTAGGAACTTTTAGTACTTTAAAACTAGTTTCCAACAGTGCTAAGTTTTCCAATTTTGGACGTACTGAGTGCAAGATCTGATTTTTCTAATTTTGATGCGCAAAGCTGAAATTTGCCGATTTCTTAAAAAATGAAATTTTGAGAACTCGTTATTCTTTCTTGATGTTAATTGATCGCTTTAAACTCAATTTCATGAAGGAAATAAGTTTTTCTTGTGTTATTAAACCATCACTTTTGAACTTCGATTTTCGAGAAAAATAGGTTCTCTTTTGAGACTTTGGTTTAATCTAAACAAGTGGATATTCTTTCTTGTGTGTTACGTGGTAGTGGGTTTACGTGAGTGATGTATGGTCACTATTTCTTCAGGTGCTCAAGCGAGTCATGAAGAGAATCCTGGAGGGGACAACTAAATACTTTACTCGCTCAATTACTTTTGAATTGGTGAGTGTCAAGTGCATGACTTGTTGTGTTTACTTGATTTATCTGCTTATATACGTGAATATCACTTGGTGAGACGAGTGTGTACTTTATCGCACTCGCTCTCCTTTACTCAAACTTTACTTGCATTAAACTTGATTTTCAAAGTTGATTGGAGTGAATCTCGTTGGCAAAATATACTCATTTATGTGTGCATGTCGTGTTATCGTGCGTGTCGTATTGTCGAGTGGAGTGAACCTCCTCAACTTATGGGGACGCCCAATTCTCTTAGCCAATCTTGCAATTCGAGCCGGCATGGGCTTGGTTGAGAAACTTGATAAACCAAGAGAATAACAAAACAAAACTTGATCTTTTGAGATCTTGTTCGACATACTCGTCAAGTATCGCCTTTTTCGTACGTGTTTGGTTACGGATCCGAGAGGGTGGAATGCTGGCTGAAGATAGTAAGTAGAGCTTCTACGGACTTCAAAACCTGTCCGATTGACGGAGTGTCAACTCGTGGAGGTAGTGGATCGAGCATTGGCAAAGCATGTGGAAATTAGCTCCTGAGAGCACCCGTATCCTACTCAAGTGTGTTTAATTGTTAATCGTGAATTACTTGATTTTATCGCTTTATTTTTAGTATAAATGTTATTGATACATGGACTATGTGCTTGCATGATTTTCTTGGCCTCACTGAGTATTGGTTCATCCCATTAGTTTGTTTTCCTGAACAAGAACCGGAATGGAAGAAGTTAAGGAAATGCCGACTTGAGGCACTTTTGTATTAGTGTTTTGATTGTAATCGACTAGATACTTTTAGAGGTTGTATATTTTAGAAAAAGTAATTGTAAATTTGAAATTGTGATGTAAGATTGAATATTTATGTATGGAAATGACTTTGGACCTTTATCTCGACTTTCATTGTTAGTATTAGACTTTAAGTTTGAATTCGAATTATACCGAGTCCTGGCGAGAGTTGAGCAGGCATTCCGCGGATACCCTTGGGTTCGCCCTTGGGAGAGGTGGGGGCGTCACAAGGCTAATCTTAATATATCTTTGCTCGAGATACTTGAGAAACCTTTGTTCTTGACATATAAGTTGGATTTGAGTCAAAGCAAAGCAATTTAAGAGGAAGAAAGTAATATTTGCCCCAAAAATGTTTTATAGGTGGAAGTGTCCAGCTTTAAAATATTTTTGGGGCAAAATTACCTTCTTCCTCTTAAATTGCTTTGTTTTGACTCAAATCCAACCTATATGTGAAGAAAAAGGGTTTCTCAAGTATCTTGAGCAAAGATCTATCAAGTTCCTCTAGGAAAACCTCGAACTTTCAGCTCTACTTTCATGAAAAAACCACGAGCAATCAAGATAACATGTCATAGGGTGTATGGTACATGTTCTAGGCAAAGAAATCTATCAAAATTCCACATATATAAAGTTCTAAATTAAGTTACATATATCTTGAACCAAAGCTGGAAATTGCAATCCAACTTGACAAAACATGAAATCTTCCATAAACATCCTCCCTTCAGCTTCTATCACTTCATACATCGAATAAACTTAAAGTTAAGAGAAGCAAGAGAAGTTTCCTAGCAAATTACCTCAAAATTCTAAGATACAAAGCAAATCAAGATCTTCCTTCCTCCAAGAACTTCATCAAAAGCTTCCTTCCGCACTTGCTTCAAAGATTTATGGTGTAGATTAGGGATTTTTTGGATTTCCCACGAATCAAGTCAGAGATCAAGGATAGAACTTGAGGTTTTAACTCTCCCCTTCTCTCTCTCTAAAGTTGGCCACAACAAGAAGGAAAAGAAAAATTTTTGGTGGTGAAATACAAGTAAAACTTGACAAATACAAAGTCAAGAGGTTCTTAGATGGTTGACACGCGGTGTCACAAGGTTAATGTCTATCTCTTTGTTTCTCTATTTGTCTCTAAGCACCAAAATATCTAATGTTCTTCCAATTAATTCTTAACACTTCTTGTCACATAATCCCTTTTGCACGCAACTCCTTCTTGTCTACTAAATTTATTGCACACACCTTACTAGTTGGTCATACTTGCATAATACACTACAAAACTCAACATGTACCAAATTAAATAAGTTAAAAGGATAAAAATTATGACTTAACCATTAAAGCAACCAAGAATTTAAGGCAAGTAATATAAAAATAAATAAATGAAATGTGATAACTTTCGGGTCCTCACAATCTCTCCTTGTTTGTTGAATGAAGTTTTGGGTTCTCCATTTCTTCTTCCTATATTCGGGCTTGCAGAATGACCACTTGGGTCTCTATTTGCAGCATAGAGAACATCGATGCCCTTTTATGATTTGGATCGGGTCAAGTATGTTACCTTATGTGTGCACCAGTTGCACCGAGGGAAACTTTCCCTCCATAGTTCACCACCTTTTTTTAATCTATATATGTGGTTTTTCAATGAAAATTCATTGTTGCCCTCGATCAAATGCTAGTGTTTGCCACGCTCTTCGACCACTAACGGCGTTCACGATTCTATCAATGATTTTCCTCAATTGGGAAGTATTTATAAGTTTAGGGATTTAAGTGTCGCATTTTGAAGTTTAGGAACTAAAGTGGGTTATTGCCCAAATTTTGGGGGTACAAAGTGGAATTAATCCAATTTGAAAGTACATTTACTTATGTTTCAGATTCTGAAATAGGGTAAATAAGTATACTAAATTAGATAAATGATGATAAATATAAAACCAAACCCATTCCTGTATGTCACAGCCACTCCAAAAAATGAGCTGACTGTCCAAATTCCCCGTCACCTTCGACTATTCCTGTAAAAACTCGGATACGGGGCAGGAGCGGTCCTTCTGAGGACCGCTCCTGAACGGTCCCCTCACAAAACCGAACGTGAGGCGAGAAATGGTCCAAGTCAGCAAGTGCTTAGCAGGGCAAAGAACGACGCCGTTCTATTAACTGAGAAGGGAAACAAAAATCTAAAACCGTATCTGGGGTAACGGCAAGTTACGGAACGGCAGCAACGTTGGTAAGCGTCCTCCCGCCCAAAATGAAAGGTTGAAAATGAAGGTTCCCACTTAGACTCTCTCCTAAACCCACAAAGCAGTTGCTGAAATTCGAAATTAATAACTGTCAAAAACTAGGGCAATAGACGAGAGGAGAAATAATAGAGAAAAATAGGAGATTGACAAGAACAGTGTGACATTGGAGTCAAGCTGTGGAACTGTGGCATTGTTGAAGGCTGAGCAGAGGAAGCAGAAGGAAGAAGTGGTGGCAGAAGTTCACATTTGTTATGAATCGGCTTTAGTAAAAGAAGAAGAAACGTGAACCCAAGTTACAAAGTTGAAGAGCGTGGGATCCTGAGTAGTGAAAGACCACAAATCGTAAAGGTAAAATATGTGGAAACCTGGGATGATACAGTAATGTGTGTAATTTATATTTCAAAGTGGAAGGACCTTACTTGTGGTTGTTTTTGGTGTACACTATGACGCTTTTGTGTATAGTAAGTAAAAAAGTTCAGCATGATAGAAGTGTTATGTAAAATTGTATATGATTGTTGAAACAGGAGAGTGGGAAAGGAGGGGGAAATCTTGCGGCACAACTGCTTGATAAAATGTGTGAATGGGTTTGGGATTTCGTAGGCGTAAAAAATGGCTGTACATGCTGAATTACGAAATGCTAAATAGATAGTACAATGCGTTGAGTGTATCATACACTGCGAAACTAAATAGTGACAAGATAATTCAGTGCAATGAAGGGTAATATAGCACGTTGGCTAAAAATTATGTTATGTAGGAAAAAAGTGACATGGAGAAACATTGATACGGTGTGTTAAAGTGTAAAGCATTAACATAAGAAAGTCAAAACTTGTGAGATGTAGTACATAGTATAAGGAAAAGATCTAGAAAATGACAAAAGGTAGAGGCGAAGGACAAATTAGAAATGATAGTCTGAGATTGGTATGTTATATTTGAGATTTCATTGGTGTATGTCTAGTGTATCAGTTGATGTACATGAACACAATGTTGGATAAGTCTTACATGTTGTGGACTAACAGGCACAGAGAAGCAAAGAGTAGAAATGTTAGTGTAAAATTGGTATGTCTCATTTTGTGATTTTCATTAGTGTATCTGTTCTATTAGTTCACGTGCATGAAGACAATGTTGGATAAATCTTACATATTGGTGGGTAACTGTTACATGGTGTAGATTAATAGGTACAGGATAGAAAGAAAAGAGAAATGTTAAGACTGAAATTTGAATGGCGTATTTGGGACTTCATTGATGTATGTTTATTGTATTAGTTGTTGTGCATGAACAAAATGTTGGATAGATGCTACATGGTGTTGGATAACTGTTACATGGTGTGTATTAGTAGATACCAGTCAGAAAGAGAAGAGAAATGTTAGATTGAAATTTGAATGTCGTAGTGGGACTGCATTGATGTATGTTTATGGTATTAGTTGTGCATGAACAAAGTGTTGGATAAGTGTTACGTGGTGTTGGATAAATGTTACATGGTGTGGATTAGTAGGTACCGACGAGAAAGAGAAGAGAATTGTTAGATTGAAATTGAAATGTCGCATTTTGGACTGCATTGATGTATGTTAGATTGTATTATTTATTGTGCATGAACACAGTGTTGGATAAATGTTATATGGTGTGGATTAACAAGTACATAGAAGAAACAGAGTAGAAATGTTAGCATGTAACTGGTATGTCGTATTTGAAACTTCGGTGGTATATGTTTATTGTATTTGTTGTTATGCATGAACAGGATGGCACGAATAAGAAGCGAAAGACGGAACAAGAGTTTAGGCGAAAATGAAGGAATAGAGGCAGCGGGTACAAGTGAAGTTAGAGAACCAGTTCCACCGTTGAATGCGTGGATGAAGTTTAGGTAATATTGATGTTTATTGAAAATAATAATCATGAGTAGAATGCACAGCTAATTGGTTAATATTTAATGTGTGTAGGAAGGAGTATCAAAGCACCGTTCCAGCGAAAGGCATTAAGATAACAGAGGTATGTATTAAGAACTAAATAAAGCATTAATTGTTTATAGTTGTTGCACGGTAAAAGTAAAAAACACAATTAGAAAAGGGTTAATATCAGAAACCTCCCTTGAGGTTTCTTTTAATCACACCTAGCACCCTCCATGTGTTCGAAATCACACTTAGCACCCCTGCAATGACAATTTTGGTGTCATTGTCAGCCTCTCTATTTCAAAATGATAGCAAAAAAATGAATTGTAGGATAGAGACTTTATTTTTGTTCCACCTGTACCTATAGCCCAAAAAGAGTTTATTTCCTAGTAGCAAAACAGGTCTAAATCTTGTTTTTTAGTATATGTAAATGATTATCTAATAAATAATAGGATACCATCAGGGTTGTAACACAATTACATATCTTCATACACCATGGAGTATGCTGATATGTATCGTTTGGAGGGATGCGAGGTAGGGAAGGGTGTTAGATCAATCATCCTTGAATAGTGTAACACGTTTTGAACATTCTGTAATTTTATATAAGTTTCTTGTATATCTTTACAATAGATTGCATGTCTGCTATTAAGGTTTATAAATAATTCACGTAGAGTTACACATTATTTAAAAAATGTTACATTGATCCGAACGGGGATAAAAAATGTGAGTATGGATTCTCATAATGGCAGCAATAGTTTCAGAATGTGGTTGTAGTTGTAAATAAACTTGCTCTTCCATATTTGGGAAAATGCGGTCGTATAAATAGCTTTTTTCTGCATCGTAGTCGAATGGAGTTTGTAAGTTATTAATATTGCAATCCTCAGTGTCTAGATTATTGCTTGTAGATGGTGTTTTGGAAACATATGGATTGCAATACCCCATTATGTAGTAGAAATGGCTCGCTTAGGGTATATACTCATGAATTCCCATCAACTTTGAACTACATTTAGATTGTGTTATTATGTAGTTAGGAATTGCGATTTTGGCAATAGCACTATGTCCATTGCCAAAAGTTAACATTACTGGAAACAGTATGACTAATTAATATTAGGGAGGGGGATAAGAACAGTTGTTAGATCAATCATCCCTAAATAATGTAACATTTTTTGATCATTTTGTAATTTTGTATAAACTTCTTGTACATCCTTGCAACACAAGTGTGATAAGTTATTAGTGTAGATATGGGTACATTATGTAATAATCGTACTTGTGTTGGTAAGTTTTACAGATTGTTCAATTAGAGTTACACGTTGTACAAGGAATATTACATAATTCAAAACAGTTATCAGCAGTTTGTCAAAAGAATTTTTTGATTTTTTTTTATCTTTTTTGGTATGCAGTTTTCTTCTTAGTTCTTGTAGTGGAGTATTGGTCTCCGTATACTGCATTGATTATTTTTAAATTATGACCGTTCAACTTTGGTTATGGTATAACAATACTTATCCGAATTTCTTTTTGCCTCTGAACGAGTTAAGGTTGTTTGTGGCATGGGATAGATGTTGGTGATTTTTGGGTACTTTCTCACCTTTTGATTAGGAGAACCTGTCACATCCTACTGTCGGGAATGCTATGTGTGATTTCGAATACTTGGGGGGTGCTACATGTGATTAGAACAAACATTAGGGGAGGTTTCTGATATTAATGTGTGTTAGAAAATACTGAATTACATATAACATGATTCACGATTATATGCATCCAATGCAGTATAATAAAATGGTTAAAGCAGCATATGATAAGTTGAGCGAAGAAGAAGTCCAGAATCGAAAAGAGAACTATCGAAAAGAGAAAGAGGAGTACAAGAGAGAAATGGCGCTACTTGGAAAGACTATATCGGAAAAACAGCAGATTAAGGTAAGCACAAGGCATGGATGCTGAAATAGGTTGTTACGTGATAATGTGTGTATGTCTAACTAGTTTTTGTGCTTGAACTTGGTTATAGAATCCGAAGTACACCATTCGTTGTTCTCCAAATCAGATGGTTTGGTTAGCATCGAACATTGATGAAACAAAAAAACAGCAAATCAGAGATTTGGGGTTTGGAGGGCTACTGGAAATAAAGTGTCGCTCCATTCCGAACGGCATAGCAACCTGGCTGATCGACAATTTTAATCCTACACTAAGTAGCTTTCAGCTACATAGAGATGGTGTGCTACCCTTAACAGCAAAAGACATCAGTTTAATCCTTGGAATCCCAAATGATGGCCCCTTACCAGTTGAAGATACTGATAGCAGTGAGGGTGGAGATTCTGGACCAAGTCGCCGAACATACAAATGGAAAGAGTTACCCGAAGAGTTAGTAAGCATGAGCGGTGGGGACGAGTTCAAGCGACTATTTGTTGCATTTGCTTGTGGATGTCTATTAGCTCCAACTACACGGGCTGAGCATAAAATTTGGCTATGGGGTTGCACGAAGGTGGTTACTGAGGTGCCCTCATTAAATTGGGCAGAGTACGTTAGAAATGTACTATGCAATAGGCTATTAGAAGTACAGAAGAAAAGCGAAAAGCAGCACCAATATGTTGGGGGTTGCATGTTTGTCCTACTGGTAAAGTTAGTAAGTGATCTAAGTAGTAGGGGATGCAACCAAAAGAAATTTTAAGTAGGCACATAAAGGTTGTTTATGCATAGTACTTGAATTGCATGTGATATAATTGATGTGTCAGTGTCTAATTAAATTGCAGGTGCATTACCTTGATCGAGTGACAATACTGAAGCACAGAGTGGCTCGAGTTACACCAAGAGCAAAGGCATGGACAGATGCTTTAATTTCAGAACGGGATGCATTGGAGATCGATAATCTCGGAGGTTATGGAAAAGGAAAACTAGTAAGAGCGATAATTTTTTTTTGATGGATTTTAACTTACTAGTTTGTATGTATAGGCCACACATACCATGTACTTATGAAGTGATGGTTTGATTTTGTTTTCGTAGATTAGGACGCATGAAGAGGAAGAGGCTGAATCTGGTGCACAGATAAATGAACTACCCCCTGAACTAGTTGGAATAATGATGGACAGCGGGCATCATGATATTGTAGTAAGCTGCCTAACTGTTAAAACTGATACTTCATTATGCGCTATTGTTGCTTAAGTTAAAGTTATACATTTTTTATAATTTGAACAATCATTTGTAAGCAGCCACAGCTACGTAACTTAGGAAAGTAATCTTGTCAAATACAATCATTAAGTGTTGACGTACAACATACAATCATTTTGCCCCACGCTATGCTTGACATACAAAATCAGGAAAGTTAGTTGTAAATGGAGTATGGGACAAAGAAGTAGTTAAGCTTTGTAAAAAGGTGGCAAGATTTTTCAAACGCCGATCACAAATAACACTAGTGGTCAGCTATAATCTAGCTACATTTGAAACGTAGTGTGCTCATGTCGTTTGTTCCATATTTTATGACAGAAATGAGAGAGAAAAAAAATTCTCGAATGTTATTCATGCAAAATACAAAGTTAATTGTATACTTCATGCAATTCGTGTGCCAAATACACCTTAATCATTTTCATGTAACTTTTCTTGAAAAATATTTCACCACCTGAAAGCGAACAGGCAGATTTCATGAGGTCTATGAGGAAGTAATACAGATCAATGCATAATATGATGAATTCATCTGTTCAGATTAAGTCGAAACGGGCTATTCATTGTGGTTTGTTAATGTATAAGCAGGTTGAGCTTTCAGAAGTGTACAGTATGACAGTGAGTTGCCAAAAAAGGATATTAAATATTGCAGAATTGCTGTGTTCTCATCCTAGGGCCAAAACAGCAAAAATAGAGGTCGTTTCAAACGAAAAGCAGAAACAGAGGATGTCTGATTCAGAGCAAATACATCTTGATATGGACAGTGAAGATCATTCGGAATATCAATCGGCAGAAGCAGGAAAGGACTCCAATGCTGATGATGACGGTGATAGTGAAAAAGAACAAGATGCAGGCGGTAATGATGATGACATTGGGACCTCAACCAGAGCAATAGATGAGACTGAACCAACAAATCGACATTCGATGGGGCAGAAGACAGTTGGAAAAGAGCAAAGTGGGAGAACCACTGATGGGAAGGAGGCAGAAAATGTTGGCAACACAAGTGATGGGAAGGACATTTCAGACAGGGTGTACAAGTCAAATGATACCCCAACAATCATCCAAGATGACTCAACAGGTCCCTTTCGAATTGAGCATCCTTTGGATCTGCCACACACACCGAGAAGGTTGCGGTCTTATAGTCGCAAAAGGAAAGGTTAGTGAATAAAAAAACAGTGTCTTGAATTTGATGTACAAGTACTCACAAATTAATTTTATTATGTTGTGTCCAGAGGATGGAAACCTTGATAGTATTCAGTCTGAATTAATAGTTACATTTGAGTTTTGCATATGAATTGAAGAATTCTTAGCTGATTGGTTAAACGTTATTGCAATGTGCTGCCCCATTAAATTTTTGTATAACATGTATACCTAATCATTATTCTGTCAGTGTGAACTACATAACATTTCGATTTTCTGATGTATTGATATCTGCAGCAGTTGTTGAAGATGAGAATGAGCACAGGCCAGCTCGGGCAACGAAGAAAAGCAGCATGCTACGGTCAGCCGAGTACGTTCTGCCTTCGCACGTGACAATCAGCATTTACGACAAAAGGATCGCTGCATTCGCGTGAGAGGTACATAAGAATCCCAAGTAAGGTTCCTATATATTTATCATACGATTATGAGGTTATAATACAGGCACTTAAGAATTTATTGGTGCCACTATTTGTTAAATGCATCCCTCCAGTCCATTCGTAATCAATTCATGCATTTTTATGCTCTTCGAATTGGAATTCAATTTAGGCTAAAATGGTATCAATTGTAACCATAAGATTGTAACATTTCTCCCGAGTTACGTTTCTTGAACATCCTTTTTGTAATGAAGAACTAGCATAAGGTAGTAAAATTGATGAATATTAGGGAATGCATGGTTTATTAGCGCTAGTATTTGTTGGCTGAAGTTGAATGTAACTTTATGATAAAGCATTTACTTTTTTGTAGAACATGGTTGCTAACAACTGCCAATTTTAAAAGTAACTCTTTGTCTGACTTAATGACAGGGAGACACTCATTCAGATGTTCCAACTTTCTCTAACACGAGATGACCTCAGGACTCTTTGTGATGGCATGCATGTGTCGACTCGGGTTAGGCATATTTTTTCAGCCCGAGAAATAATACATTGTGTTGGTTTGGTAAGGTAAAGCGATACGTTTTCCAAATGGCAGTAACTAAACTCATTCTGTTACTTGGCTGTAACTGTACGCAGGTCATGGACATATTTGCCAGGCATATAAACTGGGGTGGGGAGGCTAGTACAACCAGTAGAGTCAAGCGCTATATTGTCGAGCCTATAGCAGTTGTAAGTATTAAAATTGTTGTTAGATAATGGTTACCATTCAATAAAATATTATCAAAGTTTCGCACAAATGCATGTACCAATCTATTACCCGAGTCAGTGAAATTCACCCTAAATATCTATATCCCCTTGTACTGATTGCTAACAGGATGGCATTTTGAATCTTCGAAAATTCGAAACACAACCCGATGACATCCTAACTACTAAGCTTATGAAGTTGTTCAAGATCCGCAGGCCTAATAAAGCGGCTGATCCATCTAAGTGTCAGTTGGTATGGATATAACCTTATCGTAACTATTGATGAGACATGCTATATATTGGCAAGTTATTGGTAAACTACTCTATTATGCTCGTGCTGATGAAATTTTTTTTTATGCTGCAGATTCTTGTTCCTATCCTCGTAGACAGCTGCTGGTTTGTGTACTCCTTCCATGTCTCACAACGCATAGTGCATCTGCTAGACCCTGACCCACAACAAGCAAAGAGCAAAGATATTACAGTTCTAAAGCGTTTGGTATGAGTGTTTATAGGAGTTGTTCATTAATTTTTATCATACAAATAGTTACTTGACTCTGTTTCATGCAGCAACGTGCCCTCGGACTGATAATGGCAGCTAAATTTGGGATGGAACTTGACTTTGCAACTTTCAAACTTTTAGTTGCTGATGTACCTCATGTGTCACCCGATCGCATGTAAAATATGGGATCTTTCAATACCACCCCGATACCTTACTATTGCAATGTGTACTACAATCACTTTAGTATATTGTCCATATTTCTGAGTCACAATATGTTGATCTGTACAGGTTCGATAGTGGAGTTTTCACGATGACCTTTCTTGAACACTGGAGTGGAAGATTGGCTGTGCGAATTACTGAGGTGTGATCATATTCTATAACTATCTGTTTTTCTACTTGTGGCAATAAAACGGGTAATAAATACCTCAATCCCCGGGTTTACTAATACAAGAGGTGAAATTGTGCAGGAAAATGTTGCGAAATATCGAATTATGTACACCGCACGGCTTTGTAGTTCGGAGCATAATACAAAGTTTCAGGACACTATTGTCGCCATGGTTGGGAGTAAACAGTAAAAGGTTGCAAGATCATCATAGTTAAGGATGTAAATTCAGGACTCTTTTTGTATAGTAGCAAAGGATGTTTTTGAAACAGTAGTTTTTCGACCTGGCCATATTAGCGACGAAATGTGCGTCTTTTTGTAACATACTGTTTATTTATCGGTTTTGGCCATAAAATGTGATTTTAAGTCATGTATTTTGCGTTCAAAGGTGTTGCAGTTGTCAGTAATAACATTAGCCGAACATGTATATTTATGTATATTTTCCGTAACTCTATGCCAACTACTTGTAATACGGGCACTATGAAGAGTATGGACAATGAAGACCCATGGCACCAATGCCATTTAGATTGTGGTACGATGAAGAGTATGGACAATGAAGATCAATTACTTGTCAGTAAAAAAATATAGGCATTAATGACATGCCCTTTTAAGAGGGCACAGTGTTACACACCATTCACTTGACCATAGTTACCTTCAATCAAGTAAGTTTTGTGCAAAATGTACGGAGTGTAACTCTATATGCACATACAGGAACTTACCTTCAACAATGTGTAACTGTAGAAGGACGCTGCCCTTCCAAATCTCCCTATTATATGGACCAAAGACACCATTTATTGTCATTAATAACCTCCCTTGTACAAGTATTTTTATAAAAACAAAACGTAACTATATGCTAAGAACTTGTAATACCGACCACAGCATTAAGTTTGGAGGTTTTATTATCTGTATCCATTTATTGTCAGTAACTACCACACTTGCTCAAACGTAACACTTCTTTGAACAAGGTGTAAAGCCACGTCAAGTACTTGTGCATCAAATATTAAATATGGGGTCAAGATGATAAAGTGTGTGATGAAATAATGTACAGGTAAGGCATAAAGCATGAAAAAATTCTTGTTTTTAACAAATACTGCATGAAAAAACTTTATACACATATAAACGGTATACGGAAGGTCGGAACCCTCAACCAACGCACATGACCTGCTGAGTTTTTGTTAAGTTCCTTTCATGATAAAAGCTGCAATTTTCCGTAACTGTTTAGTAACTCGCCGTAACACTCATCAAACGTCTCAATACTATCTCCTGTACGCCTTGTACTCAAAGTAGGTGTGAAATCAAATGGACATGATTCCCAAGAAAGGATGTTACTCTATAGATTTCAATCCCGTCACCTACTTCCTGGCATGCCTATTTCATAGGTGCAGCAATGCAAAATTTGCGGACATACACAGGAAAGGTTCCAAGTGCAATCGTTGCTGAAGGTGTGTGCATTTTGTATACTCCATAACTCTGTTTGCACATGGTGTAACTCCCGTTCGACAACGTGTAATTGTAGTACAAAATTAGAAGGGTTCCACACATATTGTTAAAAAATGTGGTATAAGATGATATCTAAACTGGACTAATTTTGTTTGGCCGAATATTAGCCATGAACAGCTCGCAAACGTGTCGTTTGATGTCTGAGATGTTTTTGTGTTAGATCCCAGTCAACATGTTACTTATTTCATACTTGCTAATTTCTGAGAAGCATCTTTGCTAGTTTATATCGTCGACAAAAATATATTTTTCACCCCTAATGTTTAAGGTGTTAACCAATTTCATCCATAAAGTTTCATGCACAACACATTTTATCCTTGTAATTTTATAATTTTGATTAATTTCATCCTTCAAGTTCATAAAAACACATTCCATCCTCATAATTTCCTAAATTTGGCAAATTAAGGACAATTGGTAGATTGTCAATCAATTTGAATGGGATAGCGTCACTTGATCACAACATGGCCATTAGTAAAAAAAAACGAATTAACTAAAACCTCAAAAATCTTTTCTTTATTCACTTTCTCATTTTAGTACAAAAAAGACTAAGAAATTTTTAGCCACCATTACTTTCTTCTTAATCACAATGAGGTACACGAAAATGTGAGAAAAATATTAATGCAAAAGAATGAATGGTTTAGATTGTCATTTATTTGCAAGATTTTGTTTTGTTGTATCATATACATGTTTTTCAATCATCTATTTATCTTTCAATCTATTTATTTAGTCTCAAATATATCATATCACCATTTAAAGGAAAAAAAAGATATAGTCTCGTATCAAAAAAATACTTGTTGTTATTTCTATAATTTAATCAATAATTGAATTAAGTATTAATAATACAATTATGAATGGGACATGTGATGATATTATGTCTAAAATGGTTAACAATCCTTTAATTGGTAGGAATTATAAAATTATGATGATGAAATGTGTTATACATAAATTTTAGGGACAAAATTGTTCATAATTACAAAATTATGAGGATGAAATGTGTTTTGTGTGAAAATTTAGGGACGAAATTAGTGAACACCTTAAACATTGGGGATGAAAAGTGTATTTTTTCCTATATCGTCTCTTCCCACATACCTAAATCTGAAGCTTTGTGAATTATCCCGTTCAACACACATTACCATTACATCATCCCTTATTACAAACATCAATTCCTAACATCTGCTCCAAGGGAGGTTTACATCTTTCAAATGTCTTCATCTAGCAATACTGGAGGCGGATCTACTGACCTAAGGTACCAATATCGCTACTGTAGTTGTGGAAGAAGGGCAGCCCTGAAGATCGTCGAGTCACAGAAACCAACGAAGGGGTTGCTGTACTTCGTGTGTGAAACAAAAGCATGTACTTTCTTTGCTTGGTGCCATCCAATAGGGAGGGATGACGAGCAAATTCAGACTAACTACTGTCCCACCTCACCTAATCGACAGGCTATAAGCAGAGAAAGCTCCTTCGACAGTCCCGGAAGAGTGCTCCATGATTCAACCTCGTTCTCGCACCATATGCACGGCATCGAACACGACATTCGACAAATGAAAACCTTCATGAGGATTTCGGTAGCGGTCGCCCTTCTGTTGCTACTAATAGCAATTTTTCGCTGACTCCGATTTATCCAGATTGGACCCGTATTCGTGAGCGGTTTGGCGGGTAGTTTTTCATCCTTGTATGGTATTAACGCAAAGTAGGTGCTTCTAACAACTGTTGGCTTCTCATTTTGTCAGTTGATGAGCAAGCTGTAGTAAACCATAGATGTCGTGTACTAATTCAATAATTTATCTTACATAACCTTGCAAGTTGTCGTGAAAAATAATGAAACTGTGTATGGACATAGTGAAATTTAACTTCAACGATGTGTAACCCTGTATCCACGTGACCCACGATGTTGGCGTACAGGTTATTTCACGATAAAAGCTGCAAAATTTGTGTTATTGTCTGTAACTGATTACCCACGCGACGTAACACTTATCAACAGTGGCGGTACTACAAATTTCACGCTTTGTACCTAAATATTCTGAATTGACATAGTTTAGGCGCAGCAGGTGTTGTATGTGAGAACCCGTAAAATCCTAATTATTTTCCTAGGGTTTATTTCCTCTTAATTGCATGTTTTCTGCATTTTCTGGCTTAGAAATATTTTCTTAGTGGATTTTATGAGCAATTATAGTTTTAAGATGATTTTTCTAGCATTGGAGAATTTTTAGAAAATTAAGAGTAAATAGTGGATGTGGGACCCACTAGTGCGAAAAGTTTGGAAAAATTCGGCCAATAAGGTTAAGTTTCGGATACTGTTTAAAATTTATCGGGTGTTAAGAGATGAGTAGAGTGTGTGAAGTGATTGATGTGAGAGAGAAAAGAAAGATAGGAATGCATTTAAGGAGGTAACAAGTGTCACCTTCTCATTTGATGCCTTTTAAGAATTACTATTCACAATTTTGACTTTTTTGACCAAAGGTTAAATATCTCAAAAAATTGCACAAAATTCACCATTTTTGCACCCTTGATGGCCGGCTCTCTCTCTCTCAAAGAAGAAGACAATTTCCTAACTTTCAAGCTTCCATAAGCTTTAATCTTCCATGAACAAAGGCTTAGACTAGATTCTACTCCATAAAACCTTATCTTCTAGTGATAGTAAGTTGTTTGGTGAACTTTGTTTGAAGCTCTAAGGTGGCCAACATCTTCCTCTCTCTTGGTTCTTGGTAAGTGAAGCTTGAAACACCCTACTACCTCTAATAATGCTTATTTTGTGCTTAATGGGGGCATGAGTGAAGGAATATGTGATTTACCCCTTGATTTGGCTTGTTTTGGTGAAGTTTTTAATTTATTGGGAATTTTTCTGGTTTAATTGGATTATGATGGTGTGATTGTTTGTGATGATGGGCAATGGACTATAATGGCTCTAGTGGATGTGAAATGTGGTTAAATGCAATCAATTTTGGATTTGGTGTGAAAATGGAAAGTTAGGGTTCTTAATTCTCCAATTCTGTCCGGTTTTTGATCATAGGGCTAGAGGCCGAATTGGACTTTGCTCAAAACATGAAAGTTGTAGGTATTGATGAGTTTAGTGTGCCTGCAAAATTTCAGGGCAATTGGACAAGTGTAGAGTGAGTTATGCCGTTTTTACTGTTGCTGTTTTTGGTGCACAGAATGTCCGAACTGCGATAGTAATTGCCTATTTTGACTGGAATTGGTTTGGATTTTGGAGTTGGTGTCTTCTGATGAAATGTAGCTGGATGTCTTAAATAACTTATGCCTTTGGAATTTCGGCATTTAGACTTGTATGGACTGAGATATACCGATTACAGTTTTCTGTGTTTTGCAAATCTGTTTTGGTAATTCTGGTTTGGTATTTGGCACTTTTGACCTAGTTGTGCTAGGATTTGGACTGAGAGGCCTTCTACATTGTTGTAGCCCTGTTTCATAGCTTCGAAACGGTGGGTCTTACACCCCCAACCGATCATTGTAGTGAGAGTTGTGCCATTACCGCATTATGACGTCAAAACCGGTTTTCTTATCAAGGCCAACATTGAAGCCTTTCTTAATTTCTGGTTTGCTTTCATGCTTGTATATGTTTATAAAACCCTATTGGGGTTGTGAATTGGTGTTGTTTATGGCTCGGTATGGTTTCTTGTTTTATGATATTGTGAGCCTATGGAACGGCTCTTGACATGAAATGCTTATATGTGTGTTGTTGGGTTGTGATTGAAGAAAAATAATGAAGCCTTATGGCTGGAAAATTTGGTAAACACAAAGGGCATGCTGCCCGCATTTTTTTCTCGAGATTTAGAAAACTATATTCTCGACTTGAGTAAAGGTTAAGTATTGAACCCTTGAATTTCCATGCATGAAACCCTATTGGGCGATAATTGGTTTGACTTTATGACTCGTTATCGAGTCTTATGGTATTTGTTTACATGTTCTAGGGCGTGACGATAGCTCACGACATTCTCCTGACGGAAGTGCATGAAATAGCACTTAATTGATTGGTGAGTGTACTACTCACTTGTGTGCTATTATATGGCTTTGATATTTGAACTTGAGATGTTGTATGTTAATGGATTGATGTGAGAGTGTACTTTATCACTCTCACTTATTGTTTCACATGTTATTGAAAAGTTATTGGAAAGTTATTGGAAAGTTATATGAACTGATATATGAAATGAAATACATGACTTGGTATCGATTGGACAAGTATCCAACAACTACAAATGTTATCATTGAGCTCAACCCCATTGGTAGTTGATTGAATCGAGCCGACAAGGGTTTGGTCGTGACAATTAATGAGCCTTGGGTAAAGTTATAAGGAATCTTGTAGTATGAGAGACTCTTGATTCCGGTATACTCGAGTAATACCACAGTGCAAGTGTTTGGAGTGCGGGCCCAGTAGGGGGATGTTTGGTGGAAGGAATGGGAGAGAAGAGGAGTCTACGGTTGGTTACTCTTCAACATTGACGGAGGGTCAATGAGGTTGGATCAAGAATGGAAGCGTGGAAATGGGCTCTTGAGAGCCGTCCGTATCCTTTTATCGATGTGTTTCATTCCTTAATTGTGTACTTGAAATGAAAGGTTATGCTATATGCTCTTAGTTGCTTATGTGGTAGTAACTCACTGGGCTTTAGCTCATCCCGTTCCATTTGTTTTCCTTACAGGGATATAATTACTTTTGGGACTGATTTGGATAGTCGATTGCCAAGTTGAGCTAGTGTAAATGGCTTTTGTTTAGCTTGTCGAATGAAACCCTATTGTGTATTGGGTTCATTTTCTTTGATTGGCAAACCGAGTATGTATATTCATGATAGATGGTTTTTGGCATGACACTATGGTTGTAAATGTTGGATTTCCATGTTTATATGTTAAATTGATGTTTGGATGAACTTCGGAACGATTCGGCTTTCAAACGGCAAAAGAAAAAAATTTGGCAGAAGCTCACTGGACTGAATCCGGCCAGGAATCCGGCCAGAAACTGGCCGGATTGTCGGCCGGATTGTTTGAGAAATTTTGAATCCGTGAAGTTTGCTCACTGGACAGTATCCGGCCAAGAATCCGGCCGGTAATCCGGCCAGATTCCGGCCGGATTCTGACGTGGCCTGCACTATTCATCTTCGGCAAATTTTTTCGTTTTTTTTTATTTTGACTCTTTTGACTTGTTTACGTGCAATGGGATGTTCCGGAACGTTATAGATCGACGTAAACTGTACCGTAGTCCTGGCGAGAGCTGGGCAGGCAGTCCGCTAACCCCTTTGGTTCGCCTTAGGGGAAAGTGGGGCTGTCACATTGTAGCTGTGCAAGTGGTAACCAAACAAGGTTTTATACCTAAAAACAATATTATTGTTGATCTCGTCGAGTCACAGGGTCAATGTTGATAATGCACCTTTGTGTCTAAAACGATAACACCGTAAAAGTCAATTTTTTTACTATATAACATAAAAAGAAATAATACACTATTATTCCGGTTGAGGAGGTACGAATCGCACACAGAGGTAGTAAATTTAGGTCATAAACTTTGCAAGGCCATAGAGTGTTACACATCTGACCTGGGCCAAAAAAATGTTGTCGAAGGTTTGTAACTTACCTGTAGACTGTAACTGTGTATGCACATAGTGAAACGTAAGGTCACTGATATGTAACCTTGTATGCACGTGACCCTTAATGTTGGTGTACAGGTCATTCCATGATAAAAGCTGTCAAATTTATTTTATTGTCCAAAATGAATCATGACATAGTTCACCAGCTGCATGTGACTCTACAGCTTCCACTGTCGTGACGAAATTGTTGGTCTGAAATACGTTGGCCCTTGATGTTTTAGGACATTGGGAGGGTCATGCGGACTATTAAAGGGCGCGGTTGTAGTTTTATATCCCACAACAACAAAAGTTTGTTCATCCCCCTTTCATTATCGTTTACACTTTTCATTGTATTCCACTTCACACTTCCCATTTCATACTACTGAAGGGTGGCAATGAACCCGAATACAAAATTTATTATTAGTAGTCTTCCACCCCTCTCAAAGTTGGTGTACAGGACCAGAACAAGAAGACAGCTGCAAAATTTATTTTATTGTCTGAATTGATTTGAAATAGTTCACTAACAGCATGTGACCCATCATGATGCTTCCACATTTGGGACGACATTGCTGTCCTGTAAACGATTAGAAACAGCACGTAACACGTATATTCACTGTCTGTACTACGAATGTGACGCTTTGTATGTAACGAAACTTATCTGACATGGTTCAAGCACTGCATGTGAGTCTACAGTCTCTTCTCCCGTGATATACTAGTTGGCTTCATATGGAAAAATGTCGATCTCACTATTTTAATGAGATATTCGAGAAGGCCTCGCTACCCAATGTTTTGGGGTTCGAAACGATCATTGTAACTATTCTCAATAGACACTTAATAAAGTGTCTAAGAAATTTAATGTGTCAGTGGGAGGAATTATCGTTTCTGCCAAGGGCAATAGCACAAACAAAAGAAGAGGAAAGTTTCATCGAATATTAACTAGTTGTATTATCACTAGTTGTAACATCGGGGAATATCTAGTTGGAATATTATTCAGTTTTAAATAGAGCAGACGAAAAGTTGCTGATTGCAAATTCATTAGTTATAATGAATTGTAACCTACACTCAACTGGTTGTAATGCAATCCGTACATAGTGAAACGTACAGGCCACTGATGTGTAACTCTTTATCCACGTGACCCTTAATATTGGTGTACAGGTGATTTCATGACAAAAGCTGCATAATTTATTTTATTGTCTGAACAGATGTGACACAGTTCAATGGCATGCATTGAACTCTACAGCTTCCACTGCCATGACGAAATTGTTTGCCCTGAAATGCATTGTCCAGTGATATTTTAGCACATTGTTCTTTGTTGGCGGACTATAAAAGGGCGCGGGTGCAGTAGTATATCCCTCAACAACAAAAAATTTTTCGTCCACCTTTCATTACTGCACAAATATTTTTCATTTTAAATTACTTTACACTTCCCATATCATTCTACTGAAGGGTGGCAATGAACTCGTGCCTGAAATTTATTATTAGTATTCTTCAACCCGCCTCTAACTTCATTTGCAGTGTCATCAATAGAGGGTTCACACAAAAATCAAGTTCTTGGCTACCAAATAGCAGCCAGTAGGTTGTATGATGTTCGAGAAGATCTCGCTAATTTAATGAGATGTTCGAGAAGGCCTCGCTACATCAATTGTTTTGGGGTTCGAATCGATCATCTTTATGTTCTCATTAGAAACTTACTAAAGTGTCTAATGAAATTTTATGTGTTGGGGGAGGACTTGTTGTTTGTGCCAAGTGCAATTGCACAAACAAGAGAAGAGGAAAGGTTCATCAGATATTAACTAGTTGTAGTATCACTAGTTGTAATATCAGAAAATTTCTAGTTGTAATATCACTAGTTTTAACTAGATAAGACGAAAAACTGTCGATTGCAAATTCATTAGTTGTAATGAATTGTAACATATATATAACTAGTTGTAACTCAAAATGGTACATGGCGTAATCAAAATTTGTTGCATTTTAAATATTAGTTACCATACTTTCAAATTACTTGTCCCAACGAAGTATCATGTTCTTCTGTGAAACTGTTACTTATTATGTGGTCACGTGGAACCAAGCCGAGCCGCCAATTGTAAGTTCATTTCTATACTGAAGGAGTACTACCTATTGAAGTGCTTGTAATACTATCTGTAATACTTATCATTAATACAATTATAAACAAATTGTCTAAGTTTTAACATACAAGCAAATGACAAGGTGCCTGTACAAGCACATCAATAAGCGGTAACAGCTTATTAATTTCTTGTAACGTACATATGCTGGTTGCAACTTCTTGTTACACTTGAAAGGTAAGGTGACTGACGTATAACTGGGTATTCACGACCCAATTGTTGTTGGAGTACAGGTCATGATCCAATCGAATTGAACCATTATTCCATCCACACAGTATACATTTGACCAAACGTTGAGTCTATTCTCTCGTTAATAGGTGGTTGCCATGGCTTCATCTACTCACCAAGGAGTATTATCCTGTGGAGAACAGCATGAAATGACACAGCAAGCAGTTGGTCAAGTTGCCAGAAGAAACCATTTACTATGCATGGTCTGAAACAGGTGCTCCATTAAAAATTTCTTCCTCTTTTTTTCTCCCACCTTTTTCTTTATCAGTAGATCCTTTCTTTCATCCAACCAAAAAGCAGTAGATATCAGCATAGTCATGCAATCCACAAACGAAGGATCTCATACAAGCTCATCATCAAATGTTCGGCAAAAAAGACGGAAAGTATCGTTGGGTCCAACAAATGCCATCAGCAAGTACGAAACACCAGACGGGAGGATTTTATATGGTACCAAACGCGAGTTCAAGAATGCTCCGCTTAACACCAATAACTCTCTAGGACTAGCTGGTCACATTTTTAAAAATACCGTCAATAATCATCTACCGTCTGGCTATTCCGTTATGGACCATGAACCCATATGGGAGTCTGTTCGTGAGCGAAGAATGGAATTAGAGATACTTTGTCGCTGGCATGGCCTCCGCGTCCCGAGAACAAGGTCGGCGGATCTTGTTATAGGACCACAAGCCAATGATGCAAGCGTATTACATAGACTACAGCGAGAAGTTATGCAGATGGAGCGTAGGCTTCACAGGTTTCACGAGATCCAAGCCGCAAAAAGACATGGTATTGGAAAACAATTTGATGTTCAGCACATTTTAGCAGATCCCATGCTTATATCCGATCCGGACCTATCTGACTTTACTGAATCAAGCGACGATGACTTTCAAAGGTACATATCCCATTGTCTAATGCATGACGGCGTTCCCAGGTGTTGTATGGGATACAACTGATAACAACAGATGTAGTTCAATGTTTGTTAGGGTAGCGGTAAAACTATACTCATTATAATCTCTACTCAAACAAATTGCTTACCATATTTGGATATTAATCATGCCTGTTAAACAGTCGTAACTAGTTGTAACGTAACAGTAACAGATCCCTAACTGGTTGTACCCCATTGTGTACTGTTCGTTCTTCCTTTTTGTTGCATTGTAAAACTTCATTTTAACGTTACAAATTAGTTCTCCAAGGAATCATTTTCTTATGCGCACCTATTACCAACATGTGGTCATGACCTGGCTTGACCATAATTTAATTAACCTAAAAACTTGTAATACCAATTGATGTGCCTGTGATATATCATGTCAATGGTGCACTAAATTCGTCAAGCGATGCAAAACAAATGGCCTAAATGATAATGTTTTATAAAAATAGCCCAATAATAATTCGAATTTATCATCATAACAAAATCAAGACAATTAGACTTTAGATTGTGTTATCTTATATATCGTACCTTTGGTGGTGCGATCTATGCCAATTTTTATGTTATTAAGGTATGCAATTGAATGTAGTAGAATGGTATACATATCACGATAACCATTCAACTGTTATGGTCGATTTAGTGAAAAATATCCGATCACAAAAAACACGTTCAATTCTATTGTAAAATTGTTACTTCAATTTTCTACCAACTTTATAATTTTCTAACAATTTTATACAACCCAATACAAACTATTGATGACTACTAACACTAGATGCGATTACAATTGTAATCCACTTGTCTAAATTTGAAAAGAGTGAAACATCAATGGTGCCTGTATAACCTCGTCAATAAGTTGTAACAACTTATTAACTGCTTGTAACGTACATATGCAGCATTCTCAAGTTGGGATAACCACTTAATGTCTCGTTCAAAATGTATAGTTACACATCATTCATCAACCTCATTTTGGGGGGAGGTGACGTCAACGCGTAGTTGCAATCCCTGTGTGTTATTTCTTCCCTGAAATGCGTAACGATGGCAAATCAGCAAATATTATTAATAAAACATACGATTAATGATATACGATATCCAAGTCTCCAATTAATAACATTACATAAATATGTGCTGTAACGATAAAAATTTGTCACCTGAGGTGATGGTGCAAATACATGATATGCATCAACATCACAGTGTGTTGAAATTGCCCCACGCTCCTCCTACATTATATAGTATAAGTAATCGACTGTCAACAAATCAAATTCAGTGCCTATATTGCTCACTTATAAAGTTAAATTGGACTAGACATTATAACAAAAATGATATATCAGACCATTTAGACATCTCTGACGGAGTTATGCTTGGAAAAAATAGAAAATTTGGGATGCATCCATTCTGTAGGGACACTTGCAGGAGGCCCCTGATTAGCAAAACGGTGGACGTTGAAACAATAAAAAATAATACGTTATTAAAGCGAGCATACGTTAACTACATAATTTGCATGATTTGACAGCCTTCGGGAGCTCACCGTTACAATTAAAGAAAAAAAGGTAGCTCTACTACATGAACAAGAAGGTTTTATTTTAACTACTAAATGTATGCATACCGTTTGACTTTCATCGATATCGGGAGCAACAGCATTTGGAGGGCCATTCACTGTCTGACTCATTGAATGCGTCTACAAGTTTCGTATGGGCAAAATCATTGTATGAGACAAACAAAATACGTATATCAGGAGGGATGACGGCCGTAACAACATTATCACACAATGTAACATCAATGTAACTATTTATGCTGTTAGAAACATCCAAATAAAAGCAAGAGTCATGTCCATTTTATACTAACCGAAACAGAGTCAGTAGATGAACGGCATCCCATAAACATGTATTCCTCAAATGAAACCGATGTCGGCTCCGAATCTGAGACCTACAGTATTGACACGGCAATAATATTATTTCATAATGAATGTTACATAAACTTTAGTTAATAGTATAATAATAACTTAGTTTTAGCATAAATGTTCCCCATGTACCAAAATTTGATCCATACCGTAGTCTGTGTAGTCCTTGATAATCTAGATTTTCTTTTTACTCTGTCAAATTTATCGACCCAACTTCGCATCACTCTACTTTTCTTCCCACCGCCTCGTTTTTTAATGCCTCTTGCGACTACTGCCTCCCCCATTTCATTTACAATTTCAATTTTATCTCGTTCCTCCATATTCAGATTTTTTTGATTTTGCAAAGGTTGCTCTTCACTTTCTGAGAGGAGGAGCTCAACTCTCTTTGACAAATCGGATATGACAGTGATTGCTACTTTGCAGGTGTCCTCCGACATTGCTGCTCGAGTTGCGACTTTAATCATGGCTGGAGCGAGCTCCCGATAACGAGTTGAAATCATGACTTTAGGATCAGCCACAACTTCCTGTCCTCGCCGATCAAAACAGTCTCCAGCCCGAGCTCTTTTTGTCCATCGCCTCTTAATGTATTCAGGAGGAATTATTTTTATGCCCACGGTATCAAACACCTTCAACGCGTGCCCACATAAAATGCCTTCATTCTCGTATTTTTTGTAACTGCAACGTACACTTAGATCATTCCGATTGAATACTATTGTTCTTTCAGGTCCTCCGTCATACCTCATGACCGCAAACTCCACAAACATCGCTGCATCTTGTTGTCTCAATATAACCATAGCTGTTGACTCGCCATATTCATTTTGGAATGCAACAAATACGGTTGGTGAATACGTCTCTGATGCATGCACAAGCATAGGTGTTTGCCTTAACCCTACCATGGGGAGCTTTTGCCTCATTTCATATTCTGCGATCAGTTCATTATTTCTCTTTTCATCAACCACCCGATTGAAATGTCTAAAGAACTGCACAAGGTCATGATCCAGTTTCAAATGATTTTTAATTGCTGCATTTAGGCTTTCGCTGAGTTGGGTGCTTCGCATTCCCGCGGTCCATCTTTCTTTCATCATGCACCTTGCCCATTTATCACGAATTTTGTACAACCCCGAGAGCCATTCATTATTTTTAAGATTGTGTTTCTTCACCATCGCCTCCCACACCCTATTGAATTGTTCCACTTCTTCAAACTCATACATGCAAGCACCAAACATGTATGGAAAATCACTATTTTCCTTGTAGTGATTGCCAAGATGTTTCATAAAATTACGCCTTATGTGAAACGTACATAGACCGTGAAATGTTTCAGGCATGAAAATTGAAAGAGCGGCTGCCATGGCGTGATCTTGGTCGGTTAGTATGGTATTTGGATGTTTTCCGCACATTGCTTCTAGAAATGTACCAAACACCCATTTGAAAGAATCTATCGTCTCATCATACATAAGGGCAGCACCGAATATCACAATTTGCCTATGCTGGTTAAAACCCACAAATACTCCAAGTGGCCGGTATTCTTTATTTGTTTTGTAGGTTGTGTCGAATGTGACTACGTCTCCAAAAAAGTTGTAGTCAATTAACATTCCTGCATCAGCCCAAAAGATATTCGTTATTTGTTCTTCACAGTCCAGCTGTACGGCATGAAAAAAGGATGGATTCTCGAGTGTTTGCTCTTGAAAATAATTCAGCATGCTACCTGCTTCTCCATATTTCAAGCTCCTTTCCCGTCTCGTTCGAAGATATCGTTTAAGATCATCCCGAGTATATCCCACATTACCCATCCCACCTGCTTCCGTTCCCATAAGCTCATGGCTCTGTTTCAATGAAAGCCCAGCATCCTCGCTTATTTCAGCTTGGAATCCTTGAGCCACACTCACTTTTCTTTGTGATGGCATCATGTGAGCACATTGAGCAATGTGCAACTCATGATTATGCTCTAAGACAAGGTCATGCACATGGTACTTCATTGTCCCTCTAAACAACACGATAACCATCTTAGCTCCACACCCTGTTTTCGTCGGCGCTCGTGTCCTCTTTGGCATCACATCACCTTCGTACTTGCGTTTCACACCTTCCTTGCAGCAACTATATCTCCTAGACGTGGTCACGCCGTCTTTGTCTTTATTCAGATAGTCTTTACGTACACTGAAACCCATTTTAAAGGCATACTTGTTGTAAAACTTGTACGCATCCTCTTCACTGTTGAACTCCATTCCTAATTCAGGGGTCCCATTTTCTGCCAATTTGCTGCAATCCATTACTTCTATTCCTGCCAATTATGCATCAAACACCCTAATTTGCAACATTTCATGAATAGTATGTACATAAACGACAATATAAATGTATATTACCATTTATAATGTGTTATGAATCACACATTACTCGTATACCAAATCCTATTGTTACGCTTATCAATATGATTAATGATTCACATCACCTTACTTTTACTCTAAGACAACGGCATTATCTATGTACAAATACAACTCCATGTACACTAACTTATACGGACTGTAATGTATTGGTCACACGATGTAAGTCTATTTTAACTGTATGTACATCCACGCTGGTGATTATATTTTGATTCTAGATTCTTTAGCTTACTGGACCTTATGTCATTCGTTAATGACAACCGCATAAACCAACTCCACATTTTCTACTTTTTCTAAATTTTGAGGGCCAAACAAGTACTTTCTAATCATTGTAATATATTTCTTACATCATATAATTGACTTACAACACAAGGTTCACCCATTTATTATTCACATAAGTGTCTTTTCCTCTGTTTCACCCCATTCAACTCTACGCCTCTATTTTATACACACTGTATGGTTAGGAGAGGGGCAAACTAATATTGCTCCATGAGCATGGACCAATTACTAGATGCACAATAATTCATATCAATTGTAATACGGTGGCTATAACATGTAACTAATTTACAACAAGATGTATATTCATTCACTTATTAAATGCGACTTTGTTTCTCTCATCTTTCCCTAATTCCAGTCGATGGTTTACTTGAATACATAACCCTACTTTCTACTCATTGTAATATATTTCTTACATCATGTAATTGACTTACAACACAAGGTTCACCCATTTATTATTCACATATGTGTCTTTTCCTCTGCTTCACCTCATTCAACTCTACGCCTCCATTTTACACACACTATATGGTCAGAAGAGGGGCAAACTAATATTGCTCCATGAGCATGGACCAATTACTAGATGCACAATGATTCATATCAATTGTAATACGGTGGCTATAACATGTAACTAATTTACAACAGGATGTATATTCATTCACTTATTAAATGTGACTTTGTTTCTCTCATCTTTTCCTAATTCCAGTCGACGGTTTACTTTGAATACATAACCCTAGGTCTTCCAAAAACTACTATCCCATTATAGTCCATCACTGAAAAGCTGAATGCTCACACACACACAGATACGGTACACACATACAAATACAGTACAACTTCACTATTCTTCTATCATCTTCATATTATGTCTTCAGTGACTCTAATTTCATCCTTCCTTTAACAGATGTGCATTTGGGTGACAAATTATTGGCCACAATTACTGACATGGTTTAGTCATGTTACCTTGGTCTGCTAATACGCTTCACGTTTCACCGAAGTCGGAGACGTAGCTGCTTCTGCTATTAAGTTGAAGGACAAAATCTGGTTTCGTGAGATGCTGAATTTTCTCTATTTGCTTCTACCTTACCGCCGCTCTTGCACGCATTCAGAATACATACAACACTCTTATACCCAATTGGAGACCACAACTGCTTCTGCTATTCAGTTTTACGGACAAACTTTGGCTTCATCTCTGTTTGCTTCTTCCATGCCGCCTGCCTCTCCACCCACTTTTCTGTCAATTGCTACCTTCATCAGAGTAGACTACACCCACTTCACCTAGAAACACCCAGGAGGTTGAATCCCACCTGAACTTCAGCTTTCTGCCTTCAGTGAGTGGTTGGTCAGAGTAGATTACCTTCACAATTTAATTATTTGGCTTCCCTCAGTTTTGTTTTCTGCGGCTAATTCAAAATTTCAACTTGAATTTCAAAAACCAATTCTCCTCCGTTTGCTCCGTCTGCTCTCGTTTGGAAGGCAACATTTTTTTATTTGGAACGGCATCGTTTTTGTGCCCTGCTTCTGCCTTGCTGACTTGACTCATTTGTCTCCTCACGTTTTTTATTGTGAGGAGACCGTTCAGGAGCGGTGTTTGAGGACCGCTCCTGCCCCGTATCCCAAAAACTCGACCTTGGTTAGAAAAGAAGCCATCAGTTTTTACTTTGATGGCTTCTCAAATTCAAGCCAACAATCTCTATCATCGTCGCCATTTTCTTGTTACTTTGTCCAATGCTGATTACCCTTTCGGTACTCGCACTAGCTTATCAATTTCAGCTGCAAAGCCAAGAACCAAACCAAAACTGAAACCTCAGAAGCTCAGTATTTGTAGTTCCCTTCTATCATCGTCATCTTCAGTTTCTGATAAAAACCCACCTGATGCTTGTGAAGAAACTAATGGGGCAGATGCCAGAACTTCAGATTCACAGTCAATTCAGAAGGAGAAAAGGATGAAGAAGAAGAGGGTTTTTTTCTTGGATGTGAATGCTCTTTGTTACCAAGGGAACACTCGCAGTTTACACTCTTTTGCTCATTGGATTTTCCTTTTCTTCTCCCAAGTCAGCCTCTCTGATCCTGTCATTGCTGTAATTTCTATCTCCTTCTCCGTTTCTCTCTGTTTCTTGATGAAGATTAATTCCATATGCATGAATTAATGAATAAATTTGAGTAGGATAATGGAACTTATTTGTGTGTAAATGAGTTCTTTTCATCATTTAGGTTAAAGTAATGCAGTTTATCGAGTCATGGAAAATGGTGGAAATGAAGGAATTTGGAGCCGTGGGAATGTCCCGTTGAAATCAAAATACTACCCGTTAATGTTGTTTCGATGAACTGAATGCCTTAATTGAGAATTTTATTAGAGCTCATTTGATGATTTCCATAATTTTGGTTTTCGGATTTTGTGTTGATTGTAAGGTGAGGGGAATTGTCTACTGAGAGTACGAGGTTAAATGGTGCTTCAGACTGGTCTACGTTCTATTCAGCCTTCTCTTCCTTGCACTATATTTGGAACTTTTGGAGAGAGGAAAAGAGAACTTCTATGAGGCTGGTGAAAATCAGAAAAAAGAAATAAGAAAATAAAAAAAGTTAATGGTTTTTAGGATTCGGGAAATTGGAGGAGCTGAACTTTACCATAATACAAATATTTGGGAAGGAAAGAACCGCTGCCTGATTTTACATGTTAAACCTATTTTTGGTTCAAAATAATTGTTTCTATAAGGGTGAACTCCTCTATTATATATGTGTCATTAAGTAGCATTTATCTTTTGTTTCGTTTTCACCCTACATGTGCAGAGAATGAAAAATTGAGCCCTGTAGTTGAAGATGTTCCATTTGTTTTCTTTCTCTTGCTTGATGCAGAACTCCGGAATAAGCAATTTGCATGCTAATTCCCTAACAAACTGCTCATTCACCTGCCGATGAGAAAGAAAAGGAGTTCCTACCAATAAACTTCTGACCACATAATTTAGTGGTGTTGCTTCTCTCTCTCTCTCTCTCTCTCTCCCTCTCTCTCTCTCTCTCTCTCTCTCTCTCTCTCTCGGTTTAATGTTTTTCAGAACTTACTCATGTTAGAAGCTCCAGGGACATATTTCTTAAAGTTAAATTTTCAAAAGTGGGACTGTTTAATGCTGTTTAATGATTTTAGTTTTAGTTTGGTATTCATTTTGTTAACTCCATTGATTGAAATTTTTAACAGTTTAGATATCATGAAGTGTATTTATTGGGTTCGTTTCAGCTTCACATGATAGAGTACTCTGTCTGGTTGTTTGCCTGGGAAGTTATCTCTGAGGGACAATGGTTGGAATTTTTGCATAAAAGCAATCAGTTTTTCTTGGAAAGCAATTTGTTAGGAATTACAACAGACAAAATTTAGGCTTTGTGTGGAAAGCAGGAGGCTGTTTGAGGAATGTTGTGTGGAAGGGACAGAGAGCTGGCACTTTGCCATTCGATTTTCTTTCACCTGTTTTCAGTGACCTAGTATTCAGTATTCTCTTTGTTGTTTGTTACAAAAGTAGAAAAAATGAAACAGATGGGTTTTTTCTGAGGTCAATCAAGAATTGCATGTTACTTTTCCTTATTTTGTAATTAATGCCTTGCTTTGTCATGTTGACATACTCAACTGGTGAAATTGTGGGGGTTTCACCAACCATGATGACATAAACATGGGAAGCATGGTCATTCAGCTTACTCTACTTTCTGTTAATGTGGAAATACTGATTTAGTTGCCATGGCATGTAACATGACAATATTCATGCTTAAGAATTGTAATAGTTTTAGCTTTTAATATAGATGTTAAATTTAGGACATGATTTATTTCAAAGGGACAGCACTCAGGGTTATAGTCTGTGTTGCATTGAACATTTTTTCATCTCTCGAGGGTGGAAAGGATGGAGTGGTTGGTGAAGGAGGGTGGAGGTGGCAGTTGAGATTCTCTGTAAATTTTCATATGATTTACCTCTTGAAATTGTGATTCTAACTTTTGAGAAAAAAAAGTTGCTGTGAACATTGACTCGTCTCTGGTCCTTGAATGAATTTCTTTGCAGGTTGTGGATGGAGAAAGAGGAAATGAGTACCGTAAACAGATCTTGCCTTCGTATAAGGCAAATAGAAGGAGATTTTCACAGCATTTTTCTTCATTAGGAAGATTTCCAAGGAATAGAATTGGGAGATCACATAAGCTCGTCTTGAATGTTCTTCACGGTTGCAATGTGCCTGTCAGTTGATCTTCTGATTCTTTCGGACTCCTTGAATTTAAATATCTGAATTTTTAGTCACTTCAGAAAAAGGATATTTGTTTTCAGCATTTGAGGAGTGTGCATTGTTGAACAATTTACTCTTCTAAAACTTAAGCGGTTATACAAGACAGTATTTATCATATCATTAACCTAACATAAAGGTTTTGTACCTAAATTTGAATGTCTATTTCACCTTGTTAATATTCCTTTTGATACTCAAATTCAGTAATCTAATCCAAAATACTATAGATTTATTTAAGAAAAGTATGATCCTTGTGTTTTCAGGGAAACAGAACCTTTAACTTACTGATGAAAAACTTGAAAATTAAAAGATTTTTCCTGAAAGAAAATGATCATCCCAAGCTCCTTGCTTGGGAATAAAATGGAAGAATGGAGAATAATACCTTCCACCCTGGGATTCCATATCAGCGTTCTGCTCTTCAGTCTGATGCTTTTCCACGTGCTTTCTCCAGGTCAAAGAATGGAAAAGAATTAGATGCCTTCCTGAGCTCTTGGCTCATAGATTGCATCGATAACATTAGAAATATGTTCTTCCATGTTACCATGTCTCACTTTTGCTGATTAAATATCTTTAGATACACACATGTATGCATATCCAGGACCATGATCATTTGTATTTTTGATGATCTGAAGATTTTATATTTCACAATCTAACCACCAGCTGTGGCCATCCCATCCATCTTACTACTATATTGATTGACAGCAAGATGGAACTATAGAGTTGGTTATGCTTTGGTCACCTGCCCGTATTTATGCTTTTGCTTGTCTGGGTTTCATATTTCCACTCCACACCTATTTTGATCAGATGATTTTGCAGAATATGCTGTGCCTTAAAAATAAGTCCTTCCAACTTATGAACTTCTGAGACCTATCCGTTCAGCCACATTGACAGCCAAATATCATGAGTTCTGCAATATTGTTTTGTTGCCTATTATTAGATCTTTAGCACCTCCAGGCAGTGATAATGTCCTTTATTTATAGAATCTTGACAAGGCTCAGATCAGTTAAATTGCTGCGTCTGCGCTGAATACTTAGGTTCGTTTAGACATGATATGCAGGTTGTGAAAATTGAGGCGCATGAAGCTGATGATGTTATAGCCACCCTGGTAGAACAAGTTATATCAAGAGGATACCAAGCTGTTGTTGCCTCTCCTGACAAAGATTTCAGGCAACTGTTATCACAAGATGTACAAATTGTAATGCCCATGCCAAAGTGCAATAGATGGTCATTTTATACCCTAAACCACTACATAGCCCAGTACACTTGTGATCCGCAATCTGATTTAAGTCTGAGTAAGTTTTTAATTTTTTTTTGGTTCTCTTGCAAATGCTACTCTTCCATAGGTTCTGTATTGCTGGAGCTTAGGTACTGTCTCTTGCAGTTTGATTCTCGCATCATGTCTTACTCTGGGAACAAAAGCAGGTTATATCTTTCAAACAGTGGCAAATCAAAGCTATACCTCCTCTTATTTTTTTTTTGTGCAGTAAGCTTCTGTACTTTAACGCAATTCAGAATGAAATATATGCACCACAAGAGTCTCATTTTTACCTTCAACTTGGTAAATTGTAACTAATTCAGAACCCATTTTCTTATTCAATCAGTAATATATACACTGAAATCATTCCCAAAGCACTTTCTTTTTTCCCAAATGCAGGATGTGAGTTTTTTAATGTATCCTATAATTGATAGTTTTTACACTATTTTTTCATGATTAATGTGCTTTTTGTTCTGAATCTAGTGCTAACACTGTATGCTGAAGTTTTACATCCCCTGTTGTAATTTTTTCGATTCCCTTTCTGATGCTTCTTTAGTGACAAATCTGTCTGTAATGCTTATTGGAAAGCATGTTGAAACATTGGTTTAACTAAACATGGAGATAATAATACTGATCCAGATGTAACAAATGATGATTTTGAGGCTTATGAAGGAAACAGTCTAATTTTGTTGGCGTACTCCTTTCCACAGAGGAGCTTGCTGGTTCTAATTAACCAAATACTTTCACCTTTTGCCTTTTCCTGTTTTGGGAAGTTTGCATGTCATAATTGACTCTTTAAATGATTGATTTCAACAAAAAAAAACTTGGAAAGGCATCAAACTTGTAATTACTATTCAAGTAAAATTATAAAAGGAAGCATATATGTTTTATTTGACTGTATCATGACAACTTTTTACTTCTGTTTTCCAAACTTATCTCAGTCATATGACCACCCATATTCTGGTCATTATTCATAAGTACCTAACGGATAAACAAAAAGTTATTTTATGTTGAGAAATGAACAGATATTATTAGAGTTGAGCCTCTTCCACAAACAGTATTTTGGTGATCCAGGATTTGCAGAACATTACTTGATCATGAAAATACTATTTCTGGAAGAGATTCAACTATTTTTTGTTTTATTTCTCAGCCCAAATCATGAAGATTTGTTCCTTGACAAATAATGCTTCATCATTTCTTTTTAGTTTTCATTATTTATTTATTTTTACTTGTAACTTCCTGAAGCTACTGTTACACAGGATGCTTCTTGGGTGATGAAGTTGATGGTGTTCCTGGAATTCAACATTTTGTTCCAGGTTTTGGTCGAAAGACTGCTTTAAAGCTCTTGAAAAAGCATGGGTCTCTTGAAAATCTACTAAGTGCTGCAGCTGTAAGAACTGTAGGCAGAGCATATGCCCAAGATGCCCTTATGAAGTATGCCGATCATTTAAGAAAAAACTATCAAGTCCTTTCCCTGAAGAGGTTGCTTGTTTTACTTTTTTGTTTTCAATTATACTCCTTTAGGAATGACTAAGCCCTCTCCCTTCTCCAATCCTGATGTCCTTTCAGTTTATTATTGTTGTCAACTTTAAAACATGGTGCACCTGAATTGTTTTATTTCAGGGATGTTGATGTACAAATTGAGGACAAGTGGCTCTCTGGGAGAAATTGTTGTAATGATTTGGTTGTATTATCCAACTTTATCAACTTATTGAGGGATACTGAGAATCATGATGGGCAAAGTAAATATGATCCAAATGGTTAAGCTTTGAAGTGACTCTTCTGAAGTCTTTAAAAGGTTGAACCATTCCCCTCCTACTACTTGTTTGAGATTCTTCTGTACCCTAAATTAATTTAAATCTTCCATTGCAAAGTTTAAATTTTCCTAGCTCTTATAAGGTAAAATTTTGTCATCCTTCCAGTTTTATTTAGTAACTGCTGATGCTTCTGCTGCTCATAGTTAAGATTATAGGTTGTTGTATATTCTTAATAGTCAGCTATACTAATTATCTAGTGAGAGTTTTTTGCAGGTGTCATTTGAAGAATCTAATGATAGATTAAACTGATATACTTCTCTAAATGGATCTGTATATGGTTTTGGATCTGCAAGTGTACATATCATTTTAAATCAATTATATTTTTTCTGAACCAAAGAACATCAGTATACATCTGAACCTTCATTTCCATTGTTCTCTGTAGGATCAAAGAGGTGGAATAGTAAGACCGTTATCTATATGCATAGAGGCATGAAAGAGAAATATGCAGTTTATTTGAAGGCAATTGATTTAGAAATCGTATTGTTCGGTTATCAGAAAGAGGAGTTTTTTTTTTTTGGGGGGGGGGGGGGGGGGGGGGAGGGGGGGAGGTGGTTGGGGATGGGGGAGCATAGGGTGATATAGCCAGCTTTTGCAATGAATTAAACTAGCTTTAAAGCAGAATAGGTCTTTAAGTATGAATAAAGAGACTGTTGTGCTGTGGTAAGAACATTTCCTATTAAGATTACAAAATAAAATCATGGAACTCTAGCAGCAATCTTTTGATTTATAGATCTTCAATAGTTTGGGAAACTTATGAGGGGAATTAAGTATGAAATATATCGGCCATAAGCAATTGTAAGCTTTTGATTTGAATATTATATTTTCATTAACAATTACATAATAATTATACTAGCTAGCTTCTCCAATTGTTAATTATGACAAATCTGCTCAGCCTTTTTGGTTCTCTATGGACATCTTTTGACTTGTAGCCTCTGCTAATTATCTCACATTACATTTTTTCTTATGCTTATATTGCAGATGTAAATTTTGTTTCTTCATTTTGTAGAATACTTTTGCTTTTGTTTATCTTCTTGTAAAACAAAGACGTCACAATCAAAAGAGCTGTCAGTAGCAGATGCGTAAAATATTAGTGTAATGTGAGGCTCAATTTTATTCATTGATGTTGCTGGTGGTGACATTTTAAGGTATGCCGTCAGCTCTCAGCAGGGGTAATCTCAAGAAATGGTATCATGTCCTGACCCAAGGACAGTAGTTGATTTCAGCAGCATTTGCACCTCAAGGTGAACTTGATCTATGTAGCACACTGTAAGTTCTCATCTCCAATCTTGCTCTCCTGGGGTTATGACTCTGTTTAGTTGTGTAAAATGGTAATTTAAGGTCCTTTTCCCCCTTTTTCAGGAAGGATGTATTTCTAGTACTTTTGGCCTACTAGAAGATAATGGAGATTAGATAAATAAACTGCTTGGTGGCTGTTAATGAAACAGTCATTTCATAAACTGTTGCAGTAATCTATGAAGATTTGCTGTTTGCATACCAGTACTTTTTCTTTTTTTTTGGATAAGTGGGAGGTCTTGAATCTAGAACCATCTACTTACAATCCCTCCACCCTTACCATCCAACCCAACCCTCCTCACCTTGCACACCAATACTTGTTTAATCCTTGGGCTGATAAATTATGTGGAATACTGGAATAGGGTGGTAAACAAATTTTGGAGATCCCCATGAAGCTATTTCTGTTTCGTGTGGTGTTTTGGTCTATTTTGTATTCTAAAACTGCAGCTTCTTCAGTGTCTACAACAGGCAGTATGTACGAGTTACTCGACTTATTATCATGTGTTCACTCTCTTCTGACATTCTTTTAAGTATCAGCAGTTGATCAAATTCCTGAACCATGTTGACTACGGAATATTTATAAGGAAATTTTCGTCATTGTGATAAAGAAACAAATGAAGTATTCAATGCAACTGACAGTCCACAATGCTGTAATGGTGCATACCTTTAGGATGACCTTATCTGAGACAACGGGCTATTGAACTGGTAGCTCAGTCGTTGGATGCTTACTTCATTGTAGGTGGTAACAAGTTCCATATCTAAATATCTTTCCCCAATATATTGAACCAAAAAAGAAAGGGAAATTTGCCAAATTGGTTATTTACACTTTCAAAAAAAAAAAATTTTAATCCCTCACATTTAAAATCAATCATAATAGTCCATTGAATATAAAAAAATCCACCCAATTGATCGCAAATCTCATTTTCGCTTACTTCTCTCCTCAAAAAGCGCACATCTCTTTCACGTGTCCATAATTTTAAAGTTTTTTTTTTATATAAAAAGGAAATGTAAGCCACCAAACCTTTTTTTTCCCCTTCCCTCCATTTCTTCAACTACCAAAAAGCTAATTGTAAGTTACAATCCTCTAATCAAAGAAGCAAATGTCAATATGGTCACTTACAAGTAGTAGAAGAAGAGCAAGAAAAGACATTTAAGAAAAATACACTGGAAATAATCAATGATCAATGTTATTGTTGACAAAGAGCTCATGATTATGACTTCTTGGAAACCTACAAATTCAGGAAGGAGATTCTATGGGTGTCGAAACTATGAAGTAAGCCTAAGCACATTTCATTTTGGTTGTCTTGAAAAAAATTGGTTTTTAATATGAGGTGAAAATTGATTCTTAATACTTGATGTTCTTGCAATTTAGGTGAATTGTGCTTATCGTTATTTCAAGTGGCATGATTCCTCAATGTGCAGTAGATCAATATCATTAATACCTACCTTGTTAAAGACTATCAATCGGCTGGAAACTGAGCAAGAAAAAAGAATTTGAAAAGAAAATTTATTTTGGGCTACTTTGCTTGTTTCTTGGATGTGCATTTTACTGATTATGTTGAACAAGAGTTTAACTGTAGTCTAAAGAGGAAATGAAGCATATAAGGTAAAAGTAATATGATCTTTGCACTTTCGTCGCTTACACAGTTGTTTGTGTGATATTGAAGAATGAAGAAGTTAAAATTTTTCTTATTTAATTGAGGTTTATATTTAGGATTTTGATAGTTGATGTGTTTCTTATAAGAAAACGAAGTATGTTTTCATTCTTAAAAGGAAACAATGTATTTTTTACAAGCACATGAGAGAGGTGTGCACTTTTTAGATAGAAAAGTGAGCAACAATGAGTTTGGGACCAATTAAGAGGACATTTCTATATTTGAGGAACTATTGTAATTGATTTTAAATGTGAGGGACTAAAAAATTTTTTATTTAAATGTGAGGGATCAATTTGGTAAATTTCACAAAAAGAATTTATTAACAAAATTTGGTGATCAGATGCCTCATTTCTTCCACTTTTGACGACATTTAAGGTACTAATGTTTGAACATAACAAAGAAAAGTTGATCATACTACAAGTATATATGATAAATTCTAGTTATAGTTCACTATTTGATTATAGCAACCTCTCTTCGTAGAGAAGTGTATATTCCCTCAGTTCCAATTTGTTTTTCGTGTTTCGAGAATCCAACATTTTAATAATAGTACTTTAATTGTGATATTTGTACTTCTCTTTCTAATCTTATCCTTACAATTTAAAATTTGAATTTGAAAGATGACATATATATGATTAAATGAAGAGACTATGTGACACCCCGAAAGAATGAGTGTGAGAACCCGAAAATTTTTATATATTTTCTAGACATTATTTTGTTTCCTTGTTTATAATTTTGTACCTTTCTTCAAGATATTAATTTTCTATACATTTTTATAAAGGAATATAATTTTCAAATCATTTTCTTTATACAAGTTAGTCCACGTTAATTTTGAAGAGTATTATGAATGTGGAACCCGCTAGTGCGGTAAATGCAATATATTTTTGACAACTTGTTGGAGTTTTGTATTAAATGATATTATTTTACAAGGTGCTAAGAGATAATTAGATGTTACCTATATGGATTAGTATTGGAGAGACAAAAAGATAAGTTTTAAACCAAAAGGTGACAAGTGTCACCATCCAATTCACCCTTGGACTTTTGACCAAGATATTTATACCTTCTTAAAGCTAATTTTGATCAAAATATCTCTTCATTTTAGCTCCTCTTGGCCGACTCTCTCTCTACAAGAAAAGAAAAGAAAGCCCTCAACTTATTTCTTCAATTTCTTGCTTGGATCTCGCAAATCAAACCGATAAAACTTCAAATCACTCCATAAAATCCCTTTGCTAAGTGGTCTTGAGGTAGTTGGTGAAGTGGTTTGAGAAACAAAGGTGCTTAGTTGGCTCTTTTCTTGAGGTTCCAAGGTGAGTAGCTAATGGATTCCTTCTTTGGTCTTGCTAATGTCAAATTAATGGTTTGTGTTGGTTAAAGATGTGATTTTATGGAAGAATTTATGGATTAAAGTGAAGTTAGCTCAATTTCTGATTTTATTGGAGATTTTTCTTATTTTATATGATGATCATGGTTTAATCATGGTATGATGGCTGGTAATGGTGTAAAAGGAAGCTTGTATATGTTAGTTACGATTGTTTGCGGAAAATTTCGGTTTTATGCGGAAATTCCAGGTTAGGGTTTTGAATCTGTCCTGTTCTGTCCGGTTTTATTTGAGCATGTTAGAGGCCGAATCAGGCTTAGATTAAAACATGAAAGTTGTAGTAAATGGTGTTAACTAGCTGCCTACAAAATTTCAGCTCGATCCGAGCACTGTAGCATGTGAAATGACCGAAATACCCTTGACTGCCCTTGAACCCTGTTTCGCGCCCAGATTTCTATTTTCGTGGAGATTTCCATTTTTTACCATGAAAATGCATGATTTGGCTTTTGAAGTCTTCATAAGAAATGTAGGCTTATGTCTTGCTTCGAAACGCCATAAGATTCGTTTCAATTCGATAAGTGTAGCTTCAGTTATGGATATTGTGCCGAAAGGTGTATTTGATAGTTTATGATGTGTATGTGGTTAATTCGAGATGAATTGGTGTTGCTTGTAGGTTGAAAATGAAGCATTTATGGGGAAATGCTGTCCGAACTTATAGAGTGTATGATTGCTTTGAGTTTGTGATTTAGGGTTTGGATTCGGACAAGGTAAGGATATATGATGGATGGTTCCTGAGCCGTGGAGGTGAGTGACCCTAAACTGTTTCCAAAGTCACTTTTGAACTGTTTCTTGCATTGTTACTCAATTGCATATCATGTGTGCGCGCATGTGAGTCCATAACATGATTTGGCTCAAATGAGTTCTTGGGAATTCGTGTGCTTATATCCAACGTCTCCACTATCTGTTTACTAGTTATTTGGAGCACGATGGCTCCTCATTCCTGTTTATCTGTTATCTGATCTATTTGAGCGTTGGGTGTTTAAGTGCAGTGATTTCACTGGTTCATGAGAGCAAAAATACGTACATTTGATTTTGGAATCATGACATCATCGAAATGCATTATTGTGAAATATATTTGATTACTGATTTTATTGGTTACTCACTGAGCTTCTAGCTCACCCCAAAAATATTTTATTCCCCTCCACAGGGCTCGTGGCGAAGGAAGGCTTGTAGTACTTATTCACGTGACTGAATGGCATATATCTTGTACAGTTTGGATTTGGAATCATTTTATGTATAGTTTGGGGAATTGTTTCCGCCTCGCTTATGACATGTAATTATTGGCGAATTTGATGTAAATTTGAGATATATATTGTAATTTATTTGAGAACTGTAGTGACTGACTGAATCCCGGCGAGAGCTGGGCATGCGGTCCGCCGAACCCTTTGGTTCGCCTTAGGGGGAGGTGGGGCTGTCACAGACTATATTAGAAGAAAAAAACTACAAGGTAATTTGACTTTTTTTTATCATCATAAATATTTTAGAAAATCTTAAAGTGGAAAGTATGGCACCTTTAATGGAATGGAGGGAGTAATACGTATGAATAAAAATCTATGGCCCATTATACTGAATACTTTCAACCATTTTGTTTTGTTTTTTTTTGGGTACAAATGATAATAATATTAAAAATCTATTAGTAAGAGTTTACATACAGAGGCAGCTAAAGGCCCCCAAAATCCATAGATAGTGAAAAATGGGTTTACATGGAAAAGACAAAAAACCTTTATTAGTTTCAACATCTATTTTTGCAAAAAAGTCAGCGCGTTGGTTTGCTTCCTGGTAGATGTGTCTATTAGAGGTGCCTTTGTGTCACGGGTTGCTCAATTTCCTATAAGTCAACACGCTGTGCGGTACTAGCGATCGTTCAACATTTAAACTATGGACAGTTAGTTAGGTTAGCCTAAACACTAAGTGCGCGGAAATGTGCGGAAACTAGAGTCGTGAGCAAAGAAAGAAAGTATCGGAGGCAAAGGAAAGTTTGTATTACACTTGTGAACACTTACACAAGGTGGCAAGTCAAGAAACTATACAACTCTCTAGAGAATTCTAGAGACTTGCACAGAGTGTAGGTACTTTTTTTGTGTAGGCCCTCGATCTAGTACCTACACAAAAAAAGTACCTACACTCTGTGCAAGTCTCTAAAATTCTCTAGAGAGTTGTATAGGTTCTTGACTTGCTTATAAATAGGGTAAAACCCCTCATTTGTAACCAACCATATGTAAGTGTTCACAAGTGTAATACAAACTTTCCTTTGCCTCCGATACTTTCTTTCTTTGCTCACGACTCTAGTTTCCGCACATTTTCGCGCACTTAATGTTTAGGTTGAATTAGCTAACCGTTCATAATTTAAATTTTGAACGATCGCTAGTATCGTACGTTGTGCTGACTTATAAGAAATTAAACAACCCGTAACACTTGAAAGCTGTCCAAGAGGGCCTGCAATCAGAAATTACAGCGGAAAGGTTGTGATTTTGAGAAGTGATGATTAATGATCAAATTCACAATTACTTCGGCATCCAACTCAATTTGTAGGTGGGTGACAGTTGAGTGATTTACTAAATAGCCCATCTCTTTCAATCATTTTATACGTGACTTGTTTTGCAAATGACTTTCTTGGCCTGATTTGCTAAATTAAGCCCATCTCTTTCAATCATTTTGTACGTTACTTGTTTTGCAAATGATTTTCTTAGCCTGATTTATTCCAGGTCTACCATTGGGATTTGATTGTTTTTTTTTTTTTTTTGGTTATGAATAATTTTGAATGCCAAAAAAGGTCCGACTTTTAGTGCTGTCTTTTTCATGGACATGATTATTGCACTTTTACTCTCAAACATCTAGAACTTTGTTCCAACTAGTTAACTACGTTGTGTATCACTCCTTGATTAAAACAAAATATGTGGAATCCCAAATTTGCAAAGATATTATACAATTTCAGCAAGGGTTATTGTAGTAAGCCCCTAAACATAATCATTTAAGCACTTTGCCTTTCAAATTTACCGCAAAAAGTAACTGCTTGATAAATGGCGAAGTATTCTAAAGTTAGCAATTGCATTCTATTAGTACTCTTTGTAATAAGCTCCCAAGGAACTTTTATAGTGAATTTATCTCTGAATTCATTTTAAAAATTTTGTTTTTCTTTTTTCCTTTTCTCTCTCTCTCTCTCTCTCTCTCTCTCTCTCTCTCTCTCGTAATATCCTTATTGTTCTCCATTCTCTCTTACCATTAATAAAAATTATATTATTGTTTTTAAATGAGTAATCACAAATTTTATTGTTATGCATTTGTTTAAATAATATAATTTCTAAATGAAAGATGCTTTGTAAGACAAGTAAGATATAATTTATCATATTGTAAAGTTTAGTTTCCTTAACTTTCTTTGGCTTATTCTTTAATTTTGTGGGATGTTGATTATTTGTTAATTTTCATCATGAAATAATTTATCATAAACTCCAACACTAATTTGTTGTAGGATGCAGTTGGTTTGTTGCTTGCATTACAAAGTATACATAATCTAGAAATAAAAAATGTTTCTATATGAACATAAAACTTGGAGCTTGTGATTAGTTAATTATTAATAGTGATACAAAAGAAATAAAAGAGAAAAATGAGAGGAACAAAGAAAAATAAAATAGTTAAAACACTGGGGTAAATTACCTATAAAATTCTTTAATGGGCACTGTGTAACTAAGTTCCTAGTTTTGGTGGTAAATTGCAAACTAATGTTTTCCTATGGATGAAAGTAAGGGTCGTTTTGAAAATTTGGCTATTATTTAATGGTCAAGCTTGATTTTAATCGACAAAATGAGTCAAGTACTAAAAAGATTACTTAAGTGGGCAAAGTGATTTTGGAAATGTTAGGGAGCTTACTGCAATTAACTTTTTTAACAATTTGCTTTAAAAATCTTTTTTGGACGCATCAATGACACTAATAAAGGAAACTATAAATATCGGGCCCATGCCCACTTCTCAATTCACTCACCCCACATTCCCCTGCGAAATATATAACCACGCAAATTTCAACCACAGAAAATGGAAAAAAAAAACTAAAAAATTAAAATGAAAAGGAAAAGGTAAGTAATGGAATAAACTCCATAACTGATGTTTGGTTCACTGGTATGGGAATTGAAATTTTGGAATGATTTCTAAAAATTTGGCATCTCTCCATTCCCTAGTAAAAGGGTGGGTTTTGTCCAAAACCCAAGTGTGATTCCAAAATCTTATAATTACATAATATTTAGTATAATTAATATTTATATTTATTATATATTTATATTTATATTTATATTATTACATATACATATATATAATATATTACAATTATAATATTTTATTATAATATTAGTATATTATATAAATATATATTATAAGTATTTAGTTAAATATAATTATATTTATATAATATAAATTTATTAATATTATATAATAATATATTTATAATATATGTATATTTATAAATGTATATTATATGTGCATATAATTATAATATATACATGTATATAATATTAATAAATTATATAATTATAATTATATTTATTATTTTAAATATAATAATATATAATAATAACTATATTTAATATTAATATGCATTATATTTATATAAAATATTAGTAAAATTAATAATTATATATTATATATTTATATTATAACATTTGTATAATTATAATTAATTATATATTTAATATTTAATTTAATTAGTTACAAACTTATAATAATGATATTATTATATTATATAATTATATATTATAATTATTTAGTTAAATATAATTATACCTATATAATATTTATTATAAATTTATTAATATTATATAATAATATATTTATAATATATATGTATATTTATAAATGTATATTATATGTGCATATAATTTTAATATATACATGTATGTAATATTAATAAGTTATATAATTATAATAATTATTATTATTTTAAATATAATAATATATAATAATAACTATATTTAATATGTAATATATATTATATTTATATAAAATAGTAGTATAATTAATATTTGTATATATTATATAATTATAATTATATATTTATATTATAAAATTTGTATATTTATATTTAATTATATATATAATATTTAATTTATTTAGTTACAAACTTATAATAATAATATTATTAGTTATATGTATTATATAATGTATATTAATTTATGTAATATAATTAATATTATCAATTATACTAATAATTATACATGTTTACTAATAGAAATTATTAATTAGTTAGACTAAATTTACTAATACATTTATACTAATATATTTAATTAGTGAAAATTTCTTAAATCCCATTTACAAAGAGCCAATAACTATCATTTACTATGTGGTTTATAATATATTTATTATATTCTATTTCGAAAGAGTCGATGAGCCAAACATCAACTATAGTAATGATACACATTCCAGGTACTTGAACCAAACAAATGTATTGGAATGAATGACCTCATTTCAAACCCAAGATATCCGATTCCGAATCCGAATCCGATTCCGATGTGCGAACCAAATGCCACCTAAATGTGACCGACATACTCGAAAAGAATCTTCCTTTGCTAACAAATCAAACCACATTTAAGTGAGGGGAAAGAGTTCCAATGGTTCTCCAACTCTTTTTCAAGTAAGGTTTTAGCCCTCCAATAATTAACGATAAAGGTTTGGCCCTCAATCTAATAAAATAGCATATTTGTGGCTCTTCTATCAAATCCAGCGGTTAAAATTGACAGGAAGCATCATCTCGTGAGACGCACGACCAAATATCAAGGGTATTATAGTCTCTAAAGAAGAACACAAATTCTGCCAAATAGAAGAAGAACACAAATTCTGCCAAATTGCTAGTTATTCGGGAACTCCTGGGATGGCATATATCTTGCCCAACCTCTCCCCGACAATCATCCAATCCAAGGAAAAATCACTCCACCCCTCCTCCTCCTCTCCTCCACCTCCTCTCCTCCACCTCCTCCTCCTCCTCCTCTGCTTCTACCCCCACTGCCTCATAGGCAGGCCTCCCCTCTTTCTGTTCCCACCAGGCAGCAGCGTCACCTCTGCCCCCACCTACTCCTCCACCACCACACCACCTATGCCACCGCCAGTGACGAACCTCCGAACAGGTTACAGTTTCCTACAGATAAATCTCTGACACTGCAGGTAACAGATGCACATTACGATATTAGAAGCGGAGCTGAAGTAAAGAATTGGGGATGGGCTGGACGAATGTGGGCCATCTCTCTGGAAAAATGATACTACAACAAAATACACATAATATGATAGTTCATAAATTAATAGGGGAAAAAAAAAACTCGTCACACACTGCCAGTCAATTCAACCACGGCCTCCTGCACTATCTCGTCCAGTAACTTGTTCAATTTCCTTTCCTAGATTGTCCATTTCTAATCTCAAGTGATCCAGCCACCCCTTGCCCACCACCTCCTTCCTCACCACCCTCTCCGCCACCACGCTGTTATTGTCCACACAATCAACGGTAACACACCTCCGATGCCGGCAATTAGCACTTTCGCTGCAACATCGGAATTGAGTAGTCTGATTTTTTTGCACTAGGGTTTTGGAGCAAAAGGAGTGGAAATTGTTGGAGCGAAAATCAGTGGTGAAAGTGTTTTTACTCTGTCCTGGGAAAGAGACTATCATGCCCTTGATATTTGATCGCGTGTCTGACGAAATGATACTTCCCATCAATTTTAACTGTTGGATTTGACAGAAGGGCTACAAATATGTTATTTTATTAGATCGAGGGTCAAAACTTTATCATTAATTTTTGGAGGGCTAAAACTTTATCTGGGAAAGAGTTGGAGGGTCATTGGGACTCTTTTCCCTTTAAATAATATGTACTGTTCATTAAAATTTTAAGCTTGATTTAAACTTGACTCAATTAGTGTAATATTTAAATTTACATCCAAAAAATAAAAATTCAATAAACTTCATGCGTTGCAAAGGAATCAATCACACATGAAGATAGTTAGTTAAAATTTCATGTTTAGTTTAGTCTTAACTCATTTAGCTTTGAACTCTATCTGTAAATAACTTCAAGCTACAAACTCTGTAAATAAATTACTTGAATTAAGAAACAATTTCCATAGCATTAAAATAAACAAAGAAATTTAAACATTTAAATATTCAACTTAATTAGATTCATCAGAACTGCCCATACATGCTCCACAGTAAGGCCAAAATATGGTAAAAATTTGAGTAGATCCGATCTAAGGTTCCACTTGTAGACCAAGTCGTCAAGAATTTGCCAACATCACCTGCTGCTGAATTCAAAACTCCTCATCATAACCGTTAACTCCGTGCCTGGCCCTCAAATCTTTTTCTTATCTTTTTTTTTTTTTTTTTTTTTTATAGTTTTTTTCCTTTGTACAAATCAGAGCGAACATATCTTTCTATTTTCTTCCACATAATACTCCGTCGAACCATTCTAGTAAGATCTACACATCCCCCAATCTTCATGTTTGTTCTTCTTCTAAATTTATTTAGCTTTGTTCTCTAATTATGTGTGTTGGGTTTTCTTTAAAATTTATGATTTTTTTTTTTTAAGAAAAAAGTTTTATGAGCTTCACTTAACATAACAGGCTACAGATATCTTTATAACGATTTGGAGGTGGGGGAAAATTTCCTTTAATTTAGTGGAGAGAATGAGGTTTTGAGGCTTGAAAGGAGGAAGAAAAGGGTCATGCAAATCATTGTGGATCCCTCTTGGCAGATATCCTCCTCTTGGCAGGCACTGCCGCTACTTCCTCAATAGCAAGGGGTACTAGACGGTGATGGTGGTGAAGGAGGAAAGCAAAGGAGGTAAGGTAGCAATTGCTGTTAAGGGTTTAATCTAATAGAGTGGTGGAAGGATATCATAAACTGCAAAATGGAGTCTTAATGGGTCCAGGTGTTGGCGGCGGAGGCCGTATCAATGGAACACCGGCTGGTGGTAGCAGGCTGAAAGGGTTGATTTAGGGTTAGCGTCGTGTGAGTTAGGAAGAAACGAAGAGAAGAGATGATTATTTGCTGAGAATTCTGGTTTCTCAATGTTTAGCACAAATTCTCCATCAATCGGTCTAGCTGTGGGGTCACAGACCGGGTCTATCCAAGTTTTTGCTGTAAAACGAGCACACGAGGGGTTGGTCAAGATAAACTAACTTATCTGGAAAAGACAAACTAAACTTATCTGAAAGTGGAGTCTCTGAAGAAAAGAAAAAGAAAAACATGATCCTAAAACCACCCCAGCACTTCCACTGTTGAATCTTGATGCTTTCAAGATTGATTTGTGTATAACACCGCTGCTAAGATAGATAGACAGATACGTAGGCGAAGAAGAGAGAATGCTGACGATGGTTCAATCTACCATCTCCTCACCCTTGCAGCATTTACCACCAATTCTAACCGCAACCCACAAATGTAACAGTAATTTTCAGCTCTCAGCTTCAGTTCCTCAGTGGCCATGTACAAATACAACTCTCAATGTCAGATTGAAACCTCCAAAGAAGCTCCTCTCTTTTCAGGTTATTAAACACTCCTTTATTTGGATCTTAGGTTTGTATATACTTTTTTTTTTTTTATTTACTTCGTTCTTTACTTCGGGCTGATTTTGTATATGTAGCCTTGAATTTGTTGGTAATGATTTTCCTATTTTCTATAGTTTCATTAATAAGATTAATGCTTTCTTCTGGATAGTGGGTTGTTTTACTTTTCTATTTGAGTGCCAAATTCATGCAATTTCTGAATTTTATGGTGATTTTTTATTTTTTGACACAGAAGTTACACTTGGTGGAGTTATCTTAGATATTAAATTTTTTGCATGCATCAATTCCTGCTCCATTGGTTTCAAGAATTTAGTAATTAATTACTAGAGCATTGGATTTTGGCTCTTAGTCTTAGGTAGAATGCACCAGAACCTTTATCTTCTTGTATATTCTGAATGGGAGATTGGAGACCAAATGTATCCGATTTTTAGTAATCTTCATATATGGTGTAATTAGCTATTGTTAGAAATGGCTAGACGAAGTCTTAAAAGTACGTTTTTCAAGTCAGTTAATTGGTGTGCGATGCTTGCTATTAAGAGCCTATATTTGTACTTGTATGTCTGAAGTGATGAAAGCCACACAATTAGTTTTGGTTGGCAAACGATCAAGTTATACAAAATGGAACACGCTTTTGCAGTTCTGTTCATTTTTATCATTTTGAGTTGGAAGTTCTATGGTGTATAGTTTATGTACTTGACTGTGATATATTCAGCAGTCCAAGCAAATTGCATGCTGCCTAATTGATTACAAACAGAGCTCAAAAAATTTCTGACTTATGCCGTGGGAGACAGATCTCTTATGAATAATGTTCCTTGTAAATTTAATTTGTGCCAAATGTGAAAACCCCCCGCCTCCCCTTCCTTACTAGTTTTTTTTTTTTTTGTGTGGGGGGGGGGGGTGGTGGGGGTTGCGGAGGGAGGGAGGGGTGTGGGTGTGTGCTTGCTTTGCAGGAACTAATGGTTCATAGTGTAGTCATGCCTGTTTGTAAAACAGCTTCTGAGTTTCTCTATCATTTTGATGGCCACAGATACTCGGAAGGGAAGTGAGCAGCTTTTCATTCTTGCCATTACAAAGACTAGATGGTAGCTCCTTTTTTCCTATCTCATAACTTATTTCAGAGTATATCTGTTATTATGACACACTTTCCAATCATAAAGCAAAATATGCAAGGGGCATTGTGCATTGGCAGAATGATAAGAAACTTCCAACCATATTTTGGTTCAGATCTCGCTTGTCAACCTATGCACTTGACAGTGCCATTCTGAGACTGGGGCTTAAATTACTTTTGGAGCCTTCCTCTGAACATTTTACTATTGAATATCTGTGTTAATGCAATCATGGACTAGATGTTTGGGTTAGAATTGTTTAAACATAAATTCACTTTCCACTTATGTTATATGGTTAGTACCAAACAGGCGTTAATTTTGGCAAGAAGACTCTAAGGAATAAGACCTTTTCTTGTTGCTCCGCAAATTGCTGCAATTTTTCCAATATAAGAGTCATTGCAGACAGTTTGTCTGACACGTAAAGTTTTCTGGACCTGAAGATGCTAACTCCATATTGCCAGCACCAAGTCATCTAGTCAAACCTGGCTGAAGTTTTAGGTTACTGGCATTACGCTTATTAAGAAATAAGAGAAGCGAAGAGTACTTTAGAGGATTATTGAGGGTAGCAGATACATAGGAGAAAAGTGTTAATGTTTACTTTGTTATCTAACCCATTGAAGAGTGCATAAAACATCCGTATTGCAATAAACCTAGTTATAGTAAATGTGAAAAGTTAACAGACTAGTTTTGTGTTCTTTATTCTTCTTCATCTACGTTTGGTTCTTATTAAATGGATTATTTAACTAATTTTAAAACAAATATAATGCTCGTCAAACCTGAGATCAAGATTTCCTTGAAACACAGTGATCATAAGCATTGATAGTCTGATATTTTTTGAAAGATTGATGATTTCTTCCATAAATTGAAGCTTGATTTCTTCCATAAATGGAAGCTCTACTGTTATCTTTCATTTTTTCAATGTAACATAAATTAAAGTACGCACCTCTCAGTATTCAGTGAAAATCCGCATGTCATTCGGCACTGAAAACAAAAGTAATAATGCTGAGGACAAAAGGAGCTCTGGATTTCCTTGAAACACGGCGAGCATAAGCATCAATATCATGAGATTTTCTCTTTTGAAAGATTGATAATTTATTACATAAATTGAAGCTTACTATATTATCTTCCAGTGGTTTTATCTCAATATAAGGTAAGTTAAAGTTCTCACCTCTCAGTATCCAATGGAAATGCTCATGTCAGTCACCATTGGAAAAAACTAAGAATATGAGAAAAAGGTGCTCTAGAATATATCGTGATGCTCAAGATGAATGTCTAAAGAATGATGAGCAGACATGCCAGTGTAAGGTGGAGAATATTGTGGACATTTGCTCTGAATTATGAAAATAAGTGACATCAAACATGACCTTTTCCATTTTTAACTGGCTCATACTTTTTGAGTTTAAACAACTCCAAGGTTTTATTCCCTTTTGGTATCTGTTTAAACATTAACAGTTATTGATCTATGCTTTGAACTAATAAATTGCACACTTGAGTTGGAATTCCCTCTATAGAGAATTGAAGCCTATTTACCTCTCTTTGGATTGTAATTTCCATGGAAATGTCAACTTTAATTGTCAGTCCAACTGTTGGCACAGAAATCAATAATTGAACTGAAGCATAGTTAAAAGGGAATAGCTAATGGTAAATTTCCAATATACAGTTGATGTCTTGTCATTGTTTTAGGTCATTCCCTTTGGACTTGACTACAATTTACTCTGGAAGAGAGTAGACTCTAATCACCATCGATTTGTCAGGGTATCAGTTGTAGGAAACAGGCTTATAATTCAGTTCTTGTACTTTAGTAAGCAGTTAATATTTAAGCAAGGATTCTTAGACAATAAGCAATTACTCTTTGCAAGGATTGGTTTGTGTTTATTAGTTTGAGAGGCTACAGGTAGGTAGGTATACAAGTTAGTGTAACACATATTTGTAAGGAGAATCTTATACATGGAGAGGACTAAGATTCATGCTCTTGGAATCTGGAAATCAGAAGCACGTCCTTGGTAGATGAACTGAGTTATAAACCTTGAAACTTCAAATCATCTTTCTTACTAAAAGCTATTACAGATTTGATATGTGGCTGAAGAATGAATAAAAACATCATGGTCGTTTTTCGAGAAAATTCAACAATGGCAACTTTAACTAGCAGTAGAAGAAGCCTTACCAGGCTATTGCAAAAATTGAGACTATTTTTTTCTAATAATCACCATGCATCTCCATTTGGATATTTTCCTTGAGGCTTCTTGAAGTAAGTTTACAATAGTTGCTAGTAGACAATGACGTTTGATGCTCTATTGGTAAAAATTGTTAATCTCTTGAGGCAGTTGAAGTTTCCTCTATCGTACTCAAAAAAAATTTTCTTTTTACTTCCATGTTTTCTGTTTCCCTATTGATGTATCGAGTCAGTTGTCTAGTAAAGAAGTTATCTATCTGCCACGTTTATCTTGCTGCAGAATTCTCAAGTTACCTACCACATAGTGAAGATTTAACTATTGTGGATAGAAAACCAATTTACACAGCGGAGCTCTCTTATGGAGCAATATCATGGTTCGTGTCTGAACAAGCTGCATTGGCAAGTGAAAATGTCAGAATGAATGCAGTTTTTGAGATTGGGGAATTGTTTGAATTAGGAATTCAGCTCACCTACTTGCTTCTGCTACTGGTGTTGATTGGGGTTGGAAGCTTTTTCGTAATCCGTCAAGTACTTGTCCGAAGAGAGCTTGATCTTTCTGCAAAAGAATTGCAAGTAAGCAGTTTTAATAGATCTTTTTAAGCTTGTTATCTCAAACTTTAGTATGCAAGATGTCTTGGAGGAATAACTTCAGAGAAATTTGTCAAACATGTAGCAGTCATTATCCAACAAGGAAATCCCCTCCAATTATATCTTCTATATAACTATGAGTGATGGGTAAACACCATTTCGTAAAGTCTGTTTCCATAGGATTCAAGGTTTGTTGTTAATTAAACTGTGTAAGAGGCCTTTGAACTCTATCCCTATCTAATACTAAAGAAATCTGCATTTGTCAAAACTAAAGAAATTAAGTAAACCTCCATCTAATGAATGCTTGATTTAGTAAAGTAGATAAGAGTAAGCTAGTTAACCAGATGATGGTATATCGGATCCAATAAGTATCTGAAGACTATATGATACATTGATTTCAGCATAGAGTGTTCATGTCAAGAAATTTCAATCTGAGTTCAATTGCAATACTAAAAGGGAAATGATAAGTGATCCTAATTTTGCATAGACAAAATAGAATAACATTGAAAAATGGAATAAAACTATGAGATATCCCAGAGACTAAAGGTAGTTGTGTTGTGCTATACGGCTTGAACAAATATCTCTGCAGAAAAAAGTTAAATTATGTGAATACTGTGAAATATGTTTATCGAAATTTTTTTAGTTGAATTGAATTAATGCTTCAATCCTAAAGAAAAAGATAAATGCCACTTCAATCCCTGTCAACCAGTAAAGATGGTTTTTGTGGAAAGTGATACATGCTGGACAAAGTCAGTAGGCTCCTTCGCCATGGATTGAACCTTTTCTTCAATTGCTGACTTGTGTAGTGTTCTACAGCAGCTAGTTTCTATTTCACTCAATATACTACACTTTTTTTTAATCCATATACAGCTGGTTTCTAATGCTAGAATGCTTATTACTCTGACAAATCTTTTTAATCCATTGACTGTTAGCCCTATGGTGTCCATTGGTGTTGAATTACCAGTTAACCTAAAAGCTTAAAATGTTAGGAAGGAGTGTAATTTCCAGGACCAAATGCTTAAATCATATAGTCTAGGTTACCAGCTAGGTTCTTGTCAATGAACCAATTATTTGGAATAGGTGGTTCTGCGAACTTTACCTAAAAACTTTGCATACTTTGACAACATCTTGAGGTGTCACGAAATCTAAAAGCTCAAGCTAATAGAGGGGAGACTAAATCATAATCGCATCTAACACTTCCACAATCCATTTGTTGATTGTGTCTTTTCTCAACTGGCATATCTTGTTATTTTGAACTCACTGCACTGATTTCTTGGTTATTTTCCCTAACCTGTCAACTAATGAAATACTTAAATACTTAATTCAATCTTACTCTGCATAACTTAAAAATTTTTCTTGATATAGTTTAAATTCACTTTGATATAGTCTAAATACAATTTGCAATTCACTAATTGTGCCGTCCAGTGGTACACTATGGATAATTATAGGAACTCTTCCCCTTTTTACCTCTCTCTCTCTCTCTCATGCTAGTTTATAAATTTCAGGAACAGGTTAGAAGTGGAGATGCTAGTGCAACGGAGTTTTTTGAACTTGGAGCAGTGATGCTGAGAAGAAAATTTTATCCAGCAGCTACTAAGTACCTGCTTCAGGCAATTGAGAGATGGGATGGTGACGATCAGGATCTTGCTCAAGTAAGATAAGTTCTTTTAGTTTCCAGTTTTCCAAGAATACATAACTGCTTTTCCAACATTTCCATAACCAACTGGTTGAAACTTTTTGGTCCCTCATCTTAAGAGATCAGTGTTACTATTTCTGTGTTAATTCCATCTTAAAATTCCACTGTTTGTTGCACAATAAGCAATGAGTGATAGTCAGATAATGTTCCCCATCGTCCCCAAGAAAAGTTTCCAGTATGAAGAGATTAACAAAAAGAGGTTGAATCTACAGATAAACAATTCAAAAGGGTCACCCAAAAAAAAAATTTATGGCTGAGACAGCTAGTTTAATGTGAAAGACCCTAGTTTGACTAATTTAATTACTTTGTTCATGTCTGAAACAGCTAAACTAATAATTTAGGACTGGCTTCAGAAAGTGAAAAGTGCTGTAAACTTTTGTGGAATCGAAGTAGCTGATAAATAGATGAGACTATTACCAGCACATTCTAGTACCTCATATCACTGGTCTTGGATACATTTCAATAGATTTTGTATTAGAATTTTGTAACTGGTCATTGTAGCAAGAATATGAAATGATCCTAATTGGTGGAGGTCGCTGACTAATTTAAGATGGACAATTGTTGAGGCATTACAGGATTTTAATTCCATTTCTCCTTATTATCATTGTTAAAATTTAGTTTCTTGTGACTTGGTTTTTCATAGCTTACCTCTGTTTGTCGAGATTTTAGAAAATCCTTCAGGATCTTTCCTTAATCTTTTCATCTGAGGTTGACATTTAGTCATCCTAAATTGCTTGTGCTGTAACTATAAGGGCATTATCCTCCATGTGAAAGTAAATGTGGAAATGCCTTGATTTGATAAAATTGACTGATTAAACTAAAATTAGAAAATGAAATCAAATTCATGTACTGTTCATGACTTCTCATGAACATTCTCTCGCATGCTTTCATAATTATTCTTTTTTCCCCCAACTTTTAACAGGTTTATAACGCCCTTGGTGTTAGTTACATCCGTGATGAAAAATTAGAGAAGGGAATAGCCCAGTTTGAAAATGCTGTAAAACTTCAACCAGGCTATGTCACTGCCTGGAACAACCTTGGTGATGCCTATGAGAAGAAGAAAGACTTCAAGTCTGCCCTTAAAGCATATGAAGAAGTTCTCCTTTTTGATCCTAACAACAAAATTGCACGTCCTAAGCGAGATGCCTTGAAGGAAAAAGTGAAAGTGTACAAAGGAGTTCCTGTGAAATCCAAGAAGAGTTGATTATTATTATGTTCATCCTTAGGAACTTTGTCGTTATTTGTCTGAACTTTACCGGTTTAATAGTTGCTCCAGCCAAAATTTTGAAACATTAATAGCTGGATTTTCAAAACAGATCCTATGCCGTGGTATCAACTATCAATGAACCATGATGAGTTTAATTGTCCTTGAGGTATGATCTTGAATGAGCCATCTTGCTCTACTGAGGGTTTACGGAAAAGATGAGTACATTGTTCGTCTTATCACAGATTGACATGTGTGCAATTCATTGGCAATTGATCAGCTATTAATCGAGCTACAGCACATTATCCTACGAAAAGAAGTAAGATTATCATATCAGGCTTACAAGTTTACAAAAATTGTTAAAATTAGGTTTAGCATAGGGCCTACCAAGTAAAACTCTGAAATTTATTTTCCCCTCTTCTCTACTGCATTTTAGAGTTGTTCAACTCAAGGCGGAGGTTGAACCCTTGTATATTCTCATCGGTAAATCTTTGCTTAATACCTGCAAACTTTTTTATCTGTTTCATAATCTTTGTTAGGTGTCAAAACTGAAAGCCTAGGCATTGAATATGCTCTTGAAGTGCAATTGCAAATGAAATTCTCAACTTCAATTTCTTTTGTACCTCGCTATCAGTCTTTCTTATCAAGCAAATGGAATTCTCAATTTCAATTTCTTTCGGACCACGCTTTCAATCTTTCTTATCAAGCATGAGGAACTAAATGCCAGATGTTACAAGACGATGGGCTTCAAACGAAAAATCTGATTGGTAATATCTTGAATGTCGGTTTAGTTTATACACAGCAAAAGGGGAAGAAGAATTGTTTGAATAAAGTGATTTATTTAGTTGAGGCATGATGGATGAATACTCAAAATGACTCCCTTCAAATGGCTTTACTCCCAAATGACTCCCTTCAAATGGCTTAACTCCAAGCCTGAACTGCGTAGTGAAGGATGTACACCAGAAACTTTTTTCTTTTTTTTTTTTGGTTCTTGACAAACAGAAAGCATAGGAAAGAAGAAAAAGGAGGTGGAGAATGTGTGACAAGCCTTCACTTATTGATGGGATCATTTTGATCCCTTATTGATCAAGCAGGGTCATACTAAGACTGAGACAGTTAATGCAACATGATCTTAACTCCACTGACTATTTTAATTCCACTGACTACCTATTTTGTAATGAGAAGCAGCTTTCGTGCTTTGTTTATATTTTAGAAAAGTAATTTTTCAGGTAAATACTCATGTCTTAGCTGAAATTTGTCATAGCATTTGTACCTGGATGCAGCAGTGATAAGAAGCAGTTGAACAAAGAGTTACTTGGGTTGACTGGGCAAAGATTTGTGACACTTACCGATTACCATTAGCCATTGCCATGGATCCAATTACGATTCCAAAACTGCCAGTTATAATTCTTTTGAAAGGTGGAACTGGTACTGAACTTTGTAGGTATAATTGTAGTTACATCTTTGAAACTTTAGACTATGGTTTTGATTCCTTCCAATTAACGTTTGGTTCCTTTCCATTACAATTTCAGCTCATTTCAGTACATAGTTAGGGCAGAGGGGGTTTAGTACGTTTAATCCAAATACACTAATGTTGAGAGAATTTAAGAAATTATAAAATTATATATTGACCAAATGAGAAATATCGAGAGCTAGAGAGTAGAGGAAAAATGAAGAATTATAGCCTAGAATTTGTCTTTTCTCTTTTTTTTTTTTTCCTTTTAAATGGATATAAACCACATCTGGACCAAAATCCCTAGTTGTGGTTCTACTTCCAATTTGGAAGAATCTAAAATGGACCTTTCGCCAAGATTCTGTCCCAATTCCTGAAGAACTTAAAGTAGAACCTTCAGCCACCGGTCCCCATTTTGATTTGCCAAATTCAATTACAACTCTACTTTGTTGCCAGTTCAACCTGGAGCTGTAGTTCATGCCACTTATTATTCTTGTGGATTTTTTTTTTATTGGAACTAGGCTTAACTTTCCTAACAGTAGCTCAAAATCTTCTTGCAATTAGAGTTGCAAATGAGTCAAGATGAATCGAGTTTTTGTCTTATCGAACTGAGTTCAATTCAATTTTGTCAAGCTCGAACTAAAGTTTGAAATCGATAAGCTTTCATTCTAAAACTTGAGATCGAGCTCAAACACCAGTCCGAGTTTAGTCAAACTCAAGTTTGAGCCTACTCAATCTAAAAAAAATAAGAAACGCATATTTTTATTTTTTAAAAGTGGATAAAATAGACATTTCACTCTAGTAAATAATAAAAAATATAGGGGACATGCATATAATTTTGTCACTAAAATTATAAAATATTAAAAATATATAAGCTCAGTGTTAATTGAGTTCGAATCAAGTTTTAATGGCACCAGCTCGTGAGTGCTCATGAGCTGATTTGAGTAAGTTGTAGTCCTACTTACAATAACAAGAACAATCCCACAAATAATGCCTTCATGTCGCTTTATTAAGTAGCAATTTTTCTAAAATTACAAGTAAAAGCAAAAGCATATTGAGGAGCCAATTATTTGCAAGGCATAGCACATCTGGTATGGTTTTTCTATTTATTCCTTTCTAAATGAGGCATTGGTGCAAGAAATAATGGTAGTATTATCTACATCTTCTGACTTTGTCCAATGAAAGATAGTTTTTGTATCCTTCAATCGCATATGACACGTGAGTTTGATTCCCACAGTTGGCACCAAATGTTGATACTAAAAAGCAAAGTTTATATACGAAAATGAATCCTTGCTGGAGTAGTCAATATATAATAGCTAAAGTCTTTGGTCTAGCTGGAGACATAGTATTCAACTTTTTGAAGATGCCTAATTTGGATGTATATATATCCAGAAGCGTATGTCTAAATATCTAGCATAAATTCAAATAAGCAGCAGGGCTTTCGTGTCCGGGTGGAGCCTCCGATGTTCAACTCAAAACTTGGACCTAAAGAGAATAATTTAAATATAAATGAATGAATTGTATTAGGAAAATTTAGAATGGAATAATCTATCTTGCACTTTTTCTTTTTATCCTAGAGAGCTAATGGAATTTTTACTAAGTAGGTAATAACAACCTTGATAGGCTTGGACCTAGGAAAATTTGAGTTGATCCACTAAAAGATAGTATTTGTATCCTTCAATTGCATTTGACACGTGACGTTTTTTTTTGTATCATTTAATAAAGATAATTAGTCACATATTTTTTGTATCGCTATTTGCCCCTACTTTCAAGTGTTACTCATACTTCTTGAGAGTAGAGTGTTTGAGGTAGATTCTACCTTAACAAGAAAATTGGCTTGCTCTCACTCATAGGAACACTCCTGCACATGGCTTTATGGATGAGTAAATTTCCAGCTTCGGTACACTGTTTTGCTTCAATGCAACATAAAATTGTACTTGGAAATCCTTATTCAACTGGATTCTGAAGAAAACTTTTGTAACTATTGGATGCTTGAGTTTGAAATCTTATTGTAGGTTGAAGCATGGTGTACCATGTAGGGTTACTTCTGCACAATTGAGTTTGAATTAATCAAGTTTACATAATAAGAAATAGAAGCTGTAACATGTCATTCAAATTTATTTCTAGTGATATTAACTTTGAAGTTAGAAGCCTACTATTCTAATAGTCAAATGGACTGTTCACATGATATATTAGTGCTAAATAGAACTTCGGAATTGGAAGTAACCCATTGTAGCATGGCATTTAAATGTACTGTTCACATTATATAAATTATCTAAAGGAATATGACTTGATCTTGCTTGAGTAAGACTAGTCCTTCTATAAGGTAGGGCTCCTGTTTTCAATGAGTTTGTCTTGTTTCTTTTCACCCAAGATGAATTCTTGCGATTGGTGATTTAAAATTTGAAACTCCTGCCTGACATGAGGAGGCCGCAGCTCATATTCTTCATAGTCAAAACTATCTACTTCATTATCATAAAGCAAGTAAAATAACTACTATAATTTTATGTTAGAAAGAACTAGCATGGAGAAAGGCTTGAAGTCAAAGCCTCAAAAGTATCAAGTGCTAAAATAAATTAAGTATCATCACCATGGTCAATGGTAGTTTCCTACTCATCAACTCCTTTTGCAGCACTATCAAGAGTGGAATCTCTCTCTAATCCAAGCAAACCCCGTGCATACCATCCTCTACTCCATCAACTGGCTTATTCTGAAAAAGAATATCTTTATTGTCATCTCTAATCTCAATCATGTTAAAGTCTAACTGTGGGTAGAAACATTTGGCCTTAGTAATAGTTTTATCAAATCCAATACTGTAATACTAGATCTCAATTTGGTGCACCATGTTTTTGAACTCCTTTGTTTCCTTGAAGTCCTCCATAGCTTTCTCCATTAAGTCTTTGGACTTCTTGGGGCTTTCAAACTCTTTCATAGCCTTCTTGGAAGCTTTTTCCTCCAAATGTTTTAGCTATTTCTTCTTTGAAGTTTTAGCCTAGTTCCCCATAAACTTCAATACCTGCTCAACTGGTTCAACGTTTTCTTTAGTAAGCTTCTTTTTATGAGATTTCAATTTTTCCTTATTGGTTTGAAACTCCTCAATTATGGTAGCGTGATACCCTTAAGTTTTACACACATACAAAAGTCAGAACAAGCCAAATATCATGCAAAATGAAGAAGTTATCCAATAAAACTATTTTGAGAATGCAAAAGAAATTCTGTGGGGAATAGAAAGACACATATGAGCAAGAAACTTGAATGCCAGGGTACTGTCTTCAATATGGTAGAGGTTAGGACTCTTTTCTAGTCTATCTTCTCCGATAGTAGGCATATTCATAGAATCAATCAACTCACACTAAATAGAATTAATCCTCACTGCTAGAAGAAGTATGAGTGTCGCTCCACTTTGGTACATTGGGTTGTATAGATGAAGAAAGTATCCCTCATTGGCAGTAGAAGAAGACGCAAGACTAAGAGTAGATTCTTCAATTGGAATGTCAAGAGGAGAAACTTTCATGTTAGGTAGCACAGAGGTGCCTTGTTGCACTTATCTTGGAGCCTCAATTGTAGAAACAACACCACTATTAGGATTTACAGTTGGTGCGTTGTTAGTTCCAGTAGAGTTTATCCCTTTATTCTTGGCTACTATTGCTCTAGCAAGAGTAGTTACTTGATCCACATTCACAATTCAAGTAACCAAGTAACAATAAAATGAGTGCAAAGATGAGAAAGAAAAGAAGATAAAAAAATTTAAGATGCCAATTTTGCAAGAGCAATGAATGTATAGAAGTTGGACTATACCTATCTTTAACTAAAACCAACTTGTCAGAAGTTAAACAACAATTCATCCTCTTCACCCCTTGAAGGCTACGAAAAGCCATTTCCTCCTTGGAAAAGCAAGGAAGATGTCTATTGAACATGACCGCGTCCACATTGAAGTTCCAAAGGGGAAAACGCCACTTGGTTGATGTTGAATAAGAAATTACTCATTCTTCTAGGACACCAAATTAGGTAGGAGACTCTCAAATAACGGCATCTCGACTCTAGAAAAAATTCTACAATGTTCTTTTGTCAAGACCACCCTAAAGAGGTTTGTGAGGGAAGGAATGGTCAGTACACTTTCATGTAGTTGACAATTATTAATTAACCTATGTATACACCTAAACAAGTTCGGATAAGTTTGAGGAATCTTCAATTGATAATGCTCCAGTATGTTCAAAATAAAAGGGTGAAGGAAAACCTCAAACTTGCTGCCAACTGATTCACATATACAGTATCATAACTCTTCTCCTTCGTGCAAGGGCTATATGTATTATAAGAAAAAACAATGTACCAATCAGTAGGAAGAAAAGACTTCTCTCTATTTTGATTAATCACGAGTCTGCAAAGAAAACTACACTTCAAACTAGTTAGAACTTCCTCCTTTGAAAGATTCCTCTCTCTCCCAGGCTTATAGACTGAACGACTTGCTCAAACTTCTCTTTCCTCTAGCCTATATGAAAAGATACAGAAGCATACTTGCATAAGCTGAAGGATGAACAACATATCTTATCCTGGCCCTAGAAGTCAGTAAAGTACTAGCAGGACATTTTCCTATATTCATGCTAGAACCAACACTAGATTAATGTGGGATATAAATGTCAACGCATCTAACTTTGCACTTGGATAAGAAGCTCAACTTAAATGGGTTAAAGAATTTCCCTTACTTCAACCCCATGGATCTTGATTGAAAGAATCAAATAGTTCATGTTCTTGGATTTCCTGGAAAGGGATACAAAAAGACTTACATTGTCCTATTTGACTTCCCCAGTGAGAAGAACAAGTGGTTTTAGGCACTCTAACTAAACTCTTGCAAGCAGGGTTCGCCATATCGGCTGGTTCCAAGTTGACTCGCTTGACCCATTATCGGAACAGAAGGCATCGGTATGAAACCCGAATCATTGTTTGACCAAGATCGGAGTTGACTTAGGTTGACTCGGCTGATGTTGCAATTGATCGAGTCAACTTAGATCAAGAAGAAATCAACAAAACTTGCCAAGTTTGGCCGAGTCAAATTGCAAGTCATAATAGGAGACAAGAAAGTGTAACAAAGAGTTGAGGTTGAATTTAATACCTTTAGTAAGCTCGAGTTTAACAACTAAATCACTGGCTAGGACTAATCATCTGCCCACATAGATTTTCTCTTTCTCCTGCTAGTCCCTCTCCTCATCCCATCACCTCTGCTAGTGCCAATCACATCAGAATTAGTTGAGATTTCTTGAGGGTTGTGGTCGTAAGACTCATAATTTTGTTGGGATTGATCCTGATCTTCAAATTTGTAGTATGAATAAGAAGAATTGGAGTAAATTTGGTAGTAAGATGAATCTAGGGTACAGAAAGAGTACTAATTATAGGAGTATTAAAAACAAAGTGGATTTTCAGTAAGAGGGCACTAGATGGATGGAAAAGTAGAGTTAGGGAAATCTTATTACCAATGGATTTGCAGAAAAGAAAGAGACTGTGACGCCCCGAAAAAAAAAAGAGTTTGAGAACCCGGAAATTTTCTAATTTTCTAGGGTTTATTTTGTTTAAAACAAAACCCGCCTTTTCTACATTTTCTTGATTAGAAAAATTCCCCAGATAAAGTTTATGAGCAAAAATAGTTTTAAAATGATTTTCTAGTATCGGTTAGTTTTTGAGAAATTAAAAGCGTATTTTGGACGTCGGACCCGCAAGTGCGGTAAATGCATTATATTTTTGACAACTTGTTGGAATTTTGTATTAAGTGATATTATTTTACAAAGTGTTAAGATATTTGTATTGGAGAGACAAAAAGATAAGTTTTGAACCAAAAGGGTGACAAGTGTCATTTTCCTATTCAACCTTGACTTTGACCATTATTTCTTACCTTTATTAATACTCAATGTTGACCCAAAAATCACCTAAATTTCTGCAAGCTTGGCCGAACCTCTTGGAGCAAAAATACAAGAAGAAAGCCTTCAACTCCAACTCCATTTCTTGCTCAATCTTGTGAATCAACCGTTAAACTTTCGAATTCCTCCACAAAAGTCACTTGTTTAGGAAGATTGAAGGTAGTGGTGGAGTGATTAGAGAAGGCAAAGGACTAAGCCATCAACTTTCTTGATATTTCAAGGTTCATGTCTAGCAATCCTTTCTTTGTTCTTGATTATGCTAAATTAGAGACTTGTGATGGCTAAAGAGATGGTTTTATGGATTATTTCTTGAGTTTTGGTTGAATTGATGAAGTTTTATAATTATTGGGGATTTTTCTGTTTTCATATGAATATGATTATGGGGTCATGTATGATGATTGGAAATGATGTTTAAGGACTCTATGAGGTGGAAAAAGTGGACAATTGCAATCAATTTCTGTTTTGGAAGAAATTCTGGAAAATTAGGGTTCTTGGTTCTTCATTCTGTCTGAAATTTTTGGTCCTAGATAGAGGCCGAATTGGCCTTGGCTCAAAACATCAAAGTTGTAGGTATTGATGTTTTAAAGGTGCCTGTAAAATTTCAGGTCAATTGGAGTAGTGTAGAATGAGATAAGCCGAAATTACTATTGCTGTTCTGGGTTTTCTGCATATTTGACTTAGTTGTGCTGGGATTTGGACTGAGTGGCCTTCTACATTGTTGTAGCCCTGGTTCTTAGCTTCGAAACGGTGGGTTTTACACCTTCATCCGACAATCGTAACGCCTTTGGTGCCATTACCGCAAAAGGACGTCAAAACTGTTTTCTGGTTTTGAGCAATTGTGGTTAATTGCTATGTGGTTGGGTTTGATTGTAGGATGGAAAGGATGAATTTATGGGGAAATGCTGTCCGAACTTTGAAGGGACTTGTTGCATTGGGTTTGTGATCTAAGACTTGGATTTGAGCAAGGCAATGCTATATGATGGATGGTTTCCGAGCCGTGGAGGTGAGTGACCCTAAACTATTTCCAAAGTACTTGTGAAATGTTTCTTGCATTAATTATTCGATTGCATATCATGCGTGCTTGCATGTGAATTCATGACATGATTTGGCTTCAATGAGTTCTGGGAAAGTCTTGTGCTGGACACCAACGTCTCCACCTTGTTTATGGTTCATGTTCATGGTTATCTGGAGCACTGATGTTGCTCCCACTTTCGTGAGTTCGTGAGTTAATGTTAAATGAAATATTTGAGCGTTGGGTGTTCAAGTGCTATGATTTCACCGGCTCACGAGAGCACTAAACGGACATTTGATCTCTGAATCATGACATCATCGAAATCATCGAAATGCAACATTGTGAAATATATTTGCTTAATGATTTTGCTGGTTACTCGCTGAGCTTCCAGCTCACCCCAAAAATATTTTATTCCCCTCCACAGGGCTCAAGGCGAAGGCAGGACTTGTTGTGCTTATTCACGTGAATGGATGGCCTATATTTTGTACAGTTTGGATTTGGAATCATTTTATGTATAGTTGAGAATTGTTTCCGCTGCAATTGTGACATGTAATTATTGGAGAATTTGATGTATATTGGAGATTTATATTGTAATATTTGAGGTTTATTCTTGTACTTGTTTGAGGACTGTAGTGATCGACTGAGTCCCGGCGAGAGCTGGGCAGGCGGCCCGCCGAACCCTCTGGTTCGCCTTAGGGGCCACAGGGCTCAAGGCGAAGGAAGGCTTGTAGTACTTATTCACGTGAATGGATGGCCTATATTTTGTACAATTTGGATTTGGAATCATTTTATGTATAGTTGGGAATTAGTTTCCGCTGCATTTGTGACATGTAATTATTGGAGACTTGGATGTATATTTGTGGACAATGTGATGTATATTTGAGATTTATATTGTAATTCGTTTGAGGATTGTAGTGAACGACTGAGTCCCGGCGAGAGTTGGGCAGGCGGCCCGCCGAACCCTCTGGTTCGCCTTAGGGGGAGGTGGGGCTGTCACAGTTGGTATCAGAGCTTAGGCTTCAGATCTCTGTAGTGTATCCTAGGCTTAAAGTTTAGGATGCCGGACTGTGGGTTTGATTTGACTCTTGAGAGATTTTTACGGGATGTCTTGACTTGATTGGTACAAGATGGAATGTCGAGGACGACATTCTTTTAAGGAGGGGAGATTGTGACGCCCCGAAAAAAAAAAGAGTTTGAGAACCCGGAAATTTTCTAATTTTCTAGGGTTTATTTTGTTTAAAACAAAACCCGCCTTTTCTACATTTTCTTGATTAGAAAAATTCCCCAGATAAAGTTTATGAGCAAAAATAGTTTTAAAATGATTTTTCTAGTATCGGTTAGTTTTTGAGAAATTAAAAGCGTATTTTGGACGTCGGACCCGCAAGTGCGGTAAATGCATTATATTTTTGACAACTTGTTGGAATTTTGTATTAAGTGATATTATTTTACAAAGTGTTAAGATATTTGTATTGGAGAGACAAAAAGATAAGTTTTGAACCAAAAGGGTGACAAGTGTCATTTTCCTATTCAACCTTGACTTTGACCATTATTTCTTACCTTTATTAATACTCAATGTTGACCCAAAAATCACCTAAATTTCTGCAAGCTTGGCCGAACCTCTTGGAGCAAAAATACAAGAAGAAAGCCTTCAACTCCAACTCCATTTCTTGCTCAATCTTGTGAATCAACCGTTAAACTTTCGAATTCCTCCACAAAAGTCACTTGTTTAGGAAGATTGAAGGTAGTGGTGGAGTGATTAGAGAAGGCAAAGGACTAAGCCATCAACTTTCTTGATATTTCAAGGTTCATGTCTAGCAATCCTTTCTTTGTTCTTGATTATGCTAAATTAGAGACTTGTGATGGCTAAAGAGATGGTTTTATGGATTATTTCTTGAGTTTTGGTTGAATTGATGAAGTTTTATAATTATTGGGGATTTTTCTGTTTTCATATGAATATGATTATGGGGTCATGTATGATGATTGGAAATGATGTTTAAGGACTCTATGAGGTGGAAAAAGTGGACAATTGCAATCAATTTCTGTTTTGGAAGAAATTCTGGAAAATTAGGGTTCTTGGTTCTTCATTCTGTCTGAAATTTTTGGTCCTAGATAGAGGCCGAATTGGCCTTGGCTCAAAACATCAAAGTTGTAG